>NC_090445.1:1594567884-1595796556 GCF_031143425.1 Pleurodeles waltl | reverse complement strand
CTAAATCATCAGGCTCTGTCTACAAAAAAACCTTTGTTTCATTAAACAGACTAAACATTTGCTCTATAATAAGAATCTATCCCACATGTAGGGTACACATGATCTATGACTTGTCTTAGTTTACTAATAGCATTGCCATCAGGATAGGAGTGTTTTTCAGGTTATGTTTAAAAACTCACTTTTAAAAAATATATTACAATAGCATGATGTGGTAGCGCACTCATTTACAGACAGTACATTTCCAAGAAATGTCCAAAAACCTTCCCACTAACCTGCCGCTTTTCTGATGAAACTATATAGTATATTAACAATAATCTGTGAAAATTGGATTTCAAAAAACATATTTATCATTTGCACATCACCAAATATAGGCCCTCATTATGACATGTCATTCCGCCATCAGGCCACACAGGTGGCCTGAACCCCACCAGCCCTATTTTGAGTTCCCTGCTGGGCCGGCGGGCGGAAACAGCATGTCCGTCCGCAGGGCCAGTGGGGACATTGCAGCCGGCACCTAATGGAGTCGGCGACAATGCAGCGGGTCCAGCAGCACCCATCGCGCAGTACACTGCCTGTAATTCTGGCACTGAAATCCGCGATGGGGCTGTGCATGGGGGGGGGGGGGCCTGCACTGCCCATGCCAAGTGCATGGGCAGTGCAGGGGCCCCCAGGACCCCCCACCCCGCCCCCCATTTCTCCAGCCTTTCCATGGTGGTGTAAACCACCAAGGACAGAGTGGCGGATGGGGACACGTAATCCCCAAGGCAGCGCTGCACTGGCAGATTACAACCGCTGGGACTGCCAGGCTGCAGCTCCGCCACTGTCTTAATGTGGCGGTGGAACCGCCACGAACGCGGAGGTCCGACTGCCAGGGTCATAATGACCCCCTAAGGTTTCTAATTTCTTTTCATCCTATTAAAATATTTTTTCATCACACAGAAGTACACAAAATGGGCTTTCACAACTACTGACATATTTTGAAATGTTTGTTCAGTTGACTTAGTTATTTAAATAATGTGTGTTAGGAAAAACCAGACAACCTATAGCCTTTCATTTCACACTGTTTACAGCAGGTCAGACAGTTAACCTTACAAAATCTTGAAACTCTGTGAACACAGAGCAGAAGTGACAAGAACAAGATTTGAAGGCATCTTTCTTGCTCCTTCATTTTGTGACTGAACTGTTCTTGTCCTAAAAATAGCTCAACCTGATCAAATATGACTCGCCATAGCAAGAGGCCTTTAACCACACACAGGTTACTTTGGTCAGGAAAGCAGGGATATGAAACTGACCTATGTTGTTTTTCCAGTGGTAAAGGTCACTCCCTCTGTAGTAAAGATCCTACTAGAGATGTCCAGGGCACTAACATCAGATATTCTTCTGTAGAAAAGTAAGCACAGCAAAGTCACCAACTTGGCCAACAATTGTTTTCTGGATAAACTTTCGTTGGAGTGGGGTCTATGCTGCAAGAAACACAATAGAACTATGAAATTCCACAGCCTATTGTAATCCTTCCTCTCAGGAACTGTTTGACTCTATGGTGAATGACTTCATGAGAAAAAATTAGTGTCTGTACTGCACCTCCAGAAGAAGAAAGAAACCACACCATGTCCATCATGCAAACCTCATTATGCTACAATCCAAACCATAGCTATTGCAAAAGAAATGGCCCTGGGATCTTTACAAACTAAGGGCAGTTGATAAAAGCTATTGTGGGTCATTCGGAGCGAGTCCCGCACAAATGGAAGAAGAAAAAAGTAATTAAAGGTTCTATATGCTATCCTAGATTTTGCCAGTTCTGAAAGAAAATTCAAAATGTAATCATATCTGACTGAACTGGATCAGGGCCCCATTTGAGATATTAGCAATGTCAGTGTCTCCAGGAAGAAGAAAAGCCTTTGCGAGTGGTATCTGCCCAAGCCTCACTCATGAAGTCTGTAGTTTTTGTCAAAAAGCCTGACAATTGCCAGCCTTCCCTAAAAGCCGCCAAGCAGTCAGAGTGAGCCAACGGTCTAGAATCAGGGGTAAGGGCTGTCCAAGGGATACATCATTAAGTACTGGAAAGATGAAGGAAGGACGGAGAAGTTGCATAAGAGCCCCAGGAGGATTGGATAAAATACCAGAGATCTACAGAGATGTGGAACAAAGACCAGCTCTGCTGCTTGTCTGTGAACAGGGACTAGGGTAGCTTGAAGGGGGGGGGGGGGGGAGGGGGGGGCATATCTCCTGTCCAATTCATCTTCGCTTTCGCATCCAAATCAGTTTGATCAGCATATTCAAGCTCATCCCTCCCAGTACAAGGATATACTTCACTGCTGAGATGTTGTCCATCTTCAACGGGACACATGTTGAACTGCCTTTTGTTGGAGATTTCACTACAAAAAAGCCTTCTAACAGCTCCAGATAGGTGATGGGCAGTTGCAGATATTCTGGGAACTATTCCCCCCCTGTTGAGAGTTCTCTGCACCTAGCACCCCAGCCTGTTTTGCAGGCACCTGATTCCATCACCAAGTCTGGGACAGAACCCTAAATTGACAGCCGCTTCACACCTACATATGAGAAAGGCACCAAGGCATCTGCTGTCTGGCATCCTCCGGGAGAGGAATCTTGTTGTCGTATGAGAGACCATTGTGGAGATGGGGTATTTTCTGACGTTGAAGGGCCCTATTAAAAGTGGTCTGGGTAGATGGCTTGAATTGAGACCAAGAGCAGGCTGACAATTTGTGCAATCTGTCACAAGAATGACTGACCCCTCATCAAGAGGGAGGGAGAGAGAGAGACCTTCATTGAATCAATCTGGAACCGCAGGAAGATCTGTGAAGGACAAAATTGAGATTGCTGAATGTTTATTAGAAATCTGATATTCTGTAGGTGATTGAATCTCACTGACAGTGGATGCATCAGGAGAGGTCAGGACAATGATGGCTAGATATATGATCATTTGATATCCCATGGCTCTCAGGACTTCTGCCATGGGTTTCCTGGACTTGGTGAAACAAAAGGGGTGGGACAGAGGTCGGAGGGAAGGGCAGAGAATCTGTACATTCATCCTTGCCACTGAATCTAAAGGAGCCTAGGATATGGCTCGAAAATGGGTTCAGTCGAGTAAGCATCCTTTAGGTCAAGACACATCATACAATCTTTTTGCCGCAAATTATCTCTGAGAAGGTGAACTCCCTCCATCTTGAAGTAGTGGTACTTAAGCCAGGATTTTAACTCTCTCAGATTTACCACAACTCTGTACCTTCTTCCTTTTTTTGTCCATGACAAACATATTGCTGTGGAGCCTGTGAGAGTGCAGAGCGGTCTTGTAGATGGCCCCTTTTAGGAATAACTGGGAGATTTCCTGAGATATAGGGCCTGATTCTAACTTTGGAGGACTGTGCTAAACCGTCCCAAAAGTGGCGGATATACCACCTACCGTATTACGAGTCCATTATATCCTATGGAACTCGTAATACGGTAGGTGGTATATCCGCCACTTTTGGGACGGTTTAACACTGTCCTCCAAAGTTAGAATCAGGCCCTTAATGTCCTTCGGGGAAAAGCAAAACAAAATGGTCTTGGGTAGACATACTGTGAGGCACACTACAAAACTCAAGGCAGAAGCCTTGAATGTCTTCAAGATCCAAACATCATTCATCAGTATTCCAATTCAGTGAAAACACTGTCACATGCCCCACCCGAGAAACATACTAAGGATGAACTGAGGTTCTTTGGTTGAAGTCTCCGCTGATGGCTCCTCTGTAGTTTCCTCTGGCAGTGGCCTCTGATGTTTCTATCCCATCATGGAGTAGAAATTCCTAAATCTTTCTTGGTCGCATCAAGTGTTTCTTCTTCTGAAGCCTGAACCCCCTTGAGGACGGTGCTGCAGGAAACAACCAGCCGAACATCCTCCTCCTCGACCAGTATTTCCAAAAAGGCCTTGACTAAAGAGCTTCTTCATTGAAAGTTGAACTTTATCCAAGGCTGTGAATGTGTTGACAAATTTGCCCGATTCCTTCATAAAGGGTTCTCCAGAAAGGAAACCCCTTCTACTGGGCCACCTTACAAAGATGCTAAATTACCTTAGTTTTGACTCCTATGGGAATAGAAAGGCGCTATTCGGTTGAGGTAACTAAGTTGCATTGCCAAGAAGGCAGATGGACAATGTGCCCAATCTGCCAGAACCTCAGGATTCATTGCCAGACTTTCGTTCTTTGCTTTGACTGCTAAAACAAATATTTTAGTTGGAGGGATGGCTAGGACAAACAGCTTATCTTGGAACCCTCACCACACTCTGCCTATTTGTATTTCGGGATCTTGCAAGACTTTCCCCCATAAAGGTGGACATTTTGGGTCGACCTCTGCATAAGCCACCACCTTTCCTTATATAGTGGGCCGTGGGCAATTTCCTCACAACTTATTTCTAACCTTCATGTCAAGGGGCTCGTAGAGGCATAATTGCACATAGAGAGCTAATTTAGGAGAAGGGGACCAATGTGCAGATCTGGAGTTGATCAAGTCTTCTGGTGAAAACATTTCAAGGAGGGCTCTCTTGGCCACTCTCCCCTCTTCCATGGGTATCTTATTTCTTTTAGCTGCAAGCAACAGGCTCCAATGCCTATCAGTATCTACGTCGGATTCTGAGTCGCCAATGCCCAGGGAGTAGAACTCTTTATCATCTTAACAATTGTCAGCTTGGGCATCATAGTGATTGTTCTCCGTCTTCAGCCAATTGGGACTTCAGGGCACTGAAATCATCTGGGAGTAGTGCCTTTGAGCCCTTCACAAATGCTCTTCAATAGGCTTCACTGTGAAGGAAATGGATTTGTGGACTGAGGCTTGAACCGACGAGTTAATAGAGTCAGACAGATGCTTATCAACAAAATAATTGGGTTCTTCCTCAGCAAAACTGATCTGGACAATGCTAATATCTGCCTGAGAAGTCATTGTCTAGGACGAACCAGTGGTACTCGGGGTAACGAGGTGCAGTTAGTGTGAGATGACCCCTAAAGACTGATGAACAGTCCGTTGGTCTTAGGAGTCACTGGAGTAGAGAGTAAAAAGCTACTTACCCCTGGCAGATTATTGAGATATTAAAATAGTTATGTTTTGCTTCACTAATGACCAAGCTGAAACACTCATGCACTGACAAAAATCTCTGGAATGCGCTTCTTAGTCCTAGTCTAAAGAAGACATTTATTACTTCACTTCGCAAGGTTCGTAAAAGAAGGTCAGCATGCTGAAAGCACACGTTTAAAAAAGGTCACAGCAATGAAATGAAAACATGGACAAATGATTCTCTACTGCAATATACACAGCAAATATATGTATCTATATTATAATGCAAAGCAAATAATGAACTAAAAAAGATGCATCACCGTGAGGCAAGGGCACAACTGCTTCATCTCCCTCCTATTCAGCATCAGAGTGCCAGATCCCAGAATTGATCGAGGAGAGAGATCAATTATCCTCACGGGAAGGATGACACACCCCAGCGTCCTGGGCATGCCTAAGATCTGAAACACTCTCAGTCCCCAATCCATCTACTCTCGGCCTCTTTTACTTTGAACAAACAAGAGAGGAAAAGTCTAGAACCTCCCTCTCACTGCAGAAGTTTATTATTAAAAAATGCTGATTCTTTTAGGCCAGCTTTGAAAATAACATGTCAGGACTTTGCCACAATCCCAAGGTGCCACTTCAAAACAAGACCGTTCCCTGCCGTCTTAGTACATTCTTATCAGCCTAAGCCCTTGGTGGGAAAGAACACAAAAAATAAAAACATGAGCATATTGTACAAGGTGGAAAACTACTTGCAGCTTTTAACGTGGCAGTGGCTAATGCTAAAATAAAGTCAATAGGCAAAACGAAGTCAGTGATCAAAACATACATATCATTACAGGGTGGGAAGGCACCGGCTTCTTTTTACGGCCAAGCCGCTGACAGAATTTACAACCTTCACTGAGGGCATGAAGGGGAGCAATTCAGAATAACCATAAAAGAAGAAGCCAAGCCTCAAATTGCTGCCTAGGGTGTCTATTGAAAATGGCACCCATGGCGTCTATGAGGATGCCCAGCTTGTGGACGGGGCATAGAGGCTGCAAGTGGCCATGATGGAGAGAGAGAGAGAAGGCGGCTTCAGAGGGTGGCCGGGCACAAGGAAGCAGAGCTAAATCACCTGCTGCGAAGCAAATGTATAAGCATGAAGAAACCAGATGATACTGTAACATGGTCGGAGGACAGCAGCAGCCGCCCAATAGCAGCTAACATGTTGTGAGGGGCAACAAAATTAACAAACAGAAATTTGTAATCTGAAAAAAAAATCAACTAGGCCAATAAGAAATGTCACCTACACACAGAACTTAAAATACTGACAATAAGCACAGGAAAATAATGTCAGGCTCTTATCTGAGCTGCTAGAAAACAGGAAGTGAGATGTTCTAAAGGTTGCTTTCATCTACATGGACCTCTCATAATCCCCCCCTTTGTGCCCTTAATAGAACTGAACTCTTTCCGATGTAAAAGCTAAGAAATTTTACACTCATAGTCTGTCCTCAACTCTTCCTGATTTTTTTCTATTTCATGAAATGACACTAGAATACAGATTCCCTGCCAAGCTAGGGGTCTACATCAAATGAGACTTCACGGTGCCTGGAACAAGCAAGGTGAAGTTGTCCCTCGTGGGAGCTTCAGAAAGGTATTGAGGAAAAGAAGGCACAATATTCACCTCCAGTCCTGACACAGAACTATACCACCCCTAAAGGGGCAGAGTTAGGTCATATGCAATCTAACTTCCTAGTTTTTGTTACTGTAGTGAGGTGGGGATAATATCATAAGTAATACCACAGTTACTTACCGGCAATTTTCATTACCTTTAATCCTTCTCTTCCTCATGAGTCATTACAAAGTTAGGAGATGTTACCTCATGGCAGAAACAAAGCAGAGTGGTACACCTACTGCCATAAAGGGGGACAGGTATTCCTGGTTCATCCTGACAAGCCCTTGTCAAAGAACTAAAAGGAGGGTGAGTGGGTGGGATGTAATGACTATGAAGATATGAACTACGGATAATGAAGATTACTGGTAAGTAACTGCGGCATTACCCCATCATCCGTAGTCATTACAAAATTAGATATATCAAAGCTGAAGTAATTTAGCAAACAACAAAAAGATCATAAAACCACTTTACGTATTAAACATGCTAGGTTTCATGCATGTCAAAAGACCAAACTGCAGTGCACAATTCACAAAGTTATAATGCTGAGTTCTAAAGTCTTTTCTCTAAATTCAACTGTAAATCGGCGACAATATTCGGGTGGTAATGCTTAAGAAAAAAAGCATGTTCCGATGATCAAGTAGCCTCCCTACAACATATGCTGGATTGATACTCCCTGAAATTCTTCACAGGAAGTAGCCACAGCCCCTAAGCACATTCCTTGAACCAGAAGACCTTCGGGACTGTCTTGCAAAGCCAGTAGGATGGTTAAATATATATTCATCTGCTGAGTCACAGCAATAGCATTCTTACCCCTTCCCAACTGCCAGAAAGTCAAAAAAATAAATAATCATTTTCTTGAATTAGTATGACCTGCAGGGCTCGAAAAATCTACTCAACCACTATCTATGGTGAGTTTTATTTTATAAGGTCGAGCTATTTTTAGATTCCACTCGACTCTTCTGGCGAGTGGACAAAGAATTCGCAATCAAGATGCGTTTAAATCTTATTCTTGTCACATTTTCTCTGTGTTCAGAAACAGAGGGCCAAAGGTCAGTTTATCTTCTTGCAATGCAAATACATTTTCTTCTGACTGCTGAGTTCCAGGATTTTGTAAGGTAAACTGTCTGACCTATGTGAAATCAAAGGCTTTTGCTATCAGTTGTTTCCTAAAACTCAACATTTATATCACTAAGTCAACTTTACAAACATCTCAAAACATATTTCAGTAGCTGTGAAAGTCAATTTTTTCTACATTTGTGTGATGAAAATAATTTTAATAGAATTTTTAAAAAGTCAGAACACTTTTCTTGGTGTTGCGCAAATGATAAATGTTTTCTGAAACCTAATTTTCACAGATTATTGTTAATACACTATATAGTTTTATCAATGAAGCTGCAAGTTAGTGGGAAGGTTTTTGGATATTTCTTGGAAATGTACTGTCTGTAAATGACAGTGCGCTACCACATCATGCTTTAGTAATATATTTATTAAAAATTAGTGTTTAAACAAATTGAGAAAAACTCCTGCCCTGATGGCAAAGTTATTAGTAAATTAAGAGGCAAGTCATGCATGGATCATGTGTACCCCATATGTGGGCTAGATTTACTATACATGGGGCAAACGTTTTGTGTATTCAACCAAACAAAAGAGGATTTTTTTAACAGCAGAAATGCTGAACTCACATATTTAAAGGTGCACATATGCGAGAATGAAGAAAAAGGTGACTGTAAAATACAATATTTGCCTAGGATCACACAACTTGAGACCTGTTTCCAGGTCAAGTACATTATAATTAGGTTGAGTAGATTATTCAAGAAGGGGGCATGGCCTGCAGCCGATGAAGCTGCACGCCTAGTGCGACGCTCTGGGGCCACGAATGGGGCCGAGCTGTAATACTAGCGCTTCCAAGCCCCTTAAGAATACAGCCAAGACGCAAGGAATAGAGGCTGCAGAGAAAATATCGCGAGCCCTCGCCGACCGCGAGGAATCAAAATGGCAGCCGCCTCCAGGCCTTGGATTGGCTGAACCCCGGACTTGTAGGAGAGAAGCTGGGAGCCCACTTAGAGCGAGAGGGACCGGCCCACACCCCTGGACCGTTCCGGCGACACCCCCTCGCTTCCGCAGAGTATGAGGAGGGGGCAAGATCGAAAGTGCGAGGCCGAGAGGTGACGCGCCGACGCGCCTTGGAGAGCGGACGGCCCGCATGGCTCGCCCGGGAGCCGGTCTGTCAGGAGGAATCAGAGTAAGAGAGGATCCCACCGGGCGGCCTGGTGACACTGAGGGAGCCCCTTACTCCCACGTCGTGCGAGGTACGGAGTCGGGGGAACAGGAGAAGGGGGAAGCCACAACAGAGGGAGCGCGGGATGCACGGCCTGCGCACCCGATCCCAGCACTATCCTGGTGGGGGCCCCCTGAGCCGCAACCTTAACGAACTCTAGAAGGGGAAACTACAAGACAACGCCAACTGCCCTGGAGGTGAGGGCGGCAGGAGTAACACGAGTTTGGCCCTATATTAAGCGCCCTGAACACTTACAGGCACACCAGATAACGACACGAAGGGGGGGGGGACCCAGAAAACATTCACGTGCCCCCCCAGCTGCGCGAGCGAGTAACGGAGGGGCACTGTACATTCAACCCCATAACACCTGGAGGCGCTGAACACTACGCTTGGGCATGGCAAGTGCTGGAGGGGTAGAGTGCCGAACACTGCTATAAGGAACTAGTTCTCCCCCCACTGCTACTTGACGAAGAATTTCGGAAGTAGCCAAAAAGACCTATATCATAGTTGGTGCACAAAGCCCGGGCCATTAGTAGCCGAGACCACCTGCATTAGTGAACAAGCACCTGTCCTTGATGATGGGCAAGCCCAAAAGACGAGAGGGGCAGGACACGGAGAACCCCACCGGCACCCAGATTTCAGATCAGTCCCATAAAACAAACTCTCAGGACAGCACGACCCACCAGGAAACAACCCTCGACACGGTGCTTCTGGCCATCAGAGAATCTCGAGAAGCACTTGAACAGAAAATAGATAACCTGTCGGTGGACCTCTCCCTGCTGCCCGACGACCACCGCAGACTCACAGAGAGAGTGGGAACAAATGAAAAAGTGCTTGAGATTGTGTCCTCAACGAGAAGTCATCTACCAAAGAAATTCTGGACATTACCTCTTGTGTAAAGGCCCTAGAATCAAGAGCGGAAGACGCTGAAAACCGCGCCCGCAGGAGTAACTTAAGATTGATTGGCATTCCAGAAGGAGCGGAAACAGCGGCAGCGAGCATGGAATCCTTCTTAGAAAACTGGATCAAAATCACAATTCCTCCTGAAGGTTTATCCTTGTTTTTTGCCATAGAAAGAGCCCATAGGGTGCCCGGGAGACCTCCTCCCCCTGGGGCAAGAGCTCACCCAATAGTGGCAAAACTCCTGCACTTTAAAGACAGAGATTACATTCTGGCACAATCACGCCTGAAAGGCGAAATCATATTAAATAACCAGTGGGTTATGCTCTTTCCGGACTTCACCATAAGCACACAGGAACAGAGGGCTTCTTTCAATAACCCCAAACGTATCCTCCGCGAAAATGGAATCAAATATGCAATGCTTTTCCCGGCCAAACTTAGAGTGGAATATGAAGGGAAGTCACATTTTTTTACCTCCCCACAAGTACTTGAGGAATGGCTGGAATCCAAGAACATCATATCCCCAGGCCCCCGAGGAGAGACGCGTAGTACAACTTCCAGAAAGCGCAGGAGATCCTCCAAACGAAACAAAGAGATTGCTCCTCCGAGACACCAGGCTCTTCGAGAAATGCGAGAAGCAGTGGATGCAGCTGCGGCACTGAGCGGAGGCTTCTTCTTCCCATCACAAAATTCTCGACACACCTCAGATCGCAACTCGAGCTGCGGGGGCTCATCGATCTTGTCGCGCAACACCCTCACCAGCCAACCAAAAGTGACTCAGATCCTCAGAAGAAATTATCTGACCCTCCACTGACAGAACTGGCAATAAAAGAAAGCTGTGGCGAGCCAACCGGCATGATCTGGCTAACTGGAAGTAGATTGCCTGGTGGACCCACACTCTGCACGACATGTGTAACAGTCTATTGGGCAGCTTAATTTAACCACGCTGGGCCCCGGAACCTGCCTGGAGTGTAGGCTCTCGGTCACTGGCACGCCACCCACCTATAGGATTTTAAGACAAGTTAAAATGGTTTGGACGGGGAAAGTTCCGATCACCGGTCCTGGGGAGAGGGAGTTGGGATTTGAATCTTTCAAGTTAATACAGGGAGTTAGTTATGCATTTATCATTTGTGTAGATGACAGTTCAAGTAGTAAAAATGTGCCTCCACTACACAAGCATACATGTAATAGCTCACATATCAACCTTTACCACTACAAGCTAAGTAACCAAAATGGGGACCACAACGTATAAAATAATAACCTGGAAGGTCAGAGGCCTAAACAACATATCCAAACGATATAAAGTATACAATCATTTAAAGCGCAGGGGTATCCACATAGCTTTATTACAAGAGACCCACCTGGTGGAACAGGAAGTTAACGCCCTTAAGAAACGATGGAGAGGCCAAATATTTGACACTAGATATTCAGCATTTGCAAGCGGAGTACTGATCTGGATTCGCCCGGGGGTGCCCTTTCAGGTCCTACACAAAATTATAGACAAAGATGGGAGAGCCGTAGTAGTATCGGGAGATTAGGAGGAAGAGAAATAACACTAAGCGGGATGTACGCACCCAATCAGGAGAAATTCCTCGACAAATTGTCACTGGAAATAGGCTCACACCTGACGGGCCCCAACTTGATTGGGGGAGATTTTAACTGCATAGCCAATATTGACCTCGACAGATGGCACCCTCCCCTCACACACTCAACACTAAAAACCGCCAAATCATTTGCAGACTGGCAGAAACACTGGCAATTAAGAGACAGCTGGAGACAGCTCAATCCAAAAACTCGGGATTATTCATATTACTCTGCGGTACGCGACCTACATGTCAGGCTGGACACTTTCTTAGCTTCCCCTGAAATTCAAAATTAAGTAATTTCTATTGAATACCTGAGTCGTACAATCTCTGATCATAACCCCTTGATGTTGTCGCTGTCTTGGGGAAGGGTGAAAGTGACGATTCCAAGATGAGGCACTCAAACACCTCTTGCATACAACCATAGTAGAGTTTTTTAAATAAAACACGCAGACAGCATCCTCCAGATCCATTGAATGGGAAGCATTCAAGACGGTTATAAGGCGCACCTGTATTAGTGAGAACATAGGGGTCTGGAAATCAATGGAAAATAGGCTCCACAGATTGGAGGACTCCCAGGATTCGATGGACTCCCACTTGAGTTCTACCTCCTATACCAGGATCTGTTAGCCCCACACCTCAGTGCAGTATACACGGAAGCATGGAACAGTAAGGACCTGCCCCAATCTACTAATGAAGCCATCATGATCCCCTTATTAAAACCTGACAGGCCACCAACTGATGTCTGCTCCTATCGCCCATTGTCCACGCTTAATATAAACTATAAAATATTAAGCCGGATATTAGCGAACAGACTTTTGCCCCATATGTCATCACTAACCCACCAAGATCAGTCCGGTTTTATCCCACAACACAGCACAGCACAAAATATTAGGCGCCTGGTGTCTGTTCTCCATTCCATACCCCCGGAAATGTCAGTCAGCTGTCATCTCGCTAGACATAGAGAAGGCATTCGACTGCCTGCGATGGGACTACCTGGAACAGGTCATGCTGAAATTGGGAATGGGAGAGGGATTTACACGTTGGACTAAGCTATTGTACTCAAATCCAACTGCTAGAGTGAAAACAGGTAGCACTATTTCCGACTCCTTTTCGATAGGTAGGGCAACTAGACAGGGTTGCCCATTATCCCCTCTCCTTTTCGCAGTGGCAGAAGAGCCCCTGGCACAGATGGCCAGAACTGGGCGGCACTATAAAGGCATATCTATCAATAACTGGACACACTACATCGCCCTTTATGCTGACGACATGGTGCTCTTCCTTCTAAATTTGGAAGAAGACTTACCCGGAGCAATAACCATGCTAGAGAGCTTTGGAGTGGCTTCCGGACTCCGAATTAATTGGAGGAAGTCCACCATATTCCACGCACATAGAAGCACAACCGAACCGAATGAAACAAGAGGTTTGCCTTGGTCACCCACTACATTCAAATACCTAGGGGTAAACATATACCACACCAAGGAGGACCTCCTAGAAGGAAATATTCATAGAGCGCTTAGAGAAATTAGGACTAGCATGCGATTCTGGGAGACACTACCACTGACGGTGTCCGGCAGGACAGCCCTACTCAAAATGATAGTGCTTCCCAAAATGCTATACTACTTCTCTACTATCCCACTGGTAGTCCCAAAAGCAGTATTTAGAAGTATGGCATCTCTGTTTGCGAGCTTTATATGGGGATCTGGTAGGCATAGAATTGTACTAAATTTATTGCAGAGAACCACTGCTGAAGGTGGACTGGCGGCCCCAAACCTAGAAATGTATTATTGGGCAGGACAACTATGATGGCTAGCAAAACTCATCAGCGAAACTCCAGGGGCGAGGGAGCTACGGGTCACCCAAAAAAGTATTAGGGATAGTATTAAACCCCAGGAAGCAAAAACTGCAGCTGCCCATAGAGTGGGAATCAATTAGACACTGCTGGGAACAATTCTTTAAAAAAAAAAACAGTACAAAGGCTAACTACACTCCAGAAGCGCCCTTAGATTGCCTGGCATTTACTATGGGGGACCAAATGCTTAAAGGCCTTAATAAGCTTGGGGAAAATAACATTACAAAACTAGGGGACATATATGACAATGGGAGACTCCGCACTTACTCGGAGCTTCAAGCTCAGTTCAATCTTCCAACTGCACTGTTCCTCACATATAGCGTGATCACCAGAATTGCACAAAAGATCTGGGGGACAGCAGCCCTCGAACCCCCAATACACAGCGGCTGTAACATTCTTTGCACAATTGGGGAGAAGAAAGGAGTGATTTCAGAAATATACAAATCCCTACAAAGCAGTATATGCACACTCCTAAGCAAACTTAGAAACAAGTGGCAAACTGAATTAAACACACCCATTGAGGATGCTCAATGGGCAAGGATCACCTCATTTATTCGGTATCAAGAAATGCTAGATTAAAACGAATTAATTTATATATTTATCACAGGGCCTATCTAACACCGCAAATGATAACTAAAATAAACAATACAAATGAAGCAAGATGTCCTAGATGTGCCGAAATAGCAGCGGGACTAGTACACATGTTATGGAGTTGCTCGCAACTCAGCTCATACTGGACAGAGATCTTTCGGAGAATCTCCACCTGCACTGACAGGACGATTTCCATGTCCCCGATGGTGGCATTATTCGGAGACTTTCTGCGCCCTGCAGCTCCCAAAAAATCAAATACATTTATTGATCTAGCTCTTGCACTGGCCAAAAGAGAAATCACCTCACACTGGAAAGACCCAGCGGGCCCGCAGATTAAAAGCTGGCAGGAAGCAATAGAAAAATGGGCAGAAACTGAGGGAATAGTGCTACTAAGAGAAGCGCTCCAGGGACGGAGACCAAGTGATAGCGCAACACAATGGGATGCATTACTGGAGAGTTTGAAAACCCTGAACGACCCAACACCAGAAAATGCCCCGACGGCCTCAGTCGCTGAATCAGAAACAGCTCCCACACCGACAACATAAAACTTTGGACGCGTACACTGTACGGATTAGCCCATCAAGAACTGTCATCAACAGAACTCAAAGCATTGATTTAAGTGCAATATGGGGGAGATGGAGTTCATTGCTAAAATTGGGGAATATACTGTTTAAGGTTAAAAAACAATAAAATACATTAAAAAAAAAAAAAAAAAAAAAGAGATTATTCAAGCTTCTCAACCCGCAGGTCTAGTAACATTTTTATGACTTTTCGAGGCCTGACTTGTGAACATAATTCAAAAGAGCTCTTTTATTATCCAGTGTGTTCAACAAGTCGTCTGCATTAGAGGGAGAAGGACAGTAATAAGTAAAAATTATTTATTGAGCTCTATGGAAGACAGAATTTATTTTAGAAACATATGTAGCATCAGGTTTTAGACTGATTTTATCTTCTATAAATTTAATAAAGAAGGACAACACCGTAAAGCCCCCATTTCATCAATCCTCCAAGCTGGGGTGATACCCACCAAGAAAATAACCTTGAAAGATAGATATTTCAAGTCTAACCTTTACAAAGACTCAAAATGATGAGACTGGAAGAATCTTGAAACTGTAGGAAGGTCCCGTTCCAGCAAGATAGGCTTTTGCATAGGTCTCACCACTGAAAATCTCTTTAAAAATCTAGAAATTAAAGAATCCGCCAAAGAAGAAGGTTCAGAGAATGTATAAAGCCTTTACAGAGACCCATTGACACTTCAGAGTCGAGAGAGAAAGTTTTAAGTGAAAAGCATCCAGAACAAAAGCGCAAAAGAGCAGACAATTCACAAATAGGTGCTATAAGATTATGCGAAGAACTTCCAAGTGTCAAAAAACTTCAAGTGCCTTGAGTAAGATTTAACATGGAAGGTCTTCTGAATTACCTTCACCAAGGAACAGGATAGCTTATTTGCTAGGAGACTGGACTTTTCAATCTCAAAACTGACAGAGTGAGTTAGAGCCAGAGCTGAAGGTTTGAGAGGTGAAGGAGGCTTCAGAAGTACCCAGGCAGGAAAAACTGCCAGAGACTCCAAAAGGGCAAACTATGATCTCTGTAGTGAATATGGAACCAGAAGCATTAGCTCTCGCTTCTCCACTTGGAACTGGAGAGAAGCTGCTGTATCTACTGGAAAGGTGATAAGAACATAGAGAAATTGTAGGAAAGTCCTCCTTTTTGCCCTGGTCAGCCCCCACACTTTTTGGACAGGTACTGGTGGTTACTGACTCTTGGCTGTGCCCTGGGTACTGCTTACCAGTCCCAGGGCCAGTGCTCTGTGTAAAGTGGATATGCAAATTAGGCTAATTATAATTGGCTAAGTTAACCTACCTATAACTCCCTAGTATATGGTAGGGCATGTAGGTTTAGGGGCCACAGCATAGGTAGTGCACCCACAGGTGCACTGCTGAGGTGCCCAGTGTCATTTTAAAGGCAGGCCCGCCTTGCTGGCTGCTTTTATATTAAAGTTATATGCAAATTCGACTTTGGAATTAAAAGTAGTTCCAAAGTCTTAAACTACCTTATTTTTACATATAAGTCACCCTTAAGGTGTGCCCTATGTGCCCCTAGGGCTGGGTGCCATGTAACTATAAGCAGGGACCTTATAAAAGTATAAAAGTGGTTCTATAAGCCCTGGTGAGGTAAAAACAACCAAATTCGTTTTTCCCTCATTGTAGTGAATGGCCTTCATAGGCTAGAATGGGGAGACTTTATTTTAATTTTAAAAGTCTGCTTAAATGACAGATACAAAGAGTATGGTATCAAATTAATTGTTATAATAAATCCCACAACTTCCAGTTGTTGGATTTAATATAACTTGTTCAGGTAAAAAGTTTTAAACTTTACCTGAAAAGTTGCCAATTTCAGCCCTGCATTGTTTTTGCTGCTGTGCCCTGATTGGCCAGGCTGCCTTAATGAGGTGTGAAGTGGCCTGGTTTCACACAAAGGGATGTGCCTGTGGGAGTGAAACTCCCCTCAGCAGATGGTGAGGCAGGAAGGGGGAGGGCTGCCAAACTGGTCTTCAAAGGCAGCGAAGGACATTTGGAGCAACCCAGCAACACCCCCATATCCTGCAACCCCAAACAACTAGGTGCCCCCTTTATTAGATTAGGAGAGGGCAGGAGAGGGGTGTGTTTATGATTTTTAGCCACACCAGTGGGTGGGCTCAGCCAGATGTAACCTCCAAAAATCATTTTCAGCCATGGTGGATTTTTGAAGAATGTTGCCTCCTGGGACTGATTTTTGCCACACTTCCCAGGAAGTGGTCATCACAGGGGGAAGGGGACCCTGCACCTGATTGGAGAATCAGGACCCCCCTGTTTTTCACCCAGGAGCAAGGATAAAACTGGCAGACCAGCACCCACACCTCAGATCCCCATCAGATTCCAACAAGGAAGAACCAAAGGAGAAGAAGGACTGCCCTGCTGGACCCCTGGCCTGCACCTGGAACCTGCACTCTGAAGGACTGCACCAGATGCACACTTGGGCTTCACCACAAGAAGGACTTTGCCTGGCTTCAACTGGTTCAAGGAGGGACTCCCTGTTTGCTACAGGTGAATAATTGCTAACCAGAGGCCCCTGCACCAACTCCTGAAGAAATCAACCAGCTGACCACTGCCCAGTGGCCAAAAAGGAGTTTGCGCCAGGTGCATTCTGGGAGTTGTAGTCCACACCCCCAGGGATCATCTTAGAGCTTCTGGACCGTTGGGGTGAGCTGTGGACCCTAAAAGAACCTTAAAGGAACATCTGGGAGAAGATCCAGACGTTTGGAGAACTTTTGAAAAAAAGCTCCATAGAGGGACCGACCCGCCGCAGCAACTCTAGCCGGCTTGCCTCAACTGCGACCCGGCCTGATTTGCAGGTTCGTCCCGGTGAAGAAAATCTCCAAAAAAGAGACTAAGTCTGAACGTACAAAGTTGACCGGGACCTCCTAGCCAGGAGGTTGGATTGGTCTGGCAGGTTCGTCCCACTGAAGAAAATCTTCAGAAAAACAACTAAGTGCGAAGGTAAACTTTTGACCGAGGCCTCCCGCGGCCTGTAGCCGAGTCGGGCTCCATCGCGGTCGGCCTTAAACTTTGATTTTTTCCGGTCAAGGTGCAACCAGATGACCCGATTGGCGCTTTTGTTGCTAGGCGCTAAAAAAACAATAATTCTTTAAAAATTCATGCCTCCGGTGCCCCTTATCCGATTTTATTTGTTTCATTTTTAAGATAAAAATATAATCTATTTTTATAAATTGGTTTTGGATTTTTAAACTGTTTCCTGTGTTTTATTTAATTACTGTCTTGTGATATCTGTATGCTTTACACTCTGTCTCCTAAGTTAAGCCTTGTCGCTTGTTGCCAAGCTACCAAGGGTTGAAATAAGTCGAAAGTCAGGGCACTCATGAATCACAATCGTTATGTTAAAGATGTAGAGAGTCCATATTGTAATGGTAAAAAAATTTGTACAATTGGAAATCATGAAAACAGGATCTTCAATTTAATCTCAAAAGATAAGTTACAACACAGTGATAGGAAACGATCCTTAAGGTTAATATATCTGTGACTATGACAGCCGATAAGTAGTCATGTAGCTACCAAGGGTTGAGCTGGGTTTAATTTAATGAGACCTAACTGGACCTAAGTGGAGGTTAGTGGCCTATTGCTAAGTGTAGGTAGTTACCTGCCCTTACCAATAACCCATTTTCCAACAGAAATCAATTTGGCCACTTTGTCACCAATGCGTCTACTAGCCAAGCTCCCTCTGGAAATATAGAGCAAAACCTGCAAAGGTGGCTATTATCCGTTGTCTCAAAAGGACCCAGATTAGATTTCCAGAACCGTCAGCATATAATTGGAAACTTTAATCTTAACAATGTAATCTCCTGAAAAGATGGAAACGTCCTACTGAGGCTCTCAGCCATTAGACTCAATTCCTTTCAAATGAAATGCTGACACATTCAACAAGTTCTTCTCTGCCCGAGTGGTTCACAGGGTTGCTATCAAATTGAGACGCCTGGAATGAGTGCTGCCCTGATGATTCATATAAAAGACTGGAACCGTGTGTTGTGTCTTGATTATCACATTCCTTCAGAGCAGAAGATGTTGAAAATACTTCAAGGCTCAGGACTTGCAACTCTCCAGGAATTTGATTTGACAGGTATTGTCCAACAGTGCTGCACCCAACCAAGACTGTTGGTGTCTGCAGTTTGCCCTATGGAGACACTAGGTGCATCCTCACTCCCCTGGAAAGATTCTGGACTTCAAACCGTCAACGAAGGCTGTGTTTGACCTCTGGTGACTAAAGAGCGATCTTGTCTAACAAGCCTGCTGCTGAAGACCAGTGGCTGCTTGGTTGTCACTCGGAATAACGATGGTGAAGCTTAACCTACTGAACAGTATGAACAGCTGCTGCCATGTGGCCCTGAACTTCTAACCACAACACAGCAAGGGCATGTAACCTGGAGAGAAGTTCAAGTACTGCAAACCTAAAGACACAAGATCCTCTTTTATGGAAAAAACACTCTCCCTAGATCCATCCTGACCCCAAGCCCCAATTAACCCCAGATCTTTGGCTAGAGAAAGTTTGCATTGGAGATGTTCAGTAGGAGGCCCAGACAAGAAACTGATGTTTTTGTTTATTCCAAAAACAGATGGATTTTGTCTAAGTTTGCTGCACACAGCAACCACTCATCCAGGTACTGGAAGACAGGGATACCCAGGAGATGTAGATGTGCCACTAGTGGCATCATTAATTGCATAAACACTCTGAAGGGGACTGTAGGCGAAAGAGGAGAACTTTGAATTGCCAATTAAGGTCTTCTACTGCAACCTGCAAGAACCTGTGATGACACTTTGCAATAAGAATACGCAAGTACGTGTCCATGGGATACAAGGGTATGAGAAAATAATCGGCTAGTACTAGAAGAATAATCTTCTGCAAGGTTTCTATCTTGAATGTGATGTTTGGGTTACGCTGTTGAGGTTTTTTAAGTCAATGACCAACAGAAAAACCCCTGAAGACTTTGAGACTAAAAGACAATTGTGTACACTGCCTTCCGCACTTCCACCTTGGGGAGTAGAACAATTGATCCCTTCTTCTGAAGAGCTAAAGCATCCTTCAGTAAGGCCTCCCTTCTGACTGGATCTCAAAGCAGTGGATATGTATGGTCCAAGTACAAATGGGGACTGACAAGAACTCTATCACGCACCACTTCCTGACAATTTTAAGAACCCAACAACCAGTCGTTTTCATTTCTCATCGAGAAATGAATTGCCGAATCTGTCCTCCGATGGAGAGTAATTTGTGTCAGCGTAATCAGGAATGCTGATTTTTAAAACCTGCATCCTAATTTTATTTCTTAAAGGAATTAAAAGAAGATCATTTGTCTTGAGACTTAGCAGGTTGATCTTGGCTCTGTTGCTTCCCTAAAGGTTGGCAAAAAGATTTCACATTTGAAGAACTTGAACCTGTAGAAGGTTGACGTTGGAAGGCAGAAGAATCATTTCTTTCCTTTAAGTAAGGTTAAAAAAATACAAAAACAACAACAACAAAAAACAATAGAGATTATCTTCTAGCTCAACATTACATAATCTGGAACCTCCAAAATGCATCTTAAGTGCAGTTGCTCTGAGCTGTGTCAGTGTTCAAGTCCTTGAGGCATGGATTTCTCCTGGCTGCTAAGCCTCTTCCGCAAGAGCTTCTGACTTTAGAGATAAAAACGCTATCTAGTGCTCCATATCCTCCAATAAAGGCAGACAACCTGCTTCTAAATTGCTGCAAATAGTTTTAGTTTTTTAAATCCGTGATCAGAGACTGGGCTGTATAAGCCCTTTAAACACCTGCCTGTTAACCAAAACAAAATAAAAATAAATCCTGAGCACAGAGTCCATTACTTTATCTGATGTGTCCTCCAGAATATTCTCCTCTGCTTCAGATGAACAGCCTACCAGACTTGCCACAACGGAATCCACATGCATAATTTCTGGCAAAATTGTGTCCATATTCACCAGAGGATAGAGACTGGTCATGAATCTTGGTATTGTGATTCTATCAGGATATTTCTACTCTTGTTTCACAACACCCATAATGAACTGATGAATCGTCAACACCAAATTAGAAGGCTTTTGAAATTGCCTTAGGAGGCTAATGAACCCATCTTGTCAACAGGAGAAAAGTTCATATTTCCCTAATATGGGCCAACAAATCCGTCACCATATCCTCGATGATGTACTTGCCTTTTAAGTCTATGGAAAGAGCCTCAACAGCTGTGTCTCAGTCTCCTGTATAGGAACCTGCCTCTGGGTTCTTTTTCAGGGATGAAGCAGATGAATCATCCTTTAAGGTAGCCTAAGTCTGGAGAACAATCCTCCAAATACTCTCCTTTTCCTCCATTTCTTCTGCGTTTTGGAGAAGGAGGGTGCTCAGGAGAATGAGAAGAGGGTGGTAAAGTATGCCTTCTTTTAGTATGAATGCATGCCATGTTCAAAGACACAGAGATAAGCCAATCTAGTAATACTGCTCTGCACATCGTATATGTATCTAAAAACGCTCGCTTTCGAAATCACAGGTTTCAGTGCGGATTTAAATGGAAATACAGAAGTACAGATGCTCAGTCTTTAGAGTGCCGGTTAGTTCCTTGGAAGTGCCGGTACTCTCCTATTAAATGTGTGGCATCAGATCAGAAAAGTGCAGGTACTCTCCCTTTCAAATTGAAGAAGTGCCGGTTCTCAATACCGTAGAGCACCTGCCCATTTAAAGCACTTCAGTGATCACAAAGTTTAAGATTTTAAATAACATAGCGGGGTGCGCTATCTGCCGCTCTGTATAAAAACAGCTTATCATTATTAAACTTCAATTGTTTACAGAAGCGTCCGATAATGCAGATGAGCAAGAGTGGAAGGGCAGTTGTGATACGTCTGTTGAAATGTGCGTGAGAAACTGCATTTTTCAAGTGGTTCGCTCACACTTCTTATAGGGCACCTTCGAGATCACAGCCAGCGCAAGGTGTACTGCCTCTTGACGCTCCCCCAGTATAGGGCAGATAACAAACCCGCTTTTCCTGCACAACCGGGAAAGTGTAGCCCAATTGTGAGTGATCTAGCCCAATCTGGCAACTCTGAAATGAAGTGAAAAAAGATACCCTGCTCCTGCGGATAAAGCGAAACGACACGCATGCGCAAGCCAGCCTGATCCCACCGCAATTGCGTGGACACTGTAGGGTCCTCAGGCAGCAGCCCCTCCCTGGTATGAGAGGTAAGCAAAGCCCAAATACAGCTAAAGCCCTGCAGGGACGTCCTGCGTCCTCGCTCCTGCCGTTACAGGAAACAAACAAAATAAAAGCACAGAAGTAACCAATAGTGGCAACCCCAATTACGGCACCCAGGTGGGTGGGCACATAGAACATCCAGTTTTATCCCTGGCGTCATGTAAAATAACCTTCTTCTGTAATGATGAGGGACGTAGGGTAGTAACCGGGACAAGGACAGCGGGGTCTACTATCTTTCGGCCAGGTTCGCGAAGCGATTGACCTTACCGGGTGCCTCGCAGCCACTGCATCGTCCACTCTGGACAGTCCTACGTTAACCATCTCCTTAAACTTAACAAGCAACAAAGAAAGATAAATAGTTAACTTTAAGGGCCAAGTCCAGGTACGCTCAATACATCAAAACGCCCTGGTGTTTGAAACTGCTTGCCGATGGGAATGCTGTTCGATGAAAAAAGAAAGGGGACAGGCAGTACTGCTTTGGGCGACCAGAGAAGTATTCCTTCCATCATTTAATTCTAAGGCCACCAGAAGAGCCGATGTAAATCACTCAGAGTTCAAGGAATTGTAGTTCCCATTCTTTCCGGGAAAATTATCGTCACTATTTATAGAGCCTAAATGAAATTTTTTTTTTTATATATTTGTATTCGATCTTCTGAATAAAAGATCCACTTTTTGCATAGCTCATCCCACTATATGTAAAATTATTTGCACCCACTTGCCTTCATAACTGTTCTTATGTTGGACCCCACATCAAGCCATCGAATCTGGCCACTTTATTTTTACACATAATGCGGAAAAATGTTACATTTCTAAGCGAACAAAAAAAATTGCAGCTTATTCACGGAAGTAGACTCGGGATGTGCTGTCTAAGTGAACCTTGTTTACGTTAGCTGGCAACAGTACATTAAAAACTTTCGCAACAAAAATTGGAATTTATTTCACTTGTTACCTATTTATGATACTGGTTAATGGGTCAGACAAAGGAAAGCAAACCAAATTCAATAAAATATTGTATTTTTGTGAACTATTAGCAAAAAGCTACTCACCTTTTCAACAAAACTGAAACTTCTTACTAGCACAATTAAAACTGCATGTTCCAATATGGCGGTCATTTTAGTATAACGGTAGACATTTCTGCAGGCCTTCAGGTAGTACCTTATCAAAACCAGGAAGTCTATTTTTAACGGACGTTTTTTTCATTTTCTATCAGGGTAACGTGACTCGGGAGTGGGTGTGGACTGCTAACCCTATGGAAGAAGCTTCGTTGCCTCTCCGAGGTGAGTGAGGGTTGGGAGGTAATGGTCTCGCGAGAGTGCCTGTTACGGAGGAGTCACGCACGATGAGGGGGTGCGGAGGGTATACGCACCACGGACAATAACACTTTTTGAGAACAGGGTACGCGCAGTATTTGTTCTTACTGTGGTTCCCAGCGACAGGCCGAGCACATTACCTTTCTTTTCACTGAACCCTTGCATCGGGGATTTCCGAGATCGTAGCGAGCTCAATTCACAGGGTACTTGAATCAAATGTTTTACCACTTACGCAATCTTAGTGCGACTACTATGAACAGAAGATGGTAGGATATTGGAGAAAGTTACTAGGAAATAATGGACTAGTAGCTGTTTCGTGGTAGAGTGTTAAATTCCAGCTAACTTTTTTTCTGTCAAGGCATTTACCTAGGACTTTATTCTAATTACAGTTGTTCAAAGGTCATGTGCTATAATTAAATCGATCTGGGCAGGCTGCCTTACCTATTCAGGCTTTACATTTAATAGACTTGTCTGTTCTAGTACAAATGTAGGCAGTCACAAAACGCATAGCTGGCAAGTTATCAAGGTTCTCCCGTGATGTGCTGGTCCAGTTCAGTTTTTTTTTTTTCTCTCTTTGAATTGTGTGATTTGTAGTTCTGTTTTATAATGCAAAAAGCAAGACAAAGAGTCCCAGAATTCAAAGAAAAAACTCCGCCTTGGAGCAGGACATCACACATGCACTTTGGAAACTTCGAGGGGTAAAGAAATTCCGTACGTGATGGTTATGTTTTTGGTTCTAGTGAGACTCAAAAAATTTCTAGCTTTTGTGACAAGAATTTTCAATTCTATTAAGGACACAGAGGCGAGGATTATGCTTATCTCTTATCTTTACTGCAACACACAGCAGCCTTAAAACAGTAAAGAAAAACATGGAAAAACTAAATTTCCCATCACCACCAGTCTCGTAATGACCCTCCAATCATGCTGCATAGTCACTTTATAAAGTCCGAAGCAAGCAAAGTCCGTCCTCTTTCTTTGTACGTCTCTAACCAGATAACTGACCATATTATCCTTGAAAACTGAGACCGCAATCAACAAATCCTCAACTGGAACTCAGAACGAAAGCACAACGGTGCAGGAGACCTCCGGGAATCTGCAAAACTTCTCAGAATGCATCAACTTCCATCAGGTGGATTTTTCATCTAAAGGAAGAAAGAAAAACTGTAAAATCTCGAACAAAATCAAGCCTTGAATACAGTTGAACCCTATCTTGCAAACAAGTAACGCATAATAAATTTCATACAGGGTGGGGAAAAAAACTGTCTGATTTCAGATGTAAATAATCAACCTTCCTGGGTGGGATAATCCTCGCCTCAGTGTCCTTAATAGAATTGAAAATTCTTGTTGCGAAAGCTAGAAATGTTTTGATTCTATGTCAGGACCGGAGGCTTCGGATTATGCTAGTTCAAAGCTGAGCGATCACATTAGTAACGTTACCAGCAAATGGTTTATGATAAAATAATTTAAAGGTGGAGTCTGATGACCAATCAGCTGCTGTCATTATATCTTCCAATCTGGACCCTGCATTAAAAGCTTTAGAAGCCATAGCTCCTCTAACAGAATGAGCTCCAAAAATGGAAACATCTATGTCCGCTTCTTACAACAACCATCTGACCCATCTCGCAAGAGTAGCTGAGGATACTGGGCCAAAAGGTTTTTGCAAAGAAATCAACAATTGACCGTGAACATCTCTTCTCAATTCTCTAGTAACCTCTTCATATGCTTTCAAACAATTTACCACACAAAGTTTGGAATTATCCCTGAAAGCTGGATAGCTAATACATTTCAAGTTTGATTTTGTACGCTGAGAAATGCGCAAAAGAAACTCCAGAAGGAGTAAAAACTCTACTTGCAATATCCAATGCTTTGACATCTGAAACTCTCCTGCGTGAGATTAAACAAAGCAACATAGTCAATTTCACTGATAATTCCTTGAAAGGCCCTCGTTAGCTGGCCACGCCATAAATTTTTTTTAAATGACATTTACATCCCAACAAAATGAATATTTCGGAAGAGGAGGGCGAAGCAAACGAACACCACGTAACAATTTACAAATTAATGGATGTTCTCCAACTGGTTTACCTTCCACATGAGCGTGTTTAGCCGAAATGGCCGATCTAAAATTATTCACAGTTTTGTAAGTTAGACCCTGTGCCGCCACGTGAGACAAGAAGTTCGCTATCATTTGCACCGAAGCCCCCATGGGATCCACTTTCCTTTGATCGCACCAATCCAACCATCTTCTCCAGGCGGAGGCATATCGTTTATGCTTACTAGGCGCCAAGGATTGGGAAAGAAAGAATCTAGTGTCTTCTGAAATTCTCGGACCCTGAGAGGATTCCCCGATATTCTCCAAGCCATGAAAGTCAACTGGTTCTTGAAGATCAGGGGGTAAGGTTTCCCTAGAAGATCTAATAAGAGGTCACGAGACGGGAGGATTCGAACCAGCGCTGCACAACACAAGCTCAGAGCTATTGGAAACCACACCCATGCCTTCCAAAACGGAGTTACTAGAATCAATTCTGCTTTCTGTCAAATGGATTGGGATAGAACACGTTGAATCATGGAGAACGGGGGAAAAGCAAAGTGCAGATCCCCTTCCCAATTCTGGAGAAACACATCCGAGCTGAGGGCATTCGGATCTGGTCTCCAACTGAAAAAGAGAGGGAGGTGGGTATTCAGGCAGGATGCAAAAAGATCTATTTTGCATGGACCCCAGAGCTGACTCAGAAACTGAAATATTCTGGGATGGATTAGCCAATCACTGGCATCCCTCGTGTACCTGGAATTCAAATCCGCTACTAAATTAATTTTCCCTGGGATATATTCCGCTGACACCAAAATCTGGTGAGCTAGCAGAAGTGCCAAAAATCCGTGGCAATCTCTGCCAACATCCTGGAACGAGTTCGCCCCTGTTTGTTGATAGATTGAACTGCTGAAATATTGTCCATCCTCAAGAGAATACAACATTTCGATTGAACTGCTGAAATATTGTCCATCCTCAAGAGAATACAACATTTCGACTTGTACGGGGACAAGGTCTTCACTGCGAAAGATCCCACTAGGAGCTCTAGGCAATTGATATGGAGTTTGAGTTCCTCCGGAGACCAACGACCCCCTGTTTCTATCTGGCCACATCTGGCACCCCAGCCCCATCTGCTGGCATCTGATTCTATGACTACTTCTGGAACCGAGGCGAAAATCGCTCTGCCATTCCAAGCGTCCATATGATTCAGCCACCATTCGAGCTCCGTTTGAGCCTCGTGGGAGAGTACAATCGATTCGGAATAAGTCAAGCCCCTTCGAAAATGAAAGATCTTCAGTCTTTGAAGTGCACTATAGTGAAGAGGACCTGGAAAGATGGCCTGAATAGACAATGCTAGGAGGCCTACCAGACGGTCAAGTACCCTCAAGGAAATTGAAGGAGCTAACAAGGCTTTCTTCAATTCTTTCTTTATAGCAAGCCTCTTGGTCAACAGCAATTTTAAAAGAGCTGCTACGGAATCTATCCTGGAACCTAAGAATTCGATATTCTGAACTGGGGTAAGTTGAGAATTCTCTATGTTTATAATGAATCCAAGATCTTGAAGGAGCTGCATCGTCCATGAAAGATGAAGATGAGCAAGGCACGCTTCCTGAGCCATAATTAGGATGTCGTCCAGATAAATAATCAGAAAAACTCCCTTTTTCTCTCAGCCACGGCATCACTGGGCGCATTACTTTTGTGAAGTACCAGGGTGCTGAAGAAAGACCGAAAGGAAGGGCTGAGAATTCGTAGCAACGATCTTGCCAGAAGGATTGCAGAAATCTGCGATGTGGGCAGAATATCGGAATGGTCAGATACGCGTCTTTGAGGTCTAGATGTCCAACCAATACCCCTGCTGTAAAAGGTCTCTGAGAAGATGAATACCTTCCATCTTGAAGTGTCGATAAATTATCCAAGAGTTGAACTATTTCAGATTGAGGACTAGGCGGGACCCTCCTCCCTTTTTCTGAACAAGAAAAATTGTGCTGATGAAACTTCTTGGATGCGGACGCGATTCTACAATAGTGCCTTTTTGTAACAGCACTTTTAACTCTTGATCTATAAAAAACATCTCTTGTTGGGGGGGGGGGGGGAAGGAGTGGGGGAGGGATCTCAGATTGTAGGGGTTCTGAGTAGAACTCTAGGTGGTAGCCCGAAATGGTGTCTATCACCCAGGCGTCTTGAGTAATCAACAACCAATTTTGTATAAACTGACCCCCACTGCCCCCCCCAAAACAACTTCTGTGTGAGGAATTAGACTCACCTGTTTGAGAGGTATTTTGTCCATAATAACCTCCTTTGCGAGGTCCTCTGGGGTTACGGCCCTTGTAATCACAGCTTCTGTTGGGATAGAAGTTGGGGTTGGGTTGATTAGAGTCCCCACGGTTTCTTTGGTAAGGGTGGGAGGTCTGTGAAGAGAAACGGCGTGACGAGCAACCCCTGAAACGCCCGTCCCTGTGAAAAAGGCCACCGTTAAACACCTTTTTTTATGGTAGTCTGGGCCTTGTCTAGTGCTGACAATGTAGCATCATATATGGCAAGATCTTTCACAAACTTATCGCCAAACAAAAGTCCTTTAGCTGCTGGTCCAGCGTCCGCAGAAGCCAGTTCGGCCAACTTGGGGTCAATGCGGAGGAGGAACAACTTCTGCGTTCAATAGACATTGAACAGTTCGCATTACCTAGTACGCAAATGGCCCTCTGTGCCCATTCCAGTAAGGTATCAGGATCAACGGGTTCCTGCGATTCCTTAGCCTGGATAACGAGGTCCAGGATTTTATGTCCGAAATTTTATCCTGGTAACCACGCCAGGCTCTATCAATACCCTTTTTAGGATCTCTAGAGAATTATTTAAGAAAAGTAATCATATGTGGATCCAATTCTGGAGTTTCAGCTACTTTTCCCTCAAGTGCTGGTCGAGGACACTCTGATCTCAGAGTACTACGAATGTCTTTCTCACAACTCTTTCTGAGTCTGGATTGAACATAGGCTGCCACTTCAGGGCAAGGAGTCCATTCTGTTGATTTTGGATGAATAATATTGTCTGGATCGAAGAGCAGATTCTTCACCGGAGGAGAAGATGGATCAGAATGATCCAAGTGGCGTTTTCTGCATTTAGGCTTGCCTTTACGTTTGTTGGAGGAGGATATAGCCTCCGAGTCTGAAGTAGAGAAGGAGTCCGAAGAATTGCGTGTAGATTGTGGCATATGAACAGAGCCTTTATCGAAAGAGGCGCCATATTCATGATCCTGCAATACTGCATTAATGGTATTTTTAAAGGGGTCTGAATCAGGCCGGCCAGGCTCATTTATTTCGACCTCATTTGGGGTGGGGTTCCCCGAGCCTGCACCAAATCGTCTGCGGCCAAAATTAAATATAGGTTGGGCAAAAGGGGGTAAAGCCTTTACCAAAGCCCTATTTACAGAGTCCTGCACATGAAAATCAAAAGCCTCAACCAGGCATTCCTCCATCTGATGGCCTTCCAAATAGTCTCCATAGTAATCATCTTGTTGAGCCATATTGAAAAAAGGGGGGAAATATGGCACTTTGAGGTCCCAAACAGGTATTTGCCAAGCAACAATGGTTGGGGGGGGAGGGCGGCCCGGTGCCTAGAAGTTCAACAGACCTTTTTTGCCAGTGGAAAAACCTAATTGGTAACAAGTAATTAGTTGTAATTAAATTTATTGATGTAGCAACTAGAAAGAACTGTGAGTCCTGGCACCCAAAAAACCCCTAGAGCAGCGCTCTTTTGTATTATTACAGCCCCTCTGGGCGTGACAAAGAAGCGAGGAGTCAGCTGACCGTGAAAACCCTTTCTCCAATGATCGTGCTAGAGAAAACCACAATTCTTATGGTTTGCGCATGTGCGATCGTCGGGAAAGAAAGGGGACTAATCTCCTGAGGCCGCGCTTCCTTTAAGGCCTCTCACTGTCAAAACGAAACGGGAACAAAACGATCGTGGATCGTCTTTGAAAAACAGAGCGCGGTAAACCGCAGAATCGATCCGTCGTCACCCGATTAGCACTTGAAGGCAAAAGCCGCGCTACGTAGATTAAGGAAAACCATGAAATCACAACACTTCAATAAAGATAATATGCAGGCACTTATCTCTGGTGCGAAGCAGCAAAGAAAGAGGACGGACTTTGCATGCTTCGGACTTAATAAAGTGACTATGCAGCCTGATTGGAGGGTCATTACGAGGCTGGTGGTGATGGGAAATGTAGTTTTTCCATATTTTTCATTACTGTTTTAAAGGCTGGTGTGTGTTGCAGTAAAGATAAGAGATAAGCATAATCCGAAGCCTCCGGTCCTGACATAGAAACCACTGCACACAGGTGGATGATGGTACTGCCCATTATGTATAAATAAAAAGCTGTCAATTTTACATGGGAAATTTTACTGGTTGAGAATATGCAGTATTTACAGTATCATGCGTTTATTTTATTTTTTTTGATCCTCAAAATCCACTTCATTCCCCATAAATTTGTAATGGGTGTTAGATATTGCACCCGATAAATAACGTACCCTGTGGTATTGTTATTTATCAAGGCAGATAAATAACACCTGAACTTGCAATGAGGCCCAAAATCGGTGAGGTTTAACATGGCCACCAGGGCCTGCGACCTGCATTGACACAACAACATAGAGACGAGGCCAAAGTACCCAGCCCTGTTGCTCATGGACCCAGGCTGTACCCTTTGGTGAGAGTGGTTGACGCTACGAATCTTCTGGAGCTTGGTGTTGACCAATGAGGTGAGATCCATTTGTGCATTATGTGGCTCCAATCCCCCTCCACCAAGAGGCCCTCTGCATATCTCTCAAGTTCAATAGTGACATCTGAAGAAAAATATTTAGCAGGGCATTTAATTTGGGGAGATAGGAGAACACTCTGTGCTCATCTTGTTCTTTGGTTCCTCTGAAAAACTTGGGGGAGGTGCAGCACAAGCCGAAGCGAATAGGCCATACATACATGCTTGTGTGCCTCTGCCAGGGTGTCCTTTTACACAGGAGCACACCACAGACATTACCGCCACAAGCTCTGAGCAAGAGCACTTTGAGTCCTTACCGTTATGCTACCCAAAGTACATAGTACCCCACCATTTTCAGCAGTGGTGCAATCGCGATTCTGCCATTTCATATGCTATTGTTCCCTTCCTCAGTGGTTGCCCTTTGGAAAACATGAGTCACAAGGTGTGAAAACTACTTAAAAGCTTCACGAAAGACTGATCCTGAAGTGAAGAGGTCCGTACTCTTACTCTTAGTGAGAGAAGTTCACAAAATGTTGATAAGGCTACCAAACATCAATCAATCAGAAATTTGTTAAACGTACTACTCACCGGGAAGGGTCTCAAGACGTTTGGGGGATGGATGATGGAGTGGATTGGAGTGAATGGTGACTATACTGTAGCACTAGCCACTTTGAATCTCTAATTCAAACCACAGGCATTTCCTTAATATGAACTGTTTGTGTTATGTTGGGCGAATCACAGCCTAAAAGAAACCATCACAGTTTTCTATGCACACTGGAGGCCCTGTTCGCTCATGTGAACCTCACAATGCGGGGGAAAAGCTGGAAGCACAGATTATTCAAGGGTGCTGCTCCTCAGTCCTCCACAAAGAAATTCTGAAAACTGCCACTCACAATGCCTTCCCCAGGGCAATCCCATGAATTAATGGACACAAGAGCAGCCCACATTGATCTGTTGCTTTTCTCCAAAACTGTTGTAAAGTTCCCTTTTTGGATGGGGATCCCTATACTTTTGCTGCTGGATGCTGTTGCTTTTGACCTGAAAGTGTATGGATGCCACCTAACCAGACCGCAGTATCAGTGCTCTTTCCCTTAAATTGTACTGAGATTTTGCAAACCCAATTGGTACCTCTGTAAGGCCCTAGTAACTGATACCAGTGGTACCCTGGGCAGGGTTGGTAAAGGGATCACCATGGCTGCAGCGCTAATGGTGCCATCCTGTGTGACCCAAGTAAAAGCAAAGCCTGTAGAGCTGCTGTGTCTGCCTGCATGAGCAGCTTATCTGCAAGAATTCGACTTTGCCCACACCAAGTGCAAGCAGAGTCCCTTCCCTGCCCATTGCACAGGTCAGTGACCACTAAAGCAAGCCTCCTATAGCCCAGGAGACAGGGCGCACTGTGTTATAAGTGTGAACCTATATCCACAAGCATATATGACCCTGCAATAGTATTTAAAACTTAATGCCATCACAAGTGACCAGTGGTCCTTAGGATAAAATGGGCCAGCACCCCGGCATTCCCCAGATGTCCAGCTCCATGAAGGCCTGGCAGATTTTCCCCTCTCCCGCTTGATATCAAACACCATAAATAGCATGTATCCTGATAGCAACCTTAGAGGATGCCCACCTAGTTGCCAGCTTTCTCTTCCTTTGATGGGCTGTCCTGAGCCAATTGCTGACACAGACAAGTCTGCCCTCCTGCTGGTTGTGCTAGCACTTCCCCAGGATGGAGACAAACGGCCTGGGCAGGAGGGAGGTCACACCTCCTCCCTCCCAGCGTGGTTAGTGTGATAACAGTCAAGGCGGTGAGCCTCGAAGGCTTTCACCACCTTTGATGTGTAATTTCTTGTCCCCCACTCGAGGACAAAGCCCCCGCTCTATCCAGGCCGACAGGTGGTAAAATTAGCTATGCTGGAGGCGTACACCTCAAAAAAGCTAGCCGCATCTTTATGGTGGGGTAGATCGTCTGTACAGCTCAGAGAAGGTTCTGCCATCCTGGCAAACCTTAGGAATAGTGGTTCTGGTTAGATAAGTGAAGTATTTCCACAGGAAGTCGTCACTTCGGGGGCAGACTAGCTGCTGGGACCAGTAGCCCATTAGCCATTGTTCCTCACAGCTTAAAACCCCCTAAAAGATTTAAGGGGCTCCCCTGACACCAGACCCCCAGTCCTGACTTGCAACCGAGAAGAGGTTCAAAGAAGATGCCCATCACTGACAGCAGGTTCTAGGACTCTGCCGTCATGCAAAGAGAGGACACTTAAGTGCCCTGAGTAGACTGCTACTGGAACTGTGCCTGTGGTGAAAACTCATTGGTTGCAGCAAGAGGGACCGTAGTGACACTGAGAAGCCAAGACAGACATCCCTGCCTGCTGATACTAGTCTCCTGCAGAATAAACTTGTGCTGTGTCCAAAGAAGTGCAACCGGTCGTGCTCCCTGTGAGTGAGCCCAAAGATCGGTGACCTGCACTTCGGAAGTGTTAGTGAGGCTCTCACCAAGTTTTGAGCCGCTACCACCTTCCGAATAACCTCCAGCCCACAAAGTACCCATGACTACTTTTGCCACTGGTAAGGCTTTTCTGCTGCCAGCCCAGTAACCAACGGCTTCTTGGACATCACCAACTCCAGAGCCGATCCCAGCGTAAAGACCAGTGTCGGCAACAACCCATCTTTTGAGATCCTGAAGGAGGCAACTTAGAGAAGAGCAGCAAAGTCTCTTTGGCACAACCAGCCCTGTGATTGACAGCTGATGGCCACCTTTGCACCCTGAGCTACAGGATCTTTTGGCAAAGATCCAGGTCGTGGGACCCCCCAAATGTCTCTACTCCCCAAGGGTAGAGTGTGAGTCAACCCCGAACTGTGATTTTTGCCAACTGCTGCAGTTTTGACTGCGCCTGCAGATCCCGTCAGCACCAAGGACAGCCAGAGCACCTCTGCCCCTGGACTCCCTGGGCAAGGTAACTAAAAACTGACCATTGAGGTTTGGTCGACGGACCCACAAGACCTTAACTCCAAGTGGGTGTCCAGGAGCTCACCCTACAAGTGACCAATTGCACACTGTAATTTTCCCCATTGATTTCTATGTGAGTTATTTGACCATTAAAAGTACTCTATTTTCCTACGCTTTAAAAAGTCACAACTCCGGTTGTCTGTGATATTAAAAAGTTAATTTTGGTGTCTAAATTAAGATAAAAATCTGCTTTATTTTTCTAAATAGGTGTTGAATTTCTTTTGAATCGTGCCATTTACTTATCGTCCATGTCGGTGCTGTGAAATGCTTTACACAGGTTGACTGCTTCTTGCCACACTACCAGGACTGAGCCAAGGTTTACTAGTGTGAACCCTAGGTCCACGTCTTAGTAACGTGCTAGTATTACATAGTAATCCTCCACCCCCAACCCACCCTCCCGCAGTCATACCACATAATCATGCCACCTTGCTACAACTATCAAAACTGAACCAATTGAGGTCAAGGAAGAAGCACACAACATAACACAGAATCACCCAAACGCAGAAACAAACAGTGTGGGTACTGCTGTAATGAAGCATATCTCTGGCCCTTGTCCAGTAAAAGTTGAGACCTGCTCAGCATGTGTGAACACAAACCTCTTTGCTAAGGCCTCGTGTTTCACATGCAAAATGAGAACAAAAACAGACTGAAAAATAAAGAAGTCTAAGTCCATGGTGCTACACCTAGACTTTGGTGATGGACTTGAAGAGCTAGTAGACAACTCTGTCACCATCTTGTCCGACCAGTACCTCTACTTTATCTCTGCATTAGATAGCCACACATTAAACTCTGTGAAGAAGCAGCCACAATGATGCCTACAATACAAGAACTATAGATGAACTGTTTGATCAAAACTGGCACCATGGTATGTGTGATGCCAATGGTGGACTGCCAACAACTACACCCGCAACCAAAACCGAAACTCACCACTACAAAAATCTATGCTTCAGGTGTTCTGCTTGGCTGCTCAGTCATGATGTGCCACCAGTTATTGCTGAAGAAGGCTTGTTGGACTATTCAGAAGCACTTACACAGTTGGAATCCTTGACATGTTTCAGCTACTGTTAAAATGTCTTGGCCGTGCACATACTCTCCAGTGTGTTTAGCCATCTCCTGCTCAGAAATAGTTGCACCTGATCGTGACAGGAAAGACAGTCTGCTGGGTTGTTTCGGCCTGGCTGATAGACCACTTTAAACAAATATTCATGGTGCTGCAGTTATCAACTTTTCAGACTGAGGAAGAGGCTCGGAATTTGACCCTTGGAAGAGAGGCATGAGGGGTTTGTGATTGCTGCACGCGTCACTCGTTTCCTTGCAGGTATAAGTGGAAATGCTGACATCCCCACAGCACAGCAATGGCTTCCCATTCTATTCTGAAGTATCTCTATTCAGTGTCAGTGAGAGCCTGACTAGCGTATACAACGGAACCCATATGCCATCATGTTTTTGCTGCATTAGGAAAGCTCCTAGTCCCGTGGGACTGGCATCCACTACCAGTTCATTCTGCTTTGATGGGTAATAATATTTCGTAGTGATTTCCGCTTAGTGCATCTGTGGTGTTGTCAAACACATTTGCTGTTCCTTCGCCCATACCCATGGTGATTCTATCTTGAGGTCACACAATGGCTTGGTCACCTTGGTGAGATTATGTAGGAACCAGCCCCAATAGGTGAGGAACAGATGCCCTGGCACCTATCAAAACCAAGACCACAATAAGGACAAGGCCTTAAGTTAGCTGGTACAACACTTTTGATACGCCAAGGGCCACTTCAAGGAGCTGGAGCAGCAATGGGAACTCACCTACAACAACGTCAACAAACAACCCTAAAAATCAACCCTCTTACATTGCTACCAACAATTGAAAGCCATCAAGCATTCAGCTCTAACCAAATGGATAAATAATAGCACCAGTTGCTCAAAGGAAATCTTATCCACTGTTCAGGACTTCACCACACCCACTGCATGTTTCACCACCATCACCCCCTTCTAAGGCGCTTTTCTCCCTGCACATGCTTTTCTTCAGCTACAAGATAAGCACTATCTACAGAACTTTGCTTTCCTACTAAATGTTCCACAGTGGCAGCCCTCCTTCAAGACAACAGTATTCTAGGAACCACCCTAACCTGCTGGCCCACCATCACCCACAAATAAACTGCCTCTGCTATTCAATCCATACATTCAAATGCCAAATCAGACCGTTGCCCATATTTTGCAAGAAAGTCTAGCTGCTCTGAACTCACCCGCCCCACACTCCTACCTTCCCTCAACCCCTGTAAACCCTCCACCGTCCTGTGACTACTGAAAAAACTTAGAGTAGACCTGTTCTCACCAACTAACTAGATCATCTCTCTGCAACTTTCCCCAGCAAAAGTCTTGGAGAAATTCACCCCAAGCGACTGGCAAACCATCTGGATGACAACCACCTCCTTGACTCATCCCATTCAGGCTTCAGACCAAAACACAGCAACAAACCAGCATTCAGTGCCTTAACTGATGACAGCAGAAGCATCATGGATCAAAACAACACTAAAACCTTCATCCTTGACCCCTCTCTGGCTTTCAGCACCGTCCTCCACCAGATCCTCATTTAAAGCCTCCACTAGTCATCAATTTCTGGAACAGCCCTCTAACAGGGTTTCTACAACCCTGTTGCAGGATGATGAAGCAGTGCCCTGATTGTCATACCCGGGGGGTATGATGGTGAGAACCGTTGGCTGAACTCTCCTCTGAAACCCGGATATCCGGGTTAAAGGGGAGGAAAAGGCCAAAGAAGAATGGGATGCGCAGAAGAAGGAGAGGAACGCGGAGAAAGAGAACACGGAGAAGGCAGAAGGCACAGAGGAAAATGAAGGTAGAGGCTGCAGTCTGGCCAACACAACTGACGAACAGAACGAGAGCCGGAACGAGCACGGTGGAAGAAGCAGCCGACGCAGTAGCAGAAAGCACGTAGGCGGCTCAAGGCACAAAAACCAGCCACGTCCCTGGAAGGACATGGCTCATGCAGGTACGTACCTGAATACAAAATCTGGCGGGATATTGATGGTAGTGGAGATGAAGAAAGACAAAGCGAGTACAAAGGAGGGGGGGAAAAGCAGACATAAAATCAGAAAGGAGGCACACCTATTATACTTGGGCTCCTCTGTATCTTCAATAGAGAGGAGAATTCACGGAAATATAGAACAGAGTATTTTTCTTTCTTTTTCACAAGGTGTTCACACTATTAATTATTATTATTATTATTTTTTCTTTAAAAAAAAGAAAAATCTCTTCCCCACACGGAAATAAACCCACTCGTTGTCTGTCCTTTCACCCCACCTTTATTTTAGTAAGCATAAATAAATATATGTTCGATGGCATGTGTAGCTGCAGATACACATGCTGTGCACAGTCCGCCGTCTGGTGTTGGGCTCGGAGTGTTACAAGTTTTTTTTTTCGAAGAAGTCTTTTCAAGTCACGAGACCGAGGGACTCCTCCTCTTTCGGTTCCATTGTGCATGGGCGTCGACTCCATCTTAGATTGTTTTTTTTTTCCGCCATCGGGTTCGGACGTGTTCCTTTTCGCTCCGTGTTTCGGGTCGGAAAGTTAGTTAGAATCTCGGAAAAAATCGTCGGTATTGTTTCGTTCGGTATCGGGTTAGTTAGAACAAATCGACACCGAATCTTGAAGAGCTCCGGTGGACCTTCGGGGTAATTTCGATCCCCCGTCGGGGCCTGGTCGGCCCGACCGCGTGCGACTTCAAGACTGATGGAACGGACCCCGTTCTGCTTCTGTCCTAAATGCGATAGCAAATATCCGTATACGGATCAACATCTGGTCTGTAACTTGTGCCTGTCCCCGGAGCACAAGGAGGATACGTGTGAAGCCTGTCGAGCGTTTCGGTCGAGGAAGACGCTCAGAGACCGAAGAGCCAGAAGATTACAAATGGCGTCCACGCCGACAGGACAACATCGGTTCGAGGACGAAGAGGAAGCGTTCTCCATCCCCGAGTCGGATTCGGGGGAATCCGACGCCGAAGACGTAACAACCGTGAGTAAGACGTCGAAAATTAGGACTCACGAAAAGTCCACAAAAGCCCAGGGGACACCACTGCCAACAGGCCATGGCTTAACCCAAAAACTAGGTGACCGAGCCAAGGCACCGAAAAAGGGCATACTGTTGTCGAAGTCATCCGACTCCGGTCGTGATACCGCCACACAGCAACCTCGGAGCCGAGATACCGGCTCCGAGACAATTCGGCGCAGAGACAGCGGCACTGAAGATGTTCGGCACCGAGATACCACGTCGAAATCAAAGAAGTCTTCTTCGGAGCCTAAAAAGCCTACCGAAACTGTTTCGGTACCGAAAAAAGCCTCGGAACCGAAAATTAGTTCCTATACAGAGGAACAAGGACTAAACACCCAATTGCATAGATTTGGTCAAGAGCTTCAAACTGTAGAAACTGACTACACTCAAAGGAGGTTTCACATCCAGGAAGACACAGGGAAGATAACAACTCTTCCCCCAATCAAGATGAAAAGGAAACTTGTTTTCCAACAAGGGGACAAGCAACCACAAGCAAAGGTGGTAAAGAAAGTAACACCACCACCTTCTCCACCACAATCAGCACATGCATCACCGGCGCAAACTCCACCACTAACGCACTCACCAGCTCATACCACAATGAGCCACGATGATCCTGATGCATGGGACCTCTATGACGCCCCAGTGTCTGACAATAGTCCAGACTCATATCCAACTAAACCGTCACCACCTGAGGACAGTACATCATATGCACAGGTGGTCGCAAGGGCAGCCGAATTCCACAATGTCTCATTACATTCGGAACCGATTGAGGATGACTTTCTCTTTAACACCCTGTCCTCCACCCATAGCCAGTATCAAAGCCTTCCCATGCTCCCAGGAATGCTACGGCACTCAAAACAAATATTTCAGGAGCCAGTTAAAGGCAGAGCCATAACTCCAAGGGTGGAGAAAAAATATAAGGCGCCTCCCACAGACCCAATATTTCTTACAACACAACTAACACCGGACTCAGTAGTTGTGGGGGCAGCTCGTAAAAGAGCCAACTCTCATACATCGGGCGACGCACCACCTCCAGAAAAGGAGAGCCGCAAATTTGATGCAGCAGGGAAAAGAGTTGCAGCACAAGCAGCAAATCAGTGGCGTATCGCCAACTCGCAAGCACTCTTGGCAAGATACGACAGGGCTCATTGGGATGAAATGCAACATCTCATCGAACACCTTCCCAAGGAGTTCCAAAAAAGAGCGCAACAAGTGGTGGAAGAGGGACAAAGTATCTCGAACAATCAGATACGGTCTTCCATGGATGCGGCCGATACAGCTGCAAGGACAATAAACACTGCAGTCACAATACGGAGGCACGCTTGGCTGCGCACGTCTGGGTTCAAACCCGAAATCCAACAGGCTGTGCTCAATATGCCGTTTAATGAACAGCAATTGTTTGGGCTGGAGGTAGACACTGCCATTGAAAAACTAAAGAAGGACACAGATACAGCCAAAGCCATGGGCGCACTCTACTCCCCGCAGAGCAGAGGCACATTTCGGAAGACACTTTTTAGGGGAGGGTTTCGGGGTCAACCCACAGAAACCAACACTTCACAGACAAGACCACCTACCTACCAGGGTCAATATCAAAGGGGAGGTTTTCGGGGACAATATAGAGGAGGCCAGTTCCCAAGAAGTCGGGGAAAATTTCAAGGTCCCAAAACCCCTCAAAATAAACAGTGACTCACAAGTCACACAACCCCATCACACAACACCAGTGGGGGGAAGACTAAGCCAATTCTACGAATCTTGGGAAGAAATAACAACAGACACTTGGGTCTTAGCAATTATCCAACATGGCTATTGCATAGAATTTCACTCATTCCCTCCAAACGTCCCACCGAAAACACACAATATGTCAAAACAGCATATAGATCTTCTAGGACTAGAAGTTCAGGCATTACTACAAAAGGACGCAATAGAATTAGTACCAAGCCTACAGAAAAACACAGGAGTTTACTCACTGTATTTTCTAATACCAAAGAAGGACAAAACTCTGAGACCAATACTAGATCTCAGAACACTAAATACCTACATCAAATCAGACCACTTTCACATGGTCACATTACAAGACGTAATCCCACTGCTCAAACAGCAAGACTACATGACAACATTAGACCTAAAGGATGCGTATTTCCACATACCAATACATCCTTCCCACAGGAAATACCTAAGGTTCGTGGGAATACATTACCAATTCAAAGTGTTGCCATTCGGAATAACAACTGCGCCAAGAGTTTTTACAAAATGCCTGGCAGTAGTAGCTGCACATATCAGAAGGCAGCAGATACACGTGTTCCCTTACCTAGACGACTGGTTAATCAAGACCAACACGCTAACACGGTGTTTACGTCACACACAGTATGTCATACAGACCCTTCACAAGCTGGGTTTCTCCATCAACTATGCAAAGTCACACCTTTTGCCGTGTCAAACACAGCAATACTTAGGAGCAACAATCAACACAACAGAAGGGATAGCCACTCCAAGTCCACAAAGGGTTCAAACATTTCACAAGGTGATACAAGCCATGTATCCAACACAAAAGATACAAGCAAAAATGGTATTAAAACTCCTAGGCATGATGTCTTCATGCATAGCCATTGTCCCAAACGCAAGATTGCACATGCGGCCCTTACAACAATGCCTAGCATCACAATGGTCACATGCACAGGGTCAACTTCTAGATCTGGTGTTGATAGACCGCCAAACATACATCTCGCTTCTATGGTGGAACAGTACAAATTTAAACAAAGGGCGGCCTTTCCAAGACCCAGTGCCACAATACCTCATAACAACGGATGCTTCCATGACAGGGTGGGGAGCACACCTCAATCAACACAGCATCCAAGGACAATGGGACATACATCAAAGGAAGTTTCACATAAATCACTTGGAACTGTTAGCAGTATTTCTAGCGTTGAAAGCATTTCAACCCATGATAACCCACAAATACATTCTTGTCAAAACAGACAACATGACAACAATGTATTATTTAAACAAACAGGGGGGGACACACTCAACACAGTTGTGTCTCCTAACACAAAAAATATGGCATTGGGCAATTCACAACCATATTCGCCTAATAGCACAATTTATTCCAGGGATCCAGAACCAGCTAGCAGACAATCTCTCTCGGGATCACCAACAAGTCCACGAATGGGAAATTCACCCCCAAATACTGAACACTTACTTTCAAATTTGGGGAACACCTCAAATAGATCTATTTGCAACAAAAGAAAACGCAAAATGCCAAAACTTTGCATCCAGGTTCCCACACCATCAATCCCAAGGCAATGCTCTATGGATGAATTGGTCAGGGATATTTGCGTACGCTTTTCCCCCTCTCCCTCTCCTTCCATATCTAGTAAACAGATTGAGTCAAAACAAACTCAAACTCATAGTAATAGCACCAACATGCTAGACAACCTTGGTATACAACACTACTAGACCTGTCAGTAGTACCTCATGTCAAGCTACCCAACAGACCAGATCTGTTAACACAACACAAACAACAGATCAGGCATCCAAACCCAGCATCGCTGAATCTAGCAATTTGGCTCCTGAAATCCTAGAATTTGGACACTTAGACCTCACACAAGAGTGTATGGAGGTCATAAAACAAGCTAGAAAACCTTCCACTAGACACTGCTATGCAAATAAATGGAAAATATTTGTTTGTTACTGCCATAATAATCAAATTCAACCATTGCACGCATCTCCAAAAGATGTAGTAGGATATTTACTACATTTGCAAAAATCAAATCTAGCTTTCTCTTCCATAAAGATACATCTCACCGCAATATCTGCTTACCTGCAGATTACTCATTCAATTCCCTATTTAGAATACCTGTCATTAAAGCGTTTATGGAAGGCCTGAAGAGAATTATACCACCAAGGACACCACCTGTTCCTTCATGGAACCTCAACATTGTCTTAACAAGGCTCATGGGTCCACCTTTCGAACCCATGCATTCTTGTGAAATGCAATACTTAACGTGGAAAGTTGCATTTCTCATTGCCATCACATCTCTAAGAAGAGTGAGTGAGATTCAGGCATTTATCATACAAGAACCATTTATTCAAATACACAAGAATAAGGTAGTTCTAAGAACAAATCCAAAATTCTTACCAAAGGTTATCTCACCGTTTCACTTAAATCAAACAGTAGAATTAACAGTGTTCTTCCCACAGCCAGATTCGGTAGCTGAAAGAGCACTACATACATTAGACATCAAGAGAGCACTAATGTACTACATTGACAGAACAAAACAAATTAGAAAGACAAAACAACTATTTATTGCCTTTCAAAAACCTCATACAGGAAATCCAATTTCAAAACAAGGCATTGCCAGATGGATAGTTAAGTGTATTCAAGCCTGCTATCTTAAAGCAAAAAGAGTGCTGCCTATTACACCAAAGGCACACTCAACCAGAAAGAAAGGGGCTACCTTGGCCTTTCTAGGAAATATTCCAATGAACGAAATATGTAAGGCAGCAACATGGTCTACGCCTCATACATTTACCAAGCACTACTGTGTAGATGTGTTAACTGCACAACAAGCCACAGTAGGTCAGGCTGTACTAAGAACATTATTTCAAACTACTTCAACTCCTACAGGCTGAACCACCGCTTTTGGGGAGATAACTGCTTACTAGTCTATGCACAGCATGTGTATCTGCAGCTACACATGCCATCGAACGGAAAATGTCACTTACCCAGTGTACATCTGTTCGTGGCATGAGTCGCTGCAGATTCACATGCGCCCACCCGCCTCCCCGGGAGCCTGTAGCCGTTTAGAAGTAGATCTTAAACAATTGTACATTTGTAAATATATTACTTTAACCTTTATTATGTACATACGTATTCATTCCATTGCATGGGCACTATGACTAACATACACAACTCCTACCTCACCCTCTGCGGGGAAAACAATCTAAGATGGAGTCGACGCCCATGCGCAATGGAACCGAAAGGGGAGGAGTCCCTCGGTCTTGTGACTCGAAAAGACTTCTTCGAAGAAAAACAACTTGTAACACTCCGAGCCCAACACCAGACGGCGGACTGTGCACAGCATGTGAATCTGCAGCGACTCATGCCACGAACAGATGTACACTGGGTAAGTGACATTTTCCATATAGATATATATGAGAGAGAAAGGAGTTCACATACCTGTTCTCCTGGCCTGTGTTCGAGGTACTTCACGAGGAGAGAAAACAAAAAGACATCAACATAATTAAAGGAGCTCAATGAGGCAAGAGAGAGGAAGAAGGATTGGGAGAAGAACGTTTAAAGGAAGAAATGGATTAAGATTATTTACCTGTACACACAATGCTTAAAATAAAATTCCTCCAGTATACCCTTTGGCAGTGTTACGTTTGTACCTTCCACAAATGGTCATAAAGAACCCATCACAAGCCCTACAATGGATCTGCTTGTTCCTCACAGGAGGCACACTGAAAGTAAGCCTTCAGCTCTGAACCCACTGAGCTGATCTGCAGAGCCCCCCAGAGATCAGCACTCAGCCTCCATGCTCTCCCATATCTACATCACTACACTTGCCAGCATTGTGCGATCCTTTGGAAGCCACATGATACAAACTCATCCTCTTCCTCTAAGGACACCTCGAGTACCCAGACACATTTTGAGTTCATGTCAGAAGTCACCCTCTTGATGAAATCCAGGTGGCTCACACTCAACTTGGACAAGACAGAGGTAGTACTCTTCAGGAAGGACCTGGGTAGCCATCTAAACTTGAGCCAGAGACGTGCTGATCATGATTGACTACCAACTATTGAGGTCCAACCAAGTCAATTTGGTTGCCTGCTCCTGCTTCCACACCCTTAGGAAAATTTTCAGATGGCTTTCCCTTGACACCCACCAAACAACCATCCAGGCACTTATCACTAGTAAGCTGGACTATTGAAACACATATTTTAAGTTAGAATCTCAGCTCAACTCGCCAAGCGGCTCCATATTATTCAGAACACATTACCCAAACTCACACTCATCCTCCCTCTGCACATCCATATCTTCCTCCTCATCTCGTGATCTCCACTGGCACTGCACACACAAGTATGCACTGGTTAAATTACTCACACATACAAGGCAATGCACAATTTAAGCAGTGTTGAAAATTGTGTCTCTATTTGGCAGAGTTGTGCACCCTGACTACAGTCCTATTCAGGGCAAGTCACAGGGCCTAAATTAACCTGTGCTCGCCCTCTGGTAGCTTGGCACAAAGCAGGCAGGCTTAATTTAAAAGGCAATGTGTAAAGTAGTTGTGCAATAACTCATACATTAACACAGTAAAACACCACAAAAAGACTCTCCGTCAGGTTAAAAAAATACATGTAAAAATAGTGTTAGAAGTTACTAGGGGTAAAAAGGTTACTTGAGTTCGCGAGGGACAGGTGCAAATCCAAAGTTCTATCGATGTTGAAGACTCAGTGCGAAGTGTTGAGGAGGTGTTGTGTCGTCGTTGATTTTATTTATTTTTTTGGGTTGGAGGCAAGACGGCACCAATCTGAGCAATCAAAGGCTTCAGTGTCAAACCCCTTTACGATTGCAGCGCTGCGTCAGTGCTGAGCTGCGATGTCTGCAAAAAGAACAGATGATCGACGGAATGCAGAATAAATCAAACATTCACCCCCATTCATAGATCTGGGTTTAATCCATGGTTGTTTCTGTTCAGCAAGCAACCCCAGTTTGGACTCAGTCATATGCCGATCAGTCTTGACCCTGCTCCCTATGGTTACAGTCCAGCCCGAACTGCCAAGCCAGGTCCTCCCTGGATGGGAAACAAGCATCCTGGGACCAGTTTCAGGGTATCGCCTCCAAATAAGCCAGGCTAGCTTGAATCCACAGAGCACGGGACCTACATCTGGACATACCTTTCCCACTTAGGCACCAAAAGCAAAAAGAACAGTTGATGGGCGGATATCAGAACGAATCTGAGATTGAGCCACGCAGTTCGTCAAGGCAATGTCGGCGAGTAGCTGCTGCTTCGACATCGGAGGGCGATGCTTCAGCTCTGGTCCCTAAAGTCCCTAATGCGTTGCTGGTGAGGTGGAAAATGCTGCGTGAGGCCCATAGCTTGGACAGGGGCACCTCAGGCAAGGATAAAACTCACAGAAGGCAGTGTCGAGCAGAATAGAAGGAAGTCTGTTGTGTCCCTGCGACTTCGGACAACAGGAGGCAAGCCGAGCAAGCCCTTGAAGATCACTTGGAGGGAAGGCAGAGTCCTTCCAGCAGAGTCAGGGAGCAGCAGGACAGCAAGGAGAAAAGCAGTCCAGTTGAGTCCTTTGAGCAGCACAGCAGTCCTTCTGACAGAGGTTCAGTGCAAGATCTAGGAGTGTGATTTTAGGGGTCAAAGACCTAGCACTTATGCCTAAAAGTGCATTTGAAGTTCAGGAGACTTCAAAGAGTGACTTTGAAGTGCACAGTATCCCTTTCAACCTAGCCCAATCTGCCAGGCTATCTGGGGTTTCACTAACCAAGATACACAAATTACGTTTTAGATTGAAATATTATATGATTCAATTTTCCATCCCAGTCATTACTAACATTTAGTTAATAGCAGCAATCTACCTTCCAGCATTTTATTGGACATCAACATGGTCATAAAGTAAAAAATTATTTTTTACAAAAGAGACTAAGAATCCCTTTGTAAGATTTGATTTGCAGATAAGAGACAGTTTCCTCAGGAATTATCTTGATTGCATCCTTCCAATTATGTCGCCTTTAAATTGTGATTGAAATATTTTATAGACTTTAGAAGGCTAATGCCCAAGATAATTAAGCAATTTCAATTTAATAAAAAGAAGGGGGCAACATAGTGCTTTTAAACAGCTGTAAACTATTTTGAAATGGCTGCTTTCAACCGAAGGTAATTTAGAAAGCCCTCATATGTTAGATGAAACAAATTATTAATTTCACTAAATGTCACAAGAGAATTGCTAAATATTTCAGGTAAGACATATCTCTCAAATGCCAAAATGAAGGTTTGTTAGAGAAAGTAATAAAGTGGTTATTGATAATTCAAATTAAATAACTCTTTAATGTGACTGAAAATCGACATACCACATTTTACCAAAGCAAAGAGTAGTTAAAATTATGTTGTTGTATGTCAAAGATTAAGATTAAATTCACAGTTGATACAGTATTGCCTAAAGATGTATTAACATCTTTTTCAGTCATTACAACTTCAGACAGTCTTACTGACGTCCTATTTGAACTAAAGAAAACCTTTCCTCATTCGAAAGGCATTATCACTTAACTAGAAAATAAGTTGTGTATTATACTGCCTGAATTGCGAGAAACGTTGTGCCTTCCACTGGGTAGTACCCAAAAGAGATATCTGAAGGTTGGATCTCTTGTGAGCATAAAGCTGTACTAGCTACCAAGACTACTGAGCATTTCCTTTTTACTAGAAAATATAAACCATGTTAAAGTATTAGCTCAGAACACTCAAAGCGTAAGCCGCGATGAACCCAATGAGGGAGCAAAAACATATCCAAGATGGTACAGAGGCTGCAAAGTTCCAAACTAACTGGAGCACTACTGTCACCTGTGGAAATTCAAGGCGATTGAGAAAAAAGTTTGGGACCTGATAGGAGGAAGGAGGTGCATTAAGCAACACTCTTTCATAGACCTGTCAGGAGATTTATTTTTCAAAATTAGACTTTTACCAACAGCAAGAGCAAGACTTGAAAAGGGGAAAGAAAAGAAAGACAGATAGCAAGTGATAAAAAGGAGAAAACAAGGATAAAAAAAGATCCTGTAGTGCGATAAAGGGGCAGGGATGGTGTGGTGGTGGACAAAAGAAGCATGAGGTGAAATAAGAACTGCAAAGTCATGGTAAATGTCAGCCCTCTCATTTGGTAGCACAGGTCTCTGAGGAGAACTTGAATTCAGGCACTTGTTGTACAAATTAAGCTCTGGAGACAAGACTACGGGTGTCAGTTGGTTCCACAAAATTGATCCCCGAAGAATATGCTGGAGAAAATTAATAGTGCCAAAGTGTGGTAGTACAAAATCAGAGTGCTTTCTTACTGTTGCTTCATTGGGTATGTGGCTTTGGGAATGTTGCATCAAGGGGCTGACGTTTCCTACAACCGGTGTGCTCTTCAACAGCATAACAAAAGAAGGTTTATCGGAGATCCATGATGATTTGTTCCTCTGGGGACACATTGATCTTGTGATGCGACTGGGCATTGATATGGAAGTATTGTATTTAGAGGGCCACAGTTGAGTCTAAGGAGAATAAATAAAGTATTGTGTTGACATGTTAGTACACTGAGTTGTTATAAGTGAGACTCTCCTTTGGAATAGAGAGAAAGAGTATTTAGGGTGCCACTAAGAGAGCCTGCTAATTAAAACTATATTGCATTCTTTCATATGACAATGCAGGGTGTCATCAAAACTGACAAATATATATTTGTATGACAAATACGTAGCTGTGATATCCTTTTACTATGGATAGTTTAGATTATTTTAGTTATAGTGCACCTTGGCTTTAAAGGTCTAATGGTACCTGGAGGTGGGATCACAGGAAGGGAGGTTCTTTATTTTGCAATAAGAAAAACCTTGTCTGTGAGTATTGGAAATTTAGATTTAAACTCTACATTTGTTGAAAGAGCCTTCTACTGTGCATATGGTATGCAGTAATCAGAGCCTTGCCAATCAATATGTACTCCAAACCCCCCAGCCCAACACTCATGTACTGGAAGCTTTATTAAATTAGTTTTAGGGTTAGAGGCACAATAATAGAAAAGGTACAAAAACTCAGCAATTTATATATGTTTGAGCAACAAAGCCTGGGATGTAGCTCCAAAGGCTCTTTCAAACACATGTTGAGAATATTATGTATTTTCTGATAGCCCATACGATGATGATGGCCATCATCTGTTTTCAGGGTGATATCCCTGCTAAAGACACTATTATTGGCCCTGGAAACCCTTGCTTATTGAGAGACTTTATTGGTCCTGTGAGGGAGAGTTATCACTTTTCATAGAATAACTGTCTAGACCATGATGTTTCCTCCAACCTGTAAATTACTGCAGAAAGCTCCTTCACATTAGGCAGGTGAAAGATCTGTTACAGGGTGAGGATGGTGCAGCTGACTGGCTCAATAAAGTAATGGCCAGAATGGAATTTTTGTCACAAAGTATTGTTAGCTGACTAAGACATAAAAAATAAAACACCACTGACATTTCACTGTTGAAGTAATCACTGGTAAGCAGATTGATAACAGCAAATAAAACGTTAACGTGTCCAGGATGCATGTGAGTTTGACATTTTTGATAGCTCCTGCAAGAGAGCAAAAACTGAAATTACTGCATCATTTTTTAAGCCCACTATATGGGTGCAATATTGACTGTAGAAAGGAAGCAATATATTTTTTTCTGTGAGAAGAAAAGTCAGCATAGAGTGCAGATGGGCTTCAATGTACCAGTTAATATATGAAAATAACAGTAAAATGTTCTAGCACCTTGTTGGAAAGTTAATGTTAAAATGAATGATCGTCAATCTTTGCAGTCCAGTCTCATTTTGGTGGACGGTCCAACCGGTATCGAACCCACCTAACCGCCAATTAATTATGGGATCCCATTTACAAGATGAGGTGTGTTTTTTTTTCTTTTTTTAATTTATTTACTTTGGTTTTCTTTGTATCTCAAAGAGCCTGTGTGTCCCTGTCCTGGACAGGGTTGCTTGAATGATGGGTAGACATGTTGCTTGCATTATTTAGAGCAATGTTTAGTTTAAAGGTCCTTTTGATGTCCAGTTATCAGAAGGTGATAAGATATCTCATCCATTGTAAAGACCTTATTCTGATGTCTCAGCTGGCTATCTGTTTAGACCCTCTTTTCTGGACACAACTGGTGAAATCGTGACCACATTGATTTTATCAAGTACTGAGACTTGGATCATGTGTTCAAAAATAGTGCCGTTTACCAAGAAGAGTTCAGGCCAAAACTAGCTGAAATTGTCCTCTGCTTTATATCTTAGATACAATCGAAAGGCTGGCTGTTGAGGATGTTTTTCAGAGTTTGATTCTGTTCGGTTTTGAAGACATTGGCCTGCTGTGACAATTTAGAGATCAGGGCATGCCTTACCACACTAACAACACTTCTCACACATTTGAAAAGTGTAAGAGTGAAAGGTGAATAAAACAAGGTTGTCCCACTCTTCAGTCTCTTTGTAGCAGATCTGCCTCAATGCCTGGAATTCGCTGGAACCCTCCAGCCAAAGTTGAAGACCAAGAACATTCACGTGCTGTAGTTTGCTGAAGATATAGTCATATTAAAAAAGGGTTCTTCCCTAGCCATTTGCTGTATTATGTGGGTTTGTGGTAAAAAGCTATTTTGGTTTTAAACTCCCAGAAAACGAAGATAATTGTATTTGATTTAAAACAAATCTGACTTCTCACGGGGAATCAGTGTTTTTGTTGGAGGAGGTTGTACAGTTACATTTTTTGGACATTAACTTATTATCCTGACTCCAGGTCAGATCTTTTTTTCTAGTGTAGAAAAGGTAACAAGAAGCTCAATAGGCGTGCGAAGATTTCACAATTTTTACCAAAGCCATTCATTGCTAGCAAAATTAGACTGTGTGAGCATTTACATAGCAGAGCTACTGAAGGTGGTGATGTGAGGAATGGGTTTCAAAACAAGAAATGCTTCAAGGGGAACATTAATTGATCTCGGCAGCGGGGTCACGTGGAGCTCCCGTCATGCTCCGTGACTGAGAGCCCACACAGAGCAGCAAGACGGCAGATGGAGCGCGCTGGCGTTTGTGCAGCCGTTTTGATATTTAGCGGCATTTGGCTTTCCTTCTTTCTTCCCCCGTCTCCCACCTAAGGAGCTGCCTATGCGAGGGGTCGCTGAACCTGCAAAATCAGAGGGGGAAAAGAAGACCACGCGCCCCCGGCTGCCAGGCGGTCTAGCCGCGCACTGACAATGCAGACCTTACCACAGAGGACGGAGCAGCGAGAAGAGACACATCGCACTGGGGCGTATTTAGGGCAAGAGCAAGCGATGCGGAGTGGCTCTTTGCTGTGACCTGAATCAGTATCCTACACTTGGATGGTGGCTCCCCTGCTCCCCCCACCCCTCCCTGGACGCAACATACTCGTGCCTCCCTTGGTACAGAGATGCTCAAGGGGTAGGAAGAGGGAAAAAAAAGAAAAGGAGGAAGAGGAAATCTAAAGATAAGTAACTGTGACAGTGTGAAATACGAGGCCGGGGGAGGCAGTGGGGGAGCTTTTTTTCCTCCTCAAGATGACAGGCAACCCAGAAATCAGTGCGAGAGGAGAACAGCGAGGGAAATAACTTTCAATCTTTATTGTGAAAGAGTGAAGGAAGAAGAAGAAAGGGGGAGAGGAAAAAAAAAAGAATGGAAGTGGGGAAAACTACTGAACCGTAGAACTGTGTAAAGCTGTTGTGTAGGCGATCTGCAGGAGTTGGAAAGTTAAATATATTAGGGGCCCCTTAAGGCAAGACTACCTGGCAATGCTGGAGGACCAAATCTAGTTTCAGGGAGTCAAATTCGTTTAGTATAGCAGCATCAGGTCAACACACGGTTGAGGGGATAGAAATGCTACAGAAATGGTTTGCGATAACGCAGACGCAGTTTGTCGCACCCCTATTTCCCATGCAGACTCTCTTGCCAGTAGTAAACCTGCAAACTTTTTCTTACCGCCTCTTGTCACACCTCACTACATCCTGTCCCACTGTACTCCCTGGGGTGTTTGTTCTACAATGAAACGCATTTCAGGGTGTAAGCCACGCACTATGGGGAAAATCCCAAAGGGAACCAAACCCAAGTCTCTGATCTTGTCTCCTGCCATGAGGAAGCAAAAACATAACTCTGAGAGCCAAGAACTAGGGGGCCCAATGAGAGAACCCATTTTACCTGTCTCTGTGGTTCGGTCCCTACCGCTGGGGCCCAGCGTGTCCGAGGGTCAAGAACAAGAAACTGTAATATCAACACAATTTGCAGAATTACTTTCTCAGCCCTCCACTGTTTCGTTGACCAATCTGACTAGTGAGTCTCATATTTCCTCGTCTGATCCAGTTGTGTCTAAAATTCCCCCCCCCCCCCACTCTACCTACATCTGCCCCCCAGTCTAACGAGGAACTGGCCTATCCTTTGTTTTCTACTTTTAGCAGTAACTCTAACGGGGCACCAAAGGCTATGGAAAACGGAGTGGAAACGGGAGCATCCTCGCCTAACAAAGAAATTGCAATGGGCTACAGATCTCTGCCTGGTATAAATTAAAATTCTGGCTCAGGAGATTGCTGTCCAGCTGTTTCTGACTCCCTATCGTCTAATACTAACACTCTCTTTCACAAACTCTCTGCTCGATTTTTAGTACTTTTGTTCCGGCCAGTTCGGCTAGTTAGTCCTATATGTAGGGTAATCGCTATTCCCTCGATGGAGGATCTGATGGGTCAGATTCTGGAGGAACTACGAGCAATAAAATTATCTCAGGAGGAGGCTGGTAGGGAGACTAAGGACCAGCTTAGTCAATTAAATACCCATCTTACCCATCTCTCTATGCGTCTTTTCCAAGTAGAGCAGAGGGTATCCGATATAGAGGATGTTGAAATGACATTTGAGTCTGCATCATCTCGGGTCCAGTCGGAACTTGAGGAACTTCAATTAAAACTGGATGAGATGGAAAGCAGGTCTCGACATTCGAACCTTAGGTTCATGGGAGTCCCTGAAGAGATCGAAGCACCGTCCTCCGTGACCAAGGTAGACTTGGATCTCATTCACAAGTGTATCCTTCCGTACAAAGCAATTACTAAAGAAGATCTTACAATTATGCGAGCGCACGTTCCTGCGAATTCAATGTATTCACATACTATTTTGGTCAGTTTCGGAGACTATAGGATTAAGGAACAAATCCTTTCTCAAGCTTTAAAAATAAGGACTTTAAATTTTGATGACCGCCTCAACTTCCGCGTGTTTTCTGATATGTCTGTTGCAGCAGTCCACCGGCGTCGTGAATTTGTTGAAATGAAAGACGAGTTTAAACGACTGGGAGCTCCAGCAGGCATTGTGCAATTAGCCAAATTAAGTGTTCCATGAGGGCCAAGCACCCATTTTTCAGGGTGTTCAGGAAGCAAAGAACTTTCTAGAACTATTGAAGAAAGAAACAGTGATAGGCCTTGGCATGGGGGAACGAGGGAAGACAGAGGACGGGAAAAGAATAGGAGGGGAAAAAGGACAAAGAAATGTATTTAATGGTATTTCATTATTAGGGTTCACTTTATTTAGGCGCACTATGTGGTTTTTGTCTTTTTTTTTTTTTCCTTTCCCTGTCCTGCTGCCTTGGTGCTCTCCTTTGAGATCAAGGCTCCAGGAGTACCATGACAGTGCACTCTTTTTTGTTTTTTTTTGGTATGGGGGGGGGGTTGGGGCAGGGGGCTGTTTGCAGTGTGGTGGGGCCGTGATGGGTTGGACCCGCCAGGGAAGGGGGAGGAGACATCCTCCTTCTGGTAGGGGGGTTTGCACTAGGGTGGGGGAAAAGAGCAGATGACAAAGCAGATTATAGTTCAAAAAAATGTATTTGTTTGTTTGGGAGTCACCTATGATTTTGGTATAGGATGACTGCATTTGGTAAAGGGGGACCAGGGGGTGAACTAAGAGTTGTCTCTTGTAATATTAACAGCGCTAATAATCAAGTCAAGTTTGCTGCTATACTTAATTGGCTCAGGACTTTACAATCACAGATTTTTCTCTTGCAGGAAACTCTTTTAAAGTGCCAGAATAAGTTCCCTAAATTTATTGTTCCGGCCTACGATACTTCGGCTAGCGCTGCTGTTCGAGGTGTCGCTATTTTAGTGTCCAAAGAAGTCTCCGGGAAGGTATACCAGATTCATTGGGACCCTCAGGCACGTTGGGTAGTAATTAGTACTCTTATTTCGAATAATGGTATCCATTTTGCAAGCTTTTATGGCCCTCTAGAGGACAATCCCACCCCCTTGCAGAGTCTTTAAAAGGTGTTGAGTTACTCCCTGGTCTCTTATTTATTGGCAGAGATTTTAATGTTATTCCAGATATTCAGATGTGTTTTTTTAATCTTGCGAGATAGTCCATCAACATACAAGCTTGCAGAGCTGGTACAAAGAAAGTGAACACTTAGGTAAATTCTTGGCCAGGTCGGTAAATAAAATCAAGTCCCAAAAAGACACTATCAAATCTATCTTTGATGAAGGGTTAGATACGCTGGTAAGTCATCCAGAAGATATTGAAAGAGACTTTCTTTTTCATTATTCAAAAATGTATTCTCATTCCATTCCAACTAACATTCAGCAGATTGATCAATACCTGGATTCAGTAACTTTGTCCAGTTTAGATGCATCTTCAAGGGCAAAACTTACATCTCCTATCTCACTTCTTGAAGTAAAGGAGGCAATTACGGCCTCATCGAGTGGAGAGGACGGTCTTCCGGCAGAAGTCTACAAAACCTTGGTAGACCAAATTGTAGAATGTCTAGTTGTTCTTTTCAGTAGTATTCTTCAGGGGGCTAATATACCTGCATCCTTTTACAAGAGCCACTGTGATCAGTTTAAAAAAAAAAAAAAAAAAAAAAAAGATTGCCCATTTCAGAAACCGGATTCTTACCGTCCAATCAGTTTATTAAATTTTGATTATAAGCTATTAGTAAGATACTGGCACGAAGATTGACTTCAGTAGCGCAAGATCTACTCCCCGAAGATCAGTGTGGCTTTCTTTCGGGTAGGTTGCTAGCGACAAATACCAACTTTTGTAATTCAGGCGATAGATTATTATTGTCATAATAACAAACCGGCGGCTATCATAATGTTGGATGCAGCGAAAGCCCATTGATTTAGTCCAATGGGAGGTGCTTTTGCAGATCTTAGTAAAGTTTAGGTTTCCTAGTCAATTTATTCAGATTTTGCATAATCTCTATTCTAAAGCTCAAACGAAAATTCCAATCAATTCACGCATCGCAGGAACTCTTCAAGTTCAGCGAGGCACGCACCAAGGGCGCCCACTTTCCCCTGTGCTCTTAGCACTGTTTATCAAACCTTTAAGCTGCAGCACTGCGACAAGACATCTCTATTCTTCCTCCTATGACCCAGGCTCCGAAACTAGAACTTTTTGCTGATGACATGATTCTCTATCTCGCAGCAGAGTCCTCGAACATTGCTAGGGCTTTTGCTAAAATAATGGTCTCTTTTCAGAGTTGGGGAGGATATAGGATTAATCATTCTAAATCGGAAGCCCTCCTGTTCAATACCACTGATGATGTTCTTCCTTTGGAGATGCGGGTTCAGTATTATCTTTCTCGCCCCATTAGATATCTGGGTATCTATGTCTCGCACGATTTTTCGATCTTTTTGGCTTAAACCATGTCCCTACTTTTAAGAAGGTGCAACACCTATTACAGAAATGGCAAGCTTCTCCTTTATCAATTATTGGATGTGTGGCTCTTGTCAAAATGATAATTCTTCCTCTTTTTTTCTTTTTTCTTCTTCTCTAGTGTGATTATCAAAATTCATAAAAAATTCTTTAAAGAACTCGATGCGCTACTACGACAGTTTATATGAGCCAACAAAAAACCAAGGGCACAGTTGGCGATTCTATCTCTTTCAGTCAAAGATGGAGGATTAGCCCTTCCAAACGTTAGGAGATACTATGATTCTGCTTTTATGGATTGGGTTTCTAAAGTAGCCTCATTCCCTAATCTTAGCTTCTATTTTAACTCCATGTTAGTTGAGCATGGATGTCAGCTAGCACCATTTCTCAAGTTTCCGCGGCAAACAAAACGCATTAGATATAAAGTCCCAACATTATTCTATGCTAGACTTCTTCAGTTTCGGGCGAAATATCAAATTCCTGGGATTTATCCCGTAATGTGATTGACCCATTCAGGGATAATGGGTCTAAAACTGATTCCTGCACATCTAAATCAGTGGTTAAATTTGGGGTTTACCAGATTTTCTGACTTTTTAGTAGGAAACCTAGTCAAGACCTGGGATCAGTGTCTGGCAGGAGTGTCTATACCAGATTCTTTAAAATATTTCTATCTTCAGATTCAGCATTTTTTTGCTCCCTTATACCCCCTTAGCAGGTCTACCCTCTTCTCTTATCTTTCAGGCATTTTATGGGAACCAGAAGAGGGTAGGTAATTGGTACCGGATCCTTAATCCCCAGGGAGCATCGCAAATACTTCCTAGTTTTGTAACAAAGTTTGAAAGTTCCACCAGGTGTAAAACTGAGTTGAAAATGTGGAGGAATCTCAATAGCATATCTCATAAGGCAATCTGGGGGGCAATTTTAAAAGAATGGCCTTCTTCACAAAATGGATGCTATATTTTACTCCAGCTCAAATTAAAAAAGCTTTCCCGACCCCTTCAGGTTCTTGTCCATGATGCAATGGCAACGAACGGGACTGGCTGCATCCGCGTTTTTACCTGTCCCAGGCTTATGGATTTTTGGGATAAAGCCTTTCAGTGGATCAGCAAGAAGTTACAGTGTGTACTTATTCCAGATGCTCTTGGTGCTTTGTTCGGAATTTCGGATCATCCCGAATTAAGAATACAGGCAAAGCAGTTGTTAATTACAGCTTCATTGATCGCAAAATCTCTAATCCTACAAGCTTGGAAATCACCCTTTTCTCATACATATAAAGATTGGGAGGAAAAAATGAACGCAGTGCGTTCTAAAGAAAAGTTATACTCACAAAGAATAGGCATAGGTCGCAGGATTAGGGGCATTTGGGGACCAATGTTCGAATTCGGCGGGGTACCTATGATATTATAAGATATGAAATGTGTTATTAACAGTGTGGGGCTAAAACAGTTGTTCAAAAACTGCAAATATTCTGTGTTTTTATAGTTGCAATAGGATAATAAGCAGGTATTTTTTTAGATCTGAAGTCCTCAGTTAAAAATGATGGTGATTTGTTTAGGTTCGGTAGAATTATTCAAAAACAAATCTGCAGATTGCCACTAAAAGAGCATGTTATGTAACTAGCCTTGATGCAAGTATTGATTTGCCCCATCTATTTTTTTGACAAAAATAAAAATCGCTATTGTAAGACTGTTTTAAAGTATCAGCTGCAGACTGAAATTGCTACTGCAAATGTAAACACCTGCACTATACTAGTGAAACATTTAGATGAATGTGCATAGTTTGGGTTCTGACAGAGAGTTAGTAGCCAGTCTCATTTGTTCACTGAAGTTGAATTTTATAATGTTTTTGTGTGAACAAAGCATTATAAGGATAACAGAATGATGGTTTTAAGGTTAACCGATAAATAAAAACACCATTAGATTTAGAAGCTTGTTTAAATGACAACCTGGTTTAATATTTTGCCAAATAAAGCGTGTCATCAAAGTGTCATATTTTCACAACCAAGAGGGAGAAAATAGGTATCAGAGTAACATATGATTTTTGGGTAAAATAATCTGTTTAAAAGCATCAGCTCATCCCAGCAAATTTAAATAAATGAGGGACTACTTTGATAGATATTTTCAGTGTGTGTTGTAGCATGAAGTTTAAAAAGATGGTTCTTGAAATATCTTTACTAAATTAAATGTTTAATATTTAGTATTGTAATATCTAGATGTAGACCTTGCCAAGTTCTAAATTAATCTTTCACGTATGATGCTACAACCTTTTTTATACTGCTGACTATACAACAGTACCTTCTCTATTGTCCTTCAGACGTTAGCCAAAAAAACAACCCTTTCAGGCTATTTCTGATATATATTTTACTGGTATATACAAGATAACCCCTGCTACTATTTGAGTCATGTGTCTCTGAGTCTGTACATCTTTATGTTCCGTGTCTTGTGTGATGTGAAGGAGTCTAACACTTGGTGCAGGAGTGACCGAAATTGTTTATATAGAAGGGTTAATCCATCAGAGTATATCATTATCTAACATATAGGAATGTGCACTGGCAAATACAATAATTATACATTTTCTTAAATATGAAGAAAAGTTAAAGGGTCTGGCTTTTTGAAGGGAGGAATCTGGTAATAGTAGGGTACCATTGTGTGTTGCTCCTGACTGTCCTAGAAAGAAAATACCACAATGAAGCAACATATTTGACTACAACGATATGAAGAAAGGGAGTAAGGCCCCTTTGTTGAGCAGACTTTAGAGTAAACTATACCACAAAACAAAAATGTTATAAAAGGGAGCCAGAAATAAAGTTTGAGGTGAAAGTGGTGAACATAAAAGGATTAAACAGCAATATATTGTATAGTTGGTACTTTTTGACAATGAGCCAGTATAGTGGGTGCAAATGTAAGAAACCTTGTATGTGTGTACACCTTTACTTTGTGAACCAAAGGCTGTAAATCCATCAACATGGTATCAAGATAGCAAAGTAAACAAATCAACTTACACTGGTAAATAATATTAGTCTGCCACACATACTAACAGGACACTTGTTCTTAGGGGGGAAAAACAAAGCACCAATTAAACTGTCATTATGTTAGTAATTTAATACATGTTTGAACACTCTCTGAATTTCAAGCTGCAAATTATGCTGCTTTTTGTCTAACACAAGGACTTCTTGAGCCTCATCACCAATTGGAAAACAAGTGGGACAATGTAACTATCCTTAAAATGCCACGGCCTTGCTGGACACACCATACAAGCAATAGCAAACCATGACAAACTCAAGAAATCCAATGGCTTCCATGTCCTGAGCCAAAGCCCATTCTCTGTGCTGCTCTTCCATGTAATGGTAACAAAGGGTTTCTCGGATAGCTAAGGATGTCTGGAGCGAGACCTAAAAATATAAATTCTAAAAGTGAAGAATCCTGATTTTTGTTTCATTTAATATTGAATGCTATATTTTACATTATTTAGAGATTGCATCCAGTGTAAAAGAAATGACATAAGTGCAAGGTGACAATTTGCTATTGGTGTTATTAATTTGTATCCTATAAAAATCCATATTAATACAATAATTGTGTAGCAAATAGTCCACAGCCAACAGTGCTGCCGAAGGTGAAATTGGATAATCTGACTTGTGCTTCAGTAGAGTGTCAAAGCAAAGGCATCATCCCGTTAACAACATGGAATTGGTAGGATTAATAAAATATTAATAAAATTAATACCAAAATTAAATTTATGCATGGTACGAAATAAACTCCATGACACACATTCAGAAGCTTTTCTAGCATTTAAAGCTGAAATGACCACAGTGATCTCTAAAGTGAGTTGAAGTTATTAGCAAACTGCATAACAATGTAGAATTAACGAAGAAGAACAACTGATAAATATGTATCATTGACTGGCTCTCCCCTTCCAAATGAGCAGTGAGAAGAGACTAGATTAGGTCTTGCATCCCAAAATAATTGCATTGATTAGTGTTTTGCAAGCAAATTGTTACTTTTCGTTCCAGGTTTACCAATCCATATAATTGTTTTATTTTTTATACGAAAGATAATGTTTTTAAAACAACAATTTTAGACTGCACCAGGAACGTATTTTAAATACTGCATTTGGAATACCTTCAAGTCCAATTGTTTATTTTTCTATTATAGAAATGTATGAATCTAAGAAAATCGTATCTTCCTCAAAGCCTTAGTCATTTCAGTTTGGCAAGTAAATGATTAAAACAATCAATTGCTGAAGATCCTATGTTACTACTTGATGATAAAGAAAAATACTTTTTTTTAGTTTTTTTAGTTTTTTTTTTAGCCCTAACTTTTCTAAACCTATCACCATTTTGAATTTTAATACATTCAACTTTACTTCTTTCATTTGTTAATACTTAAATGTGTGTTAGTCAACATCTTCACTTACTTGCGCCTATAAAATTGTTATCAAGACAGAAGTAAAACTATCTCAGTTTTTGTAATGAACATGAATTACAATTACTTTTAGAACAAGTGTGAAGTAATATGTAGGTTTGATTTCCTTTTTCCTGCTCCTGAGCTCTAATTTAAGATTTTTGATATAGTCAGGGAAATAAAGGTTGATTAAATGCTTGCAAAGTAATCCAACAAATGAATCTATCAAGTCATATCCCACAAAATGTTTTTTTTTAAATTATTTCATTTCTCTCACGACTTATGTAACATTGGTATTCATCTGACATCTGGAGTGTGATGGCATTGTCAGTTATGTATAGGGTAAATGAAATAATATGGTCTGAGCTAAGTGGTTCAGTTTATTGGTGTAAAAATGGTGCAAACATTTAGACTCCTGTAGTTAATTAGTATGGCACTGAGATTTCTGAACATTAGAAAACTGTAATTTCTTTATTGACTGGATACACTGGACCTTAAGGATCAAAATGTAACTGTAAATTAAAATACACAGTCGTTGCACTTTAGGTTATCAAAGAGAAAATCTAGATTTTGTCCAATAGTGGAAAGGTAATTTTTAGTCCCCACCAGTTGCTTTTGGATACTTACCCTACTCAAGCCTAAGTGAGCAAACATTTTGAAAACAAGTAGCATTATAGTTGTACCTTAAGTTTAATAAAAGAGAATGTTTCCCACACTCAACAAATCCTCAAAATCTGATCTCTGATGTAGAGTAGGCAAAAAAAAAAACACATTCTTTGGTCTGTTGCCAGGCCTGATGTGATCAATAAAAAAAGAGGTTTAGGAAGTACTACTGAGAGAGGGGGCTTAGGCTCTACTTAAATGTTGGATTTGTCTCTCTGCAGTTCTGCAGTAATTTGACTCAAACTTGTGCAACTGCGCTTAATTAGAAGGTTCTCTCTAGTTCATGCACTTTAAAGAGTTAAATTGCAATTGAATTCCAAGGTAATAACACAAAGTGATTGAAAATAGAGAAATTGCTACTAATGTTTCCGTGAAGAGCATTTCAGCTTGTGTGACTAGCAACGTCATCTATTTGAACACAGCGTGATTCATCAGAAAAGCCCTGTTCGAAAGATGGCCGTCAGAAGCATCATGAGGTGACAAGATCTCACTTTATCTAGAGTGATCATTTTAAGGATGTGTAAACGTGTTGGTTTGTTAGGGAAATCTTGTCATTTAAGATGCCCAAGACAATACCATTATGACACACTTGCCATCCCAATTGAGAGGAAGCCCCTCCGTGGCCTAGATTTGATCTGTGGTAGTACTGTGGCAGTCAGTGTTTTATGCTCTCCACCTCCTCCATAATTCTGTTCATGTTCAAAATGGTAGGGATATGCAGCGTGTGATGAGTTGCATTGCTCTGGTGGCAGAATTGGAGTTATTGGGATCTGGCAAGAAGGGCAGGACTACAGCACCTGTATGCCACTGAACTTCATTGGTACCTGGGAGCTCCAGAACCATCCTCCTCCCATTTTACCTGCTCATTTTACTGTTTACCACCACTGTATCTGTAGAATGGGATAGTTTGGGGCTCTTGCTCACGAGGCAGCCCTCTGTCCAGCCCCCATCAGTTGGGGAAATGGGACACTTTTTTACTTTCCATTCCTCCTCTACATGATTTTCATCAGAGTCCCCATGAGTGCTTAATTTGTTTTTTTTAATAGAACTTATTAGTTTTTTTTTTTTTTTTTTGAGAAACAACCAGTCACACACAAAGAGGCCTCTCAATACAGCCACTGTGCCATTATAGATAACATTCACAATAACATATGTTCAACCCCTCAGCGAAATAGGATAGAGTGTGGGTTATTTATACTCCTTTTGAAACGTGGGTGCATTCCTCTCACTGGAATGTGGGGCCTCTCCCGGGTCCTGACGCTGACTGAAATTAAAGTATTCAACCTTCTTTCCCCCCCACCCCTCCAACTAGCTTTAACCTGCTCTTTGCTACGTATATTTCTGTGTCAGTACATGTACCCAATTTCGTGGAGGGAAGGGGACCCCAACGATCAAGCCCCGTCCCTTAGGGCTTTGGATTGGCATAATGTAGAGGAAGGAAGGGGGTTGTAAATTGTGTGATAAGGGATTCCCAGCTCGGATTGCCACATTCATTTCTGTGCACAATGCAGTTTTCCAGGTGTCATTTGTCCCATGTTGCCGGAGGTGCTCTAACAACATCTCCCATTTTGCTGATATGGGGCGTTTCCGCAGTCTCCTATATTCCTCCCTGAGTAAGGCTGCACCCTCCGTCTCTCCCCAGCGGAGCAAATCCGTCTTTCATGTTAGGTGTGACGGCGGAGTCTGAGATTTCCAGTGAATTGTGATTAGTCTCTTGGCTAGTATAGGTGCTAGGTCTGCAAAACTAAAAACCGTTACAGCTTTACCAGGCTGGGGTAAAGGTCTAGAATGCAGTGATCTGCTGAATCCCAGTGTGATCACACAAAGTGTGTTGCATATTATACTCCAATATGGTCTCTGGGACGGACAGGCCCACAAAATGTGGAGAAGATTGTCCTCCTCTACATGGCATCGGGGCATGTGGATTTTGAAGTTAGAAAAAGTGTACCTTTTGAGGAGTCCAGTAGGTACTATGGAAGATTGCAAATTGGATAAATTAAAATTGTGCATTGCATGGTATATTGGATGCGTGTTCCTTAAGGAATTTTCATTCCTTATCATTTAAAGGGCATGCCAGATCTGTTTCCCATTTTTCTTGAGTGGGATCAGAGATGTGCGATAGTATGTGTGCAGTGTGCTAAACAGCCATTTAACCAAGTGCCTCCCCGATCCCTTACCATAGTGTTTGCACCAGGGCATTTGTCTGGGGCTCTTCCCTGGTTGGAGTCCACTGTTGATGTGTGTAATGCAATATACTGGTGTGCGTTAGAAATAGGGGACCCAGTAGCTGAATATGGGCTATAAACTCTCCATGGGATACAAGGTGACCCTCCTCGAAAAGATCCCCCAAAGTTGAAACTCCGTTCTCTTCCCAATATCTTAGCTGAGATGTGGAAAGAACACCAGATGGGGTGGGAATGCCACATAGGGGGATATTGGAAGCATATGGTATTGTGAGCTTGGTTAGTGGGAGTGCCATGCGCCAGTACCACAGCGCATTCTGCAATAACCGTGGTAGCCGTAGTGCATGTGCAAGTCTCCTGGGTAGTAGCAGCGATTGTAATTTCCCACCATTAAAGGGTGCCTGGTTGTAGCTATCTCCTGTAAGCGAATACCCACTAGCCAGTGGGCTAGCCATTGCAGTAATGCTGCGAGGGAGTTTGTTTGGAAATCGGGAGCACCCATTCCTCCCTTCATCCTTAGGCAGTTGTAGTTTTTGAAGGCTAATAGTGTGGCGTCCTATCGCCCCTATTAGCTCAGTTAAGAGGGTGTTCAGTGTTTTGAAGATCAACCTTGGTATACAGATTCGGAGGTTTACGAAGTAGTACAGTAACCTGGGGAACATCACAATCTTGGCCAGCGCCCAGCACCCGGCCACTGAGAAGGGGCAAATAGGTCCAGAATTTAATCTGTGCTGTCAGTGACACTTCGCCTTATATCAATTGCCCTCTAGTAGGTCAGTTTGGGAGGGATAAATCTGTATACCCAAATATCTAAATGTTTGTTGGGGCATGGGGATCTCGAATGAGCCCAAGGAGACTGAATTGGTGGTGGCTAATCCCTCTCGAAATGAACACTAGTGACTGAGTAATTTACTTTCAGGCCAGAGATTGCACCACATAGCTTGAGGGTGTGGCTTATTTGATTGAGATCCCTGTTCATGTCACATACACATAGTATCATATTGTCCGCATATAGGAACACTGTGCGTTAGACACCCGTTGTGTATTCCCCATCCGCTCCCCTCTTGTCTCAGCTTTTGAGCAAGGGGATCCATTGCCAGATCAAATAGCAATGGGGACAGCGGGCAGCCTTGGTGCGTGCCCCGAGATATCGGGTAAGGTGGTGAGATATGTTTGCTCGTTTTGTCTCTGGCTATGGGGCAGGTGTATGGTACCTTAACCCATCTAATGTAAACAGCCAACATGTTGAACTTTCTGAGTACCGTAAATAGATAGTACCATTCTAATGAATTGAACGCCTGCTGCAGGTCTAAGGAATAGACAGATTGTGCTGCTTCCATCACCTCGTACCTGGCGGCTGATGTTCAGAGAAGTGCTCCTACAGGATATAAATCCACAACGATCAGTAATAGCCTCTGTGCAAGGACTTTGCTGAGCATTTTGTAATCTGTAGTAAGTATCGACAGTGGGCTATAAGAGGAAAGCTTGGTTGGTGCATGGTCTGGCTTTAGTAAAGAGGAGCCTAGGACTTGACTCGATGTTGCGGGGAGCTCCCTACCTTCTAGTGCAGTTTTGTACATTTTCACCAGTTTTTGGGTGAGCTGTGAGGTGAATGATGAGTAAAATTCGATGGGCAACCCATCTATACCCGGTATCTTACTTCTTGGCATCTCTTATGGCCAGCCGTACTTTTATTGGCCCCACCAAATGTGTGTGGGATTCACCGGTCAGGTGAGGAAGTCGGAGGTCTCGGAGAAGGTCTGCAGAATGATCTTGGGGGTGGGGGGACTGGCCCTATACAGGCCCCTGTAATAATCTTGGAGTGCCCGATTCACCTCCAGTTGAATGGAGCATTGTTGGACAGTGTGCGATATCACTTGTAGAACCGGATTTGGGGCCCAAAGTGGTTGTTTCATACATGCTAGCAAGGCACTAGATTTGTCCCTGTCCATGTGTGTATAGTGCATGTATGTTTTGTAGTCATAGACTTGCAGTCGCTCTAAGAGTTATGCCTGTAATTTTTTAATTTCTAGTAAATCGGGTAAGCGGTTGGGGTCATTGATCGTCGCCCACTCTAAGCGGCCCATTTGATCCTCAACTTCAGTCAACTTCCGTAGTATCCAACATCTGCCCCCCACCAAGCTTTTAATGGCGAGTCTTCTGACAGCCACCTCAAACACCTCCCACTCCACAAGTCTTGTTGAGACAGTACCCTCATTCATGGCAAAGTAATCTTCTATGGCTGTGTTCATAGCGCCACGGAATGCTGCATCCTCTGAGTCGGCTGCATGCGATATGTGGGAATTGGGGCAAGGACGTGACCACACTGGAGTGTCTCTTCCAGTGGGTTGTGATTTCAAAAAGCTTTAGCCAAATAAGTCATATCTGTGAATTGCCCCGCCATATGAGTTGGGCAGAGGATGCGGTGCAGTAGGGTATATAACCTGTGCCGTGGGAAGGAGAAAGAATACTCTCTCATCCCTTCATGGTGTGTTCTCCACACATCTGCAAGATCCCAGTGGGTGGCCCAAGCTGCGAGGCCTGCACTTGCTTCCCTAAGTTAGTGCTGGCAGTGGTGGGTGTGAGCGGTCCAGTGTGATATCTAATACTGAGTTAAAGTGCCTTCCTATTAACCAGGGTTATATGTGCCCATTCTGCTAGTGTTATGGACAAGCGTTGCAAAAACACATCTTGTTCAGTGTTGGGACAATAAATACTCCCTAAGACTACTTGTACTCCATCCAAGTGTCCCATGGCGAAGGTATAACGACCAAGGGTGTTTACTTTAGTGTGCATTATCTGGAAGGGGACACCTGCTTGGATCCAAATAGCTGCCTCCCATGCACAGCCAGAGTAGGAAGTGGCTACTACTTGATCCCTCCACTTTTCTCTAAGCCAGACCCCTTCAGGTGATGGCAGATGTGTTTGCTGCAAGTAAACAATAGATGCCTTATGGCTATTTAACTGGGCTAGCACCCTGTGGCGTTTTTGAGCGGAACCCAATCCTCTAACATTCCAAGTTAGAATCTTATAATGGTATGGCGTTGTTGCCATTGTTCTGTTCTTCTAAACGTGTGGTCGGCTGTGTTCTCGTCCCCCTCCCCCACCTCTAGCAGAGCATCACGTGGCAGGTAAAGCACCATTTATAAACCTCAACTTTTAGGTCCAACATTAAGCATCTGTTCGACCAAACTTTAACATTAATCACAACTAACTTAAGTGTTTACCCATAGCTGCAATTTCTCATGAGGGGCCCAAGCAGAACTCAAGCCTAGTGGGTCCAGGCCGACGCATAATGGGCACAACGGTGATCTAGTTCCGAGGCGTCTGCCCTGGCGAGTCCATAGCAATTGGGAAGCCAGCTTCTCTTTGATGAAGGCGTGAGCCATACAGCCCTTGGGGTGGGGGGGGGGGGGGGGCTGTCCCTAGCCCAGGGGGAGAAGTGCCACCTTAAATAGACTTGTTGAATAATAAGTCCACAATAAAAACTTCCACAGATATATTGGGAACAGCACGATACACGACTGAACCATTCGACATCTCAATCCAGTCTGCTCACAAGAGTGTCAAACAGAATCTACATAGCTAACCTGCAGCGCATGCCCCAGTTAAAAGATAATACATATAAATAAAAGGTAGAGTACTAGAATGTAACCAGACTCATGCGTGATTCTGGGCTTTCATACAGGGAAATACCAGTGTAGTCAGATAATAGTGTCTGTGGAGTAATGGAAGGGAACAAGGCCACACTGGAATTCGATTCAGAGTCTGACAGGGATGTATTAGAGTTATATGAGGGCAATTGACTGACTCGTGCCCACATGGTCTTCACCGACTGCAGTGTTGCTAATCAACCCTCGTGGGTCTCCATGGGGAAGAGGGGTCGCTGTCAGCGCTCCTTTTTGTCAACGCTTGTATTGTCTTGGTCTCTTGTGGTTGCGATTCTGGGCTCCCCCTTTCATCACTTGCCCACGGGCTATTGGCTATGTGTGCTCTAGCCAGTCCCAAGCAGACTCCGGTGACTCAAAGAACAGAGAGCGATTGTTGTGTAGTATTTTCATCCGTGCTGAAAATAACAGGGCATATGTAAGTCCCTCCCCCGGAGTTCCTTTTTCACAGACTGGTATGATGCAGTGACGTTTTTGCACTGCCAGGGTATGGTCCGGGAAAAATTAGACTGTTGCATTATTCACCTCGATGGATGACTCTTTCTGGGCCGTTCGCAGTAGGTGGTCACGATTGTGAAATTTCAGGATCGGCTCCACAATGGGGTGGCGCTCCCGGAGGTGGGCGACGTGTTGACACTCAGTGAACTCTCTCAACAATAAAGACGGATGATAGGCCTTTTGGTGCCACAGCTGTCCAAAACCACTCCGTGATTAACTGGGTGGGGTTGGGCCCCCTCCTCGCCTTCGGGCAGGCTGACTGTCCTCACGTTACTTTGCCACGCTCTTCCCTCTGCGTCCTCTGTGCGATCATGCAACTGCTGGATCAGACATTGAAGATCAGAAATAGTGTCTGTATTCCGAGTGTGCTGGGGATCCAGCTCGGTGAGGGTACCCCCCGCAGCGATTATGTTGTCTGATAGTTTCTTGTGGTCATCCTTTAAGATACAGAGGTCTGTGGCAGTAGCATCTATGCGGTGCTCGATGGCAGCACATCACTCGCGGATTTCTTGCAAAATGAAGTCCAGCTTGTCTACAGGGGGAGAAGGATTGGTAGGGGGAATGAATTCACTCAGACGCTGAATTGTTAAGCCTCTCTGTAGGGACCTGTTGAGCACCGGAGTCCACAAGGTGGGACGGGGTGGGTCACATTGTAATTGTGCTCAAAGCTCGTTTTAACATCTGAATTGGCGGCGCGGCACAGGAGCGAATGCCTGCGCGTGCATGCACCTCTGAGCGATTTTGTTTTTTGGCTTGTAAGCCCTGGGCAGTGAGCAGCAGTGGGCCCCGACAGGCCTTGGATAATAGACTTGTAGCAGAGTTACTTATGGGTAGCACAAACTGACGGGAGACCCCCCCCCCCCAAATCTCAGTCCGGGGGGTGGGGTAGGGCGCAGGGGTAAACCAGGGACCTCCCAATACAGGTACTCCACGCTACGTAGCTGCCGCAAGTGGCGTTAATATTACAGTCCAAACCCACAAGGGGGAGCAGAGAGGGCCATCCAGATTTTGTGACCTTTCTTCATGTATCGTCCCCAGGGGTGCTTACGTGATCCCAGCCAGCAGCAAATGCTCAAGGCTATGTAGCAGCATGTGGCCCCTTCATTTACATAAGCATTGAGCATGTATCTAGTGTGATAGTGGGCGAAAGCCATATTTTGGAGCTCAAGTTTCCTCCAGGATCTCTTCCTCTTGCACATGAGCCATTAAGACAGGCTATGTCTAGGGCAGCAATCCCCATGGGAACAAACATTCAGGATTTGCTTGAGCCTCTCGAAGGATATTGATCACTGCCTGGACTCCTATATTTAGCAGAGCGTAGTTCCTCAGGCAGCGACCTATGCCGAGTCATCCATTGGTGAAGTACAAGGTAAGCTATTTATTGTGGAGTGTTTCCAGTTTTGGTGTAAGGCAAGAAGAGCACCACAGTGCCTGAAACCCCTTGGGAGTCGTTACCCTCTCTCAAGAAGCATTGCCTTGAACCAGTTCAGAACTACTGTTGTCAGGATGGAGAAATGAAGAAACACAATTCTGGTTGGCAATATAGAATAGGTTTTTATCGGATACTGCCGGGAGGACTGATCAGCTCTCTGACTAAACTGCTCTGAAGCATAACACCATGTCTTCCCTATGCATCTGTCGTTCTGCAAATTACATTCTTTCTCAGAAACCTGTAGACAATGTAGCCTATGATTCATGCGGTAACCTATTTCAGCTGTGTTAACTGTTTCTATTACAGCTCGTCTCTGCCTTTAAACTAGCCCCCCTCTCTGTTCCTGCTCTCTATTCTGATATCGTATTCTGTTATCGTATTCTGTTTGGGTCTTTGTTTGTCTTTGACCTCATACAATTCTGCACTGTTTTCTACTGATCCATGCATTAGCAAGAGTGGGCCTTCTCTTTTCTGTATTTTCTATGACACTGCACTGTACTCGCCTCCTGATTCATTCAGTGGCCTGGGTTCCTAATAGTCTTTCTTGAGTGTAATGGTCTTTTTTGCAAATTAAAAGAACATTTGCTTTCACTGCTTTGCACCTCCCACCATGAAAGTGTTGCCATTCTGTGGAATTCTCTCCTTTATTAAGATTTGTTTGGTCTCGGTGAGGATTTTGTTTATGTAGTTTTCTCACAGTGGTTGTGGTCAGTTCTCCTGACTCCTGAAGAATGCCTACAATTTCTTAGCACCCCAAGATCTCTTCAGTAGCATGTCCTTGCTAGACAAGTCTCTCTTACCTAAATGGTTGTGTCCAGGACATTCCTAAGGAAAGTTTGTTCCTGTGTCTCTTCTAAACCTAAATCACTACTGATTAGATATGATATATAAGCTGTAAGCAATTAACCTGATGGTGTTAGTATTTTTTGTATTAATCATAGGAGAAGTGCTGTGTGTGTTTAGCAGCTTGCTCTTGTCCTTTACTGTAGGAGGCTGGACTGGCTTGTAGTGAGTACCAAGGGGTACTTACACCTTGCACCAGGCCCAGTTATCCCTTATTAGTGTATAGGGTGTCTAGCAGCATAGCCTGATAGATAATGGTAGCTTAGCAGAGCAGCTTAGGCTGAACTAGGAGACGAGTGAAGCTCCTACAGTACCACTAGTGTCATATGCACAATATCATAAGAAAACACAATACACAGATATACTAAAAATAAAGGTACTTTATTTTTATGACAATATGCCAAAAGTATCTCAGTGAGTACCCTCAGTATGAGGATAGCAAATATACACAAGATATATATACACAATACCAAAATATGCAGTAATAGTATTAGAAAACAGTGCAAACAATGTATAGTTACAATAGGATGCAATGGGGACACATAGGGATAGGGGCAACACAAACCATATACTCCAAAAGTGGAATGCGAACCACGAATGGACCCCAAACCTATGTGACCTCGTAGAGGGTCACTGGGACTATTAGAAAATAGTAAGGGTTAGAAAAATAGCCCACCCCAAGACCCTGAAAAGTGAGTGCAAAGTGCACTAAAGTTCCCCAAAGGACATAGAAGTCGTGATAGGGGAATTCTGCAGGAAAGACACAAATCAGCAATGCAACAACGATGGATTTCCAGTCTAGGGTACCTGTGGAACAAGGGGACCAAGTCCAAAAGTCACAAGCAAGTCGGAGATGGGCAAATGCCCAGGAAATGCCAGCTGTGGGTGCAAAGAAGCTGCTACTGGACAGTAGAAGCTGAAGATTCTGCAGGAACGACAAGGGCTAGGAACTTCCCCTTTGGAGGACGGATCCCCCACGCCGTGGAGAGTCGTGCAGAACTGTTTTCCTGAAGAAAGACCGCCAACAAGCCTTGCTAGCTGCAAGTTGTGCGGTTAGGGTTTTTGGGTGCTGCTGTGGTCCAGGAGGGACCAGGATGTCGCCAATTGCGTCTGGGGACAGAGGGGGCGTCGAGCAAGACAAGGAGCCCTCTCAGCAGCAGGCAGCACCCGCAGAAGTGCCAGAAACAGGCACTACGAGGATGCGTGAAACGGTGCTCACCCGAAGTCGCACAAAGGAGTCCCACGTCGCCGGAGAACAACTTAGGAGGTCGTGCAATGCAGGTTAGAGTGCCGTGGACCGAGGCTGGACTGTGCACAAAGGATTTCCGCCGGAAGTGCACGGAGGCCGGAGTAGCTGCAAAAGTCGCGGTTCCCAGCAATGCAGTCTGGCGTGGGGAGGCAAGGACTTACCTCCACCAAACTTGGACTGAAGAGTCACTGGACTGTGGGAGTCACTTGGACAGAGTTGCTGGATTCAAGGGACCTCGTTTGTCGTGCTGAGAGGAGACCCAGGGTACCGGTGATGCAGTTCTTTGGTGCCTGCGGTTGCAGAGGGACTATTCCGTCGACCCACGGGAGATTTCTTCGGAGCTTCTAGTGCAGAGAGGAGGCAGACTACCCCCACAGCATGCACCACCAGGAAAACAGTTGAGAAGGAGGCAGGATCAGCGTTACAGAGTTGCAGTAGTCGTCTTCGCTACTTTGTTGCAGTTTTGCAGGCTTCCAGCACGGTCAGCAGTCGATTCCTTGGCAGAAGGTGAAGAGAGAGATGCAGAGGAACTCGGATGAGCTCTTGCATTCGTTATCTAAGGAAATCCCCAAAGCAGAGACCCTAAATAGCCAGAAAAGAGGGTTTGGCTACTTAGGAGAGAAGGTAGGCTAGCAACACCTGAAGGAGCCTACCAGAAGGAGTCTCTGACGTCACCTGCTGGCCCTGGCCACTCAGAGCAGTCCAGTGTGCCAGCAGCACCTCTGTTTCCAAGATGGCAGAGGTCTGGAGCACACTGGAGGAGCTCTGGGCACCTCCCAGGGGAGGTACAGGTCAGGGGAGTGGTCACTCCCCTTTCCTTTGTCCAGTTTCGTGCCAGAGCAGGGCTGAGGGGTCCCTGAACCGGTGTAGACTGGCTTATGCAGAAATGGGCACCATGTGTGCCCATGAAAGCATTTCCAGAGGCTGGGGGAGGCTACTCCTCCCCTGCCTTCACACCATTTTCCAAAGGGAGAGGGTGTAACACCCTCTCTCAGAGGAAGTCCTTTGTTCTGCCATCTTGGGCCAGGCCTGGCTGGACCCCAGGAGGGCAGAAGCCTGTCTGGGGGGCTGGCAGCAGCAGCAGCTGCAGTGAAACCCCGGGAAAGGCAGTTTGGCAGTACCAGGGACTGTGCTACAGACCACTGGGATCATGGGATTGTGCCAACTATGCCAGGATGGCATAGAGGGGGCAATTCCATGATCATAGACATGTTACATGGCCATATTCGGAGTTACCATTGTGAAGCTACATATAGGTAGTGGCCTATATGTAGTGCACGCGTGTAATGGTGTCCCCGCACTCACAAAGTCCGGGGAATTGGCCCTGAACAATGTGGGGGCACATTGGCTAGTGCCAGGGTGCCCACACACTAAGTAACTTAGCACCCAACCTTTACCAGGTAAAGGTTAGACATATAGGTGACTTATAAGTTACTTAAGTGCAGTGTAAAATGGCTGTGAAATAACGTGGACGTTATTTCACTCAGGCTGCAGTGGCAGGCCTGTGTAAGAATTGTCAGAGCTCCCTATGGGTGGCAAAAGAAATGCTGCAGCCCATAGGTATCTCCTGGAACCCCAATACCCTGGGTACCCTGGGTACCTCAGTACCATATACTAGGGAATTATAAGGGTGTTCCAGTAAGCCAATGTAAATTGGTAAAATTGGTCACTAGCCTGTTAGTGACAATTTGAAAGAAATGAGAGAGCATAACCACTGAGGTTCTGGTTAGCAGAGCCTCAGTGAGACAGTTAGGCATCACACAGGGAACACATACCTATAGGTCACAAACTTATGAGCACTGGGGTCCTGACTAGCAGGGTCCCAGTGACACATAACAAACATACTGAAAACATAGGGTTTTCACTATGAGCACTGGGCCCTGGCTAGCAGGATCCCAGTGAGACAGTGAAAACACCCTGACATACACTCACAAACAGGCCAAAAGTGGGGGTAACAAGGCTAGAAAGAGGCTACTTACTCACATTTACCTAGGTATTTCACTGTACCCTGTTGAGGTACATAACACCAGACAGCCCTATTCACCCTCCACTTAAGAAAATGCACATGAGTAGTGTTCTGTCTTAATGCTACAGAGCCGTAAATCACACTCTAATATATATATATAATTACAGAACACCTGTCTAAAAAAAATAACATACATTTCACATTACCAAAGACTCCCAGGTTGAAGAGAGCCCAGTACGCATGTGTGTTTGGCCCACCCGAGACAGCCAGCCAAAAATACATGTGCACTCACCCTTCGTCCCCGTCATAGCCCGTAGCCCCGCCCCTTTGACTCTAAAAAGGTAATAAACTTAGTTTATTATTGTTTTTAGAGTAAAAGGTTTGCAGCAGCTTCTGCTGGCGAGGGGGCGACGCTCCTACTCCCTAGTGGAGGAACCGTGCCTGCACAAGGCTCTTTTGACATTGTGTGTTGCCAGACCAATGCAGAGATGAAGGAATGCATGTTGTGGAATTGGAGAAAGGATTACATTTTGGGATGACATTTTTGACTCCCTGCGTTTTGGTATAGATGCAGAGTTGTAGATCCACTTTTTAGCATTTTGTTTTAGTTTGAGAGAGAACTATGGTTTTAATGCATCACAAAGGATGTGGCTATCAACTGTTTAAATAATTAAAAAAACAGGATTGTGAAAGTTTTTTGAAATTTTGCTCCTATTTAAAGGCTGGGTTTTGTGTTTAATAGATATTGCCAAATTTGAAAACATTTTGGGTTGCAAACTGACTTGTCAGAAAAAAAAGATTGAGCACACAGTTTGAACTTGATCTTGAAACGTTTTTTCTTTTTAATATGTTAGGAATTGCCTTAAATATAATCCTCCGGGATTATTAAATAGATTCTGTATTCCCAGTTTGAGATACGTAGTACAGATTGTAGTCCTTCACGATTAAGTGTTCATTTAATCCACCCATGTTGATGTTATAATCAAGGACTAATTGGATATATATCGTATAATTAAGGCAGTTAGTTTGATCTCTTTTTGTATCTGTTCTCTACCCAAATCTGCTGCCGATCATATTTTGCATAGTCAACATAAATGCTTATCAAGGATTTCTTTCCATGGAATGGAGCCTCATGAAGTTTGAACTTTGATTTTAAGTAACCAATCCGTGGAACAGCTTGATTTAGTGCCTTAAGTGACTTAGTACTGTCTGAGTCTCAGAACTGGCACTATTGTGTTTTCAGAAGTTTTGGGTATTAGCTTTTTTCCCTGCTCAAGGATAGTTCAGAATCTAATGAAAGCTCATGTCTGGCATTTTCTAGCTTTGCAACACCTGCCAGCACTAGCTGCCCTTAACACCATTTGACTGTTTAGTTAGTACCTTAATTAAGCACTTACTATAAGTGTTAGACAAGGACACTGACCTGGTTTGGCCATGACACTTTTTGCTGTGCCAGAGCATCCACTTAAAACTGGAGAAAGCTGCCTTGCTTACTACCTTTGGAAACTACCCACAGTAGAAGCCACTGCCTCATCATTCTGGCTCTCTGATAGCACTGCAGAGGAAAAGAAATGAACAGTACCACACCAACTCCTTCTTTAGCCACTTCCAGTGTGGGCTTCACCCACAAAAAGGACAGATAGGTAGAGAATTGTGGAGAAATGGAAGTGATGAAAGTGAGGTGAGTTCAAGGGGCACACATGAGCGATATAGCATGGTGTAAGGCGGAGTAAGGTAATTGATGAGAACTTGAAAGGGTCATATGTGAAGAGATATAGGGTTTCACTAGAAAAGTCTAATAAAGGACGGACAAAGGTTGATAAATGAATAGAGGGAAAACACTGAGAGGAACAGTGAGAGGCACAGGTCAAGGTGAGGTGAGGTGAGGTTGCCACCATGTGATAAAATGCAAGGCAGCAATCCAGAGAGAGGCAGAAAGAGTGTGAAAAAAATCCTAAAAAGTGCACAACAGCTACATAAAGGTTGATAGACAAATGTTGAGACTAGAGAAAAGGCTCAGAAAACCCAGTGAGAGAAAAGGTGAATAAAGACTCCAGATAGAAGGAAAGAATGTGAGAACCACATAGAGAAATGGTAGGAGACCCACTACAACAGTAAAGACCCCGTGGAGGCTTACATAAAGAGAAATGCATGAAAGGGATACTTGCAGAAAGGGTTAAAAGGAGACTCACAGAAAAAGAAAGTATATAAGACTCACAGAAAGAGAAAGTACAGAAGATACCCAAGCAACTCTAGAAAGTGGATACTGAAACCTACATTCTTAGAATGGGTGTAAAGACATATTCACGTGTAATAGGCAAAATGCTTACATAAAGGGAAACTATGAAAAGGAAGCTCACAAAAAGAAAAACATTTAAGAGATTTCTGACAAATAGTAAACCAGCTTTGGCAAAACCAATGGGCCTTGCCTATAAAAGATCGATTGACTTTGGCACTGTGGTTTGCCATCTTGTACAGCAGTGTGGTTGCTATTCAGTATAGTTGAAAGTTAGTGGAGAGTGGAGTGGGGGAGTAGAGTTGATTTGTTGGAGTGTCGTAGAGAGGAATAGGGTGGAGTGGGTTGGAGTGGATTGAGGTAGTTGGGTCTATTGGAGTAGAGGGGTGGATTGGTTTGGGGTAGAGTGGCTTGGATTGGATTGCTGTGGATTGGATTGGAGTGGGGTGTATTGAAATGGGGTGAGTTGAATTAGATTTGAGTGGATTCAAGTGGATTGGAATAGACTGGTTTAGGGTGGGTGGTTTGGATTGGAGTGATAAGGCTGAGGTGGGGGTAGATTCAGATGGGATGGGGTGGATTGCATTGGGGTGTGTTATATTGGGCTGGAGTGGATTGGAGTAGGGTGGAATGGATTGGAGTTGGGTGGATTGGGGTGGGCTGGATGGATCGGATTGGAGTGGGTCGGACTGAACTGGGGTGGTTTGGATTGGAATTTAGTGAAGTGGCTTGGAGTAGAGTGTGGTGAATTGGATTGGGATAGAGTGGGGTGGGTTCAAGTGGTGATTGGATTGGGGTGCAGTGGGATGCAGTGGGATGGATTGGATTGGAGTGGATTGGATTGGATTGGGGTAGATTGGAGCGGGTTGAGTGTATTGGATGGGAGTGGGGTGGATTGGGATGGAGTAAAGTGGATTGGATTGGGGTGGGTCGCATTGGAGTGGGACACATTGTTTTGGATTAGGGTGGGGCGGATTGGAGTGGGGAAGGTACAAGTGGGGCTGATTGTTCTGGAGTGGGGCAGCTTGTATTAGGATGGATTGGAGTGGGGTGGATTGGGTTAGTGTGGGGTGGATCGGATGGGAGTTGGGTGGATTGCAGTGGAGGAATTGGTTTGGTGTGGGATGAAATGGATTGTTGGGTGGATTGGGATGGATTGGGATGAGGTGGATTGGAATGGGGCATATTGGATTGGGACACATTGGATTGGAGTGGGGCAGGTACGAGTGGGGCTGATTGGAGTAGGGCAGCTCGTATTTGTATGGTTTGGTGTGGGGTGGATTGGTTTGGTATGAGTGTGGGGTGGAGTTGAGTGGGGTGAATTGGGATGGAGTGGAATGTATTGGGCTGGCGTGAGGTAGATTGGATGGGAGTGGGGTGGATTGAAGTGGGATGACTTGGTTTGGTGTGGATTAGATTGGATGGGATGGGACTAGGGTGGACTGGACTGGGATGAATTGGGATGGAGTGGGGTGGATTAGGTTGAAGTGGGGCACATTGGAGTGCAGGCCTAAAAAAATCATAAAAATGTTGCTAGACCTGCCGGTCGAGAAACCTGAATAATCTACACGACCTAACTAATGTACTTCACCCGTAAACGAGTCTCATATTGTGTGGTCGTAGGCAAATCGTTTAGAGTTGCCTTTTTCTTCATTCTCACATATGCTTGCACCTTCAGATATGTGAGCTCAGTAGTTCTGCTGTACAAAAAACCTCTTTTGTTTAAGTAGACTGAGGTTTGCTGCATGTATCACAAGAATCTAGCCCACATACAGGGGACATATGACCCATGACTTGCTTTTAGTTTACTAATAGCATTGCCATTGCAGCAGGAGTGTTGCTCAGTTTGTTTAAAAACTCACTTTAAAAAAAAATATATTACTAAACCATGATGTGGTAGCATACTCTCATCTACACACAATACATTTTCAAGAAACGTTCAAAAACCTTTCCACTAACTTGCAGCTTTACTGATAAAACTATATAGTGTATTAACAATCTGTGAAAATTGTGTCAGAAAACATATCCTTTGAACATAAACACGTAAAGTATTCTGATGTGTTTTCATCTTATTAGAATATTTTTTTCATCACACAGAAGTAAAAAGAAATGGCCTTTCCCAACTACTGAGATATATATATCTATATACATTTTGAAATGTTTGTACAGTTTACTTAGTCATTTAAATGTTGAGTGTTAAGAAAAACCAGACACCCTGTAGCCTTTTATTTCACACTCTAAACAGCAGGTCAGACAGACCATCTTACAAAATCCTGGAACTCTGTGGTCAGAAGGAAAATTAATTGTAAGACAAACTGACTTTTGACCTCTGCCTGTGAACACAGAGTAAATAAGATTTAAAGGCATCTTTTATTGCCCCTCCACTTTCTAACTGAACAGAACACCTGTTCTTTGTCAACTCTCCAGACGGGAGAGTAAGACATAAAAATAGCTTGATCTGATCAAATATGACTCTCCATAGCGAGTGGTTGAGTAGAGTTTTCGAGCCCTGGACGGAGACAGATTGTTTTGGATTGGAGTGGAGCAAACTGGAGTGGGGCAGATTAGATTGGGGTGGGTTGGAAGGATTGAAGTAGGGTGGGTTGGATTGGATTGTGGTGAGTGATTTGGATTGGAGTGGGGTGGATTGTTGTGGGGTGACGTGGAGTGTATTGGGTGGGGTGGACTGGGGTGTACTCACCATTGTGTGCTAAAGCGTTTTTTCATAAATTATACATAATAAAGAAACAATGTCACCTTGCTTTATTTAGAACAAGATATGGCGCCCAGAAGCAAAACCAAAAGAAAAGATGAGTGCAAACTAAGAAAAGACTACTTGGCAAAATAAAAGAAAGTTAGCTGTAAAAAAGAACACTTTGCAATTTAGTTTGTCCTACTGGGCACCTTTTTGCCAGTCAAGCCTTCTGTTTGCGGGACACTAGAAGTTAAAAGGAAGAAAATACCACTTAAATCTTGTTAGGAGTAGCGGACGGGCACTGATTAAGTTGGATCAATTTGTCCTTGGTCCCTACTCCTAACAGGGGAATGGAAATGATGCTTGGCCCACATTGACGAATTACGAGGATGTAAAGAAGAGTGCCACACAAGCCAACTAATGGTAAGCAATAGGGGGTCTCCAAACCCTTTATTGCACACAAGTCTTGCAGGTGAGACGCATGCGCTACCACATGCACTCGCAGTCTCTACCCTAAAAAGATTTACAGAAAAAAAATGCACTTGAGCCACTCGCTGTTGGAGGCTGGCCTGTTTTGTAGTGGTACCTTGGGTACTTACACCTTATACCAAGTCCAGTTATCCCTCATTAGTGAAATGTAGTAGTTTTCTAGCAGCTTAGGCTGATAGAGGTAGCTATAGCAGAGCAGCTTAGGCTGAACTAGGCGAAATGCAAAGCTCATGCAATACCACTTATAGTTACACAGTACCTATACACAAGTAAATACAATACTCAGTGTTACCAAAAATAAAGGTATTTTTTGGGGTGACACAGTACCAAAAATATCTTAGAGGCAATACTCCTTCTGGAGGTAAGTATTATACACAATATATCCACTAGACATGAAAATAGACAAGTAAATAGTCATAGAACAATGCAAACAATAGGAAATGCTTTAGATTGCAATGGGAGAAAATAGGTCAAGGGGCAACACAGACCATATACTAAGAAAGTGGAATGCGAATCACAAATTCCCTCCTAGACAAGTGTAGGGTGTACAGAATTGCTGGGAGAGTAAGAATACAGTAAAGGTAAGTAAATTACCCAACAGCCCAGAAAAGCAGGAGTAAAGTACTGCAAGTTTCCTTAGGATACACTACACCTCGTGATTGGGATTTTGCAGCAGCCAACCAAGTCTGCAAAGAACAACTGCTGGATTCCTGGACCTGAAGAGCTGCAAAGGAAGGGGACCAAGTCCAGAAGTTGAAAGAAGTTCCAGGAAGGACAGGAGCCCCTGCCAATCCAGAAGAGGGTGCAAAAGAAGAGTCCACGGTTACTCAAAGACTGCAGAAATGCACCCTAGGAAGATGCCAGAGGGTTCCTGCGTGATGGAAAGGATGTCCCACAACGTGAAGATCGTTGCAGATGTGATTTTGTGTTGGAAGTCACCAACAAGCCTTGGCTACAACAAAGGTGCGTTTTACGTCAAAATGGTGCTGGGTGGACCCAGGACGGACCTGGGGACCTCAACTCTATGTGAGGAGGAAGAGGGTGCTCTCAGCACTTTAGGGAGCCCTCAGGATGCCAGCCAGCACACCCAGAGGTCCCAGGACACGGGGACAAAGGAGGTGCAAAACGAGGTAGATGCAGCACAACAAAGGAAGGTCCAACGCCACCGGGGAACAACTCAGCGAGTTGAGCGTCGCAGTATTGAGTGCTGGGGACCTGGGCCAGGCCGTGCACGAAGGACTTATGCAAATAGTGCACAGAGACCTCAGGAGGTGAAGAAAATGCAGTACACAGGGGTACTTGTTGCTTTCTGGAAAGGCAAGGTCTTACCTCCTCCAAATTGCGTCGCAGGACCTCAGGACTGTCTGTCGATGATGTCCACCCTCTGTGTTCTTAGGAGGACACTCGTCGCTGTGAGAGGAGTCCAAGGGTACCAGTCGTCGTCTTGGAACGTGCATTCTGGAGCAGGGGAGTGACTCTGTCACACTACGGGAGATCTCTTTGGTCCTTCTGGTGTAGGATGAAGACAGCGAGTCCTCCGAGCGTGCACACCGTGGAAACTGTTGGAGTTGCTGACTTGGAGCTGAAGTTGCTGAAGAAAAGTATCTCTTGTAGATACTTTGTTGCAGTTACAGCGTTTCTTGGAGCAGGCTGCAGCTGATCCGAGGTCAGAGGATGCTGAAGTTGTTGCAGAGGATTCCTGAAGGAAACTTGCAAGCAGAATCTGAAGGGAACCCACAGGAGAGACCCTAAATAGCCCTGAGAGGGGGATTGGCTACTTTATCAGGTAAGGACCTATCAGGCGGGGTCTCTGCCGTCACCTGCTGGCACTGGTTACTCAGAGCCCTCCAGAGTGCCCCAACACCTTGCAAAGCAAGATGGCTGAAGTCTGGAACACACTGGAGGAGCTCTGGGCACCACCCCTAGGGTGGTGATGGACACAGGAGTGGTCACTCCACCTTTCCTTTGTCCTGGTTTGTGCCAGATCAGGGGACAAGGGGTCCCTGAACCGGTGTAGACTGGCTTATGCAAGGAGGGCCCCATCTGTGCCCTTCAGAGCATTTCCATAAGCCGGGGGAGGCTACCCCTCCCCAGTCTGTAACACCTATTTCCCAAGGAAGAGGGTGTAACACCCTGCTCTCAGAGGAAATGCTTTGTTCTGCCTTCCTGTGACTGGGCTACCCAGACCCCAGGAGGGCAGAACCCTGTCTGTGAGGTGGCAGCAGCTGTAACTGCAGTGCAAGCCTCAGAGCTGGTTTGGCAGTACTGGGGGTCCATAGTGGAGCCCCCAGGATGCATGGAATTGGCTCCCCAATACCGGATTTGGAATGGGGGGACAATTCCATTATCTTAGACATGTTACATGGCCATATTCGGAGTTACCATTGTGAAGCTACATATAGGTTTTGACCTATATGTAGTGCACGCTTGTAATGGCGTCCCCGCACTCACAAAGTCACAGGAAACTGCCCTGAACTATGTGGGGGCAACTTTGCTAGTGCAAGGGTGCCCTCACACTTAGTAACTTTGCACCTAACCTTCAGCAAGTGAAGGTTAGACATATAGGTGACTTATAAGTTGAAAATGGCTGTGAAATAACGTGTGCATTATTTCATGCAGGCTGCAATGGCAGGCCTGTGCATGGGTTTGTCTGAGCTCCCTATGGGCGGCAAAAGAAATGCTGCAGCCCAAGTGGATCTCCTGGAACCCCAATGCCCTGGGTACCTAGGTAACATATACTGGGGACTTATAAGGGGGGGGGTCCAGTGTGCCAATTGAAATTTGTAAATGAAGTCACTAGCCTACAGTGACCAATTTTAACGCAGAGAGAGCATAATCACTGAGGTTCTGGTTAGTAGAGCCTCAGTGATACAGTCAAGCGCTATACAGACACACACACATTAGGCCATAAACTATGAGCACTGGGATCTTGGCTAGCAGGATCCCAGTGACACAGTAAAAACACCTTGACACACACTCAAAAACAGGCCAACCGTGGGGGTAACCATGCTAGAAAGAGGCTACTTTCTCACAATCGCTGAAAGAGAAATGGTAAAAGACGTGTAGAAGGATGAAAAGTAAGTGACTCACTGGGATAAAGAGGCCCATCAGTGTTGAAAGGATAAGGAGACTCACAGAGATAAAAATATAGACCCACAGAAGGAGCAGATAAGAGATTATTAAGAGTAAATGAGAAAGCCACAACAAAAGTAGAGACCCAAAAAAAGAGAAAGATTTCAGTACATATTCCAAGGTAAAGAAGCCGGGCAGTAAACAAACCCCCCACACAGAATGGAAGATAGGCCCTGAAACAGCAGGATAACAAGCATTGGCAAAGCCAATAGGTCACACCTATGTGAGATATTGGCTTTCCCAGTGTTTTTTAGCCATGGTTTACAGCACTGCGGCTGCTGTGAGCCACGGCTAAAAAAAAATGTGCCGTTTTGTAGGCTCGCTCATGTTTTCGAACTGCGTATGCCCACTTACGAAAGGACAATTTTTTTATTTTATTTTTTAATTTACCAGGATGGATTGGTACAATAAAAAAGTAGTTTGATAGCGCTTTTTAAAAATGTAATGCAAAAACTACACGCATGATATAAGAACCCGTCCATTTGTAATTTTGATACAGTTGTATATTTTAACAAAGCGCTTTCAAACTACTTTTTTTTTTTAATTTACCAGCCCATCTCAGTAGCCACAAAAACACAACATAATCTCATTTTACACTAAAATGTTGAATTAATTGGATTCTCCGTTCGTCTTCTTTCCTCTTATCAGTGTATGAAGTCCAGGATCTGATGCCTCATTATAGTAGAGGGTGGGCTTTAAGTACCTGGGAGTACATAGCACAAGGGAATGATTGGAATTTTTCACCCTCAATCTTTATGGAATACTCAACAAATTCAGATAGGACCTGAGACCCACGGTATGTCTTACTCTGTCTGATAGGCTAATTCTAAAAAAAAAAAATCCAAACATTAGACTGATAAAATTAATGATTGTTAAAAGTATATTGGCCCTCTTGCTCATAGAAGATAAACGATCGTTAAACGTGTGTTGTTTTAAAAATTGCACTGTTCTCACCTATGTAATCGGATCGTTAAATAGGTTTCTTCACGCTGTAGTAGTGGATTCTTTCTTTTTCTTTTCAGACTTTATTTTGTTCTTATGACTGGTTAATTAATACCTGCCTTTCTTATTTGTTCTACGTCAGACCTGATAGAGCCATCCAAATGTTAAATGCCTGTTTGCAAGTTCCAAAAGGACGCGTCCTTATATCATGCATGCAGCTGTAGTATAGGAGGTTAGCAGGCCATATTACAGCCAGTCTTAGATTTAAATTTGTGTTGCGTTGACATTGATGTATGGTGCAATAAGTGTCATACTTTCGGTTTTAAATGTAACATTAGCATTGCAGGACGTTTGTCCATTTGTGAAAATGTGTTGAGGGTGTGACTAAGATGTTACTCCCACTTTATTTGTAAACGTGTAGTTGTCTTCATTTACTTGGACAGTTTTACTAGGGGCGTACTTTCAAGGGGTGTGTTGCACCCCTTATACCTCACTAATAAATGTATTTTCTGATAGAAAGTTGGGTACAGGTGATTTCAGTCAGGTATGGTGAGGAGTCTGTCGGATTTCACAAAGATTTTTTTACGTACCCACAGACTCCCCTCCCCCCCCCCCCCCCCCCCCCAAGTTTTGAATTTCATCAAAAACGTTGGTTGTTGTATTTTAATATTATATGGCCAGCGTGATCGCTGAAGCTCTCCCCGCCCACTCCCCATCCCCACTGACGAAGCTACGCCCTGAGTTTCACAAGCGGGATTAAAGCACGTGGTGCAAGGGGATTTCCAGTACGATTCTGCGCATGCTGGTAAGTAGCCTTTGGAATATATGTACATTGAAATGGCAGCGAAGTTTTCCCCGTTGTATCGTGCTTAGGAATGCTTTTAACGCGCTTTGTTTTTGAACAGTGTCCCAGATATATATGATCTGGCGAGACTATTCCAATCTGTCTTCTCTGTGAATATCCATTTCTGAATGTATTTTAAAAAGGTAATTTATTTGTCATCCTCCACCTCGATCGTTAAGCGCAGTGTAATGAAATGTGGTCAGGCGCGACAGGGAGCGCTTTATTTAAATAGCAAAGCTGCATGTATGACATTTGTCGGGTGGCATATTGTCGGTTTCACGACGGTGTTTTCAGCGGTTTATGTAAAATGTGCGTGTCTAAGGGCCAGCGAGAAGCCTTGGGATTAGAAGGCGTGTGCGGGGTAAAGAGCGGCACATCCTGCCTTGTTTACTGCAGACGCCTCGGTGGGGTGCAGGATGCTGGTCCATTTCGGTAACGAGGGATCGGAATGCCTTAAGATTAAATGTGTAATAATTCATCTTTTCCTGCCGATAATAAAGCAGACAGAATCAACGCCTCTGGTACCACTTCCGCAGAGGAGCCTATGTGTAATAGAAAGCTAATGGGACAAATGTATTACGTGCAACTGCCTTACGCTTAATTTGTTGCTAAAGATAATTCTTACAGGTTCATTGGTTATTAATAAAAATGTGTCTAAATTCGCACAGCGAGTTAACGTCTGCCTCCGAAATCTTCATGTAGCCTTGGAGTCAGTGTTTGAATAAGATGCCTGTCAACCAATTTCTTTTAGCTTTTTGAGAATATTGAGTTGCCTGATTACAATCTCTAAATACAGTACCTTGTAGTAGGAAACATATTTTACATGGCATGATATGGATTACAGAATGCTTTATTCTGATGCATAATGATATGCCAATGCCTCCAAAAACGCACCAAAAAAGTTACTGTTATTTAAGTAGGTTTTTTGACGTCCCACATTTCCCAGTATCATGTTGGCGACACCTGTCGGACTGTGGTGACTAGGTTTTGTGTTTTACTTTGGTCTGTTTTCATTGTTGCTACAGGTCCTGTTTATCTTCTCAGTAATGGCGTCATTGCCTCCTGTGACATTTCTCCTCTTCCTGGCCCAGTGCCCCTCCCTCTCTGGTTTCCTCTATTTCGCTGCTTCTTTTGTGTAGGTGTTTCTTTTGGTATATTCTTAGTATCCGTTTATCTCTATCACAGTGTCATCTTGTCTCCTTTATTCTTGCTTTCCTATCCCGTCGTCTTCAACTCAAAGCCCCATACCAGTGCCCTGTGTACCCTTGTCAGTCTCAATGCCTCCCTGCCCTAGTGAAAGTGCCCAGATGCTTCCTACTGAAGTCTCATGATTGAGAAGTGAAGACCGTCTGCACAAGCTTTAATTTTTGGATTTTGTTCCATTCAAACATGAAACGGGTACAGTGTGGTTTGTGCTATATATAAATAAAGAAAATGACGATTTCCAGGTTAGTTATCTCTGAGTGCGTTGTGTTTTCCGATACCGATGTCCAAGTAATGGAGTATAGTGTTAGGTGGTTTTGTCTTTGCGTAGTTACATTTATCAGCCTTACTCAGCCCATTTGTTTCCGTTAATGGATGACTAGGACGATGTGACGTGTAGACTTTATTTTGGCTACCATTCTCTTAAATTGGTTTCTGTTTCATTCTGTGGCTCATATCCTTGGCATCTCAGTTCTAATTGTAAAAGGAAGGGGTAAATGCACACTGATAATCCAGTCACTCTTTTCCCATTCATTCTGGAATCTGTGAGTCACGTTGCCGCAGTGCACTAGATTTTTGTAACTTGTGCATTCTTTACAGAACTTTTTTTTTTCTCGACCCCACCTAGTAAACCCATGTTTTTTTAGGTCCGGCATAGACAGTTATGTCTCTTCCAGAAATTTTGTTTACAGTTAGTGGGCTTACAGCCTGCCCATTGCGTTTAATTTGTTTTTCTAAATTTCACTTTTAAATGCTTTCTTTTATGTGGTCAGTGTTTGCTAGGTTGCCCTCCTTTTCGTATGTTGTTCCCTCCCACGGAGCATGGCCCAATTACTTGCACCCATTCAATTTTCTTTGTGGATGTTATTTTATTGTTTTTTTCTGCATCTGTTTGTGAATGCAGCTTGGCCACTTTTCTTTATGCAGGCAGCATGTGATGGATTTCTTTCGTATCTTTAGATTGGAAACATCAGATTTATTTACCTTCTTGTTATTTCTACTGCTCTTCAGTTATTTTTCTTTCTTTTTTCATTATGAGAAGAAAACACAGCATAGGTGTGAGAGGACGGTTCTGACTGTGTGGTCCACCCTGATTTTTCACTTTTGGAAAAACCTGGTTTATTACATTTTACTGTGAGGAAGCCTCATCGTTTGGGACTCACTCTCAGTAAACTTATGGTAAAATGGACTGTGTACGTTTACCGCTGGTGCTGCCTCATTAAGCCATGGCTGCTGTGACGCAGCAAGAGTAGGAGACCCAGGGCTGGTTACATGTGTGCACACTTGTGTGCACCTGTGGGAGGGCTGCAAGGGGAGGATTCCTGGAGTGCGCAGCCCAAGAATTGCGCTTGGGTAGCCTGGCGCAGAAGGGACTATGCAGAGTGACCTGGAGTAGGCCTCATGAGATGGGTGTACACGTGATGGATAAATTGTCAGTGTACTTTCTGTCTTTTCATTATAGGAACATTCCATTAAATGTCAATGGGAAAGGATGGCCTAGCGTGTAACTTCAGTTCCTTAGGGTCCACAAACTTCAAAGTCCCACAGTGTACACAGTAACCTGTATGAAAATAATATTGCAGTAGGTTATAGAAGCATAGTTGTACAACTTATAGGTCATCCAGGAATGTCATCTTTCTCTTACTCAGCCCAAGATAAGGGCCCAGTATTGCTCTTTCCAGCTGCCTGAGCAGGTCCTTGTATCAGTCAGCCAGCTGTCATTCCGTTCCAGAAATTCTTCTGAGAGGCCTTGGAAGTAATGGCAGTAAGGAGGGGCTGAGACTTTCAGAGCGCATGTGGCACGAACTCTTGGACGACGCTATTTTGCGCGATTCAAGAAGACTGTGCAGGCAGGAGGGGACAGGGGCAAGGAAGTGATGTGGCACATCTGAATTGGCCAGAGGTGTAGGCCTGCTGGTCACTTCCAGCCCCACTTGAAAGGTCTTGTACAGAGGAGGGCTCTCTCCCTTGGCTGTACTTCACTGCAGGACACTGGGACTGAAGATTGGCGTCCTGGACAACTGGAAAGAAGAACCCCCTGATTGCCCTCCGGGGCAGTAGCTTGACCCCTGAATGACTCCAGACCCAGCGAGGCACATGCCAGGGCAGGGAAGCTGGCCCCCTTACCCTACCCGAGGAGCAGTTGGGGGAAAGACAGGGCTGGTGTAAGGAGAGCGCGCAGCCTAGAAAAAAAGGAAGACACCCAGATGAAAGGCTGGTGCAGGGAGTCAATGGGACTGGCTCCCTATCAGTTTGGGAACCTTCTAGACCAGGAGGCCCAATGAAAGTGACACCAAGATAGTCCAAAACGGCCCTTAGGGGCCCAAGATATTGGGAAGTGAAGGTCCGCAACCTTTGACTTTTCAGGAGCCAGTGACAAAGCACGTGGGGTTCTGCCGCTGCTCCAGACTGTGCCCCCAGGCTGGGCCTAGGGGCTGCTCCTTGTTGCAAAAGAAGGGGCCCTGGTCCCCATCCTGGAGCCTAGTGGAAACTGCCCTGCTGGAGAGAAGGGGAGGGTGTCGTAGTGCACCCTCACTTGCCGCAATGGTGAAAGGGCCCTGGTCTCCATCCTGGGGTACCATGCAGGTGAAGCAAAGCTGGGGAGTGATGTTGATCTCCCTGCAAAAATAGGGTCGGACCATCGCCCGAAGCAAAGTTGGGGAGCTTGGCGAAAATGAAGAAAGGGCCCCCGGACCTTATCTCTGGGACCTGCAAAGAAGAGAAACCGCGGGATGCCGTCATGTCCCTGACAAAGATGGCTGCCGGATGTTGGCGGGGCTGGTGGTCAAAGATGAAATGGGGGGGGGGTGCCGACTACCAAGGGGGGCCCTTGGCCCTGTCCCGGGGCCCTGCACTGAAGAAAGTCCTGGCAGAGGCTGGGGGCCCCAGACCCATCCATGGACCCCGCAACAGCAGGTGGCTGGGGGGAGGTGCCTCACTCCCCTGGGTAACCCCTGGGACAGGGCCACAGTGCACATCTGCCTGCAGGATCGGGGAGCCGGCAAGGGCAACCGGGAGTGGGCTTCCCGAGCTGAGCTCCAAGAAGGAGGTATCACTTGGGGGTGTCCAGTTGGGACCGGAGACTAAGGCACCTCGGGGTGGGCTCCCATGCTGCCCTCCAGCGAGGAAGCATGACGGGGGTGTCTAGGTGGGACTTGATACCCCTGAAGAAAGAGGAATGCAGTACCAGGCTGCATGTAAAAATAGTCCACGGCAGCACCGCGGCTCTCCCCAGCGCAGTGGGAGAGCTACTCCTAAGATATGCACAGCACCCCATAATGCCTTGCGAGGCACAACGTTTTTTCTTAGCTCCTTTCCCAGCTTGTGGTAGCCCCGGGAAGATGGGGTCACCACCAACTGAAAGCTCATGGACAGGGGAAGCTGCAGGAGTCGCTCCCCCTCCCTCCCACGCAAAGTCTTGTCTCCCCATCTAAGTGTGGTGAGACTAGAGGCTGATAACCCCCAAGGGTTCGTTTTTTTTTTTTTTTTTTTTTCTTTTTAATTTTTTTTAGCCCGTCCTGCTGAAACTTTTTTGTTTTTTGACTGGTGGATCTGCACTCTCTAGGTACAAATGGCTGTAATTGCAAGTTTATTTATATCAACAATAGTTGAAATGGTAGCATGTTATGCTAAATGTATTTTGAAAATATGTGGTCCCAGTATGGAGGCCAGTGGTTTGACTTGTGAAAGGTCATAATACACGGCACCCTCTAGGGCTGTAGGATGGTATTGCACACTATTTATCAAGAATACTCTGAAAGTAATCATAACAGCCCAAATCATTCTAACATGCCTATGCATGTTCTTGTTCATGCTTATTTGAGTAATAATGAGACTGAAAGCCACTACTGATCAAAGTAGATGTACTTTATTGCAAGAATTAGGTGCTCTCACTCCAAGCTGCAGTCAAACATTGCATGGGGATACAAGTAAATCTTTTGCCATGTGGGTTGTTGAATTATGTTTCTCCCATATATCACCCAAATGGACGTTTAAAGATTAAACAAAAAAACATTAAATAAAGACAGCACCCACAGCACATGCAAAAAGGCGAGTGAGCGCTTTGCAATGAACTGTGCTCTAGGTAACCAAAAGTCAATGTCATTCAAGGCTCCACTGCAACCTACAACCCCCCACCCCTCCTCGCCAATTAAATCTACAAAGTGCCAGTGTTTCAGCAACTACTTGATAAGATAAGTATTCATTGTATTTCTAATGAGAGCCCTGCCACCCACTTACAGTCACAATGATGTTTTCAATACAGGCAATTCAGTTTCACTGTCTGCAAATCCGTTAGTTTTATTTTGGTGTTTATTCAAACTAGATGCATTTCATTTGATCCAACACTGCTTTAAAATTTGTCTTCAATTTCATGTGTTTGACTGGTCGATTTGTGCACTGCTTTTTTGGAAGTTGATATGAATGTTAATAAGGACTCAATTGGTTCACTTCTGAAAGATTGGAAGCTAATTGCCAGGCATTTCATAGTAGGCCACCCTGTGTGACCCTGGGCACATGTGTTTTTCCCAGTGTCCCATTTTGCAACCAAATGGAAGTAATAAAAACAAATACAATTTCACTAGGCTTCTCAGACTAACCGTCACATATAATGAGGTATACAGGTCTCATCAGTCACCCATATTATATAAAAAATATATTGTTGCTTTTAGTAACCAACAAAGCTTCTAAATTTCATTGTGTGTTTGATATTGAGAGATAATGCATTTCCATCCAGTACATCATACCACAGCTCTACATTTTCCACATTCAGTATACAGAGAGCTAATCTAATACACAATAAAGCACAAAATTACACTCCACACAACCTAATTCCACTCCATGCCACATAATTCCACTACAGTTGCATAACTCCATCCCACATAATTCCACTCTACTTAATCTTACTCAGTCCAGGCCCCTTAATTACACTCCAGTCAATGCAACACAGTTCCACACTATGCCACACAATTCAGTGCCGCATACATCTACTCCATCATGCCATTCCGTCATGCCACATAATTCTCACTAGCACCACGGAATTTCCACACCATGTCACATAGTTCCACTCCACACAATTGTACTCCATGTTACACAGTTGTACTCCCTGTCACACAATTGCACTATAGGCAACACAGTTCCACGGTTCACTAATCCACACAATGCCATGCCAGTCCCCACAATTCCATGCTAACTAATTCTACCCCATGGCAAGTATATCCATGCCACATAATTCCACTAGACTCCATGCCGCATAATTCCATTTCATTACACACATCAGATCCACATAATTCCACTCCACAGTTCCACACTGTGCCACATGATCCCACTCTAGCCACACAATTCCATTCTGCACCACACACATTTTACACCACATACTTCTTCTACACACCGCATAATTCTACCTCACTTACCCCAACAGAATTCCATGGTGCACAGTTCCATGTCTCTCAGTTGCATGCCACACCACACACTTCCAGTACACAGCACTTAATTCAACCCTACATAATTCAACTCCATGCCACATAATCCAGCTGTGCTCAATGGAACATAAATCCACTCCACATTTCCACTCAAAACAATGCCACATCATTCGACTCAATCAGCCCAACACAATTCAATTTAGCACAGTTCAACAGCACACAATTCCACGCCATGGCACACAATGCCACGCCATGCCACACAATTACTTGCAACATAATTTCATTACATGTTACATAGTTTCATGCCACATACTTCCATGCAGCACCACATAATTCCACTGTAGACCACATAATTCCACTTCACCCAGTTGCACCCAAGGTATCATAGAATTCCACTCCACGCCACACAATTCCACTGCTTGCCACACATTTCCACTCCACTCCTTGCAATTGCACGTATCACAGTTACACTCCACATCACACAATGCAACACCACACAATTCCATTCCACACCAAATAATTGGCCATCATGCCACGTAATTTCGCTCCACAGGATTTAATTCCACTCCGCACAATTCCACTTATAGCCACACCATTCCGTTTCAGGCCACATAATTTCAATGTGCTTAGCACAACAGATTTCCATGCCACACAATTCCACAAAACACATAATTACACGTCACATTTGTTTTATTTTTATAACCAACTTTATTACTTTGGTTGAAAAAAAGCACGAGGTGGTACAAGTACATTAGACATATTGAGCAATTTGCAAAAGTCCCATGTAGTTTTACACATTCAAATACATTGTGATGCCTTTTGTTGAGGGCCCTTAACCCATAATAGTCCCATTTAACCATACTTTTACACGATAGGAACAGTACAGTAGCATTACCGTCTCCCATATTTATATAGTCCCTAACCATTGAGACCAAATTGTATCGAATTTCCTTGGACTGCTCCAGCCAGGTAGACTGGTTGTTCCATTTTGGTGCACCAGTCCTGCCCCCGCCTCCACTGCGTTTGGGGGGGGGGAGGATTGCTCAGCATCCACCATGTAGCAATGTCTCTTTCAGCTATAAGTAACGCTATGCCCCAAAATATTTTTTGCGCCCGTGTGACATCTACTCTTTCCATCACCTCCAGAAAAACAGCCAACCTGGAGGGCTCAAGGGTGAGCTCCAGCACCGCCGAGAGCTCTCCTTAGATTTGCGACCAGTGGGTTGTGATAGGGCAGGACCATGCTGCATGAAAGAAATCGGCGGGTGAGTGGGCGCATCTATTGCATTCCGAGTTAGTGCGCAGCCCTGCTCAATGGAACCTGATAGGGTTTAGGTATGCACTGTGTTAACAATATGTTTGTATTACGCGTAGTCTGGCAGATATGGTGAGCGTGTGTGGTGCCATTAATGCGTCTCTCCAGTCATCGTTTTCCAAAGGCGGAAGAGACGCTGAGGCATTCAATAATAAGGATCAATACATTTGCGACTCTCCCAGCGCCCCTGGCCCTGATCATTATCTTGGCTTCTATGGGGCGGAATTCAGGTGCATATGTGCCCCTGGGAATATGCATGTCTCCATTGTAGAAATTTATGAAATTGTGTCTTAGCTAGTGTAGGAGGCTGGACTGGCTTGTAGTGAGTACCTAGGGGTACTTGCACCTTGCACCAGGCCCAGTTATCCCTTATTAGTGTATAGGGTGTCTAGCAGCTTAGGCTGATAGATAATGGTAGCTTAGCAGAGCAGCTTAGGCTGAACTAGGAGACGAGTGAAGCTCCTACAGTACCACTTAGTGTCATATGCACAATATCATAAGAAAACACAATACACAGATATACTAAAAATAAAGGTACTTTATTTTTATGACAATATGCCAAAGTATCTCAGAGTGTACCCTCAGTGAGAGGATAGGAAATATACACAAGATATATATACACAATACCAGAAATATGCAGTATAGTCTTAGAAAACAGTGCAAACAATGTATAGTTACAATAGGATGCAATGGGGACACATAGGGATAGGGGCAACACAAACCATATACTCCAAAAGTGGAATGCGAACCACGAATGGACCCCAAACCTATGTGACCTTGTAGAGGGTCGCTGGGACTATTAGAAAATAGTGAGGGTTAGAAAAATAGCCCACCCCAAGACCCTGAAAAGTGAGTGCAAAGTGCACTAAAGTTCCCCAAAGGACAAAGAAGTCGTGATAGGGGAATAAGGCAGGAAAGACACAAACCAACAATGCAACAACGCTGGATTTCCAATCTGGGGTACCTGTGGAACAAGGGGACCAAGTCCAAAAGTCACAAGTAAGTCGGAGATGGGCAGATGCCCAGGAAATGCCAGCTGCGGGTGGAAAGAAGCTTCTACTGGACAGAAGAAGCTGCGGTTTCTGCAGGAACGCAAAGGGCTAGAGACTTCCCCTTTGGAGGACGGATCCCTCTCGCCTTGTAGAGTCGTGCAGAAGTGTTTTCCCGCCGAAAGAACGCCAACAAGCCTTGCTAGCTGCAAATCGTGCGGTTAGCGTTTTTGGACGCTGCTGTGGCCCAGGAGGGACCAGGAGGTCGCATATTGGACCAGGAGGTAGAGGGGACGTCGAGCAAGACAAGGAGCCCTCTTAGCAGCAGGTAGCACCTGGAGAAGTGCCAGAAACAGGCACTACGAGGATGCATGAACCGGTGCTCACCTGAAGTTACACAAAGGAGTCCCACGTCGCCAGAGACCAACTTAGAAAGTCGTGCAATGCAGGTTAGAGTGCCGTGGACCCAGGCTTGGCTGTGCACAAAGGATTTCCGCCGGAAGTGCACAGGGGCCGGAGTAGCTGCAAAAGTCGCGGTTCCCAGCAATGCAGTCTAGCGAGGTGAGGCAAGGACTTACCTCCACCAAACTTGGACTGAAGAGTCACTTGACTGTGGGAGTCACTTGGACAGAGTTGCTGGATTCGAGGGACCTCGCTCGTCGTGCTGAGAGGAGACCCAAGGGACCGGTAATGCAGCTTTTTGGTGCCTGCGGTTGCAGGGGGACGATTCCGTCGACCCACGGGAGATTTCTTCGGCGCTTCTAGTGCAGAGGGGAGGCAGACTACCCCCACAGCATGCACCACCAGGAAAACAGTCGAGAAGGCGGCAGGATCAGCGTTACAGAGTTGCAGTAGTCGTCTTTGCTACTATGTTGCAGGTTTGCAGGCTTCCAGCGCGGTCAGCAGTCGATTCCTTGGCAGAAGGTGAAGAGAGAGATGCAGAGGAACTCGGATGAGCTCTTGCATTCGTTATCTAAGGAATCCCAAGAGACAGAGACCCTAAATAGCCAGAAAAGAGGGTTTGGCTACCTAGGAGAGAGGATAGGCTAGCAACACCTGAAGGAGCCTATCACAAGGAGTCTCTGACGTCACCTGGTGGCACTGGCTACTCAGAGCAGTCCAGTGTGCCAGCAGCACCTCTGTTTCCAAGATGGCAGAGGTCTGGAGCACACTGGAGGAGCTCTGGGCACCTCCCAGGGGAGGTACAGGTCAGGGGAGTGGTCACTCCCCTTTCCTTTGTCCAGTTTCGCGCCAGAGCAGGGCTAAGGGGTCCCTGAACCGGTGTAGACTGGCTTATGCAGAAATGGGCACCAAATGTGCCCATGAAAGCATTTCCAGAGGCTGGGAGAGGCTACTCCTCCCCCCCTGCCTTCACACCATTTTCCAAAGGGAGAGGGTGTAACACCCTCTCTCAGAGGAAGTCCTTTGTTCTGCCATCCTGGGCCAGGCCTGGCTGGACCCCAGGAGGGCAGATGCCTGTCTGAGGGGTTGGCAGCAGCAGCAGCTGCAGTGAAACCCCGGGAAAGGCAGTTTGGCAGTACCAGGGTCTGTGCTACAGACCACTGGGATCATGGGATTGTGCCAACTATGCCAGGATGGTATAGAGGGGGCAATTCCATGATCATAGACATATTACATGGCCATATTCGGAGTTACCATTGTGAAGCTACATATAGGTAGTGACCTATATGTAGTGCACGCGTGTAATGGTGTCCCCGCACTCACAAAGTCCGAGGAATTGGCCCTGAACAATGTGGGGGCACCTTGGCTAGTGCCAGGGTGCCCTCACACTAAGTAACTTTGCACCTAACCTTTACCAGGTAAAGGATAGACATATAGGTGACTTATAAGTTACTTAAGTGCAGTGTAAAATGGCTGTGAAATAACGTGGACGTTATTTCACTCAGGCTGCAGTGGCAGGCCTGTGTAAGAATTGCCAGAGCTCCCTATGGGTGGCAAAAGAAATGCTGCAGCCCATAGGGATCTCCTGGAACCCCAATACCCTGGGTACCTCAGTACCATATACTAGGGAATTATAAGGGTGTTCCAGTAAGCCAATGTAAATTGGTAAAATTGGTCACTAGCCTGTTAGTGACAATTTGAACGAAATGAGAGAGCATAACCACTGAGGTTCTGGTTAGCAGAGCCTCAGTGAGACAGTTAGGCACCACACAGGGAACACATACATATAGGCCACAACCTTATGAGCACTGGGGTCCTGACTAGCAGGGTCCCAGTGACACATAACAAACATACTGAAAACATAGGGTTTTCACTATGAGCACTGGGCCCTGGCTAGCAGGATCCCAGTGAGACAGTGAAAACACCCTGACATACACTCACAAACAGGCCAAAAGTGGGGGTAACAAGGCTAGAAAGAGGCTACTTTCTCACAGCCAGGGCATGGGTTTTTTGGAGTTTCTGAAAGGTCATCCTGTTATTGCTATCCCATGCATCACCGACTACAGTAAGGCAAATATTATCCCATGTGGAGAAACCCTCCAGGGCTGTCACCTCCTGCTGCAGTGTCCCTTGCCACAATTCTGTGTGTTTCTGGGCAGAGCGCTACCCTTGAAAGACCAGGTGCAGAATCTCGGGAATAGTCCTAGGTATAGGGTTCCCATACATCACACCCATGATTGTGGAAAACCTGATCGTAGAGAGCACTAGGTGGTAGGCTGGGCCATTCCACCCCCTGTTGAGCCATTCATTAATAATCAGCGATTGCATAGCCAAGTGGTACAGAGATAGATGTGACATGCCTAAGCCACCTTCATGTGTGGCATGCTGACAAACCTCCCAAGAGATGAGGTGCCTGCCATAATGCCAAATAAATGGGCGAGCAACAGCATCCATCTCTTGGAACCACTGGCCGGTAAGATGAATGGGGAGATTCTGGAGGATGTACAAGAAGCGCAGTGGAACTAGCATTTTGTACAAGACTGTGCACCCCATTATATTCAGAGGCAATGCCTGCCATCACTCGATATCAGCGTTCACTCTTATGACAATGGGGTTGACATTTAGGTACCATGTCATAGACGGCTCTAGAGCAACTTTAATTCCCAGATAAGTGAATCTAAGGTATTGTATCGGAATATGAGATTGCCTGTCTATGGTGTCACGGGAACTCGTGAGTAGGATCAAGAGGGATTTCTGAAGGTTTACTCTGAGACCAGAGGCCTCTTCAAAAACCCGGAGTAAGTACAGGCATCTGGGACCGCTCCCTTTCGGATGCGTTAAATATAAAAGTCCATCATGGGTATAAAATGCTATGCGGTCCTAATCAGAATCCCTAATGTGTCCCGCCCCCCCACCTCCCAGTCCTCCTCCACCCAGTAAAAAGTCATCCTGATGAATCCTTCCACTGTGGTATCTGGTGCGAGAGCGTTTGGACCGGTCACCTTCTCTCTCAACTTGTGGATGTTAATTCTTATGGAGAATTTTCCTACGGATTTTCCCAATCAAAAAACAGACCAGTGTGTTGTTGTTAAGAGGCTTCTTAAAGGAAGAATGAGGAATCCAATAAGAACCCTGAAGATACATGGATCAGAGTGCAGCCTTAGTCTGATGGCCACCAAGCAGAGTTCCAGATGTTGGGGTTGTGGTTGAGAATAAGGACCTTGGTTTTATCCCCATTCAGTTTCAATGTCATTCGTCAAAAAGGAAAGTGCATTTATGCATTCAGTAAACTTAGTTTGTGTGTCAAAGTGGTTGCATTTCTAGCTGGGTGCCATCAGCATAAGCCATGAATAAGAATCCAAACAAATGTTTTAGCAGGGCAAGAGATAGAATGCAAAGGATGAATAGCTTAGGACTTCTAGCAGAGGTCTGTTGGGCTCTGCTTGGTAAGTGGTGTAAAGAAGAGAAAAAGTGAGGGAGTTAAACTGCTTGATGATGGATTGGTAAGAGAAGTTATGAACCAGACTAGAATTGAGTTACATATGCTATCTTTATACATATGGTCATTCAGTATATGATGGGAGACCGATCAAATATAGCGCTGGTTTCAAGGAGTATTAGCAGTCCTTTTTCTCTTCTCTCCAGTGATAGAAAGGAGGCCAACAGTAATCACAAGTATGGTGATTTCCATACCATGGAGGGAGCAGAAGCCAGATTGTGACAAGTCAGGAACATTATGATTTTCAATTAAAGGAAGAAAAGGAAGGAGCAATATTGTATGCCAGAGGCTGCACAACAAAGGGGGCTTCTATCTGGGTGTCACCAACATAAGCAATGAATAAGAATCAAAACAAATGTTTTTGAAGTTGCAAGAACTCGCATCCAGAGGTTGAGTAGCTTAAGACTTCAAGCACAAGCCTGTCAGACTCTACTTGTCAAGAGATGAAAAAAAGAGGGAAAGCGAGGAAGTTGAACTGCTTAATGGTGGACTGGTAAGACAAGATGTGAAACAGGCTAAAACTGAGTTAGATATGTTAGGTTTATACATACATTCATTTAGAATACGATGGGAGACCTATCAAATACAGCACTGGTTTCATGGAGTATCGACAGTGCTCTTCCTCTTCTCTCCAGTGATGGAAAGGAGGCCATCAGTAAAGGCAAGAAGGGTGATTTCCGTACCATGAAAAGAGCAGAAGCCAGTTTGTGATGAGTCAAGAATATTATGATTTTCAATTAAAATAACACAGGAGGGAGCAATATGGAGCAAAAATGGATGAGAATTAATAGGTCAGCACCTGCTTCTTCAGTACGGAAGTGACTATAGTTTTCTTCCAGTTATAAGAAACAATAGCTGGAGTAAAGGAGATATTGACAATGTTTGAAAGTACTTGGATTATTCAAGGCGTTGCTTAAAACAATAAATAAAAAAAAAGTATATGCAGAATAGGGGTTTAGAGCTGAACCAGATTTCATGGTTTTAGAAACTGCCATCACAGATGCTGTAGAGATCGGGGAACAGGCCATGCGAATAATATATGCAGGTTTAAGAGTGTTGGTGTTCAAAGGAGCTGAGGTGTTCTTATGTAAAGATACAGGAAGCTTTTTTTTTTTTTTTCTCCTTTCTTTCACCAAAAAAAGAGGGCTATGAACAGAGTTCATATCTCATGGTTTGAGCAACACCCACCTTTGCACTGGTGAATACCAGAGATTTTATTTGATTCTGCGGCATATGCTGCATCTCAATGATAATTCTGCAGTACTGTTCTTGACTGTCCAGAACATGACGGGTCGTTTAAAATTCAGCCAATTGTAGAACATTTATCTGGAAAGTTTAATACACCTGGGAAGAATGTAGCTTTTGACGAGCCATCGCTCCTGTACAAACAGGGCATGTACAGGCAGTAGATACCAAGCAAAAGAGCTTCCCACGGCATCAAGGTGTACATATTGTGTGAGCTTCACTGGTTATGCGTACAGACTAAAAATACACTAAGAGCCCAGTTAAATGCCCCAGGTTGCGCTTCCATGGTAGGAATTAGTGAGATGTCTGTATGGGAGCTTGTGCAATAACTCCTTTGTAAAATGTATAACTCTGTAGTACAGTTCGAAGTCACGGTATTCACTCAGGAGCTCTTTTATAAGAAACTTAAAAAAAGGCCACAGCAGTGTGCTGTGTTGCATTCGAACAAACCGCTGAAGGTGAAACTACCAGATAGGCGGCAAATATTTTTGCTCACTAAAATCAACAATGATACTTCTATGGTCATGGTTTGGGGTCAGTTGGAGAATTGGGCAATCCCAGCTGCATACTTAAATTACAAGAAGTACAAGGGCAAATTGGAAAAAAATGACCAGCTACTTCAACCATATAAAAAGAGTTATAAAACTTGCATGTTGTATAAGAAGCTAGCAACATACAATTGTCTATTGTCAGACTACCAAGGGAAGATTGATTACCATCCTTGACTTTCAGATGGCTGTTACTGATGGTCATATTGCTGTAGAAGCAGTAGCCTCTATTTCATCTGTTTTAAAGACAGTTGCTGGGCTGCAGGATTTGCACTTCACTCTTTTTCTCAGTTCCAGGAATGCAAAAGGCAGTCAGTTTTGCTGATGCAGAGTTTGTGCTTAGCAAGGAAAGTGGGAGGAGTATCACAAGCTTCATTATGTACTACACTATAGTGAAGCTCTAAAATGGAGCAATCAGTTTAGGTCAGTATGTGCCTCTAAATGGCTGTGCATGCATGTATACATTCCTGATTCCGGTAAATGGGTATACATTGTCATGGTTTTTGGCCTGCTCACTACCTCGCCTTTCGTCAAAACATGATGGATGTTCCATCCACCATATTACAGGTGCATTACAATTAATGTACTGCATATAATGATGGACTGGACCATCTGCCACGTGTTGACGGAGACCCAAACTACAAAGCTATAAAATGTTTTTGAAAGTGCTTTTTACAAAACTTAGGAAAGACTGCCCCATGATATTTTACCCCAGTTTTCAAACATAGTTATGATCACACTGAGAAATGGGTTAAAAGACATCCTTGGACAACCTCAATTAATTACCATATAGTGCAAGTAGTTGGATTTAGTGAAGTGAGTGCATTAAATATGCGTGGAAGACAAGTCTTCCTCAGTCTAAGCAGGCTGCCACGGGGAGGTGTTATAAAAGGTTGACCTGGCACTCGGACACCATTAATTAGGACTCCAAGTGAGACAAATATATGAAGAGATAGTCAAAGCTTAACTTAGGCTTATTTTCATTGAGATCTAGTATAGGTAGACGGTCAAGGAAGTAATGACAAAGATCACTGTACTCATTACTACTCACATATTCATACTACAAACACCTCTCTAACCACACAACATATAGGTCTGCCTGTGACACTTGTGTGTTTTATAAATGCCAGACAATACAAAAGGAAGATTCCCAGTGCTCGCTTCTAGGGCCCTACAATAAGAACTGGTCTTCCTTTTTCAACCTCATTGTCAAAAAGATATCTGAAAAGTTATATTGCATTGTAGCAAATTATTTTAAAATATTAGAACACTACATTTTAAGTTGCACTCAATCGACCATTATCATACTTTTCTTCAATGAATGTGCAATTTGTGTGTCCTTTCTAAATGGAAGAAGGGTTGGACACTGCACTCAAATGCTATCAATGATGATTTAATGCCATATGTGAAGGAAGTATTTGGGCATGGGCCCAGCTGCCACCAAGTGAAGCCTACTAAACCACAACTATTTTTCTTTTTTTTCCAATCGGGAAAATTGTAAGAACATCCAGTATTAGGAATTTCTGCAACTTCCAGAAGTTTGCTCCCAGAAAAGTGAGGCAAATGTGTGATTTTAGTCAAAGTTTGAGATATGCAGGGCCATCTGTGAAAGACCATAGTGTAGCCCATGCAAGTTCTACCATCGAAGGCTCCTCTGTTTCTCAAAAACTGTTTGCCTTAGTATGTTTTCCTGCACAATAGCTGAGTCGGGTGCCAAATACCGCAGCCACCCATAGCACCAAAATTGCTCAATTTTCACTGCAAAAACTTTATATCTTCACGTTGAGTTTCGGGACCTATTATGTTTCTGCGCTAGGCCTAGTCACCCAAGTGGGGTACCATTTTGAAAGAACACAGAATAGTAGAACATTTGTTATTATTATTAAATACATTTCTCTTGTTGTCACCTTTTGCTATTTTACCCTATTTGTTTTTTTTATCTATATTTTTTTTCATTTCAACAATTAGCTTCTTTGGGAAAACCATGAGCGATGTACCTAAAGACCCCATTTTGAATTGAGATTTTAAAAAAAAATCTTTTCAGCAATGTATGATTTTCTGGGATCACACCTGTGTCTACCACATACTCCCAAGCATGCTGAAACCACAAAACATAGGAAAATGGTCACTTAGAAAAATGCAAAAACTGTATTAAAAATATTTTTTCTTTTTTACAACTCAGCTCTTTTTTGAAAACTAGGAAGATGGTGATCCTAGCATAGCAAACCTTTTGCTGATGTGATTTTTTAAAAATTTTTTTAAAAAGGCTTTCTTGTCCACCACAGCACATTTCTCTAGTTTGAAAAAAAAATGTTGCTATATGTCCGCTGTTTTATCGATTTCCTCAAGCGGTATCTATAAACCCCGGCTACCTCTAGAATCCACAAAATGTAGGAAAAAAACTAAACCAAACGTTCTGGATAACTTTCACAGAAAAAAAGTAATGAAATCCTGTGCACAAAGGGAATACTCTGTCACAAATGTGTTGGATATCCCATCTCCCGTATTACAATACCAATAGGATATAATTGGATCGTAATATGGCAGACGGGATATGCGTCACATTTGTGATGGAGTAACCTCCTCATCCAGGATCTAAATCAGGCCAAAAGTGTTCCAAACATCAACAAGCATTTGCAATGCAATAGGTCTTGCTTTTGCTCAAGTTAGAGCTATTAGTGTTGTAAGTTCCTAACTGGACTTTTCTTGCCAAATAAATTGAAAATGAAAAGTAAAGCAGTTGACCTAAGCAAGCCGGCTCATAGTGCCACGGGCTCAATGAGAATGAGCGAGAAGGAGAGCCACAAAAATGAAAAAGAAGTTCACTCACAGTCAAACGTATTGCCAAAAGTGCAATTATCCATGCAACAAGCCAAGGCGGTCACAAAACTGCCCCAAGGAGAGACAAACGTAAAGCATTTACCAATGATAACAAAGGATTTTTGAAAGGCAAGCCAATGAACAAGTGACAGTGATGGGCATTGTTAAAAGCCCATAGATGGATTACAACAGGCCAGAGCACCTGTGTGCTTGACCTAAAAAAAAAAAAAAAAGGAGCCCAAAAATGGGGCTCTGAGGAACATCAGCAGCTAAGAATTAATACACTTTTTCTCCATTTCAATGGACCGTAAATAATGTTAGCACTGCTCAGCTCAGTGATACAAAATTGTTTTTTTTTCTTGAAAGTCGACCCTGGAGGAATGCTAACCTGTTACCCACAAGTTTAACAAATATTTTAACTGAGCTATTTTACCAGCTTCAATCACCTTAACACCCAATACCATTTTTTTTTTAATGCACACTACTCCCCATGTCTTATCTCTTCAATAATCAAAAAGTAGCAGCACGTCCACCATAAAATTTAAACTGCAGCGATCAAAGAAACCCTTCTCAACATTGCTCTTCAGTGATTAAAATGATTAAAACAGTAAATATGAAACTATTCCAACAAATAAAGAATAGTGATTGTTTTTTTTATTTTTTTATTTAATTAAATACAGGTGTGGGCCTTGTTATTTTAGATTAAGTATAGGCAGGGCAGAGAGATTGATTACAAATATTTACATATTTTAAAATGACAGCAATCCATCCTGAACTCAAAATATCAAGCAAGACATTTATGGTACACGATAAACAAGCATTGGCAAAGCAAACAGGTCTCACTTCTGCAAGAGCTATTGGTTAAGTCTATTTTAGCTGTGTTGGTTATAAAGTATGTTTAAAAATGTAAGTGCTAAGGAAGGGCTATTATTGTTTAATTAAGGTTTGAGTGATTGAGTGAGTTAAGAATTAAAATCTGAAGAGTGCAGTGTAGTGGCGTACATTGCAATGGTGTACAGTGAAGTAGTGTAGAGTGGTACAGATTAATGTAGATTTGCATACAGTTTAATGAAGTTGAGTGCTGTAGAGTGGTGTACAATAGAGTAGCATTACATAGAGTCCAGTGGCATAGGGTGCAGGGGCATAGAGTAGAAAGTTGCAGTGCCGCAGATTATAGTAGAGTGAAGTGGTTTAGAGTGCAGTGGCCTAGACGAATAGTCAAAACCCTTTGTTAGAGCTTTAGTCCATGTAATATTTGTTTAAAATGAATTGGTATGTTGATACAAAGATGTTACAGTAATTACATACCTAAAACATAAAAATATATAGATAATAGTGTGGGATTAGTTGTCATGGGGTGGAATTATGTAGGGTGGAATTGTGTGGCGTGGAAATGTGTGGCATTGAGAGGAGTTGAATGATGTGCCATTGAGTGGAGTTCTGTGGTGTTCAGTGCAATTAAGTTGCAGAGTCAAATTATGTGGCATGAAGTGCAATTGTGTGGAGTGTAATTCTGTGGAGGTGAATTATGTTGAATGGAATTATGTGGCGTGGTGTAGAATTATGTGTTGTGGAATTGTGTTGTGGATTGGAATTAGGTGTCACGGACTTATGTGCTGTGGAACTGAGTGGTGTAGAATTGTGCAGCATGGCGCATAATTGTTTGGTGTGGATTTGTGCTATGTTGAGTGTGTTGGAATTATGAGGGGGAGGAAAAGGCCTAGAAACATGCCACAGGGGATGCCTGGGGTCGCCCGGAGGCACCGTCCTTTTGGATTCCGCCACCCGATGGGACATGCTGTAGGTCACAGAGACCTTTAAGGATGCGTTGCAGTGCGCGGTTAACCCCAACGGGGCTTGCGCCTGCCTCTTTCAGGAGCCTGGGGTGCTCCAGTGGCAGTGCTGTGATTTGTGACGTCGGGGGAGGGGACAGCAGTGCTGGCTGGAAGCAGTGACAACAGGTACTCACCCGGGGATTGGTTGGAGTGTAACTTTTATAATCAATATTAACATGAAAAGCTTGCAATATAATGTCTAATGAAACCGCATAAATGTGTTAATGTAATGCACATGTTTGGAATGTGCCCACGGGGAGCAGTCATCAATGTATATGATGATTAATGAAACTGACTAATAATGAATCAAAAATGGACTCATGTATGGTTTTGTATTAACGTATCCTAATTAGAGTCTTGTATTAAGGTTTTGCTAAATTAATCACTAGGCCTTAGTTAGCAAGGGTCTGGGCCTAGCTGCTTGGTCTCATATTAACTGTGTTTTTCTAACGTGCAATGTGCTGCTTTCCTGAAGGACACAAAGCTGTCCTTTTCCAGAAGCTATAGATATGTGTGCAGCTGTAGTAAATTCTTTCTCATGGGACCCGACTTGCACAAGGAGACATTCTTGCCGAAAGCAACAGTGTAATTCGCAACAGGTGCAAGGTCGCCTGGACTAGAGGAAGACAATGGAACTACTGACTGGAGCGACAAGTGTAACTTTTCTTACCTGACAGTCCGCCTTCTGAAGACGTCAATCACAGGAGCCAGTCAACTGCATGAGAACTGTCTTAGGTGAAAATTCTAGTAAGGTGTGTGACAGATTTATTGGACAGAGATAACTATGCACCAAATATTGCCCAATGGGAAATTAGGGACTTGTTTGACAACTTTGATATAACGGCATGACCTGAAAAGAAATCAGCCATTCTTAGCCATTCTTCCTCGCCATTATCGAGCCATTCCTCGTCATTCTTCATCACCCTTTGCCATTCTGAAATACTTTGTCTTTAGCCGTCTTATACTTTAAACCATCCTCATTCCACCCCTTGCCTGATGTGCACTTCTCCTCCTTATAAGGGAAGAGCTTTTCTTGCTATGCCCTACTGAGACTTACCTGCCTGCCCTGGCTTATGGCGAATCGACCGATGTCCTGAGGACGAAGACTGATCCTGCATGCTGACTCATTCGGAGGGGTAACTATCTGATGATAAACTGTAATTGTCTGTTTGCCTTTTCTTTCTAGGTACCAACTGCTCTTTTGATAGAGACCATAGTTAGATGGTTTTCAAATTCATGTTGCTAAATTGTTTTGCATGAAGCCCAACATGCTGATGCTAATTAGAGGTTAGTTAAGGAGTTCACTGATCTTGGATGCAAATAGACAAATGACTGAATTCTTGCTTTGTTGAATAATGTACTAATGATACTCTGCTAAAGTTGACTCATGTTAACATTGTGCTTTGTTCTAATGTTCATGACCTATGCTTTGATAAAGTCTTATTCAGGTTGCCAAGTTTTAGTGGTATTGATGTGCTTATTGATATTGCGACTAATAAATATGATACTAGAGTGTAACTAATAGGGAATAAATATCCTAACTCTTACTAGATTTTGTGTGGTTATTCATGGTTGAAAGGCCATGGTGTGTTTATCTTAGTTAAATGTTATTGATTAGTTAGTTGATTAGTTATTGTGAATATTGATGAGGTTGTTGATCTATTGATTGAAATGTAAAACAGATATCTCGTTCTGGGAAGTCCCCAAACGTGGTCAAAAGATTCATTGGCCTTAAACGAGTCCCCTTGTAAGTTAAATTAACAAGGTTTGGACGCGTTATCAGTTCTGGTAGCAGAGGACGGTTACGGCCCTTTGGGGCCCTAGGACGAGGGACCGTTGTTTGGAAATTTGTTTTTGGGATGATGCAAATTGGGGAGATGATGTGCCCCTAAATCCCAAATGCCTTCCCCGCAATCTCAGACCTTGCCGAAGTGAGTAGGGTATGTTCTCGACGTTCTAGTGATAGTGTGAGTGACGTAGGGTTTGCGCTTGCACAGCTTATGCATATCGCAGGTGAATTGTGAGGTTTGTGAGAATCTTAGGCCAGTTAATGTTTTAGTAGGAGTGTGCATACTCTGCAGTATGAGAGTAGGGAAGTCGGCGAACTAAAAAATTGTCCGCGTGGTTGTTGGTGATGTACCGACCCTGCGTCGTCTAAGACTCCGGAGTGTATTGATGGTTTATGTTGTAATTTGCTCGGTTTAATAGGTTAATCGGGCGTGGTTGACGAGTCAACTTTGAGTCATAGTGAGTGAATTAGAACTTCGATGGAGATTTGGTGTGTTCTAAAGTGCACTAGAACAAACCATTGACAAGTCAAGAGTAAAATTTGCTGGTCAAATTTTGCTTGCGAGTGCGGGATCTGAAGAAGAGAGCAGCGGCCAAGGCTAAAAGCAAAATCTCTGTAAAATTCTGAAGCGATTGCGTTACCCTTCCTGTAGTAAACCGGCAAATTGGAGTTTTGTTAGTGCTCGCAATATATTGCATTAGTTTTTGTGTGAATCGAGAGTGAAGAAGACAAGCCGCAAGACTTTGTCAGCTGCAGTGTGCGAGTGTGACGTCATTGGAGCTGCGCTGGGATAGGTCGGTTAGTGAGAAGGGTCGCGCACGGATTGGCAGCCGTCCGTGAGAGGCAATTGGTTGAGAAGGTAGGCGAAGAGAGTTCTGGGAATTAAAGTCACTTCCTGATTCAATTGTAAACAGAATAAAGGACACAAAAAATGAAGTTTTTCAAGGCTCGAAAGAGCGCTTTGAGGGGAGATGTGTACATTACCGCGAGTGTGGGGGAGCCTACACCGCCAGAGGACACTCCGGCTTATGCCGTAATGGAGGAGAGAGGAGTCGCGCCATGTCTTTGGCTAAAGCAATGGTGCAAAATGACACAGAAAGACGGGTGTTTGGCGTTTCCGGAGCACGGAACGTTCAATATAACGATTTTGAAAAATTTGCGGAAGGTGTTAAATGAACAAAAGCCACCTCTGAGGCCAGCACAGTTTGAGGCATTAGCAATTTGGGAACTGATGGCCATACGACAACGGCAACAGAAATTTGAGAGGAGAATGAGGAAAGCAGAAAAGACATTAGCGGAGGCTACGTGGGATAGTGAGCACAGGATGTGGAGAAGGGAGATAATAGATGGACTCAAGAAGCCGGAACTCAAGGAAGAAAAGCCACTTGTAAAACGGATAAGGGGTCTGCAAATTTGACACAGAACCAGGGCACAACAAACGCGGTACAGGTGAATACAGTCGCAACACCAGTTCTGATACAGAATAGTGTCAGTTTGTCTACTGCTCCAGAGGTGCAACCTCAGTTACAGCCACCACCGGTTCATAAGCTCTACCCTGATGTCCCAGTACTAGAGACTACTACAAGTTTGATGGTGCCGTCAGATCCGGCATACACAAGACCAAAGCTAATACAGATTGAGCCAACTCCACTTTTACTGCCTCAGGCGCAGCAACAGATGGTTCCGAATTACACCTCAGCCACGGACCGCAGTTAGCCACAGCACCAACAGTTAATCAGAATGTGGGAGCTAATGCTCCACAAGTTTTGGGAAGCAGGCAGTCACCAGCCGCCATATCCTTACCTATTACAGTTGGTCCGCCAGTACCATTGTATGCACAGGCCAAGCCTAGTGTATGCGATCAGGGAGTAATGACCCAAGAAGTGACAAGAGGAGGGTTCATAGGGAGCCCTCAAGGGATGATTCCAGTGGAACAGACAATTGAGAGATCTAGGTCCCTGTTAGACTTCAGCCCAATTGGGGTTCCTCCAGATACCATGAGACAATCAGGTTTGGGACTGCTGACTTTCTGCATAGGAAAATGCGATTTGCGACTCGCAAACGGCAATTTTTGCCATTTGCGACTCGCAAATCCTTTCCTACATCTGGCCCCTACTGTGCAAGACAAGGTGTTCTATCACCTGTGCCAATGAAGGGATTGAGGTGCAGACAAACAGTGACGATGACGGACAGATCTCAGAGCCTGAGACGGAGACCACAGATGAGGAGTACCCCCTGATAAGCTTCTTCCCAATGTTCACATTGACTGATCTGCCAGTGGATTTGCAGGGGACAGTAAAGGAGAAAGTGTGGGATTGGACAGGAAAGGAAGTGGGACTGATAAAAGGAGTAGAACCAGTTAAGGTCAGTGTGAAGCCAAATGCTGTGTTTCCCCAGGTACTGCAGTACCATATGGTGCAAGATGTCCCCATACAGGTAACGCAGATAATTGCAGACTTTGTGAAGCAAGGGGTCCTGAAAGAAGTGATGAGCAGTCCATGTAATTCCCAAATAATGGGACTGCGAAAGCCTTGTGGGAAAGTTCAAATTGTACAAGACTTGAGAAAGATTAACGACATAGTGGTGAAATGTTGCCCAGTGGTGCCAAATCCAGCTGTGATCATGTTCCGGGTTCCATGTGATGCCGAATGGTTCTCAGTCGTTGATTTGTCCCAAACATTATTTTCTGTGCTTCTTCATGAGGACAGCCAGTTTCTCTTCAGTTTCAAATTCTTGGACAAGGTCTACAGTTGGTGTTGAATTCCCCAAGGGTTTTCATAATCACCTTCCGTCTTCAATGAGATACTGAAGAAAGACTTGGAGTCATTGGAATTGCCATTTCAATCAACTCTAGTGCAGTACATTGACGATTTGTTGATTGCATCCAAAACAAGAGATGATAACAAGTACTATACCATTGCCTTACTAAACCACTTGGGAAAGAACGGGCATAAGGTGTCCCCAAAGAAGCTGCAATATTGTCAGAAAGAGGTGAAATACTTAGGTCATCTAATTGAGAAAGGGTCGAGGAAAATATCAAAGGAAAGAGTGACCGCCCGATTGCAGATGAATCCCCCAAAGACACAGAGAGGTGTTAGGATGTTTCTGGGAATGGTGGGCTACTGTCCCCAGTGGATCCCGAATTTCTCAGTCATCTCCAGGCCGTTGGTGAGACTGATGGTCAAGGATGGCCCAGATGTCCTAACACTGACAGAGAAAGAGATGAAGGCGTTTACCGAGCTGAGGGAGTGTATGTGCATGGTTCCAGCTTTAGGTATGCCTGATTACACGAAGCCTTTTGTCCTGTTTTGTCATGAACGTGATGCATGCTCTTTGTCTGTCTTGACACAGGTCCATGGAGGTGCAGACTGACCAGTAGCATATTTTTCAGCTACCTTGGACCCAGTCACAGCAGCCTTACAAGGCTGTCTGTGTGCAGTAGCAGCAGTTGGTCAAAGCCTCGCACAATGTGAAGGCATAGTAATGGGACATCCTTTAACAGTTATGGTCCCACACTCATTTGAGATCTTGTTAACCCGTACCAAAACGCAGCACATGTAAATGCAAGACTGATGAAGTATGAAACCAACATATTGGGGTCACCTAATGTAACTTTGAAAAGATGTATGTACATATTGGGGTCACCTAATGTAACTTTGAAAAGATGTACAGTGCTGAACCCGGCAACTTTGCTTCCAAATGAAAATACAGAAGTTGAGGATGCAGATGAGGTAGATCATGATTGTCTTGAGGTAACAGAAATGTGCACCAAACCGACACCTGATATTAAAGACACCCAATTGGAAGAAAATGACAAAATTTATCTTTGTTGATGGCTCATGCTTGAGAGACTCACTAGTAATGCTGAGAGCCGGATATGCTGTGTGTACAGTAGCTGGTATCCTGGAAGCGTCTTGGCTTGAGAGAGTGTATTCTGCTCAAGTGGCTGAATTAGTTGCTCTTACTAGAGCTTGCCATGCCGCTGCCGAATTGTGGGTGACTATACTGATAGCAGATACAGATTTGGAATTGTCCATGATTTTGGCCAGCTATGGTCACAGAGGGGTTTCCTGACCTCTTCTGGTTCTCCAGTGAAAAATGGTGAAAGAATTAAGGAGTTGTTGCACGCGATTCAGTTACCTCATGAAATTGCTGTGGTAAAATGCAGTGCTCATGTGAAATCACAAGACTTTGTTTCATTGGGAAATGGATATGCAGATCAAGTTGCAAGGTTTTGCGCATTGAACTGTATATCGTTCAAGGATCAGTGGGAATTGTTATCTGAAACAGAAAATGAGACATGCACAGGTTACGCTTTAAGGGTGGTTGACACGTTGGAGGAATTGAAATTGTTGCAGGGACGTGCTAGCAGAGATGAGAAACGCTCTTGGCTTAAGATGCAATGTGTACAAAGATCAGATGATTTGTGGGTTTCAGATGAGGGGAAAATGGCTTTGCCGAACAGCCTTCTGTCACAGTTTGCAAGGTTTTACCATGGGCAAGCACATATTGGAAGAGATGCCATGATCAGGTTGTTCAAAATTGATTGGTTTAACCCGAAATTCAGACAAGCTGCAAAAGTGATTTGCCACAGGTGCTTCATCTGTCAGCAGATGAATGCGGGGAAAGGGACAGTGGTGAATTTGAGCCACATTGGGAGAGCAGGAGGTCCATTTAGCAGAATGCAACTGGGTTTTATTGATATGCCTGTGTGTGGAGGCCTACACGCAGAAATTATAGTCTCACAGTAACGAAGCTGCTGCTTAGGGAATTGATTCCACGTTTTGGGTTTCCGATCTCTTTAGAATCAGATAGGGGAAGTCACTTCAACAACGAGGTGGTTAAGCTATTGTGTGCAGAAGTTGCATTGTAGTTACCGCCCTGAAGCATCAGGACTAGTGGAGCAGATGAATGGTACCCTGAAGTCGAGAATGGCAAAAATGTGTGCAGCTACAAATTTGAATTGGCCTGATGCATTGCCCTTTAATGTCAATGAGAAACACACCCAACAAGAAAACAGGACTATCTCCTCATGAAATTCTCATGGCCCGAGCTATGTGACTGCCCGCGGTGCCTGCAATTGCTCTTGTGAATATCACGGATGATATGGTTTTGGACTACTGCAAGGGTCTGGCTGATGTGGTCCCCTCTTTCTCTCACCTGGTGGAAGCTACCACACTGCCACCGATAAGTGATCCAGGTCACAACCTGAAAGCTGGTGACTGGGTTGTCATCAAGAAACACGTGAGGAAGTCGTGTTTGGAGCCACGTTGGAAGGGGCCATATCAAGTAATATTAATGACTACCACTGCTGTGAATTGTGCGGGACATCCAAACTGGATCCATGCCAGTCACACGAAAAAGGTGACGTGTCCAACTGATGAGGAAATTGAATTGTCGAAAATAACATCTACAGAAAAGGAAGTCTCAGGGCCGGAGAGTAACCAAAGGAGCACTGAGACAGAAGGAGAGCCCGTTGAGGACGGCTTAGTCACTCCAACAAGAGACGAGATCCAGAGGGGTGACACTGAGCCTATCTCAACTGAGGCGCCAGGAGGACTGACCCAGAGAGAGGTTCTCCCAGAAGCAGATGGATGTGGTATTGAAGTAGAGCCCCTGACAGATCCAGAAGGCGAAGGAGTGGAGGCGGAAGAGAGTCAGAGTGTCCAGACTCCTCCTGAGCAAATTGCAGGTCCATCAAGAGAAAACACTATAGAGTCAGAGGAGGGCAACGAGCTGCCACAAGGAAGATCAAAGATCAGAGAGACGCTGAAAGGAGATAAGTGGCCAGAGTTGCAAGTGATAAAAGGAAAGGTGGTTGTCGATGATTCAATAGAGGAAGAAGTTGATACAACAAGGAAAAAAGAGCTGAGTGAAGGAGAGTTGCAAGGTGATTGCAAGTTGAAAAGAAAGAGAGTAGCAAACAGAACATACGCAGGTCCTGAATGGGCATACGCAACGTCAGCTGAGTGGTAACAGAAGTTCTTGGCGTTCTGTTTTGATTGAGAAGTTCCAGGTCAATACTGTGGTACCTGAGTCTGGCTAAGTGACATTGTGTGGGCATGAAAACTGAGAAAAGAGACTGATAAATTACCGGATGGGACACTGTTAACCTGAATTGACGTTTGAAAATTGATTTTGCAAGCTGCTAACTGGAATTGACAAGGATCCTGAGAGTGAATGTGAAAGCTGTAAATAATTGCTGAAGAAAGACTTTCGCTTGCTTTAATCCTGCTGAAAAAAAAGAGAAAGCTTTAACCAGCCTCCTTTGGTTGTTGTTTGAGCTGCTAATAATTTGCTTTCTGATTCTTTAAAGATCATGGCTAACACTAGAGATGATAATAGGGGAAGTAGGCGTTGTAAATGTTTGGGTGTTGCTTTGGGCGTTGTGTGTGTGATATTCATTATAGTTCTGATTGTGGGAATGCCATTGGTGGATAAGAGTGAAACTAACTGCTACAAATGCAGAGACCACCACTACACTAACAGCTTGGTAGAGGTTTGAGCAGGACACAAGATACTTGCATGAGGGAACTAACGCAAAAGGGGAACTATCGACTAATGTTTTCTATCGTTTGCTGAGTGAGTATGTTGACACTATGGATGCGAAGGATTGTTATGTATGTACACAAATTCCTGTTTCAGTACAAGAGGGAGTTACCTACCATAGTTTGCCTTTAACGTATGGGATAAGCTGTATTTTGTTACTAACACGATTCTATAACCAGGAAGAGATTCAATACTTTTATTCTAACAATGATCTTGTGTTTTCTTATGTGCCTATAATAAAGGACTTAAGTAGTGTAGCGAAATACTACAACATAAAATTAGTTAAAGGCTTCTTTGAAGCGACATTAACAATTAGTACATCTTATGCACACTGCAATAATCTGACATGTTTGCTTACACCTGTAGAGAAAAGCTTTCTAGATCACACGGAAGATAGAAGGAGGGCATTAAAGGGGAAATTGGAGAAAGGATTTGTTGGACTTTTTGCCTTACGCAGGGTCATCCCCAGTCTTTTTGCCTCCGTCCTCCTGGTTTTTCTGACCTCTCGCCGTTGGCTCTAGGACTCTGAGCACTTTATCACTGCTGACGAGTGCTAAAGTGCAGGTGCTCTCCCATCTAAAGTTGGTATGATTGGCTTATACCCAATTGGCATATTTAATTTACCTATAAGTCCCTTGTACAGTGGTATCTCTATACCCAGGGCCTGTAAATTAAATACTACTAGTGGGCCTGCAGCGCTGCTTGCGCCACCCACTGAAGTAGACTTTTAAACCTGTCTCAGGCCTGCTAGCGCAGGGCCTGTGCGCGCAGTTTTCTGCCACAGGGACCTGGCATCTAAATTTACTTGCCAGGCCCAGAACTCCACTTTTACTACATGTAAGTCACCCCTAAGTTACGTCCTAGGTAGCCCTATGGGCAGGGTGCCATGTATGTAGAAAGGCAGGACATGTGCCATATTGCATGGCCTGTCCTGGTAGTGACAAACAGCCTAACTTGGTGTCTCACTGCTGTGAGTGCTGCCTTCTCATAGGATTACATTAGAAATGCCCTGCCTTATGTGTAAGGGGTATTGTCTGATTTATGAGGGGTAGCATAGGCGTGTTTGGTATGGTTGTGATGGTGATAATAAATACTGCTTACTGGTGTGGGTGTATTTTGTATTACTACCACAGAAATGCCACTTTTAGAAAGTGCGCATTTATCTGTACTTATGACTCTGGTGTTTTGCAGCTTGACTCCAATCCACGTCTGGGCAGAGTGACAGTTGGGCTTTGTGCATACTTTTCAGACAGCCTGTACACAGGGAGGGTGGAGGTGTCACAGAGGTGCATCTGCATACTGAATAGTCTTCCTGGGCTGAGAGAAGGGAGAGGCGGGGCACACCTACATTTGTAAAGGCTGTGCCCTGGCTTCACACAATAGGGTCGTTAACCCCCAACTGATGTTTGGAGCCTGTGCTGAAAGGAGAGAGGGGGCACTCCCAGAATCAGTTGTAACTGGCTGGAACCTCCTCTCCCTAACATTGTAAAACACTGTAAGAACTGACTATAAGTACAGGGGAATTTTCCCCACAATTTGGAGATATTTTGAACTTACCTGGAACTGGACACAGACTGCTGGAAGGCCTCCACAGGAACCGCCATGGACTGCTGCTGCTGTGCTGACCTGTGACCTGCCTGGTCACTGTAAAGGACCACCATTTGCTGGCATCTTCCTTGCGCTGGCCTGTTGTTGGACCCTGTCCCCCTGTGGACCTTTTCCTTGAACTCTACTCCCCAGGGGCAGGGTGCTGTGGCCCCTGACCCCTGCATCCATGCTTAAAGCACGAGGGGTGCTTTCCTTCACTGAATTAGGCGCTTTGGAGAGCGCCTCTTTGGGGATGTCCTTAGCGCTTGTAAGCGCTGCCCCTTTCCTGTGATTAGTGCTTGCTTAGCGCTCTGCTGCTGTAGTGCTGGGAATCACCGCCGCAGCCCGGGGAAGCTGTTTTGTTAAAGCGCGATTGTAGCGTGCTTCCTGGTGCCCCCGGGGCACGAAGAAAACCTTCTTGTTATCTCCTGGAGCAAGCGCTCCTATTGGTGCCCCCGGGGCGAGGACCGCTCCGTGGAGCACCCCTGGGGCACCGGCAGACCCTGCCTTGGGCCCGAACGTCATCGGGAGCAGGAGGGAGAGGAGGACGCCTCTCCCTCGCCTGTTGGAGTCCCGGAGGACTCTCCTTTCATTTCTGGGCTGGGCGGTAGCCTCACCGGAGGCTCGCACGTGCCGCCGGCTCCCTTGTTGGCCCCCGTGTGGGCCAGTGGCATTTTTGGAGGTCTCCCCTGTGTGAGGGCCGGTGGAGGCCCGGGGAGACCCCAGGAGTTTGCGGGTCCCTGGAGGGGCCCGTTTTCAACCCAGATGGGGTGCGTGGCGCCCCCCTCCTTCCTTGAGGATTTCCTTGACTTAGGGCCCCCCTCGTGAGGGCCGGTGGAGGCCTAGGGGGGCCCGTCAATGGTATAGAGGAGGTGCGTGCTGCCCTCTTCTCCTCAAAAGGACGTCAGAGGCCCCCATTTTGCGCATAGGAGTGCCGGGGGCCCCATTGTTCATATTCTAGGCACTGGAGGTGCCTTCCTCAAGCCAGGTACTGTTAAAGGAACAATATATAGAACATAAGTTCTTACTAGAGACTTCTTCTGATTTATATGTTGCCTACCTGTTTTTGATGGTGTTTCATATGTATGCAAATGTTCCTTTTATGGGCATGACTTGCTAATATGTTTCCCTAACTTGCCATATGTTTTCTAATGTTCCTACTATGGGCGTTTTATGATATTCTTATGACAAGTGTTCTAATGTGATAACGTGTTTCCTGACTACTGCTTATGTTGCAGAATACTGAGTAATCTGTGTGTTATGTGTGACTACTGCTAATTTGCAGAGTAACTAATGTGTAACGTTCTGACAACTGCTAAGGTAGCAGGATAGTACTGATATGTGATGTTTGGTCTGATAATTGCGTTGTGTACAATACAGTATATTTTCATATAATCTGGTGTTGTGTTTCCTTTGTGGTGGGGATATTGCATCACATGTGTTGTGCACATGCTTTACACATTGCCTCCGGGTTAAGCCTGACTGCTCGTGCCAAGCTACCAAGGGGGTGAGCAGGGGTTATCTTGGACGTGTAACTCCCTTGCCCTGATTAGAGTGGGTAAGTTCTGCCTGGCTGAGGTACATACCCTAGCCAACCAGAAACCCCATTTCTAACATTGGTGTCAGCGGTGAGGGTAGGACTTGCGCTTGCACAATACCATTGTGACTCATTATTTCACTACAAGGATTGCGTTTAGACCATCACATGTTTGCCTTCTCTTAACTTTCTCTCTTTGGTCATTTTTCCTGTTTTCAGTTCTCACGCTTGGGTATTGTGGTTGTTACATTTGAGTTATTTGTACCTTTTCAAGATGGGGCTTACCTTTGATTTAGAGGACCTGCCGTTTTACACGCAGGAGGAATTAGAGGGGTTCTGTAGAGAGAGAGGGCTGCCTGTAGAAGGGGACCTCAGGAGATCTCTGAATTTCTTTGAAAGGTTTGTGACATATACCCAGGGAGGGAGTGTGCTTAGGGGGTACCCAGAGGATCCTGAGTGTAGCGAGGGTTCCCAATGGGAGGGCTCCCAGACCTCATCCCTAGAGAGTGTTAGAGAGACTGATCAGGAGGGTGAGAATGACCGGTTGGGGACGCCAGTTGACGGGGAAGGCCCAAGTGATAGGGAGTCTCTTGCTGGGTCCAGTGTAAGAAGCAGGGCTACCTCTCATTCCTTGACACCTGATGAGCTAAGAGATAGGCGGGAAGAGAGGGACCTGAAGTTGCAGTTAGCGCGCCTAGCTGTTGAGGAGAGAAGGGCTGAGGTAGAGAAGGCCTTAGTACAGGAGAGGATGGCAGAGGCAGAGAGGGCCTTTGCCAGAGAAAGACTCGCTCTAGAGCGCAGTCTGAAGGTTCTGGACTCACCAGCGCTGCAGGTGGAGTCCAGTGGTGGCAGCAATGTACAGTGCTGTAGCAAATATGTTCCTCAAATACCCATAGATCTGGTACCTAGGTTCCAAGAGGGGGGTGACATACGTCAGTGGTTAAAGGAATATGAGAGGGCTCTGGTAGAGCGCAGGATCCCTGAGAAGGATTGGGAAACTGGCCTAGGGAGCTCTATTTCTGAGGAGGGGAGGGATGCCCTACTGACTCTAGAAGAGAGTGACAGGGAGAGGTACTCCGCTGTAAAGAATGCACTGATTGTGAAGTATGGTTTTTCCCCTGAGGAATACAGAAAAAGGTTTAGGGGTGGTAAGAAACTGTCCCATCAGTCTTGGGAGGAGTTTGTGGAGGATTGCTGCATTGCACTAGATGGATGGGTGAAGGGCAGCACAGTAAACAATTTTGAAGGGCTGTTTAATCTGATTGTCAGAGAGCACCTGCTTAGTTGTTGTTTTTCAGAGCTACGCCAACACTTGTCAGTGTGTGAGCTCTCTGACCCCAGGGAGCTTGCAAAGGAGGCAGACTTCTGGTTGCGTACCAGAGGGTCTGGTGTGGCATTAGGGGGTGTTCCTAATGAGAGTGGTCTAGGTGTTTCCCAACCAGGTGTGGTGGGAAAGGCTTGTGTCCCAGGTAGGTCCCAGTGTATTGAGGGCATGTAAGGCACCCCATGTCCAGTCTCAGAGGAGAGGGAATAGGGTTGGGCTGAGGCACCCCATTTCTAACAGGATTGCAGCAGCGAGCTTTTGTAAATAGTGAGAGCTATAGTGCAATTAGGGAGAAAGGGAAATTAGCTTTAGATGCACTACACGTAACGTAAACATGATGTGTTTGTGGGAACGAGTGAATGTAAGCATGTGTTTTTGTTTCAGAGTAAGTGGACGTTCATGTTAAATGGACAGGATCCAACGATCCCTGGGAGGGAAGAAAAGAAAAGGGAGAAAGTGTTCAGAGCAAAATTAGAAGGGGCAAAGTTGAGGGAAGAAATTGAAATGAGAGAATTTTGAAAATGATAAATTGTAAAGAAAGGGTTTGTGTGATGACAAGAGTCATCAGAGGAGGGATTGTTGGAGTGTAACTTTTATAATCAATATTAACATGAAAAGCTTGCAATATAATGTTCAGTGAAACCGCATAAATGGTTTAATGTAATGCACGCGTTTGGAATGTGCCCACGGAGAGTGGCCACCAATGTATGTGATGATTAATGAAACGGACTAATAATGAATCAATAATGTACTCATGTATGGTTTTGTATTAACGTATCCTAATTAGAGCTATGTATTAAGGTTTTGCTAAATTAATCACTAGGCCTTAGTTAGCAAGGGGCTGGGCCTAGCTGCCTGGTCTCATGTTAACTGTGTTTTTCTAATGTGCAATGTGCTGCTTTCCTGAAGGACACAAAGCTGTACTTTTCCAGAAGCTAGAGATATGTGTGTAGCTGTAGTAAATTCTTTCTCATGGGACCCGACTTGCTCAAGGAGACATTCTTGCCGAATGCAACAGTGTAATTCGCAACAGGTGCAAGGTCGCCTGGACTAGGGGAAGACAATGGACTGGAGCGACAAGTGTAACTTTTCTTACCTGACATTCCACCCTCTGAAGACGTCAATCACAGGAGCCAATCAACTGAATGAGAACTGTCATAGGTGAGAATTCTAGTAAGGTGTGTGACAGATTTATTGGACAGAGATAGCGATGCACCAAATATTGCGCAATGGGAAATTAGAGACTTGTTCGACAACTTTGGTATAACGGCGTGACCTGAAGAGAAATCAGCCTTTCTTAGCCGTTCTTCCTCGCCATTATCGAACCATTCCTCGTCCTTCTTCATCACCCTTTGCCATTCTGAAATACATTTAAACCATCCTCATCCCACCCCTTGCCTGATGTGCACTTCTCCTTATGAGAGAAGAGCTTTTCTTGCTATGCCCTACTGAGACTTACCTGCCTGCCCTGGCTGATGGCAAATCGACCGATGTCCTAAGGACAAAGACTGATCCTGCATGCTCACTCATTCGGAGGGGTAACTATCTGATGATAAACTGTAATTGTCTGTTTGTCTTTTCTTTCTAGGTACCAAATGCTCTTTTGATAGAGGCCATAGTTAGATGGTTTTCAAATTCATGTTGCTAGATTGTTTTGCATGAAGTCCAACATGCTGATGCTAATTAGAGGTTAGTTAAGGAGTTCACTGATATCGGATGCAAATAGACAAATTACTGAATTCTTGCTTTGTTGAATAATGTTCTAATTATACTCTGCTAAAGTTGACTCATGTTAACGTCGAGTTGCCAAGTTATAGTGGTATTGATGTGCTTATTGATATTGTGACTAATAAATATGATACTAGAGTGTAACTAATAGGGAATAAAAATCCTAACTCTTACTAGATTTTGTGTGGTTATTCATGGCTGAAAGGTCATGGTGTGTTTATCTTTGTTAAATGTTATTGATTAGTTGGTTGATTAGTTATTGTGAATATTGATGAGGTTGTTAATCTATTGATTGAAATGTAAAACGGATATCTCGTTCTGGGAGGTTTGGACGCGTTATCCGTTCCTGTGCCTTTCCAGTCCCTTTCAACCATGTTGATTGGAGGACTTCAGGGCAGAACGCTCCCGCACCCCTACGATCCTGACCATGGGAAAGGAGAAGTGGGTGCATACTTCGTCGTCTCAGACCTGCATAGACAAGTATACTACCCCATGCGGGCCCAAGAATAATCAAGAAATTGGTAATCACGGATCTGGAGAAACTACATGTGTAGAAGCTACATAATCGGCGACATTCAAGTATAGAAGAGAACCTAAGCAAAACTGAGTGACTAGCCCTAAAAAAAAATCTAATTGAAAATGACAAAATAATGATCAAGCCAGTGGACAAAATTTGAAGTATTCAGATACTAAATTCAGAGCACTACGTTAAAGAAGCCGTGAGGCAGCCGAATGGTGAAACTAATTATGCCAAACTTAATCACAATACGAAACAAATTTTTTTAATTGAACTAAGTACACATGTAAAACAATTGTGAAATTAGTCTACTAAATGATGAATGAAAATATCGAACAGTAACCTGCCCAACTATACCAACAATATACTTTCTCCAAGTAATTCATAAAAGATTAAACTGTCTTCCAGGCAGACTGATGTCCATACACCCATTGTCAAAACTCTCAGTTCATAAATAAAAGCTGCAGGGGATTTCTAAGAAATCTTGCAGTACAACCTGGACGTGGTAGCATTTTACACGTCTGTCTACCACAAAGTAGGATTACAGGCATGTGCGTATTTTCTAAAGCTAAGAAACATTGGTGAATTTCAACACTCCCAAATGCGATTACACATGATCGAACTATGTTTAAACAACGTTTTTCTTTTCAACCATACATTATTTCAACAAAGCTGCAGCGGTGCTATGGACATCTCCTTTTCCCTAAAGTATGAAAATCTTACTTTGGGGTGGTGGGAGAAGGATATAGCTTAGAGATGACAAAATTATTGATTTCCAGATATAATCATCTTATGGTCTAGATTTATTGATGAAAAAACACGAGGAATTTATGACATACTGTTGCAAAGCCATTTTAGTAATGGCATGTGCACGTTATTTTAGTAATTAGGCCTGCTGCTTGTGCCCGTTAGCCTAGTAATATTTTATTTTGCTTTGTTTATTATTTTGGAATCTGCCACATTCATGGTGCTGTTTTCTTTTCTTTATCTAGTCGGCCTTTTGCCTAGGAAAGCATTGCGTCTTTTAGCGCAACATCAATATTGTGAACGTAAGCATATTTAGATAAGTATAGATTTACTATTAACTCCACATCTACATACCTCAATGTAACATCGTCAAGGTTTATGGATGTGGAGTTAAGGTTAGTAAATCTGTACTTAACTTCAAAGGATTATGGTAGAGGATATTCTAGATAAGGCTTTATACAGAATTATATTTTGTTACTCTATACTGTGATTTACATGTCTTATTATAAGGGTGATGGAGCCAAACCCACACTCCTCATATTGGAGTCCTGTCATAATCTTCAGACCCTTGCATTCATGACACCCATGACCAGTGTGTAAGTCTCAAACCCCCACTGCTTTGAGTGCTATGGCTGTCATATTCTATTTTTTAAATCCTTCCCAGCATGGTATCTGGGACCAGCATCCATGGGCACAGGGATCGCTAAAAACCTGTTGAAAGTGTTTCTCTACATGGCACCTTTCCTTGGCCACTTTTTGCCACCAGGCCATATCTTGTCTTTCAAGTTCAGTTTCTCAACATAGTACTTCAAACTCCTGTTCTTTTTTTCTTTGTGAGCTGGCCCACTGCAACAGCAAGAAACTACCACCACTTTAAGTTTTGTGTACTGGCTCTGAAATAGCCTCTTGTGTGACCCTGTGCCTTGTGAGCAGCAGGCCTCTGTTATTTCCATTGTGGGGATAGTGAACACTTTCCGATTGTGTGATTCCCAATCTCCTCTTAAATCCCTTAAAACACCATTTACCAGTGTGCCCCGCATCACTTTTGCATTCTAGAACTGGCATTGCTACCTTCTAATTTTGAAGGAATTAATGTTTTTGAATACTTTGGGATATGCTGTGTTCAGGATAAGGCCTTAGCTGGCCAGCCTATAGCTGTATCGCATCCTAAAACAATTTAGAGGAACAAAATATTTATTAATCCATGACCCAGTTATTTTTGGAAGACTGTATACTTTTGGGTATAAAAAAAGGTTTATACAGAGTAAATCTTCTTTAACTATTCAGTACAATTTATATGTCTTGGTACAGAATACTTAATCTGTTTTGAATGTCTCATGTCCTTCATTTTTCAATAAGTAGTGGCACAGAGAGAAAGTTGACATTGGGTTAGCACCCTTTAAATATTGCTTTTTTGCCTTTATTTCATTATTTGGATGAACTGACAATCAAAGTCAAGGTTTCTTGTGGATGGTTAAACTATCCCATTTGTGTTTGCATGACGTTTTGGTAAAGGAGAATGGGGTGGTCATTTTTTTAGACTTTAGATGAAATGCGATCGTTACCTAGTAATTGAGAGCCTTTGTATTTTCTTTGATGGATTTATTTTTCTGACTTGACATTTTGTTTGCTGAATTATGCATTTTTAGATTCTGAAATGTATACTGTTTGGATGCCAGAGCCTGTCATAAAAACATGTTCTATTTAATAATCTATCTTGTGCGTTTATTTCTTTTACTTTGCTGTCAAAGTAACATGTTAAATTTAAAGTTTTTTTTTTTTGTTCACAAAGTACAAATGTGGACACAACTCTGCTTAATGATGCAAAGAAAATACTGTCCCTTTACCAAGACAATCTACTGTGCAATATTGGGCTTTGTATGTCTCTAAAGTTACCTACTTACAAAGCAGACTTCATTTTCTGATTCAGTTTGAGAACTGTTAGACCTGTCAGCCTTGGTGTGGTATTATCCCAAACGCTTTGCCTTTGCACCAGTTTTCTGAATTTAGTTTTTGTTTGCATTACCACTGTTAAGCAGTGCTAACGTTCTTATGCTGTCTCCTTTAAACATGGTAAAATGTGCTTATCCACAATTGAAACCTTTTATTTACTTGTGAGTTCCTAGTATATGGGACCCCAGGTACCCGGGGCCTGTAAATTAAATGCTGCTAGTGGGCATATAGTTTTCATTGTGCCACCCATTAAAGTAGTCCTTTAAAATGTGTCTCGGGTCTGCCATTGTAGCCTGTAGCTCAGTTTTAAACAGTCAATTCGACCTGGCAAAAAATATTTTGCCAGGCTTAAACCTTTCTTTATTAATACCTATAGGTTACCCATAAGTTAGACCCTAAAAAGCCCATAGGGCAGAATGCATCCTACTTATTAAAAAGTAGGACGTGTTTTTAGGTTTTGCATGTCCTGGTGGGGGGAAAAAAGCCTAAATGTGTTTTTTGCTCCTGTAAGTCCTACTTCTCCAATAGGATAATATTGGGTTACCTTAGTACATTTAATAAGTACGAACATTTGATTGAGAACAGGTAGAATTATTGTGTTTGGACTCAAAAGAATTGTAAATACAAATCCTCTTTGGGAAAGTCTGGCTTTTAAGTCACATGTCTTAAAAGTTCACTAGCATAAAGCTGCCATTTTCTTGTCCTAACTATTTGGAGCCTCCTGCCACTATCCTGGGTCTCATGGCCCTGCTGTTAGTCTTTGTTCATTCCTCCCAGATAGTGAGACAAAAGGGCTTTGATGTGGACAGGATGGGCCAACCTGACATGATGAGTGGAGGCGGAGCTGTTCTGCCCCACATGCATTTTAATATAGGCTGCTTCCAGCACACGCAAAAAACCCAACACTAATCTTTTTTCACCGTAGACTTCTTGTAGCCTGGCAGGGGGAGGAAAGAACTTTGTAGAACCAGCTGTTGGAGTAGCCTCAATGTTTCCACCACTTCAAAGGCTGGCACCAGGTATAAATATTGGACCCTCAGAGCAATTCTGCAGTGCACTCCTAGACCTGGGGAGTACTTCAGAATGACTGACTTGGACTTCCATAGGACGGCCCTGAGGCTTGTGGCCTGCCTTGTACCTCAGAGAGCTGCCCTTCTGCTTGAGACCTGCCTTGCTGCTTAAACCCAGGGCTACCAGAGTGAATCAAAGGGCTAGTTAGCAGGCCTCTTGTGTGATCTACAGGGACAAAACAAGCCCCAGAGACCTTCTAACTGTACCTGGCCTCTGCTGGACTGAGTCCTGACCACCCACATGGTGCCCCTACAGTCCTGGATCCTTGGCAGAGGTGTGGAAGGTGTTGATCCTGACTACTCCTAAAAGTTGGGACATTAACATTTTTTTTCACCAAAAAGTGGCCCGAGAACTGACAGATGTCCTGGACCTATCTGCCAGCCAGTCTGCCTGAGGTACATCACCGGTCAGCCTGACTTTGCTGTAGCTCCTGCTACATTCTTCTCTGGGATATTGGAAGGCAGAATGTTTGTCACTCTATAGTGGAGAAGTGTGGCACAATGTTTAGAGTGGCAGACCCTGATGCAGAGATCTGGTCCAAGACCAGGGTGGTTCAATTCCCACCTTGGCGGGTCTTGGGCTCAATTCCCTTGGACCAGATAATTCTCACCTCAGTGTCTAATCTAATTAATGGGACCCACTCTGTAACTCTGGGCAATAGCTTACTTAATCTCCACAACGGCCCTCACAGCGCTTTGATGCTTGGTTTTACCTGGGGCTGTCCAGGAGTGGGTGCCTCACAGGGAAAAGCCAGTAGGGGTTCCACAGCGGTATGTGTACAGCACCTCGAGACCCTAACAGGGGAGTAGTGCGCTATACAAATGCAAAGTTTACATTTTTATAGAAAGCCCACAGAAAGAAATTATTTGTTACATTACAGCAGTAACCATCTCAGACGTTTTAGGGATTACCTGCAATTTGGTCAATGTTTGCGTATTTGCAGAAATAGCATGAAAACTTGATTACTTCAGAGAATGAGATGTTATTATAAATAAACTTTCGGAGAGGGGTTATCCCAGGAGACTGGTGAAACAATCCTGTAAAAGAGTATGGTATAATCACAGAGAACTTCTATTAGAGCTTCAAGTCAAGAAAGATAACATGGACAGGCAGGTGTGTGTGACTACTTTCAATCCAGATAGCAACAGAATTAGAAAGATCAGGAGGTGACAGAGATTGGTAGAAGAGCACCTTATGAAAAAGAGATTTTCCGCTTTTTTCATTCAAACAAGGAAGAAATTTAAAGGATGCCCTCATTAAGGCCACATTACCATGTCCACCTATTACTAATCTTAACACATTATGGGGACTCCTGGCAATAATAGGTCATCTTCAATGCGATCAGTGTCTTGCATTGAAATTTAGATTCAACACTAGTAACTTGTGTTATGGCAATGAAGTTACTAATTTGACTACTTTCAGTAATTGCAATTCCCAGAAGCAGAATTAAGTGTGGAACTGCTGGTGCACTCCTTGTGGAACACTTCCAAAGGCTACAACGTAGCAACGATAATCTTAAATGGCAAGTAAAATGAAAAGTTTATTTGGGTCCATGTGGAGGTGATCAAGTCAGCCTTCTGTGCAAAAGAGAACTGTTTCGGATGGCCAAATGTGGCACGATCACGGAAGACTTGATTACGTTTGAAGACTGGAGGCAAGCTTCAGCCTCATGAATTTACATTAACACAATAATGCAACTGTTGTCTTTTGATTTGGACTTAAATGGGGGGCACTGGAAGAAACCTACCCTCTTTTCTGGTTTAGTGGGGCAATGGGCAACAATAGCCCTACACATTTAAGATTTGCTTGAAAATATGACACCAATATGTAATATAATTGTTTGAACAAGTTTTTGTGCATGCTCAGTAGGCTTAGTATTTTAACTCAACTAGAGGATTCACATGCTCATTACACCCCATGCAACTTCAGATACGTCGGTGGGTGGATACGTGATATACAGTGGTATAGATAGAGTTGTAATTGAGGTTTTTTCTTGGTTTGACTTTGTCCAACCAGCCCTATGCATTAGGAGCTTTCTTCCTGTCATTTTCAGTTTTGTTATGAGAGGGCGCAGGCCTCCGCGTTCCGTTTTTGTTTCACTCCTGTTTTTGTCCTAGAGCAGCTGCAGAGCGACTGTAATTCACTTTTTCTTGCTTTCAGGCGTTATAATGTTCTCTTGGACTATGTGCAAAGGAAGCCGCAGAATTACAACATAACCTTCCGATGCCTGGGCCCGCGGGACTGCAAATGGAATGGCCTTACCTCGATCTCTACAGTGCCAGTTGCGACCCCTTGGCTCCTAAACGCATGTGAGTATTTTTCGGATTAGTACTTGCATGATTAGTTCGTGTACTTTTAAAGATGAGATTAACCATGTGAGCTAAGATAAATACGTTCGTTACCAAGGAGAATGAAATCTGTACAATTGTGAAACTGCATTTTATATATTTTATATTTTGGACAGCTTGTTTGCGCGTGACACTGAACAAAATCGTTTCTGTTTCAACTGAAGGCGCCGCCCCAGCTTTTATGGGGTTCAGAGTTTGGTGTTTTTTTTTTTTCCCATCCCGTGTTTATACCGCAGGATTATCCAGTTGTCCGCGAGGTTTAATGCTGACTCTGTGGGTCCTGGTGTTTGATGTGGCCCAGTCGATCACTGGTCACTGCTTTGAGGCCGGTGAGAGAATGTAGTCGCACATATTCTTTGTGTTTTAGATCTGGCACTCAACACGCCTTTCCAGGTTACCCGGATACGGGGCGGCCGTAGCGACTAAGGGCTTGAAGCCAACCCGCAGGGTAGTCAGAAGCTTTGAATGCGTGTTTGGATATGTGTTTTTTGGGGGTGGAGGAGTGTGGGCGGTGGGGATTGAAACATTTCCCTTATGATAAAAACGGTGACAAACCCCCACCAAACAACATTTGTTTTTGATTACCTTCAGCAGTGCTTTAAATGGAAACCTAGAAGTGCAGGTACTCTCGCACTGACCTTCCGGGAGTGAGATCCGCTGTCCTCCTTTCATAGATTTCAGAATCTCCCTTGTAGATGCAAGTCTGCCAGTGCCGTTGCATGGTCCCATGTGGCTTCCGTGGTTTATGGTCCCATGTGGCATCCGTGGTTTATGGTCCCATCTCATCAGTAGTGTGTGCCGTGCCGCTGAAAGAGAGATGTCTTGCCGGACAAGGCTTATGATAATATCGCATCAACTTCTGCTACATTGCCTTAAATTGTTTTAGAGTGAAACAAAGTAATGATTCTTTTGTCATACTGAAACTGAAAGCAAAGATGGGATTGCAGACAAAAACTATCTTTGGTGGTAGCTGCCAGTTCAGGGCTTTGTCAGGAACTTGCAAGCCTCACTGATCATGCCAAGGCTAATTCTATAATAGATCTTGAATACTTGCAATTCCAATTGCTACTATAGCAATTTCCTTCTTTACTTTCCGCAGATCTACGTACTGGGGCTGGAGAAAGCAGTATGCAGCAGTTCCGGGCTGGAATGCCTCGGAGTATGCAAACTACTAACTTGCTTGCTTTTAGGGCTGTCTACTACTGCTACTCTACTACTACTCTAATCCTTTCTATAAACTGAGAAAGGTTGTAAATTTACTCCTGACAAGGGCAGAAGGAGAAGTTCTTCCAGGATTGGGGAAAGAAGTGGTTGGAGTCAACGTGAACTTGTAAAGACTCAATAGATTTTCGAATGAGAAAATCTACACATGCATATTTGCTTGTGCTAAAATACAGTTCACAAATATTTTCTAGGAGTATGATTTCCTGGTCTACTTCTGTAACTTCTTGTGAATACATGAAAGACACAAATTCAAAGACATAAATTATGGGTGCACATTTGTGACTTTTTAAAGAATTAGGTCCCTAGTTATGTCTGGCGTTGACCAAGACATTTTGGTTTTATTAAAATTCTATTTCTCTCTATCTATTGGCTGGCTTTACTGTGAGTGATCACATTCTGCTGTCTGCAAGGAGCATATTAGCACAAAAAGTAGTTTTGTTCAGTGCAAGGAACTACTGTGGCGATCAGTGGCATAAAGAAACTTGAGGGGGCCCCTCTGCAAAGAACATGGAGGGGCTCCCCTCTCCAGACTCACTCAGGGCAGGTGCTGTGCTGAGGGGGGGGGCTTTGTTACACCACAGATGGCAATGTGTGCGTTTTTAAACGTCCAAACTTTTTTTGTGTGCTTTTTGCCAGTGTTCGTTACAGTGGTGAGGGCCTGGCAGCTCCCAAGGCAAAGTGTTGCAAAAGTCATGTCAAAACAAGGCATGCATTGACAAAACCAAAAGACTAACAACAAATTTGGGATAGGTTGGCTTTGCCAGTGCTGGTTTATTTTCATGCTTCCCATAATCTTGTTGAAAATGGTTACACTGATTTTCCATTAGGAATATTTTTTGGAAATACTATCATCCATAACACATTTGACTAAATGACGCTTCAAAGAAATAGCACCTAATTTCATAGTAGTGAAACTTTTTTCTGAACATTTTTATTTTGAAAGCAAAAAATCAGGACTCTTGCTTACAAGCTTCTGCAAATATTTGCATCTAATCATAGGGCATTCTGGGAGCATTATACTTAGCTTCATATTGTTAAACTTTTCAAATGTGTGTGTACACTTTTTTTTGTTTTTGTTTTACTAGAACCACTGTCAGTGGTGCAGTGTACCCTCAAAACATTTATTTACAGCGCTCATCCTATTATTAAAGGCTTTTTAATAATGAACCATAAATACAAGTGCAAACACCATTAGTATATGGACACACATATTACCTCAACTATAGATAGTCCCTTCTCTGTAAACTGGCAGCCAAAGTGTTTGTGCTGTAGGGGGTTGGGCCTACCTGTCACAAGGACAACATAAACATAAAACCTTGCTGCCCTTGATGCCCTTGACCCCAAACAAGTCCCGGCACCAGCGATAGGAATTCCACATCCCTGGTGATTCTTCACTATGATGAACATGTGGTAGGTGTTCTGTATATTGTTTCTTGTTTGATTTCTTTATAGTTGATGTGGGCATAGGGGTTTTATGTTTTGCTTATTCTCCTGGATTCACTTGGTCAAGGGTCATGGTTGGACCTGCCAATTTCCAACTTGTAGTTGTTGCAGCTGGTTAAGTTTCTCCTTATTAGAGAAGCACCTAGTTCTTCCACCCAGGCTGCTAAGGTCCGAGGCTCATGTATGCCTATTCTTTCATTGTGTTCCATCTCCAAAATCTTCCCCTTTAGTTCCCTCCACCCAAAGTGTCTAGAGACTCCCATTACCACTTTTTTTTTTACTCCTTGTCACATTGTTTAACTAGCGTAGGTTCCTGGCATGGTTGCGGGATTCTGACAAGTCGGAAATCTGATTTCATGAGCAGTCTAAACTTGGGTCCTTTCTGATTTTGCCCCCTTGGTCTTTCTCTTTCTATATGTGGGGTGTATATATTAATGAAGCTATTGAATCTGTGCATCCTTGGGACATTGGGTAAACCGTTAGTCCATTTGAAGGGTATTAAACAATCCAAAGATAAATCATCTCAAAGAATCTTCACGGAGACCAAGGGACCGGGCAGAAGGGGAAGGGCAAAACTCACCAGAGAAGTGGTTGGACAGGAGTCGGTTATTGGTGACGGGAGAGATGTTGGTTTTGGCTCCGAAGCGGGGCTAGTCATTCAAGGGTGTTGTGGGTCTGGGAAGTCTCCAGTGGTAAGTGCTCATGTTAGATCAGACAGCATATCTACCTCACCACCACAGCCCTATTGGAGGTTGATTGCAGTCATACGGGGTGAGTCATGCAGGTTGAGGAAGCAGGTGGTCTTTGAAAGATGAATGAGGGTTACCCTTGCTTGGATGAGAGTAGCTGAGTGGGCCATGCTGCAAGTCTCATGGCAAGATGGGAGGCAGGTTATGCTTTGGCATATGATGACGATGCAGAAGGCCTGAGACAAGTTGGAAAAGGCAGTTGGGCTGCAGAAGGTGGGGAAGATTACCAGATGATTCAGTGCCCCTTAGCAGGCATTATCTGTTTATGTTAAAGGAGTTATTGACTGCATGGCTACTCAAGAGTGTCCCCGTGCTTTGCGGTGAAGCACGCAAAAAAAAGAATGGAAGCTGGCTACTGAACAAAGAACCGTAAGAGCTATGTCTTGAGCTTTTTCTTAAATAATCCTTCATCGTCTGGCGTAGATCCAGAGGAAGATTGTTCCAGCCCACCGGACCCAAAAAGGATAAGGAATTCCCACCAGCTTTAGCAAGACGAACCCTTAAAATTGTGTCCAGATGATTATTAGCGGAATGCAAGGCTCTCACAGGATTATAGTAAGACATCCTGTAGGATAGGTAAACTAGACCCGACTTCTGAAGTGCTTTATGCATTAGCAGAGAGGTCTTCAATAAAATCCTCTGGTTTACACGAAGCCATTTCGAATTATGCAGATGTGGGTGATGTGCTCTCTTCTAGGAAGACGGAGAGCAAGCCTGGCAGAAGCATTCTCCATAATCTGTATTTTCCTCACCAGATATTGCGCAAACCAGTGTATAAAGCATTGGCATAATCCATCCTGGACATGACCCAAGCCAGAACTACTACACTCCTAGTCTGAACCAAAAGGAAATGTAAGAATATTTTCATCATACTCAAGAAGCCAAAACACACCCCCACCACTGAGTTGATTTGATTGTTGAAAGACATATTTTTGTCAAATTTGATTCCCAGCTTATTTAACGTTTCAACTCGAGTAGTGGGTGGAGTGGCCCTTTCTGGCCCGTGCACTTCCAGATTAATCTAAATATTTTCGGTATTGCACTTCAGTTGGTTATCGCTCATCCAGCAAAAGACCGCATAGAGACCAGGTTGAATAGCATCCTCTTGGATTGGTACCCCCTTACCAAAGAAAACAAACTGTGTAGCATCAGCCTAATAATGGGGCTAAGGGCTGGGCCTTGAGGTACCGCTACTGATACACTTTGGCTGCCATAAAAATAAGGGGGTAGCCAAACCTCTTGACTCCTGCCTTCCAAAAAGGATTTCATTCACTTCCAGGTATTGTCCCTAATGCTGATCTCTTGAATGCAGGCAAGGAGCCTGGCATATGAAACCATGTCAAATGCTGCTGACCGGTTTAACAATACTAGGAAAACTCTACCGTCTGAATTGATGGTACATTTAATCTGCTAAGAGGCTTCCAGAAGGGCAGTCTCTGTATTGAACATTGGCCTAAAGCCAGATTAGTTGGGATGTAGTAATCTGTTCGTCTCAATATAATTTGAGAGCTGATTATTAACAAATTTTCCAATAATTTGGAGGACCCCAGAAGAAGTGAGATGCACCCATGGTTTCCACAGACATCTAGGTCTGCACATGGCTTCTTTGAAAGAGGAACCTTTTAGCCTGCTTCCAGCATTTGGGTACTGTAGCCGTGGCTAAGGATTTATTTAGCAAAGAATTCATAATGGGGTTGATAACGTCAACTCCCACAGCCAGGAGTGAAGGAGGACAGGAATCCGGAGATCCAGACCTTAGATTTAAAATAACAACTCTGCAATCTTCTAGGAAGATTGTGTTAAACTCAGACAACCAAGACACATTATTGGAAGGTTGAGCCAAAACTAAGAATATCAACTTCCAGGGTCTGAGTAATGGAAAGACTATTCCGGATCTCTTGTGTTTTGGTGTGAAAGTAACTGGCCAGTTGTTCACACTAAATGGCCGAAAAAGCCCTACTTCTGTGGCAGGCAGGTAGATCAGAAAGTTATTTTACAATCTTGGAAAATCTCTCTGGATTTATTTCCTGCCCTTTCTATCCTTTCTTCATTGTACTCTTTCTTCGTAGAGTTTATCAGTTACATAATTCTTCAATGCCTTTTTATACAGTTTTTTGGCCTTATACTATAGATTTTTCTCCAGGCCCTTTCTGCCTTCTTGCATTTTTTTTCTCCTGTTTAAGAGCATCACAAAACTAAAGACTAGAGATCCTATTTTTGCTGTTGCCCGACTTAGGAAAGGGGCTAGTTTTTCCACAGAAGTGTGCAGCCAGTTGTCTTACTCCTTCATATCAGTTCTTCATATCAGTTTCAGTGGAACCTGAAAGCGTCAGCTTGTTGTCTTCCAAGGAAAGCTGCAGGTTATTTTCGTAATGTTAAAAAAAAAAAAGTCTTATACGGCAGGAGCAACATGCTCGCCTGTAATGCCCTGTTGGGGCCAATTAAACTAGACTCAATAATGATGCGTTCATGCTAGAGCAATTGGCTCAGTCGTGGATAATCCGAGGTTAGAAAACACTGTCAATCATATGACCTCTCACGTGAGTGGTGTTCATGACCAGTTGAGAAAGGCGTAACAGGGACATTATGTCATTTAAAGAACGGGTGCCTTTATGAGATGAAAGGTCCCAATGAATGTTTATATCCCCAAGTGTAATACAATGGGAGAAACGCAAAAGGACATGCGAGTTAGCTTCAGTAAGAGAGCTCAAGAAAGGCCTGGCTATCCCTGGAGGGCTGTAAACCATCAGAACCCCCCCCACCCCACCGACTGTTGGGCATTCAACAAGAATTCTAATGCTTCTACCTCCACGAGTTCTGTGACCGGGGAAGATGAACATGTGTAGGCATCTTTATGAATAATGGCAATGCCTCCTCTTCCAGTATCTGGGTCAAGGTTCTGCATTTTACACCCTGTAGGTATAGCCATATCTACCACTGGTTTAGATGAGTCAGACATCCAAGCATACGTTATAAAAGGTGGGTCAGGTCTCTCATCCGTGAGAAGATCTTCGATGAATACTGCATGCATTTGGAAGAAGCAAACATTAATGAGCCATGCTTTAATTGAACCCCTAGTTTTGATAAAGACTGTGGTGCAGCATGAGTTGCTCAAAATAGTTGGAGCACCAGAATCCACTAGCCAACACATCACTTAGGGGGCACTTCACAAGGGTGTTCAGAACTAATAAATCAGCTTTCAAATAAGACTTTCTAACCATAATTTCTCTGACAATATGGAAATAGCGGCTGGTGGAGGGGTCCTCCGGGACACTGACCGGGGCAGACAGGCTTGTCTTCAGCATGCCAGGGCGTGCCCCCTGCCCACGTCCACTGCCCGTTTGCGCACCCGCCAGCATTAAATAGCTGAGCACACGTCCCTGCTTCAGGACAGGAAGCGGCCTGCCCACTTCACCACTAGAGCGGGGAAAAAGGTAGCAAGCCAACACTATGCCGCAGCCATTTAAAATTGCAATAACACTGCACAAAAGCCCTCCAAGTCACAAAACATTAGTTTCGATAGGAGAGGAGCTGCTGAAGGTTGCTCCTTACTTGCTATCCCTGCGATGGAGTGGCGGTGTGTACATCCACTCCTATTTTCAGGCACCTCCAATGCTCAGTTTCAGCACCCTCGACCGTTGCCCAATTTGTCACATGGGTCCTGCCACCGGTACCCTCCTAATCTGTGATGAGAACAGTACTCAGACCTCTTCCCTCCATTGATCACCACACAAAGATGCAGCGAAACAGTAAACGAGCCTCTGCTCCCTCCCCATCTCTCTTGCCCAATCCATGACTACAATCACAATCTTGAGGCGCTGCCCAAGATCAATAGACAGGAGCTAGTAGATGCCAGGCCTTGGAGAATCCCAGGCTCGGGAACAGAACCTTAGCAATGTCCAGACCAGGTATTCGGAGCCCAGCATCCATTTGGTCACAAAGCAACCCCTAAAGGTACTCTTCCCTTTGCCACCCACCTCCTCACCATTCTCCCATCACCTATGCTTAAACATCCTTTAGTGCTCTTGTGCTGAAAGAGCCCAGTTGTCTGTTCCACTTGAAGTGTTTGTATTTCTACTCTTACATATGCACTCCAGTACCCTTTGGTTAGGCAGTGCTTGAAAAATATTTTACTAAAATACTTTTTGTCTCTGCATTTGCTAGAAAAATAATCAGCTCCAGGGAGGTCTCAATCATATTAGCAGACCACTTACATGTAAATAGGTAAGCACCTAGAATCCCTGGGCAAAACGTTCACGAAAATATAAATCCCTCTTTCCCATTTAACATGAAATATTTAACATGCAACAAATCCAGAATCTGCATTTTACATGGGCTCAATGGGGGGTGTAAAGGATGTACATTGCCATACATTTCATGTTCTAGTTGGCAAATAATGCACATTTTCCCATCACTGCTCCTTCTGAAAAGCACTTTATACAATGAACCAGCAACGAACTCCCTTAATTTGACACAATAAAGCTACAGCAATGACATACAAAGAGATTTCTGTTGAATTCTTGGGGAAAGCTATGAGTACGTCTTTTTCATATGGAGTTGTGCTGTTTGAGTAACATGTTAAATGGATAAGAATAGGCTAGACTAGTTTTTGTACAAAAGGCTTTTGCCTACACAGAAAGTTTAGGGTCTCTCCTTCAGCCTGTGAAGTAATCATGCGCTATTGTCAGCCAACTATGATTAACATCTTGTAAGTTTAAACAGGTTCCTATATGGAGGAACGTTTTGGAACATGTCTTCAGAATTATTTTTGTTGTGAAGAGCTCATTCAAGTCGATAGCCAAGCTAGATAGCTCAACGTACCTAAATGCAAGCTTTCAGAATTCAATAGGAGAGCATGGTTTCAGCATCACACACAATCCCTTTATCTCTCTATCTGAAGGTCTCTTTTCTCTTCTTCTGGGTTTTTCTTGGGTTCTGGGTTCCTATTATCAGCCTTCCTTTTATGTGTGCTTGATGTATTTGTGGCTTACACAGTATATATTATGGAAGGAACTGCATTTCTTTTCGTCCAAGGCTGCACCAACCTGGGCTACACCAACATGTAACCCAGATCTGTGACTGGGGTGAATGTTTGACAATGTTCAGCATTCCGTCCATCACTTGATGTTTTTGCATTTGTCGCCCTAATTGGGAAGGGTATGCCCAGACATGGGTCCTGTGCTTCCCATGCCACTGGATTCAAGCTAGCCTGGCTGATGAGGGGTGAAACCCCGAAACCGGTCCCAGGATGCTTGTTTCCAGTCCAGGGAAGACCTGGCCTAGCAGTTCGGGCTGGGTCTGTTCCCATGGGGAACAGGGTCAAGACTGATTTGCATATGGCTGGGTCCAAACTGGAATGGCATGGGCAGCAAAAAAACGATGGATTTAACCCAGATCTGTGGCTGGGGGTGAATGTTTGACAATGTTCAGCATTCCGTCCATCACTTGTTGTTTTTACAATTGTCGCCCTAAGTGGGAAGGGTATGCCCAGACGTGGGTCCCGTGCTTCCCATGCCACTGGATTCAAGCTAGCCTGGCTGATGAGGGGTGAAACCCCGAAACCGGTCCCAGGATGCTTGTTTCCAGTCCAGGGAAGACCTGGCCTAGCAGTTCGGGCTGGACTGTTCCCATGGGGAACAGGGTCAAGACTGATTTGCATATGGCTGGGTCCAAACTGGAATGGCATGGGCAGCAAAAAAACGATGGATTTAACCCAGATCTGTGACTGTGGGTGAATGTTTGACAATGTTCAGCATTCCGTCCATCACTTGTTGTTTTTGCACTACACCAACATATACCTCAAATAAATACACCACAAATGGGAGAGGTTAGAATAATTGTATACTTTGGCCATATGTTGATGAGGTCCTGGGCACAGATCAGCTAGAAAAACAAGGAAAGAGTGAAACTACTGTTTTTGTGCACGTTGAGCTTCAATCTCAGTAGAAAGAAATCCAGTTTTGCTTCTCATGATGATCATTTATGGGCTTCCTTTTGATATTCAGTTATTTGTGAATAGTACAATATCTGTTCACGCACGTGGCATCCCAAATACATTTTGTTAATACACAAGCTTTCAAATTGAAAATTATTTTAACAATAGAACGGAGCTATCAGATGCAGCATTTGTTTTGATTAAAACTTAGCAGTTTAGCCAAATCCTTTGACCGACACAAACACACTAGCAATGAGGTATTTTAAAATAAAGTGACAGCTGGAGCGGCGCTCCTATACCTCCGTGTAGTGTTCATTGTGTGTTATTTCTTTGAAGAGGAATGTTAGTAGGTCATCACTTTAGAATGTAAATATGTGTTGGAATTGTGGGGAGAGAAGCTCTGGGCAGCGACCGTTGGAGAACCAAGGGGAGCAGTAGGAGAGATCTGTGTTGGCCGCATCTCGATGTCATACTTAAAAGGCAATTTTGTTACATGAAAATCGTGTTGAGTGGACTTAACAGAATCAGTAATTTCATGCCTTAAGTAGTTCACGGAACGCAATGCAAATTTACATTTCGAATATTCGGCTGTTAAGCCACAATCTTCCAATGTCTTTAATACTTCTCTCACCCTGGCTTCGTGCCGCGATTCTGACTCCGCCTTTATCAATATATCATCTTGAAAGAAAATTACCCCTTGCATATCTTTAAACCACTTCTACATCAATTGTTGAAACACGGCTGCTGCCGGAGCTAGTTCCGATGGCATTCAGTTATTCGTGAATAGTACAATATCTGTTCAAATACATTTTGTTAATACACCTGCTTTCAAATTAAAACTTATTTTAACAACAGAACGGAGCTATCGGAGGCAGCATTTGTTTTATTAAAACTTAGAAGTTTAGCCAAATCATTTGACCGACACAAATACGCTAGCAATGTGTATTTCAAAACAAAGTGACAGAATGAAACGGCGCTCCTATACCTCAGCTATACAAGATTCAAGACCTGATCCAGCATACAGAAGTTTATTTTGCTCACTGAGCAAGGATCCCAGAGCACTACTGCTTTTATAAGACTTTCTGATTGAGAAACTTTTTTTAATTTTCTTTTTACTCGTTTGTGTTTTATTTTCCCACTCACCATCTTTGTATGTTCAGTGACTTTGCTCCTTTTTTCAGAAATGTACTGGCAATTTTGGATGATTTCTAAGGAGGCAGTATGCCCTCTGTCTTTGCCTAATCTTTTTCATGTGATGGGAAATTCTTCAAAATGGATGACTGTGATGTCTGTTCTCTGGATTTGCACTTCATTAGGGGCTACCTGACTTCTGGATTTGATCTCCCTTAAGGACTGTGATGTGTCTATAGGTGTTTTTTTCATAAGGCAGAAGGACAGAAAAGAGTTTGCCTCAAAACCAGAGGTGAAAATAAAAGTCAGTGTCTGCTCCTACAGCATCCTTTTCGTCAGAAGTGGCACAAGGTTGCCTCTGCTCCTTCACCCCTAAATGAGCCAGATCACACATCCTTAGAGCGTTCATCCCGTAAATCTTGGTGTCAACACCAGCTTTGCACAATCACTATGATTTATTAGTCACCCCTGAATGTCACAAGCTACCGTACACGAATTCAGAAAGAATAGCCACGATTGAAAACTGTAATCACAAGTAAATTACCTTTCCTTGCTCACCAGTCTGGGATTGGAGAGACATTCGTTACTGACAACATTGAAGCTTTCTCTCCTGAAAGTGGAGTACATTAAACTGGGTCACTGGGCGTTGTATTTTAGGTTTAGTGTGGTTTATAATTGGTTTCCTATGGCAATAGTGAGACATTCCAAATTCACTGGAGTTATGGCACCATTTAAAGGTACAGCTGATCTTTTAGGCTAAAGTTATGGAGAGGTAACTGTTCGCACAATGTGTCTGCAGTGATGCTTTTTACCAGCAATGGCCTCTATCTCCAAATCTACTGGTTGTGTCTGAGTTTTCCACTGGCAGGGCACACACAGCTATTCACAGTAGCACCAGTAGCCACTGGCCACTCATCTAGTAAAAGGGAAGCATGACCGTGGCCTGAAAAACAGGATCCTGATTTTAACGTGGATTGTCATCCTGATTTCACACGTAGAATTAAGGTATGTTGTTAATGACTTAAATGAAGATTTCAGCGGTAGAGAACGCGGATTACAACTAAGTAAGATTTTACTAGCTATCATTAGATCTTCCTTAATGGTCTTTGACACTGGGTGGAGCGGTGAGCCCACCTCCCTTTAGAAGCAACAGGATGATAACAAATGTAAACTTAAGATGGTTTCTCCAAAGACGGTATGTAAAAATACTCCGGAGATTGTCTAGAAATGTCTGTATGGACGTCCAAGATGCCGTATTACAGCTGTAAGTTTAAGGGCTAGCTCTTAATTGAACCACAATGCAGTTTATCTCCTTATGGAATGGGTTTTTGGTTTCCCAGTATTTGGTGTACTAGACTTTTGCTTTCCCAGTGTTTGGTGTATTAGATTTCTGGTAGCATCGATTTAAGCAGTATATTCTGCAGATGGATATCGATTCTTTAGAAGAGTATAAACCAGTAGGAGTATATGCAAATAGTTTAGATTTTTCGAATGCATTTAGCCTTCTAATTTTATTTTCGTGTACTTCAGTGGTAGAATCTTTTGGTGGGTTCTCGCTCACTTGGATCTCCAGTACACGGTTCACTCTCTATTATTCCATTGATTCAGCAGCAACACCATCTCTCTTGCCTGGGCATGTTATGGGTGCAAGGTTCCCTGGCCATTCCCAAACGAAATACATCTACGTAGATAATATTAAACACTTTATACTTCTAATGTAGTGGATGTTAGACACAAAATGTTAAATATATGGGTGTATTGCCAACAGGGATTGATGGGTGTTGGAAAATACCCCACTAGGAGGGGTCACCCCAAACTTTTTGCCTTCCTCCTCCTCTTTTTCTGACATTGTTTTTGTTGGCTTTAGGACCCTGGGCACTCTACCACTTCTAACCAGTGCTAAAGTGCATGTGCTTTCTCCCTAAAACATAACATTGGCTCACACCCAGTTGGCATATTTAATTTATTTGTAAGTCCCTAGTAAAGTGCACTACACATGCCCAGGGCCTGTATATTAAATGCTGCTAGTGGGCCTGCAGCATTGATTGTACCACCCATATATGTAACCCATTAACCATGTCCCAGGCCTGCCGTTGCAAGGCCTGATTGTGTAGTTTCACTGCCACTTCGACTTTTCATTTAAAACTACTTCCCAGGCCTTAAACTCACCTTTTTATTACAGATAAGCCACCCCTAAGGTATGCCCTAGGTAGCCCATTGGTCAGAGTGCTATGTAAGTAAAAAGGCAGGACCTATCGTTTTTTACTATTGTGAAGCTTGCTCCTTTCATAGGCCAGCATTGGAAGTTCCCTTGCATACTTTTAAGTGATACATTTTGATCTGAAAGGAATGCCACTGTCATGTTTGTTATAGTTGGAATGGAGTGAGAAACCCTGCTTACTGATGAAGTTTTGATTTAACATTACTATTTTAGAAGTAGCACTTTTAGAAAGTAAACATTTCTCTGCACTTAAAGCTTGTCTCCAATCCATGTCTGGTCTGTGCTGATTGACAGCTCCCCTTGTACATTCCACCCAGTCAGCCATAAACACAGGACACTCTGCTGCATCTGCATTTATCTGCATACTGATTGTTCTTCCTGGGCAGGAAGGGTGGACAGGCTCTCACTTACACTTCAAAGGCTAGTGGCCTGACCTCACACAAAGGACTGATAACCTCCAAAGATCTCCTGGCAGACAGGACCGGGTTGAACGGGGAACTAGTGCACTTCAGAACAACTTTTTGAAGTTCCTCCGACCCCAAAGGCACATTTTTGTGTGTGTGTATACTGGGTCTGTGACCCTATCAAATCAGACACCTCTGGACTTACAACTGGACTCTGTCAGAGGGACTGCCATGCTGCCCAAAGGACTCGTCTGGACTGCATTTCTAAGAGGACTGCTCTTCTGCTTGTTGCTCTGCTGCTTGCAGCCCCCAACTCTGCTGGAAGGACTTTGCCTTCCCTCATAAGCGATCTCCGAAGGCTTGGACTCAGCTTGCCTCCTGTTAAGAAGTCTCAGGGCCATCAAAGACTTCACCAGAGAGAGAAAATCCAGTGGGTCGGAAAATCAACGCAGTGCCTGCAAAAATTGACACAGCGTCTGCCTCGCTGCTGAAAATAGCCACTTTGCTTACCGGGTTGACACATTACCTGTTTCGTCCGCCCAGCATGTTATGGATTTTCCTTGCATCGTCCTTGGGTGTCAAAATATCCCCGCACAGCAGTAAGGAGACAAGACTGCGCACCTGGAAACCGATGCATCACCTTGCCCACAAAGAAAGAATTGATGCATTGCCTCTGCAGCGCCAAACAAAACGACGCATCACTTTAGTTTCCAATGCATCACCTCCTCTGCAGCCCTCTTTTACACTTCCCAGAATACAACCACTGATTTCTGTGTATTAAGACTCATCTAAACATTTAAAAAGTAATATATTGACTTGTGCATATTGGATTTTTGTCATTTTGGTCTTACTTTATTCAGATGAATATCTATTTTCCTAAACTGGTGTGGAGTACTTTTTGTGGTGTTTTCACTGTGTTACTTTATGAGGTATTACCAAATACTTAACACATTGCCTTGTAAATTAAGCCTGCCTGCTCTGTGCCAAGCTACCGGAGGGTGAGCACAGGATAATTTAGGTTGTGTTGTGACTTACCCTGACTAGGATTGTGGTCCCTACTTGGACAGGGTGCATAGCTCTGCCAACTTGAGACCCACTTTCTAAGAATGGGATAGTTACATCAGCTGCATTTCGTGTTTTACAGATATACTTGGCTAAAATGCCCTTTAGTTGTGATGTTTAATTCATTTGAATAGCATCTGTTTATGTAATGGAACATGAAATTGACACCTGTGTTTTTCCTTTGGGAAACGCTCGGAAGTTAACTGCCTTGCAACATTTGAGTTCCTTCACATTTTTGTCACTGTTTTTGAATATGAAAGCTATACATCACTACCTTGGAGTGACAGTGCAGTTTCTGAAAGGGAGACACGCCTTATGCCTTTATTATGCCCATTAGTGGTGGTGTAGCCGCTGAAACAATGGTAATAAACAGTTTATATTAGTATATACCAAAAAATCAATGACATGATAAATTTCACCTCTACTAACACAATGCAAATAAAATGCAAAGCATAATTTTAAAACTTCTCCAAAATATTTCCCAGTTTCTAGATAAACTGAAGGCGAGCCTCGTACAACTTAGTATGAAATTGCCTCAGATGCTGACCTCGCCCGAACAAAATGGACCACACATGTAATTTCCTCTAATTACTAGGCGGCAATCTCATTGCTGTGATCCTGTTGTTTTCGTCTCATTTCATAACCTCCTCCACCTTCAGTGGTTGGACATAGTACAGCTTTGTCTGCTGGTAGTTTGGGTAGTGAATCTACTCAGTAGTTGTGGTTGTGCGGGCTCCAGGTTGTCGTTCCTGGAATGGGGGAACACGAGGGGGTTGAGCCACCCACAGTGAATTGCCAAGGCCATTTTTTTCTGTTGCATGGGCAGTGGAGTGTCCATCTGGGAGATGGGCACATTTCACACGAGTGACAAGGAAGATGGAATCAGAGTGATGACATTTTTTTGAAGATTTTATGAAGCTCTTGTAATTATTTTAAATACAGTTACATCATACAGCTGGCAATAATAGCATAAAATAATAATATTCATTTGACATGACATTCAGCAAATTTTCAACCTCGCACAATGTTTAATGACCAACTTAAACATTAGACTTGTCAAAATAAGCAGTTTCCAATTGACTGTCCCTTCATCTGGTTGCCATTACGGGGGTCATTATGACCCCGGCGGTGGGTGTAATAGTGGAGGTATTACTGCCAAAAGGCTGGCGGTACATAACTCCATTATTATGACATTGGCAGTTTGGCCAAAGCCAAACCACCAAGTCACACACACCGACCACCACAGCGGTAATGACCGTCGGGCTGGAGACCATCACTAGGCCACCCATGGCATTTTGATCCTGCCCACTGCCATGGTTTCCATGGTTTCTGTACCATTCCTTCCCTGGCTCTGATAGGGGTCTCCCCCTCCCCAGAGTCATCCTTCCCCTCCCACCCTCCACATATATACACACCTATACACACACGCATACATTCATACACACTCACAGCAACACTCACGAACATACATCCAGGCACACACGCAATCACACAACACAACATGTACGCACACACACACACACACCCATCCAGGCACACACGCATTACACAAGCATTCAAACAGTCACACACACCCCACACATGCACATAACACCCTCACCCCCTCTCCTGTCAGAGAACCCGACTTACCTGCTTGCAGGAGGTCCTCCGGCAGGAGACTGGTGTCCGCCAGCAAAACACCGCCAGGCTGTATCATGGAACATGATACGGTAGTTGGTGTTTTGCTGGCGTGGCGCTGCTGCTGGCAGCAGCGCCACCTTACCACCATCTGCTGCCATTACCGTAGCCGCAATTCCGCCAGACTTCTGGCGGAGTTCCGGCTACGGTCATAATGCCGTGGACGCCCAGAACTCATTGTTTCACTGTGAGGGGAACATTCCAACTAGTAGCCTTATTTTAGTTCCACCCAAAAGCTTTTTAACGTAGGGCAATTCCACGTGACATGTAGGAAGTCCACTTCCTCTCCAGGGCGTATGGAAGTGGAATCGGATAAATTGTATGTAGTTCCACTGGGGTCAGATAAGTGGTGAATCTAAGTAGTACTCTTACAAGCTTAAGGTGGTCATTGTCAACACTTATTTTGCTTCAAAGTGTATTTTATACCATTCTTTAGCTGTAAGTGGTTCATCTAGCGCATCTTGCTATCGCTCTTGTACTTTCAGTAGCCCTATAGGTTTATCTGGATGAAGCGCTCTATATTAGAGAGCTGTAAAAATGTCCAAACCCAACCAACAATATCAACATTGACTGTGTACGGACTGGCGTGTCAGGAAAGGTTGGCCATATTTCTGTGACAGTAACTGAAATGTTGGCGCATTATAAAAATTGTCCAGCTGCAATGCTTTAGTTCTCAAGTGCATCCTTAGAAGAATCTGCCTTTGAGATTCCCTTCTGGCATTTATCTGTGCCCACTGATTGAACAATTTATGCAAAGGAATGTAAGGACCAGAGCATACAGCACTCTTCTTATGATCCTTCTCCCTGCTTTATCCCAAATATTACACACTTGTATCACTGTAAACAGCATTTATCTCCCTGCCCCACATTGAGTGTTCAGTGAACTGCTTATATGTGTATCCTTAAGCAGTATTTTTTCTCAATTTTCACCTTCAACCAGCTAGTGCACTGCATGTTGCAAGTGAGCAGCCATGTAATAAAGGAAAGCGTCCTTAACCACCTGCCCTTAACAACGCAGATGTTTCCCACGCAAGTGTAACCATGCGTGCCGGAACACATGGGGTTTTCTGTGCCTTAACCATGCATGTGCTAAACTATGTATATGCGTGGTTAAGGCACTGAAAAGGGCATGCGTTGTTTGGGAGAGGACGCAGTGAGGTAAGTGGAGCTGTGGTGAGGGTGGATTAAGGGATTGGTGTTGGGGGGGGTTCAGGTGCAGCCTATTTTCTTTAAGGGGCAGGGGAGGGGGATTTTTTTTTTTTTATGGGCAGGCAATTTTTTTTGGGGGGGGTTATTTTTCTTTTTTACTGGGGGGTTAGGGTATTTTTCTTTTTGCTTAGGGTCGTTTATTTTTAAAGGGGTGGGGAATGTTTAAGGAAGGGCAGGGGGAGGGAGGAAAGAAGAGGAAGGATCGGGAGAGGATGCGGTGAGGTAAGTGTGGTTGGAGCAGGGTTGGTGATAGTTTTTAGCGGTGGGGGTGGATTTAGGGCTTAGGGTGGGTGGGGGTGTCGGGCTATTTTAGTTTTTAGGGGCAGGGTGGGGGGTCGTGGTGTTTTTTTTTTTTTTTTTTTTTGGTTCAATAGAGTAATTTTGTTTTTAGGGGCTGAGGTGGGGGGAGTCGGGATAGCTTTTTTTTTTATTTAGGGCTTTCGAGGTAGTTTACATATTAGGGGGGAATGTTATAGGGCTCAGGGCAGGTGGGGGTGGTCAGGGTACTTTCTTTTTTAGAGGCGGAGGTTAGGATATTTTTTTTTTTTTTAATTAATTTTTTTAAAGGGGTAGTGCAGGTATTTGGGGTGGGGGTAGTTTTGGGCCTGAGGGCCGGAGACGGGCATTGCATGAAAGAGCCACACATGCTGTTTTGCATGCCATTTCCATAAGTCTTTACTAGGCATGCTTTTACATCAAAATTGGTTGTAAAGGCATGCGTGGTAAATGCATGCATGGAAGCCAGGCAGTTGTTGTTCCGACCGCGTTGTTAAGGCATGCGCTGTTCTGGCATGCATGGTTCCATCATACAACCTGTAATAAACCTCTATATCTGAAATCTCCACACCTCCCCGTTCCCATTCCAACATGGTTAATTTGACACTACTCCTCTTGCCCGTCCACAATAATTTGTCCAATACTTTATCCAATTCATCAAAGGTCTTTTTCGGGATTTCCAATATAGCGCCTTGTAGGACATGCAGGCAACACTGTAGGTACACCATTTTTGTCAAGGCTACCTTCCCCATCAAGTACGATCTAAGGATGTTACAGAATTTAATAGGTGTTGAGAGTCCATACCCAACTCTGTCGATATTCAGCTTATAACCTTCTACTTCACCCAGTGTGATGTGGGTACCAAGATATCTAAAACTGTCTGTCCCACCTCCAGGAGATGTTGGTCTGGCTTATCTTTAAGCCACCCCAATGGAAACAATTTTGATTTAAAGTGACGAATATAATGACCCGAGACTTTCCCAAATCCATTTAAGGCGTGAAGCAAGATAGGTGCTGAATATGTTGGCTGTCTCAGAACAGGGCATCATCCACATATAATGACACTATATGTGTGGCGTCACCCAACTGAATCCCCCAAAGGCTGAGCACTTCCCTTAGCCTGCAGGCCAATGGTTTAGTGGCAAGCACAGACAGCAACTTGGACAGCAGGCAACCCTGTCTCATGCCTCTCTTAAATGCAAATCTTTCTGACACTGCCCTCCCTGTGCTGATATTGTCGGTAGCCCTTACTTTTGCATGCTGAAACACGTTTAAGTGCAATGCCTTGCAGTCTTTACCTTGATTGTACAACTTTATAAAAACCCTATTGGGTGCACTGTGCTCTGAGACAATTTGTTAATCAATAAATGTTGTATTAAATTATCACAATAACTGTGACTTGTTAAAGGTTTGCAATTGCCAAATGTACAGCCATAACTGGGGCTTAAGACTGGATTTGTGCATTAACTACTTCAAAGAATGTTAGTTACAGAACATAGGCATTCTCTTAAGCTAAATAGATGACTCTCAATTTTCTCGGCACATGCGCCACTTTATTTCTGTGTATGATGGAAGTGAAAAAAGCACAAAATGTATTATTTTCTTTTTTCAGAAATCCTGGGGCTTCTTTGGTTCACATGGCAGCAGTGAATCCTTCACCACCTGGTTCACTGAATTCAAATAAGCCTGGCTTTGCTATAACGGTCCTGGGAACCACATTGGAAGGAAAGTATATCTGCTCAGACTGTCGAAATATACTGCGGAGGCCTTACCAAGCGCAGTGTGGGCATCGCTACTGTTCGTACTGCCTCAAGAGAATTATAAGGTGATTATTGAGTAAAAATCTGTTCCTTTGTCTTTTTAGTACTAAGTTGTTTATTGTGCATTTTTGCTAAATTACTCCTTTTTGTTTTCTTATGTCTTAAGTTTTCACCGGTAGGGTGCCTGTAGTCTTATCTATTACTCGACTCTTCTTTGTGATTGTGTATCATCTCCATTTTTTTCAAGAGAAACCGGTATTGACTATTTACATAGATGAGTGTTCTCGTCTGGCCATTTTGTCTTTGGGCATGAGTTAACGCTAGGGTTGCAGTGTGATCTGCATGTAGCCTTTCCTGCTCTTTCCTTTGTGTTAGCTTTTATTGTTGGTTTGCTTCAAATCACTGTTGTTGTTAAATCCCATACTTTCCAGTTTTATATATTTATATATTAAATGATATTTATTCTTATTACTTTGATTTTACAATTTAAAAGGCATGTGCCTCATAGACCACCTCAGAACTGCAAGCATCATATAATGATGTGATAATTATAAGATGGCTACTGGAACGTCTAGACATGTGATCTCTTTTAAAGGGTAGGTGGCAAATGGTTGAATACGAAGAGTTGCAAGACTCATCTCTTGTACAGTTGTGGTGGCTGAATTGACTGTATTAAACGTTTTCTTAGGGCAGATGACTGGTTGGTACAGTAGATGAGAGGCGTTGCATATAGCAGGAAATCTGCTGAGAAGGTGGTTCTGCACCGACGTAAGACTATGAATTCTTACAGGTTGAGTGATAAAGAAATTACATGTCTCACAAGTGGGTAACTGTTTATAGGTCTGGCCTAAGATAGCTTTACCTGTTTGTTGGGCTCATGTGATGGCAAAAACAGAGAATGGAAGAATGTTTAGGTAAAAAAAGGTAGTTCCTCGCAGTGCGTAGCAAGTGTCAACCACTGACACTGCATGAAACCTGTTTGCTCTGCAATCAGCGTTTCCATTAGCCCTCAGGTGAACTTAGCTTGACAGCCTTGCAGTGGCCACCATGGATGAGTGTGCAGATGTCCTGCCAAGAATGAGCTAGGAGCCCCTGGACCAACATAGATGAAAGAAATGCAGTGCATCAAGGCCTTCACTCAAGGTTGCTATGATTACATGGTTTGTGGCAGCAATATTGTTTTGGCCAAGTGGTTAGAGAGGAGTTGGAGTTGCTGCTGCAGGAGCACTGTTGCTCTCTTGCCGATATGGAGATCAAAGCAGCAAACACAAAACCTGGCATAAGACCCTTCTCCCCACTCCATATCTTTCCTGCAGCACAGATATGACCTGCTTCCTTGGATGGTTCCACCACCCCCTCTGCACATACACAGCAGCTCTAGTGTCGGGGACTCTTATGTAGGCCATGTGCTAGGTCTCTCTAGCAAACACATAGCAGCATATTGTCCCCTCTCACTCTACCCTAAACAGTATTGAATACTCCACCTCAGGCAGCACTGACATCCATGTTACAAATAAACCTAGGCAACTTTAACCTAGCTGTTACATCTCAGGAGCACCATGCTAGCCTTACACTCAGTAAGAAAGCTTCTTTCGTGTCCTACCTGTAGTGTTCTGCGATAATTGCCTGAGGTAGGCAGTGATGAGGGGAAACATTTTCTACAGGGCACACTGACACAGGTGGTACTATGGATGATTGCCCTGGTGCCAAGCCGAACGTGCAGGGAGCCTGGATTCTAGCAGTGATATACAGCTGCAGTGGCTGTCTGACTCGCATTCTTGCAGAACCATTAAGGGATACACTCCTCATATGTTTGGTTAATTAATGTTCTAACCCGTGCAAACATTGTTTATGTAAGCCTGTCTTTCCATGTGAATTTCAAAGCCAGGCCTATTGGTTTTGCCAATACTTGTTCCTCATGTCGCAAACGTAGAAGCGAACTGCATCTCAAAGATTAAGCAGTGCACATTGCTGCTGCAGGCGTTTTCCACAGGAAACAACACATTGCAGCATGTTTTTTTTTGTTCAGTTTTTTGTTGTGAAATGGTGGTAAGGTCATGGACCAGACTATTTCTGGTGAAGTGTCTACAAAAACTACTTGTATAGGTCCTGTTTAGTGCATACGTAGCAAATGTAGTACTCCTCGCTGAGCAGAATCCTCCCTTGTGGAAATGTTAATTGTGTCCCTAAATAACAAGGAACCTAACCCACTTTATTCCTCTCCTGTACACTATAAAGGCATACTCCCAAAAGTATCTTAAACAGATTGCAAGACTGACGAGCACCAGTGTACACAAAGCTGCCCATGCAGGCTTTCTAAAGGGATTGGACACTATTGATAAAACATTGAGGCTCTATGTCCTAATGATAAACTTTGTACATACGTTTTTTTATGATTTTCTTTGTCAGTTTCTCTGGTATTGGAAAACCAACCCATTGTAAGAAAAAAATCAAACAGTGCAGCTCGCACCCTTTCTTGCATGTGCAATTGTTTCATCATAATTATCATGGCATAATTTTACATGTGACAGGATATGTGTACATCTTAAAAAGGTTCCAATATATTGAGAATTATTAGATTTGCAGAGTGCTTTGTTATGAGATGGTCATTGTAAAGATAGTGAGAAATTTAGACATTCCACTTTGGGAGAAGCTATTAAGTGCTCCTTATACAAACGGTATTAGAGTTAAATTGTGTTGTTACACAAACACTTGTGATTGGCAAAGGTGTGAGGCAGAGCTATCCCCTAGCCCTAATTTGCTTAATTGCGTTTATCAGAAGATTAACCCTAAAACTCCTATGCCTCTTAAAGGATGACCCACTTTGGGGGGATTCCAACATCTCTATTATTACAGCAAAACCATTGTTCGGTTATCTGGCTTTAAATACTTTCAGCATTCTACGGAAGGTGAATAAACGTGTGTGGTGTTGGGGAGTTGTAAACTCAGATTTTGTCTGATTGTCATAAAGCTGTTTTTACTTGATTATTTGAAGACGCAATTTTCTTCTAGGGGCTGCTTAAATAATCACATTCTAAAATCCAAAAAAATGCCTCTGTCTCTGCAGTCTCTGTAGCGACAAAGCTGTGCTGTTCTGTCTATGTTGTTGGCCTGCAAAATCAACATTGTATACTTTGTAAGGGGCTGAAGCATGAGGATTTGTACACGTAGCAGCCTTCTGTGTAACGGAAAAAAGTACATTAAATAACTACTGTTACTTGCTCAGGTTATTCTTCCAGATTAGGGTACAGTCAATTGAAGGTACCTACTTATTTACTGGATTTATCTTTGTACGAATTCAGAGGGGCCCTATAGCTGTTTTCTTTTGGCTAGCTCATATTCTGGGAAAGGATCGCTCTTGTAAGTTGTGACAGTGCACTCCGATCCAGCATTAGCAGAAGAAACTACCAAAATGAAACATCTTTTGAGAAGGAATCCTATTTGAATGTTGGTGACCGTTCATCTAACAGGCATATCTCTCTCTGCATTTACATTTGGTGAATATGTTTTTTTGATGGGTTTACTGCCAAAGGGAAAGGTGTGTTGCTTTTCTTCTTGGGAAAATTGCATTGCGAAACTGTTGCATTTTTGTCTGTTTTGCCTTTTACTCAGAATAGCAGCTTCCAAATTGTCATTTCAGTGGGAGCAATTCGTTTTTTTCTTTCTTTTTTTCAACAGAAAGATTCATAAGTGGCACTTTTTCACAGTCTGGAGATTATTTAGGTCATCATGGATGACCTATCAAGGGTTATTTCTCTGTGAATCGATTGTGGGTACTTTTCTGCCAGGGAATCCTCATCAATAGTCATAAGCACTGAATAGTCTCGCCCATGTGCCAGGATCCCGGAGCCATTATATATATATATATATATATATATATATATATATATATATATATATATATATATATATATATATATATATATATATATAATCTTAATAAAACTTTGTACTATAGCACTGTACATCTGCTTTCAGCCTAACGAAAGGCTAAGAATGGCCAATTTGTTATACGTAAATGTATCATTTAAAACTGCTCTGGGATCCCTGCGTGTGGACGGACTATTCAGTGCCTATAACTTTGAGGATTCTCTGGGAAGAGAACTAGGATTTCAGATGATTGACTTTTCCTTATCCTTTACCCAACTTGATCAGATTCTCTCTCCTACTTTCGGTGGGTTAACTGAAACTGATGAATGAATTGAAGCCTGCCATGATGGCTCTAGGTACGGCGTCGCCCCCGCCACCAGCAGCAGCTGTAAAACCTTTACTACAAAACGATAATAAACTGTTTATTATCGTTTTGTAGTAAAAGGGGCAGGGCATTAGGGATGACAAGAACTGAGGGGGGAGTGCTGTGCACTCCTCCTCAGTGCACATTTATTTTTGGCCGGCTCTCTCGGGCTGCCAAAAATACATGCACAGAAGGCTCTCTCCAGCCCAGCAACTCAGTTACCGGGCTGGAGAGCAGGCACAGGCTCCCACTCTGCATGGGAGCGCCCTGGCTAGGCACTCCCGGCCAATCCGAATGCTGCTTTGAGCAGAATCAGGATTGGCTGCAGGGCAGGCTGGGAGCCTGTGCCTGCAGTGCAGGAGAGTAGCAGCGTTGCTGCGGAGAAGCAGTTACATGTTTTTTTTTATTTATTTTTTATTAATTTATTAATTTGCTCCCCCTCCCCTACCTGATCCCCACCCTCTTCCCCCCCCCCCCACCCGCCCGAACAAAGCCCTGCAAGTAGCTCCTGGATGGCTTCCACTTTGGCTGTTATTTGTGTTGACATTGGAATAACTGGGATCAATTGGGATTTTCCAGTTGCTATTGTACTTCCTGTGTGGGGCAGTTGAATAAACTATAGTCTGTTTTGAAACTCTGAAACTTGAAAATTCTTTTGGTTAGACTATTAGAATTATAATAACTATAATATTATGGAATTTTGAATTGTATTGTGTTTGTTTTCGTGGAATTATTTCCAAAATAAATTGTTTGATAATTATGGTAATCTTTTAGCAAGCCTGTGTTTTTTTTATTTTTTTTTATTTATTTTTTCCAGTACCAGTCAACATGTTTTAGCCATATCCATGTGTCACAGCTCAGACAAAGATCTTGAAATGCCACTTGGTGACTACGCACCATCTAACTGCCAACCCTATTTCACTGACAACTTAAGCCTAGCTCCTTGTCTGGATTTGGGAGGCCCACAAAGCACCATGGAATCGTCAGTCTCCATTTCTGTGTGCTGTGTTGCAGGCTCATTGCAACAAGAGGTTGAGCAACTTATTCTCCAGGGACTTGATTTTTAATTTACTCTAGCGACTCTGGAAACTTGCATCAGGGTGTCAAACCCAGCTGACTTCTTGGGCAACTCTGTTGGAGTTCCAGGTCAAATTCCTGATTCCTCCTCCACCGACAAGATTTGACCACAGCTACCACCCACTGCAGGCTGTAGTTGAGAGGGAGGGTGCAACCCATTGACTGAGCAAAGAGTCCTGCCTCAAGAGTTACCTTGCACAGTTTATACATAACTGTTACAAATATCGTAGATAGGGGGATTAAAGAATGTTGTAATTTGTTTGTATTGTTTATTGGGGCGCATAGAGTTGGGTGAACTGTTCGGTTACTGCCAGCAGAGACTGCTGTGACCTTGCTTATGAAAAAAATTGAGTGACAGCCCATTGGATGTTGGGCCATTGGTTACTGAAGACAGGCCAACGGCTATTTTGAGGGAGTACATTTGGAAATAATTTTTCCTATTCAGACCACGAGGGAAAGAATGCCAATCCCAAACAAGGAAAAAATAACCTCCAGATGCTGGGAGAAAACTCCCAGTATTTTAGGACCATTAGCTTATTGTTTTTTCAAAACAATATCCCATTTTGTGCACTGTTTTTTGGTGCAACTACTTCAGCAGCAGATTCGCAATCAATCATTCTTTTATCAGATACTCTATTACAGACAAGAGAGATGCGACCCTATGATATCTTCACTGGTGGGAACCTCACATAAAATACACTAGTATCGTCAGTTTTGACCACTTGAGATGCTGCCCGCTTTGGGACGATAGGAGTTTTTAGGGTCGAGCCTGCGTCGCATGTGCTTGCGCATGCGTTTCGCTAGCGAGACGCTTTAGGGATTAACAAGGGCTCGGAGCCCGTCCACGTGACGTCAGTGTCTTTCATTGGCTCGTGGGCTTGCCTGTTAGAATCTGCTTGATTTCATTAGTGGAAGGCACGCATACGTCATGCCTTTTCTGGTGGTTAGCCCTCCTCGAGCACATCGACCAAGTACAGAAAACATGCAAGGCTCGCTGTTTTCCATTCGGTTTGTGGACTACTTTTTCTCTATTTTCGCAATGCGATCTCGCTTGGCAGAAGTCGAGCGCTTTGCATAATATTGACCCTGTTACATAGTTAATTGCACCTTTTCCGGTTACGTACATGGTTTATGTCGCAAGAAAAGTCCGGTTAGGAGTTTACAACGCTATTAGCTCTAACAGGAGCAAACGTGAGACCCGTTGCATTGCAAATGCTTATTATTCTTCTGTAGTGGTAAGAAACTCTAATACCATTGGGGTATTACAGATTTTTTAAATGGATTCCAATATTAAAGAATCCTCCTCTTCCATAAAAACCCTACTCACCTGCCCTTCTGGGGCTGCAAGACAAAGAATAAATTTAGAAAAACGATGAAATCTCATAGACTAAATGGAATGTATTCTCTTTTGCTCATTTTTACCATAAAATAGTCCAAAGTTGGAATTGAGACCCAAAGTTGATATAAAGCAGTTGAAACAATATGCAGCAGATATTTAACTTTTGGACATCTGGTCAAAACTGTTCTTGCCCACCTGTGAAAAGGCAGGTGATCAGATATCCGAGACCGGCAGCTGGTGATCCTGAGTTTCTCACTAAACATTCTACTCCAATGAGTCTGGTTGTTTAGCCTTCATCCAGCAAGGTGAACCCCAATACTTCTTCTCACAGGGAGCCTTAAGAGGGTCAAGGTGCTTGGAAAACAAATATTCCTCTCAGTAACCTAGCATTGAGATCTGTCAGCACAGTTTGCTTACTGTGCCGGTATATGCATGTCCTCAGGGACATGGTGAGTGAGATATTGGCGCAGTCCCGGAAGACCTTGGCATCTTACTGGCTCAACCAATTAGAAATGGTCAAAATGTAGCTGAATATGATTCCTGCTGGTGTTGATACTACTGTTTGTCTGAGAAATGTGGTTAGCACCTGTAAGGAAATGCCTCCTTAGCATGGTTACCTCCTGACATTTTGCCTTTTGTTGATGCCAGTTATGATTGAAAGTTTGCTGGGACCCTGCTAACCAGGCCCCAGCACCAGTGTTCTTTCCCTAAACTGTACCTTTGTTCCCACAGTTGGCCCAGCCCTGGCATCCAAATAAGGCCCTTGTAAATGGTACCCCGGGTACCAAGGGCCCTGATGTCAGGGAAGGTCTCTAAGGGCTGCAGCATGCCTTATGCCACCCTGGGACCCCTCACCCAGCACATGCACACTGCCTCACAGCTTGTGTGTGGTGGTGGGGAGAAAAAGACAAAGTCGACATGGCACTCCACTCAGAGTGACATGCCCACCTCACACTGTCTTTGGCATAGGTAAGTCACCCCTCTAGCAGGCCTTACAGTCCTAAGGCAGGGTGAACTATACCACAGGTGAGGGCATATGTGAATGAGCACTATGCCCATACAGTGTCTAAGCAAAACCTTAGACAGTGTAAGTGACGGGTAGCCATAAAGTGTATATGGTCTGGGTGTTTGTGTTTGACAAATTCCACAGTTCCATAATGTCTACATTGAAAGCTGGGAAGTTTGGTACCAAACGTCTCAGCACAATAAATGCACACTGATGCCAGTGTGGAATTTATTGTAAAATGCACCCAGAGGGCATCTTAGAGATGCCCCCTGAATACCACTCCTACTCCTAGTGCTAGGCTGACCAGTTTCTGCCAGCCTGCCACAACCAGACGAGTTTCTGGCCACATGGGGAGAGTGCCTTTGTCACTCTGTGACCAGGAACAAAGCCTGTGCTGGGTGAAGGTGCTTCTCACCTCCCCCTGCAGGAACTGTAACACCTGGCGGTGAGCCTCAAAGGCTCATGCCTTTTGTTACAGCACCCCTGGGCATCCCAGCTAGTGGAGATGCCTGCCCCTCCGGCCACTGCCCCCAGTTTTGGCGGCAAGGCTGGAGGAGATAATTAGTAAAACAAGGAGTCGTCATCCACCAGTCAGGGCTGCCCCTAAGCTGCCCTGAGCTGAGGTGACCCCTGCCTTTAGAAATCCTCCATTTTGAGATTGGAGGATTCCCTCAATAGGATTAGGGATTTGCCCCCTCCCCTCAGTAAGGAGGTACAAAGAGGGTGTAGCCACCCTCAAGGACAGTAGCCATTGGCTACTACCCTCCTGACCTAAACACATCCCTAAATCTAGTATTTAGGGGCACCCTTGAACCCAGGAAATCAGTTTCCTGCAAACTAAAACCAGGACTGCTGACCTGAAAGCCCTGCAGAGACAACGGAGACGACACCTGACTTGGCCCCAGCCCCACTAGCCTGTCTCCAGACTCAAAGAACCTGCAAAGCGACGCATCCGACAGGGACCAGCGACCTCTGAAGCCTTTAGAGGACTGCCCTGAACCGAAGGACCAAGGAACTCCCGATAACAGCGGCACTGTTCACAAGCAGCAACAACTTTGCAACTTTCTTGCAACTCTTAAAGAACTAACTCTTCCCGCCGGAAGTGTGAGACTTCACACTCTGCACCCGACGCCCCCGGCTCGAGATCCATAGAACCAACACTGCAGGGAGGACTCCCAGGTGACTACGACCTCGTGAGTAACCTGAGATGACCCCCCTGGACCCGCACAGTGACTCATACAGAGAGGATCCAGAGGCTCGCCCTGACCGTGACTGCCTGTAACAAGGGACCCGATGCCTGGACCAAGCACTGCACCCGCAGCCCCCATGACCAGAAGAAACCAAACTCTAGTGCAGAAGTGACCACCAGGCGACACTCTGCCTAGCCCAGCCGGTGACTGGCCCAAGAAGCCCCCCTGTGCCCTGCCTGCACCGCTAGAGTGAGCCCCGGGTCCCTCCATTGCTTCCTATTGAAAACCCGACGCCTTCTAAGCACACCGCTCCCAGCTGCCCCTGTGCCGCTGAGAGTGTGTTTTATGTGCCTACTTGTCCCCCCCCGCCCCCCCCACAGACCTCTACAAAACCCCCCTGGTTTGCCCTCCGAAGACGCAGGTACTTACCTGTTGGCAGACTGGGACCAGAGCACCCCTGTTCTTCATAGGCACCTATGTGTTTTGGGCCCTCCTTTGACATCCGCACCTGACCGGCCCTGTGTTGCTGTTGCGTAACTTTGGGGTTGCTCTGAACCCCCAACGGTGGGCTGCCTATGCCCAGGAACTTGAACTTGTAAATGACTTACTTATCTGACAAACTAACCTTTACTTACCTCCCCCAGGAACTGTTGATTTTTGCACTGTGTCCACTTTTAGAATGGCTTATTGCCATTTTAACTAAAACTGTGTATGTTACTGGTCTAATTCAAAGTTCCTTACTTACCTGTGTGGAGTACCTTGCATTTTATGTATTTACTTCAAATCTTGAATCTTGTGGTTCTAAAATAAACTAAGAAAAGGTATTTTTCTATATAAAAACTGTTGGCCTGGAGTCAGGTTTTTGAGTATGTGTTCCTCATTTATTGCCTATATGTGTACAACAAATGCTTAATACTACCCTCTGATAAGCCTACTGCTCGACCACACTACCACAAAATAGAGAATTAGAATGATCTAATTTTGCCACTGTCTTACCTCTAAGGGGAACCCTTGGACTCTGTGCACACTATCACTTACTTTGAGATAGTATATACAGAGCCAACTTCCTACAGCACCAATTTAGTGCCTGCTGCCATGTGTGGATGTGCTCCACAAGATTTTCTAGAGACATGCAGGCCTCTCTCAAGTATGTTTTTTGATATTTTGCGCCTGTACTAATCCTACCTTGCAACATTTCAAAGATGGAGAGCCAAAGCACACTCCCTAGGTCTTTTGATACCTGCTAAACATGTTCCTCACCAGTTTAGGATATTCTGAGGCTATTCTGAGGGGCTGGTACATAGGCAACCTCTGTCTCCCCCAGCCACTGCTGCAATCACCCCAGTCTTATCGAGGCCAGGGATGTGGATCTAGCAGGCAGTGTGCAGGCCAGCAAGGGCACCAGTCCTCTCAGTCCCTATCCTTTACACCAACAGCCAACAAGCCTCTCTAGCTTGTCATTTGTGGTGCACAACCATCCTGTGGGAGGCAGGATGCAGGGCTGTGTCCCTGGGTGGCGACCCATCACGTCTGTTACATGGGTTCTTTAAATCTTTTATCATGGTTATGCCCTACCCTTTCTATCTGCTCCACCAAATCTTCCCCCCACATCAGAGGAGCACCTGTCCATTCTGCAGCAAGAGGTGCAAGTTCTCCTTTCCTAAGGAGCTATCGAAAGAATTCCAGACTCTGAAATATGAGAGAGTTGCTACTTTAATTATAACCATGTGCAGAAGAAAGATGAGGGCCTTCAGCCCATTTTAGACCTTCAACTTCTGAATTCCTTCCTGTGAAAGGACAAATTTAAAATGTTTATGCTGCCCCAGATCCTGTCTGCCCTGGACTAAGGTGACTGGATGGTGTCCTTGGGACTGTAGGACATTTATTTTCATATACCGGTCCGCAGTCCCACAGATGTTACCTGTGGTTCAGTGTAGGCCAGCAGCATTTAGAGTTTCAACCGCCATGTGGCATTGCAGCAAACAGGGCAGAGTGGGGTCCATGGGCGTGTGCCAGGAGTCTTGTCTCCTGTGGAGTTGGTTGGATCATCAACCACGGGTTGTCCTTCAGTAGCAGAGTTGATGTGCTCAGCAGACTGTACCTGGCAGACCACAAATATCAGCTGTATCCTAGTTGGCACAGGGCATCTTCTAACAGTAGGAAAGATTACGATTAGAGCTCTGTGTTGCTGCCTCACCTTTTTATATTTGCTGGACCACCTGTTCTTGTTTAACCCCTCAGGTGCCATGCCTTTCCCCCTCAGGTGCCAGGCTTTTTTCCCCTCAGGTGCCAGGCCTTTTTTTGGCTATTTAGGGCAGTTTGCACTTAGGCCCTCATAACTTTTTGTCCAAGTAAGCTAACCACGCCAAATTTGCATCCTTTTTTCCCAACATCCTAGGGATTCTAGAGGTACCCAGAGTTTGTGGCTTCCCCTGAAGGAGACCAAGAAATTAGCCAAAGTACAGCGAACATTTAGTTTAAAAAAAAAAACAAATGGCGAAAAAAGGGCTGCAGAAGAAGGCTTGTGTATTTTTCCCTGAAAATGGCATCAACAAAGCGATTGTGATGCTAAAATCACCATCTTCCCAGCTTTCAGGAACAGGCAGACATGAATTAGATAACCATATTTTGAACACAATTTTGGCATTTTACTGGGACATACCCCCTTTTTACTATTTGTTTGTGCGTTCAGCCTCCTTCCAGTTAGTGACAGAAATGGGCATGAAACCGATGCTGGAGCACAGAAAGCTAAACATTTCTGAAAAGTAGACAAAATGCTGAATTCGGCAAGTGGTCATTTGTGTAGATCCTACAAAGTTTTCCTACAGTAAATAACAGCTGAAATAAAATAAAATATTGAAATTGAGGTGAAAAAACAGCCATTTTTCTCCACGTTTTACTCTGCAACTTTTTCCTGCAATTTAATTTTTTTTAAAGCAATATACCATTAGGTCTGCTGGACTATTCTGGTTTTGGGTGTATATAGGGCTTGTAGGTTCATCAGGAACCCTAGGTACCCAGAGCCAATAAATGAGCTGCACCTTGCAATGGGTTTTCATTTTATACCAGTTATACAGCCATTCGTTTGGTGAAATATAAAGAGTGAAAAATAGGTATCAAGGAAATCTTTGTAATTCCAAAATGGGCACAAGATAAGGTGTTAGGAAGCAGTGGTTATTTCCACATTTCTGAATTCCTGGGTGCCCATACTAGCATGTGAGTTACAAGGCACTTCTCAAATAGATGTCTTTTTTACACACTGTTTTACATTTGGAAGGAAAACATGTAGAGAAAGACAAGGGGCAATAACACCTGTTTGTCTATTCTGTGGTCCCCCGACTCCCAATACAAATGGTACCTCACTTGCTTGGGTAGGCCTAAGGCCCGCAACAGGAAACTCAACATGGACACATCACATTTTTACATTGAAAACTGACGTGTTTTTTGGAATGTGCCTAGCTAAGGATTTTGATCTCTAGCTCTGCAGGCACCTTGGAAAACCTACCAAACCTGTGCATTTCTGAAAACTAGACACCTAGGGGAATCCAGGATGGAGTGACTTGTGGGGGGGGTCTCACCATGTTGTTACTCAGGATCCTTTGCAAACCTCAAAGTTTGGCCAGAAAAAACACTTTCCTCACATTTCGGTAACAGAAAGGTCTGGAATCTGAGAGGAGCCACAAATTTCCTCCCACCCAGCGTTCACCCAAGTCTCCTGATAAAAATGGTACCTCACTTGTGTGGGTAGGCCTAGTGCCTGCGACAGGAAATGCCCCAAAACACAAGGAAATTTGTGGCTCCACTCAGATTTGCTTCCCTTATGATATAACACAAAAAACAATCCCTGGTGTCTAGTGGATTCTGCCCCACCTGGGGACAGATTGGCCTATTCAATATCGGCCGATATGCCCAGACGGAGGGTGGGGGGCTAGAAAAGGCTTAATAATCAGGCACTGTTGGTGCATCAGCAAAACACCACCTTTTTTCCCCCAGAGAAACTGGTATCAAGAATGGACGGCCTTCTTGCCTAAAGTTTTCACTCCTTTCCGTCTTGGGCAATCTTATCACTGTGCCTGTCTTCTTATGCTTCATTGTCTGGACCCTAAAAAAGCCTTAAGCTTTTATACTGATCGTACCAAGGAACAGCATGTGGATGATCAGCTTTTTGTGAGGTTCTCTGAGCTGAAAAAATGGAAGACTGTGCAGAAAAGGAACCTTTCTTGGTGGATAATCTAACTGTAGATTCATCATTGTCCTTCATTTCTGTTTTGTGGAGTGCCTCTTTTCAACATCTGAAACAGTTACGAATTTGCACACTGGGGCTACCAGCTATTTATGCTCTGCTTCTGAAGGCACTGAAAAGGCAAGCAAGAAATTGACGTCTGCTCTAGGGGGTGCTTCTATGTTCCAGCACTTTCAGGCAGTACACAGTCAATGAACGGCTGCAAAGTGCACCGAGCGAGAGTAATACTAGGAAAAATGTCCATATCCAGTCTAGCGCATAGGGACTCTGCAATAAGGAATTCACTGAGTACCCTCCAGAAAAAAAAGTTACTGAAAGGAATTAACTTGTACATTGCTGGCTTTTCACCATATTTTACCTGAATTGATGGTTTTCATGGCTCTCTGGAATGTGTACTTCTAGTCTTCCATTGCGAGGAAATGGCATTTGTTTATGAGAATTGTTGTAAAAAGTCTCCACATTCAATTCACCATTTTCCCCGTTGGCTTCAACTATACCCCCCCCCCCTTCTTAACCCCTACTCCCCCAGGCACCATTTCCAAATGCATGAGACCTGCAGCAGCTCCTTTTATATGCTGCTGATCTACGTGTAAACCTAGAAAAATGATTGTCAACTCAAAGCCCAGTTCTGTCATAACATTCTTCATGATTTTTTTAAACGGCCTTTATTTTATAAACTTTAGTCCTCTAAATCAGTTGCAACAAACGAAAATCTGCAAAGAAGTCACAAAATGTATTCATTCAGAAAAAAGACTGTGCTCTGCTTGATTGATGTATTTTGGCCACTCCCCACACTATGGTAAAATGGAATTCCTTTCTTTTAAGGATTCTGTGATACCCTCCATTTTCATTCTCACTCATACATGATTGCACATAAGGTATCTTCATACATTTGTAGGAGATCAATGAAGTGAGTGGGTGGAGATTTGGGAGGACAAGAGGCTTTAAGCTTTTTTTTCCATATATATGGTAAAATCTTTTCAGAAACCATTACTTGCAAGTCCGTATTAACCACTGCATCTGTGGCAGGCGGTGGAGCTAAGATTGATTAATTTGGAGATCTAAGGTGTCCGGTAAGCAAAATAACAGCAACCTATTGTAGCCTAATATGGGTCGTCTCCCTTTCTTCGATCAGTAATGTCCTATTAATTTCTAAATCATGTGAACAAATCACCAACATCTGATCAAGAATGTAAAAATGGGAATGAGAATCCCTTTCAAAGAAACTCAAGCAATCTGGCATTTACTTTTGTCTATGAAACTATCTTAAAGTGTTTTTCATACACTTAACAGGTGCCCAAAATGTAAATTTGAATATGTTATTCGGGTTGCTACAAATCATCACATGTAGGTCATCAGTGATGAAAACCTTTGGGAAGTCTTTGGAAAGTCGAGATCTCCATAACCTAGACCTGTTCTCGACAGAAGAAAAAGCAAACATCTGTTTTTGTGTCCAGGTTTGTGAAACCCAACATCAGGGTCAATTCCTTCATAGTGAAATTGCCTGTCCTCTTCTTGTGTAGTGAAGCTTTTAATCCAGCTGAGGATCCCAGATTCAGACATTCATTTCACCAGAGTCTCTCCTCTTGCCTTCCTGAAGACTGCATGGAGATTCTGAAAGAATACAATGGACCATAGAAAGTGTGAACCACAGGAATGCAGCATGGCACAGTGGATTTCTTAAAAATCTTGACAGACCATCAGCTGCATGAAGTGTAATTCAATACATGTAGTAAATCATTTTGGAGACCCCAGACATACAGACCACCATATATATAACACACAACAGTGTGACAGACCTTGTGAGGTCACAATTCCCTCTTTACCCCCCACTTAAGAGTCACTATCTCCTCCCAGTCTTGAAAGTGATCTATTGGGCTGTCATCCATTCTCACCTCAGATCTGTGGATATCTTCCTCCACCAGCCAGTGTCTAGTACCTCATTCCTCATAAACTGCAGGCATTAGACAATTGCATCATTATTAACTCTTACCTAGCAGCAGTGACAGACTGACAAATCTAAAACAAATGTTCCATGTCTTCAGTGTTGGGGTTTTTTCGCAATGCACAGTTCTTAAGGGAATAGTTTACTACTCCACCTGTTGTATTCCTTAGAACATCTATGGCCTATCTCCAGTAGCTTTCCAATATCTCTCATCCAATGTAGACATGTGGCCTCCTGTTGGAAGCATACTATGCAGTCTTTTGCTCTAGCCTGGTATACCTTACCAAGTTTTGATGGGATAGTATTGGCCCTATGCAATACTTTCAATTGGGTAAGGCAGAATTCTGTATTGCTTGTAGATTTTATGGTGTATCAATACTTTAACCCCGTTAGTATCAGACATTTGTGCACCGGTGTCTTTCTCTTACTTCTCTTGGATCGAGTAGGGCTTTGCTAAGTGCAGAATAGTGGCATACTTTATATTGAGAAAGGTCAGTAAACTACTAGTACACTGGATCTGGGCAGTTCTTTCTGCAATCCGTTCCAGGTGAGACATGCAGCTCTCATGATTGTAATAAAGAAATAAAACTTGACTAGACTCTACCCCAAATCCGCATGTAACCTACCTAAACATCAGGGACTTATAATCATTTATTTCTCCCATCACACAGTAACCGCCCTGGATCCAACCATCTATATTCATCATCTATATTACCGTTGCACCACAAATCTGATAGAGACTTCTAGTTGCAGATTCCTTACCTTAGAATTTTCCCCAGGCGTCAGACTGGATCTGGAGATTTTTCTTCGAGCAATACCCTTGCACATCGGTAGGTGGCGTCGGACGACTCCCTGGGCGTTTGTGGCATCGTAGTCGCCTCTGATGACGTCGGGAGTAGTACATAGACGCTGCCCTCGTGCAGTGACTTCAGTTCTTTTCTTTCCACGCCACGTGCTTATCCGTAGAAGAGCTACTGTGGCTATTTTTTTGGTTGAATTCAACCTTTTTGTTGCATTTTTCTGTGAACATTTGGTGCGTCGAGGATGTCCCCGAAGACCGGGTTGAAGCCGTGCAAATACTGTCATCATACGATGTTGGTGACGGATCCTCATCGGGTTTGTCTGTGGTGTCTTGAGCGTGACCACGACCCAAAGTCGTGCTCCGAGTGCCGGCCATGCATCCGAAGGTTTTGAGGGAGCGGTCCCTAAAGCTCATGGCAACCCAGCATTCGACTTTGCGTAGGTCCCAGTCTCGCTCGAGAGAAAGGTCTCGAGATCGGTTGCAGAGTCATTACCACTTGTCTTCTTCAAAATCCACGGGTCAAGGTAAGAAGAAGTCGAAGAAGTCCCATCGCTCTCCGACTTTGCCCCGTCGCTCAGCCAACGCAACGCAGGAGTAGCGTCCACGCACAAGGCCTCCCTCCTCAGAGCCTGCGTCTGGGTCGTCTCTGCGCTTCCCCGACTTTCCTGGAGCCGGAGCGACCCCCGCCCAGCTTAAAGAGTCTTGTGAGGCCATGCGTCTCATCTTGGGGCGGTCCTACCCCCGATACGGCGCCTTTGGGCCCAAGGGGTTCAGCTGAGGGGCCTTCGGGTTCCGTGCCGGCGGCTTCGGCTCCGGCCACTGAGGTCACCTCCGAATCCGCGCGCGGATCCACACCAGTGCTGTTCGCACCCTTGAGACCTTCCCCGGTGCCAGGTCATTTGTTGACGCTCCTGACGTCAGTCGTGACCACTATCAACGTCGACCCAATTCTTACCCCCTACCACTCGAAGTTGGAGTGGCGTCAGCCAACGCCGCCTTCGACTTCAATGGAGCCTATTCGCCCAGGTCGGATTCAAACCCTTTTTCTTATGGGTACGAATATGGGGAGGGATTGGAGGGGTCCCTGGACCCTTATGAATACCAGGTTGACCCTTCTATGGACTGGGCTCAGGAATTGGGCGAAGCCAGTGGTCTGGATACTTCTCCTGATGCTGGCATGCTGTCTCCTCCTACCGTGGCTACGGAGGAGGGAGCAGCTTATAGTATGGTGGTCAGTAGGGCAGCTGAAGCCTTGGTCGCGAGCTTCCCACTGTTGAGGTCAGGTCAAATCTCCTGACGGAGGTGCTCCAGCCTGGGGCTTCTACTTCAGAACCCTTTTTGCCATTTAATGAAGCCCTCACCGATGTCCTTTTGGGTACCTGGTCCAAACCCAACACAGGGGCTCCTGTGAATAGGACTATTGCACGCTGCCATCAGCCCACTCCGGATGACCCTAAATTCCTGTCCCAACACCCCACGACTGAGACTCTTGTTATCCAGGCTTCCTCTTCTTTAGGTGCATTCCCTTCCGCACCCCCGGATAAGGAATCCAAAAGGCTGGAACATTTTGGCAAGAAATTGTTTTCTTGCTCCAGTCTTGTGCTGCGGTCTGTGAACTCCGCATGCCTTTTGGGCCTCTGTACCCACTCTTTGTGGAATACGGTTGCGCAGGTCCTGCCGCAGATACCGGAGGAGGCCCGTACTATTGTCTCCCAAGTTGTGAACAATGGGAGAGATGCGGCAAAGTTCACAATCCATTGCGGGCTGGACACGACCGACTCTCTGGGCAAATCGGTTGCTACGACAGTGGCCTTATGACGCCACGCCTGGTTGCGTACTTCTGTTTTTTCTGGGGATGTCCAACAGTCACTCATGGACATGCCCTTTCATGGCTCACGTCTCTTCGGAGACAAAGCGGATGCTGCCTTGGAGAGATGCAAGGATTCCCAGGCTAGGGCTCAGTCCCTCGGTCTTTCCTCTGCCCCTCGCCCCCCACAATCCACTTTTTGCCCCTTTCATGGCCCCAGAAGGGGCTTCCTGTCACCCCCCCCCGAGGACGCAGACACTTACCTGCTGGCAGACTTGAACCGGAGCACCCCTGTTCTCCATAGGCGCCTATGTGTTTTGGGCACCTCTTTGACCTCTGCATCTGACCTGTCCTGAGCTGCTGGTGTGGTAACTTTGGGATTGCCTTGAACCCCCAACGGTGGGCTGCCTATGCCCCAGGACTGGAACTTCTAAGTGTTTTACTTACCTCACAAACTAACCTTTACTTACCTCCCCCAGGAACTGTTGATTTTTGCACTGTGTCCACTTTGAAAATAGCTTACTGTCATTTTTACAAAGACTGCATATGATATTGCTTTTATTCAAAGTTCCTAAAGTATCCTTGCATTTAAAGTGTTTACTGCAAATCTTGAACCAGCGGTTCTTAAAATAAACTAAGAAAATATATTTTTCTCTATAAAAACCTATTGGCCTACAGTAAGTCTTTGAGTGTGTGTTCCTCATTAATTGCCTGTGTGTGTACAACAAATGCCTAACACTACCCTCTGATAAGCCTACTGCTCGACCACAGTACCACAAAATAGAGCATTGGAATTATCTAATTTTGCAACTATCTTACCTCTAAGGGGAACCCTTGGACTCTGTGCACACTATTTCTTACTTTGAAATAGTATATACAGAGCCAACTTCCTACACCGCCTATACCTCTTCTGCCCAGAGTTCCCAAGAAAATCAGGAATGACTGGGCCCAAGTCATCTTGGTGGCTCCGAAATGGGCACGGAGGGTATGGTATCCAGAGCTATTAAGCATGTCAATCGATCCGCCACTCAGACTGCCTCTTCGGGCGGATCTTCCGTCCCCGCAACAGGGGACGGTTCTTCACCCGAACCTGTCCAACCTCCGCCTTCATGCGTGGAAATTGAGCGTGACAGTTGACGGCTTTTGCCCTTCCACCCGAAGTCTGCGATGTTATCTTGGCAGCCAGACGTCCATCAATCAAAATTGTATAGGCCTGTCATTGGAATAAATTTGTGGGATGGTGTACCAACAAATCTGTTGATCCCCTTACTGCCCCTCTGTCCGAGGTTCTTCTGTTCATTCTTGTGCACCCTTAAAGGGTATTTATCTGCCATTTCGGCCTTTCTTAGCTACCTGATCATCCTTCACTCTTTAAATCTCCTATTGTGAGTAGATTCCTAAAGGGACTCACCCCTTTATTTCCTTCCACTCCATTTATCATGCCTCACTGGGACCTCAATCTTGAACTTACTTATTTGATGTGTACTCCCTTTGAGCCAATGCATAATTGTCCCTTGCAGCTCCTCACCATCAAAACTGACTTTCTTGTTGCAATCACCTCTGCTCGTAGGGTGAGTGAGCTTCAGGCCCTTTCCTCAAAGCCTCCATACTTGTCTGTGCACCCAGACAATGTAGTGTTGCACACTAAAGCTTCTTTCTTTCCTAAGGTGGTTACACCCTTTCATGTAGGCCAGTCCATCACTCTGCCTACTTTCTATGCACTCCTAAATCCTTCTCATGAGGAGGAGAGACTCCGTCTGGACCCAAAAAGAGCGTTGGTGTTCTACCTCAATCGTACTAAAGATTTCCGGGTGGACGATCAATCAATCAATCAATCAATGACACTTATAAAGCGCGCTACATACCCGTAGGGTCTCAAGGCGCTGGGGGGGGGGGGTGCCGCTACTGCTCGAATAGCCAGGTCTTCAGCTTCTTCCTGAAGGAGAGGTGGTCTTGGGTCAGGCGCAGGTCGGTCGGGAGGGAGTTCCAGTTCTTGGCGGCCAGGTAGGAGAAGGACCTTCCTCCTGTAGTCGCTCTTCGGATGCGGGGGACGGCGGCGAGGGCGTGGTTGGCTGATCGGAGGTGGCGCGTGGGAGCGTAGAAGTTGACTCGGCTGTTGAGGTAGCTCGGGCCTTGGTCGTGTAGGGCTTTGTGTGCGTGGGTGAGGAGACGATCAACTCTTCGTTGGGTATGTGGGTGCAAAAAAAGGGAAGGCGGTGCAAAAGCGTACCATCTCTCGATGGGTGCTTCTTTGCATCAAAATGTACTACGCTCTGCACAAGAAGCAACCTCCCGAGGGCTTGCGTTCTCATTCCACCAGAGCAATTGCTGCTTCCACTGCATTAGCACGCGGAGGTCCTGTCCTGAAATCTGTGAGGCAGCTACGTGGGGGCGTCCCTGCACATGTTTGCTAAGCACTACTGTCTGGACAGTCCGGTCCGTCCGGATGGCTACTTTGGTCGTTCGGTCCTGCAGGACTTCCTAGTATGATCTTGGTTTGCAGCCCACCACCGAGGATGGCATTGCTTGGGTATCTAGTCTAAGGTAAGGAATCTGCCACTAGAAGTCTCGAGCAGATGTACAAGTTACTTACCTTCGCTAATGACATATCTGGTAGAGACTTATTCTAGTTGCAGATTCCTTACCGCCCACCCATCCTCCCCGCTTGTGAACTGATTTCTAGGGACAGGGGTTCCCCCTTTCAGGTCCTTTGCTCTGGTGCTCCAGTCTCGGTGTTCTTAGCAGCTCTCTGCTTTGGCGTGGAAAGTCGTTAAAAGAAACTGACGTCACTGCGCGAGGGCGGCATCTATGTACTACTCCCGATGTCATCACGACGACTAAGACGCCACCTACCGCCATGCAAGGCTATTGCTCGAAGAAAAATCTCCGGATCCAGTCTGACACCTGGGGGAAACTCTAAGGTAAGGAATCTGCAACTAGAATATGTCTCTACCAGATATGTCGTTACCGAAGGTAAGTAACTTGTACTTTATTGAAATGGGGAAGGCTCCATTACTCTGCTTCAGACAGGAACATGACCATTTTTTTTAATCCTTCTCATCCACACCCATTCTGAGAGAAGGGGCATCAGGGAGATGAAATGTGGTGTCTCGGACCAGTCTGCCTGGGTAGCATCAACAAATGCATGTCAAGCAGCCCTACGGGGCATCCAGGAAAATGACCTTGATATTAGCTTCAGCTCCTATTGCGCCTTATAGGAAATCTTCTCGTGCATCCTTTTTCACTATGCAAGTGGTCACTGATTACATGGGAAGGCTTAAAGGTTTATACTCAAGTCACAAGGTAAGTCAGCCTTGGGAGATAAATCTTTCCGAATTTAGTCCAACTCATCTGTAGTGATAGCTCTCTACACAAAATGTTTGTGTCTTTATTTGGCAACTGAACATCCTCTTAACAACAATACCTCAAGGCTTCTGCTGTCTCCAGCATTCCACCAGTGACATACTTTACATTATATTCCAAGGTTGTAATCCTAGAGTGACCTAAATCATTTTGCTACATGTCCTTCTTTTTATACAAGCAAAAAAGTTGTCATCTGCCACTGAAGAACTCCAGCGGTGCATACAAGATATAATAAGCTTAGCAAATTATGAACAATACTATATTTTGGCAATGTTACATAAATATTCAACAATATAAATATCAATAACATAGGGGTACTTCTTCCTACTTGAGCAAAAATGGATTACCAAGATGGAAGGGATAATTTATCGGGTGATTAATTGCATACAAATTCTTTAGGTTGCATATCTATTGTCTTGGGACAAACTAGAATTACTCATTTCTCTTTTGGAAGATGAAGACAGAACTTGGCCCTTGGACACGCTAGCTTCACTATTCCCACTATTTCATACAAGAAGTGGCTCTTTTTTCCTTACTATCAGTCACTAGAAAAGCTTTCACGTGACACGTGGAATCGGGAGTCATAAAATGAAACAAACTACTGCTTGTATAGTAATCTGGGGTGTCAGTACAAATGCTTTCCCTCAAGGCATATGACCTCTCCAGGAATCTACTGGTGACATACTTTACATTCTACCCCATGGTGGAATCCTGGAGTGTCATAAACCACTTCACTACAACATCGGATCTGTAGCACCTGTTTTGAATGGTTGATTCTCCATAATGAGCTCTTCATTGACAGTCATAAACGCTACATGACTTCTTTACTCATGTACGGGATTCAAAGAACTTTAAGTAAAACATTATTTTTTGTGTGTGTCAATCTACAGGCCACATTTTTTTTATATTATCATTTAAAAAGAAGATATTTTTCATCATAAATGTGATAAGTGTGATGATATAGGCCTCACTACATCTTACTGAAAAATACATTGAATGAACTAAGGATTGAATGTGATGAAAATAGTACCATAGAGGCTGAAACTGAAGAAAGCTGAAAATGCAACTCTGCATCTATAATATAGTGGCTTTTAGGGTCCATGTTTCAATTTATCTTTTCCTTTTTAAAAAAAGAAAAACTATTATGTCCCTGACAATGTCTACAGAGAGTGTCCTTCTGCCTTTTGAAAACCTTTGAATGCTAAGTCTAGACCATGTCTCAAAAAGCATTCATACTGAAACATTTTTGGTTTAGGAGTTTGTTTTAGGTGGTTTGTCAAAGATCAGCAAAACATCTTTCATCATTATATATACTTGTCTAAAACTACTGTAGTCTTCACTGTTAGGCTTTACAGCATACATACTTCCTAACAAATCATCTGTCTTGGAATAGCAAGGTATTTATATATGGGAATGAAAGACCTGTTTCAAGCTATCGTTTCACTCCTTGATCCGTTATGTGCCTGGTGATATTCTCAGTTGTTCCCTTCTGTGGTTACCAGTAAGTAATGCTTAATTGTATTTTTTCCTTGGGATTTGTGTAACCTTGTCATGATTTCAGAGGAAAGCTAATTTTTAATATAAGAAAAATACCAGTAGTGAGCTGCTGCAATGAACCAACATATGCCAGTTTATTTTCATTGGTGACAATATGTTAATCGATTTATCCCCTATTTCTCTTCTAGCTCTGGCCCCCAGAAGTGTGCATCTTGTATTCAGGAAGGAATTTATGAAGAAGGTGTTTCCATTTTAGAACAAAGCTCTGTAAGTGTAAATATTGAAAACATGAGGAGTTCATATATTGCAACACTAAGGGCCTGATTACAAACTTGGCGGATTGGATGCTCCGCCACAAACATGACGGATATTCCGTCCGCCATATTACGAGTTCCATTATATCCTGTGGAACTTGTAAAACTACGGGTGGGATATCCTTCACATTTGTCGCGCAGTATCCCATTTGCCAAGGTCTAAATCAGGACCTTAGTGTTGGTCTTTCAGAGAGAAACTTTTTGATATGAGACGAGTGCTTTAACAAGAATATAATATGTGCAAACAGTGTGTCTCTAGTGTGCTTTCTTCTTGGACCAGTCCGAGTTGTCTGCAAATATTCCCTCCTCTGTATTACTCCTCTTTCTTATTACAGTCCTCAAAGTATGACGGTGAGTCAACTCCAGAGGTGGGCACCCTGTGTGAGTCAACTTCAGGGATGGGCACCCCTTGGCATCTGTGCAGAACGTCTGCTTTTCCATCATGGGATCTTCATCAGCATCTTTAACATTAAATGTCTGTGCCAATGAGCGAGATCTTAACGAGCGAGATTGGAAAATCATTCATGAAACGAAACTGGTGACCTATAGCTCTTAAATCAGTTGCAAATGAGTAACATATTACTCATTTTGTGTTTGTAGTCTTCCTTTGACCTCACATTATAATAACCACTAGTATCCTTCCTAAAGTAAAAAGAAGATGGACAAGCAACTGTGAGACATATTAAGCCACCATGGAGACCATCTGAACCATGCCCGTTTAAAACAACCAGGCTGCTCTCGCATTGCCTTAGTTAAATATTTTCAACAAATGTAAATATAAATCTTGGTGCGCTTTCTCTTCTCTGTAGAACATTCTGGTTTCATCAGTGTACATGCGGATCACCTATAAATTCACTTATTTAAGATAACCATGCAGGAGCACTGCTATTACACTTGCGTGGTTGTTTCTCACTGTCCTCATTACTCTTCAAAAACATTGAATAGAATAGCAAGAGCTTTCACACATTTTTGAAGGAGGGGAGCGAGTGAACAACTTCTAATTTAAAGGCACCAGAAAAAGGGCCCAAGATAAGGAAATATCCACAGCATGTCCTGCGTTTGAAGCTGGTTTGCCCCGCATGCAGAAAGTAATTGTGATCCACAAACACACAGATGCCTAGCCTTAAACACAGAAAATGTGTGTGCCATAAAGAGACTAATAGTGTTTCTTTAACAATGAAAGAATCAGAACCATACATTTGGACAGATGGTGTATGAGGTTTTGACTCGCTTAAGGGCAAAGTCTGTGTTTTCTTTACCAATGTTTTAACAGGCTCTGGTAGCTTTCAGAAATGTATTTTGAGGAATTGTCATGACTGAAGAAGGCAGTACACATAGGTACACATAGGTTCCAGCTGAAGATAGGCCCTGAGGAACATTTAAATGTATTAGGTAAGGATCACAGCACTCAGTCACAAATATATTCAGCAGGTTAAGTAATTAACTGAATAAATGATAATACAAAGAACAATCTTTAGTGCAAAATGAGATTGCAGCAATTCTTTTTACTGTTTCTTTGTGACCTCATAACTTTTTTTAGTAAAACAAGAGAAGTTCTTTAAACACTGTTCTTTAAAATGGTACAGTCCATGTGCTTATAGTACATACAATAACAGCCCTTAGTAGGTCTAATAAAAAAAACAACCAACACGTGTTTCGGCACTCAGTGACTTTTTCAACGCCAAAAGTGCGACTCGATAGATCCCTATGTAGAAGGAACCGTCGAGAATAGGTGAGCTGTGTTATGGAACTGTGTATAGGTAACCGTCAAAAATGTGGTCCAGTGGCAGTCGGTTCGTATAGTTGCCTAAATAGGTAAATTCCAACGTTCCACATACTTAACGTGTGTGTAATTATTCATAGGCCCATGATAGGTCCCATTATATGTTAGGTGACCCACGTGTAGTGCGCTCGCGACACCGAAAATGCAATACAATGATACAATGCATCACTTTCTGTTTTTTGGGTTGAGCATCTGTTGTTCCTTTCTCCTAGTCATAGCTTTATAATTGGCATTGCTGTAATGAAACGTTCTCAAACTAGACTGTTGGTAATGGTGACTGTACATTTTCTCTATTCAAATAATTAGCCTGTAGCATGATATAAGGTTTTTATTGCCTTAGTGAAGCAAAAGCATTTAAACATTAATTCAATTCAATTTATATACATTCAAAGAATTATTTTATTCCCAGTGTCTTTTGTCATCACGGGAGTTAATGTGTCAGCCAGCCACATTGATTAAAGTAGTCCACAAGAATAGATTAGTCTAGCTTCCTCATTAGTTTTGAGGCCAACCTCTTCATGCAAAAAAGTCAATAATAACTGTTGTGACCCAATGGAGTACCAACATTCACAAATGCAATATTGCCCTTTTCTTTTGGAGTTTTAAGCCAGCCTGTTACTACAGGGCAACAACTGTCTAGTGCATGTCGCCTCATCCCTAGGCATGACTGAGAATACCAAGGAGCTTCTTCATAAAAGACACTTACTGAACTTGACTTGTTTGGAGACCTTAGGTTCAACCTTTGTTACGGTAAAATCTTTGCAAATTGACTATCATTCTCTGTGTTCCTCCTGCTTTCAAATTTACCCTCAAAATTAGAAGCATTTATGTTGCCGGTGAACACATGCAGCATGCACATGCAGTATGATATATATATATTTTTTTAAATATAACAGTTGGTACAGAGCCAGGGCTATAGCACTCTCCGAGGAGGCTAACTTTCTTATTTTCTCTACCTTTGGAGTGATTCACCCATGGATATTTGGTTACCAGATATTTTTGTTGCAAGGACGCACTTGGTGTTCCCTGACCTGGTGCATTTGGCCCTGAAAAGGAATATGCCTATCTTGTTGGTTCATTTAGTAGGAGAGTAAAATAGCAAGCAGGTAATCTGAGCCGGGGGTTTTGGGGGAGTTACCGTGATTGTTAAATATTGAAGCGCTAAGTACGGTTTTCAACTCCTGTTGGTTTCTTGAAATCAATTTGTGGGCCAGAATACAAATAAATGTTGCCCAGACTGCATGTCCTGGTTGCTGTGAATTCCATGGACCTATTACACTAATATTCCAATCCTGATGAAGCACTGTAGTTAAAAAAAAAAAAAAAAAAAAAAAAAAACACAACCAACATTAATTCTCATTCTGTCGATGTTCCTCTGCAGGATGTGCCATTGCACTTCGACATAGTTTAGCCTGACTGCCTCCTCGTGTAGAAAGTCCCACAAATATGCCTTCAGGTTGTATGCACCTGCTAAAAGAAGCAAAACGACGTTCCACAAAAGGTGCAATGGATTCACCTACAAGAGTCTGCATCTGGTGCACAGCCTGCTGAGGTGTAAAGATCGAGAGGAGACTGCATATACGGAGAACTAGCTGAAGAGTGTTTTTCCAGAAAAGCTCTGTCAAATTTGGTTATGGAAGAACTTGCTTCTGTATTTGAAGTGATAGTAGTGTAAACATCATTGTAGTTACTCGTGGGCCTCACATTTAAAACATACCTAATTGTCTGTATCCTCACATGTTGACTATGCATACTGTTGCTCTCTACAACTCTCTGCTTACCTGGACCATGTTGGCAATTAATAAATACCCCAATAAAACACAAATAAATTGACATGTCCTCCTTCAAAACCGATGCATAAAGTAGATTTGTAATTTGTTTTATGGAAATGCATTAAATGAGTGAATTAAATACTTTTTCAGAGGAGCCTGTATGATGTTTCACAGGGGTAAAATGATTTTACGTACTCACTTGGTCTGAAAGTGTTATCACTTTTTTCATTTAAAATTGAGTTTGTTTACCAGTGTTAGAGGCATTCTACTCGTGAGCTTTTAAAAAAATGCTAAAACAAGTAATTTGTAGGATGATAACAGAGATATAATCATTCTGTATGTTGGCATTGCTGCTATGAATGAAAAAGAGAGAGACAGAAAGTAAAAGAAGAAACACCCCCCTTTCATTTTTATTTTATTACAAAATATTTTCCTACCATGATTGGTGACTCGCTACTTTAACCAACCTATCAGTTCGTCAGGTTGGCACTACCATGTTGACCGCATCTATCTTAAGTAGGAGACCAGATGCGATATGATCTTCTACCTATATGTGCCCAAGAGTTGAGTGATAGGACTGCAGACAAAGGCCTCTGCACTTTATGTAAGTGCTTTGTGTCCAGTAGAAGTAGTTTCATTGCTTTTCCTGGTGCAGGGCCATAAATCATGAGGCAGGAATAAAGGTCATCCTTCTCCATTTTGTCAAAGCTCAGTGCAGTCCGCAATCATTGTTGACCTCACCATGCCGCGTGAGAATATGGGACTGAGCTGGTTAATATAGTATTTTTTTTATTGCCTAGTCCTCTAGGAAGGTTCTGCCCACATTAGTTTCAAACTTGCCAGTGGGTGAGATGTGGTCAAGAATACGCTATCCCCCAACCCATGTGGCCAAGTTTTTTCATGTCAAATGAGCTCTAGGCTTATCTGGTAGCTGCTTGTTCAGAAGATTATAGCATTTACATTTTTCAAAAAATCATTTATCTATACAAATTGTTTTGGAATCGGAGCTCCTGACATTGGCATGGCTTAGAGGTATGGAACATAAAACAATTGGTTTTTCTGACATCTTTGTTCCTGAAAGATAATATCTCAGTCGTCTGTAGAGCCAACATATGTACATATTTTTCAGCAGCACATGAAGTACTGGAGGAATACGCAGGCAGATTAACTAGTTTCATTTAAAAGAAAATTTGACAGCACTTTAACAAGAAAAGTTGGACATGTACACAAATTAATTTGCCTACCTTCTCTGGAAAACCATTAAAAGCTACTCGGTAGAGAAAGGCTGCATATTATTAGCACACCTACCATATATAAAGAAATATCTATTTCCATGAAATATACTTTGAATCCATTTTATGATCAAGGTTAAAAGTAGGATGCATTAATTTTGGTAAGACAGCAGTTAATTTTCAATGAGAAGTACGTTTTCTGATGAATGAGAACACCTTATGCAAATTCTCAAGGAAATTCTGCACTACTTCAATGGCAAAACTGTCTGTATGCTATAATTGTACCAAAGTCACACACACACACACACAGAAGAATATTGAACGCCTGGCCCTGTACATTGTGGAACGGTTGAAAGAACAACATATTCTGGCATTTCAGTGGATAAACCCCACTCTAGATATAACTACTCTAAGGAATTCCAGAGAAACAGCAGAAAAACCTAATTTTGTTTTATTTGTGACTAACTATAGAAGTTACCAGTTTTCCATTAGACACTGCTCACTATTGCATGTGAGTGCTAGAATAAAGTGTCTTCGTTATGTGACCTATATTAGGAATGTTTTAATGCTGTGCATGAGCCCTAGGATTGTGCTGTACCTTGGTGCATGTTGGTGCAAAAAGGAGTAACCCTTGGAAACCTGAAACGAGAAATTCTATTGTATGGCTAGATTTGAAAGTGTGAGACTGCATTGTGGCCTGTTAGGAAGTGTGCATTATGCTCCAACTGTAAACGACAAGGCACAGATTAGCCCATCTCCATTTTACTGACATAATGTGGCAGATTTATTCAAGGGAACATCATCTCCTTGATTGAAATTGTCTAGTACTGCTTTATTCCTCTCTTCTCCACTTTCCCATGCCTCATTAGTCCAGACACAGAAGCGCCTGAGCATCCAATACACTCAGTGACTCAAAGGCCAGATTTGTAGCATGCCCACTCAGGGACTAACTACCGCCATCCCTGGTGTTGCTGCTGGGATCCTGCAGCTCTCTCCTCTGGTGCTATTTTAAAACCCCTGATCACTAAATGGAGCTTTGCAACACTTTCTGACTCGGGAATTGGAGTACCTCATACCCGGCAGTCTGTTAGGTCTACCACTTCCCTGATGTTCACCAGCTCTTTGGAGTCTCAGCACCACCACTGGAGGACTGCGGTGACATGACACATTCTGTGCTTCTCAAAGTGGTGGCCTCCTCGGAGAATGGCAGTACCAGCACACTCCTAATGGCATAACATGAAAGAAAGCAGGTTGTTTGCTGTGGGTGAGGCACAGGATCTGGGAAACGTACTTTGATAAACTTGATAATGTAGTGTATAGTTTATCCCTTCGATTGTGGAGTAATTTGTTGTAATTTTGTTTTCCTTCAAAGGCATTCCCAGACAATGCAGCTCGTCGAGAGGTGGAAAGTCTGCCTGCTGTTTGTCCCAATGATGGATGCCCTTGGAAGGGTACGATTAAAGATTATGAGGTTAGTCAAAAGCATGTATCGCTGCAACTGTACTGGGTCTTGTTGTTGCATGCATGTTCATAGACAGTCATGTCTGTTGCTGTTGGCTGATATATTCAATCCATTCATTCATGCATGTTAACACTGGAAAAAGCTAAGGATATGCAGCAATTGTCATTGCAGCTTCTCTGTTTTTTAAAAATATTTTCTGGGCCAGATAACACATCAAGAAAATTATTTGTACACTTAGTGACAGGCAAACCTCTTTCTTCAGTTTTTGCTTCATTATTCTGTAATCATATTGGACTGTATCAAGCACTGCGACATTGTCCATTGTGTCAGCTGCTGAAAAGTATGATCACAATAGATGGTTGCTACAGGAGCGCATTTTGGTAAGAGCGCAAACTCTGTAAAAACTAAAATTTACTATAGGACTATTTGCCTCACTGGTCTTCCTTCTTACAGCTATACTTTAGTTTGCTGCATGAATTCTCTCGAATTACAAAAACAAATGTCTCATCACCCTATGTCTTGATTCCCTCAAATGGCTGCCTCTGTAGTCATGAAACATACACAAAACAACTTGCATCACTTATAAAGCTTTCCAGATGAACAGCTGACAATTTTCTGAAGCAAATAAATAAGAGAATAATTCAAAGTTTGGTGGGTGGCCCACTGCCCAAAAGGGAAGTGGGCGTAATGACCCCTGCTGTCCTGGTAGACTATCGGACACATTATTTAGAGAACTCCATCTGCCTTCGGTGGCGCTGCTGCAAAACGGGAGTTTGTTTTTGTAAAATGAAAAAAGTAATCACAGTGGCCCCTGGAGAGGTGTACTCTAGGGTTTTGGAGTAATTTTAAATTCTTTCTATTCTGGACCACCAGGCTTTTCCTGGCGGTCCCGAACAGGAAACAAGTATGTCAGGCCATATGGTCTAAATAGGGGCGACAGTTTGAGGTACTGGGACCAGCAGCCCAAACTCCTTTGAGCCATTGGTCTAAGGTTACCACTGGCAGAACTGGTGAGGGGCACTGTACTTGGAAGCATGACTGTTCGCATGGCTCCAAAAAGAGTGGACACACCTTCTGTTTGGCAGTCATGGTACTCTGCCACATTTGCAGTTAAGTACCCTGTCTGCCAGACTCTAAATAAGCCACTAAGTAACATGAGAAGTTGATCAGCAAATCTCTTCTACTAGTTGTAACTCCTTCTAATGGATACTTTTAACTGAAGATTCTTCACCGTCTGATTTCTCACTTTGTAAATCTCCCTAGATGGCAGACTGGACCTGGAAATCCTTGTATTACCTTATGTGTGCTGGCAAGTAGTGCCATTGCCCTTTTTTGTGAGTACTTCTTTTGTGGTGGCAGAGCCCTGGAGGTGTTATTTGTTTTTCTCCCCCCCCCCTCCCCAGTGAAGCCTAAGGTCCATCTTCTGACAGAATGTTTGTGGCCCTGCCCCTATGCATGAGAACCCTCATTACAATTTAATGAAGCCCCCAATGAGCCCCTTATCAGCCTGGTGCAAAGATTTCTCAACCCAGTCTGTTATTCACACATTTGCAAGACTGCACCCCTCCAGGTGATCCTACTTTTTCTGAAGCACTATCCTCCCTCCAGGTGATCCTACTTTTTCTGAAGCACTATCCTACCTCTGAGAGCCTCAAAGGTCAGATTTCGACCATTAAGTGAAATGCAAATTATTTTTACACAGCTCCTTCAGAAATGGAATCAAAGAAAGAGGGCACAATGGGCAATAGTCTTTTCATTGGTTACCCTAGTGCTTCTTTCCTTGAATGCTGTTTGTTTTCTTGAGTAGTTAGCTATACTCATGCTCTCTGGCAGGGTGCGTGAGAATGTGTTTGTTTTATTGAAAGATATCTGAAACTCCTTTGCACAAACAGTGCCAGGATGTGGCTAAATAAACTTTGAGGTTTGGCCTAGATACCATAGATTGTGTTGCTGGGTAATGGGCACCAGTGTTGTATTAGATGCCATGCTTGAATGTGTGCCATCAGATTTTCTGGGGATGTCCAAACCTCTCTGATAAATATGTAGGGCTTGATTGTTTGGTGATGATGCAGAATCTATAATCAAATGCTTTGACAGCAAGCTACGGGTTGGTCCTTGGGGTTACTTCCCTTTCCTGCCAATTTCACCAACAGTATTGGAAGTTCTGAGGCTATTCAAGATAGCTTGCCATCTTTTCACAGCTTCTGGGGGAGAGGGAAATGGAGGAAGTGTCTGTCTTCCTCCATTGCCTTCCATCCTCTTGTAATATCCCCTTCATTGATCATTTGGAGCCATTTGTGGATAAAGCCAGGATTAGTATGCTCCACTGTCACTCTGTGCACGCCCTTCAAATTGTTTGTCAGTATTAAGCCCTTCCCCGTTTGTGGTTTATCCTTTCAGTTTTTGCTCTGACATCTGGAGGATCATGCCTTTATTTTTTCCCAAGATGAGATGATGTTGCTCACCAAGGTAGTGTCTGAAATGGTGCCTGCGGCAGAAGGAGCCATGGTTGCTGTTCAAAGAACTTTGGGATTCTCAAGAAGCAGAGGTGTCTGACTCCTATTTTGGACCCCATGAGTCTCAAACTTGTTCCTTAGGAAGAAGTTCAAATCGACGACACTTGCTCAGATTCTGCTTGTCTTGATTCCAAAAGAATAGATTGTATGCCCATACCTATTAGGTGTGTACTATCATGTGCCGCTCCTGCAGGCCCACAGGAATGATCTCTTGTTTTAATGGGGTTGGAGTACTTACAGTTGTCACTGCCTTGCCCTTAGGCCAGACCTAAGCCCCTTTGGTGTTTATGCATGCTACGTTGGTGGTTGTGGCTCATCTTCAGAGGTCAAGGATCCACATATTCTTGTACCGCAACAATTGGCTCTTGAAGCATGCTTGCCTCAGCTGGACCATTTTCAGACAACAGTGTTCTTTTCTCCACTCTGGGATATTCCATCAATGAGCCTAAATCCCATTTTCTGCCTTCTCAGAGAATTACTTTTATTATTGGTGCCTCTTACTTGTGGACACATGCAGCCCTGCAGTGGAACGTTTGCATTTAGTGAACCTAAAATTGCAGGGATATCTTTGGACAGAATTCAGATGCCTGATGAGCATCTTCAGTGGTGGGTGTCTGATTCCAACCTGACATGTGACAAAATAAACAGTACAATATAAGTACATTAATAGAAGAAAACAATTGATGTTGTTAACCAGTTCACATTGTTATAATAGACCCAAACTCCAGCCAATCAGAGGCTAATAATAGACCCAAACTCCAGCCAATCAGAGGCTAGTCTGCACCACTCTTCCCTTCATCGCCCAGCATGGCTGAGACAGTATTGGTGATCCTCCTCCTTCCTTTGTCCACACACGTCCAAGTTCCACCAATAGTAAACCTGCTGTCAATGAGCAACGTCTAGGTCTTGCATCCTCAAATAAAATATTTCAGTTTGACAGAATGGCACCTCACAACAATGAATTTGGATCCCAGAGTATACCACCAGAATTCAAGTCGATCTTGGATCATTCAAAAGCATTTTCCACAAATAAGTCTTATGTAGCAATATGAAAGAGAATCTACTGCTGGTGTATTAAAAATGACAGCCACCCATTTCTTTCTTCTCCAAAACAGTTATTACCATGTATTCTTCACCTGGTGGAGTCCGACTTTGCTCACTCTTCTATAAAGGTGCTTTTGGCAGCGATTTTGCAGAAGAGCGGGTTAAATATCATTGTGTTCAACTAGACTCGTGAAAGAATTAATGAAGGGCTTATTCAGAGCTTTTCCAGCAATAAAAACCTCCTGCAATATCCTGGCAGCCGGATACAGGTCTTTCCCAGCTCATGAAGGGACCGTTTGAACCGATCCATAAAGCGGACATGAAATATGTTTCATCAAAGACAGCACTACTATTGACCCTCATGTCAGCTAGAAGAGTCAGCGCAATCCAAGCCATTCCGTTCACTGAGCCTTTGCTATAGTCCAAGGAAGATAAGGTTTTGTTAGGAGCAAACCCTAAGTTTATAACCAAGGTACTTTCCACTTAAATTAACCTATTGTGTTGTCCACCTATTTTAAGAACTGTTCTTCCCCTGTGGAAAGGGCTCTTCATTCTCTGGACGTCAAACATTGCTTGAAATTCTGTATCTACCGAACAAAGTCCTTCAGAAAATCGGATCAGCTTCTCATATCTTTTGTTCCACCCAGAAAGGGTTACGCACTCTCTAGAAGCAGCATAGCCCGTTAGGTATTGGCAAAAATTGCTTTTGCCATGAAAAAGGGGGAAGACTGCTGTCCAGAAAGGTTGATGCACATTCCAACAGAAAGATGGCTATATCTGCTGCTATGTTTGCCGGGTTATGACTTCCGGACATTTGCAGAGCAGCATCATGGTCGAATGCACATACTTTCGCCAAACACTATTGCTTGGATACAGCATGGAAAGCAGATGCCGCAGTTGGACAAGCAGTTTAGCGTCCCCTCTTTCATTAAGGTACAAATAGTGTTTTCGTTATTTAATTGAAGTGTATTTCGTTTAATGTGTTATTGCTCTATCTCTACTGTTTTGTTTAACTTGTATCTATTATTCTTGGCTCTTCGGGTCTCATTTATTTAGTACCTCTGTTGAGTGGTTTCAACTAATCCTCGTCCATTTGTTCAATACTTACTGCTCACTATCCTGTACCAGCATGTGAAGCTATGACAGCTTCAATACAGGAGAAGAAACACGTTACTTACCTGTACACTGTGGTTCTCTGTTATTGATATATTTCATAGATTCACATGCAACCCCCCTACCTCCCCTATTTTGGCTCACCACCTCTATACCTTACGCGTATATCTTACTACACTTGTGCTCGAAATCTGAGGTATGCTGGCTCTGCAGGGTAAGAGTGGTCCAGGGTCTAACCTCTGATTGGCTGGAGTTTGGGTCTGCTATAACAATGTGAATTGGTTAACAACATCAATTGTTTTTTCTATTCTGTTAATGAACTTACATTGTACTGCTTATTTTGAATACGGTGGGACTCCCACCATGACAGCGGGAAAGATTCAAGCATGTGAATCTCTGAGAGATAGCCATACTGGAGACCCACAGTGTACAGGTAAGTAACTTTTTTTTTTTCCATAATAACCAATTTTTATTAATATATTGAACAAAATGTTACGTTTGAGAAGCCGTTTGCACTGCAAGAATCTTGCCAGTAGAAGTTTCACCAATACGTGATACTTAATTTTTTCAGAAGTTATTTCCAAGTGCATAAATATTTGTTAGTTTCTCCATTCACTTTAGTGAATACCGCAGCCTCTTACGATAAGGCTCTCTAAATATACTTGCATTGGTTGATTGAATTCTCCATTTCTCAATCTATATGCAACAGCAGAAGAAAATCTACCCGTTTTACAGTTCTTAGTTTGTAAATGAATAGGTGCAGGGGTCCAAAGTTTTTCTTAAGTTACTTAATACCAAGGCTGCATAGGCTTGGTTGACCTCTTTAATCCATCTTCTAACTCTCTAAGCTTCCCGCCTCTTTATCTCAGTTTTGCAAGATTTCATCCCTGCTTTCTCTTGGTCACAGTTTTCCTCTTTCTCACAATTTTCATGTGTTTCACACCCTCCTTTCTCCAGCTCATTTCTTAATTTCTTTTTTGCTCTGATGATGAAAAATAAGTCCTGGTCCCAACAAATGATAGTTGGTGCCCACCACCGGCATAAATTAAGCACTGCTGTGTTACATAGTGTACGCTAAATTTAGTTCAGTTATTTCATGTAACTACTTCAATTGTTGAATGTGGAATAAAAGTCTTTTCTGTTGATGTTTTTACAGTTTATAAAAATATAATATTAAAAGCAATACTTGTTTTTTCTTGAATGGTAGTTCAGTTTATACCCATCTGCACCATTAAAATGCATTTCTTATGTTTCCTTGATTTACATTGCACCAAAGCATCATTTTAATGTTTGTTAAAGTCTAATTTAGCTGTGTCTAGCTAACCCCTTGTGAAACGCGAGCAGGCCTGGTTTCTGTTGCTATTTTAAAAACACTTCAAGCGTGAGAGTTCGGGGAATCCCAAAACAAAGAAGTGAAGAACTTTTTGTAGCACACAGGTCTGGGGCATTTTTCTGATAGTGCAACCAACTCTTGTCTCTTATTTCCATGGGTTCATCCTTAAGAATAAAAGAAAACAAGCATTTGCAATGCACTAGGGTCTCGCATTTCCCCGAGTTACAGCTATTTAGCAGTTGTAAACTCCCAACCGAATTTTTCTTTCCATATTGAAAGAAAAAAACAGCACGATCGCGCCGCTACAATTTAATCGTAATGAATAAGTGCAATTATCTACGTAACCGGCAAAAGTGCAATTAACTATGTAATAGGGTCGATGTTACGCAAAGCGCTTGACTTCTGCCAAGCGAGATCGCTCTGCGAACAAAAGATAAAAAGTAGTCCACAAACCTGACGGGAAACAGCGAGCCTCGCATGTTTTCAGTACTTGATTGCTGCGCTTGAGGAGGGCTAACCACTGGAAAAGGCATGACATATGTGTGCGTTCCACTAATGAAAGCAAGCAGATTTTAACAGGCAAGCCCACAAACCAATGAAAGACAACTGACGTGACATGAACGGGGCTCCGAGCCCTTTTCTAACTCCTAAAGCGTCTCGCAAGCACATGCGACGCAGGCTCGACCCTAAAGATAGTCTGTACTCTGCAGTCTACTTCATCGTTTTTCCACAAAATAGCGATCTGCTGCCTAATGCAAGGCAAACTTTTCTTGTTTTGCGTAACGGATTGTACAGTTCAAAAATGGCATTTCTATTTCATATCATGACTTGATATGGCTCAGATGTTTGTGGACGGTAAGCAAGTCCTCCTGCATCACACTATTTGTTTATTGTGAAAAGGTACCAGATTTGTTCTCTCCCTTTGACGTTACTCCACCTCATTTGTGGGCCCAGGGTTTATGAAATACTCTTGCTGCTCTGTGAGAGATGGTAGTCGCCCCTAGAACGCACCTTTCAAATCACCTGGCTATCTGCAGAGCTCTCGAGTTTTCAAAATCCTTAAAAACAAATCATATTGATGACATGACATAAAAAAAGAAGCTTTCATGACATTTTGCACTGATGGCACTACCAGAGGTTGCATCATTAAAATCACAGGAATGTTCAAATTAAATGTTACATCCATAAAATACCAAAAACCTCAAGAAAGAACCAAAAATGAAATCACACAAAGTGTAATATGTACAGGGTTCCACACATTTTATATATATATATATGTTCGATGGCATGTGTAGCTGCAGATACACATGCTTTGCATTATCCTGCCATCTAGTGTTGGGCTCGGAGTGTTACAAGTTTCTTCAAAGAAGTATTTTCGAGTCACGAGACCGAGGGACTCCTCCCTTTCGGCTCCATTGTGCATGGGCGTCGACTCCATCTTAGATAGTTTCTTTTCTGCCATCAGGTTCGGACGTGTTCCTCTTCACTCCATGTTTCGGTTCGGAAAAGTTAGTTAACAATTGGAAAATTTGACGGTATTGTTTGCGCTCGGTATCGGGTTAGTGATAGCACATCGACACCGAAGAAAAGAAGAGCTCCGGCAGCCCTTCGTGGCATCCACTCCTCGGCGGGGCCTGGTCAGCCCGACCGCGTGCGTCTTCAAGGCTCATGGAACGGACCCCATTCTGCTTCTGCCCCAAATGCCACGCTAAGTATCCTTCTACAGACCAACATTTGGTCTGTAATTTGTGTTTGTCCCCCGAACACAAAGAGGATATGTGCGAGGCCTGTCGGGCATTTCGGTCGAGGAAGACGCTGCGGGACCGGAGAGCTCGAAGACTTCAAATGGCGTCGACACCAGCTGGACACCCCGACGTCGAAGAAGAGGAGACATTCTCCATTCCAGATTCGGACTCGGAAGAGCCCGAGAGTGAGCAGCCGACGAGGCAACAAACCGTGAGTAAACCAGCCCCGGCAAAAACTCACTCGAAAATCATGAAGGCCCAGGGGACCCCACCGCCGACAGGCCATGGCTTTACCCAACAGCACTGTGACCAAGCATCGGCACCGAAAAAGGCCTCACAGCAGCCGAAGACATCCGACTCTGGTCGAGATATCGGCTCCGAATATACCCGGCACCGAGATACCGGCTCCGACCAGATCCGGCCCCGAGAAATCGGCACCCCGAAATCCAAAAAGGTTTCTTCGGAGCCAAAAAAGACTGCTGAAAAGGTGTCGGTGCCGAAACACCCAGCCTCGGAGCCGAAACAAAGCTCCTATACGGACGAACAGGGCCTTTCCTCACAATTACAAGGCCACAGGTTTGAACAAGAACTGGGAATGGGAGAGCCAGAACCATACCCAGAGGAGGCTCCATATACAGAAAGACACGGGGAAAATAAGTACACTTCCCCCAATTAAGATGAAGCGGAAGCTCGCATTCCATGAGGCGGAAATGCAGCCAAAAGCAAAAGTGGCTAAAGAAAAAACACCACCACAGTTTTCTCCACAGCCATCGCCACCGCCCTCACCACATCTGTCCCCAATAGCAACACCCCCAATTGTGCAGTCACCAACGCACACAGGGATGAGCCAAGATGACCCAGTTGCATGGGATCTGTACGATGCACCAGTCTCTGATAATAGTCCGGATTGCTACCCGGCAAAACCATCACCACTAGAAGACAGTACTGCTTACATGCAGGTGGTTTCCAGGGCAGCTACTTTTCATAACGTAGCATTGCATTCAGAACCTATAGAAGATGACTTCTTGTTCAATACCCTGTCATCAACACACAACCAATACCAAAGTTTGCCAATGTTAACAGGCATGTTAAAACACGCCAAACAGGTGTTTCAAGACCCAGTCAAGAGCAGAGCCATCACATCTAGGGTGGAAAATAAATATAAACCTCCCCCTTCAGACCCTGTATACATTACGCAACAGCTGACTCCTGATTCAGTGGTAGTGGGAGCAGCCCGGAAAAGGACAAACTTCTGGGGACGCACCACCACCCGACAAAGAAAGTCGGAAATTCGATGCTGCAGGCAAAAGGGTGGCAGCACAAGCAGCCAATCAATGGCGAATTGCCAATTCGCAGGCTCTATTGGCAAGATACGACAGGGCACATTGGGACGAAATGCAACATTTCATTGAACACCTTCCCAAAGAGTTCCAGAAGCGTGCCCAACAGGTTGTAGAGGAGGGCCAAACCATCTCCAACAATCAAATAAGGTCGGCTATGGACTCAGCAGACACGGCTGCCAGAACAGTAAACACGGCGGTCACCATTCGGAGACACACGTGGCTACGTACCTCCGGATTTAAGCCAGAGATCCAGCCGGCTGTGCTGAATATGCCTTTCAACGGACAACAATTGTTTGGGCCGGAGGTGGATACAGCAATAGACAAACTGAAGAAAGACACTGACACGGCCAAAGCCATGGGCGCGCTCTACTCCCCACAGAGCAGAGGCACTTTTAGGAAGCCACACTTTAGAGGGGGGTTTCGGGCCCAAACCACAGAGCCTTCTACCTCACAGGCCAGACCCACATACCAGGGCCAATACCAAAGAGGAGGCTTCCGGGGACAATATAGGGGTGGACAGTTCCCTAAAACAAGAGGGAAATTCCAAAGCCCAAAAACCCCACAAACTAAACAGTGACTCCAACGTCACAAAACCACAACACCAGTGGGGGGGAGACTCACAGATTATTACCAAAATTGGAAACACATAACTACGGACTCGTGGGTCCTAGCCATTATCCATTATGGTTATTGCATAGAATTCCTACAAATACCACCAAATGTGCCTCCAAGAGCACACAACATGTCCAAACGGCACTTACATCTGTTACAACTAGAAGTCCAAGCGTTGTTACAAAAAGAAGCAATAGAACTAGTACCCAACCATCAAAAAAGAACAGGTGTTTACTCCCTGTATTTCCTAATTCCAAAAAAGGACAAAACACTGAGACCCATATTAAACCTCAGAACACTAAATCTTTACATAAAATCAAATCACTTTCACGTGGTGACACTTCAAGAAGTGATTCCCTTGCTCAAACAACAGGACTACATGTCAACATTAGATCTCAAGGATGCTTACTTCCACATACCCATACATCCTTCCCACAGGAAATTCTTAAGGTTTGTAATCCAAGGCGTGCATTACCAATTCAAAGTGTCACCGTTCGGGATAACAACAGCACCAAGAGTATTCACAAAATGCCTTGCGGTAGTAGCTGCTCATATCAGGAGGCAGCACATGTACGTATTCCCTTACTTAGACGATTGGTTAATAAAAACCAGCACTCAGCAACAATGTCTTCAAAACACAAAATACGTCATAGAAAGCCTTCACAAGCTAGGGTTCTCTATAAACTACCAAAAATCACATCTATAACCGTGTCAAATACAACAATACTTAGGAGCAACAATCAACACACAAAAAGGGATTGCCACTCCAAGTCCACAAAAGGTACAAGCATTCCAAAATGTAATACTAAACATGCACCCAAACCAACACTATCAAGTGAGGTTTGTGATGAAACTTCTAGGCATGTCTTCATGCATAGCCATTGTCCCAAACGCAAGACTTCACATGCGGCCCTTACAACAGTGTCTAGCAACACAATGGACACAAGCACAGGGTCAACTTCAAGATCTAGTGTTGATAGACCGCCAAACACACTCCTCGCTTCAGTGGTGGAATCCTATAAATTTAAACCAAGGGCGGCCATTCCAAGACCCTGTGCCTCAATACGTGAGCACAACACGTGCTTCCATGGTAGGGTGGGGAGCACACCTCAACCAGCACAGCATACAGGGACAATGGGACGCTCAACAATGCCAACTTCATATAAATCATCTGGAACTGCTAGCAGTATTTCTAGCATTGAAAGCATTTCAACCCTTAATAGCCCACAAACACATTGTTGTCAAAACAGACAACATGACAACAATGTATTACCTAAACAAACAGGGAGGGACACACTCATCACAGCTGTCTCTCTTAGCACAAAAGATTTGGCATTGGGCGATTCAATCCCAGGAATCCAAAACCAGTTAGCCGACAATCTCAGTCGAGATCACCAACAAACCCACGAATGGGAAATTCATCCCCAGATACTACAAACTTACTTTCAATGCTGGGGAACACCACAAATAGACCTATTCGCAACAAAAGAAAACGCAAAATGCCAAAACTTCGCGTCCATGTATCCTCACCCTCACTCCAAGGGCAATGCGTTATGGATGAGTTGGTCAGAGATATTTGCTTACGCTTTTCCCCCCTCTCCCACTCCTTCCGTATCTAGTAAACAAATTGAGTCAAAACAAACTCAAACTAATACTAATAGCACCAACTTGGGCTCGCCAGCCATGGTACACAACACTACTAGATCTGTCAGTAGTACCTCATATCAAACTACCAAACAGACCAGATCTGTTAACTCAACACAAACAACAGATCAGACACCCGAATCCAGCATCGCTCAATCTAGCAATCTGGCTCCTGAAATCATAGAATTTGGACATTTAGACCTTACACAAGAATGTATGGAGGTCATTAAACAAGCAAGAAAACCTACTACAAGACATTGTTATGCAAATAAATGGAAAAGATTTGTTTATTACTGCCATAATAATCAAATTCAACCACTACATGCGTCCGCAAAAAAGATTGTAAGCTACTTATTACACTTACAAAAATCAAATCTAGCTTTTTCGTCCATTAAAATACATCTCACAGCAATATCTGCCTATCTGCAGATTACACATTCAACATCACTCTTTAGAATCCCAGTCATCAAAGCATTTATGGAGGGTCTAAAGAGAATCATACCCCTGAGAACACCACCAGTTCCCTCATGGAACCTCAATATTGTATTAACACGACTCATGGGTCCACCATTTGAACCCATGCACTCTTGTGAAATGCAATACTTAACCTGGAAAGTAGCCTTCCTAATAGCTATCACGTCTCTTAGAAGAGTAAATGAAATATAAGCATTTACTATACAAGAACACTTTATACAAATACAAAAACATAAAGTGGTTCTACGCACAAATCCCACATTTTTACCAAAAGTTATATCACTGTTCCACCTAAACCGAACAGTGGAACTCCCAGTCTTTTTTCCACAACCAGACTCACTAGCCGAAAGAGCCTTACATTCATTAGACATCAAAAGAGCACTAATGTATTACATTGATAGAACAAAACAATTTTGCAAGACAAAACAATTGTTTGTAGCCTTCCAAAAATCTCATGCAGGAAATCCAATATCCAAACAAGGCATTGCCAGATGGATAGTGAAATGTATTCAAACCTGCTATGTTAAAGCAAAGAGAGACCTGCCTATTACCCCAAAGGCACACTCCACTAGAAAGAAAGGCGCCTATAGGAAATATACCTATGACAGAAATATGTAAGGCAGCCACATGGTCAACGCCTCATACATTCACAAAACACTACTGTGTAGATGTGTTAACAACACAACAAGCCACAGTAGGACAGGCAGTATTACGAACATTATTTCAAACAACTTCGACTCCTACAGGTTAAGCCACCGCTTTTGGGGAGTAACTGCTTACTAGTCTATGCACAGCATGTGTATCTGCAGCTACACATGCCATCGAACGGAAAATGTCACTTACCCAGTGTACATCTGTTCGTGCCATGAGACGCTGCAGATTCACATGCGCCCTCCCGCCTCCCCGGGAGCCTGTAGCCGTTTAAGTTGATGAAAACTGTATATTATATGTTGATAAAACTTGTAAATTTGTAAATATATATCACTGTTAATCACATTAGGTACATACATACTTACTCCATTGCATGGGCACCTGTACTATATACACAACTCCTACCTCACCCTATGCGGGAAAAACAATCTAAGATGGAGTCGACGCCCATGCGCAATGGAGCCGTAAGGGAGGAGTCCCTCGGTCTCGTGACTCGAAAAGACTTCTTCGAAGAAAAACAACTTGTAACACTCCCAGCCCAACACTAGATGGCAGGATAATGCACAGCATGTGAATCTGCAGCGACTCATGCCACGAACAGATGTACACTGGGTAGTTGACATTTTATATATATATATATATATATAATGAAATGTGTGGAGCCTTTGTCTACTTTGTGCAGAGCATCTGCTTTAGAAGAGCTTTGCCCTTGGTGGCTGAATTTCAAGAAAAGTCTTCCACTGTCAGGACCTTTTCTGAATACAGCACAGTTCTGATCAGAGAAAATTTTTAATTTTGGTTTTTAGCATGCGTTGCACGGTATTAAACTCAGTCTGTTGTGAGTGACCGCTCAACTTGGTTGCTAAATGCTTGAACAAGACTTGAGGTCTTCATCTACTGCGGGTTTAGTGCCCTATTCTGATGTATCATACTCTTCCAGTGCCCTTGAAATCTGTCAGTGCAGGCACAATTTGTTGTTATTTCTGAATTGCCCTTGCATGCTTTTTTTCCATCAACCCCTTCAGGCTTCCCTCTCTACATCCTCTTTTCCTACTTTTCATTATCTTTTTTTTCTTGGTTGACCTCCCATTTTCCGTAGGGCCTGTATATCATTCCAATGTTTTTATTCCTCAGAGTATAAGAAATGTATAGCTCTCCTGCTCCTTCATGCCTCTCTCCCACAGATTTCCCCATTTCCTCCATAGACCGACAGCAGTCACTGGGAAACATTTTTGCCTTAGTTGCACTAGGATTTTTGCAGAAACCTGTTTGCTGTAGGCTCAACGATAGACGTACTGATCACCCCTTAATGCTGGCCATCTTTGTACAGGTACATGGTACTCAACATGGAGAACTAATTTTGAAAACTTACTATAAAAGGCCTGCTTTATGTGCTTCCCCTTGACGCTTACCACTTTTTGGAGGCCATTGCCCCCACCGTTTCGACCTTAAAAACGAATTTTCTCTTGAAGATCAGAGAAATAAATTTGCAACCATCCTCTGGGTGGAGAAACTACCTGTGCATTATTTATGTATACCCTCCGATTTTCTTATTTTGTAGGTGGTATCCACGCTTTGCAGTTGTGCCTACTTTGAAAGAGCCATCACCCATTAAGGCAGGCAGAAAATTCTGTCACACATTTGATATTAGTATTTTAAGCACAAATAAATGTTCAGATGAGTGCAGATTCGGGTTTTGTGCCTCTGCCCGGCTGACTCTTATAAATTTAGATATTTCCACTCCTGAGTGGCATTTAGCTGTGCACATACCTTCATGTACTGGGTCCCTGTCACCCTTGTCGGTTTATAGTTGATTCATCTCCAGAGGCTGTCCACCGATTACTTGTTCCAGGTTAAGCCTGCTATTCAAAGCAGCCAATGCAAACTAGGATTCATTTGTGATTTCATCTCATGTGGGTCAAGGCAAGTCTCTCATCTTTCGGTAAAGTATTGGCCATTAATGGGGAATGGATAATTCTTTCTAGGCTTTGTGTCCAGCTCTCCTTTTGAAACCTATGTGAAGCCATATAGTTTGCCTTTCTCTTTACATGAGGAACTCATTCTTTTCAGTTCAGATCTGACAGTTTGTTTGCATTCTGTAATGCGTCTCTCGCCTTCCAGTATCATTTGCAGACATTTGATCTCGTGTTTCCTTTTTGACTTTCTGCGTAGCTTCTCAATTGATTGGGTTGGATCATTCTGGATGCTCTGAAATGACGACGACTTCAGAACGTTGTGCATGGTACCGTAGCATCTTTCAGCAGCTAAGAAACCCCCAGGCTCATGTAGTACTCCAATCTCCTTGACTTCAGCAACAGGTACCCATAAGTGGACTTAGGTGTTGCTCGTATGCACCCATTACTAACGTGCTTGTCTAAACATTTCATTGTTGTAATGGCAGCTGCTTTGTACCCCACAATGATCACTCACTCCTGTGGGACAGTCCAAGTCATTTTAGCTCTAAGCCATCTCTTTGTGCTGCACAAGTAAAATCTTTGAATGACGCTGGTACTGGAAGGTTGTGCATGGATGAACAACTCAGCCCTCACCACCAGGCTGACTGCGCGTGTGGATGAGCTCAGATGTCAGCTGCCCTTTTGTACACTACTGGAAGAAATTTGACGGAAAGTCCCTTCTTTCCCAACAACAATCAGTTGTGGAAATCACCTACTCAGTCATTCTATTGTTACGTTTTTTGCTGCTAGAATTAACTTACACAGTGCTATTCTTGTATTGATGTTTAATTTATTAAAATCCACCATAAGCATACACAAAAACTGAAAGTCGGGTTCAGTGTACCATAAAGCAAATAAAAAGAAGCACATGGGCTTCCTGTTAGAGAAACTAAATGTAATGATGCAACTGTTTGCCACTGATGTTCATTTCCTAGTTATACAGAACACGCTTGCCTTAAAACCTATCCAGGTACCAAAATAAAAGTCCACTTATTTCAGTGATTTGTTGTGAGCCTCTACAAATGTTGTCAATCTTGCTGACAGTTAACTATCTCTGCCAGTAAGAAAAAAGCCAACAGCATCTTTGTAGCGGCCTGGACCAGCTTTGAATAATAGTGGTTTCAACTAGCACACTCTTTCTGCTTTGCTGGCACAAATGAAAATTATGCGTGAAAAATATTTTCATGATGCCACTTACATTTTAAGACACATTTTCAACTCTCCCAACTGCTCCTAAATTCATGTAATGGGAAATGTTAAAACCTTGCAGGAAACATGTGCTCCACACAACTAGAAAACGGGGCAAAGAAATGCTTTTGTTTTTTTGGGGATCTGATAACACTCGATTGCAAGTCAGAACACTGTCGCCAAGGCAAACTGTTCCACGTCCAAGCAGTGAGAAATGCTTGTAAGGTAGCAATGAACCCGTGCTGCTGGTGTCTGAGACCAATGGCAAGAGCCTATGCCACTGAGCTATAATGCCAGTCGTATCTAAGAGTGCCCATTAATTTGGTTGATTGAATTATAGTTTGCTTCACATTTCCAACATGCTCCTTTCTTGGTAAAACTGAAGGCCTCTTTTAAATGGGTATACCAAGGTTGTGCTCTTTTGACACATTTGCTCTCAAAAGCTAAGCTTTCAGGGCTTTTAATTTAGTGAGTCATTCTCAAAAGCAATTTATTACAAGACTTGATCCAGTAGCAAGGACGTTCATTTCTAACCAAAATTCAGACCTCACCTTGGACTGTTTTGTACCCAGAGTAGTCAATATAAACACCTTCAGACAGTGAACATTGCGTGAGGTAAAATCAGATTGAGAACTTGCAGGGAAATGCTCCCAACCCCCATGTTAGTTTGGTTAAGAAGCTAAGTGCCGTAACGTTTAAAATAGCTTCTTTAGGAAAAAAACTGTTTTTTTGTAATTGGATTAAGTCCTAATACATTACTTATTGCTTAAGAGGTTAAATGACGTGTGGGTGGGTCCTGCCTTCTTCAGCCCATAATCATAGGTGAGCGAAATACCCCACATTTTGTTCTTTTGCCTCACAAATAACATGATCATAACTTTACAACTTCACACCCAAACACAATGAATTACTTTGGTTTTCACTTCATTAACCTTCAGTTTATTGGAGTAATTGTATTCTTTTAAGGCACTTAAGGCCCTTTGGAACTTTATAGATGTTACATTTGGGAGGACCATATTGTCAAAATTGATATGTTCGTACATCTTCTTTTGGGAAAAGTATGCATGTTTTCTCAAGGTGCTTCCTCAGTTCACCTGAGCAGAGACTGAGAACAGGAATGCCAACACACCAAACCTATGCCCTGTTACTCCGATTCAGATATTTTTATGGAAACTTTAGATTGCTTCTCAGCAGAGTGGGTGATATTCTCCAGGTTGAAGGTTTTCTCCTTACAACCCCTCCTTTGACTCCTTTAGACGCACCTATAAAATATGCGTGTAATGTTTATTTTTTTTATTAAATTTTTTACTTCGAAGTATTGATGAATCAGAATGCAACAGATCATATTATCATCCAATCTTTTATATGATGGATGGAATCCCACCCATTTTTTGGATTGTGCCCACTTAGATGGGAACATCACGTACAGATTTTTTTAGTGTGGTTGTTGACTTGAACAATTTGTATGTTTGCCCCCCATCTCATGGTTCACTATGTTCCCTGGCTAAACGCAGTGATTTTGTCCAGATTATTCACAGAATTCCATAGCTTGTTGCAGTTGCCTCCTTTGCATAATTTGTTTAACTTTATGTACTGTCAGTCTCAACCATTAATGTTGTATACTTTGTTTTGTACTCCTAACCTTTTTTTAGGGCCACAATGGTTGCTAAAGTTTTAAGTGACCTAATGATTCTATTAAAAAGTCGCTTTTCCAGTATCAGATTGTCGGTAACCCACCCGGTTTTATAGCAGTTCTGTTGTTAACCATTACTTTCTTGTTTCCTTCATTACCTAACAAAATAACGGGTATTTAATTATTCTCTTCAGAAATAATGTAATCGATGCCCATTTTGCTCAGTAAAGCAGAGTTATCAAGGGATAATTTACAAACATCTAATAATTTATTCTTGGGAAGATTGCACATAATCTAATGTTTTGAACAACACTGTGCAGCCCCCTAAACACTAATTTTGTGTACCCTTTCTATCAGTAGATTCAAATTTTTTTTGAAGAATGATTGTTCACATAAACCAAATAGAAAATGAAAGTAAATGAATAGGATAATACAGTCTTCCATCTAACGTCTGCCTTCCTGTAATTTTTAAAATTTCTATCCCACATTGACAATTAATAGCCCAGAAGTTAAAACTGCATCTCAGCCTGCAATTTGTCACCCTCACTATGTCTCCTTCACCATGGTAAATTGTCCGATGGTGTGCTTCTTAAGAAATGTAACCAAAATATCCCACATCATTCACAGGGGCAGTGGTTAAATGAAGATTAACATCTCCACTAACCACCAAACCCTTATGCTGAAGCTCTCAACACAACTGATGTGTGATACAATCATTCAGATTTAGTAACAGACTTTGTGTATACATCAGCAGAGTAATATTAGAGGTAGGAGAAATGTTTAAGGTAGTTCACTAATTCAGCAAAGCCTATGGCTGAGGTCAATAAACTTACTTTTGTCTAGTAAGTGTTGAGGTTCTCCTTGTACACCGTTTCCGATAAACCCCAAAATGTATGCTCAATCGTGTTTTGAAGGCACTGATTGTCTATATTTTTCTGATACAGACTTCTAGCCGCGGATTCGTCACCTTGTGAATATTCCCCAGACATCAGACTGGAAATGAAATTTATTCAGCATTACCTATGTGCGCCAGTAGGTGGTGCTGTGCAGCTCCGCACTGACGTCCTTCCTCTCTGAAAATGACATGCGGAGCCTATATAGGTCCTACTCCCTCATGCTAATGTCAGTTTGTTTCCTTCTGCGCCACCAGGCGGGGATCTGGAGCTACGTCTTCTCTTTGAGACCTTTACCTAATTCAAAAAAGTTTTTTACAGTGTGCCAGTGGCATGTCACCTCCCAAAACCCTAAGTTTTAAGCCTTGTAAGGACGTGACCGATCCTCACTAAATTTGCCTGTGATGCCTACGGCCGAGCCATGAATCTAAGGCATGCAGTAACTGCCCGTCGATGAACCCAAAGGCCATTCAAAACGGCAAGGTGAAACTCTACATCGTCAAGCACCGGAAAACTACCAAACTGGACTGGTTCGAGTTGAAAGTTCAGTCGCATTCGAGATCCAGAAGCCATCTGAGCCATTCCAATGATTGGTCTCTTCCTTGATCCAGACCGTTGGGTAAGTCGAAGAGGGAAAAAAAAAAAGAATTAATAGTGGGACTTCGTCTCCTCCTGCCATCCACTCCCCTAAGAAGGTGCTGGGGTAATTTCATACAGCTTGATCTCGCTACCAAGACATTTGACTTGGGAACTGACCCCTCATCTTGTGGTACAACCCAAGTTTCCAGGGGCCTCAGCCATTGAAGAGTTCCACGCAGCTATGCTGTAGCTCTTCAGAGGCCTGTCTGCACCCTCAGAGTCAACCTTGAGCCCGCTGGAGCCGCCAGGTTCTCTATCTGGGTTACCGCCAGCGAGATCACCCTTCTCGCTAGTTTAACCCTTTTAGCCCCTGACAGGGCTGCACCCTACCTTTCCTTCCTCCACCTCCTACCCAACAACTGACCATCTTTCTTTTTTACAGCAGGAACTGCAATTTCTTCCTGCTAAAGGGGCTATCGAAAGAGTGCCCGTGTCCGGAGTAGGACGAGGTTGTTATTCCTGCTACTTTATGGTGTTACAGAAGGCTAGAGTCCTTCTTCAGATTTTAGACTGGCGCCCTCAACGCTTTTCTCCGGAAGGAGAAATTCGAAATGCTCACACACTGGTCCTTGACCCTTGAGACTTGACGGTGCCATTGCAGCTGTAGGACACGGGCATATGCCTGTCCTGCCGGTCCATCAGCACTACCTGAAGTTTTTCGTGGAAAAGCAGTGTGAGGATGGTGTGGTTGTGCAACATCCCCATTTAATACTTAACCCCTTTGGAACCCTTAGGTTTCATTTGTTAAACCTTCAGCTCAATTCTGGTTAGTTGTTGCTCTGAACAGCAAGGCTTACACAAAGGAACAAGTGTAAAGCATTTAGACAGCATCAAAACAATTGAAGTGATAGACAAGACACCAAAGAAATCTGACACCAATTTATAAAAATAGACTGTATTTTATGTGTTCTTAGACACCATAACTTAAAGGATCTGGCAGAGAGAAAAGAGAGGGTTCTTAAAATATAGAATTTGAAAGTTATAGTAAATCTGAGTATGTCTCTCAACTGCAAACAAGCATTGGCAAATTCACCTAACTGAACACATGGAAAGATTTTCACTAAAACGTTTGGGCTAGTTTTATTGCGGTTTCTTAGGACTCACTTCAGGCAACCAACTACAATAGGGAGCCAGTCTGAGGGACCAGCAAGGTCCTCAGACATTTGCCTTGCATGTAAAGCAGTCTTTGGTCCGTTCCAGGCACTTTTATCTGTTGTAGGGCTTTCCTATGGAAGTGGTCCGGATGAAGAAGGTTGAAAATTCTCAAATGATGCTCATGAAGTCATGTGATCAGTGTGGGTCTTGCTAAAAAGTACTCCTCCATCCACAAAGGGGTGAGGTGATCCTGGCCACAGGGTTGACATCCCTCAAAGTCCTCTCGATGCTGGAAGAAGTCCAGTCGCTGCTGGACTACTGGTTGCCCAGTATCGCAGTACAGGGTAATCCTTCTTGGGTCAATAATTCATCCTCTGGAGGTCCCAGCTGCACCTCAGTGACACTCCCAGACTCAACAAACTCAGGTGCAACTTTGTGCATGGGGTCCTGGTCCCTGGTGCTGCAGGGCAGCGGTTGGCAGTGGGTTGAAGACATTGGGCTACCAACCTACCCCAGCAGGCTTCTCAGCTGTTGTATCTCTGTGTTTTGAACAGGATGCCAGCTCACCTGCCCTTGGAGTCTTTTAGCTTTGGCTGGTCTCTGGAGACGACTTCTCAAGCAGGATTCAACAGGCACAGTCCCTCTCCTTTCCTAGTCGCCAGGTTCAGCAGGTGCACTCCACACAGGTGAAGCCTCTCTTTGCTAGTTCCATGGTGCAGCAGGGCAGTCATTCTTCAGCCCTTCTTCCAGTCCAGTGGACATCTGAGTTCCAGGTGGCAGGGCTGCTTATGCTCAGAAAATGCTGTCAGTGCAGGATGCGGTTGGTAGCCAATGGGCTACCAGGTTCCCTCCCATGTGATGACCACTTCCTTCGAAGTGTGGCATCGGTGCATCCCAGGATCCACCATTCTGCCACTTCCAAAATGGCAGGACCCCACGTACACAGCCCAGGGGTGTGGCTTCCAAGTGGGCCCCTACTCTATCCTTTCCTGTGAGTGGTAAGTACATCTCTCCAAGAGGGCAGAAAGCTGTCTCTGCTGCACAGCTCCCTCTGCAGCCAGTATGCCCACAGGGGTCTGAAGGCAACAAAATGGCAACTTTGCCAAAGTTGCACAATGAAAACTGTTGTATTAACTTCGACCTTGGAATCAAGTTGGGCTTAATGTAGCAATTAGTTTGAGATCTACAATGACTCTCTTTGATCTCACCCTGAGCACAGCTGAGGTGTCAGTTTATAACTCTGCTCTCACCAAACGGTGACCATTCTTTTTCCCCAGCAAAAATTACTGTTCCCAATTCTCACCATGAGAACATGTAAAGTTACATGTTCTGCCCTTGGAATATGTCGTACCTTGCCTTAGGGCTCGATAGTCACTAGATATTACTTTGGCAGGCCTAACTACATATACCAAGGGGCAGTCTGGCTTTGCCATTTGCTTTAAAGGGTATAGTCTGTTAACAGTTAAACTGCCCTTTCAGCCTGCAAATTGTTCTGCTTGTGTCCCACCCAGGGTGGTACAACTATTGCTGCAGTCTGTGAGCGGGGGACCCTCTAACTTACCTACCCACACCATTTCCAAGGGACTTATAGATAAGCTAACTCAGCAAAATAGGTTAAATCCAATTTTTAATATATAGGTTTGAGTCTTACGTGAATGGAAAGAACTTTGGCTCGATCTGTTTGTCTCTGACAAGAATGCACAGTATCAGCACTTATACATATTGGTGTTTCCAAGACATGTCTCTCGGATACTCATTCCACCTTAAGTAGACCTCAGGACTACTGCATGCCTTTTTGCTGATACCACTCTTGCCTGGAGTTCTCAGAAGATCAAGACTGACTAGCCCTCTGACTCTGGATTGGGTACGGAGAGCACAGTGTCCAGAACTCCTGGCCTTAGGCATCTGTCCTCTGATCAGGCCGCCTGTTTGGGAGCATGTGCCTTTGCAGCAACAGGGTGGAGTTCTGCACCGGGTCTTCACAATCTACACCTCTGTGCATGGAGATTGCGCAACAACAGCTGACACCTTTGACCTTCATCCTGAGTTGGTTAATGCCATCTTGGAAGCCAGTTGTCCCTTGACAGACACTGTATATGTCTGTTGTTGGGACTAATTTGTGTCTTGGTGAAGTACTTAGCAGATAGACTCCTTTCAGGCAAACTTATCTGACGTTTTGTTATTTGTGGTATCCATGGCTCAGCAAGGCTTTGCTCTGCACACAGTTAAAGTGTACCTTTCGCATCTTTCAGACTTTTCTGTGGTTGCCAGATCAGCCCTTATGGGTTAAGTCTCCAGTTGTTATGCACTTTTTCAAAGACTTACAACATTTGTTTCCTCCCTCTACTTGCCATGCCACAGTGGCACCTTAACTTAGTCCTTATGTTTCTCTTGTGCCCTCGCCTCTTTCACGTCACAACTGGGCTTTGCGGCTTTTCGTTCTCAAAAGTGTTCCTCATCACCATGACATTGGCGATGTGTGTGAGTGAGCTTCAAGCTCTCTGTGTCAACCCACTGTACACCTCCATCTTCCCAGACAAGCTGGTTATATGGAGAAGAGCATCATTCTTGCCTAAAGTTGTTCCACATTGGTCAGAACATCACCTTGCTGATGCTGTATGCTCTGCTTCTCCCCTTTAAGGAGGAGAGACTTTATGATTTGGACCCAAAGAGAGTGCTGTGCTTTTACATAGATCGTAGCGATTAGCTCTTTTTGGTTTTCTCTGAAGCAAAAAAATTAAAGGCTGTGCAGAAGAGAGGCATCGCCTGCTGGATTGTGCTCTGCATTAAGATCTGCTGTGCGTTGGCTAAAAAGCAGTCTTCAGAAGGACTACATGCTCATTCCACCAGGGCCAAAGCTGCTACCACTACTTTGGCTCACGGAGTCCCTGTCCTGGACATCTGCTGGGCGGCTATGTGAGTGTGCCCCATATGTTCATGAAGCTCTAGTGTCTGGACAGTCTGGGTTGCCAAGAGGGGCATGTGGCCCTCTCGGTCCTGCTGACTTGTTAGTTTGAGTCCATCCACATACTCACTATTAAATAGGTACTGCCTTGGTATCTATTCACAAGGTGAGGAATCTGCGTCTGAAACTCTCTATCAGAAGAACAAATTACTTACCTTTCATAACAGTCTTTCTGGTAGAGGCTGTATCTAGCTGCAGACTCCTCACCCACCCTCCCATCCTCCCCGTTCCTTGGTTGCCTCTGTGAATTAGTAGAATCGCAAGTCTAGCAATCTGTACACTTGTCACACCAATTTACTTTTGGCGCATTGCGTCTGAGACACAGACAGTCTTTAATGCAACTGACACCTGTGTGAGAGTGGCGCCTATATGGGCTCTGCACATCGTTTCTGTAGCAGAAAGGTGTCAGTGTAGAGCCACATGATCCCACCTACTGGCACAGAGAGGTACTGCTGAAAAGTTGCCTGAATCCGACTGATGCCTACGGAGTATTCTCAAGGTGAGGAATCTGCAGCTGGATCAGGCTTCTCCACAGAGTAACTTGTGAGCTACTGGTATCTCTCCAGCTGAGTATGAGTAATTCTCCTATGTGCAGCGCAGCCTATTAACTTAAATGCTTTTGTTTGGTTGAATTAATATATGTGTACCAAAATTGAAGAGTGTATTTGATATGAAAATGTGTATATTTTACAGAGCCTGAAATTTCCTAAAAATATTCAAAGCTGATATTCGAATGATAAATGATGCAGCATTGGGAGACTTAATACTAATGTTAACTAGGTACCAGGTGGCATTGCAGCTGTGGCTTTTGTGTATACCCCTGTAGAGGCATTGTAAATTAACTATGCCTTTTGTACATAACTGCTTGCAATCCTACAATGAGGTGCACATGGCTGGCATTCTTGCATAGGGTGGCCACTAATGTAATTTTGTCTGATGTGTTCAACACTAATGACATTAGTAGCTCGGGATGATTGTCATTGAACATAAGTAGCTCTTGTTTGTGAAAAGATTGGAGACACCTGGGCTAGATAGTCTCTACCAGAAAGAGCATCCTCAAAGGTAAGTAACTTGTTTGTCAGGGCTGTGGGCAAAGGAGTGAAGCTGTGAAAATGGGGTAGAGTTGAACACTGATGTAAGTGTACTATTGAAATGTTCGAATGATATGTTATGGAGATGTGGAGTCTCTGTATTGTGAATTTGGTTTAGGTTGTTAGTGATTTCGTCATGAGGAATTTCACACCCGGAGTGAGTACATCTAAAGGGCTGTAATAGAGGGAGAATTGATTAGAGAGCAGGGTGTGTGAAAGTGAGTGGAAAACTTGTTATGTGTTGGGGAGTTTATAATCAGGTAAGTGTTACGGAGGCAGGTCCCTCTGTGGGCTCATTTTTATCGTGTGTTGCGTACGAGGAGGAATACCTGGGTGGCATGTAAGGTGGGTGCAGAATGTGTGGGTGATTGCCATGGTGTTTTACATACAGTGACATTGAGCAGTGCTGGTAAAGAAATTCTGCACTGCTGCTGTCTGGACTGCTTCTGTGTGTAAGGAAGCTGGCACTGCTGCTGTTCTCACTGTACCTGGTTGCATTGGATCCGCTCGGACGCAGGTGGTAGTCACGCTTGGCCCCATGCTTGACTCTGCAAGGTACGCGTGCACCACTGCTGTCTGTACTATACTTTTATGTGTGGGATTGAAGCTTGTTCTGCTGTTAAACATGCTGTACCCATTCTCTGTGAATGCTGTTCTGCTTTTACTCTTACTGCACCTGGTGTGTGTTATGCTCGCATTAATGGTGATCTTGATGTTCATGTTTTATGTCTTAAGTGAACATATTCTCTGTCTGAAAGTACATTGCTATGCTGTTGGCAGTGTGAGACCTGTTCTGTCTGCTAGTTATGCTTGCAGTTCTGCCATCTTACTGTTCTTTTATAAGCATGCAAGAGATTTTTTGCCAGTGATGTATTAGTTCTTTGGACTGTGGAATCTTGCACTGCAGCTATCTGTGTAGTGCCTGTTCTTTGTAAAATAAATTACACCATTGCTGCACATGTTTATCTCATCTGTTGGTGACGTTTGGGAAATAATTTTCACCATCCAGACTATTAACTATGAACTTGCTTGATCACACATGAAGCCCACAACTTTGTCCATTGCTTTGAATGCAGGCTTACTGTAGATGTGCTCAATAGAAAAACTGAATTTGCCTTACTTACTTGACACATCACAGTGTATAATACCAATGGACCCCACTCCTCTTCTTAATCAAATACAACAATGCATTCTTGTCTAATTGTTTTATATCTTCTCTCTTATTCATTGACTCACAACAGATCCATCGTAGTTGAGACTGTTTGTCAACCACTTCAGAGAATATGCATGACGTTGGCTATCTTTACATCCTCTGGGCAGCCTGACCATATCTGGTTTGCACCCATGGGATATTTTGTAGCTCACTTTTCACAGTGGCATTGTAGACTATGAGTAAAATTCAAAAAATGGGCAAGAGTTGTTTGCGGTTGTCACTGATGTCCCCGGTTTACAACTTAGGTGTTCTGTTTTGAAGCTAAGCTATTGTGGATTTTACTTTATCTATGGCCTTTCCATTCTGTTTAAAGCCTTCTTAGAGCTCATCTTTTTACCTCCTACATTTTACCCATGTGTCTCTTCTGCCCAAAATGATGAGTGGGGAATTGATTCAAATTTGACCTGGTCATGCACCTTCCTGCCTCACGTCTTCCTTTTGTGCCCTTAACATATTGTGCTCCTTCTAAACACATGACAGTGAATGCTTGTCGTGATCAGCACTAGGTATGGCTGTTCCAGCGAAGGGGAATACTAGGGTGGTGGGGTGGGGTGAGTTGGTTAGGGAGGTGAAACTGCGCTGCCTGAAGTTTTATTTGTGTTGTGGGAATTACTAAAGCAGTTCACACTTCTTATAAATAGCATTATTTAAAAAAACAAAAACAAAAACATTTTTTGACAGCCTATAACCGGCTTCATTGTCCAACTTTTGTTTCATTTCCTTGAAAAATGAAGCCAATTATACTTTAATAAAGGCACTATGGTAAGAGAAGTTCCAAGACAATCTCTTTCACAAACCTGTTTTAAAGGAAAAGTGGGAGGAAAAAATACCAGAGTCTCCAGACACGCTGGAGCCTACACAGCTATAAAACCGATACTGCGCCTTTATGTAAGCACACTTCTATCAGCATCCCATCATGCTGTGTCGATTGTTCCAGTTCATTTTACTTGCTCTTGCCAGCAGTATCCTGGAGCACTACGCTCAGCCTTTTTGGCTGTTTTTTAAACTTTGGAAAAACTTTCAAAAATGTTGGTTTGTCATTCACTTGTCTTTTATTTTCTATTGTCTATTTTCTGGCACATAAGTATATTTTCTGTTCATAAGATGCCAGCTCTTTTTCTCATCGAGCATGTTCCTTGCCAATCAGGACACTATGTGCATTTAATAAAGAGGAGGGTACCTCAAATTTGAAGCTTTGAGTTCTCAGCAGCCTATAATCCGCCCTATAGTTGATTTGTCAGTCACTTTATACTTTGCCACCTCATAGCCACTAAACAGCTCCTGTGCCTGTTTCAATTACTGCATTTCCTTTTGTGCCTACCACCATGCCACAACCAGTGACACTTCCAACACTGCTTCTGCCTTATCTCTAGTGAGAACTAATCCATGAAGACTGAGGTCACTAAAGTGAAGGCCATGCTCTTCCGAAAGACTTTGTTCCAGACATTCCACAGGTCGTAAGAACTTACACTTACATCTGCATAGATACTTTCCTATTCTTTTTGAATAGCATTCATCCTGAATCTGTCTCGTCGATTGCATTAATATCTTTATTGAAGTACTTGTCAAAGCTTAACATTCCGATACCTACACAGCCAACTACTACTTCCTTCATCTTCAAAACTTTACATTACCATGCTGCCTTGAGACGATTACGTGCTCTGGTGCCAGGTTTATTGGATCCTGCAATGGTGATTGTCCTGCTTCAGCCAAGTGAGTTCCAGCTAGGTTGTTTAAAAAATATACATTCTCCCAGAGAAGGAGCTGCTGTTTCTGTGTTCTGAGCCTCCACCAGACTGTCAACGTTTCAGCTGCAGAAAAAAAAACAGGCTACGGCACAAGCCTTGACTGCACTTCCGGAGAAGGAAAGATAACATTTGATGCAGTTGTGGGAAAAGTTTGCTGTCCCTCAGCAACAGCCAGGAAGGCTATCCGTGATACTAGGCAGATGCAATAAATCATTCTGGGATTCAAGGCAGCGCTTCAGAAAGAACTTTGAATATCTTGAATGAAAGAGAGAGCATTGATTTTGAAGCAGGTAATCAGTGCTGGTACTAATTCTTAAGATTTGGCTTCTCTTGGCTATTATCAAGGCCTTTCCCTGAGGTACCGTTCCTTACTGACTTTAAACCTGAGGCTCAGGAAAGGATTGTGAAGCTTCCTTTTTCTGGTAACATACTGTTTGGTTCTCAAGCTGATAAGGAGATGCAGAGAATGGAAACAAAATTGGTGACCCTTTAGTCTGTTGGCATAGAAAAAACGGAGGAATTTTGGAAACAACATTACAAATCCATTGATTGTTATTTTTCCCTATACAGTGTTTAAGCCGCTCAGTGGCCACAGCAATACATACTGCAGAAAGAATATTAGTAAGCTATGACGCCCTCAAAAGTAGGAAGTGGCCAGCAAACATCTATGCTAAAGCAAAGCCTCTTGCAAAACATTAGCTCCTCCCCTTACCTATCTTCTTCCCCCGACCCCAAAATGGGGGTAACGTCAGAAGTCATACTGAACAATGGCAAAAAATCACAAATGACAAATAAGTACTGAATATTTTGCAAAATTACCATCTTGTGAGGTTTATTTCATACCCTCCAGTCATTCAAAGAGATCTTGGCAGTTTCAACTAGACAAGCTTCAGCTGGAACTCTGAGAAGTTGTTCCTGACTCCCATAAAGGAAAGGTTACTTATGGCTGTTATTTTCTAGATGGAAAAAGGGACCATAGATAGAGGTCTTATAGAGACTTGTAGCCTCACATTCCTTGCCTTTGAGTTTTTCACAGGCGTTAGACTGGATCAGAAACTTGTCATGAGTGGTATCCCTGCGTACCAGTTGGTGACATCTGTTGTTCTCCGCCAGACGTCATCCGCGCTGGAAGTGGCATGCGCAGTGCTTATATAGGTGCCACCCCAGCATGCTGATGTCATTTCTTTTCTTTCCGCTCCAGTCAGCGCTGTTCCAGAGCGAGCTTCCACACAAGTTAGTTTTTGACTGAGCTTTTTTCAACTTGTGTTGAAGCTTTTTTTGAAGGCTGTTCTCCTGGTGTAGCAGGAATGTCCCCTAGGAAGCCCATCTTCAAGCCCTATGGTGCCTGTCGCTGACCGATGTTGCTAACGGACCTGCACCATGTTTGCCTTTGGTGCCTCCAGCGCAGTTATGATGTGGGGACATGCATTTACTGCCACGCCATGAATCCAAAGACTTTGAGGAAGTGATCCCCCAGGCTCCTGGTAGCTTGATGTGCGACACCGTGACAGCCTTGTTCTCAGTCCAGAGGAAGGTCCCGGGATCAGTCTCAGAGTCCAAGATCTTTGTTGCACTTGAAGTCATCAGGCCACTTGGGTAAGTCTCCCTGCTAGAAAAGGAGTAAGAAGTCAACGAGTTCTTCGACTTCACCTCATCTTTTCAAGACAGCTGATCAGACAAAGGAGTGTCCTCATTCGAGGCCTGGCTCTGCCGTTGAGCCAGAGCATGAACTGGCTGTGCCCCTCCCCAAGTTTCCATAGCTGGAGCGGCCCCCACCCAACTCAGTGAGTTTTATGAGGTCATGCACCTCATAGTTGGGTAGCCCATTCCCTCTGGCGTGCATTTGGGCCCTATGGGTTTGGGAGGGGCCCCTACTGGGTCTCCACTGACAGCTGCAGTGCCAGTGTTCCTCCTTGGATACCACTTCGACCTTTCCTTGTGCCGGTCCAGATGCTCCTGGTGCCACCGGCACTCTCTGGCAGTGCTAACCTCAGTCTCATCCCCGACTCCAACATGGAGCCAGAAGTGTGTCGCCTGACACTGGCTCTGGATCTGATGGTGGTCATGCCTACCAGGTCGGATCCTGAGCCCTATTCATATGGGCTGGGACTCAGGGAGGGGGGTCACTGGACCCTGAAGAATACCAGCCCCTAGATCCCAACTTGGATGGGTGTGAGGACTTTGTGGACGCCAGCGTACTGGATACTTCTCCATATACTGGCATGGTTTCTCCTCTTGCTATGACTATGGAGGAGAAAGCCTCATTCGCCTAGGTGGTGAGGAGGGCCACTGAGGTCCTTGACACTCAGTTGCCTTCAGTGGCAGTCAAGCCTAAAGTCTTCGCAGAGTTGCTTCAGCTGGGAGTGGCCCTCTCTGAACAGCTTCTCCCATGTAATGAAACCATCATGGACATCCTGTTTGGGACAAACCCTGCACAGGGACTCCTGTGGACAGGATGATTGCCCGCCGCCACCGAGCCACCCCAAGGGGGTCCAAGTTTCCTCACCCAGTACTGTACCCCGGAGAGCGTGGTGGTCCAGGTCTCAATCTCCAGTTTAAATCCTGGTGCATTCCCTACCACCTCACTGGACTTCAAGAGGCTGGACACCTTAGCCAAAAAAATGTTTTCTTCCACTAGCCTGGCAGTGTGGCCCATGAAAACTGCATGCCTTTTGGGTCACTACTCTCATGCAGTGTGGGATACGGTTGAGAAGGGGCTGCCAGAGGTCCAGGAGGAGGCCCGGGCTGTACTCTTCCAAGCTGTTACTGACGGGAGGGATGCACCCACGTTCCCAATCCGATGTGGACTGGATCCCACTGACTTGCTGGGCAGAGCGGTTTCATCATCGGTGGCCTTACAGCGCCATGCTTATAGATGTGCCCTTTGATGGGACTCGTCTCTTCAGAGACAAGGGGGACTCAGAGCTGGGGCGCTTCAAGAATAGTAGTGCTGCGGTCAGATCCTTGGGTCTAGCCATGGCCCTTCACCCACCCCAAGCCATCTTTTGCCACAGAAGGTGCTTCCAGTTGCATCTTTATCCACCCAGCCACCACGGAGTGCAAGCTTTCCAGCCTATGTGTGGCCAAGGATGTGGTACCCACAGGCCTCGTGGGTCGGGCAGCCAGAGTTTATGCCAGTTCATCAATCCCCTGGCAGCTGCAGCCTCCAAAACACTTAGTTTGTCCTTATTCCATCATAGCCCCCCAGTGGGAGGCAGGATATGCCATCACCTGACCCATTAGTAGTCTATAACATCAGACCAGTGGGTTCAAATTGTCCAAAGGGGCAGTCCCCTCCCTTTCCTGACCTCCCCTCCACCGATGCTACCCACTTGCGAAAAACTGACAGAGGACCACCTCTCCACTCTCCATCAGGAAGTGATGGCTCTCTTGGCCAATGCCAGAAGTAGGTCATGGTTGCTATTCCCGCTACCTTCTGGTGCCCAAAAAGGACAGAGGCCTTTGTCCTATCCTACGCTCTCTCAACTTCTTCCTCAAGAAGGAGAAATTCAAAATGCTCACGCTCACTCAAGTCCTATCTGTCCTGGACCCAGGAGGACTGGATGGTAGCATTGGACTTGCAGAATACTTACCACATTCTTGTCCTGCCTGCCCCAGGTGTTACCTGTGGTTCACGGTAGGCCACAAGCACTTTTCGTTCACCTTGCTTTCCTTTGGCTTTACCAGTGCGCTTCTGGTGTTCACCAAGGTGATGGCGGTGGTTGCAGCTCATCTGTGGATATCAGGGGTGCCAGTCTTCCCCTATCTCAAGGACTGGCTGTTGAGGGTGGGCTCGTCCCAGACTGTTCTCCTACCTCCAGACTACGACAGACCTCCTGCCCTCTCTGGGGTTCAGAAGTCACACCTGACACCCTTTCAAACACTTCTTTTCATTGGAGATGTCTGGACACGGAGCAGTTTTGGATTATCTGCCCAAACGGCGAGTTCAGGATATTCAGGTTTTAAACTGATGTTTCAGCCTCTATTCTGGTTTTCGGTGAGACTGAGTGAGACTGCTGGGCCTAGTGGTCTCATGCATCCTGCTTGTGACACATGCCGGCTGAGCTGTGGGACCTGAAGTTCCAGTGGGTGCAGCAGCAGTGGAATCTCTACAATGTGGTCCAGATCACGGAGGGAACTGCAAAAGATCTGCAGTGGTGGCTAATGATTGGGTCGACCGCAAACCCCTCTTCCTTCCCTACCCAGATCTGACAATCGTGACAGATGCATGACTCCTGGGATGAGGCACTGTAGGAAGTTGGCTCTGTTTATACTATATCAAAATGAGAAATAGTGTGCACAGAGTCCAGGGGTTCCCCAGAGGCTTAACAGATGCTAAAGTGGATAAAACTAATGCTCTCTTTTGTGGTAGTGTGGTCAAGCTGTTAGGCTTATCAGAGGATAGTGCAAGCATTTGTTCTACACACACAGACAATAGAAGAAGCACACACTTAATGACTTAACTCCAGACCAATGGTTTTTATATAGCAAACATATCTTTTCTTAATTTATTTTTAGAACCACAAGCTTCAAGTTGAAGGTAAGTACTTCATGCGATTCGTATTTCACACGTTTCAACAGTACTTTATTTGAAATCGATAAGTTATACAGTTTTTTAAAATTTTGGCAATAATCTGTTTAAAAACTTGACACTGCAATTTTCAAAAACTGTTCCCGGGTAAAAAAAAAAGTTAGATCGATTTGCAGGTAACTACAACACTTACAGTTCTAGTCTCCAGGGGTAATTCCACAGATTAGGGTTCAAGTTAACCGTAAACACCCACCACCAGTAACACTGGGCCAGCCAGGTGCAGAGGTCAAAGTGTAGGCAAAATTAACATGGGCTCCTATGGAGACTGGGGGCACTCTGTTTCAGATCTGCACGTAGGTAAGTACCTGTGTCTTCAGAGGGCAGACCTGGGGGTTTAGAGGAGCACTGGGGGGCACCACTAGGCACCAAACATACACCCGCAGCGGCACTGGGGCGGCCGGGTGCAGGGTGCAAACAAGGTGTCGGGTCTCCAATAATTCTTTGAGGTGACCCCGGGGGTCACTCAGATGCTGCAGGTGAGGTCCAGAAGGTAGTTTCTGGAAAACTAAAGGGGTGGGGAGGGAGGAGGGTTTCCTGCTGAACGTTGCTGCGCCAGAGGTCGGGTTCTCCAAGGCCTGGGGGCTGCGGGTGCAATGTGTTTTTACGCGTTGGATATCTTCGTCTGGAGCTTTCGCAATCGGGGGGGTCCTCAGGATTCCCTTCTGCAGGCATCATCGTGAAGGGGTGGAGAGGTCAACCCAGGGTGGGCACTCGCTTAGAACTGCCTTGGTATCCTCTTTAGCTGGTTGGGCCACCTGGACATAGGCCGTGGGCGTCGGGTGCAGAGTGGTCAGGACTCATACATTCGGAGCGGGGTTGGAGTCCTTAGTTGTTTCTTCTTTTGGACAGGGCCATGGGAGTTCTTGGTCATTTTGGGTGCAGGGCAGTCCTCTGGAGCTTTGCAGAGGTCATTGGTCCTTCTGGATGCGTCGCTGTACTTGTGCAGATTCTTTGAAGCAGGAGACAGGCTGGTAGGGCTAGGGCCAAGTCAGTTATCGTCTTCCTTCTTCCCTGCTGGGGGTTACAGCTATGCAGTCCTTATTCTTCTTGTCAGGTCGCCAGGAAGCTGAGTTCAGGGAAGCCGTTAAATACAAGATTAAGAGGCGTTACAGGGGTCAGAGGGCAGTAGCCATCCCGGAGGGTGGCTGCACCCTTCCTGTGTCCACTTGCTTTGGGGAGGGGGGCACATTCCTAACCCTACTGGTCCCGGTCCTCCAGACCAAGATGTAGGATTCTGCAGGAGGTGGGGGGGCATAGGTCACCTCAGCTCTGGACACCTTAGGGGTGGTCCCAGCTGAAGTGGACACTCCTTGGTTTTCCTCAGTTTCCCGCCAAACTTGCCGCCAAAAGTGTGTCTTTGTTTGGGCATCTGCACTAGCTGGAGTGCCCTGGGGCACTGTAACTTGAGGTCTGAGCCTTTGAGGCTCACCGCCAGGTGTTACAGTTCCTGCATGGGGAGGTGTGAAGCAGCTCCACCCAGAGCAGGCTTTGTTTCTGTCCTCAGAGAGTAAAAAGGCCCTCACCCCCAAGGGGTCATAAACCTGTCTGCTAGTGGCAGGCTGGCACAGACCAGTCAGTTCTACACTAGAGGATTGGGTAAAATACAGGGGGCATCTCTAAGATGCCATTTGTTTGCTTTTTAGAATAAATCCAACACTGGCATCAGTGTGGGTTTATTGTGCTGAGCAGTTTGATACCAAACTTCCCAGTATTCAGTGAAGCCATTATGGAGTAGTGGAGTTTGAAATTATAAACTCCCAACCATATACTTAATATGGCCACACTTCACTTACAATGTCTATGAATGGACTTAGACATGGTAGGGGCATATTGCTCATGCAGCTGTGCCCTCACCTGGTGTATAGTGCACCCTCTCTTAGGGCTGTAAGGCCTGCCAGAGGGGTGACTTACTATGCCTCAGCCAGTTTTTTGTTGGCATGGCACCCTGAGAGGGATGCTATGTCAACTTTGCCTTTTCCTCCCCACCAACACTCACAATCTCCAATGGCAGTTTGCATGTGTTTGGTGAAGGGACCCTTAGGGTGGCACAACACATGTTGCAGCCCTTAGGGACCCTCCCTGCCCCAGGGTACCACTGGTACCTTTTACAAGGGACTTATATTTGTGCCAGAAGTGTGCCAATTATGGAAACAATGGTACAGTTTTAGGAAAAGAACACTGATACTGGGACCTGGTTAGCAGGATCCCAGCACACACTGTTAAGTCGGGATCAATATCAGGCAAAAAGTGTGTGTGTGGGGGGGGGGGGGTAACTGCAACAAGTGCCAATCTCCTATAAGCAGCCATCTGGGAGAGGTGGAGATCAGAGCCCTCTGGCGGAATCCAGGCTCCACATCAACCTATCCATGGACAGCACCAACAACATATGGCCCTGTAACAAACAGGACGGGGTGAGATCATGAACCATTTGTGAAGATGTTCTCTGAACGCCAGAGCAAACAAACTCAGCGGAAGATGCCTAGATGATCATGCATGGCTTTTCTGATGGATACAACTACCTGTGGATTCCTCACCTAATGAATACTCCCATTGCGCCAGCACTCAACGGAAATCTTCTTCCTAGCTTCTGCACGTCGACGAGGACGTCACAGTTGCCCACGCGACGCCGTCTGACGTCATACAGGCAATAAGAGGTCTTCGCCGACGTGCCGACGTCAGTTCCCTTTTTTCCGTGCCATTAGAAACGGTTATCTTCGAGGGAGCTACTGTTGCTGTTCGACAGTTACAGTGTGTTTTTTGGATCTATTTTTTCTTTGAGATTACAATGTCGCAGAGAAAGTTAGGATTCAAGCCCTGTCGTGAGTGTGGGGGCAAAATGTCGGTAACGGACCCACATTCTGACTGTTTGTGGTGTCTTAGTTCCGATCATGATGTTGACAAGTGTGATTCTTGTCAACATATGAATCCTAAGGCCCTGAAAGAGCGCGAGGCCAAGCTTTTTCTGGTGAAGTCGAAAAAGAAGGAAAAGAGACACCATCGAAAAGTCTCATTGGTGTCATCGGGACTCCCGGCGTCGTCGAGAATCACGGCGCCGGTCGAGTAAAGAGAGGTCTCGGTCGAGGTCACCATCAACTCGATGTCGGAAGACTTGGGAGGTCAGTCCCACTGTCACTCCCCATCCGTCGACGCCGTTGCCTTCTCCAGCCTCACCGACTTCGCCCGGGTCATCGGGCCAACCACCTTCAGTGTTTGAGGTTCCGCAGCCTCAAATGTTTTCTCTGTCGTTGCAGACGTCGAGGTTGGTGTCGCCTTCGAACCAGGCACCCCAGTACCCGGCTTTCCCGCCCCCTGGAGCTGATAATACCTTATTTTGTAAATGCGATGTTTTCCATCTTCCAGCAGATGGCTCCAGGTGGTGGACCGGCTGGTCCTTCGGGCCCTTTGGCTTTCAACATGGGTGCTCCGGCTCCGCTTCGACCGTCACCCTTTATGCCCTTTCTCCCCCTGGGGAACGTGGGCTCGGCGTCGGTATCGGCTCAGGTGGCTCCTGGGGCTTCGGCTCTGACAGCTTCGGCTCCGGCGGCTTCGATGTTTCAACCAGTGGCGCCGTCTAGACCTCCTACGACTCCGAAGCAGTTTTCTCTCCATCCGACTCCTCGTTCGGCGCCGAAGGTACCTATGGCGCCTGTAGACCCGGCGTCGGACGGATCCGAAGATCGGCATCGTTCTTCGACATCTGCTGACGCCATGTCGACGCCGAGGATAGAGGAGAGGCTGCACTCGAGGAGGCTTGCTCTCCGCCTCCTTGAAGAGCAGGAGTACCAGAGACAAAACCTGGAGGAAGGAGAGATTGAGGACTGTCATGAGGGTCTCCATGGGCTGGACACTGCTAGTGGCCTAGATACTTCCCCCGAGTGGGACTTGTCATCTCCTGGGGAGTATACAGAAGAGGCGGCCACTTTTCATTCTGTTATCAGGAAGGCAGCTAGCTTCTTGGATCTTCCTTTGCCGGTGACTGAAGCCAAGCAGAATTTGTTGACAGAGGTGTTGCATCCGGCCTCTACATCGGCAGAACCACTTTTGCCGTTCAATGAGGCGCTGCTGGAACCTGTTTTGGAAGTCTGGAAGAAGCCAGTGTCTTCTTCAGCTGTCAATAGATCTGTGGCTAGGAGGTATCGGGCTGCACCGGCTGACCCTGGTTTTCTTACCAGACATCCAACACCTGAAAGCTTGGTGGTCCAGGCTTCCTGCTCGGCAAGGTCTGCTCCTGGCTCTTTTCCATCTGTGCCCTCGGATAGAGACTCCAAGAAGATGGACATGGCATCCAAAAAGGTGTTCTCGTCATGTAGCATGGCATTAAAGTCCACCAATGCTACATGTATTTTAGGAAGGTACATTTATGCTCTGATGGACAAAATTGCATCTACGCATACGGAGGTCCCTCAGGGGCTATTGAATCTGGTATCGGACGCTCAGGCAGCTGCAACTCAGGTTATCCAATCTGGGTTGGATACAACTGACTCGGTTGCTAGAGCAATTGGCACTGCTGTAGTTACGAGGAGGCAGGCTTGGCTTCGTAACTCAGGATTTTCCTCGGATGTACAGTCGACCCTACTGGACCTTCCTTTTGATGGGGACAAGCTCTTGGGTGCCAAGGCGGATTCGGCCTTAAAGAGGTTCAAGGAGAGCAGGGCCACGGCCAAGTCACTGGGCTTGCAAGCCACTTCTTCTGCCTCCTCCAGATTTTTTAGGAGGTTTCGAGGATTTGGTCATGGCTCCTCCTCCTCCTTTTGAGGGAAATTCCAGCAGCCTACCTCTGCTCGCTCATATAGATCTTTTAGAGGGAGGGGTAGGGTCCGTACCAGGGGAGCCTCTCAGCAGCACTCTGCCTCTTCCTCTTCCTCTGAAGGGGTGCAGCAGGGGAAGCAGCCTTAGGCTTCCACCAATTCCCACTCACTCCACTCCTGTAGGGGGGAGGTTACTGAATTTTCTCCACAAGTGGGAGGTCATAACTTCAGACCCCTGGGTTACCAGCATTGTGAGAAAAGGCTACACCCTTCCCTTTTGGGAGTTTCCGCCCCTATCCCGCCCCATCCATCTTATTGTTCAGAAGAACACCTCCTGTTGTTAGAACAGGAGGTTCAAGTCCTCCTTTCAAAGGGCGCGGTGGAGTTGGTTCCGGAGCAAGAAAGGGGTCAAGGTTGTTACTCGAGATACTTTCTGATTCCCAAGAAGGATGGTCGGTTGAGGCCAATCCTGGACCTAAGGATCTTGAATTGGTTCCTCAAACAGGAAAAGTTCAAGATGCTGACCCTAGCTCAGGTGCTTTTGTCGCTGAACAATGGAGATTGGATGGTGTCTGTCGACTTGCAGGATGCTTACTTTCATATCCCGATACTCAAGTCGCACAGGAAGTATCTCCGGTTTGTGGTGGGGTCGCAGCACTATCAGTTTGCGGTTCTCCCGTTTGGTATTACTTCAGCACCTTGAGTCTTCACGAAGGTGATGTCGGTGGTTGCGGCAGAGCTCAGACGGAAGGGGATAGCAGTATTTCCTTATCTAGACGACTGGTTGATCAAAGCCAGGTCTCCGGAGCTCGTGTTGCGTCACCTACAGTCCACAACCCAGTTGTTGTTCGACCTGGGCTTTTCGTTGAACGTGCCCAAATCTCACCTAGAGCCCTCTCAGAGCCTCCTGTTCATAGGGGCAGTACTGGATACAACATTGAATCGAGCATTTCCTCCGCCTCAGCGGGTTCAGGACATTCAGGCGTTGGTTCCAATGTTTTAAAATGGAGCGGTCATTCCAGTCCTCAAGGTCCTACGTCTACTCGGTCTGTTTGCTTCGTGCATACTGTTGGTCACGCATGCTCGCTGGCACATGAGGGCTCTTCAGTGGTGCCTCCGAAGGCAGTGGTCTCAACACAAAGGGTATCTCGAAGGCTCAGTGAGGATCTCCAGAGATGCTGCCATGGATTTGAAATGGTGGATTGCAGACGACAATCTTTCCCGAGGAAGGCCGTTCTCGCAAGTTCCGCCTGTGACCACAGTAATAACGGATGCTTCCACTCTAGGGTGGGGAGCTCATCCGGGGGACCTGGAGATCAAGGGGCTTTGGTCTCCAGTGGAACAGATGTTTCATATAAATCTGTTGGAGTTGCGGGCTGTACGTCTGGCTCTCAAGGCCTTCCTCCCATCCCTTCGTGGTCAGTCGGTTCAGGTCCTGGCGGACAACACTACTGCTATGTGGTATATAAACAAGCAGGGAGGGGTAGGGTCGTACCTTCTCTGCAGAGAAGCTCTTCGGCTATGGTCCTGGGCAAAGGACCATCAGATTTGCTTGGTAGCAAATCATCTGGCGGGAGTCTTGAACGTACGTGCGGACAGTCTCAGTCGCCATTTCTCGGCCGATCACGAGTGGCGTCTCCATCCACATCAAGTCCGGATAATCTTCCAGATGTGGGGGTTTCCTCGGATAGATCTATTTGCCACCCGGGAGAACTCGCACTGCCCGTTATTCTGCAGCCTCCAGTATCCGGTGCAAGGAGCTTTGGGGGACGCGTTTCAGATGACCTGGTGCGACCAGCTGCTTTACGCGTTCCCCCCCATACCCTTGATTCCTCGGGTGTTGAGGAAAATTCGCCAAGACCGGGCCCAAGTTATCTTAATTGCTCTGGATTGGCCAAGGAGGGTGTGGTATTCCGACCTTCTCCAACTCTCACTGTGCCCTCTGCTCCGTCTCCCTCTCAGGGCAGACCTCCTCTCGCAGTCGCAGGTTCATGTTTTCCACCCCAACCTCCAGAGCCTGCACCTTCATGCCTGGAGATTGAACGGGGCAACCTGAGTTCCTTTTCTCTCCCGCCTGAGGTAGTGGATGTTATCTTATCGGCCAGGCGACACTCCACTAAATCTATCTACGCTAATAGGTGGTCTAAATTTGTGGTTTGGTGTGGAGAGAGGCAGATTGATCCCTTACGTGCTCATTTGTTGGATGTTTTATCTTTTGCTTTGTCTTTAGCACAGAGGGGTTGTGCAGTGGCTACTGTTAAGGGTTACTTGTCTGCCTTGTCAGCCTTTATTTGTCTTCCAGACCATTCTTCTTTATTTAAATCCCCAATAGTACTTAGATTCTTGAAGGGCCTTATGAATAAATTTCCTCCAACTCCTTTCGTTATGCCTCAATGGGATTTGACCTTGGTTCTAACTTTCCTTATGGGTTCCCCTTTTGAGCCTATGCATTCTTGTCCCATAAGATTATTAGTTCTTAAAACGGTTTTCCTGGTTGCTATTACCTCTGCAAGGAGAGTGAGTGAGTTGCAGGCTCTATCGGTAAAACCCCCTTATACATCTTTTTATGGGGATAAGGTGGTGTTGAGGACCAAGGCTGCTTTCCTTCCGAAGGTTGTTTCACCCTTTCATTTGGCCCAGACAATTACTCTATCCACGTTTTATCCTCCGCCTCATCCGTCAAAGGAAGAAGAGAGACTACACCGCTTGGACCCAAAGAGGGCGTTAAGCTTTTATATAGACAGGACAAAGGATTTCAGGCTGGAGGAGCAGCTTTTCATTGGATACGTGGGAAAGAGGAGAGGAAAGGCAGTCCACAAGAGAACACTCTCCAGGTGGGTTGTTCTTTGCATTAAAATGTGTTACTCCTTAGCAAAGAAGGATCCCCCTGATGGTATAAGAGCTCATTCCACCAGAGCTAAGTCAGCCTCCTCGGCCTTGGCTAGGGGTGTTCCTGTGGTCAACATCTGCAAGGCCGCAACTTGGTCACCCCTTCATACTTTTGTGAAGCATTACTGCTTGGACTCTGAGGTCAGAAGGGATGGCCATTTTGCACGGTCAGTGCTGCAGGATTTCTTGGTTTGACCATTCAGGCACCAACCACCGAGTGCGGTACTGCTTTGGGACTCTATTCATTAGGTGAGGAATCCACAGGTAGTTGTATCCATCAGAAGAACGAGTTACTTACCTTCGGTAACGACTTTTCTGGTGGATACATTAGCTACCTGTGGATTCCTCACGGTCCCACCCGCCTCCCCGTTGCCTGTTTGGTCTAACCAAGTAATTCTTGAGTGTGCTCCTCTTGGTTTTGAGGATTGGTATATATTATGTATATATGTTTATATGTATATATATAGTTCATATATTTATTTACTTGTTTAAAAAAAAAAAAATGGTAGGTTGAATTCTCAGAATGATGTTGTTTGTTTGGAATATCATTAAATATTACTATTGTTCTTTCATCTCAATGGCCTATTATTCTCAGGCACGTAAAAAATGTTGGTACTGACGTCGGCACGTCGGCGAGGACCTCTTATTGCCTGTATGACGTCAGACGGCGTTGCGTGGGCAACTGTGACGTCCTCGTCGACGTGCAGAAGCTAGGAAGAAGATTTCCGTTGAGTGCTGGCGCAATGGGAGTATTCATTAGGTGAGGAATCCACAGGTAGCTAATGTATCCACCAGAAAAGTCGTTACTGAAGGTAAGTAACTCGTTCTTCCATCCGAAGGCCCACCAGGTGTTGAACCACCAGTGATATGCCCTGACACTCCAGCCATGTTCAGATTTGTTGCAGGTCCACATGGTCGACATCTGAAGTGGTCTCATCCACCAATGGCGAGAGCATTGGTAAGATCTGTTCGCCACCACCGAGGACGTGCAATGTAAGCAGTCCTGCGTGCTGGAGTCTCCAAGAAGGCTCTTGCTCAGACGCTTTTCGTCTTCAATAGAGCTCATGCATCCTGTATGTCTTTCTGCCCTTACTCCTGCCCATAGTTCTCAAGAACATCAGTAATGACCGGGCACAAGTCATCCTTGTAGTTCCAGACTGGGCTCGGAAAGTTTGATATCCCGAACTGTTGAGCATGGCCATGAATCTTCTGGTCAGGCTGCCCCTTCGGGAGGATCTTCTGTTGCAGCAGCAAGGGAGGGTTCTGCACCCGAACCGGTCTTCGATCCACCTTCATGTGTGGAGATTGAGCGGCAGCCAGGTGTCCCTCTACCAAGACTGTATATTCCTGCCATAGGAGCAAGTTTATGGCATGGTGTGCAGAGAAACAGATTGACCCTCACTCTGTTCCCCTCTCAAGTTCTTCCCTTTATTCTCACTCTTACCCAGCAGGGGTCTGCTCTGGACACTCTCAAGGGCTACTTTTCAGCCATTTTAGCCTTTTTGCAGCTGCTTAATCAACCTTCCCTCTTCAACTCATGCCTCAGTGGGACCTTAATATTGTGCTCCTGTTTTTTTGTGTGCTCCCTTTGAGCCTCTTCATAATTGTCCCCTCAGGCTTCTTGCCATTAAGATGGCCTTTCTCCTGACCATAACATCTGCCCGGTGGGTCAGTAAGCTTCAGGCCTTATCATCAAATCCTCCATATCGAAGCATTTATCCAGACAAGTTTGTTCTGCGAAGTAGGGTATCTTTTCTGTCGAAAGTTTTCACCCCATTTCATTTGGCCAATGCATCACCCAGCCTACATTTTATGCTCCACCACATCCTTCCAAGGAAGAAGTGTCTCCTCACCATCTGGATTTAATAAGAGCCTTGTCGTTCTACCTTGACCGCACTATAGAGTTTCAGGTGGACGAATAACTCTTCGAGGGATGTGTCGAAGCTAAGAAGGGAAAGGCAGAACAGAAATGGACCATCTCCCATTAGATGGTGCTCTGCATTAAAATCTGCTGCACACTGGCCAAAAAGCATCCCTCAGAGGTTTTGCGTGCTCATTCCACCAGAGCAAAAGCTACAACCACAGCGTTAGCGCACAAAGTTCTAGTTCTGGACATCTGTCAGGAAGCAACATGGGCCTTGTTGCACATGTTCACGAAGCACTACTGCCTGGACATTCAGGTCTGTTGGGATAGGCACTTTGCTTGTTCCGACCGGGAGGACTTTTTGGCCTAAAAGCTGTCTCACTGGCCCGACACCGGAGAGGTTTTGCTTGGGTATCTATTCAAAAGTGTAGCAATCTGAGGCTCGAAGTCTCCATCAGATGAACAAGTAAAGTACCTTTGGTAATGCCTTATCTGATAGAGACTATTTAGCAGCAGATTCCTAACTGACCCACCCCGTCCTCTCCGCTCTGTGAGCTGATTCTAGGGTCAGGGCTGTTTCCTTTTCAAGGGCCCTAGGGTGCCACATCAGTATTCATCATGGTCCTGGCGTGGAAAGTCGCAAAAAGAAACTGACCTAGGCACACTGGGGTGGTGCCTGTACTGGCATCATGCATGTCACTTTTATCAAGGACTCAACCGATTAAAGCCACCTACTGGCACACATGGATACTGCTCACAAAAAAAGTCCTGATCCAGTCTGATGTCTGGGGAAAATTCAGAGGTAGGGACTCTGCGGGTAGATAAGGGTTTCCTAAAGGTAAGTAATTTGTTTTTGAGTCCCTTCCTCGACTTGATAGGGGTGAAAGAAGAGAGGAATTCAGAACTTCAGTACGCCATCAAATCTATTAATACGCCTCTCAAGGGTATTGGATGCATTCAGTAAATCTTGAATATGCATACTTTTAATAATAGCGAAACAGGAAAAGTTCTTGAGGTTTCTTGTCAGAAAAGATTATTAGAATACAAAGTCCTTCCATTTGTCTTAAAATTGTAGAAAGATCATTCTCCAAGTGTTGTAAATACAATATCAGTGCACTGACTAGGTTAGAAAGGAGGTACAAGAACCAGACTACTGGTCCACCCACAATTTAGAACGGGATGATAGTCATGTACTCTCACATCAATGCAGTTCATTGCGAAGGGATCAAAAGGCAGAAGGAGATTTTCTCAGAAGAATCTTGCAGGGGAATTTTTGCATTCAACGAAGGTGATTATCTTCATCTGCTCTTGGACAGTGCTGCATTTTAGATGTTACTTTATTTCACTTTCAGGATTAAAATATACAACCATTACAATACACATTTTCACTTAAACGTTTACAGCTGGAAAAGTAGTTGTACATTTTTACTGTCACACTGTTAATTCAGTAATGCTTTATATTTTCAATAAATACCAGAACAAAACTAGTCCCTTTTCATCCTTTTCTGTTTTTGCTTGGTACTGACTCTAAATCCTGTAACAGCATTGTTATTTTATTCGTAGTTAAAATCATCTGGAAGCAGGTCTTACCTTGTCCTCAGTTGTTATGTTAAGGACTTTAATAACCTTATCTTTCACAAAGCATTGCCCAGGCAGTCTGGTAAAGATCACATTTTTACTTCTGATCATAAAACGTTGACCAATCATTGTATTGTTCCTCTCATGGAAAGAGAGAATAATGAAACAAATGTGCTCCCCAAAAAGCGAAACGTCCAGTGAATCATGATACCCTTTCTGCGTGAAGGGCATCTTAATTTCAGAATAATGTCTGAGAATTTGCATCCCTCTCAGAAATGTTCATAAGTAAGATGGGTGTACAGCCTGCTGTGTGGAATGTAATTTGTGTGGAGGATTAATGTCAGACCGCTTTCAAACAGTTATCCGATGCTGTTTAGTTCTAAGCTGGGTTAATATTGTTCTGATAGAGCCTCCCGTGGATTACTTGTGTAAACCCCTCCCATTCCACAGACTGGATCTGGAAATGTAAGACTTGTCATAGGTATGTTAATGATGCTATGTGGTGCTGCATATTGTCATCTGAGCCACATGGGCTCCACATGGGCTCCAATTATGTTGTTATATCAGTGTATGTGGAGTACACTGGTACTGGTGAGGTTAGGTCTAGTCTAGAACGTGTCCATAAGCGATCACCAGTGTCTGTGATTAATTCAGGCATCCCTTTCATTTCCTTATTGTATGTTGCAGTAGTTTCCTTTGGTATAATGGCTATGTCCCGACGTGGGTCCCTTGCTCACTGTGCCACAGGACTCAAGCTGTACCACGTCAACAAGTCCTAAGTAGTTTGAAGCTGGTTGGGGATTGCTTGTGTTCCTATCTGGAGGAGAACTGGTGCAGCAGTTCTAGCTGAACTTTTCCAATTGAAGACTGTGAGTGATTTACATATATCGCTGATCTGTCCATAGTGTCCTAGTGAGTGAGTCAGTTTGTAATATGGCATTAGTGATTCCAGAGGCCAGGATTAATTCAAACATTCTTTAAATCACCTTGTATGTTGTAGGCATAGGCAAGGCAGTGGAGACTCAACAAACAATTACATATAGAACAGCTGAAGATATCGTCACATGGATTGATTTGCTATGTGAATCTACATTTTTAAGGGTCATTGCATTTCAGGGTCATTCTACTATAGATGTGGCAGCTGTGAATGCTTTATTTAGGGTAATTCATGTTCAGAGCATTTGGGAGGCCATCCCTTGGTACTTCATGCATTCTTTCATTGAGCATTATTGGTTGGACATAGATAGGAGAGAGACTTCCTTCTTTGGTATGACATGTCTCCTGTCTTTTGTGGTGTGATTTATTACCTGCCCTTTACCTGCCTCCTGGATAGATGCAGGAATATCTGCCCATTAAAATAACAGATTACTCTATTTTTCTTTCTATTAGGTGGTCCATCATTTGTATGTTCCTTACCACCTGTTGTCCTCCCTCAAGGATTATTTTATTCCTCTGTAACATGTACAAGCATCTTTCATCTTTTGCATCCGTGCCTCAGTAACGGTGAGGAAACCAGAATGCAGTTGACGTCACTGCCATTAAGGTGCTTTGTAAACATAATAATAATTTGAACCATGTGAATGATGTGCAGTTCCACCTGGCACTGTTGTAAGGCTGTGACAGCTCTGAAATGTTGGGTCTTGACTGGTACTTGGAGGGGGCCCGAATAAGGAATTTGTAGGGGCTGAACCATCCATCTGAAAGAAAGCTGTCAAATTATGTCATTCATTGAGCCCTGCTGGGATAAGCTGTTTCCCCAACTGTCTCCAAGCGGTATATCAGCAAAGTACACTTAGGCCATTCTTAAATACATTGCATCTCTGTTTTGAGGCTGAAAGCTGCAAAAGGCATACAATTAAGAAATAACAGAAATGTTAATTTTTTTTTGTTGCTTCATGTTTTTATACATATTATGTGCAGAAAGTGTCACACAGTTTCCATAGCCTCTATGTAGGAGCCCTCTTTCTGCCACTGCCACCTTGCATTGATTCAAGGATGAAAATAGGATTGTTCGTTGGTAGTTTCAGCTTTGTATGGTGCACATTTAAGTTTTCTTCTCTTTGATCTGCAGCTCCCTCGTTGCCACTTAACAATGGACCAGATTCTGTGTTTCTTGAAGTGCATAGTCAAATTTATAAAAATTACTGCCTTTGTACCTCATTTTTAAAATTGTTGTTTTCAAAAAAGCAAATGTGATTACTCGCCATGCCACCCTGTTGAACTGAAATAGTGTTCATTTTCCATCAGGGATAATGGTGTTGATTGAGCTTCCCTTCACTTCTCATCATGCCATATGCTTTGATAAATCCTGTGGTCTGGCTAGGCTGTCCATCAACTGTCCATTTGTTATTGTTAATATTTTTTGTGTATTTGTTGTGTTGTGGTTGCTCATGTTTTTGAAGGGGCCATTGCAGTATGTTCGGGCTTATCTCCTCCGCTTTGGTGCATCTTCAGAAGGATGAAGTTATGAGCGATTTGTGCTTGTAGCACTCAGGTTTGGATATGCCCGTTTAATTAAAGCACTCCTCTTGTCTGTGCCAGAGCACCCATGAGGGGAACTGCCCATACATGCTGGTCCAGTGCCAGGCTTGCAAGGTGATGATCAAGCTGGACGATAAGGAGCGGCATAATGAGCGAGAGTGCCCGGAGAGGAAGCTGAACTGCAAATACTGCAAGCTCTCGTTTTTCTTTCCTGAAATCAAGGTAGGGTACGCCTGTGGTCCTTAACCCACAGAGCTTGTGTTTGATTTGAGATCTATTAAGTAGCGACAGGAAAACAGCCCAGCAGGAACACATTATTTAAATTCCTTTTATGCTAACCATTGATCAATTGAGGGACTAGATTGAGACCTAGAGAGCAGTGTCAGGTAAGTGAGGTAGAAACTGGTTGTGATGGTAACTCAGGGAATAGTATGTGTGATAGGTATTGAAGGGTCTAAAGATGACTGGTGCATGAGACAATAGACAGATGTGAGACAAAACAAGACTAAAAGAAAGTTACCTTGGGAAAAGGAACTCTGAGTAGACTTATTGCAGGTATGAATAAAAGTATGGTGTTTAGTGGGTCAACATTAGTAATGCGCAGGAGAAGGCACCAAAGTTCTACAGTCTGTTAACAGAGGAGGGGATGAGAGCTACAAAGGCAACTGGTAATAGGTCAACACACAAACTGGATTGGATGGGCAAACCTGTGAAGAGCCTGACTTTAGTGTAAGAATTACTGAAGCTGCTATGAAATAGTTGTTCAGCAGCAGTAGTCAGTTAGGCTACTAGTGAAAGGGAATAGACTTGTTGTCTACTACTCTCATAGACTAGCATTGGTTACTTAACAAAGGCTGTTAGGTTGCTGATTAGCTGAAAGATAACAAGACAAGCTGGTGCCGGTAGTGGTAAATGAAATGGGGAACTTGAGGTCTAAATGTGCACCAGGGCTGGCAGAGAGAGGAATGGGAGTCTAGTTCGGCCGACCAGTGGACGTAATTAATGACCTGGAAAGTTAAGCTCTTGTGAATTGTGGTGTTGTGAAGACTGATGAACTGAAGGGGCCAGAGGAGCAGTAGTCACTGTTGGCCTCTGGGTTTAAAATGGGCATGGTGGGTGGTGGTGGAGGCTGAGGAGACAAAGATTTGCCTTTGAAGTTGAGAAGGAATTGGGCTTTTTGTGGAGAGCAAGAAGGGTCAGTGGTTTTCTGAACCATCTAGATAGGGCAGTTGTGGACATGGGGGTTAGTGGGGAGTCTTGGGATTTAATCTTGAATTAGCAAGGACATAACTATCAGATGTGGATATGCTAAAAATAGAGAAAGCAAAATTGCTTGATGCTACTGAAGGATGGAGAAGGAGAGGTGGAACGATTTGTGAGCTGGATGTAAAGCAAGCTTTGTGAGCCTAAAATCACTCATTGGGCTATGAAGGACTGGTTTTAGAAAATCAACTAACTAAGAATAGATTTCAAATGGGCCTACCAGAGGCAGGTAATCAACGGTGAGCCAGGAAGGTAAATTGGGAGCTAGTGGTGGTCTAGATGTTACAGGAAGTGCTAGGCCAGGTCATGGTTTAAAGAAGTAGTAGCAGGAGCTTGATGATGATCAGGCCGTAATGAATGTCTGGGAAGAATAGATGGATTAGCAAAGACCCAAAATAGAAGGGGAGCTAGGCGAGACATTTGGACTTTTGAGTACTTTGGGGAGGTAGATACGTTTGAGTACAACAGGTGGAGGAAATATCACAAGTGCTGTAAAGAAAATTGTGAATGGGAAGTATGATAAAGGGAGTATTGACTAATGTGGGCTTAAGGTTGCTTCATGTGCTGGTAGCAGCTATGGTGATTAGAGATAGGCAGCAATGCAGTATGTAGAGGAACTGTAAAGTGGTTTTCAGTAGTTATCTGGAGAAAGAGAGGGCAGAGATGGGCATGTGATAACCTAACCAGTGTTCAAGCTTAGTAAAGAACAGAGAGGGAAAACATTAATTAGCTGTAAAGCCTAATAAGGACCAAATACCGATAGCATTGGAGAGAGAGCAACTAGACAGTGTTAGAGGTGGAGCAGAGATTGCTGTGGTTTATTTGATTAATTGGTGAAGGCTACAGTAGACAAAAATTGTCTAGTAATGCATGTAATAGCAAGAATGAATGGTACCTTCAAATTGCAATCCCCTTGCCTCTCCTTCAGTCCCCAAATATTCTTTCATATAATGTAACATTTCCGAGCTATCATGAAGGAAAGTTTCAATTCTTTTAAGGACACTGAAGCTAATATTATGCTTATATTTCTTTTATTTTTGTATTTATTATTCTATAAAATGTATTTAACAACATCCAACTTGAAGGACTACCATTCCCATAAGTCCACCAATCAGATGACTGTCCCCACACAAGAACATCCTGATGGAGCAGCCTTCCTCTTTCTTTGTACGAAAAGCCTTAATACGAATTTCCAGCACTGGTGATCTTGTTTCTGATCAGCACCTATGAAATAAAGATAATGCATAAACTCCATATCATAGAATATCCGAAAACCATCTACTGTTTAGTTAATAAATCTCAAATCACAATGTAATGAGCATGCAAGCGAAATCAAATCTCCAAAACCCATGAGCAACTAGTAAAGGTCATATTTAGTCTAAATGGAGTCCAAAACAATATCGTCCAAAGGTGGAGAGAATGACCTTGTTCCTCTTTGCTGGGCATATCCTCACCATTGTGTCCTTAATAGAATTGAAACTTTCCTTCCTGATAGCAAGAAAAGTTTGTTCTATGTTGGGACCAGAGGCTTGGATTATGCTTGTTTAAAGCTTACTCACCACTAACAAAGAATTTACCCTTACTAACTTAAAATACAATTTCTTAACAGTTGAATCTGACAACCAGTCCGCTGCCTTAAAAATATCTTTTGTGTGTCCACCTATTTCAAAAGCCTTACAGGACTGAAATTCCATTCCACATTCCTACAGGACCCTAAGTGCCAAGCAGAGGCAAATTGTTTAGAAGTGGAATCCGCTCACACCCTTCTGATAAGGCCTGAATCTGCTCCAAAAGGTCAGGAACGTCCAAGCATCTCCTGTAATGTTCCAGATCATGAATCTGAGTGTTGTCCCAACCCCAACTAATTGGTGTGAGATGCCCCAGGCATCCCTCAGCATGACTGAACCTCTGTAGCAGTAGGATTAGAGAATCCATATGAAGTTCCAGAAGAACTGGAAATCATGCTTGAGACCTCCAAAGTGGAGTTACCAGTATGAGCAAGGCCCTCTGGTCTCTGACCTGAGCTGTTAACCTGGTAATCATCAAGAATGACTGAAACTCATACCTCCGGAACTGGTTCTAGTCCTGCATGAATGCATCTGTCACCATTGCCAAGGGTCTAGCCTCCAACTGAAGACTTGAGGAAGCTGGTGGTCATGGCAAGCTACAAACAAGTCCACCTGACAGAGGCCTTGTCAGACTATGATCTTCTGAAACAGGATCCACATGCTGCAATATTTGCAGTGCCAGGAATTCCAGTTTACAATGCGATAGAACTTCACTGATAGATACTCTGCCACGACTGAGATTCTATTGTCTAGACAGAAGTGCCAGAAGTCCCTGACGAGGCCTGCTAAAATTTGTAATCTCTTACCACAGAGTCAGTGGAGGTATCATACTGTTGATACATTGTCAATCTTTAAAAGGAAAAGGCACAACACTTTTTCTCTTGTGAAAAAGTGCACTGCAAAGGACTCTGTGATCAGTTCCAAAAAGCTGATTTTGAACTCTTTCTCCTGGTCTGCCCACAGCCTGACGGTGGTACCGTCTCCACAACAAGCTCCCAAGCCCAAAAGGCTGCTGTCAGTTTCCATAACCACGTCAGGAGCAAAACCGAAAATTACTTTGCCGTTTCTTGCCATCATGTGGTCCAGCCACCACTACCTCTGTCTCCTGGCTTCCTCTGAAAGCCAGACCTGAGACATGTAGGAATGTCCTTTTCTTAAATGAGCTGCCTTCAGTCTCTGAAGGCACAGAAAATGCAAGGGCCCAGGAATATCTCCTGAATAGATAACAGCAGATTTCTGACCATTCTGGCATCAAAGCTATATGGATTAGTTCAATGAGGTTTGCCATAACTCCTTACTAATGAACATCAATTTCTTGTGAGGGAGTATCAGAACCTGCTGGACTGCTAAACTAAGAACCCACATTGTTTGAGAGGAAACAAATTTTAATTTGAGCTCATTGGTAACGAAGCCCAGTGTTTGTGAAGGGGAGTGTGCCGTAGCAAGGTACTGGAGGAGAACTGACAGCTCCTGGTGTAACAAGAGGATGAAGTCCAAGTATGTTATCTGACCCCTCTGGACCGAACAACTCCACCACAGATAACATGAACTTAGTGAAGCACAATGGAACGGATGAAAGTCCGAAAGGAAGTGCAACAGACTTGTACACCTTGCCCTCCCACACAAATTGCTGGCATCTGCTGTGCTGTGAGAATACAGGAATCGTATGCGTCCTTCAGGTCCAACCTCATCATCCAGTTGCCCGGTCATAGGATGTCTCTCAGTACATGGAGACCCTTCATATTGAAGTGGCCGTAAAAAAGCCACTGATTGAACTCCCGGACGTTTATCATCAGTTGCATGCCCTTATCCTTTTTGTTGACTAGGAAAAGCATGCTTAAGAATCCCTGTAGATAGCTGTGTGGGCCTGCATCTGGGCAGCCACCGTTCACAAACTCTCGCTGGACTTTAACGTGGGTGGAAATGGGGTGGTGGGGTTTCTTCACCTTTTCTTTTTCCAAACTTTTTGGGTTCAGGCATCACTGATGGTGTTGTCATGGTTTGAATAAGTCTGTTTTTGTCACAGTTCATCCTCATTGTTGGATCTTTTGCAACGAAAAGGTTTATATAAAAAAAAAAAAATCTCTGCAGATGTAAGAGGGACTGAACAACAGCCTGCTTGTCCAGAAGGGAGTTTATCTCCTGTGTAATCAAAAGTCTGTCTGCAACTGAAAGAAAAATGGGTATCTGCCTCCTGGGCTGAACCAGAGTTTCATAGAACTCTATTTGACAACCAGTGATTGTTTGCAGAACCCATGCACCTCATGTTGCCTCCCTCCATTTCTGCAGGAATAACCACAGTTACCTTTCACCATATCTGTAGATCCGCGAGGTACACTGCTAACTCTGTGGGAATTTTCTCTGCTGCCTCATCCTTGGCCTCGGGTGGGGGAGAAACCCACAAACCCCTTCTGATCCTGGTACTGTGACTGGCGGTTTCCTTTTCTTTGAGAGGCTGTGAATAGCATATGCTGGAAGCGTGCCATCTGCCTCTGCTGGCCCTTCCAAAGACACGTTCGAAAAATTTGTTTTTTATCGATTTGTGGGCTTTATCCAGCTATGGACAAACTTATCACAAACATGCCCAGCTGTTGTATAAATAAATGGGTCTCCAAAGAGTCCCCCATCTGCTATTGGGCCTGCTTCAGACATGGCTAATTTCCACAAATTGAGGTCGATCTTAATTAAGAGGGAATGTCTTTATTCAGACGAGAGCGCACAGTTGATGTTCCCAAGAAAGCACATAGCCCATTTTGCCCCTCATGACAAAAAGTTGGTGCAATTATGCTGCAGGTTTCCTTTGTTTCCTCAGTCATATACAAGAGTTTGGTAAACGGCCCCAGTTTATCTAAAGGTTTACCCTGGTATGTCTTCCAGGATCAATAAAACCCCGTTTTAGATTCTTTAATAGAAACAGCTGCAAATGTGGCCATCTTGCCATCTATCTACGATGCCTAAGCATCCTTTGGACCAAAAAATGGACGTGGGTACTTGTCCTAAGGTGGCCCATGACCTCCCTCTCCATAATGTTTGTGAATTCTATTATCCACATACTGGGCCACTTTTTCGTCTGGAACGTACTCCACTGAGCACAGGTGAAAGATGTTGTCCATGTCCAACATACCCTCCAATTTATTCGACCCATCTGTTGCTCTGGTAGTGGAGCTATCCAACCTTAGGGTGCTTGGGATCAGTTCCCTGTCCCCATGGTCGACTGGGCCCAGGTTAGTTATGAGTCATCCATATCAGGCGCGCAAAATTATTTTAATATTTTACCTGGCCATAATTAATAGTAATAAGGGCACTTGTAGGTAAGGCAAACTTGCGCTTGAAATGCAGCTCCCTTTAGATTCTGTGGATAGTCACAGATAAATTTGAAAAGTAGCTGGGTCAACAGAAGACCTCTTTAAAACTGTCCTCCTTGGACCCAGCACACTGACGAGTAGCTCAAAAGCTGAAAGCAGACACTGAAATTGCCTCACAACTGTCAATACGAACAATAAAGTTGCAAGGGGAGGGAGAAATGCTTGTGTCAGATTTTCACAACTGAAATCAAAGACAAGTAAGACATGAGGCAAGAGTGTCCTGCTTACCACGCCTCGAGTAACGTCTGTGGGTAACTGCAACCCGCGGTGCCCTCTGAGACATACTGTGAGCCACCGAAGGGGCAGGAAGGCTTGCGGGGAAAGCTCACAACAAACCTTGCTCGCGCTCAAACAGCATGGAACATCAAGGACTAACACGCTGCCATTGGGTGCTGTGCGACCGGCCTGATCACACTCTGGTACACTTGAAAGGGCAGACGGTCATACTTTGAAGTTTACGTGCTATGCAGAATAAATTGCAAGTAACCTGAAAATTTTTAAATTCCAGCTGCTAAAATCCTAGCTAGCTTAAAAACAGTGGTAACATACAAATTTATCCTCAGAAGAACACTACAAGTACATTCTCAAGAAAAAACACTTCTCTGGCTATAGAGCAACAAAGAAAACGGAAGTTCTGTTTCTTGGACATGTTCTTTTGTTATGTGTAGACAGAGCCATCTTGATTGGTGGACTTTGAATTTATGCTTGGACTCATGGGACTTGAAGTCCTTTGCTTGGATGTTGGTATATACTCTCTATTGGGCTGCTGAGGTAAAATAAATGAATCGTTCGAACCTCTCGTCCTTACATAGACTCATCAAATACTGTCAGTTCCGTAATGGCTATATTTACACCGTACTTTCCATTCAGGAATTTGTTTAGTGCTTAACACTCGCCGCTGGACTTGTTAGGATCGAGCCTTCGATAGCATGTACTAGCGCATGTGTCTCCCTTGTGAGACTGTTATTAACTAAAAAGGACTTGGAGCCTGCCCATCGTTTACCATTTGTTGGCTTTCCTAGCACTCTTCTTTAAAGCCTCGTAATTTGTCACTGCAAGCCAAGCATCATTTCAAGAACTGATTGAGTTGAATCAATCAGTGCCGGTCTGCTGCTGCTGACATGAATGAGGTACTTCTTTTTAACTTGTAGGGCTCTGCAAACAGAAGGTGTGACTGGCAAATACGTGTCCAGTGGGACAAACACAATTGCAAAGTTGTATTTTCTATAGTTAACACTTTTATATTGCCAAGTCTTCTTTTCTCACTTTGCACTTTATTTTGTTTTTGCTCGTTGGTGTTGTTCTTAAAAGATGACAATTATTTTGTTCTAAAGATTGCAAAGCAACATTGTTTCTTTCTTACTTGTAATTTCCAAAATTATGTTTTAATGCAGTACACCCCAATCCTCCTTATGCCTCCCACTCCAATCCAATCCGCCACACTCCAATCCACCCCACTCAATCCAATTGACAGCAGACCACACCAATCCAGTTCATTCCACTCCAAACCACTCACCCCAATCCACCACACTCCAATCCTCCCATCTCACTCCAATCTGCTCCAGTCCAAAACAGTCTGCCCCACTCCAATAAAAGCAACCTGCCTGTAGGAAGTTGGCTCTGTATATACTATCTTAAAGTAAGAGATAGTGTGCACAGAGTCCAAGGGTTCCCCTTAGAGGTAAGATAGTGGCACAATTAGATAATTCTAATGCTCTATTTTGTGGTAGTGTGGTCGAGCAGTAGGCTTATCAGAGGGTAATATGAAGCATTTGTTGTACACACACAGGCAATAAATGAGGAACACACACTCAAAGACTTACTCCAGGCCAATCGTTTTTATATAGAAAGATAACTTTTCTTTATTTTAGAACCACAAGATTCAAGATTTCAAGTAAACACATAAAATGCAAGGTACTCCACACAGGTAAGTAAGGAACTTTGAATTAGAGCAGTAACATACACAGTTTTAGTTAAAATGGCAATACACTATTTTAAAAGTTGACACAGTGCAAAAATCACCAGTTCTTGGGGGAGGTAAGTATTGGTTAGTTTTTCAGGTAAGTAAAGTACTTAAAAGTTCAGTTCCCTGGGCATATGCAGCCCACCATTGGGGGTTCAAGGCAACCCCAAAGTCACTGCACTAGCAACACAGGGCAGATCAGGTGCAGAGGTCAAAGGAGGGCCCAAAACACATAGGCGCCTATGGAGAACAGGATGCTCCGTTTCCAGTCTGCCAACAGGTAAGTACCTGCGTCTTCGGAGGGCAGGCCAGGGGGGTTTTGTAGAGCACTGAGGGGGACACAAGTAGGCACACAAACACCCTCAGCGGCACAGGGGCGGCCGGGTGCAGTGTCCTTAGCAGGCATTCTGGTTTTCACTAGGGATCAATGGAGGGACCCGGGGGTCACTCTAGCGATGCAGGCAGGGCACAGGGGGGATTCTCGTGCCAGCCACTGACTGGGCTAGGCAGGGGGTCGCCTGGTGGTCACTCCTGCACTTGAGTTCGGTTCCTCGTGGTCCTGGGGGCTGCGGGTGCAGTGCTTGGTCTAGGCGTCTGGTTCTTTGTTCCAGTCAGTCGCGGTCAGGGGGAGCCTCTGGATCCTCTCTGCAGGCGTCGCTGTGGGGGCGCTGGGGGATCGACTCAGGTTACTCATGTCATCACAGTCACCTGGGAGTCCTCTCTGCAGTGTTTGTTCTCTGTAGCTTGAGCCGGGGGTGTCAGGTGCAGAGGGTGAAGTCTCACGATTCCGGTGGGAAGAGTGAGGTCTTTGAAAGTTGCTAAAAAGTTGCAAAGTTGTTGCTGTTTTTGAACAGTGCTGCTGTTCTCGGGAGTTTCTTGGTCCTTGGGTTCAGGGCAGTCCACTGAGGCTTCAGAGGTCGCTGGTCCCTGTCGGATGTGTCACTGTGCAGGCTCTTTGAGTCGGGAGACATGCCGGTAGGGCTGGGGTCAAGTCAGTTGTCGTCTCCGTCATCTTTGCAGGGCTTTCAGGTCAGCAGTCCTTCTTCTTGTGTAGGTTTCAGGAATCTGATTTCCTGGGTCCTGGGGTGCCCCTAAATTGAGGGGTGTGTTTACGTCTGGGGGGCAGTAGCCAATGGCTGCTGTCCTGGAGGGTGGCTACACCCTCTTTGTGCCTCCTCCCTGAGGGGAGGGGGGCACATCCCTAATCCTATTGGGGGAATCCTCCAAAACCAAGATGGAGGATTTCTAAAGGCAGGGGTCACCTCAGCTCAGGGCACCTTAGGGGCCGTCCTGACGGGTGGGTGACTCCTCCTTGTTTTTCTCATTATCCCCTCTGGACTTTCTGCCAAAAGTGGGGGCTGTGTCCAGAGGGGCGGGCATCTCCACTACCTGGGATGCCCTGGGGTAATGTAACAAAAGGCATGAGCCTTTGAGGCTCACCGCCAGGTGTTCCAGTTCCTGCAGGGCGAGGTGAGAAGCACCTCCACCCAGTGCAGGCTTTGTTTCTGTCCTCAGAGGGCACAGAAACTCGTCTCAGTGACAGGCTGGCACAAACCAGTCAGTCCTGCACCGAAGGATTGGGTAAAATACAGGGGGCATCTTCTAAGATGCCCTCTGTGTGCATTTTGTAATAAATCCAAGACTGGCAACAGTGTGGGTTTATTATTCTGAGAAGTTTGATACCAAACTTCCCAGTATTCAGTGTAGCCATTATGGAGCTGTGGAGTTCGTTTTTGACAAACTCCCAGACCATATACTTAGTATGGCCACACTGTACTTACAGTGTCTGAGAATAGACTTAGACACTGTAGGTGTAAATTGCTCATGCAGCTATGCCCTCACCTGTGGTATAGTGCACCCTGCCTTAGGGCTGTAAGGCCTGCTAGAGGGGTGACTTACCTCTGTCACAGTCAGTATTTTGTGTGTATGCCATCCTGAGTGGGATGCCATGTCGACTCTACCTTTTTCTCCCCACCAACACACACAATCTGCAATGGCAGTGTGCCTGTGTTAGGTGAGGGGTCCCTTAGGGTGGCACAACACATGCTGCAGCCCTTAGGGATCTTCCCTGGTCACAGGGCCCTTGGTACCACTGGTACCTTTTACAAGGGACTTATCTGTGTTCCAGGGGTGTGCCAATTGTGGAAACCATGGCAATTTTTTAGTGAAAGAACAGTGGTGCTGGGGCCTGGTTAGCAGGGTCCCAGTACACTACTCAGTCAAGTCAGCATCAATATCAGGCAACAAGTGGGGGGTAACTGCAACAGGGAGCCATTTTCCTACACTGCCTCACTCAAAAAGAGCTGCACCACTCCAGTCAAAACAATGTGCTCCAACACCAATCAATCTGCTCCACTTCATTCCAAAGCATTTTACCCCACTCCAATACAAAACAATCTGCCCCACTCCATTTTAGGACAATTTGCCCTTCTCCAGCCCACAACAGTCTTTCTCACTCTACTTCAAAACAACCTGCCCCACTCCAATCCAAAACAATCTCCACCACTCCTATACAAAACAATGTACCCCACTCCAGTTCAAAAGAATCTGCCCATTCCAATTTGGAGCAATCTGGCCCACTCCAGTATGCCGCACTCTAATAAAAAAAAAAACAATCTGCCCTGCCCCAATGTAAAACAATCAACTCCACCCCATTGCAAAACAGCCTACTTCACACAAATCAGAAAAATTTGCCCCACTCCAATCCACTCTTCTCCACAATCCTAAACAATCTTCCTCACTCAAGCAAATCTGCCCCACTCCAATCCAAAACAACCAGCCCCACTCCAATCCAAAACCATCTGATGCACCCCAATCTGCCCCACTCAATCCTGAACAATTTGCCACACCGCCTCACTCCAGTCCCAAACAATCTTCCCCACTTCAGTCTGCCCCACTCCAATCCGCCCCACTCGAGTCCACCCCATTCCAATCCACCCCACTCCAATTCAAAATAATCTACCCCACCGCAACCTACCCATATCCAATCCACCCCAACCCACCTCACCCCAATCCACTCCACCCTATCCACCCCACTCCAGTCTGCCCCACTCCAATCCAGAACAATCTTCTCCACTCTAATCCACAGCAATCTTCCCCACTCTAATCCTAAATAATCTGCCTCACTCAAGTCCAAAACAGTCTGCTCCCCCCTCCAATCTACCCTACTTCAACCCAAAACAATCTGCCTCACCCCAGTCCAAATTAATCTGCACCACTCCAATCCCAAAATAAATTCCCCACTTTAATCTGCCCCAGTCCAAAACAATTTGCCCCACTCAATCCAAAACAATCTACCCCCATCCAATCTACCCCACTCCAGTCTGTCCCAGTCCAATCTAAAACAATGTGTCCAACTCCAGTTTACCCCACACCAACCCAAAACAATCTGCTCCACTCCAATCTGCACCACTCAAACCCTAAACAACCTGCCCCACTCCAAAACAGTCTGCCCCACCCAAATCCAAAACAGTCTTCCTCACTCCAATCTGCCCTCTCCAAACCAAAACAGTTTGCCCCACGCCAATCCAAAACAATCTACCCCACTCCATCTGCCCCCTCTAATCTGCCCAATCCAAAACAATGTGCCTCACTCCAATCTTCCCCACTCCAGTCCAAAACAATCTGCCCCACTCCAGTCCAAAACAATCTGCCCCACTCCAGTCCAAAACAATCTGCCCCACTCCAGTCCAAAACAATCTGCCCCACTCAAATATAAACCAATCTGCCACACCCCAATCCTGAACAGTCTGCCACACTTCAGTACAAAACAATCTGCCCCACTCCAATTCAAACAAATCTGCTCCACTCCAATCCAAAACAACCAGCCCCACTCCAGTCCAAAACCATCTGCTGCACTCCAACGTGCCCCACTCAATCCAAAACTATTTGCCACACTGCCTCACTCCAATCCCGAACAATCTGCCCCACTCCAGTCTGTCCCACTCCAATCCATTCCAATCCGCCTCACTCCAGTCCAGCCCATTCCAATCCGCCCCACTCCAATTCAAAATAATCTACCCCACCGCAATCCACCCCAATCCAATCTACCCCAATCCAGTCCACCTCACCACAATCCGCTCCACCCTATCCACCCCACTGCAGTCTGCCCCACTCCAATCCTATCCACTTCAGTCCGCCCCACTCCAGTTCACCCCACTCCAATCCACCCCATTCCAATCTGCCCCACTTTAATTCAAAACAATCAGCCCCCGCAATCCACCTCAATCCAATCTATCCAATTCAATCCACCTCACCTCAATCCAATCCACTCTATTCATCCCTCTCCACTCTATTCTCTCCACTCTATTCAACCCTCTGTGCTATATTCGCCCTACTCCAATCTGCCCCACTCCGATTCAGACCACTCCTATCCAGTCCACCCCACTCCATCCCACTACTTCCCATGTCACCCCACTCCAGTCCACCCCACACAGTCAATACACCCCAATCTAGTCTGCCTTACTCCATTCCAATCCAACCCACTCCAATCCAGTCCACCACAATCTACCTCACTCCAGTCCCATCCACCCCACACCAGTCCTATCCACCCCACCCCACTCCAGCCCAACCCAGTCCACTGACTCAAACCCAGTGCACCCCATTCCAGTCCAATTCACCCCACTCCAATCTACCACTCCCCCTCTGACCAACACACCCCACTCCAATCCATCCCAATCCAATTAATCTTAATCCACCACCCCCCGCACCAGTTCACTCCACCTTAATCCACCCCACACCAGTCCAGTTTCCTCGATCCACCCTATTCCAATTCACCCCAATGCACTCCACCCCAATCTACCAGTCTGCTCCACTCCACTCCAGTCCACTCCAATCCAGTCCAACCCGATCCATCTACTCAAATCCATTGCACCCTTTTCCAGTCCAATCCGCCCTACTCCAATCTACCACAACCCAATCCACCCACCCCACTCCAGTCCATCCCATTCCAATCCAGTTTATCTTAATCAACTCCACCCTACTACAGTCCAGTATACTCCACCTTAATCCACCCCACTCCAGCCCACTCAGATTCACCCCACTCAAATCCATCCCTCTCCAAATATCCTCCTAACTCCAAAAAAACCACCCTAATCCAATCCAGTAAACCATACACCAATCCAGTGCACTCCATTGCAACCCACCACACCCAAAACCAATCCATTCCATCCCAATCAAGTCCACTCCACTCATCCACCCCACCGCATCCCTATCCACCCAATCCAGTCCACCCCACTCCAATGCAGTCCACCTCAATCCGTTCCACCCCAGTCAACCTAATCCACTTCACTCCAATGCACCCCACTCCAATCCATTTCAGCTCAATGCCCACCCCATTTCAGTCCAACTGAACCCCATCGAACCCACCCCGATCCAGTCCACCCCTATCCACTCCACTCCATCCCATCCCATTTCAAAACAACCAAGTCAGTCCAATCCAGGCATCCTTAATCCACCCCACTGCACGTCAAGCCATTCCACTCCACTCCAAACCACCTTAATCCACCCAACCCCACTCCAGTCCAGTTCACCCCACTCCAGTCCACCCCACTGCAGTACCGTTCACCCAACTGCAGTCCCGTTCACCCCACTCTAAACATCCACCCCACTCTAAACATCCACTGCACACCACTCCAATTCACCCCACACCAATCCAATTCACCTCACTCCAATCCACCCCACTTTAGTCCAGTCCACACCACTCACATCCATCCCACTCCAAAAGTCCTTCCCACTCCAAAAAACCACCCCACTCCAATCCACCTCAAACCAATCCACCCATTCAGTCCAGTTCTCCTGACTCCAATCAACCCATTCTCTAGGCAATCGACCACACGTCAAACCAGCCCACACAATCAAATCCATCCCAACCAGTCCATGCCACTCTAATCTATATCACTCCAGTCTACCCCACTCCAATCCACTCCACTTCTTGTAATCCTCCCCACTCCATTCCAGTTCCAGTCTACCAGACTACCTCAATCCTTTCCAACCCACTCCACCCCACTCTACACAACTCCTTTCTACAACACTGCACTCTGACACACACTGCCACTGACCTCTACTCCCATCTGCTCAATTCTACTCCCCTTACTCCACTCTGACACTCCAACATAGCCACTCTACAGTGCTAGCCATGCTGAACAGCAGCTGCATTGGTGTGCAACATGGCAAAAACACATTGCCAAGCCAACAGCTCTTGTATAGGCATGACCTATTGGCTATGTCAGTGCTTTTCCTTGTTAAAAGTAAACTATTTTAGTTGAGCATTATCATGTAGATGATTTTTGTTATTTTATTTTGAACATAAAGTAATTTTTCAGTATTACATACCTCAAAAGTTTGAAGGCACCTGCCCCGTATAGAGTTATGTTTGTCTTAATTTTTCTCTTGCTTTTTCTCTTCTTTTGAAAATCAGTGATCTAAGGTGGACGCAAAAAGACCTTCTAACTTTAGGTTGGATATTTGTTTGACAGCAGAGACAGCCACCAGTTGCCTAGATTGTTTGGACGAAGCACACTCTTGATAATTTAGAGCACTGAAGATCTGCACACTCGTGATAATTTAGACAAATGCAGATCTCATGAATGAGCATAACTCAGCTCATTGTGTGCATTATCTTAGAAGGAAAATTGTGCAATGTTTTCAGATCATTTTAGTTGTCATTCATCTTTGCTAAAACATGCCCCAGGGATTGAGGATCCCATATGAAAAGTATCTGATTTTGATGTACTCTGTGTTCAATCTTCCACTGATGCTGTGATTTGGGAATTAATACTTTAGTTTTTACATTCATTATTTTTGTTGTTTTGAGTAATTCACTTTAGCTGTCTGGAGGATGTTTTGGAAGGCAACTGGCCAATGCTTTGTTGTGGTTATTTGAGGAACTCCCTTTAAGCGGAGCAGTAATCCTTTGGGAAAGCAGATTGGTTTTATGTCATCTTGGGCACACCATGTTGGCTTAAAAAATAATCCTATCTTGGCACCTTGATTTGTTGAGTATGGCCCACAGCACCAGTTCAAAAATGTCATCTCTGCTCCACCTTAGTTTGAATTTCAGCCAAATACCCAGACCTCAAAAGTTCTCCCCAAACCATGGTCAGCTTACCCTAGTGGACTCTGTCGATTCCTCTTTTCTTCCTTAAAAGAGGGTTGTACCTGCAAGTATTCCTTGTGCTGAAGGGAAGAAAGACTACCCACCTGAAGCACAGGACAGAGATTGAAGAGGCATGAATGCACATTTTGGTGGAAGGCTATTGTTCCTGAGCCTTTCTTGAGTGTTGAGATGGTGCCATTTTTGCTTAATCATGATGAAATAGTGGCAAGCAATGACTTTCCTACAGGCTAGATGAGGTTATGGAAGATGTGAACAATCTGTCATATATGCTTCTTTAAGTGAAGCTGTTCTTTCTTATGCATGGAGCTTTTTATAGATCCAATTTGATGTGTAGGAAAGCCCTACTGAGCAGATGGTACAACCTACAAGGTGGTAGGAAAGTACAGTCTTCTTTACATGAAGTGTTTTTGTTCTGTCCAGAACCCAATTACATGGTTGACAGCTCCTAGAAGAAGATTGTAGTATGTAGGCGTGGATAGTGAACCATTGTGTAAAAACACTTGCAGGTTACTCAAGTTAAATTTCTCAGCCTTGTGTAACTTGTTTGAAGCGGCCACATGTGTCTTTATGGCCATGGTCATAAGGAGAAAGTTCCACGATGGTGGTTTCTTGGTTGATTGTCTGAGAAGTGTTCCAGTCGGGCCAAGGGTTTCTCTACTGACAGAATCACGTCTTCATCTAAAGCAGATCATCTTGTCAATTCAAACCATGCACAGGAGTCCATATGTGCACTTGATTTTACTTTTATCACATTTGCTCTATTAAATGCCTTTTTCTGCCTCTTCTGTAATGTGAATTATACAACAGTTAGACCCTTGCGACATCAATCTCATCAAAGTCCAACTGGACCTGATCACTGTAATGGCCAAAGTGATTCGCAAAAGTCCCAATGTCAACAGAAATGAGCTTCGTGCACAAATAAGACACCACCCTACCCCTCTCGATTAAGAGTCTTATTTAGAGTTTGGTAGACAGGGTAAGCTGTGAAAGACCAGTTGGATATTGTTTATAGCATACTTCATGTGTATTGTAGTCAGTGGCTGTAAGGAAATGTCTTCCTTGGCATGGTTATCCCCTGACTTTTTGCCTTTTGTTGAAGCCAGTTATGATTGAAAGTGTGCTGGGACCCTGCTAACCAGGCCCCAGCACCAGTGTTCTTTCCCTAAACTGTACCTTTGTTCCCACAATTGGCACAGCCCTGGCACACAGATAAGTCCCTTGTAAATGGTACCCCTGGTACCAAGGGCCCCGTTGCCAGGGAAGGTTTCTAAGGGCTGCAGCATGTCTTATGTCACCCTGGGGACCCCTCACTCAGCACATGCCCACTGCCTCACAACTTGTGTGTGCTGGTGGGGAGAAAATGACTAAGTCAACATGGCACTCCCCTCAGGGTGCCATGCCCACCACACAATGCCTGTGGCATAGGTAAGTCACCCCTCTAGCAAGCCTTACAGCCCTAATGCAGGGTGCAATATACCACAGGTGAGGGCATATGTGCATGAGCACTATGCACCTACAGTGTCTAAGCAAAATCTTAGACATTGTAAGTGCAGGGTAGCCATAAAGAGTATATGGTCTGGGAATTTGCCAAACACAAACTCCACAGTTCCATAATGGCTACACTGAAATCTGAGAAGTTTGGTATCAAACTTCTCAGCACAATAAATGCACACTGATGCCAGTGCGGAATTTATTGTAAAATACACCCATAGGGTATCTTAGAGATGCCCCCTGAATACCAGTCCGACTCCTAGTGCTAGGCTGACCAGTTTCTGCCAGCCTGCCACAACCAGACTGGTTTCTGGCCACATGGGGAGAGTGCCTTTGTCACTCTGTGGCCAGGAACAAAGCCTGTACTTGGGTGGAGTTGCTTCTCACCTCCCCCTGTAGGAACTGTAACACCTGGCGGTGAGCCTCAAAGGCTCATGCCTTTTGTTACAGCACCCCAGGGCATCCCAGCTAGTGGAGATGTCCCCCTCTCTGGCCACTGCCCCCACTTTTGGCGGCAAGGCAGGAGAGGATAATGAGAAAAACAAGGAGGAGTCACCCACCAGTCAGGACAGGCCCTAAGGTGTCCTGAGCTGAGGTGGCCCCTGCCTTTAGAAATCCTCCATCTTGGTCTTGGAGGATTTCCCCCAATAGGATTAGGGATGTGCCCCCCTCCCCTCATGGAGGAGGCACAAAGAGGGTGTAGCCACCCTCCAGGACAATAGTCATTGGCTACTGCCTCCCAGACCTAAACACAGCCCTAAATTTAGCATTTAGGGGCGACCCTGAATCCAGGAATTCAGATTCCTTCACCCTACACAAAGAAGAAGGAATGCTGACCTGAAAGCCCTGCAGAGGCGACTGAGACAACAATTGACTTGGCCCCAGCCCTACCGGCCTGTCTCCAGACTCAAAGAACCTGCATAGCGACCCATCCAACAGGGACCAGCGACCTCTGAGGACTCAGATGACTGCCCTGAACCCGAAGGACCAAGAAACTCCAGAGAACAGCAGCACTGCTCACCAACTGCAACATTTTTGCAACTTTGAAACAACTTTGAAAGAACTCTTCCTTCCCGCCGGAAGCGTGAGACTTCTCACTCTGCACCTAACGCCCCCGGCTCGAGCTCCAGAGAACAAACACTGCAGAGAGGACTCCCAGGCGACTCCAACGATGTAGACACCCTGAGTCGACCTCCCTGCACCCCCACAGCGACACCTGCAGAGAGGATCCAGAGGCTCCCCCATGACGGCGACTGCGTGGTAACAAGGAACCCGACGCCTGGACCAAGTACTGCACCCGCAGCCCCCAGGACTGAGAGGAGCCAACCTCCAGTGCAGGAGTGACCAGCAGGCAGCCCTCTTCCTAGCCCAGTTGGTGGCTGGCCCAAGAAGCCCCCCTGTACCCTGCCTGCATCGCCTAAGCGACCCCTGGGTCCCTCCATTGCTTCCTATAGCAAACCAGACACTAACTTAGCACACTGCACCCGGCTGCCCCTGTGCCGCTGAGGATGTGTTTTGTGTGCCTGTTTGTGTTCCCTCCAGCCCCCCCAGTGCTCTACAAACCCCACCTGGTCTGCTCCCCGAGGACGCAGGTACTTACCTGCCAGCAGACCGGAACCGGCGCATCCTTGTTCTCCTTAGGCGCCTATGTGTTTTGGGCCCTCCTTTGACCTCTGCACCTGACCAGCCCTGTGTTGCTGGTGCAGTGACTTTGGGGTTGCCTTGAACCCCCAATGGTGGGCTGCCCATGCCCAGGAGACTGACTGTGTAAGTGACCCCTCCCCCCACCCTCCCAGAACTGTTGCTTTTTGCACTGTCAACTTTTAAAATAGCTTATTGCCTTTTTAACCTATACTGTGTGTACTACTGCTTTAATTCAAAGTTCCTTACTTACCTGTGTGAAGTACCTTGCATTTTATGTATTTACTTCAAATCTTGAATCTTGTGGTTCTAAAATAAATTAAGAACAGATATTTTTCTATATAAAAACTATTGGCCTGAAGTGAAGTCTTTGAGTGTGCGTTCCTCATTTATTGCCTGTGTGTGTACAACAAATGCTTAACACTACCCTCTGATAAGCCTACTGCTCGACCACACTACCACAAAATAGAGCATTAGAATTATCTAATTTTCCCACTATCAACCTCTAAGGGGAACCCTTGGACTCTGTGCACACTATCTCTCACTTTGAGATAGTATATACAGATCCAACTTCCTACATTGGTGGATCAGCGGTGGGGTCTAAGACTTTGCATTTTCTGGACTACTCAGCCTATACCTGATTACACGACTAAATTCCAAAAATTGTCATTAGCAACAGATTTTTGCAATTTGAACTATTTTTCTAAATTTTTAAAAGCCCTGGTAGGGCCTTGGGCAAGTCCCTGTTAGCATTTCTTTAGAGTTTAAATGTTTGGATTTAAGATCTAGAAGTAGTTTTTAGATTCTTAAAAAGTAATCCCAACTTTTAGAGTGATAATGTCTAGCACAGATGAGATATTGGTGGAACTCAACCTCACCCCTTACCTGCATCTAGGGATGTCAGAGTTAAGCGGAATCTGTAAGCTAAAAAAAGATAAAGACTGGGTCCCACCCTACCAAAGTAAAGCTCCAGGAGCTTTTGGCACAACGGACCACCCCTCTGAGGATACTCCTTCAGATGGGGAAGTTAGTGAACAGGAGGAAGAACTCCCCCCTCCTGTCCTAACCAAGGAGAACAGGGTTCCTCAAACCCTAACTCCACAAATCATAGTCAGAGAGACTCGTTCTTTCACAGGGGAGACCAGTACCTCTGGAAGCATTGAGGGTAGCCTCAATGAAGATGACCGCTTGTTAGCCAGGATGGCCAAAAGATTGGCTTTGGAGAAGCAGCTCCTAGCCATAGAAAGGGAAAGACAAGAGATGGGTTTATCTCCCATCAATGGTGGTAGCAACATAACTAGGGTCAGAGAGAATACTGACATCCTAAAAATCGGCAAAGGGATTGTAACAAAACATGAAGATGGTGATATTATCACCAAATGGCTCGCAGCTTTTGAGACGGCTTGTGGAACCAGAAAAGTAAACAGATCTCACTGGGGGTGCTCTCCTTTGGGAAATGTTCACTGGAAAGTGTAGGGATAGACTCCTCACACTCTCTGGTAAAGATGTAGAATCCTATGACCTCATGAAGGCTACCCTGATTGAGGGCTTTGGATTCTCAACTGAGGAGTACAGGATTAGGTTCAGGGGGGCTCAAAAATCCTTGAGCCAGACCTGGGTTGATTTTGTTGACTTCTCAGTCAAAACACTAGATGATTGGATAACTGGCAGTAGTGTAAATGATTATGATGGGCTGTATAACTTGTTTAATTTCTCCCCAAGAATTGGGAAAGAAGGCAGACCATTGGGTCAAGACTAGGGTGACCAAGACTTCCACAGAGGGTGACCAAAAGAAAAGGGTCACAAAGCCTCCCCAGGGGAGAAGAGTGTTGAGACATCCAAGGGAAAAAGTAAAGAGTCTCCAACAGGGCCCCAAAAACCTGCTCAGGAGGTTGGGCCCCAAGCCTCTTCACAATCCTCAAATGGTTATAAGGGTAAAAACGATCCCAAGAAGGCCTGGTGTCGAATTTGTAGTCCGCATGGACACCAAACTGGAGACAAGGCCTGCCCAAGAATAGTCCCACAACAAGTACTACTCCAGTTAGCACTGGACTAGCCAGTCTCCAGTTGGGATCAACAGTGTGCCCAGAGGAAATCAGTGCTCACACTGAAGCTGTATTAGTCTAAGATGGTGGGGTGGACTTAGCCACACTTGCTGCCTGGCCGCCTAACATGCAAAAATACAGGCAGCAGCTCTTAAAATGGGACTAGAGTAGAATCCCTGAGGGAAACAGGTGCCAGCGTCACAATGGTGACAGACAAACTGGTTTCCCCCAGGACAGTACCTGGCTGGACAGACACACCCAGTCACTAATGCTGACAACCAAACTAAAGTCCATCCCATGGCAATGGTAACTTTAGAACGGGGAGGGATCACTGGCCTAAAACAGGTGGTAGTCTCCTCTGCAATTCCAGTAGAATGTCTGCTTGGAAATGATCTGGAGTCCTCAGCATGGGCTGAGGTAGAGCTCAATAACCATGCAGCCATGCTGGGTATCCCTGAACTGGTGTGTGTCAAGACAAGGACACAAAGCAGGGCTCAGGGTGAAAAAGAAGTGTTGGAGTCTGGAATAATGGCCCAACCTTCCAAGAGAAAAGGAAAGAAGACTGGGGAACCAGCCTCAACACAGCAAGAGGAACAGAACATCTCTTCCCAGGAAGATGTTCTATCCCTTGAGGGGACTGAGTCCATGGAGCTGGAGCCTTACCAGGTTGAGCTCTTGGGCCCAGGGGGACCCTCAAGGTAACAGCTGTGTAAGGGGCAAGAATGTGTCCCTCTCTCAAAGGTTTAAGACAGCAAGCAGCTGAGCAAGAAAAAGGAACTGCCAGTGGAATCCACAGGGTCTATTGGGAAGATGGGCTCCTTTACACTGAGGCAAGAGATCCAAAACCTGGTGCCACTAGGAGAGTGGTAGTGCCTCAGTAGTTTAGGGAATTCATTCTGACCTTAGTCCATGATATTCCCCTTGCTGGTCATTTGGGACAAACCAAGACATGGGAGAGATTAGTCAACCATTTCTACTGGCCCAATATGTCCCAGAAGGTAAAGGGGTTTTGCAGGTGGCCATCCAAAGGCCCCACTAATTCCACTTCCAGTGGTGGGGGTCCCCTTTGAAAGAGTACGAGTGGACATAGTGGGTCCACTGTAACCTCCCACAGCATTAGGGAACCAGTATATCTTGGTAGTAGTGGATCATGCCACCAGCTACACTGAAGCAATTCCCCTTAGGTCCACTACTGCCCCTACAGTATTAAAAGCACTCATTGGTATCTTTACCAGAGTGGGATTTCCTAAGGAGGTGGCTTCTGACAGAGGTACCAACATCATGTTAGCTTACCTAAAGAACATGTGGATTGAGTGTGCGGTGACTTAAAAATTCACCACACCATACCATCCACAAACCAATAGTCTTGTGGAGAGTTAACAACACATTGAAGGGCATGATTGTGGTGCTCCCTGAAAAACTCAAAAGAAGATTGGATGTCCACTTGACATGCCTGCTTTTCGCCTACACAGAGGTGCCACAGAAAGGAGTAGGGTTTTTCCCCTTTGAGCTTCTGTTTGGCCATCCTGTTAGGGGACCACTGGCACCTGTAAAAGAAGGCTGGGAGAGACCTCTCCATGAACCTAAACAAGATGTGGAGGACTATATACTAGGCCTACGTTTACGGATGGCAGAGTACATGTAAAAGGCAAGCAAAAACCTTGAGGCCAGCCAACAGCTCCAGAAGATGTGGTGTGACCAAAAGGCTGCTATGGTTGAGTTTCAACAAGGGCAGAAAGTCTGGGTTCTGGAGCCTGTGGCTCCCAGGGCACTTCAGCCAGATGGAGTGGCCCTTACCCAGTGCTAGCGAGAAAGACTCAGGTCACCTACCTGGTGGACCTAGGCACTAGCAAGACCCCTAAAAGGGTGATCCATGTGAACCGCCTCAAACTCTTTCATGACAGGGCAGACGTAAACATGTTAATGATTACAGATGAGGACCAGGAAGCAGAGAGTGAATCTCTCCCTGATCTCCTCTCCACTGACCGTAAAGATGGCTCAGTTGATGGAGTGATCTATTCAGACACCCTCACTGGCCAACAGCAGGCTGACTGCAGACAAGTCTGCCAGCAATTTGCTGAGCTCATTTCCTTGACCCCTGGTCAGACACACCTGTGTGCCCATTATGTGGGCACGGGAGACAGTATGCCTGTCAAAAATAAAATATTCAGAAAGTCTGACCAAGTTAAGGAAAGCACCAAGTGGAAGTCCACATGATGCTGGAGTTGGGAGTGATTGAGCACTCTGACAGTCCCTGGGCTAGCCCAGTGGTCTTTGTCCCCAAACTTCACACCAAAGATGGCAAGAAGGAGATGAGGCTCTGTGTGGCCTACAGAGGGCTCAACTCTGTCACCAAGACAGATGCTCACCCCATCCCAAGGGCAGATGAGCTCATAGATAAATTAGGTGCAGCCAAATACTTAAGTACCTTTGACTTGACAGCAGGGTACTGGCAAATAAATATGGCACCTGGAGTAAAAGAGAAAACAGCATTCTCTACACCTGATGGGCACTACCATCCCTTTGGCTTAAAGAATGCCCCTGCCACCTTCCAAAGGTTGGTGAATCAAGTCCTTGCTGGCTTGGAGTCCTTTAGTGCAGCTTATTTGATGATATTGCTGTCTTTAGCTCCAACTGGCAGGATCACCTGGTCCACCTGAATAAGGTTTTGCAGGCCCTGCAAGCAGCAGGCCTCTCTATCAAGGCATCTAAATATCAGATAGGGCAGGGTACGGTGGTTTGCTTGGGACACCTTGTAGGTGGATGCCACGTTCAGCCACTCCAACCCAAGATCCAGACTATTCTGGACTGGGTAGCTCCAAAAATGCCCAATGTTTTGGAAATAAAAATGGAAAGCTGTAAAAATTGAAATACAGTTGTAAAAAAACAGAATGAACCCTTCTACACTGTCTTTGCTTCATGTGAATTTTGTGGAATGCATTGCTAGTTGTGTGTCCTGGATCAGAGAAAAATTGACATGCACAGCCAGCCATTGTAGATTCAGCCTGTGCCTAAAGTACTTCCAGTTGAGACCATTGTGACAGCAGTTGCTGCTCGGCTGAGGTTGGGAGGCAATCGTTCTCCTAAGAGCCCATTGCTCTTTACTTGTCCAAAGGAGGAGCTTGTGAAATGTTGTTAAGTCACACTATATGCATACATGCCAACATTTCAGAACAAGAAACAGGAATGTGAGAGGTGTTGAAAATACGTAGGGGAAAACATTTTCCCCCTTAACTTCTGTTGAGGCAGAGGCAGTTTCAGGGGAACTAAAGCTTAACTATAGCTGTTATTGCTTTCATAAATCTGGAGTCTCTCGCCTGAATAGGGTCTTTTGGCATGTATGAAGATGTGACTGTTGAATCGGGATTAATTAGGAAGCCCCCAATATTCGATCACAGTGGATTGATAAAATTACAAGGCTTCTTAGCATTATAGTCCCTTGCATTCAACCCATTGCTATGCAGGTTAAAACGTGGTACCAGTATAATCATTTTCTTGCAATTTTTGCTTTAGGAGTGCCGTGTGGTCCTTGTTTATTGAGCTACAAAAATAAAATAGGTTATTCCTGATTGCAAATCAGTTACAGGGGGATTTGGCGAGAGGTGGCCGGTAGACCACTGGGATGGAATTTAAGAAGTGTTGCAACATGGAACCTCATGCTGTCCAGGAGTTTTTACTGGCTTTTGCTCTTCACTGGGGGAAGAATGCGTTTGTGAGGATAGACGGCATAGCCATTTGCTGGAATAACAGAATGGCAGAGAGTGGGAGAGCGGGTCATTGAAGACATGTTACTATTTGACATGCCAGCCAATAGTGCTAAATAGGAGCTGTGGGGCCCCCGGCACTTAATTTTGTGGACTGGCACTTACTTTATTCGTATCAGAGATTTAGGGAGCGCGAGAGAGGGAACCAAACAAATCCAAAAGACAGAGAAAGATGGAAAACCTGTCACAAAGCAGAAAGCAGGAAGCTGCAAGAGTGAGATAACATGGCAGGGAGTGTCTCGTAGTGAATTAAAGAGGCACCGGCACTCTTTCTTTCATAAATTAAGCATTGGGTGCTGCCAGGCTGTTTGGCAGGAGTACAGAACGATCACGGTTGCTTGTTGAACAGAAAGACTCTGAAGGTTCGCAGACTGTGTTTCAGTCCTGTGACATATCTGTGCAGGAGAAAAAAGAACAGAAAGTGGTCATTGTTCTACTGAAGATTGTTGTGAAGCATGGACGTTAGGGAAGTTGGATTCAAAATTGAGGTTATTGAGTGTGCTTTTTAGGTCGAGCATCGCAGCGCTGCTTTTCAACATGTAGTATGTTTTGTGGGCTTTAACCACACATCTCGCACCCATCACTTTCATTTGTTCCTGGGCTTGCCTTTCAAAAATCCCTTGTCATTGGTAAATGGTTTACATTTGTCCCACCTTGAGGCTGTTTTGTTAGGCCTTGCAGACTGATGCTTTTACATGGATTATTGCACGATTGCCGATATACTTTAGTATGGACGAACTACATTTTTCTTTGTCTCTCCCATTAGCGCTCCATGGCGCTTTGAAGCTTCATACAGCAATAACTCGATTGGCGGTATTAGAGCACTTTGTATGACTACCAGTTACATCACATTGTTTCTTTTGTCTCTCCCCTTTGTGCTCCGTGGCTGCGAGGGGGTTATGAAGGTTCATACAGAGCAAACACAATCAGTGGTGTTGGAGCGCTTTGCATGACTACCCGTTACTTCACATTGTTCCTTTTGTCTCTCCCCATCACGCTCCTTGGCGACCATGGTGCTTTGATGATTCATACAGTGCAAACTAGATCAGCTGTATTGGAGCACTTTGCTTGACTACCATTTACGTCATGTCACAGTTACGGCGAGGACAGTGCATTGCGTTTGCACACAATCTCCAGAATGGTAGAGCAAAGCTTGACTGAAACGTAGGCAGGATTCTGATTCATCCACACACTCAGAACACTGACATTTTCATTTGTTGCAGGGAGTGATTTATATCACCTCGGGGTCCTCAGAAGTGGATAAAAAATATTTTGTTGATGGGCTTCATTTTGGTGCTGACGTCTATTCCACCTCAGGATCCTCAATGACATTTCCATTGCAAATATGTAGTAAAACACCAACTGAGATGTAGTAGCTTTGATTTTAAATAAATAAATAAATAAATAAATAAATACATGGAAGTAATAGTTTGTATTTAATAAATTAAATAAAGTGAGCCCTATCATATACAATAGGATTATGTTGGGTCTTCGTAGTATTCTTAGACAAACAACTATTGCTACTTTTTCTCGCAGAGCACGTTGCTTGGGTTGTTGCCACCTGTCTTGACATTCGATGGACAGTTCCTACTTTTTTAGGAGAAAGTTATCATTCTAGTCAATTAAGTTTGAGGAAAAAAATAGTGCGCCCCATGTACCTCCACCTTAAACAGAAATTTTCATTACATCACAAAAATACTGTTGTGTGTTCTATCTTTGGCAGCTCACTTACATTTCTCATGTGCCCCAAATGCCCCGAAAATTACCTTCGAAAGATGCCAACTTCATTTTGACCTTGACTGGAGGTGACCCCTGTTTTTTTTTTTGTTTGTTTAATATTGACGGGTGATTACTCAGTCACGGCTCCGCTCCTTGCCACGGTGGGTGATCTTGGGCGCACAACCAACCGCACACTGTATGCTAAACATAAGAAAATAGACTTTAAATGGTTGTAGGGTGACACTCCTAGGTTCACGTGTCCATGTACAATAAACAGGTGCCACTTAGAAGGTAATTTTAAGTCCAGACGCACAAATATGATTTCGCCAATGTTATCTCATTTTTCTTTGGAATAAAAATGCTAATTGAATTAGTCAACAATTGAAAACAATCTTATGATATGGGACCCGTTTATTCTCTCATATGCAGCGTGGACAACAGAGCCGATATCAACAAAAACAAAGTTGATAATACAAACACTTACACTACTCCTAATAAAAGCAACAATTACAATTGCTATTATTATTATTTTTTCATGTAGTGTTTCATACCAGTTCCAGGCGGTGTAGTTAGAGTCTTCACTTCTATTTGCCTTATTGCTAGTTAGGATGCCCCAAAGTTATTTTCCTGTTTCTCACAATTAGTGAATGTGCAGCTGTAAAAAAGCGAGCAATAGTGAGTCACTCTTTAAATAGTGACCCTTGTGGGTGTTTCTGTCAACTTTCATTCATTCCGGGGCTTGGCTTTCAACAATTCCCTTGATGTCATTGGTAAGTGTTTTACGTTTGTCCTGACTTAAGACTGTTTTGTTACGCCTTGCAGACTGACCTTGTTACATGGATTATTGCACGATTGCTGATATAATTTAGTGTGGGCGAACTACTTTTTTCTTTTGTCTCTCACTTTCATGCTCCATGACGACTATGGTGCATTTCAAACTCAATCGGCCGTATTGGAGCGCTTTGCATGACTACCAGTTACATCACATTGTTTCTTTTTTCTCTCCCTTTCGTTCTCCATTGTGGTCTTTTGTCTCTCCCCTTCTTGCTTCATGGTGCTCTTTTGTCTCTCCTCTTCAAGCTCCATGGCGACCATGATGCTTTGAGGTTGAAGCATAAAAACTGATGGAATAAATCCAGATCTGTGACTGAGAGTGAATGTTTGATTTGTTCTGTGTTGAGTCTATCTGTTGTTTTTGCATTTGTCACCCTAAGTGTGAACAGTATGCCCAGATGTGTGTCCTGTGCTTGCTATGCCCCCAGATTCGAGCTAGCCTGGCTGATGAGGGGTGATACCCCAAAAGCGGTCCCAGGAAGCTTGTTTCTGGTCCAGGGAGGACCTGGCCTGGCCTGGCATGTCAGGCTGGACTGTTCCCCTGGGGAACAAGGTCCAGACTGATTTGCAAATGGCTGGGTCCAAACTGGAATGGCATGGCAAGCAAAAAAAAACTGATGGAATAAACCGAGATCTGTGACTGGTCCAGGGAGGGCTTGCCAGTTCAGGCTGGACTGTTCCCATGGGGAACAGGGTCAAGACTGATTTGCATATATGGAACAGTCCAAACTGGAATGGCATGGCAAGCAAACAAATTGATGGAATAAACCGGGATCTGTGACTGGGGATGAATGTTTCATTTGTTCTGCATTCCAACCATCATCTGTTGTTTTTGCATTGGTCACCCTAAGTGGGAAGGGTATGCCCAGCCATGGGTTCTGTGCTTGGTATGCCACCAGATTCAAGCTAGCCTGGCTGATGAGTGGTGATACCCTGAAACCGGTCCCAGGGTGCTTGTTTCTGGTCTATGGAGGGCATGGCAGTTCAGGCTGGACTGTTTCCATGGGGAACAGGGTCAACACTGATTTGCTTATATGGGGCGATCCAAACTGGAATGCCATGGCAAGCAAAAATGATATAATAAACTCAGATCTGTGATTGGGGGTGAATGTTTGATTTGTTCTGCATTCCGGCCATTATCTTTTGTTTTTGCATTTGAAATTTAATACAGCGCAAACTCAATCAGCGGTATTGGAGCACTTTGCATGCCAGTTATTGGAGCACTGCAACCGGTTCATAAGTATTATTATTATATTATCATATAGTGTTTCATGCCAGTTTCAATGCGCGGTAGTGAGAGGTTTGATTGTTGTGTGCCTTATTGCTAGTTATGATGCCCCAAAGTTATTTTCCTGTTTCTCACAATTGGTGAGTGTGCAGCTGTAAAAAAGCGAGCAATAGTGGGTCTCTCTTTACATAGTTGGCCCTTGTGGGTGTTTCTGTCAAACCTGGAAACCAGATTTGCTTTTCAAAGGGCATTCATCGAACAGCAGTCTCTCTGGCCACCACTGGCTGAGAAATGTTGACACTGGCACACTTCGAAATGGTGTGGGTGCTCAGCCTTTTATCATTCCATTTTATGTGGAGAGAACAGAAGGGTTGAAAGAGGGTGGTGGAAGGAGTAAACACCCCATAGATGCACTATAAGAAAAAATAAGGTCTATTCTCCAGGGATCTGGCGGTATTCTGGATGACTTAACACCTCCATTCCATTATTTGATGTTCTTTAAATCCTTTGGTGAAGTTCAGTCATGGAATTTTCGGTGATCCTGTATGTTTATTTACAAATAATACTAACATTATAGCCCTCATTTCAACCTCAGCGGTCTTTTCCAAAGACCCGCTGAGGTTCCGCCGGGCGAAGACCCCAGTGTTGGCGGTCTTCCGCCAACCATATTATGACTGCTGGCAGCCCTCCGCCCTTTTTTGGAGGAGAGCTGCCAGCAGCCATACTGGCGGTCGGCGGTGAAGTGGAGGCTACTCCACAGTCACCGCTACGTCATCAGAACACCGCCCACCATAATACGACTCAGTATTCAGCATGGCGGTGTTCTGGTGACGGTGGGCTTGCGGAGCAGCCCCCATAGATCCCATTCCCTCCCGGAGGATCACCGGAACAGGTAAGCTGATGGTCCATTAGGGGAGGGGGGGTGTTGTGTGTTGTGTTCGTGCATGAGGGTGTGCGTGAGAGTGTGTAGAGGGGTTGTGTGTGTGCGTGTATGCATGCCGGGGTGTAATGTGTGTGGTGGAAATGTAACTTGTATGTATGTGTGCATGTATGTGTGTGAGTGGTGTGCGTGTAGGGAAGTGTGGGTGTTCATTGGGGGGGCTGGGTGGGGTGGGGGTCCTACTACCTGTGGGGGGTGGTAGGGCAGGCATGGGTGTTGGGGGAGGACTCAGGGGAGGGGGTGGGGGAGGAGGAGACCCCAGTCAGTGCCAGGGAACAAATTCCCTGGCACTGATGGTGCATACCGCCATGGATTTCATGGCTGTTGAAAACCCAATGAAATCCATGGCGGTATGCGGGGTCCTGATACCGCCGGGGGACTAGTGACGGCTGCCGGGCTGGAGACCGCTGTCTCCAGCCTGGCGGTCGTTACCGCCGTGGCAGATGGTGCAAGACATTGGCGGTTTGGCATATGCCAAACCGCCAATGTCATAAGGGGGCGGTAATGACTGCCGGCCTGTTTGCGGTCTTACCGCCCTTTTTGCACCATCCGCCAGGGTCGTAATGAGGGCCTATATGTTTTACATACTCACTGTAGTAAATGTCAAAATGTATTCTTGCATTTACAACTTTACAGCTACATATGAAAAATAAAAGGAACATAATTACTTGTTACAAACAGCTGCTTTTCGACATATTGTAATCTATTCTGTGGGCTTTAACCACAACCATCTCACACTCATCATTTTTATTCGTTCCTGGGCTTGCCTTTCAAAAATCCCTTGATGTAATTGGTATATGCTTTGGTTCTCTCGCCTTAAGGCTATTCTTAGACACCTTGCAGACTGACCTGATACATGTATTATTGCATGATTGCTGATATACTTTCGTGTGAGCAAACTTCCCCTTCACGCATCATGACGACCATGACAACTTGGAAATCTCAGTACTGAGAGGCTAGTGGGTATCTCATTTCAATGGCTAGCTCATAGCAGAAAGGTGTCGATAGATATATCTACATCAGCATTATTGTCATTGTAGGGCCCGCAAGCAGGGTGTTGTGACCTTTTTGGTCAAGTTTCCAGGAAAACGAAAGGGGAAACCAGTTTGCATTGTGGAATGCTTTGGTTTAAGGCTAGTGGGGACCCTATGCACAAGACATTCAAAGTCCACTCCACAATGGCCATCTCCAGTATCTTCATCAGAACCATTCCATTGGCAGCAATCTGTAGCACTATTCTACTCATTTCAGTGCACATCTTCACCACACTCTGAGTAATAATACCCAGGATGGTGTTAGGTTTAGCAGAATTATCATGCAGAACTTTTTTTTTAACTAGCCTTCATTCTGCCCATGTTTGCTGTGGGTTATTTCTGTTAGCTGGTTAATGTTTGCTGATAATGAGTGGAATAAAGGAGATTAAATTGTCCTATTTACCAAATTATTTTGTAAAGTTAACTTTAACTTTCTAATTGAATTAGCATTTCTTCCTGGCACAGTTATTGTTACACTGCTCCCTGTATGAAAGTAACCGCTACAGGCACTTATGGGGAGTTCTGTATAGGGCAGGCAAAAGAACTTCTATGAAGTTTCCAGAAAGAATTTGTGAGAAAACATTTGAAGTTCACCAAAATGTAATTATTTGTTACTGATATGGGAGCTATTACGGCAGAAATTACATTGTAACCTACTTTATCTGATAGAGACTTCTAGTTGCAGATTCCTTACCTTAGAATTTCCCCCAGGCGTCAGACTGGATCCGGAGATTTTTCTTCGAGCAATACCCATGTCCGTCAGTAGGTGGTGTTGGTCGCTGTGATGACGTCTTGAGTAGTACATAGACGCCGCCTCAGCGCAGTGACGTCAGTTTTTTTCTTACTGCGCCACACACTGATCCAGAGTGACCCTGGTCTCTTTTTGACCGAATTCGACTGTTTTGTCTAGTTTTCTAGTGAGCTTTTGGTGCGTCGAGGATGTCCCCAAAGACCGGTTTCAAGCCGTGCGAGAACCGTCACAACATGATGTCGGTGATGGATCTGCATCAGGTTTGTTTGTGGTGTCTTGAGTGCGGCCACGACCCGAAGTCGTGCTCCGAGTGTCGGGCCATGCACCCGAAGGCCTTGAGGGAGCATGGCTCAAACTCATGGTGGCCCGACGATCAACTCCGCGTAGGTCCCGGTCCCGGTCTCGATCGAGAGGAAGGTCTCAAGACCATTCGCGGAGCCATCACCACTCGTCGTCCTCAAAATCTTCGGGTGCAGATAAGAAGTCGTCGTCGTCGTCGAAGAGGTCTCATCGTTTTCTGACTTCGCCCCGTCGCTTGGCTGACGTGACACGGGAGGAGCGTCGATGCTCAAGGCCTCTGTCCTTGGGGCCTGCGTCTGGGTCCGCGCTGCGCTTTTTGAGTTTCCAGGAGCGGTGACTGCCCCTGCCCAACTTAAGGAATTCTATGAGGCCATGCGCCTCATCTTTGCGCGGAGTGACCTCGATACAGCGCCTTTGGGCCTAAGGGGTTCTGTTGAGGGGCCGGTCCCCACCGGATCCGCTCGCAGATCCGCACCGGTGCTGGTCGCACTGTTGAGACCTTCCCTGGTGCCGGGTCGATTGTCGATGCTCCCTACGTCGGTAGTGCCCACTATCTACGTCGACCCGATCCTTTTCCCCGACGACTCAGCAGCGTTGGCTGATGCCGCCTCTGTCTTCAATGGGGCCTATTCACCCCAGGTCGGATTCGGACCCTTTTTCCTATGAGTACGAATCCGGGGAAGGACTGGAGGGGTCCCTGGACCCTTATGAATACCAGGATGACCCATCTTTGGACTGGGCACGGGAATTGGGCGACACCAGTGGACTGGACACTTCTCCCAATGCTGGCATGCTGTCTCCTCCTACCGTGGCTACGGTGGAGGGAGCGACTTATGGTTTGGTGGTCAATAGGGCAGCTGAGGTCCTTGGCCTTGAGCTTCCTGCTGTAGAGGTCAGGTCCAACCTCCTGACAGAGGTGCTTCAGCCAGGGGCTTTCACATCTGAGCTCCTTTTACAGTTCAATGAAGCCCTCACCGATGTCCTTTTGGGTACTTGGTCCAAACCCAACACCGGGGCTCCTGTGAATAGGACTATCGCACGCCACCATCGGCCCGCTCCGAAGGACCCTAAATTCCTGTCCCCATACCTGAGAGTCTTGTCATCCAGGCTTCCTCTTCTTCATGCGCATTCCCTTCTGCACCCCCAGATAGTGAATCAAAAAGGCTGGAACAATTTGGGAAGAAGTTGTTTTCGTCCTCCAGTCTCACGCTGCAGGCTGTGAACACTGCATGCCTTTTGGGCTGCTATACCCACTCTCTATGGGATATGGTTGTGCAAGTCCTGCTGCAGATACCGGAGGAGGCCCGTGCTATTGTCTTGCCAAGCTGTCAACGATGGGAGATATACGGCGAAGTTCACAATCCGATGTGGGCTGGACACGACCGACTCAGTGGGCAGAACGGTTGCTGCGACAGTGGCCTTGCGATGTCACGCCTGGTTGCGTACTTCTGCTTTTTCGGGGATGTCCAACAGACCCTCATGGACATGCCCTTTGATGGCTCTCGTCTCTTTGGACACCATTAGCACACACGCTCTCACCTCCACAGACTACATACTCCTCGGCGACTTCAACTTCCACCTAGAAAACCCTCACAATCACAACTCCTCTTCCCTCCTAGACAACCTTTCAAACCTAGGACTCAAACAACTGGTCACAGCCCCCACCCACTCAGCTGGACACACACTCGACACAATTTTCACATCAAGCCAACACGTCACCTACACCCACACCACCCACCATCCTCCAATGGACAGATCACCAATGCGTCCACTTCTCCTACAACAAACCTCCCAAACATCACCACCATCACACCACCCCCTACTGCATGTGGGACAAGATCCCCACGGAACACCTAATCTACGAACTGACGCAACCCCCCCCCCCCCCCCCAACATAACCAACCCCAACACCGCTGCTCACAACCTCAATGAATGGATCACCTCCTGTGCCGACAACCTCACCCCCTCAGAAAAAACATCACTACCCGCAACATCAAGAACGCAGCATGGTTCACCACTGAACTCCACGAATCCAAACGCAAATGCCGCAAAGCAGAGAAAATCTGGAGACAAGAACCCACCACCACTAACTTCACCACCCTCAAAACCACCACACGCATCCACCACCAACTCATACGCACCGGCAAAAGAGCACTCTACAAGGAACGCATTGACAACAACTCACATAGCAGCAAGGAACAGAGCCAGCCCCGCCATCGCCCCCATACTCCGAGCCACAATCAACAGCTCCTTCGAAACCGCCACCTTCCCAGACCTTTGGAAACACGCAGAAGTCACCGCGCTCCTAAAAAACCCAAAGCCAACCCAAATGACCTCTCCAACTACTGCCCCATCTCCCTCCTCCCTTTCCCAGCCAAGGTTACGGAAAAAATAGTCAACTCCCGCCTATCCCACTTCCTCGAGACAAACAACACACTCGACCCTTCCCAATCTGGGTTCCGCAAGAACCACAGCACAGAAACCACCCTCTTAGCATGCACCGACGAAATCAGATCCAGAGTCGACATGGGCGAAACCGTAGCACTCATACTCCTGGATCTCTCTGCAGCCTTTGACATTGTCTGCCACTACACACTCAGCACACGCCTTCACGACGCAGGGATAAGACACAAAGCCCTGGACTGGCTCACCTCCTTCCTCACCAACAGAACCCAAAAAGTCTGACTCCCCCCCAATTGCAATCGCCTGCCACCAAAATCACCTGCGGAGTCCCCCAAGGCTCCTCTCTCAGCCCCACACTATTTAACATATACATGACCTCACTAGCCAACATCATCAAACCCCACAGAATCACCATCCTCTCATACGCCGATGACACTCAACTCATCCTCTCCCTCACCCGCAACCCCAACACTGCCAAATCCAACCTACACAACGCACTCCTCGACACCGCCACATGGATGACAGCCAACCACCTGAAACTCAACTCAAGCAAAACCGAAATAATCCTCTTTGGCCCACACAAAAACACTTGGGACCCCTTGTGGTGGCCCACCACGCTAGGCCCCGCACCCACCCCCGCCAACCACGCACGCAACCTCAGCATCATCCTGGACTCCTCCCTCTCGATGACCCAACAAATCAACGCTCTCACCTCCTCATGCTTCAACACACTCCGCATACTGAAAAACACATTCAAGTGGATCCCCACAGAGACCAGAAAGACTGTCACTCACGCACTCATCAGCAGCAGACTTGATTAGGGAAACGCCCTCTACGTTGGCACCACACTAAAACTCAAGCGCAAACTACAGCGCATCCAGAACGCTGCAGCACGACTCATCCTCGACCTCCCCCGACACGAACACATCTCACCACACCTCAAATCCCGCCACTGGCTCCCTCATCCTCGCACACAAATCACTCCACAACACAGGCCCTGCCTACCTCAACGAAAGAGTCACCTTCCACACGCCACCTCCGCTCTGCCGACCTCTCGCTCGCCTCTGCCCCCCGCATCAAACACACCACCACCAGGGGCAGATCCTTCTCCTACCTTGCACCCAAAAGCCTGGAACTCCCTCCCAACCCACCTCCGCAAGACCCAAAACCTACTGCTTTTCAGGAAGAGCCTCAAGACCTGGCTGTTCGAACAGTGATCCTCCCAGCCCTTTCCCCCCAGCCCCCTCCCCCCCCCCAGCGCCTTGAGACCGTCACGGGTGAGTAGCGCGCTTTATAAATCTCTTTGATTGATTGATTTGGAGACAAAGCGGACTTGGCCTTGGAGAGATTCAAGGATTCCTGGGCTACGGCTCGGTCCCTTGGTCTTTCCTCTGCCGCTCGCCCCCGCAGTCTTCTTTTTGGCCACGGAAAGGGGTCTCTGTCGCGTCCCCCGCCCAGCCACCGTGCAACCCATGCTGTTTAGCCGCTGTGTGGCCGGGGACGTGGAATCCCACTTGGGCGTGGGACAGGAAACCAGAGGTCTGCACAGTCAACCTCTGTCCCCGCTGCAGCCTCCAAACCCTCCTAGTTCATCCCCTCACTCCCTTCCAGTTGTCAGGATTCGCCATCACCTGCCCCACTGGGAATCCATCACTGCGGACAGATGGGTTTGCAGTTCATTCGAAAGGGCTACTCCCTCCCTTTCGGTTCTGCCCCACCAGCCATGCCTTCACCAGCCATGCCTTCATCACTCAGCCACCTCCAAAAGGATCATTTGGCACTTCTCTGCCAGGATGTCACAGCTCTCTTGGCCAAGAGAGCTATAGAGAAGGTCCCTGTGCCTGAAGTAGGTTGTGGTTGTTATTCCCGTTATTTTCTGGAGCCGAATAAGGACAAGGGTGTACGTCCTCTCCTAGACTTTCGGGACCAAAACTACTTCCTCACAAAGGAGATATTCAAAATGCTGACCCTGGCTCATGTTCTGTCTGCCTTAGACCCAGGAGACTGGATGGTAGCGTTGGACTTTTACAGGATGCTTATTTCCACATCCCCATCCTGCCTGCCCACAGACGTTACCTATCATTCGTGGTAGGTCACGAGCACTATCAGTTTACTGAGCTCCCCTTCGGCCTTACCATTGCCCCTTGGGTGTTCACAAAAGTGATGGCGGTGGTTGCAGCTCATCTGCACAGGTTAGGGGTATCAGTCTTTCCCTACCTCGATGACTGGCTGCAGAAAGTAGTCTCCCACCTTCGGACTACGACGAACTTCATGCATTCACTATAAACATGCTGAAGTCACACCTGACTCCCTCTCAACGCTCCCTTTCATCAGAGCTGTTCTGGAGCCAGTGCAGTTTCGAGCTTATCTTCCCGAAAAACGAGTACAAGATATTCAGGCTATGATTCCGATCTTTCAGCCTCTGTCTTGGATTTCGGTGAGACTGATTGAGGCTGCTGGGCCTTATGGCCTCCTGCATCCTGCTAGTGACCCATGCCAGATGGCATATGCGGGCTCTGCAGTGGGACTTGAAGTTCCAGTGGTCGCAGCATCAGGGGAATCTCTCCCACATGTTCCAGATCTCGGCGGGGACTGCAAAAGACCTGCAGTGGTGGCTTTCAAATCCGCATTGGGACCACTGCAGATCCCTCTCCCTTCCCCAACCAGATCTATCTAAAGTGACCGATGCGTCACTTCTGGGTTGGGGCGACCACATGGGAGAGGCGGAGATCAGAGGACTCTGGTCTCCGGCGGAGTTGGGGCTCCATCTCAGTCTTCTGGAACTTTGGGTGATTAGGCTTGCGTTGAAAGCATTTCTTCCCTCTCTCAAAGGGAAAGTAGTGCAGGTGTTCTCGGACAATACTACTGCCATGTGGAACTGAAACAAGTACGTCGGAGTAGGGTCTTGGACCCTTTGTCAAGAGGACCTACGTCTCTGGACATGGCTGGAACATCAGGGCATTACCCTGGTGGTTCAACATCTGGTGGGTTCTCTCAACGCCAGAGCGGACGAACTCAGCTGTTGATGCACAGCCGATCACAAATGGCATCTCCATCCGGAGGTGGCTCAAGGTCTCTTTCAGCAGTGGGGAAAGCCTTGGTTAGATGTGTTTGCCTCCGCAGACAACTTGCAATGTCAGTCGGAGTTTCCAAGATGGCACTCGCTCTGAGACACTTTCAGTTTTGAGTGGAACTCCTGCCTCCTTTACGCCTATACCACTTCTGCCCAGAGTACTCTAGAAGGTCAGGAACGACTGGGCCCAAGTCATCTTGGTGGCTCTGGACTAGGCATGGAGAGTCTGGTATCCAGAGCTATTGAGAATGGCCATCGATCCTCCACTCGGACTGCCTCTTCGGGTGGATCTTCTGTCGCAGCAACAGGGGACGGTTCTCCACCAGAACCTGTCCAATCTCCGCCTTCATGCGTGGAGATTGAGCAGCGACAGTTGATGGCTTTTGCCCTTCCACCCGAAGTCTGTGATGTTATCTTGGCAGCCAGGCGTCCCTCCACCAAAAGTGTCTATGCCTGTCGTTGGCATAAATTTGTGGCATGATGCACCAACAAATCTGTTCATCCCCTCTCTGCCCCTCTATCCGAGGTTCTTTTGTTCATTCTTTCTTTAGCCCAACAAGGCTCTGCTTTGGGCACCCTTAAACGGCATTTATCTGCCATTTTGGCCTTACTTAGGTTACCCGATCAGCCCTCACTCTTTAAATCCCCTATTGTGAGTAGGTTCCTAAAAGGTCTCACCCATTTATTTTCTCCCACTCCATTTATCATGCCTCAGTGGGACCTCAATCTTGTCCTTACTTATTTAATGTGTACTCCCTTTGAGGCAATGCACAATTGTCCCTTACGGCTCCTCAACTTCAAAACTGTCTTTCTTGTTGCCATCACCTCTGCTTGCAGAGTGAATGAGCTTCAGGCCCTTTCCTCTAAGCCGCCATACTTGTCTGTGCACCCTGACAAAGTGGTGTTGCGCTCTAAGGCTTCCTTCCTTCCAAAGGTGGTTACTCCTTTTCATGTAGGCCAGTCCATCAATCTGCCTACTTTCTACACCCCCCACATCCTTCCCATGAGGAGGAGAGACGCCACCGTGTGGACCCCAATCAATCAATCAATCACATTTCTTAAGCGCACTACTCACCTGGTAGGGTCTCAAGGTGCTGACAAGGGGGGGTGGGGGAGTGTTACTCCTCGAAAAGCCATGTTTTGAGGTGCTTTCTGAAGGTTAGGAGGTCCTGGGTCTTTCTTAGGTGGGTGGGGATGGAGTTCCATGTTTTGGCGGCGAGGTGGGAGAAGGATCTGCCGCCGGAGGTGGTGCTTTGGATGCGGGGAACTGTAGCGAGGGCGAGGTTGGCAGAGCGGAGCTGTCGAGTTGGTTTCTAGAAGTTGATTCGTTTGTTGAGGTAGGCCGGTCCGGTGTCGTGGAGGGCCTTGTGAGCGTGTACAAGGATTGTGAAAATTATCCTTTTGTTTATGGCCAGCCAGTGTAGGGATCTGAGGTGGGCGGAGATGTGTTCGTGGCGAGGGAGGTTGAGGATGAGACGTGCGGCTGCGTTCTGGATTTGCTGGAGTTTTCTCTGAAGCTTGGCTGTGGTCACTGCTTAGAGGGCGTTGCCGTAGTCCAGTCTGCTTATGAGGGCATGGGTGACCATTCTTCTTGTTTCTAAAGGAATCTATTTGAAAGTCTTGTGTAGCATGCTAAGGGTGTTGAAGCAGGAGGATGATATGGCATTCATTTGCTGAGTCCTGGAGAGAGATGAGTCCAATATGATGCAGAGATAGCATGCGTGGGTGATGGGTGTTGGGGGTGGTCCAAGGGTGGTGGGCCACCATGAGTCGTTCCATGCTGTCTGGTTGGGACCGAAGATGATGATCTTGTTTTTTTCTGAGTTCATTTTGAGGTGGCTTGCTGTCATCCAGTTAGCGATGGTGAGGAGTCCGGCGTGTAGGTTATTCTTGGCGGTAGATGGGTTCCTCGTGAGGGAGATGATGATCTGGGTGTCGTCAGCCTATGAAATGATGGTGAGGCCGTGGGGGCGGGTGATGTTGGCCAGAGGAGCCATGTAGATATTGAAAAGGGTGGGGCTGAGGGAGGATCCTTTGGGGACCCCACAGATGGTCTTGGTGTCTGTACACCGGAAAGGAGGGAGGCAAACTCTCTGGGTTCTTTCGGAGAGGAAGGAGGTGAGCCAGTCCAGGACTTTGTGGGGAAGAGTGTTGGCGTTCAATCTTAATAGTACTAAAAATTTCCGGGTGGACGAGCAACTCTTTGTTGTTTATGTGGGTAGGAAAAAAGGGAAGGCGGTGCAAAAAAACAATGGGTACTTCTTTGCATCAAGATGTGCTATGCTTTGTCCAAGAAGCAACCCCCTGAGGGCTTGCGTGCTCATTCCACCAGAGCAACTGCTGCTTCCACTGCATTGGCATGCAGAGATCCTGTCCTGGATATCTGCCAGGCAACTACGTGGGTGTTCCTGCACACGTTTGTTAAACACTACTGCCTGGACAGTCAGGTCCGTGGGGACGGCTACTTTGGCCGTTCGGTCCAGCAGGACTTCCTAGTATGATCTTGTTCGCAGCCCCCCACCGAGGATGGCATTGCTTGGGTATCTATTCTAAGGTAAGGAATCTGCAACTAGAAGTCTCTATCAGATGTACAAGTTACTTACCTTCGGTAACAAAATATCTGGTAGAGACATATTCTAGTTGCAGATTCCTTACCGACCCACCCATCCTCCCCACTTGTGAACTGATTTCTAGGGACAGGGATTCCCCCTTTAGGTCCTTAGCCCTGGGGCACAAATCTGTGTTCTTAGCGGCTCTGCTCTTTGGTGTGGAAAGTCGTTAACAAAAAACTGATATCACTGCGCTGAGGCAGCGTCTATGTACTACTCCCAATGTCATTGCAGCGACTATGACGCCACCTACCGACGTGCAAGGGTATTGTTTGAAGAAAAATCTCTGGATCCAGTGTGGTGCCTGTGGGAAATTCTAAGGTAAGTAATCTGCAACTAGAATATTTCTCTACCAGATATTTCGTTACCGAAGGTAAGTAACTTGTACATTAATTTGGCTGCTGCCTCATTGAAAACTTTGAAAGACAAACTCAAAGAAGTACCGCTCATTCCACTCCTAACTTTAATGTTGGCCTATTCAACAACTGCTCTGTATGTGTGCCATAGAATCTGTATCGTGCCCGCCTCAAATAAGACTCAAGTCCTAGCCCTGAAGATATCATTTCCCTGGGGATTTTTACAGTGTCACTGTAATATTCTGTACTAAAAGAGGTAGAGTTGTCTTCCTAATCGGTTACAAACTAATTAAGTTCTTAGAACTCAAAACAGCAACTTATTTTACGGTCGTCACATATCAATGCTTTTAATATTGTGCAGTTATAGATTTTTCAAGAATTATTCACTGACTTTAACTTATAACAACTTAGGATAGGTGCTGACCTGATCAAGTAATGCTAAAGACTAAACAGCTGACCTTTCCATACACACAGATATTTTACACGGACCCACGTTGGGGCTGTTCATTAAATCTGTGAGGTGGAAAGGCGAGTTGAAGATTAAACATATTGGAGTCGCAGGATAAATGTGCATGCAGTTTGCCTCCAGTCCTCCTCTGCTACTTCAGGTGACAATGCCTTTCTGGGTCACTCTAGCTATGCTACTGAGTTCAGACTGTGCTTGCTCTGGGTCTCAAACGAGGCATTGCAAACCCATTCTAGAAGGTACTAGGCTCTGTCGACTGAAACAATCCAACGTTACATCTTCAGTATGACAAATCATACTGAAGGTCTCCAAGGGAGTCTTTCTAATTTAATTGCATCTGGGGCCCTAACTTGAATTCTTTAGCTGTTCGCCATTGTATCTTACATTGGTTCACAGTCTTCGAATATCATATTCTGCTTAAGGAAATTCAAGGGATGTCAATCTAGGACCATTAACAAGATAATAAAATTTGGTTACATGTAAGTATATTTTGTCTATTGTATCATTGGGCGCTAAATTCTGTCCACTGATTTTTGTTTGTGTGCAAATATTTGAGCAGTGAAAAAGTCGGACTTTGACACTTTTTTAGGTTTATTTGATTTATACATTCTATATAGCTATGCAAAAGATGTACAGTATGATAGTTTTGCAGTTACTCAGTAATCCTGCTCTTCTCTTTGTGTCTGTTTGGATAATGCCATGAGGAGAGAAAAAGGTTCTGAGGCTGATTCAGCGGCGGTCTGGGCAGGGCTCCAGCAGCACTCACTATAAACACACTCCCTCCTCCTGCTACAAAGGGCACAATCAGACACTCTTGCTACTACAAGCAAAGTTTCTTGCCAGTTGGCTTCTCCCAACGCGTTTCAGCTGTAGCCCTTCTGACGGATCAAAGGAGTGAAGTTCACTTAAACCGAAATATAATACATTGTAAACAGTGAAGGAGGACCAAATTGCACACCGCCAAGCGAAATGATCAATACATATAGCGCCATTTTGAAATGCATGATATCCAGCAATTACGATATTCATTTCACTTAGACGCACAAGCTGCATTGCTACAAATCCACAGGTGTTATAGTAGACATATCATGAACTTTGCAACCCAGCCTGGTATGTTATATCAAAAAAACATATGTAAATAACTAGAGCATATGTGAGCGTATCATCAGTACAAAGTTAAAAATATGAAATGCATCAGGAGAAGTTGACTGGCAATCAACTTTACTTGCAGGAGTGTTTGAGTGTGCCCTTTGTACGAGGAGGATGGAATTCACCAGTAGGTAGGTAGTTAGGACCTAGTTTCCATAGGAAAAGCATTTATGGTTTTGCTAATACCTTTGGTGCCATTTGCTAAATGTTCACAAAATTGTCAAAAATAGTGTACCTGTCAATTCAGATGTGGTGTGGAAAGTTGTGGGATGATTTGTCAAGCCGTGGTTGAGAAAAAAGAGGATGGTGGTCTCAAAACGTGTTTTCCCCATGCAGTTTCGTACAAGTATTTTGAACACAACTACAGCCCAAACTGCTGTACAGAATTACACCAAATTGGGCAGAAGGCTAGATCTTGGTCGAGAAAGATTGCTTTTTGTAATTTGGTGTAAGTCCGTTGTATATCTAGGGATGCAGGGGGTCCACGGTTCCGACAGATCTCATGGTGAGATCGGATTGGCTACCACCACTTCAACTGAGAAGTGGTGGCATTTATCTTGTGACTCATTTGAATATGAAGAGAAACAACAAAAAACCACAAGGGAGCAGGGTGTGGAGAACCGACTGGGGCTGCGGGGGCCTTGGGGATTCAGCCCCCCAACCACGATGTGTCACAGGGGCGGCTCCTCCTCTCCTGCCAGCAGCAGGAGCTGCAAAACATTTGAAGTAAAAACATAATAAACTCTGTTTATTATGTTTTACTATAAAAGTGGGTGGGGCCACCAGTGTGACGGGGGCAGAGTGCATTCCCCCTCAGTGCACATGTAGCCGTCTGGCGGGCCTTAGAGAGAGTAGGCAGAGGCTCCTGGGAGTGCCCTGGGTGAGTGCTCCATCCAATAGTACAGCTGCTTTCATGCTGCCAGCAGGGCAGGCTGGGAGCCTGTGCCTTCAACGACGGAGCAGAGGGATGGGATGGATTGGAGCAGAAAAGAGATAAGTTTTTTTTTTTTTTTTTTTTAAATTGCCCCCCCCCCCAACACTCCCCCTCGATGTTTGCTCCGCCCTTTTTCCCTCCTGCAAGCCACGCCTGTGTCGTCTGCCCCAGGTGATGGGGTCCCATGGTTGAAATCGGCCCAGGCGAATGTGGGGGGCGGACACAGCCCCCTTTTCTATTTAGACATTGGCTGGGCTCCAGGCGATAGGGTCCCAAAGGCAGTTATCGGCCCATGGAGGGGGCGGGGACTCCATGCCCCCCTTTCCATTTAAGGTGTCGGGCCCCAGGGCTATGGGGTCTATGATGTCGAAATCGGCCAGGGAAAGTGGACTGCATGCCCTCTCCCCCTTAAATAATTTGTCTATGCCCAGAGAGATGGGGGGACTGGGTGTCCCTATAAATATAATGAGGGGGCCCCAGGGGGATGGGGTCCTCAGGCCAAAATCGGCCCAACACTGCTAATTACTCCACATATTATATCCCTCATGACATTTTCTATAAAGTCATTGATAATATAAGTGAATAATTTACTGTAAAATTACTGATGAGAAAACTGCATGGCGGGGGCAAGAGTTATAGTTATCTTAGGGCATGAATTATAATTACTTGAGATAACTGTAACTGCTGTATTTCTAGTCTTGTATGTGTAAAAACAGAATCTAACTATACAGTCCCTGTAACCTTTGTTTTTTTTTTTTAGTGAATTTATACATTTTTTACTGCCATTTCCTAACTGTAACATTACCTACTAGCGGTTGCCAGTAGTTAGTTAAAGTTAGGACCTAGTTTCCATTGAAAAAGGTTTTTTTTTTTTTTGACTTGCTATATGTAGGAAAGTAGCCTCTTTCCCGCTTGGTTACCCCCAGTTTGTGCCTGTTTGTCAGTGTGTTTGACTGTGTCTACTGGGTTCCTACTAACCAGGACCCCAGAAGTTTTGCTCTGTCCTCTAACTAAATTGTACCTTTTTCTTCCCACAATTGGCATACTGGTCCCCCCATATAAGTCCCTAGTGTATGGTACATAGGTATCCAGGGCATTCTGGTTCCAGTGGATCTCTATGGGCTGCAGCAGTTATTCTGCCATCTGTAGGGAACCCATGCAAAGGCCTCTGCAGGCCTGCCATTGCAGCCTGCGTGAAACGGGTGCATGCACCCGTTTTCACTACAGGTCACTACACCAGGTCACTGTAAGTCACCTCTTTGGTAGGCCCTCTCAGCCCAAAAGGCAGGGTGCAGGTACCTGTGTGTGAGGGCACCCCTACACTAGCAGAGGTGTCCCCACGAACTCTAGCCCCATTTTACTGGACTTTGTGAGTGCGGGATGCCATTTTATATATGTCCAGCTACATAATGGTAACTCTGAACCTGGGCTTGTTTGGTATCAAACATGTTGGAGTCATACCTAAATACTGTTGCAAGTATTGGAAGTACGATTCCATGCACTCTGGGGGTTCCTTAGAGAACCCCCAGCATTGCTACCACCGGTCTTACAGGGTTTTTCGGGGCAGCCCAGCTGCTGCCACCCCTCAGACAGGTTTCTGCCCTCCTGTTGCTTGAGAAGCTCAAGCCCAGGAAGGCAGAGCAAAGGATTTTCCTTTCGGAGAGGGGTGTTACACTCTCTCCTTTTGGAAGTTGGTGTTATATGCTTGAGAGAGGTAGTCTCCCCAAGCCACTGTTAATGTTTTGAAGGGCACATTTGGTGCCCTCCTTGCATAAACCAGTCTACACCAGTTCAGGGACCCCCAATCCCTACTCTGGCATGCAACTGGACAATGGAAATGGGAGTGACCACTCCCCTGTCCATCACCACCCCAGGGGTGGTGCTCAGAGCTCCTCCAGATGGTCCCTGGCTTCTGCCATCTTGATTCCAGGGTTTGCAGGGAACTCTGGGAGCATCCGAGTGGCCAGGCCAGGCAGATGACTTCAGAGGCACCCTCTGATAGGTAGTTACCTTGTTAGGTACCAAGCCCCCTCTTTGGGCTGTAAAGGGTCTTCCTCTCGGGTGGGTCCTCAGATTCGGCTTGCAAGATTCCAGTAGGACTCCTGCAACCTCTGCTTCAACTTATGGCCTCTGGAACCGCCACTGGCCCTCTAGGAACCTACCAAGCTGCAGATCCACTTCGACGACTCTTCTGCAACATTGTATCCAGACTTCCTGTCAGCTTTGCAACATTTCCCTGGCCGTGCATTCTCAGAAGTCTTTTGCTCTTCAGCCTGCACAAGAAGAAGAAGGAATCTCCCTTAGGGTGAAGGCATCACTCCCCTGCATCCGGTGGTACCTGACTGAAACGACGACCGGCTGCGTAAATCTCCCCTCATCCTGACTGGCGTGGCTCCTGCATCACGGATGGTGGTCCTCTCTACCAGCTGTTGCACCTTGGTTGTGGTAAGTCCTTTCCACGCCACACAAGACAGCACCCCCGTGCACCCCATCCTTAGCAGCTGCCAATGCTTGTTTGCTTCACCTCCAAGGGGAACTTCAGGTGACATGTGTCCCCAGCCCCCAGCACTCTCTCCTGCAACTCCTGGGCCTCTGCGTTGTCCTCCAGCAATGTGGGAGCAACTTCAGTCATGCTGCGTAGGCTGCTTCAGTGACTTCTGTGTCCCTGTCCTGTGGGACACTTGTGGGTGCTGCCTGTGCTCCTGTGGGCGTTCTGCGACACAGAGGGGCCCTGTGACTCCCCCTCCTCAGTAGAGTCCTCCTTGGCTCAGCACTTCTTCCTCCAACTGCGAATTTGCCTTTGCTAAGGCTTGTTGGTGTAAATCCTTCACAGACACCCATCTGCAATCCAGCTTCCAGCGTGGGACATCTTCTGCACGCCTCAGGAACTCTTCTCCAGCATCTGTGCTGCAGTGCTGACCTGTCTTCCTTTTTTGTCGACCAGCTCCAAAAGGTACCTCTGGGTGGGTACTATCTCCTACTCCCCCTGGATTCCACAGACACTTCTGGACTTGGTCCCCTCTCTCCACAGGTCTCCATCTTCAGTAATCCACCACCTATTACTTGCAGGCTGTTCTGGGTGTCTTCTTTTTTTCTTTTCATACTTTGGAGTTGTTTTGGGGAAATCCAGTGTTTTACGTCTGCATTTTTGGTTGTTGGGTGGGTACTCCATTACTTAGTTGTGTGGTTTCCTAGTACTCCCAGCTCCCCCTACACGATTTACTTACCTAGGTGGGGGCCCTGTGTTTGCATTCCACTTTCTTAGTATATGGTTTGGGCTCCCCCTTGGGCTACTCTTGCTTATTGCTATTTTATAGTGTTTTTTAACCTTTGTATGCCTCTTACTGTTTATTAGTGTATATTTATTTATATATGTATGTGTGTATATATATATATATATATATGTTCAATGCCATGTGTAGCTGCAGATACACATGCTGTGCACATCCCGCCATCTGGTGTTGGGCTCGGAGTGTTACAAGTTGTTTTTCTTCGAAGAAGTCTTTTCGAGTCATGAGACCGAGGGACTCCTCCCATTTCGACTCCATTGCGCATGGGCGTCGACTCCATCTTAGATTGGTTTTTTTCCGCCATCTGGTTCGGACGTGTTCCTTTTCGCTCCGTGTTTCGGGTCGGAAAGTTAGTTAGAATCTCGGAAAAATCGTCGGTATTGTTTGCGTTCGGTATCGGGTTAGTTACAACAGATCGACACCGAATTAAGAAGAGCTCCGGTGGCCCTTCGGGGTTTTCTTCCATCCCCGTCGGGGCCTGGTCGGCCCGGCCACGTGTCTCTTCAAGGCTGATGGAACGGACCCCATTCCGCTTCTGTCCAGAATGCCATAACAAGTATCCATATACAGATCAACATCTGGTCTGTAACTTGTGTTTGTCACCAGAACACAAGGAGGATACTTGTGAGGCCTGTCGAGCGTTTCGGTCCAGGAAGACACTCAGGGACCGAAGAGCAAGAAGACTGCAAATGGTGTCGGCGCCGACAGGACAAGAGCGTTTCGAGGCGGAGGAAGAAACATTCTCCACACAGGAGTCGGACTCTGAGGAGATCGATCCTGAGGAAACGCCGAAAACCGTGAGTAACACGTCGAAAACTAAAACTCACGAGAAAAGCGCTAAAGCCCAGGGGACGCCACCGCCAACAGGCCATGGCTTAACCCGAAAAGTAGGTGACTGTTCATCGGCACCGAAAAAGGGCGAGCTGGTGTCGAAGTCATCCGACTCCGGTCGAGATACCGGCACACAGCAATCTCGGGCCCGAGATAGTGGCTCAGAGAAGATTCGGCACCGAGACACCGGCACCGAAACGGGTCGGCACCGAGAGAGCACGACGCTGAAAGTAAAAAAGGTTTTGTCGGAGCCGAAAAAAGCAGCCGAAAGGGTTTCGGTACTGAAATATCCGGCCTCAGAACCGAAAACAAGTTCCTACACTGAGGAACAAGGACTGTCCACACAAATGAAGACACATAGATTTGGACAGGAATTACAGGCAATAGAGCCAGATCACACACAAAGACGGCTCTTTATTCAAAAAGATACAGGAAAGATCAGCACTCTTCCTCCAGTCAAAATGGAACGCAAGCTTGCCTTCCAAGACAAAGACAAACAGCCACACGCAAAGGTGGCTAAACAAGTAACACCAACACCATCCCCACATCACTCTCCGCAACCATCACCGGTAGCCACTCCACCAATGATGCAATCCCCCACTCATACAGGAATGAGTCAAGATGACCCTGACGCATGGGACCTTTATGACGCACCAGTGTCAGACAATAGTCCAGAATGCTATCCAGCTAAACCATCGCCACCAGAGGATAGTACAGGCTACGCACAAGTGGTGTCAAGAGCAGCTGCATTTCATAATGTCAGCCTTCATTCAGAGCCCATTGAAGACGACTTTCTTTTTAATACACTGTCGTCCACACACAGCCAATATCAGAGTCTTCCTATGCTACCCGGAATGCTAAAACACTCCAAACAAGTGTTTGAGGAGCCTGTTAAAGGGAGAGCCATTACTCCAAGAGTAGATAAAAAATATAAACCGCCACCAACAGACCCAGTGTACATTACACAACAGCTAACACCAGACTCTGTTGTAGTGGGAGCAGCGCGCAAAAGAGACAACTCTCATACTTCAGGAGATGCACCACCTCCAGATAAAGAAAGTCGAAAATTCGATGCTGCAGGCAAAAGGGTGGCGGCACAGGCAGCAAACCAGTGGCGTATTGCAAATTCGCAAGCTTTGCTAGCCAGATATGATAGGGCCCATTGGGATGAGATGCAACACCTTATTGAACATTTACCCAAGGAGTTCCAAAAAAGAGCGCAGCAAGTAGTAGAAGAAGGACAGGGTATCTCAAATAATCAGATACGGTCAGCAATGGATGCTGCAGACACAGCTGTAACAATAAGGAGACATGCATGGCTGCGTACATCAGGATTTAAACCAGAGATACAGCAAGCTGTGCTGAATATGCCATTCAACGTACAGCAGTTGTTTGGGCCGGAGGTGGACACTGCGATCGAAAAACTTAAAAAAGACACTGACACGGCCAAAGCCATGGGCGCACTCTACTCCCCACAGAGCAGAGGCACATTTTGAAAGACACAATTTCGAGGGGGGTTTCGAGGGCAAACCACAGAAGCCACAGCCTCACAAACAAAGCCCACTTACCAGAGCCAGTATCAGCGGGGAGGTTTTCGGGGACAATATAGAGGGGGACAATTTCAAAGGAACAGAGGAAAGTTCCAAAGTCCCAAAACTCCTCAAAACAAACAGTGACTTCAAGGTCACAAATCCCCAACACATAACACCTGTGGGGGGGAGACTATCCAAGTTTTACAAACATTGGGAGGAAATAACAACAGACACTTGGGTCTTAGCAATTATCCAGCATGGTTATTGCATAGAATTTATCAAATTCCCTCCAAACATTCCACCGAAAACACACAATATGTCAAAACAACATATAAATCTTCTAGGACTAAAAGATCAAGCATTGCTCCAAAAAGAAGCAATAGAGTTAGTACCAAAACAAGAACTAAACACAGGAGTTTACTCACTGTACTTTCTGATACCCAAAAAAGACAAAACTCTAAGACCTATACTAGATCTCAGAATATTAAATACATACATCAAATCAGACCATTTTCACATGGTTACATTACAAGAAGTAATCCCACTGCTCAAACAACAAGACTACATGACAACACTGGATCTAAAGGATGCATATTTCCATATACCAATACATCCTTCACACAGGAAGTACCTAAGGTTTGTATTCCAAGGGATACATTACCAATTCAGTGTTGCCATTCGGAATAACAACTGCGCCAAGAGTTTTTACAAAATGTCTAGCAGTAGTAGCTGCACATATCAGAAGGCAGCAAATACATGTGTTCCTGTACCTAGACGATTGGTTAATCAAAACCAACACGCAAAAACAGTGTTCACAACACACAAATTACGTCATACAAACCCTACACAAACTAGGTTTCTCAATCAATTACTCAAAATCACACCTTCTGCCGTGTCAAACACAGCAATACCTAGGAGCAACAATCAACACAGTAAAAGGAATTGCCACTCCAAGTCCACAAGGAGTCCAAACATTCCAAAATGTCATACAAGCCATGTATCCAAACCAAAAGATACAGGTCAAATTAGTAATGAAACTCCTAGGCATGATGTCCTCATGCATAGCCATTGTCCCAAATGCAAGGTTGCACATGCGGCCCTTACAACAGTGCCTAGCATCACAGTGGTCACAGGCACAGGGTCAACTTCTAGATCTGGTGTTGATAGACCGCCAAACATACATCTCGCTTCAATGGTGGAACAGTATAAATTTAAACCAAGGGCGGCCTTTTCAAGACCCAGTGCCACAATGCGTAATAACGACAGATGCATCCATGACAGGGTGGGGAGCACACCTCAATCAGCACAGCATCCAAGGACAATGGGACATTCAGCAAAAACAGTTTCATATAAACCACTTAGAACTGTTAGCGGTATTTCTAGCTCTAAAAGCATTTCAACCCATAATAACCCACAAATACACTCTTGTCAAAACAGACAACATGACAACAATGTATTACCTAAACAAACAGGGAGGAACACACTCGACACAGTTGTGTCTCCTAACACAAAAAATATGGCATTGGGCGATTCACAACCACATTCGCCTAATAGCACAATTTATTCCAGGGATTCAGAATCAGTTAGCAGACAATCTCTCTCGGGATCACCAACAGATCCACAAATGGGAAATTCACCCCCAAATACTGAACACTTACTTCAGAATGTGGGGAACGCCACAAATAGATCTATTTGCAACAAAAGAAAACTCAAAATGCCAAAACTTCACATCCAGGTACCCACAACATCAGTCTCAGGGCAGTGCACTATGGATGAACTGGTCAGGGATATTTGCGTACGCTTTTCCCCCTCTCCCACTTCTTCCATATCTAGTAAACAAGTTGAGTCAAAACAAACCCAAACTCATACTAATAGCACCAACATGGGCAAGGCAACCTTGGTACACAACACTACTAGACCTTTCAGTAGTACCTCATATCAAACTGCCAAACAGACCAGATCTGTTAACACAACACAAACAACAGATCAGACATCCAAATCCAGCATCGCTGAATCTAGCAATTTGGCTCCTGAAATCCTAGAATTCGGGCACTTAGACCTCACACAGGAATGTATGGAGGTCATAAAGCAGGCTAGAAAACCTACCACTAGACACTGTTATGCAAATAAGTGGAAAAGATTTGTTTATTACTGCCATAATAATCAAATTCAACCTTTACACGCATCTGCAAAAGAAATAGTAGGGTACTTACTACATTTGCAAAAATCTAACCTAGCTTTCTCTTCCATTAAAATACATCTTACGACAATTTCTGCTTACCTACAAATTACGCACTCAATTTCATTGTTTAGGATACCAGTCATAAAGGCGTTTATGGAAGGCCTAAAGAGAATTATACCACCAAGAACACCACCAGTTCCTTCATGGAACCTCAACATTGTCCTAACACGACTCATGGGTCCACCTTTTGAGCCCATGCACTCTTGTGAAATGCAATACTTAACGTGGAAAGTTGCATTTTTAATTGCCATCACATCTCTAAGAGTGAGTGAAATTCAAGCATTTACCATTCAAGAACCATTTATTCAAATACACAAAAATAAAGTTGTTCTACGGACCAATCCTAAATTTTTACCAAAAGTAATCTCACTGTTCCACTTAAATCAAACGGTAGAATTACCAGTGTTCTTCCCACAGCCAGATTCTGTAGCTGAAAGAGCACTACATACATTAGACATCAAAAGAGCACCAATGTACTACATTGACAGAACAAAACTAATTCAAAAGACAAAACAACTATTTATCGCCTTTCAAAAACCTCATACAGGAAATCCAATTTCAAAACAAGGCATTGCTAGATGGATAGTTAAGTGCATTCAAACCTGCTATCTTAAAGCTAAAAGAGAACTGCCTATTACACCAAAGGCACACTCAACCAGAAAGAAAGGTGCTACCATGGCCTTTCTAGGAAATATTCCAATGAACGAAATATGTAAGGCAGCAACATGGTCTACGCCTCATACATTTACCAAGCACTACTGTGTAGATGTGCTAACTGCACAACAAGCAACAGTAGGTCAAGCTGTATTAAGAACATTATTTCAAACTACTTCAACTCCTACAGGCTGAACCACCGCTTTTGGGGAGATAACTGCTTACTAGTCTATGCACAGCATGTGTATCTGCAGCTACACATGCCATCGAACGGAAAATGTCACTTACCCGGTGTACATCTGTTCGTGGCATTAGTCGCTGCAGATTCACATGCGCCCACCCGCCTCCCCGGGAGCCTGTAGCCGTTTAAAAGTAGATCTTAAACATTTGTAAATATATTACTTAAAACTTTATTATGTACATACGCATTCACTCCATTGCATGGGCACTATTACTAGCATACACAACTCCTACCTCACCCTCTGCGGGCAAAACAATCTAAGATGGAGTCGACGCCCATGCGCAATGGAGTCGAAATGGGAGGAGTCCCTTGGTCTCGTGACTCGAAAAGACTTCTTTGAAGAAAAACAACTTGTAACACTCCGAGCCCAACACCAGATGGCGGTATGTGCACAGCATGTGAATCTGCAGTGACTAATGCCACGAACAGATGTACACTGGGTAAGTGACATTTTCCATATATATATATATATATATATATATATATATATATATATATATATATATATATATATATATATATATATATACATATATATATATATACATATATATAGCTCTATACACACATATACATACATAGTGTATTTACTTACCTCCTATTGGAGAGTTGCCTCTCTAGTATTTTCTGATACTGTGTTCCAAAAATAAAGAACCTTTATTTTTGTACAACCAAATGTTTTCTTTCTTGTGTGTAAGTACTGTGTGACTGTAGTGGTATTGCATGAGATTTGCATGTCTCCTAGATAAGCCTTGGCTGCTCATCTACAGCTACCTCTAGAGAGCCTGGCTTCTAGACATTTCACTGAGGGGGGATACCTGGACCTGGTATAAGGTGTAAGTACCATAGGTACCCACCACACACCAGGCCAGCTTCCTACACTATATCTTTGGCGCTGTTTGATGAATCTTCACAACATTTTCCAAAAATTGTTTGCTCAAGGAACCTGTTGTGCATGGAAAGTTTGTTTAGACATGCCTGCAGCCTGAACCACTGGATGGAATTACACTAGATTTTGCAAAAAGTAGCTTTAAGTCTACAGATCATCCTTTTTTTCATTTGCTGCAAATCCGTTCAGTAGTGTAAGAGAAATTAAAGGAAATTCAAATTTGTATATCTAGGGTTGCGACAACTTCGCAAATACTGCAGATCTTGTGCATAGACCAGATTGGCTGCCAACACTTTAACCAGGAAGTGTTGGCAGCTATTTTGAGACTCTGCTTCAGCCGAGTCTTTAAAAAAATAATAATAAATATATAATAGAAGAAAAGAGGGGCAGGGTACTGTTACCCTACCCCTCTAGCCTTGGTGCAGGGGTCCCCCAGGGATCCCTCCTAGGGCTAAAAAAAAAATTTTTTAATTCAATGCGAAAATTGTAAACATTCGCACATTTTGCCATGGATTCAAAGGATTAAAAAATAAAAACGCAAACTATGTCTCCCGTGCTTACTTTTAATTTAGCCCCAGGTGGGACAGGTTCCGGGGGCATTCAGAAAATATAGGAGGGGGATGTAGGTGCCCCCTCCTAGGGCTTATTAAAACCCAGGTGACCGTCACCTCCCTGGGGTGATCAGCTAATATGTATGCACCTCACCCACCCCCGGTGCAGCCGTGGGGACCGCCACTTCCCCTGGGAAATGATTAAAATGTATGTGGGTGGGGGGTGCTCAGACGCACCCAGGGGACCGCCACCACCCTGGGGTAATCAATATAATGTATGTGGGGCCGCGACCGCCCTGCCCCCCAAAGACCCCCGGACACCCGGGGGACCACCACTTCCCCGGGGCTCAAATAACAATGTAGGGGTCAGTCGTGGACGCAAGGGAAGACACCTCCCCAGAGCTAAATTCTTGGAGCCATAGGTGGCCCTGGGGACCACCATTCCCACAGGGCCGGCTCCTGCTACCTCCCGAGGCACCCAACTTCAGGAGGTAGCTGTTTACTTTTGCTTTGCAGGAGCTGACAGCTCTCACCAAGGAAAAGCAAACAACTCAGCTTTCAACAAGCGGGAGCTGTCAAACAGCTCTGGCTTACTGAAGGCAGAGATGTTATCGCTTTCCAACACGAACGTGTGCGTGTAGGGAAAGAGATTTAACTTTGCTCCCGTAAGCAGGGAGCTGCTATTTAGAGCAGGTCCCTGTTTGCAGGAGCAATTCTGGCTTCCGCAGACTCGGTTGGCTGGCTGGGACCGCGGGGGCCTTGAGTCTTCCCCGCGGTCCTGTCACTTTGTGTCTCTCTCTTCCATCTCACAATGGGATGGACGAGAGAGAGTGTTGTTATTATTGCAATGGTCTCTCCATGCAAATACTTAGTGTCACACTAGGAAGATGTTTGGATGAAATGTTATACTTAATCTTTTGATGCACAACAGAACAGTCTCACCTCTGGCCTACTGGAAAAGCTCTTGGACTGTCACTCAGTAGGTTGAAAGTTTAAATCCTTGTTTCTCATGGTAGTGTCTATTTATTTACTTGTGTTTTGAATGTTAAATATTCGTCGTGATGGAACATTTACGTCTTATTCCCCATCACCATCTTTAGCTTGAATGTTATAGAGATGTCTGGACACCGCATAGTAAGGAATTACCTGTGGTCTACTGGTTAAGCTCTCAGGCCCTTACACAGAAGGTTGAGGGTTCCAGTCTAGGTGTGTTGTTTGTCATTTCTCAGCTTTCTTTTCTTTTCAACTTCAAACATTTAAGGTGCATACAGAAAGTTGATCTCACTCTTTTTACTTGTCAAATAATTTTTTTCTATTTGTCAGAACATTACTCATTGTAAGTGGTGTGGGTTTGGGTGGTTAGAGGGGTTGGCCACAGGGCACGGACTCATGCCAGGCCCTGTGGCCAACTCTCGTCACACATGACCAAAGGCCGTGCATGGTGAGGGGGTGGGTGGTTAATAGGGGGTTCGCCACAGGGCACGCAGATAGGGCCCTGTGGTCAACCCCTGACAGGCATGGCTGAAGGCCGTGTGTGTACAGGGTTGGGTGGTTATAGGGGGTTGGCTGCAGGCCACGCCCTGCGACCAACTCCTGCCACGCACGCCCGAAGGCCATGCACAGCGGTGGTTGGATTAACTTATAGTAATTAAAACTACTTTAGATTCTTTTTTTTAAACATAGAAATTGACTGAAAAAAACAAAGGTTAAAGGTACGTTATAGTTTGGAAATAGAATTTTAAAAAAACAAACCATAGAAGTTCACTTAAAAAAACAAACTTTACAGGGAGGTTATAGTTAGGCTCACATTTCAAATGTACAAAACTATAGAAATTCAGCAGTTATAGTTAATTATTTCGAGTAACTATAACTCGTGCCCCAAGGTAACTAAAACTCGTGCCCTCGCCATGCACTGCTAATTACCCCACATATTACAGCACCCATGACATCTTTTATAACATCATTGATAATATTGGTATTTTAAGTGAAACAATATTTATATGTGTATATGTATACATATACATACATTTATGTATATATATCCTACTGGTGATAGCCAGTAGTTAGTTATAGTTAAGACAATTTTTTCCATAGACGGAGCATTTTTTGTTTTGCCAGTAACTTTGGTGCTGTTTGTCTTGTCATCACCCACATTCCAAGGTCATCAACCACTCATTCTGTATGCCTTCCAAAACAGTCACCAGTGAGTGTAATTTAAAGTGAACTAATAAGACACACATGGGGCCAGAAAAGGGCATTTAAATACCCAACCAACGTCAACCCCAGTACCAGAATACAGATAAAGGATATGGAGGATCTATCTAAGGAAAACACAAGACTAGGGTTTAGCAAGTGGACACCTCTTGGAATGTCGTCCTTTAAAGACGAAAGCCCTCACCCATCCTTAGGTAGCATGCTTCATCATCGGGTTCCTCCTGTTACCACTGGCAAATGTGATGGTGGAGTGGGCTACAATTCTTCCAAGCAGAGTAGGCACTTTGCCTACTGTTGCAAAGATTACACCAATGTGAGCTGAATGGTGTTGGTGAGAATAAACAGAGAGTAGTTGAAAAACAAAAAAGGAGAGAATGGTGATTACAATGCTTCTCAGTAGACATCAGCTATATTTTAATACATGTCCATGAGGACATAATGCGAGCTCCTACAACTCCTGTCTTAAAAGATCACAGAATAGTCTTCACGCATTGTGGGACTGATGACGTTCCCTGCGTTGGAGCACCCCATCCACCTTTTCCCCCCTCTCAAAGGGCCAGATGTAGCAAACGGTTTGCGAGTCGCAAACCTGAGTTTGCTATGCAGAAATGCATTTTGCGAGTCGGGACCGACTCGCAAAATGCATTTCAGAGTCGCAAATAGTAAGGGGTGTTCCCTTCCTATTTGCGAGTCGCAGTGGTATGCAACTCCATTTGCGACCGCGTATGCGGTCGCAAATGGAGTCGCAGTTACCATCCACTTGAAGTGGATGGTAACCCACTCGCAAACGGGAAGGGGTCCCCATGGGACCCCTTCCCCTTTGTGAATGGACCCCAAATTATTTTTTCAGGGCAGGTAGTGGTCCAAGGGACCACTACCTGCCCTGAAAAAATTCCGAAACAAAAGGTTTCGTTTTTTTTTTTTTAAGTGCAGCTCGTTTTCCTTTAAGGAAAAAGGGCTGCACTTGAAAAAAACAAAAAACTGCTTTATCTATAAGCAGTCACGGACGTGGAGGTCTGCTGACTACAGAAGGCCTCCATATCAGTGAGTGCACATGGTCGCTATGGGGCCGCAATTTGCGACCCACCTCATTAATATTAATGAGGTGGGTCTTTGCAACCCCATAGCGACTCGCAGACGGTGTCTGAGACACCGTTCTGCATTGCAAATTGCGAGTTGCAATTTGCGAGTCGCTCGGACTCGCAAATTGCAAGTCGCAATTTGCAAACTTGCTACATCTGGCCCAAAGTTCGATGTATCTATTACTGATCCCCCTTCTTTAAGACTTGTGAGGGTAGCTCAGTGAGGGAGGAAAAGGTTGTATAGGACTCTGCACTAGGCCCTCCTGTGCATCCTAAAAACAGTAAGTACTGAAAAATAGGAGGGTAGAAGGTGAGAATTCTGTTGTTCGGTCCTGTTTACATAAGTTAAACGTTAATGTTTATAATACGCATCATTGACCTTCTTTTTCCATGGGCAGAAGTTTCTTCACCTAACCACATATTTTGTCACTCTTCTCAAGGATTTTAAAACTTTCACCTCGTTTTTCTGTGTGTGCCCTTTGAAGTGGTTTCCCCCTTTTCCTTCCCATTAACACCACCTCCTCCTTACATTTAACAACGTTCAGTTGCCTAAATCTGCTTGACCCAGTTCTCAAAGCTGCTTGCGTTGTAAATTCAGATTACAAGCATAAATAGCCTTTGCTTATCTGTGTTAAGACATTCATAAAACATGTTTTACACTGATAAAAGACTCGGCCATTTTTCGTGTGAGTACTTCTCTTTCAAGTGGCGAGGGGTGGGCTTTCAAGGGTACAGAACGGCCCAGAAGTTTATTAATGCCTTGTCAATAGTATGGGTTGGCTCTGTCTGTTCTACTTAATCCTCTCCTAACAATAGTGTAATCAATGACACCCTAAACTAGACAACACTCAGCCGTGTGTAGCTTATGATGCTAAGTTCTGAACTACAAAAGGGTCAATATTTGTCATGATGGGAAACCTGACATTTTGTAAACCTCATCAACAAGAAACACCATCCTGAACAAATAACAGGGAAAACCATGAATTTCGAGGGGAAGTTGTTAAACCTAATGTGACCTACACCGGTATTTGGGGGTGAAAAGGTTTGGGGAGGGGGTCCAGTGCCGCCGAAGTAAAATGAGCAATAGAGAAAAACATGGTTAAAAAAAAAAAAAAAATGTAATTGGTTCTTTATCTTAATTTTAACTCAAATCTTGTACAGTCTGCTGTTCACGCAGCGGTCAAGGAAAAAAATACGTTTTTAGGAAGTTTAGAGAGAAGCAAGGAAAGAGTGGACAATTCCACTCTATTCTGTTAAACAACTGACATTGTCTAGAGACATGTGCTATTATAGCCTACAAAATGAAAGGAAATATTAAAATGTTTGAAACGTTTCTTCCCTGAAGGTAGTTGTAATATTCCTTTTCTGGGCTTCTCAACTAAAAGAAGCAAACGTAAAGTACCTTCAGATCAATAAACGTTTGGTGAATAAGTTCATGTTAGAACAGTAGTGCTTTGCTTAATATTATGGCCCCTCTTACTTACTGTGACTGTACAAATACATAATAGTGTGCAGTCTATTATGTGGGCAGTTCTGTGTTTTGTTTTACCATGATCTTTGTCTTTGCCTCAATTCCACTGTATGAGCATTTCTGTGTATCTGAAGTTTTTTTTCTAAGGGTATAAATTCTAGTGCAGTATAGCTTAATCGGAATGTAGTATGTGTGCAGTTATTTACATCTAATTGCTTGGAGATTTATCTGGTGGTGCATTATGGTCACAGGCTACACCAGGCAGCTGGTATATCAGATGCCAAAACTCAATCTCTAAGCAAGCCCGCATATGTGTAAGATGCCTGATTTTAAGGTAAACATTTACTTGGATATAAAGACTATTAGAAGAGGCCCACAGAGCTGAGCATTCGCCATCAATAGTGCCTTGTCTTTCCTGTTCTCTCTTAAATTTATGAAAGCCTTAACTTGTAAGCATTGAAAGAGGATTCTCATCAAACGGTGTTTGGTATTTCAGGTTTAATGATTAGTGGTCAATGTGTGCACATGTATCTCTTTCCCATCATTGTTGTGCTCCTACAATGTATCCATTGTTTATTTAGGCTCACGACAAAGTTTGCCCCAAGTACCTGCTCACCTGTGAAGGATGTGGAAGAAAAAAAATCCCAAGAGAGAAGGTAACCACATTAACATTGTCTGTTCTAAAGTATCTGTAGGTTCTCTCTGTTATCTTCTCTAAGACCATTCTTGTTGGGCTAGGTATCTATGAAAGCTGTGTTTTTGTATATGTGTACATGATGGACCTAAAGGTATGGGGTCTTCTTAATCATTTTTAAAGTATTTTGTTTATTTCGTCTCCCAACAATCTTTTCTGCGCATGTCTTTTCCATTGTGAAATGTGTTTATCTTTTTTGAGTGTTGGGAGGTGATATATTCAAGCCGTTTGGCAAAAAATGCTTTGCAGAAATTTGTCCTAAGATTATAACGTAATCACATTTTTAAAACTTCATAGCATGATTAAGCTGTTTGACTGGTCCTTAAAGTGGATAATAAAAGGAATGACCCCACAAACAATCTTGTTCTTGTCTGAAGTTGTGGCGTGCTGTCAGAAGTTGAGATAAGGTGTCAATTCCATTTTTAACTCTCAAAATAGATTTATTACTCTTAAGTGCATGCAACACAGTAAAAATGAAATGGCAGTAAACTTCGTTAGATGCTTTCTGAAGGAACTTTGCAATACATGATTCAGTAGGAATTGGTACATTTTTTAAAGTGAAATGATGCATGTTGTTTGTAGGTGCAAGCTTTTTATGTGAAAGATGTGGTCTCAAAATGTGCTGGAGTCAACAATCATAAGGATGTGACTGGGCTCCAAGCTGGTTTCAGGGAGGTCATCAAAAGTATCCTATTAGTGTCTTAACTTCTTTTTAATCCAAATGCCTTCTCACAGGTAGGATTTTAGTTTGCACCCCATTTCACTTCATTAGTACGCAAGTCGCAGGATTTTCTTGCTGAAGAAATGTAAAGTAAAATGCTGGGCTAGGGCAAAAATACCAAGAATGTGATCTCCATGCCAGTTTTAGGCCTAGCTGAGCAAAACAGCCCTAGACCGTATCAGTGGTGCAGTGGGTCTAGTGGCACTGGGTACCATAGCTGTGAGGGTCCACTGCATCACCCCTACTCAACCCAATTATAGCACTCTTTTCACATCCTGCTCTCAGTTAAGGTCCCATTTCCCTTGCTTGCAATAGGACGTATGTCAGACTTGCATACCTGTGTGCTTGGCTCCACAGGGAGAAGATCCTGTCTTCTCCTAGAAAGTACAAAATGGTCCTGACCTTTTTCCATCCCTCTCAATATTGTGCGAGTGCATTGAACTTAATATAGACACTATAACTTGCCGCAAAAAAGATTTTCAATGCATGGGCGACACCATTAATATCGAGCATAGTCTTTAATATTGAGAGGTCGCCTTTATATTGAGATAGATATATTGTCCCTGTGGAACCCGAACCACCCACCCCCCCTACTCTCTCCCCGCCCACCCACCCATACCCTCTCCCCACCCACCCACCCATACCCTCTCCCCACCCACCCATCCATACCCTCTCCCCACCCACCCATACCCTCTCTCCACCCACCCACCCATACCCTCTCTCTCCCCGCCCACCCACCCACCCATACCCTCTCTCTCCCCGCCCACCCATACCCTCTCTCTCCCCGCCCACCCACCCACCCATACCCTCTCTCTCCCCGCCCACCCACCCACCCATACCCTCTCTCTCCCCGCCCACCCACCCATACCCTCTCTCCCCGCCCACCCCCCACCCCCTCTCTCTCCCCACCAACCCCCTCTCTCTCCCCACCCACCCACCCACCCCCTCTCTCTCCCCACCCACCCACCCACACCCTTTCTCTCCCCGCCCACCCACCCACCCACACCCTCTCTCCCCCCGCCCACCCACCCACCCACACCCTCTCTCCCCACCCACCCACACCCTCTCTCCCCACCAACCCACCCACACCCTCTCTCCCCACCCACCCACCCATACCCTCTCTCTCCCTGAACACCCACCCACCCATACCCTCTCTCTCCCTGAACACCCACCCACCCATACCCTCTCTCTCCCCATCCACCCACCCATACCCTCTCTCTTCCTGAACACCCACCCACCCATACCCTCTCTCTCCCCATCCACCCACCCATACCCTCTCTCTCCCCATCCACCCACCCATACCCTCTCTCTCCCCACCCACCCACCCATACCCTCTCTCCCCACCCACCCACCCATACCCTCTCTCCCCACCCACCCACCCCCTCTCTCTCCCCACCCACCCACCCATACCCTCTCTCTCCCTGATACCCTCTCTCTCCCTGCCCACCCACCCACCCATACCCTCTCTCTCCCTGCCCACCCACCCACCCATACCCTCTCTCTCCCTGCCCACCCACCCACCCATACCCTCTCTCTCCCTGCCCACCCACCCACCCATACCCTCTCTCTCCCTGCCCACCCACCCACCCATACCCTCTCTCTCCCTGCCCACCCACCCACCCATACCCTCTCTCTCCCTGCCCACCCACCCACCCATACCCTCTCTCTCCCTGCCCACCCACCCACCCATACCCTCTCTCTCCCTGCCCACCCACCCACCCATACCCTCTCTCTCCCTGCCCACCCACCCACCCATACCCTCTCTCCCCCTGCCCACCCACCCACCCATACCCTCTCTCCCCCTGCCCACCCACCCACCCATACCCTCTCTCCCCCTGCCCACCCACCCACCCATACCCTCTCTCCCCCTGCCCACCCACCCACCCATACCCTCTCTCCCCCTGCCCACCCACCCACCCATACCCTCTCTCCCCCTGCCCACCCACCCATACCCTCTCTCCCCCTGCCCACCCACCCATACCCTCTCTCCCCCTGACCACCCACCCACCCATACCCTCTCTCCCCCTGACCACCCACCCACCCATACCCTCTCTCCCCCTGACCACCCACCCACCCATACCCTCTCTCCCCCTACCCACCCATACCCTCTCTCTCCCTGCCCACCCACCCACCCATACCCTCTCTCTCCCTGCCCACCCACCCACCCATACCCTCTCTCTCCCTGCCCACCCACCCACCCATACCCTCTCTCTCCCTGCCCACCCACCCACCCATACCCTCTCTCTCCCTGCCCACCCACCCACCCATACCCTCTCTCTCCCTGCCCACCCACCCACCCATACCCTCTCTCTCCCTGCCCACCCACCCACCCATACCCTCTCTCTCCCTGACCACCCACCCACCCATACCCTCTCTCTCCCTGACCACCCACACACCCATACCCTCTCTCTCCCTGACCACCCACACACCCATACCCTCTCTCTCCCTGCCCACCCACCCACCCATACCCTCTCTCTCCCTGCCCACCCACCCACCCATACCCTCTCTCCCCCTGCCCACCCACCCACCCATAGCCTCTCTCTCCCCCTGCCCACCCACCCACCCATAGCCTCTCTCTCCCCCTGCCCACCCACCCACCCATAGCCTCTCTCTCCCCCTGCCCACCCACCCACCCATACCCTCTCTCTCCCCCTGCCCACCCACCCACCCATACCCTCTCTCTCCCCCTGCCCACCCACCCACCCATACCCTCTCTCCCCCTGCCCACCCACCCACCCATACCCTCTCTCTCCCCCTGCCCACCCACCCACCCATACCCTCTCTCTCCCCCTGCCCACCCACCCACCCATACCCTCTCTCTCCCCCTACCCACCCACCCATACCCTCTCTCTCCCCCTGCCCACCCATACCCTCTCTCTCCCCCCCTGCCCACCCACCCATACCCTCTCTCTCCCCCCCTGCCCACCCACCCACCCATACCCTCTCTCTCCCCCCCTGCCCACCCACCCACCCATACCCTCTCTCTCCCCCCCTGCCCACCCACCCACCCATACCCTCTCTCTCCCCCCCTGCCCACCCACCCACCCATACCCTCTCTCTCCCCCCCTGCCCACCCACCCACCCATACCCTCTCTCTCCCCCCCTGCCCACCCACCCACCCATACCCTCTCTCTCCCCCCCTGCCCACCCACCCACCCATACCCTCTCTCTCCCCCCCTGCCCACCCACCCACCCATACCCTCTCTCTCCCCCCCTGCCCACCCACCCACCCATACCCTCTCTCTCCCCCCTGCCCACCCACCCACCCATACCCTCTCTCTCCCCCCCTGCCCACCCACCCACCCATACCCTCTCTCTCCCCCCCTGCCCACCCACCCACCCATACCCTCTCTCTCCCCCCCCCCTGCCCACCCACCCATACCCTCTCTCTCCCCCTGCCCACCCACCCACCCATACCCTCTCTCTCCCCCTGCCCACCCACCCACCCATACCCTCTCTCTCCCCCTGCCCACCCACCCACCCATACCCTCTCTCCCCCCGCCCACCCACCCACCCATACCCTCTCTCTCCCCCCGCCCACCCACCCACCCATACCCTCTCTCTCCCCCCCTGCCCACCCACCCACCCATACCCTCTCTCTCCCCCCCCCCTGCCCACCCACCCACCCATACCCTCTCTCTCCCCCCCCCCTGCCCACCCACCCATACCCTCTCTCTCCCCCTGCCCACCCACCCACCCATACCCTCTCTCTCCCCCCGCCCACCCACCCACCCATACCCTCTCTCCCCCCGCCCACCCACCCACCCATACCCTCTCTCTCCCCCCCTGCCCACCCACCCACCCATACCCTCTCTCTCCCCCCCTGCCCACCCACCCACCCATACCCTCTCTCTCCCCCCCTGCCCACCCACCCACCCATACCCTCTCTCTCCCCCCTGCCCACCCACCCACCCATACCCTCTCTCTCCCCCCTGCCCACCCACCCACCCATACCCTCTCTCTCCCCCCCTGCCCACCCACCCATACCCTCTCTCTCCCCCCCTGCCCACCCACCCACCCATACCCTCTCTCTCCCCCCCTGCCCACCCACCCATACCCTCTCTCTCCCCCCCTGCCCACCCACCCACCCATACCCTCTCTCTCCCCCCTGCCCACCCACCCACCCATACCCCCATACCCTCTCTCTCCCCCCTGCCCACCCACCCACCCATACCCTCTCTCTCCCCCCTGCCCACCCACCCACCCATACCCTCTCTCTCCCCCCCCTGCCCACCCACCCACCCATACCCTCTCTCTCCCCCCCCCCTGCCCACCCACCCACCCATACCCTCTCTCTCCCCCCCATACCCTCTCTCTCCCCCCCTGCCCACCCACCCATACCCTCTCTCCCCCCCTGCCCCCCCACCCATACCCTCTCTCTCCCCCTGCCCACCCACCCACCCATACCCTCTCTCTCCCCCTGCCCACCCACCCACCCATACCCTCTCTCTCCCCCTGCCCACCCACCCACCCATACCCTCTCTCTCCCCCTGCCCACCCACCCACCCATACCCTCTCTCTCCCCCTGCCCACCCACCCACCCATACCCTCTCTCTCCCCCTGCCCACCCACCCACCCATACCCTCTCTCTCCCCCTGCCCACCCACCCACCCATACCCTCTCTCTCCCCCTGCCCACCCACCCACCCATACCCTCTCTCTCCCCTGCCCACCCACCCACCCATACCCTCTCTCTCCCCTGCCCACCCACCCACCCATACCCTCTCTCTCCCCTGCCCACCCACCCACCCATACCCTCTCTCTCCCCCTGCCCACCCACCCACCCATACCCTCTCTCTCCCCCTGCCCACCCACCCATACCCTCTCTCTCTCCCCCTGCCCACCCACCCATACCCTCTCTCTCCCTGACCACCCACCCACCCATACCCTCTCTCTCCCTGACCACCCACCCACCCATACCCTCTCTCTCCCTGACCACCCACCCACCCATACCCTCTCTCTCCCTGCCCACCCACCCACCCATACCCTCTCTCTCCCTGCCCACCCACCCACCCATACCCTCTCTCTCCCTGCCCACCCACCCACCCATACCCTCTCTCTCCCTGCCCACCCACCCACCCATACCCTCTCTCTCCCTGCCCACCCACCCACACCCTCTCTCTCCCCGCCCACCCACCCACACCCTCTCTCTCCCCGCCCACCCACCCACACCCTCTCTCTCCCCGCCCACCCACCCTCACCCTCTCTCCCCCACCCACCCACCCTCACCCTCTCTCCCCACCCACCCACCCACACCCTCTCTCCCCACCCACCCACCCACACCCTCTCTCTCCCCCCCACCCACCCACACCCTCTCTCTCCCCCCCCACCCACCCGCACCCTCTCTCTCCCCGCCCACCCACCCACACCCTCTCTCTCCCCGCCCACCCACCCGCACCCTCTCTCTCCCCGCCCACCCACCCGCACCCTCTCTCTCCCCACCCACCCACCCGCACCCTCTCTCTCCCCACCCACCCACCCGCACCCTCTCTCTCCCCACCCACCCACCCGCACCCTCTCTCTCCCCACCCACCCACCCGCACCCTCTCTCTCCCCCCACCCACCCACCCGCACCCTCTCTCTCCCCCCCCACCCACCCACCCGCACCCTCTCTCTCCCCCCACCCACCCGCACCCTCTCTCTCCCAACCACCCACCCACCCTCTCCCCACCCACCCACCCACACCCTCTCTCTCCCCACACACCCACACCCTCTCTCTCCCCACACACCCACCCACCCCCTCTCTCTCCCCACCCACCCACCCCCTCTCTCTCCCCATACACCCACCCCCTCTCTCTCCCCATACACCCACACCCTCTCTCTCCCACACCCTCTCTCTCTCCCTGCCCACCCACCCACACCCTCTCTCTCCCTGCCCACCCACCCCCTCTCTCTCCCTGCCCACCCACCCCCTCTCTCTCCCTGAACACCCACCCACCCACACCCTCTCTCTCCCTGCCCACCCACCCACACCCTCTCTCTCCCTGCCCACCCACCCACACCCTCTCTCCCTGTACACCCTCTCTCTCCCTGCCCACCCACCCACACCCTCTCTCTCCCTGTATACCCTCTCTCCCTGCCCATCCACCCACCCACCCTCTCTCGGTCCCTGCCCACCCACCCACCCCCTCTCTCCCTGATACCCTCTCTCTCCCTGTACACCCTCTCTCTCCCTGCCCACCCACCCACACCCTCTCTCTCCCTGTATACCCTCTCTCCCTGCCCACCCACCCTCGGTCCCTGTCCACCCACCCACCCCCTCTCTCTCCCTGCCCAACCACCCACCCCCTCTCTCTCCCTGCCCACCCACCCACCCCCTCTCTCTCCCTGGCCACCCACCCACCCCCTCTCTCTCCCTGGCCACCCACCCACCCATACCCTCTCTCTCCCTGCCCACCCTCCCACCCATACCCTCTCTCTCCCTGCCCACCCTCCCACCCATACCCTCTCTCTCCCTTCCCACCCTCCCACCCATACCCTCTCTCTCCCTTCCCACCCTCCCACCCATACCCTCTCTCTCCCTTCCCACCCACCCACCCATACCCTCTCTCTCCCTTGTCACCCACCCACCCATACCCTCTCTCTCCCTTGCCACCCACCCACCCATACCCTCTCTCTCCCTTCCCACCCACCCACCCATACCCTCTCTCTCCCTTCCCACCCACCCACCCATACCCTCTCTCTCCCTTCCCACCCACCCACCCATACCCTCTCTCTCCCTGAATACCCACCCACCCATACCCTCTCTCTCCCTGTATACCCTCTCTCTCCCTATCCACCCACCCACCCATACCCTCTCTCTCCCTGTCCACCCACCCACCCATACCCTCTCTCTCCCTGCCCACCCACCCACCCATACCCTCTCTCTCCCTGCCCACCCACCCACCCATACCCTCTCTCTCCCTGCCCACCCACCCACCCATACCCTCTCTCTCCCTGCCCACCCACCCACCCATACCCTCTCTCTCCCTGCCCACCCACCCACCCATACCCTCTCTCTCCCTGCCCACCCACCCACCCATACCCTCTCTCTCCCTGTACACCCACCCACCCATACCCTCTCTCTCCCTGCCCACCCACCCACCCATACCCTCTCTCCCTGAATACCCTCTCTCTCCCTGCCCACCCACCCACCCATACCCTCTCTCTCCCTGCCCACCCACCCACCCATACCCTCTCTCTCCCTGCCCACCCACCCACCCATACCCTCTCTCTCCCTGCCCACCCACCCACCCATACCCTCTCTCTCCCTGCCCACCCACCCACCCATACCCTCTCTCTCCCTGCCCACCCACACCCTCTCTCTCCCTGCCCACCCACCCACCCACCCATACACTCTCTCTCCCTGCCCACCCACCCACCCATACCCTCTCTCTCCCTGTCCACCCACCCACCCATACCCTCTCTCTCCCTGCCCACCCACCCATACCCTCTCTCTCCCTGCCCACCCACCCATACCCTCTCTCTCCCTGCCCACCCACCCATACCCTCTCTCTCCCTGAATTACCCTCTCTCCCTGCCCACCCACTCACCCTCTCTCCCCGCCCACCCGCCCGCCTGCTGTCTCTTCTCCCCCCACCCGCCTGCTGTCTCTTCTCCCCCACCCGCCCACCGGCCTGCTGTCTCTTCTCCCCCACCCGCCCGCCCGCCTGCTGTCTCTTCTCCCCCACCCGCCCGCCCGCCTGCTGTCTCTTCTCCCCCACCCGCCCGCCCGCTGTCTCTTCTCCCCCACCCGCCCACCCGCTGTCTCTTCTCCCCCACCCGCCCACCCGCTGTCTCTTCTCCCCACCCCACCCACCCGCTGTCTCTTCTCCCCCACCCACCCGCCCGCTGTCTCTTCTCCCCCACCCACCCACCCACCCGCTGTCTCTTCTCCCCCACCCACACACCCACCCGCTGTCTCTTCTCCCCCACCCACCCACCCACCCGTTGTCTCTTCTCCCCCACCCACCCACCCGCTGTCTCTTCTCCCCCACCCACCCACCCGCTGTCTCTTCTCCCTCACCCACCCACCCACTGTCTCTTCTCCCCCACCCACCGTCTCTTCTCCCCCGCCCACCCACCCACCCACCCGCTGTCTCTTCTCCCCCAACCACCCACCCACCCGCTGTCTCTTCTCCCCCGCCCACCCACCCGCTGTCTCTTCTCCCCCAAGCTGTCTCTTCTCCCCCGCCCACCCGCCCACCCGCTGTCTCTTCTCCCCCGCCCACCCACCCACCCGCTGTCTCTTCGCCCCCGCCCACCCACCCATCTGCTGTCTCTTCGCCCCCACCCACCCATCTGCTGTCTCTTCGCCCCCCACCCACCCACCTGCTGTCTCTTCGCCCCCCACCCACCCACCCATCTGCTGTCTCTTCGCCCCCCACCCACCCACCCATCTGCTGTCTCTTCGCCCCCCACCCATCTGCTGTCTCTTCGCCCCCCACCCACCCACCCATCTGCTGTCTCTTCGCCCCCCACCCACCCACCCATCTGCTGTCTCTTCGCCTCCCACCCATCTGCTGTCTCTTCGCCCCCCACCCTCCCACCCATCTGCTGTCTCTTCGCCCCCCACCCTCCCACCCATCTGCTGTCTCTTCGCCCCCCACCCTCCCACCCATCTGCTGTCTCTTCGCCCCCCAAAGCTGTCTCTTCTCCCCCCACCCACCCATCTGCTGTCTCTTCTCCCCCCACCCACCCACCCATCTGCTGTCTCTTCTCCCCCCACCCACCCATCTGCTGTCTCTTCTCCCCCCACCCACCCACCCATCTGCTGTCTCTTCTCCCCCCACCCACCCACCCATCTGCTGTCTCTTCTCCCCCCACCCACCCACCCATCTGCTGTCTCTTCTCCACCCACCCACCCACCCATCTGCTGTCTCTTCTCCCCCCACCCACCCACCCATCTGCTGTCTCTTCTCCCCCCACCCACCCACCCATCTGCTGTCTCTTCTCCCCCCACCCACCCACCCATCTGCTGTCTCTTCTCCCCCCACCCACCCACCCATCTGCTGTCTCTTCTCCCCCCACCCACCCACCCATCTGCTGTCTCTTCTCCCCCCACCCACCCACCCATCTGCTGTCTCTTCTCCCCCCACCCACCCACCCATCTGCTGTCTCTTCTCCCCCCCACCCACCCACCCACCCGCTGTCTCTTCTCCCCCCACCCACCCACCTGCTGTCTCTTCTCCCCCCACCCACCCACCCACCTGCTGTCTCTTCTCCCCCCACCCACCCACCCACCTGCTGTCTCTTCTCCCCCCACCCACCCACCCACCTGCTGTCTCTTCTCCCCCCACCCACCCACCCACCTGCTGTCTCTTCTCCCCCCACCCACCCACCCATCTGCTGTCTCTTCTCCCCCCACCCACCCACCCATCTGCTGTCTCTTCTCCCCACCCACCCACCCATCTGCTGTCTCTTCTCCCCACCCACCCACCCATCTGCTGTCTCTTCTCCCCCCACCCACCCACCCATCTGCTGTCTCTTCTCCCCCCACCCACCCACCCATCTGCTGTCTCTTCTCCCCCCACCCACCCACCCATCTGCTGTCTCTTCTCCCCCCACCCACCCACCTGCTGTCTCTTCTCCCCCCACCCACCCACCTGCTGTCTCTTCTCCCCCCACCCACCCACCCACCTGCTGTCTCTTCTCCCCCCACCCACCCACCCACCTGCTGTCTCTTCTCCCCCCACCCACCCACCCACCTGCTGTCTCTTCTCCCCCCACCCACCCACCCACCTGCTGTCTCTTCTCCCCCCACCCACCCACCCACCTGCTGTCTCTTCTCCCCCCACCCACCCACCCACCTGCTGTCTCTTCTCCCCCCACCCACCCACCCACCTGCTGTCTCTTCTCCCCCCACCCACCCACCCACCTGCTGTCTCTTCTCCCCCCACCCACCCACCCACCTGCTGTCTCTTCTCCCCCCACCCACCCACCCACCTGCTGTCTCTTCTCCCCCCACCCACCCACCCACCTGCTGTCTCTTCTCCCCCCACCCACCCACCCACCTGCTGTCTCTTCTCCCCCCACCCACCCACCCACCTGCTGTCTCTTCTCCCCCCACCCACCCACCTGCTGTCTCTTCTCCCCCCACCCACCCACCCACCTGCTGTCTCTTCTCCCCCCACCCACCCACCCACCTGCTGTCTCTTCTCCCCCCACCCACCCACCCACCTGCTGTCTCTTCTCCCCCCACCCACCCACCCATCTGCTGTCTCTTCTCCCCCCACCCACCCACCCATCTGCTGTCTCTTCTCCCCCCACCCACCCACCCATCTGCTGTCTCTTCTCCCCCCACCCACCCACCCATCTGCTGTCTCTTCTCCCCCCCACCCACCCATCTGCTGTCTCTTCTCCCCCCCACCCACCCATCTGCTGTCTCTTCTCCCCCCACCCACCCACCCATCTGCTGTCTCTTCTCCCCCCACCCACCCACCCATCTGCTGTCTCTTCTCCCCCCACCCACCCACCCATCTGCTGTCTCTTCTCCCCCCCACCCACCCACCCATCTGCTGTCTCTTCTCCCCCCCACCCACCCACCCATCTGCTGTCTCTTCTCCCCCCCACCCACCCACCTGCTGTCTCTTCTCCCCCCACCCACCCACCCACCTGCTGTCTCTTCTCCCCCCACCCACCTGCTGTCTCTTCTCCCCCCACCCACCCACCCATCTGCTGTCTCTTCTCCCCCCACCCACCCACCCATCTGCTGTCTCTTCTCCCCCCCACCCACCCATCTGCTGTCTCTTCTCCCCCCCACCCACCCACCCGCTGTCTCTTCTCCCACCCACCCACCCACCCGCTGTCTCTTCTCCCACCCACCCACCCACCCACCCACCCGCTGTCTCTTCTCCCCCACCCACCCACCCGCTGTCTCTTCTCCCACCCACCCACCCACCCGCTGTCTCTTCTCCCACCCACCCACCCGCTGTCTCTTCTCCCCCCCACCCACCCGCTGTCTCTTCTCCCACCCACCCACCCACCCGCTGTCTCTTCTCCCCCCCACCCACCCACCCGCTGTCTCTTCTCCCCCCCACCCACCCACCCGCTGTCTCTTCTCCCCCCCACCCACCCACCCGCTGTCTCTTCTCCCCCCCACCCACCCACCCGCTGTCTCTTCTCCCCCCCCACCCACCCACCCACCCGCTGTCTCTTCTCCCCCCCCACCCACCCACCCACCCGCTGTCTCTTCTCCCCCCCCACCCACCCACCCACCCGCTGTCTCTTCTCCCCCCCCACCCACCCACCCGCTGTCTCTTCTCCCCCCCCACCCACCCACCCACCCGCTGTCTCTTCTCCCCCCCACCCACCCACCCACCCGCTGTCTCTTCTCCCCCCCACCCACCCACCCACCCGCTGTCTCTTCTCCCCCCCACCCACCCACCCACCCGCTGTCTCTTCTCCCCCCCACCCACCCACCCACCCGCTGTCTCTTCTCCCCCCCCCCACCCACCCACCCGCTGTCTCTTCTCCCCCCCCCACCCACCCACCCGCTGTCTCTTCTCCCCCCCCCACCCACCCACCCGCTGTCTCTTCTCCCCCCCACCCACCCACCCGCTGTCTCTTCTCCCCCCACCCACCCACCCGCTGTCTCTTCTCCCCCCACCCACCCACCCGCTGTCTCTTCTCCCCCCACCCACCCACCCGCTGTCTCTTCTCCCCCCCACCCACCCACCCACCCGCTGTCTCTTCTCCCCCCCACCCACCCACCCACCCGCTGTCTCTTCTCCCCCCCACCCACCCACCCACCCGCTGTCTCTTCTCCCCCCCCACCCACCCACCCGCTGTCTCTTCTCCCCCCCCACCCACCCACCCACCCGCTGTCTCTTCTCCCTCCCCCCCCCACCCACCCACCCGCTGTCTCTTCTCCCCCCCCACCCACCCACCCGCTGTCTCTTCTCCCCCCCCACCCACCCACCCGCTGTCTCTTCTCCCCCCCCCCACCCACCCACCCGCTGTCTCTTCTCCCCCCGCTGTCTCTTCTCCCCCCCCCACCCACCCACCCGCTGTCTCTTCTCCCCCCACGCTGTCTCTTCTCCCCCCCCCACCCACCCACCCGCTGTCTCTTCTCCCCCCCCACCCACCCACCCGCTGTCTCTTCTCCCCCCCCACCCACCCACCCGCTGTCTCTTCTCCCCCCCACCCACCCGCTGTCTCTTCTCCCCCCCCCACCCACCCACCCACCCGCTGTCTCTTCTCCCCCCCCCACCCACCCACCCACCCGCTGTCTCTTCTCCCCCCCACCCACCCGCTGTCTCTTCTCCCCCCACCCACCCGCTGTCTCTTCTCCCCCCCACCCACCCACCCGCTGTCTCTTCTCCCCCCCACCCACCCACCCACCCGCTGTCTCTTCTCCCCCCCACCCACCCACCCACCCGCTGTCTCTTCTCCCCCCCACCCACCCACCCACCCGCTGTCTCTTCTCCCCCCCCCCACCCACCCACCCACCCGCTGTCTCTTCTCCCCCCCCCCACCCACCCACCCACCCGCTGTCTCTTCTCCCCCCCACCCACCCACCCACCCGCTGTCTCTTCTCCCCCCCACCCACCCACCCACCCGCTGTCTCTTCTCCCCCAGCTGTCTCTTCTCCCCCCCACCCACCCACCCGCTGTCTCTTCTCCCCCCCCACCCACCCACCCGCTGTCTCTTCTCCCCCCCCACCCACCCACCCGCTGTCTCTTCTCCCCCCCCACCCACCCACCCGCTGTCTCTTCTCCCCCCCCACCCACCCACCCGCTGTCTCTTCTCCCCCCCCACCCACCCACCCGCTGTCTCTTCTCCCCCCCCACCCACCCACCCGCTGTCTCTTCTCCCCCCCCCACCCACCCACCCGCTGTCTCTTCTCCCCCACCCACCCACCCGCTGTCTCTTCTCCCCCACCCACCCACCCGCTGTCTCTTCTCCCCCACCCACCCACCCACCCGCTGTCTCTTCTCCCCCCCACCCACCCACCCGCTGTCTCTTCTCCCCCCCAAACTACCCACCCACCCGCTGTCTCTTCTCCCCCCCCACCCACCCACCCGCTGTCTCTTCTCCCCCCCCCACCCACCCACCCGCTGTCTCTTCTCCCCCCCAAACTACCCACCCACCCGCTGTCTCTTCTCCCCCCCACCCACCCGCTGTCTCTTCTCCCCCCCCCCCCCACCCACCCACCCACCCGCTGTCTCTTCTCCCCCCCCCCCACCCACCCACCCACCCGCTGTCTCTTCTCCCCCCCACCCACCCACCCACCCGCTGTCTCTTCTCCCCCCCCACCCACCCACCCACCCGCTGTCTCTTCTCCCCCCCCACCCACCCACCCACCGTCTCTTCTCCCCCCCCACCCACCCACCCACCGTCTCTTCTCCCCCCCCACCCACCCACCCACCGTCTCTTCTCCCCCCCGCTGTCTCTTCTCCCCCCCCACCCACCCACCCGCTGTCTCTTCTCCCCCCCACCCACCCACCCGCCCTCTCTTCTCCCCCCCACCCACCCACCCGCCGTCTCTTCTCCCCCCCACCCACCCACCCGCCGTCTCTTCTCCCCCCCACCCACCCACCCACCCGCTGTCTCTTCTCCCCCCCACCCACCCACCCACCGTCTCTTCTCCCCCCCACCCACCCACCCACCGTCTCTTCTCCCCCCCACCCACCCACCCGCCGTCTCTTCTCCCCCCCACCCACCCACCCGCTGTCTCTTCTCCCCCCCACCCACCCACCCGCTGTCTCTTCTCCCCCCCACCCACCCACCCGCTGTCTCTTCTCCCACCCACCCACCCGCTGTCTCTTCTCCCCCCCACCCACCCGCTGTCTCTTCTCCCCCCCACCCACCCACCCGCTGTCTCTTCTCCCCCCACCCACCCACCCGCTGTCTCTTCTCCCACCCACCCACCCACCCGCTGTCTCTTCTCCCCCCCCACCCACCCACCCGCTGTCTCTTCTCCCCCCCACCCACCCACCCGCTGTCTCTTCTCCCCCCCACCCACCCGCTGTCTCTTCTCCCCCCCACCCACCCACCCACCCGCTGTCTCTTCTCCCCCCCACCCACCCACCCACCCGCTGTCTCTTCTCCCCCCCACCCACCCACCCACCCGCTGTCTCTTCTCCCCCCCCACCCACCCACCCGCTGTCTCTTCTCCCCACCCACCCACCCACCCGCTGTCTCTTCTCCCCACCCACCCACCCACCCGCTGTCTCTTCTCCCCCCCCACCCACCCACCCGCTGTCTCTTCTCCCCCCCCACCCACCCACCCGCTGTCTCTTCTCCCCCCACCCACCCACCCACCCGCTGTCTCTTCTCCCCCCACCCACCCACCCACCCGCTGTCTCTTCTCCCCCCCCCCCACCCACCCACCCGCTGTCTCTTCTCCCCCCACCCACCCACCCACCCGCTGTCTCTTCTCCCCCCCCCCCACCCACCCACCCGCTGTCTCTTCTCCCCCCCCACCCACCCACCCGCTGTCTCTTCTCCCCCCACACCCACCCACCCGCTGTCTCTTCTCCCCCCACCTACCCGCTGTCTCTTCTCCCCCCACCCACCCACCCACCCACCCGCTCTCTTCTCCCCCCACCCACCCGCTGTCTCTTCTCCCCCCACCCACCCGCTGTCTCTTCTCTTCTCCCCCCAAGCTGTCTCTTCTCCCCCCACCCACCCAACGTTTTTTCTCCCCCCCACCCACCCACCCGCTGTCTCTTCTCCCCCCACCCACCCACCCACCCGCTGTCTCTTCTCCCCCCACCCACCCACCCGCTGTCTCTTCTCCCCCCACCCACCCACCCGCTGTCTCTTCTCCCCCCCACCCACCCACCCACCCGCTGTCTCTTCTCCCCCCCACCCACCCGCTGTCTCTTCTCCCCCCCACCCACCCACCCACCCGCTGTCTCTTCTCCCCCCCACCCACCCACCCACCCGCTGTCTCTTCTCCCCCCCACCCACCCACCCACCCGCTGTCTCTTCTCCCCCCCACCCACCCACCCGCTGTCTCTTCTCCCCCCCACACACCCGCTGTCTCTTCTCCCCCCACCCACCCACCCACCTGCTGTCTCTTCTCCCCCCACCCACCCACCCACCTGCTGTCTCTTCTCCCCCCACCCACCCACCCACCCGCTGTCTCTTCTCCCCCCACCCACCCACCCACCCGCTGTCTCTTCTCCCCCCACCCACCCGCTGTCTCTTCTCCCCCCACCCACCCACCCGCTGTCTCTTCTCCCCCCGACCCACCCACCCACCCGCTGTCTCTTCTCCCCCCACCCACCCGCTGTCTCTTCTCCCCCCACCCACCCACCCACCCGCTGTCTCTTCTCCCCCCACCCACCCACCCGCTGTCTCTTCTCCCCCCCACCCACCCACCCGCTGTCTCTTCTCCCCCCCACCCACCCACCCGCTGTCTCTTCTCCCCCCCAAACTACCCACCCACCCGCTGTCTCTTCTCCCCCCCCACCCACCCACCCGCTGTCTCTTCTCCCCCCCAAACTACCCACCCACCCGCTGTCTCTTCTCCCCCCCAAACTACCCACCCACCCGCTGTCTCTTCTCCCCCCCCACCCACCCACCCGCTGTCTCTTCTCCCCCCCCACCCACCCACCCGCTGTCTCTTCTCCCCCCCACCCACCCACCCACCCGCTGTCTCTTCTCCCCCCCACCCACCCACCCGCTGTCTCTTCTCCCCCCCGCTGTCTCTTCTCCCCCCCACCCACCCACCCGCTGTCTCTTCTCCCCCCCACCCACCCACCCACCCGCCGTCTCTTCTCCCCCCCACCCACCCACCCACCCGCTGTCACTTCTCCCCCCCACCCACCCACCCACCCGCTGTCACTTCTCCCCCCCACCCACCCACCCACCCGCTGTCTCTTCTCCCCCCCACCCACCCACCCACCCGCTGTCTCTTCTCCCCCCCACCCACCCACCCGCTGTCTCTTCTCCCCCCCCACCCACCCACCCGCTGTCTCTTCTCCCCCCCCACCCACCCACCCGCTGTCTCTTCTCCCCCCCCACCCACCCACCCGCTGTCTCTTCTCCCCCCCCACCCACCCACCCGCTGTCTCTTCTCCCCCCCCACCCACCCACCCGCTGTCTCTTCTCCCCACCCACCCACCCACCCGCTGTCTCTTCTCCCCACCCACCCACCCACCCGCTGTCTCTTCTCCCCACCCACCCACCCACCCGCTGTCTCTTCTCCCCCCCACCCACCCACCCGCTGTCTCTTCTCCCCCCCACCCACCCACCCGCTGTCTCTTCTCCCCCCCCACCCACCCACCCACCCGCTGTCTCTTCTCCCCCCCCACCCACCCACCCACCCGCTGTCTCTTCTCCCCCCCCACCCACCCACCCGCTGTCTCTTCTCCCCCCCCACCCACCCACCCACCCGCTGTCTCTTCTCCCCCCACCCACCCACCCACCCGCTGTCTCTTCTCCCCCCCCACCCACCCACCCACCCGCTGTCTCTTCTCCCCCCCCACCCACCCACCCACCAGCTGTCTCTTCTCCCCCCCCACCCACCCACCCACCAGCTGTCTCTTCTCCCCCCCCACCCACCCACCAGCTGTCTCTTCTCCCCCCCCACCCACCCACCAGCTGTCTCTTCTCCCCCCCCACCCACCCACCCGCTGTCTCTTCTCCCCCCCCACCCACCCACCCGCTGTCTCTTCTCCCCCCCCACCCACCCACCCACCCGCTGTCTCTTCTCCCCCCCACCCACCCACCCGCTGTCTCTTCTCCCCCCCACCCACCCACCCGCTGTCTCTTCTCCCCCCACACCCACCCACCCGCTGTCTCTTCTCCCCCCACCTACCCGCTGTCTCTTCTCCCCCCACCCACCCACCCACCCGCTCTCTTCTCCCCCCACCCACCCGCTGTCTCTTCTCCCCCCACCCACCCGCTGTCTCTTCTCCACCCACCCACCCGCTGTCTCTTCTCCCCCCACCCACCCGCTGTCTCTTCTCTTCTCCCCCCAAGCTGTCTCTTCTCCCCCCACCCACCCAACGTTTTTTCTCCCCCCAACCCACCCACCCGCTGTCTCTTCTCCCCCCACCCACCCACCCACCCGCTGTCTCTTCTCCCCCCACCCACCCACCCACCCGCTGTCTCTTCTCCCCCCACCCACCCACCCACCCGCTGTCTCTTCTCCCCCCACCCACCCGCTGTCTCTTCTCCCCCCACCCACCCACCCGCTGTCTCTTCTCCCCCCACCCACCCACCCACCCGCTGTCTCTTCTCCCCCCACCCACCCACCCACCCGCTGTCTCTTCTCCCCCCACCCACCCACCCACCCGCTGTCTCTTCTCCCCCCACCCACCCACCCACCCGCTGTCTCTTCTCCCCCCACCCACCCACCCACCCGCTGTCTCTTCTCCCCCCCACCCACCCACCCGCTGTCTCTTCTCCCCCCACCCACCGTCTCTTCTCCCCCCCACCCACCCGCTGTCTCTTCTCCCCCCACCCACCCACCCACCCGCTGTCTCTTCTCCCCCCACCCACCCACCCACCCGCTGTCTCTTCTCCCCCCACCCACCCACCCACCCGCTGTCTCTTCTCCCCCCACCCACCCGCTGTCTCTTCTCCCCCCACCCACCCACCCGCTGTCTCTTCTCCCCCCGACCCACCCACCCGCTGTCTCTTCTCCCCCCACCCACCCGCTGTCTCTTCTCCCCCCCACCCACCCACCCGCTGTCTCTTCTCCCCCCACCCACCCACCCACCCGCTGTCTCTTCTCCCCCCACCCACCCACCCACCCGCTGTCTCTTCTCCCCCCACCCACCCACCCGCTGTCTCTTCTCCCCCCACCCACCCGCTGTCTCTTCTCCCCCCACCCACCCACCCACCCGCTGTCTCTTCTCCCCCCACCCACCCGCTGTCTCTTCTCCCCCCACCCACCCGCTGTCTCTTCTCCCCCACCCACCCACCCACCTGCTGTCTCTTCTCCAAACCCGCTGTCTCTTCTTCCCCCACCCACCCACCCGCTGTCTCTTCTCCCCCCACCCACCCACCCGCTGTCTCTTCTCCCCCCACCCACCCACCCGCTGTCTCTTCTCCCCCACCCACCCACCCGCTGTCTCTTCTCCCCCCACCCACCCACCCGCTGTCTCTTCTCCCCCCACCCACCCACCCGCTGTCTCTTCTCGACCCGCTGTCTCTTCTCCCCATCCACCCACCCACCCGCTGTCTCTTCTCCACCCCCACCCACCCACCCGCTGTCTCTTCTCCCCACCCACCCACCCGCTGTCTCTTCTCCCCACCCACCCGCTGTCTCTTCTCCCCCCACCCACCCACCCACCCGCTGTCTCTTCTCCTCCCACCCACCCACCCACCCGCTGTCTCTTCTCCTCCCCCCACCCACCCACCCACCCGCTGTCTCTTCTCCTCTCCCCACCCACCCACCCACCCGCTGTCTCTTCTCCTCCCACCCACCCACCCGCTGTCTCTTCTCCCCCCACCCACCCTCCCGCTGTCTCTTCTCCCCCCACCCACCCACCGTCTCTTCTCCCCCACCCACCCACCCGCTGTCTCTTCTCCCCCACCCACCCGCTGTCTCTTCTCCCCCCACCCACCCACCCGCTGTCTCTTCTCCCCCCACCCACCCGCTGTCTCTTCTCCCCCCATCCACCCGCTGTCTCTTCTCCCCCCCACCCACCCACCCGCTGTCTCTTCTCCCCCCCCCCACCCACCCGCTGTCTCTTCTCCCCCCCCACCCACCCGCTGTCTCTTCTCCCCCCCCACCCACCCACCCGCTGTCTCTTCTCCCCCCCCACCCACCCACCCGCTGTCTCTTCTCCCCCCCCACCCACCCACCCGCTGTCTCTTCTCCCCCCCACCCACCCACCCACCCGCTGTCTCTTCTCCCCCCCCACCCACCCACCCACCCGCTGTCTCTTCTCCCCCCCCCACCCACCCACCCGCTGTCTCTTCTCCCCCCCACCCACCCACCCACCCGCTGTCTCTTCTCCCCCACCCACCCACCCGCTGTCTCTTCTCCCCCACCCACCCACCCACCCGCTGTCTCTTCTCCCCCACCCACCCACCCACCCGCTGTCTCTTCTCCCCCACCCACCCGCTGTCTCTTCTCCCCCACCCACCCACCCACCCGCTGTCTCTTCTCCCCCACCCACCCACCCACCCGCTGTCTCTTCTCCCCCACCCACCCACCCACCCGCTGTCTCTTCTCCCCCACCCACCCACCCACCCGCTGTCTCTTCTCCCCCCCCCACCCACCCACCCGCTGTCTCTTCTCCCCCCCCCCACCCACCCACCCGCTGTCTCTTCTCCCCCCCACCCACCCACCCGCTGTCTCTTCTCCCCCCCACCCACCCACCCGCTGTCTCTTCTCCCCCCCACCCACCCACCCACCCGCTGTCTCTTCTCCCCCCCCACCCACCCACCCACCCGCTGTCTCTTCTCCCCCCCCCCCACCCACCCACCCACCCGCTGTCTCTTCTCCCCCCCCACCCACCCACCCGCTGTCTCTTCTCCCCCCCCACCCACCCACCCGCTGTCTCTTCTCCCCCCCACCCACCCACCCGCTGTCTCTTCTCCCCCCCACCCACCCACCCGCTGTCTCTTCTCCCCCCCACCCACCCACCCGCTGTCTCTTCTCCCCCCACCCACCCACCCGCTGTCTCTTCTCCCCCCACCCACCCACCCACCCGCTGTCTCTTCTCCCCCCACCCACCCACCCACACGCTGTCTCTTCTCCCCCCACCCACCCACCCACACGCTGTCTCTTCTCCCCCCACCCACCCACCCACCCGCTGTCTCTTCTCCCCCCACCCACCCACCCACCCGCTGTCTCTTCTCCCCCCACCCACCCACCCACCCGCTGTCTCTTCTCCCCCCAAACACCCACCCACCCGCTGTCTTTTCTCCCCCCACCCACCCACCCACCCGCTGTCTCTTCTCCCCCCACCCACCCACCCACCCGCTGTCTCTTCTCCCCCCACCCACCCACCCGCTGTCTCTTCTCCCCCCACCCACCCACCCACCCGCTGTCTCTTCTCCCCCCACCCACCCACCCACCCGCTGTCTCTTCTCCCCCCACCCACCCACTGTCTCTTCTCCACCCACCCGCTGTCTCTTCTCCTCCCCCCACCCACCCACCCGCTGTCTCTTCTCCTCTCCCCACCCACCCACCCGCTGTCTCTTCTCCTCCCACCCACCCACCCGCTGTCTCTTCTCCCCCACCCACCCACCCGCTGTCTCTTCTCCCCCACCCACCCACCCACCCGCTGTCTCTTCTCCCCCACCCACCCACCCACCCGCTGTCTCTTCTCCCCCACCCACCCACCCATCCGCTGTCTCTTCTCCCCCACCCACCCACCCATCCGCTGTCTCTTCTCCCCCACCCACCCACCCACCCGCTGTCTCTTCTCCCCCACCCACCCCCCACCCGCTGTCTCTTCTCCCCCACCCACCCACCCACCCGCTGTCTCTTCTCCCCCCCCACCCACCCACCCGCTGTCTCTTCTCCCCCCCCACCCACCCACCCGCTGTCTCTTCTCCCCCCCCACCCACCCACCCGCTGTCTCTTCTCCCCCCCACCCACCCACCCGCTGTCTCTTCTCCCCCCCCACCCACCCACCTGCTGTCTCTTCTCCCCCCCCACCCGCTGTCTCTTCTCCCCCCCCACCCGCTGTCTCTTCTCCCCCCCCACCCACCCACCCGCTGTCTCTTCTCCCCCCCACCCACCCACCCGCTGTCTCTTCTCCCCCCCACCCACCCGCTGTCTCTTCTCCCCCCCCCCACCCACCCGCTGTCTCTTCTCCCCCCACCCACCCACCCGCTGTCTCTTCTCCCCCCACCCACCCACCCACCCGCTGTCTCTTCTCCCCCCACCCACCCACCCACCCGCTGTCTCTTCTCCCCCCACCCACCCACCCACCCGCTGTCTCTTCTCCCCACCCATCCGCTGTCTCTTCTCCCCCCCCACCCACCCATCCGCTGTCTCTTCTCCCCCCTCACCCACCCATCCGCTGTCTCTTCTCCCCCCCCCACCCACCCGCTGTCTCTTCTCCCCCCCACCCACCCACCCGCTGTCTCTTCTCCCCCCCACCCACCCACCCGCTGTCTCTTCTCCCCCCCCACCCACCCACCCGCTGTCTCTTCTCCACCCCCCACCCACCCACCCGCTGTCTCTTCTCCACCCCCCACCCACCCGCTGTCTCTTCTCCTCCCCCCACCCACCCACCCACCCGCTGTCTCTTCTCCCCCCCCCACCCACCCACCCACCCGCTGTCTCTTCTCCCCCCCCACCCACCCGCTGTCTCTTCTCCCCCCCACCCACCCGCTGTCTCTTCTCCCCCCCCACCCACCCACCCGCTGTCTCTTCTCCCCCCCACCCACCCACCCGCTGTCTCTTCTCCCCCCACACACCCACCCGCTGTCTCTTCCTCCCCCACCCACCCACCGTCTCTTCCTCCCCTCCCCACTCCCACCCACCCGCTGTCTCTTCCTCCCCTCCCCTCTCCCACCCACCCACCCACTGTCTCTTCCTCCCCTCCCCTCTCCCACCCACCCACCCACTGTCTCTTCCTCCCCTCTCCCACCCACCGTCTCTTCCTCACCTCCCCTCTCCCACCCACCCACCCACTGTCTCTTCCTCCCCTCCCTCACCCATTCACCCTCTGGTTGTCCCTGTGGCGCCCCATCGCCATAGTGGCCCCCTTTCACTTGTGCATTTGGTTTCTATATTTCCTTTGTTATTAATTTCTGCGACAAAGCACTTTTGATATACAGTACTATTAAGTTCTTATTTTGACCTAGACCACACATCACCCATAGTTGGAGTTTCATGGAACCTGAAAACGAAACTAGAATGCAACTTTTAAAAAGAGGCAAGTTGTTACATGTCCGTAGTATTGAAAGAGAAAATACTAAGAGACAAAGGCCCTCATTACAACCCAGGCTGGCGGTAAAATGTTTGGAATCATGACCATGGCGGTTACCGCCATGGTCATCCGCCACTTCTCCGATCCGACCGCCAGGGTGGAGACGACCGCTGGGCTGGAGACCTGGGTCTCCAGCCCGGCGGTCATCACAATACCACCGGCGGTATCATGACCCAGCTGACCGCCATGGATTTCATGGGGTTTGGAACCGCCATGAAATCCATGGCGGTGAACACTGTCAGTGCCAGGGAATTCCAAGGGCACTGATAGGGGTCTCCCCCACCCCCACCCGAGTCCTTCCCCTAAACCCCCCAACACCACTGCCACCCCCAAAGGTGGCAGGACCCCCCTCTCCACCTCTACCCCCAACATTACATTACACATTCACACCCGACACGCACGCAGGCACCACCAACACACATACCCGCACACACACCACCATACATGCCAACAGCCACACACACAGTCATACGCACACACCCACATTCAGACATACACGCATACATACATACAGACATACATACAGACACGCACCCCTGCATGCACACACGCACCCCCTCTACATACACGCATGCACCCACACATCACACAACACCCCCCAACGGACGATCAACTTACCTTGTCCGTTGATCTTCCGGGAGGGGACGGGATCCATGGGGGCTGTTCCGCCGCCACCACACCGTCAACAGAACACCGCCACGCCAAATCACAGAACGTGATTCGGTGGGCGGTGTTCTGTTGTCGTGGAGGTGCAGCAACCTCCACTTCCCCGCCGCCCTCCAGTATGGCTGCTGGCTGCTCTCCGTCCGGAAAAGGACGGAGGGCCGCCAGCAGTCATAATACGCCGAGCGGAAAACCGCCACCACTGGAGGTCTTCAGCACAGCGGTCCCTCGGCGGTCTTGTCAAAAGACCGCTGAGGTCAAAATGACCCCCAAAGTGTTGTCGTCTGGAAAAGTACCTGGGGAGAATGGCAAACTTAAGCCGAGGCTTTGTTTATAATCGTGCTTTTTGTCTCATGCCCTTTTAGTTTCAAGACCATGTCAAGTCATGTGGCAAATGCAAAGTGCCCTGCAGATTCCATGTTGTAGGCTGTACTGAAATGGTAAGACCCTTTTCCTTCTTTGTCTTTAGTTCAGTTATTTTCCCTTTGTGCATGACATTATGCTTCTAACAAACTCCGGCCTCCTTGTTCTGTAGTGTGCTGTGACATTAATAGATTGACTTTGTGCCTTTTTTGGTTAACATTGAACCCACTGCCCCATGATGCGTTCATGAGTGAGTGGAAGAAAAATGTGAATGACACAACAGACTAAAGGATGAACTCTGAAAACCCCTATAACTATTTTCTACGTAATATTTATAGTAAAATAAAAAGGTTTTGGGTAACACCAGGCCTAAAAAAGCCAATCAATCTTGTGTTGCCTACCAGTCTCTTGCCGGTGCTAATAGCTTGTAAATCTTTGATGGATATAGGTTTGTAAGGATGGATAAATAGGAAGGCTTGCAACGACAAATTTCAGAAGGTTGTGAACATATAGATAGTATTGCAACATTAGCATATTGCATTGCTAGCTAGACAGATGCTTGGATAGAAATGATTGTATAGAAAGATAACTAGATATGGTTGCTTACATATAAGAGGTTACACACCAACATGACATACAGGAGTGCATTTATAAATGCACTTCATTGCGTGCATAGTAACTTTATAAAGAACTGCTTAAAATGGACACAATCTTGCATGCTGTGAAATAGCAGCAGTCAGATAAAGGCCTCTCCATAATGAATTTACAACAGCATTAGCAGGGGACAACTGGAATGCTGTCTGTGCTCACATTAAAAACATCCTGCTGTCACTTCGGGCTCTAAACACAAAGGTGATAATCAATTTGAAAAACACAGGCACTGAAGGGAACCACCTTCTCTGTAGATTGACTACTTGTGACAGGTAAAAATACAAAAGCAAAAAAACAGCCACTCATAGTAAAGTTAGCCAGTGGGTGAAGTAGGATGCCCCGCTGCGCCATGCTGTATTCTGTTGTGGGCAGAAGCAAAATGTTGAATGACCCAACAATGGACCAATAGCTGAAAAGAGTGGTCTGAAAGCCCCCTTAAGTATATTATTATACATATACTTTTAGCAAAATCAAAAGTTCTTGGCTAACATCAGACATAAAAATGGAAAATAGAGAAAAAATGAATTCCTATTTTTTTTTTTTTAAAAAGAAATACATTGGCTGTCCACTGTGCATGGGGGGTGCATGTCCTAGCCACAGGCCAGTCTTTGTGACCAACTCCATGCTGAGTGCGGCTAAAGGCTGCATGCAGTATGGCTTTGTTCAACTATGGCAGGTTGGCCAGGGTGTGGGTTGGTATTTGTGGTTTGCTACGTGCAGGTGATCTGCTTTCTTTTACTTGAGTGCGGGATGTGCATCATGCAGCAGTGCAATATCAACGTTTGGTTCTCTAATTTTATCCAAGATTGTGCTTTTTTTTTTTAATGTAAACCATTCACATTGCGTTGCAATATAATGATCGTACTGTTCATGAAGAGATATTACTGGGAGAAGGAAAGACATTTAACATCTTCTTAAACATAGCTTCAGTGTTGTTGGGCTACGTGTTCAAGTATTTTCTTTAAACCTTGTTCCATTGTTGCTGAATTTCTCCTTTTGTGTCCTTCTCTCTCCCATCCTTTCTAAATGTGGACCCCAGTGCTTTTTCCAGTGCCAATATGCCCTAACTTGGGGGAAATTCCACGGCAGTCCCATTAGAAGCATTAAGGCCAGATAAAAAGGCCGACCAGCCAGATTCGCTAATGAACGTTGGGAGGTGCCTGGTTCTCGTGCCACACCCCTCTGCAATCAATGACCAGAAGCGTCTGTTGTGGCTGGCGGAAACTGCTTCTCTTACCGCAACCCAGAATCTATCTGTAGTATCCTTTTTTTAGGCAAGCTATTAAATGCCTCCTCCTCCTCCTCTTTTTTAAAACGTCTAGCCGGGATTGCCTTACAGACGTATGTTCCCTATACTTTTTTCGAATAAGGGTATTGAGTTCTCTATTCAATAAGAGTAGAGGGAGAGGTTTTACTATATATTTGCTCTGGGTCTTCTGGTGGGAGGTTAAGATAATCCGTTGCATAAATGCAGTGAATCTCTCCATAACTTTTCCTACCCAATTGCCAAGGTCATTCAGAGTGGTTTCTAAGATACCTTTGAGCCCTTCGAGGCTACCGGGGGACCAGTGTGTTCTACCCGTTTTGACAATAAACCGAGAATACTGCCCTTCCAAACTCCAGAGAGCACCTTCAAATCAAAAGAAACAACCAAGATGTTATGATTGCTAAGGGCAGTCTTTAACACTGCTGTGTCCTTTACCAAGGAGAATGCCTGGTAGCTCGTAACCACATAATCCAAAATTGCAGCACCCCCGGTCAACTTATGAGTAGGGTGGGCTGGGGAGTCAGATGGAAGTCTACCATTTGCAACAATGCAATCATTCGCCTTCAAGTACTCAAGAAAGAGCTTCCCACGCTTATCGAACCTTATTTCATGGGGGAAAATACAGGAAGGTATCCCAAATGCTTCCTCCTTTTCCTCATCCAGAAAAGATGAGAGCCCTAAATTAGAAATTTTACAGTTTAGATCTCCAAGCATAATGATTTGAATTCCTGGCTCCCTATCGCATAACTCCTTAATGAAGTGAAATACCTAGCTAAAAGTTTATCGAAAGCGACACCAGGGGGGACATAAGAGTTTATCAATGCGAGGGGGAATACCTTGTCTCCTTCGCCAATGCTGTGTAAGGTTATGGCTATAAACAGATTGCTGGGATCTCTATAGCATTCATACCTCCAGTGAAGCCTATTAGACAACAAACATGCAAACCCACCCTTGGCGTGACCCCTCTTTGATGGAGTAGCATTGCAGACAGTAGCTCCCCTGTGGACTAAGTTTCTTGGAAGCAAATTATATCAGCATTTAGGGAGTCCAAGAAATCAATTTTTTTCCCTTGAGAGTTAATACCTGCCACATTCCAGGATACGAGGGTAAGCTTGTTGCTACTTTGGAACTGTGGAATGGGAAATTGTGGTAGAGCTACTTAGCACTGCCGGTAACCATTTCCAAGAGTGGGAGTAAGTGCATAGATCGTGAGGTGAACATGCTGGGGAATCCCTGAATAACACTTCCCGGCCATGTTCCCTCAAGCAAATCTTTGCATCCTGATAGTCAAGGGAATAGATGTTGGGATTGACTAGGGAGATAGATGTGGGAATATATTTCCTCATAACCAATATGAGGATGCTGGAAGGCCCACTTGATTAACCTGGTTCCCATCTCGCTCAAGACAGGTACCACTTCAATACCGTTACATTGTAGACATTCTATATTTAGGATTTTGTTAACGGTCAACTTTGAGAGAAAAGACACTCTGGACTTGGGACCAAAATCCAACTCCTCCAGAGAGACCAAGTATATGTCGCTACTTTCAATTAGTCAAAGCGGTTTAAGCTCTGAAAAACATTTTAACAGTTGAGATCTATTTAAAAAAAAAAGATCAGTATCAAATAGTAGCATAAAATCTAAAATCAAAGTGTCCTCGGGTGTCGTCTCTGTTCCTTTTTTAGGGGCTGTGACCGAACCAATGTGGGCTTAAGCCCCGGAGGAACTTCAAAAGATTGTGCAAGTGGGTTTAAAGATGGCCTAATAGATTGGAATGTAGTCAGATCATGGATCAAAGTTGAATCGTCTATATCTGGCCCGCTGGCCAGCGCCTTGAGACCCTCATGGGCGATTAGCCACGCTCTACAAATCCCTGATTGATGGATTGATTGCTGGTTAAACGTTGAGGCACAGTAGTTGCTCGAGAGATGGTAGATAAGAAATGGTGTTGTGGAGCCGAAACCTCCAGGGTTAAGGGTTCTTGTGGAATGGAGTGTTTTTCGGAGAATCGCTCCTTTCTCCAACATTTCTTTTTTTTTTTTTAGAAAACCTTCAGGTTTGGATTTTTTGTCCTTTTAGCTTTTTTCCTTTTGCAAGTTGGTGTATCCACTGAAAGACCAAGGGCCCTGGTCATACTGTTTACCTTTGGTCGAGCTTTGAAGATTGGAAACATGTCCTGCCCGGAGCTTAGGAGATCAAGATCTGGGCCTTTCCCTGATGAGAAATCACTCAGTATAAATCTAATGGAGTTGACTGGGCTCTCGATGGGAGCAAGATTCTTAGGTGGTAGCTCAATCTGGGGTGCTCCAGCCTGAGAGCAGAAATCGGTACCAAGGGATATATACCATTGTTCTTAGGAGTATGTGGGAGTGCTCAATGAACTTCACATTGTAATCTAAATAAGTTGGGATTAACTCCATTGCCGGAAGTCATTTCTTTTAGTATGGCCATTACGGAATCAAAGACATAGTTGGATGGCTCCCCCAACCAGTTTTTCTGGAAGGTTCAAGATGGAAGATAAGAGACGCTCTAGGCTTAAAAGCGAAGAAGAGAGCAAAATATTTTGGTCAGGGGGATTACTTAGAGAATTAACATTTAGGCTTAGGTCGGGCGTCACTGAGAGATGTGAACTTAATGAAGAGTTGGTGTTGAATTTGTTCTTTAAGAGATTTTTGTACAATATGTGTGTTGGTTTTCATTTATTTTTTTCAATCAGGATATCTGTGAATCCTTTTTATACTCCAAGCAAGATGTCCTAATTGTTTCCAACTGCAAGCGTGTCCACATATTCTTTAGAAATTTCTTGAACCTGAATTTGTTTCTTCTATCTTTCTGCACTCCTGTTATTCCTTGGTTGATTTTCCTGACTGGCGTTACAGATTCTGTTTGTTCCTCATGCTTATTGCATCTCATTATTAAATCTAAGATTTGTACTTCCAACTCTTCACTTAGTTTCTCTAGCTTGCTTTATCTTTGAGCAAAATGTTTGGATAGTAGTTTACATCTTAGATTTGTTTTCTCATCTATTACTTTGGGCTGGTCAACATCTCATTTTAAGGTTCATTGGATTTGAATAAGAATAGCCATCATGTCTTGAACGTCCAATGATTTGATTGTGACTGGTTACTTAATTTTATGGCGTTTTATAATTACTATCTTAGCCAGGGTGTTTTGCTTGTTCACTTCTTCATGTTCCTTTGGTTTACCCTCTTGAGCTGCCAGATAAACTTGTAAGAATCATCAGGAACTCTTACGAGGGTATGACCAGCAACTCAGGACAACTCACGGGAGCCTTCGAAGTAAGGACCGGAGTCCGCCAGAGTTGTTTGCTCTGCCCTTTTCTCTTCCTGCTGGCCCTAGACTAGATCATGAAGACGTCCACAGCAAGCAGAAGAAATGGGATCCAGTGGACACCTTGGGCACAGCTCAACGTCCTGGACTTTGCAGACGACCTGGCCCTACTCGCCCATACCCATCTGCGGATGCAAGCAAAGACCAACAAAATGGAAGCCACATCAGCACAACTTGGCCTCAACTTCCACAGGGGAAAAACCAAGATCCTGAAGGCAAACATGGCCAGGGCAACTGCAGTCACTCTTGCAAGGGATGCACTGGAAGAGGTTGAGGCCTTTACCCACCTGGGCAGTGTCATAGACAAGCAGGGCGCCACAGACACCAATGTCAAGGCAAGAATCATCAAAAGAAGGGCTGTCTTTATTCAGCTAAAGAAGATCTGGAGTGCCAGGGACCTTAAAGGTGCAAACCAAGATCTTTTTTTTTTTTTTTTACCTCAACGTAAAATCTGTATGGAGCAGAATCTTGGAGGACAACAGTGACCACCACCAACAAAGTCTAGACCTTCATCAACACATGTCTGAGGAAAATCCTCCAAATCTGCTGGCCAAACACCATTAGCAACAACAACCAATGGCAACAGACTTTCCAACTCTCTGCTCATGAAGAAATCATGAAAAGACGCTGGATCTGGATAGGTCACAACCTCTGCACGCCCGCATCGATCACCACCAGGCAAGCCGTCATCTGGAGGTGTCAAGGGAAAAGGAAAAGAAGACGACCAAGAGACATGTGGTGTCAATGCCTCAGGGTTAACTGCAAGGAGATGTGTTACACCTGGAGTCAGATTGAAAGAAAAGCCCTGGCAGAGATGCTGAAAAGTCCTGGTTGATGGCCTGTACACCTTAAGGGGTAGTAGGCGTAAGTAAGTAAGTCTTCAGCGCTTTAGATTGGGTTTTCTTGGACACATTCTCCGTTGTTCCAGCATTTCTTTTAGCCTTGCCCCTCAATCTTCCTTTTGAGTTAACTTAAAAACACTGATTTTTATGCAGGCCAGTTTACTTATTTAAATGTGATTCTCCTGTCTGAATCACTCCCAGAATTCTGACTTAGTTCCAGATTATGAGTGCTTGATATATATTACTTCCAGGGTGAATCCCATCCAATTCTTTTAGTATTCAAATTGGCCAGATCTTCCATGGAAGTACGCTTTCTGTTATCTCTTCCCTTTACTTCAAAACACAATTTTCCTTTTAATTTCCCTCCTGCATCATGCATTTGTTTTTGCAGATCTACATCTAATTGCCAGTGGGAGGGGAGCCCTCAGTGTCGGGTCTTATTGAGCATCTTCCAAGCATCCCAGTACTTCTGAGTGTGTCTGTCTGATCAGATCTTCTTAGTGAAGCGGGTAGAGACACTGCTCCTTCTCTCTTCCTAATGGAATGAATCAGTCATTTTTACCTTTGTGACCGCCACCCGAAACAAAATCTCCCTCTTCACACATTTGAAGTCCATTTCAGATTCTGCAAAAATACTTATAATGCATGGTTCCTGAGATCTGGTGGTTGTATTAGTTTTCTCTGAAATTGTGTGCCTTTGTATTGCTAGTTTATTTTGGTCAAACTAGTTGAGAAAGGAAGGCATTGGGCTGGTTGTATCGGATAGTGTATGGGGCACTAACCCCAGTAGGAGATCCTTAAATGTCCTCTTTGTGTTTGCTCGTGAGAACTAAATTTATTATAGCTGCACTCTTACCACTGTAACCTGAGATTTTTAATTATGTTTTGGCCAAAATGCTTGTGTGTAGCAAGTTTGCTTGTTTTTTATTCAAGTTCTTCTCTCGTTTAAGAATGAAGGGTATGCTTCATATATATTTGCACCCAGTTTAATTTTGTGATGCAAAAAATGCCAGGTTTACTCTTTTATATGGGTTATTTCACTTTTCTTGAGGGCACTCATCGTTCCAGTTGCCTTTCCTTTTGCAATAGTCAGGTATAGTATCTCAGTTGGATATTTAGGTCTATTATACAGTATCTCCTTAGACTTAACTCAACAAGCTCCCATTTATCTCCTTCTTAGCAGTCTGCACTTTCTTTGCATAGATTGTGTTGCCTGGTGGTTCTCTCTCCTCTTGTCGTTTTGCTTGTTGCGAGTACGAGTTCCTATGCTTCTGCTGCTTATCCTAACTTTGATCCCAAATCTTCCAAAACATTCCTTTGTGCTGCTGTCCTTATTGAGGGGTTGCCTGCACAGAAGTAAGACCTAAACTGTCGTACAGTGGCACATGCTTGAAGACTTCTTGATTTTATACATAATTTATGATTACCGGGAACATTTTTCATTCACATACTGTGATCCACAGTTTTTGTTGTCGCTTCAGCTTGAGTATGAACATTTTCTGGGTGGTTAATAAAGGTAGTTATTATGTCAATAATTATTAGGAGACAATGTTAAGAACATGTCAGAACACGGGAAAAAAGCACTGGAGATGATCGAAACATCAGTTATTCATGTATAGTCTTGCAAAACAAAAGCATTCTGCCACTTATCTGCTCTAGACTGTTTTTCATGTCTCTATTGGTGCTGTGAAGTACAGAGACTGCTATTCCCCTAGAAATGCTGTGTAACTTCGGCGACCACCATTGTGACCTCCCATCCTGCACAACAGCCATAAAGAGAATCAAAATGATTCATGGTGCAATCTCCCTTGAAGGTAAAGCGGCAGTCAGTATGGCACCTGGATATCCTCTGGCCTGGGAAGTGTATAGTTAAAAGTGCTGAATGTGGCGGAGCAAGGTCGCAGCTGTACTGTGTTTTAGGAGAATAATTCACCTTGAACCTACTGTGCTTTGTCATATGCAATTCCTTTTGCTTAGTTTTTTAAGAGCTTAATATCATGACAGATTTGATAATGCCTAGTACATGCACAATATTTTTGCAACCCACACCTGAAACATTTCTTACTATGACTGTGCTCTACAAACACCAATAGTGCCTGTCCTTGTAGGACCACTTTCTCAAAGTGGGTTTTAGACCTGTGCAATGTGTCAGGGAAAGGCAAATAAACGAATGAATCCATATTATTTCCCAACTTTTACAATTGTTTCAAGCCTGTTTACGGACCCACTTAGAATCTGTGCATAATTACCCTGCTGCCTCTCCAAAACCCAGTGGTCAAGTTTTACAGCGGAAGCAGGCTGCTTAATCCTCCTACCTATATTGTGCAGCATCTTAATAAAATTTTTCTTGAGCTTTGACCCCTTCCTCCAGTCACTCCCCTGCCCTCCGCCACCCACCAATTTATGACAAATCTTTGAGAAAACCTCCGGACCACTGTTAGTCATGCTATGATGCAGTATATGAAGAGTTAGGAATGAATGTATGAAAAAGATCGTAACAAAGGTGTAATCTAGAATCTAATATTGTCCATCACAGCCACTATTTCCCACTGGAAAGTATGTACATTCTGCCCAGCAGTTGCGCAGTGAATTTAATTTGGAAAGTTGCAAGTATTTGTAAATTAAAAACTCAATAGTTGTTTCCTGCTCACAGAACTTTCTACATCAAAGAAAATAGATCAACAAGCAATCAACAGTCTATTCGATCTTCTAAAGGAGACCATCTTATCTTCATCAAAAATACAGGAATTGAAGATATCATCGACTGCTGTTTTATGATGGGAGTCTTCCCATCGAGTGTACAATCAGTTCTGCTTCCTGTGATTTGTCTTAATATCAAATTACAGTTCTGGTTCCTCATCTTTACTTTATGGCTTCCTTGTACTCTGTTCACCTTCTCAGGTCTTTTTAGCCTTTGCTTCTTCTTCCTTACTATTCTGATTTCTCGTTCCTTCACAGTCCTGCATTTGTACTCTTATAGACAAAACCCCATAACTGAACAATTCATATCGTCAAACCTTCTTCACTGACATTTCAAATCTTCAATACTCACCTTAAACATTTCATCTTCTCTTAAGATGACCCCTCTCACACATAACGGAGGTTATTTTCCTATTTGTTGTTCATTTTGCTTTAACGTAACAAAGTTTCTGATAGTACGACAATTTGCGACTACTACATCATTAAAATAAACAATCACATTTTGGAAGGAAAGTTGGTGCAAAGTGAGTGATTGCTCAGAATTCTAGAAAGCATTCCTGAAATGAATATGTTTTAAAGTATCTCAAAAGCAACCTTTTTCGGAAGATAAGCACAATGCACAGTGTTAAAAAAGACAGATTTTCATTAATAGGAAATGTATGGACTTCATAGCTTTGATTTGTAAAGCTTGTATTTTTTTACTTGCATAAAATGGTTTTAGAGCTTTCTGCCTACAGTTAAGCAGTTTGTTCCATGCCTAAACACGTTTTCTCATCCCGTGTTTCATTCCTGTTCAATTATATTGTTGGTGTATGTGGAAGCTGAGCAGCTTTCCGCTCTATCTTGCGATTAGATGAGGAGCCAGTCTGCAGAGGAGCTTTGGAAAGGATATTGCTCTTGTTCAGGACTAGTGTTTATGATTTCACCAGTTGGAGACGGAACCCACCAGGACTGCCCTTAGCATCTGCAGTAATTTAGCTGAGTTTTAGTTTCAGCTCTGCAGTAAGCTATGTGGCGTTCGACAGACCATAAAGAAGTCAAGGAGGTTGGTAAACAAAAATTCAAGACAAAAAGCATTGTTGTTTCCCATTGCATGGTCTCGATTTGTTTTCTTCTCATCCACCTGTAGCACCATCTGATCTTCTTGCAGATTGATTCTGGCAGCATCAGAATTGCTAACACCCAGGCCTATCCACCGGTTATGCCTATCCACCGGATATGCAATTATTGAAAAGTCTGTTTGACTGAATGACCCAGTTGAGCATGTGGATATGGACCTTGGAAAAATGATATCTTTATGCTATTGAAAATAGTTTCTCCATTTGAAACAGAATTTAAAGTTAGGAAGTGGCAGTGGTACAAACAAACTTTTAATGTTATTTTGTCACTTTTTTTTACTTAATCACTTTGAATTTTGAGTCTATTTTTACCTTATCTACTTCTAGCATAAGAATTCTCTTGTTGGGAAGTGATGAATGTGTAACCAAAAGATAGCACTCTAAGAAAAATCAACAGACTCCAAATGGATTCTTATGTAACTGAAGCCTCTGTGGTTTCATGGACTGCACTCATCTTTAAAATCTTTATTTCCTCTGCTTTCCTTTGAAAATATCAGACCATGCATCAACTGTTTAGTCAAGCCCTTGCCATCCAGCCGTGATGAGCTAGTTTTGTTGTTCCTTAGAAATACGTTCTCAATATTTCTTTTTAGAATTTGGTAGTTGCTGGTTTTCAGCGACTGCTAAGCACTTTGGGAATCCGTAACTGAGTTGGATACAGAATAAATTTTTGTTGAGGTGAAGCCTGTTGTGACTTCTGTCCATAATAGTTGAGTTCCTTGACTAAACAATTTTTTGAGCCCTCTCCAAAGATTCAAGAAATTTGATTGACCAAAACTGTGTTGAAAGGTACAAGACCCCTACCCAGTTCACACATTAGTCTGATTATGTGATTGCTAGATTGTGCGCGATGAAACCATTTCAGGGTGGATATAATCCTAAACATTGGCATTTGATTGTTCAACATGTTTAATTTTTGAGGTAATAAATTATATAAAAACTTTGATTACTTTGTACTGAAACATGGCATCAAGAAGTATGTATAAAAATAGACAATCACTCTAGTCCTTTTTTCCCATGCAGGTGGAGAATGAGAAGTCTTTGGAACATGAGAGTAAACGCGTAGATGACCATTTAAGCAAATTACTGGGTTTTGTTCTCCAGTTGAAGAAAGCAAATGGAGATACTGGGCAGCAGCTGGAAGCATTGTCCCTTCAGGACACACATCCGTTGCCACTTTTGTCGTCTGAATCAGAGGCTGCCAAGCTGAATGAGGTGTATCAGAGGTATGAGTCTCTAGAACACAAGACAGTCACCTATGAGAAAATAGTTAGTGTGTTGAATCGTGAGGTGGAGAGGGTGCAGGTGACTCTGGAAGCATACAGCCGACAACATCGACTGGATCAAGAGAAAATCGAATCTCTCAGTACCAAGGTTAGTGTAAATCTGCTTTTCAAAAATGTTTTAACAGCTTGGTATGGAGGTGGGGTTCATTTATAGGAAAATAAATGTAAATGCAGTTTGACAGATCAAAGCTCCTTCATTCTACCATGAGAAGTCTTGTCACCTGTCCCATGCTCAGTTTCCGCAATTGCTGGCTATATTGTTCATTTAATTATTTTGATTTAAAAAAAATAGAACATTACCTAAAGATCAAAAATTATCCTTTCTTTAAGCCACTCATTTCCAAAGAGTACAGTTTTATCTCTCTAAGAAAGTGTCCTGAAAAGATGCCTAGAGGGATCAAAAAGATAGATGTGCTAAGCATCCCTCCAAATTGTGTACAGAGTGTAGCTGTTTCTGTATTTGTGGTAGTTTCACCCACTGTTTGTGGCAACCTAAATGGTGAAACTTCAAATTTCAACAAGACAGCCCCTTTAAAAAAAAAAAAAAAAAAAAAAAAAATAGCTGGCTTCTTAAGAATTTAATGTTCCTATTGTAAATGCTTGTTCAGCTACTCCACGAGCAGGCTGTGCTTTCCATGTCCAGGTTTCTTGCTTGGCGGCAGATATTTTTGGTAACTGGATCTATGGAATGGGATATAGAGCTCTTAAGTTGTTTACTTCAGGAATGGCAGTTCATAAAGTTCTTTATTTGCCTTTTGGTACTTGGTATAATTGAGCACTTGTACATTGAGAACTGAAATATTAGCAGAACACAAAACATAACTATTGAAAGAGAGAACTACAAACATGTTGCCATTTTATAACTTTGAGAGTACCTACAACTAAACATAAGACTGCAATCAAATTGCAACTAAGTAACTCTGGTTCGCTTTTTTTTATCGAAAAGCTTCCTTCTCCACAGTGCTGGATCACTGTAATCTCAATTGTAATATCACCAAATAACAAATACTGTTGAGCCACATAAGCAAAATGTAAACATTTACATTAAAAAATTCAGTACAAAACATTTTAAGACTTTATCTTGGTCTATGTGAAATGGTTCTGTTTAAGTCACCTTGATTTGTATGTGCATGGCAGCACATGTTGAACCTTGTTTTTTTAAATGGAAGAGAAAAGTTCTTTGATACAAAATGACCCTCTGTGACTCTTTCGGGGTGAAAATATCTGCATAGTATATTATTTTTAAAAGTTTGTTTGCAAACCATTGCCAACAATACTACAGCATTCCTGTCTGATGTTTATAGACATTCTGCATTTTTTGTTTTGTCATTCTCAAAAACATTGCCAGTTGAAGCCTTTCTCTTAATGTGGGGAGATTGTCTTGTTCTGCCACCCTGACATCTCCAGTGGATTAGCAGCATTGTGTTTCAAAAAGGGGGCCTTCACAGGGTAACTTTCAACCTCATTAGTGCGAGGCCGACGCCCACACTACCTCCCTGGTGAGGGTCACGACCAGTGGGCGACACCAGGGAGGGGGTTAATAAATTCCTCTGATGCGTCGCAGGATTTTTTTTTAAATTAAAGAACGTCTGGGAGACATGGAAGATCTTCTGTGTAGCCTCCCACTCGTCCCTTTGTGAAGTCAGCGCACCACCCAATCAGAGCAGGACGCCACTTCCTGCTCTGGTGGGGAAAACAGGTCTAAACTGGCCTCCCCAGCATTCAGAAAGGCCTTGTTTGAAAGGGGAGATTCTCCCCCTTTTAAACAAGGCCTTCCTGAACAGGTTTCCTGGCCCTCGAGCTGCGATCGAGGGCCAGGAAACCCCACTAGACACCAGGGATTTTGCTTGGGGGGGGGGGGCTGCCCCCTCGGCAAACAGGTCCCCTCCCACCCCACCCCAGGGGCATTTTTTTTTAATTAAATGTAGATTTACCCCTTGGGGGGCCCTGTGGGGGCAATATATATATATATATTTTTTTTTTTTAAGTTGTATGGTTTCCTAAATAAATAAAATATATATATATATATATATATATATATATATATATATATATATATATATATATATATATATATTTATTTGATGGCATGTGTAGCTGCAGATACACATGCTGTGCATTATGTCCGCCATCTAGTGTTGGGCCTGGAGTGTTACAAGTTGTTTTTCTTCTAAGAAGTCTTTTTCGAGTCACAGGTTCGTGTGACTCCTCCTCTCAGTCATATTGCACATGAACATCGACTCCTTTGTTAGATTGTTTTCCGCTGTCGGGTTCGGACGTGTTTCCTCTCGCTACGAGACTTTCAATTTGGAAACTTTCTACTAACTTTATTCTGCCGGCGTTATTACTAACTTTATTCTGCCGGCGTTATTATTTCGATCATGTTTCCATCTGTAATCGAGCTGATAATACTGTCCGAAACAAGAAAACGCCCTTTCGGGCTACTGTGGCCTGTTCAGGCCTACCACGCCATACCCTGATAGATCGGACTCTATTCCGATTCTATCCTCGATGCCACGCGAAATTCCCTTACACCGATCAACACATGGTATGTAATCTTTGTCTCTCTCCCGAACATCGAGAGGAATATTGTGAAGCTTGTCCTTCTTTCCGGTCGAAAAAGACACTGCGGGACCGGAGAGCAAGGAGACTCGAGATGGCGTGGAAGCATAGATTCCACTGCCACCTTATAAGAAGAGCAGGCACAGACAGCTGTTTCGATTTATGACACCGATTCTGAAGCAGACTCGGATGAAGACAGCCAACTGATCACTGCGGCTCAGCATGTGAGTACACCTGCCCCTACGCCCACTTCCAAAATACCAATTAAGGCCTTGGGTGCACCACTGCCAGAAAGCCATGGTTCCACCCAAAAGAAAATTGTCGGCAACTGACTTTCGGGTTCGGCACCGAAAAAGGCCAAATCACCACATCAAAAGGCCACACCTGTTTCGATACAGGAGTCGAACAAATACATTAAAAGATCCACATCCGAGCTAAGCCGATGTCCACACTCTTCGGAGCCGAAAAGTCAACGTCCGGCTTTGGAGCCGAAATCACAGGCTATATCTTCAGGACAGACAAAATTTGGTACCACTTCGGAGCCGAAAAAATCCTTTTACACAGAAGAGACAGGTTTTTCGAGCAGGTTAAAACACATCTCAAAGATAATTGTGGAACAATCCTCTAAAGGAGTTAAAACATCTGAATATCATTCTGAAGACTCTGATATTCAGCCAATCCTTCAAATCATGGACAGTAAACAAAGAAGGATACATATCCATAAGGAGACAGGGAAAATCATTGCTTCACCTCCTCCACAAACCTAGAGAAAGCTGGTGTTTCCAGAGATTCTTGACACTGCTCCACCACCAGCAAAGATATTTAAAAGAAAGGAGAAACTATCACCTTTACAGTTTTCTCCACCATATTGGCCACACCTTTCTTTCTTTCCACCACCTACTACCCCACCACCATTGCCTTCACCAACACATTCTCATACATATTCACATGCAGATACAGTGGACCCCTGGAACTTTTATGACCTAGACCCTATACCGATAAATGACCCAGAACGCTATCTGTCCAAACTTTCACAACCAGAGGATAGTACGGCTTACACTCAGGTCATTTCTAGAACAGATGCATGCTGAGCCTTTGGAGGACGATTTTCTTTTTAACACTTTGTCCTCCACTCACTCACACTACCAGTGTTTATCAGTGCCTCCTGGTATGCTTAGACATACTGATGACATATTTAAGGAACCTGTCAAGGCTAGGGTTTTAACCCCGAGAATGGACAAAAAATACAAGCCTGTGCCAACCGACCCAGTTTATATCACACTACAGGTACCACTAGAATCTATTGTAATCAGTGCTGCACGGAAAAGGGCTAATAGCCAATATTCAGGGGATACCCCTCCCCAGACACAGAAAGCAGAAAGTTTGATGCAGCTGGTAAAAGGCTAGCTATACAAGCAGCTAACCAAGGGCGTATTGCCAATTCCCAAGCCCCGTTAGCAAGGTATGACAGGGTACACTAGGATGAAATGCAAGAATTCTTGCAATATGTACCAAAAGAGCATCAAAAGAGAGCACAACAGATTGTTGATGAGGGTCAAGCAATCACCAGTACCCAAATCAGATCTGCTCTTGACGCACCCTATACTGCTGCTAGAAGTATAAACACTAGCATAACAGTTCGTAGGCATGCATGGTTAAGATCTTCTGGATTTAAACCGGAAATACAGCAGGCAGTACTTAACATGCCCTTTGATAGGGAGCATTTATTTGGACCTGAACTTGACACAACTTTTGAGAAACTCATGAAAGACTCTGACACTGCAAAAGCCATGGGAGCCCTATATACCACACCTTACCGGGGTTCCTTTCGTAAACAGCAGTTTAGGGGAGGTTTTAAACCCCAAACTACAGAGGCTTCCACCTCACAGTCTAAACAAACCCAGCAGTACTATCAAAGAGGATAATTTAGAGGCTCTTACAGAGGTCAACACTTTAGAGCCAGAGGCAAATTTCAAATCTCAGAGAGTGTCACCACTCGCCCAAAGCAATGACTTCCTCAACATCCCACAATCCCACACATCTCCTGTGGGAGGCAGACTGCAACAATTCCACTCTCAATGGCAAAACATCACCACAGATCAGTGGGTGCTTTCAATTACCCGCAATGGTTACTGCCTAGAACTAATTTCTACTCCTCCAAACATTACCCCTCACTCTCACAGACTATCCCCAGAACACAATGTTCTGTTGCAGCAAGAAGTGCAATCTATATTACTAAAAGAAGCAATAGAAACAGTCCCAAAATCACAACAGGGAACAGGAGTATATTCACCATATTTCCTCATACCCAAAAAGGATGGTACTCTCAGACCCATTCTGGATCTCAGACCTCTAAATCTATATATCCTGTCAGAACATTTTCACATGGTAACTTTGCAGGACGTAATTCCCCTACTACAAAAACAAGATTACATGACTGCCTTAGATCTTAAAGATGCTTACTTTCATATTCCCATACATCCAGCTCATCGCAAATACCTAAGATTTGTAATAGAAGGAAAACACTACAAATTCAAGGTACTTCCCTTCGGCATAACAACAGCTCCAAGGGTTTTCACAAAATGTCCAGCTGTAGTAGTAGCTCACCTAAGAAGACAACACATACATGTCTTTCCTTATCTAGACGACTGGCTAATAAAATCAAGCAACATTATACAGTGCCAGCAACACACTCAATACACAATAGATACCTTACACACATTAGGGTTCACAATCAACTACCAGCAATCTCATCTTCAACCAGCACAGGTTCAACCTTACCTAGGTGCAATTTTCAATACCCAAAAAGCCTTAGCCTTCCCAAATCCACAAAGGATACAAGCCTTTCAAAATCTCATATCACAGATACAGCCCAATGAATGTTACACAGTAAGATTTATCATGAAACTATTGGGAATGATGGCAGCATGCATAGCAATAGTACTGCATGCAAGATTAAACATGAGGACACTGCAACAGTGTCTCGCACAACAATGGTCTCAAACACAAGGTCAATTGCAGGATCTAGTGTTGTTTGACCGCCAAACTCACAAATCTCTACAATGATGGAATCACAACAATTTAATAAAAGGGCAGTCATTTCAGGACCCTGTGCCTCACACCATAATAACAATGGATGCGTCAATGACCGGTTGGGGAGCTCACCTCAACAACCTAACCATACAAGAGGAATGGAATTCAACGCAATTAACTTATCACATAAACCACTTAGAATTGTTAGCTGTGTTTCTCGATATAAAAGCTTTTCAACTTTTACTCAAGCACAAAACAGTCTTACTAAAAACAGACAATATGACAACAAGGTATTATCTGAAAATACAAGGAGGAACACATTCATCTCAACTGTCCCTTCTAGCCCAAACAATATGGAAATGGGCAATTCACAATCAGATTTACCAGCTAGCGGAATACATCCCAGGGATATACAATCAGCTGGCAGACCTACTAAGTAGGACACAGCAACAAATACACAAATGGGAAATTCACTCACAGGTACTTCAACAGTACTTTCAAATGTGGGGAACACCAAACATAGACCTTTTTGCAACAAGCGAAAACGCAAAATCCCCAAACTTTGCATCCAGACACCCACACCCTCAGTCCAAGGGCAATGCTCTATGGATCAACTGGTCAGGTATATTTGCTTACGCTTTTCCCCCTGCCCATTAATTCAATTTCTGGTCAACAAACTGTGTCACACCTCTCTCACCTTGATACTCATAGCTCCCACCTGGGCACAACAACACTGGTACGCAACTGTACTGTCAGTAGTACCCCATCGCAAACTTCCAAACAGACCAAATCTGTTAAAACAGAACAACCGTCAAATCAGGCATCCCAATCCCAGTGTTATCAACTTAGCGATTTGGCTCCTGAAGTCAAAGAATTTGGATATTTACACCTTCCATTTGGATGTATGGAAGTTCTAAAACAAGCATGCAAACCTACAACTAGACAATGCTATGCTAAGAAGTGGAAACGTTTTATTTACTACTGTCAGCCCCAAAATATAGACCCTCTTAAAGCATCAATACAGGATATTGTATGCTACCTGCTTCATCTACAAAAAGCGAATTCAGCTTTTTCCTCTATTAAAATTAATCTTACTGCTATATCAGCATACTTACAAACCATACAACATACTTCTCTCTTCAGAGTCCCTGTCATAAAAGCCTTTATGAAAGGACTTAAGCGTATTATTCCACCAAGAACCCCACCAGTTCCTGCATGGAATCTCAATATTGTACTCACAAGATTAATGGGACCACCATTCGAACCCATGCATTCATGTGATATTCAATTTCTCACTTGGAAAATTCCTTTCTTAGTAGCAGTTACTTCATTAAGAAGAGTTAGTAAAAAACAAGCATTCACTCTGGAGGAACCATTTTTCAAAGTACACAAACATAAAGTAGTACTTAAGAGAAATCCAAAGTTTTTGCTAAAAGTAGTTTCTCCTTTTCACATTAACCAATCAGTGGAGTTGGCAGTCTTCTTCCCACAGCCAGACTCAACTGCAGAAAGAGCTCTTCATACTCTTGACCTTAAAAGAGCTCTAATGTACTATGTTGATAGAACAAAATAGTTTAGAAAAACTAAGCAGCTTTTTGTAGCTTTTCAACAGCCACATAAAGGAAATCCTATCTATAAGCAAGGATTAGCTAGATGGATTGTAAGTTGTATTCAAACATGTTACATTAAAGCAAAAATACAACTTTTAATAACTCCTAAAGCACATTGCACTAGGAAAAAGGGTGTTTCCATGGCATTTTTAGGGAACATACCAATGGCAGACAAATGCAAGGCTGCCACATGGTCCACTCCACATACATTTACAAAGCATTACTGTGTGGATGTCTTTTCAGAGCAACAGGCCAAGCAGTGCTTACAACTTTATTTCAAACTACTTCAACTCCTACAGGCTAGCCACCGCTGTTTTGGGAGAAGGACTGCATTTTAGTCTATGCATAGCATGTGTATCTTCAGCTACACATGCCATTAAACAAAAAATGTCACTTAGCCAGTGTGCATCTGTTTGTGGCATGTAGTGTTGCAGAATCCAGTGCACCCCCCCCCTCCTCCCCGGAAGCCTGTAGTCGTTCCAGTTCTTATTTGTACATATGTGTATATATATTTACATTTGCATGGTCATCTTATTTACTTACTACATTTAGTTGTACATTTACATTCTTTAACTCTATCACTCCTTCCTACTAGATGGCGAACTAATGCATAGCATGTAAATCTGCAGCACTACATGCCACGAACAGATGTACACTGGGTGAGTGACATTTTGTATATATATATAAATATATATATATATAAATATATATATACACACACACACACACAAATGTGTGTGGTTTCCCTGGGGGCTGCATTCAGCCCCCAGGAAAACCACACCCATATATACATATATATTCAGCACCAGTCCTCTTGAAGTTGCAGCTTGCGTCTTCAAAGCAATGCACATACTTCAACTGACGCGTTTCAACTGTAGCTTTTAAGCTTTTACGCTGCAATAAAAAAGTCAAGTAAGTCATGTGATATTATGTTTCTGCTACACAAGGATCTGACTTTTGTCTAGTGGCAGTTTTGATGCCATAAAGTACCGCAGAAGGTTTATATTATAAAATCTGTATTTTATGTAAATAGCTGAGTAGATTAATAAAGTCAGCCATTACCTGCACTATAATACAAATGAAATGTATGTGCGGGGTGGCTATGGAGAGACGAAGGGCACTTTTGCTGGTTGGTAGTGAGGGACTCCGAGGAGGAGGTCATGGGAGTGGGAGCACCAATAATGATTGTTGGGCTGGGCGCTAGAGGCGCTAAAGACTGTGACGATTGGTATGTAACAAGGTGAAGTAATAGTGTGTCTTTTTTTGAGTGTCTTGAAAGAACGTGCTGATTGAGGGAAGAAGCGAAGGTAAGGTGACCTCTACTGTTGCACGTATCTCACACACACACCCACCAGCAATTTTGTGACTGTCTATGTAGGCCAGTGTTTTAGAGCGACAGTTTAGCCAGTAGCAGAGATGTTATCTCGTTGGATGACTGCTGCTCAAGCCCTCACTCGGGTTATAGAGGACAGCTCTGACTAGGAACGGAGACTGAGACAGCAGATACTGAGACCGCATCTGAGGGATAGGACAATGGCTCAGACTCTGGGAGTGATTTTTCAGTTGAATGACTCCCATTCGATAACTCATCTTCCATTGATTATGAAGGAGGGGATGAGGACAGTCATGCTGTCCCTTCACAAGCACAGTCTGTGCAGCGGGACAATAGCAGATTAGCCCAACCCAGAGAACAGGGGCATGGGGCGGCAAGCACAGAGTGCTCTCTTGGGAGCTCCCCAATTTAGTTCAGCCCCAAATTCCACCGCCCAAATCATATTGTGGAGACATCAAAATGATCTATCACAAAACAACCTGGTTTTTGAAGGCAGGAATCTGCAGTTTTGGTCCTGGGTTCGGCAGCCATATAGGGAAAACTACCAAATTCAGACATTTCTGGAAACTAGACATCCGGAGGAGTCCACAGAAGTGTGAATTGTGTGGATTCCCCAAAGTTTTCTTAGCCAGAATACCCTGCAAAGATGAAATGTTGAATAAAAACTCAATTTTTTCTTGCATTTCTGTCACACAAACTACAGGAATATGCCGTGATCCACAACATTCCTACCACCCAGTGTTTCCCCACCTGCCCTGATAAAAACGCTACCCCACTTGAGTGTCTGTACCTAGTGCCTTCGTCAGGAATTGATCACCCCAGGGTCACCAGTTGCTCTCATGTAAGGACCAACACTGACCGTTGTGTGATCTATTCCTTTCGTGGGGACTGGGCCTACCCACACAAGTGAGGTACCATTTTTATCGGGAGACTTCGGGGAATGCTGGGTGGACGGATATTTGTGGCTCCTCTCAGATTGCAGAACTTTCTATCACCGAAATGTGAGGAAAAAGTTTTTTTTTTTTGCCAAATATTGAGATTTGCAAAGGATTCTGGTAACAGAACCTGATGAGAGCCCCACAAGTCACCCCATCCTGGATTCCCCTAGGTGTCTAGTTTTCAAACATGCACAGGTTTGGTAGGTTTCCCTAGGTGACGGCTGAGCTAGAGGCCAAAATTCACAGCTAGGCACTTTCCAAAAAACTCATCAGATTTCAGTGTAAAAATGTGATGAGTCCATGTTACATTTCCTGTCGCGGGCATTAGGCCTACCCACGCAAGTGAGGTACCATTTGTATCGGGAGACCTGGGGGTACACAGAATAGCAGAAAAAGTGTTATTGCCCCTTGTCTTTCTCTACATGTTTTCTTCCAAATGTAAGACAGTGTCTAAAAAATACGTTTATTTGAGAAATGCCCTGTAATTCAAATGCTAGTATGGGCACCCCGGAATTCAGAGATGTGCAAATAACCACTGCTTCTCAAAACCTTAGCGTGTGCCCATTTAGGAAATACAAAGGTTTCCTTGATACCTATTTTTCACTCTTTATATTTCACCAAATGAATTGCTGACACCGGTATACAATGAAAACCCATTGCAAGGTGCAGCTCCTTTATTGGCTCTGGGTACCTATGGTTCTTGATGAACCTACAAGCCCTATATATCCCCGCAACCAGAAGCGTCCAGCAGACGTAACAGTATATTACTTTTGAAAATATGATATCGCAGGAAAAAGTTAGAGTAAAACGTGGAGTAAAATGGCTGCTTTTTTCACCTCAATTTCAATATTTGTTTATTTCAGCTGTTATTTTCTGTAGGAAAACCTTGTAGGATCTACACAAATGACCCCTTGTTGAATTCAGACTTTTGTCTACTTTCCAGAAATGTTTAGCTGTCCGGGATCCAGCATTGGTTTCACAACCATTTCTGTTACTAATTGGAAACAGGCTAAAAGAACAAAAAATAGTAAAAATGGGGTATGTCCCAGTTAAATGCCAAAGTTGTGTTGAAAAATGTTGTTTTCTGATTCAAGTCTGCCTGTTTCTGAAAGCTGGGAAGATGGTGATTTTAGCGCTGCAACCCCTTGTTGATGCCATTTTCAGGGAAAAACCACATGCTTTCCTCCGCAGCCCTTTTTTCCCATGTTTCTGAAAAATCCTCCTCCTCCAGGGGTACCCACAAACTCTGGGTACCTTTAGAATCCCTAGGATGTTGGAAAAAAAGGATGCAAATTTGGTGTGGATAGTTTATATGGACAAAAAGTTATGAAGGCCTATGCGCGAACTACCCCAAACAGCCAAAAAAAGGGCTCAGCACTGCGGAGTGGGGGAAGGCTCAGCAGCTAAGGGGTTAAAGAAATAGGCGGTCCCTGACAGTGAGCAGAGAAACTTCTAAGAAAAACATCCTCATTAAGTACTGGTGAGTGTTGGTCCATCGATAAGAGTTGAAGCACTGTCATGTTCTTCCTTATGTAAGTCTTACCTTCTTGACAGTTCTTTTGTTTGTAAACTTTTCTTTTACACTGTAACCTAGAGACAGTTAATCTTGAGATAGTTTCACTGATGATGCACTTTCAGAGAGATGTAGTACCATCTGTAGGAAAATTGCCCTTGTTGCAGTTACCCCTCCACTTTTTGCCTGATATTGATGCTGACTTGACTTGAGAGTGTGCTGGGATCCTGCTAACCAGGCCCCAGCACCAGTGTTCTTTCACTAAAAAGGTACCATTCTTTCCACAATTGGCACATCTCTGGTACACAGATAAGTCCCTTGTAAAAGGTACCAGTGGTCTCAAGGGCCCTGTGACCAGGGAAGGTCCCTAAGGGCTGCAGCATGTGTTGTACCACCTTAAGGGACCCCTCACCTAATACATGCACACTGTAATTGCAAATTGTGTGTGTTGGTGGGGAGAAAAAGGCAAAGTCGACATGGCATCCCTCTCAGGGTGTTATGCACACAAAACACTGCCTGTGGCATAGGTAAGTCACCCCTCTAGCAGGCCTTAAAGCCCTAAGGCAGGGTGCACTATACCACAGGTTAGGGCATAGCTGCATGAGCAATATGCTCCTACAGTGTCTAAGTCCATTCTTAGACATCGTAAGTACAGTGTGGCCATATTAAGTATATGGTCTGGGAGTTTGTCAAAACGAAAACCACAGTTTCATAATGGCAACAATGAATACTGGGAAGTTTGGTATCAAACTTCTCAGAATAATAAATCCACACCGATGGCAGTGTTGGATTTATTAAAAAATGCACACAAAGGGCATCTTAGAGATGCCCCCTGTATTTTACCCAATCCTTCAGTGCAGGACTGACTGGTCTGTGCCAGCCTGCCACTGAGAGACGAGTTTCTGACCTCACGGGGTGAGAGCCTTTGTGCTCTCTGAGGCCAGAAACAGAGCTTGCACTGGGTGGAGGTGCTTCACACCTCCCCCCTGCAGGAACTGTAACACCTAGCGGTGAGCCTCAAAGCCTCAGGCTTCGCGTTACAATGCCCTAGGGCACTCCAGCTAGTGGAGATGCCCAGCCCCCAGACAAAGCCCCACTTTTGGCCCCAAGTCCAGAGGGGTAATGAGAAAAACAAGGAGTTGTCACCCTCTCAGCCAGGACTACCCCTAAGGTATCCGGAGCTGAAGTGACCCCCTCCTTGAAAAATCCTACATTTTGCTTTGGAGGACCAGGGCCAATAGGGATAGGAATGTGCTCCCCTCCCCAAAGGGAGCGAGCACAAGGAGGGTGTAGCCACCCTCAGGGACAGTAGCCATTGGCTACTGCCCTCTGACCCTTAAAACACCCCTAAACCTTGGAGAACTTGACATCCGGTGCAGCAACGATCAACAGGCGGCCCTCTTCCCTGTCTGACCGGTGGTGTGCCCGAGGCACCCCCCTGGACCTCTCCTGCAGCACCTGAGTAACCCCCGGGTTTCCCTCATAGAGTTTTATTGGAAACCCGACGCCCTGTTGGCACCCTGCACCCGGCCGCCCCAGTGCCGCTGAAGTTGTGGGATTTGTGCCTACTTGGGGCCCCTCTTGTGCTCCTCTAACCCCCCCCAGGTCAGCCCTCCGAGCCGCGGGTACTTACCTGCTGGCAGACTGAATTCCAAGTACCCCCGGCTCCATAGAAGCCTACGTTAAAATTGCTCAACTTTGGCCTCTGTACCCGACCGGCGCTGGTGGTGGGTGTTTTGGGGTTGGCTTGAACCCCCAACGATGGACTACCTATAACCCGGAGACTGGAACTGTAAGTCGTGTACTTAGCTCTAAAACTGTACTTTATTTTCTTCACCCAGGAACTGTTCTGAAAATGCACTGTTTCCACTTTTAAAATAGATATTCTCTGTTTTCTTAAAAACTGTTTACTTGACTAAAGTGAAACAGTTATATTGATGTCTATGCCAAGGACTTACCTGCAACAGTATTTACTTCTGAACTGAGTCTTGTGGTTCTAGTAATAAAAGGATATTTTTGTACATAAAAACCTATTGGTCTGGAGTTAAGTCATTGAGTGTGTGTGTTTCCTCTATTGCTGGTGTGTGTACAACAAATGCTTAACACTACCCTCTGATAAGCCTAACTGCTCGACCACACTACCACAAATAGAGCATTAGTATTATCTATTATTGCCTCTGGGGAACCCTTGGACTCTGTGCACACTATCTCATTGTGATATATTATATACAGAGCCAGCTTCCTGCACCATACATGTATATTTCCTTTTCTAATTTAATCCCCAACTTTTGCAAAGTGTAGTTAAAATTCTTCTGTAATGTGTTGACTAGAGCTTACTTTTTGGATTACTACCTACTGAGTGTTTTGTTCTGATGGATACACCTACCTGAGGATTCCTCACCTTTTCAATATCTCCAATGTGCCAGCATTCCACAGAAACTTTTCTTCATATCTCTCTATATCGATGAGGACGTCACAATGCCATGGCTCCACACGCAGCTCCGTGTAACATAATTGGAGCCATAAGAAGTCCTCGTCGCCAAGCTGACGTTGGTTCCCTTTTTTCCGCAACTTCGACGTGTAATGATTTCCTTGTAGCTGTTAGAAGTTGGATTTTCTTCAATAGATTTTCTCAGTTTCAGATGCAAGAAAAATGTCTCCTCCAAAGAAGTCAGGGTTTAAGCTGTGTAGGGATTTAGACGGTCAGATGTCAATTACGGTTCCTCACGACTATTGCCTTTGGCGTATGGGTTCTGATCAAGATGTTGAGACCTGTTCATCGTGTCTAAAAATGAACCCCAAGGTGTTAAAAGAAAGGGAGGCGAAGCTGTTTATAGCCAGGGCAAAGCAGGGAGGAAAAAAAGGTTGGAAATCTAGGCCTCGTTTGAAGTTGCCGACTCCCCATTCCTCAAAGTCATCAAAAAGAAAACATAAAAAGAAGTGGCGTCACAGTTCTCGTCGTCGTTTTTTTGAGGTATAGTTCTCCAGGGCAGAGGAGAGAAGATAGAGGTGAAGTGTATCTGACTCCATCTCTGAGGGCCACTCTGACGTCACCTTCGAGTCTGGCTCCAGCTCCAACTTCACCTGGACATCCTGATACGGAGCCTGTGCCTCCTTCAGTACCCACTCCTCTGAGACAGGAGCATGGTTATCTATCATTCCTGTCTCCAGGGACTGATCCCTCAAATGTTCTCAATGCTATGTATGGCATATTTGTGAGGGCGTTGACTCTATCTGGTGTGCCTGCAGGCCCCATGGGTGCACTATCCTATTCGCTGGGTGGATTCCTGACGCAATCTCAGCAAGGGCCATTCTTGCCTTTTCTGCCTCTACCTCAGGTGTCCTGGCTTCATCCAGTGCTGAGGCAGTCGACTTTGCCAGTCGGGCAAGAGACCTCGGCACTGGTTGTGTCTTCTCTGGCGTCAGCTAGATCTGCTGTGGCATCGCATCGTTCTGCTCCAGCTCCATAGACTCTTTCTGCACAATGTTCAAAGTCCCCGGCTTTGTTGCCAGAGTTTGTGGTGCCGTTACTGATGAAGTCGAGGCAGAGGTCTCGGAGAGATACTGAAAGGCTTCTGGAAGAGGAGCAGTATTCCTTGGAAAGAGGTGATCTTGAAGAAAGGGAAATAACTGGACCCTGATTTTGAGGGGGTTAGATGTAGCAAGTGGACTGTGCATTTCCCCTGAATGGGAGCTGTTGTCTCCAAAAGTTATCCCTCCACCTGAGGTCATTTCCTATCATTCTGTAATCTGGCAGATGAAATGTTGGAACTGCTTCTGCCCTCAACCAAACTAAATTCAGATATGTTGACAGAGGTGTTACATTTTTCATCTTCTTCTGAGCCTCTGTTACCCTTTAATGAGGCATTAATTGAACCAATCTTGGAGATCTGGCAGAAACCCATGTCTCTTGCTGCAGTCTCCAGACCAATTGCAAAGAGGTACAAGACAGCTCCAGGAGATCCTCTGTTTTTAGTATCTGATAGAGACTTCTAGTTGCAGATTCCTTGCCTTTGAATTGCCCCAGGTGTCGGACTGGATTCGGAGATTTTTCTTCGAGCAGTACCTCCGGGTGCCGTCAGGTGGCTTCGGTCGACTCCACGGGCGTCGTTGGCATCGTGCTTGCCGTGATGATATTGCAGTCATAGGCGCCACCTCGGCGCGCTGACGTCAGTTCTTTTCTTTCCATGCCAGCCTATGCGCAGATCCGGAGAGAGCTACCTCAGTCGTTTGTCGAAGTTTTTGATGAGTTTGTGGATGTGTCAAAGGATGTCCCGCAAGACCGGATTCAAGCCCTGCAACTCCTGTCGCCGAACAATGTCAGTGACGGATCCGCACCTCGTGTGTCTTCGGTGCCTGGAGCACGATCACGACCCGAAGTCGTGCTCAGAGTGTCGGGCCATGAACCCGAAAGCTTTGAGGGAGCGGTTCCCTAAAGCTCATGGCAGCCCGACACTCAACTCCGCTGTGCTCACAGTCCCGTTTGAGAGGAATGTCTCGAGACCAGCCGCGGAGTCACCACCACTCCTCGTCCTCCAAGCCATCAGGACATTCGGGTCACAAAAAGAAGTTGAAGAAGGACAAGCATTCTTCGACTTCACCCTGTTGATCGGATGATGCGATGCGGGAAGAGCGTCGACGGTTTAGGCCTCTGTCAACAGAGCCTTCATCTGGGTCAGCTCCGCTCTTTCCCGACTTCCCAGGAGCCGGAGTCACCCCTGCCCACCTTGAGGAATTTTACGAAGCCAATGCGCCTCATTTTTGGGCAGTCCGACAGGTGAGTCGGTTGAGGGTTCCCTTGGTTTTAAAGCCGTCTGCTTCGGCCACAGCTCCAGAGGACCCCTTCGGATCCAATCGCGGATCCGTCCCGGCGCCGGTCATGCCATGGCAACCTTCCTCAGCGTCGGGTCAGACATCGTCTGGGCCCACAATCGACGTCAATTCCATCCTAATACCCGACGACCCTGAACTACGTCAGTCGATGCTGATTCTGTTCTCTATGGGCTCTCCTGGGCCCAGGGTTGGTCCAGACCCTTATTCTTGTGGGTATGGATACAGGGATAGTATGGAAGGGATGCTGGACCCTTTAGAATACCAGCTTGACCCCCAAATGGACTTGGTGCAGGATTTGGGTGATGCCAGTGGTCTAGACACCTCCCCTGACTCTGGTATGCTCTCTCCTCCTACCGTGGCTACGGAGGAGGGTGCTTCTTATTCCATGGTGGTGAGAAGGGCGACTGAGGTCCTGGACCTCGAGTTACCTTCTGTGGAGGTTAGGCCTAACATCCTAACCGAAGTGCTTCAGCCGGGGTCTTCCTCTTCCGAGCCCCTTCTACTCTGTAATGATGCACTGACAGACGTCCTTTTGGGTACTTGGTCCAGACCCAGCACAGGGGCTCCTGTGAATAGGACGATTGCCCGCCGCCATCAGCCTGCTCCGTCAGACCCGAAATTCCTCACCCAACGCCCCACGCCTGAGAGCCTTGTCATCCAGACTTCTTCTTCAACTGGCACATTCCCTGCCACATCCCCTGATAGGGAATCAAAAAGACTGGATAATTTGGGGAAGAAGTTGTTTTCTTCCAACAGTCTAGCACTGCAGTCCGTGAACACTGCATGCCTTTTGGGCCGCTATTCCCATACTCTCTGGGATACGGTTGCGCAAGTGGTGCCTGCAGTTCCGGAGGAGGCCCGGACTGTCCTTTCCCAAGCCGTAACAGATGGAAGGGATGCAGCGTAGTTCATGATTCGTTGTGGACTGGATACGACCGACTCTCTGGGCAGATCGGTTGCATCGACGGTGGCATTGAGACGCCACGCCTGGCTGAGTAATTCTGGCTTTTCAGGGGATGTCCAGCAATCCTTGATGGACATGCCCTTTGATTGAGACAAGGCAGACTCGGCGCTGGAGCGCTTTAAGGATTCCCAAGCCACGGCCCAGCCCCTTGGCCTTGCGCCTGCATCTAAACCCCAACAGTCTGCCGTTCGCCCCTTTTGTGGCTACACCACCAGAGTCTGCACCTACATTCTTGAAGATTCAACAGGGTAATCTGAGTTGTTTTTCTCTCCTCCCTGATGTGGTGGATGTTATTTAATCAGCCAGGCGACACTCTACAAAGTCGCTTTATGCTGACAGATGGGCTAAGTTTGTAAAGTGGTATGAAGACAATTATGTTGACCCACTAAAGGCCCTTTGTCTGATATTTTACGTTTTGCACTTTCCCTGGTGCAACAAGGTTGTGCAGTTGCAACAGTTAAGCGCTTCTTACTTCCTATCCTCCTCCCCATCCATCTAAGGAGATGGAAAGGCTTCATTGCTTGGACCCTAAAGGACTACGAGGTTCTTTATAAGCAGCACATGTGATCTCCAGCTGGGCGATTAACTCTTTATTGGCTAAGTGGGCAAAATCAAAAGAAAAACTGTGCATAAGAGGACATTGTCCAGATGGATTATCCTAGGCATAAAGATCTGCTACACCAGGGCTAACAAAGAACCACCTGAAGGTATTAGAGCTCACTCACTAGAGCCAAGTCTTCTACTTCCACTTTATCTAGATGTGTGTCAGTAGTTGACATTTGTAAAGCGGCAACTTAGGCCTCCCTCCACACTTTTGCAATGCACTATTGCTTAGACTCTGAGGTGAGGAGGGACAGTCACTTTGCCCGTTCTGTCTTGCAAGATTTTTGGTAAAGCCAGACAAGCACCCACCTCCGAGTGTGGGACTGCTTGGGGATTCTATTCAAAAGTTGAGAAATCCACAGGTAGATGTATCCATCAGAAGAACAAGTTACTTACTTTTGGTAACACTTTTTCTGGTGGATAGAGTAACTCGCTGTGGGTTCCTTATTGACCTGACCGCCTCCCTGTTGCATATCTGCATATGCCGTAAAGAAATTTGTTGTATATCATTTATGTAATTCTTATTTCATATAAATATTTGAGTATGTAAGTGGATTGCAACATATTGTTGCATTTGTGATGTTGATTTTACCCGTTCGCCTCAAAGTCATGAAAAAAGTCAGCGCGTCGACCAGGACTTCTTATGGCTCCAATGACATCACACGTCCCATGCGGAGCCGTGGCATTGTGACGTCCTCGACATGAAGAGCTATGAAGAAAAGTTTCCGTTTAATGCTGGCGCTTTGGAGATATTCAAAAGGTGAAGATTCCACAGGTAAATACTGTATCCACCAGAAAAAGTGTTACCAAAGATAAGTAACTTGTTCTTCTGTACTAATGAGCTTAAATAGCCATCTACGTATGCCACCAAATGCTTTGTAAGTAATTCAAAGCGGACCCAAATCAAGTTAGCGTTAAGACTGTTAAAGATTCACTAACACACATTATTTCTTCTTCCCTTCTGTTTAACTTAAATGTACCAGTACAGATAAAGGAATACCTTCACCACCATACAGCAAAATTGCAGGAATCTTAAAACTGTAGACATTAAATAATCAAAATGCTTCTGACTCATTGCTTTATAATTGCCATTAAAACCCAATGTTTGCAAGAAGCTGTTAGTTTAGTTAATGTAAACAAAACCCAAATTTTGAATACCCTGACATAATCATGCGTAAACTACTAAAAGGCTTGACCCTTTCTAAACACCCACTGCCAAAAGTCCAGCAAAATTATCTTTCTTGATGACTCCAGTGAACAATCATAATTTTCCTTTTTGATGCATTCATTTTTTTAAAATGGCATATCACTGATGGCCATTGAGTACGCACTAGAGGAGTGGGCATCTGTTCCGGAATAATTGTGTCATCAGCATACAATAGAATATTTAAACTGTGATCCTCAAAAATTTGACAATTGAGTAATAAAATTAATTGCTTGAGGAATATTGTAACTGTATAGTGTAATAGCAGGCTTGCCAAAAGACACTCCTGTAATCCCTTAATAGTCATGATCCTGTTTGTGATGCCCTGTTCTGCTCATATCACAATCTTTGCCCAGGTATTATTATGTAGTGCTATCAAAGTCTGCAATAGTTCTAAATTGATACTAAATTGACTAGCAGAGATTATCATCCAGGCAGGACAGCTCGCTAAGAAAACCCACCTGTTCTAGAGGGTATTATTATTCTACTCCCCTTTTCTCTGCAGATGTTGAAAACCTGAGGAAGAAAATAGCGTACTTACTGCATTGGAAAATTCTATTTGATAATTTACTAAGAGATGAAGATTGTCCTTTTATAAACTGGGGGCTAAATGCCTCCGTGCCACGAATTGGTGATAGTCCCTCAGTTACAGCACGCATTAAAAAGTGGCTGTAGAAATCTCCCCAAAATTTCAGAACTTTTTTTTTTAATCACTGAAATAGGAGGCTGATCGCCCCCCCCCCCCCCCCAAGCCTTTGACATTCTTACCTGACAGATGTACCCCACAATACCAATAGGGGTAGGACGAGAACGGTATCCTTGTGGAAGATTTATCAATTCAAATTCATTTATAGGCAAAACGCCATTCATGGAATAAAGGGAAGCAGCATTACTGATTTAAGGGCCTCATTATGAGTTTGGTGGTCGGACGAGCCTACCTCAACTCATGGGGAGAACATCTCCATCATACCGGTGGCTTCCTACCCCTAGCATATTTAAATTTTCCTGACCGGCGGGAACAGTGCTTTCGATATTGGTCTTGGTGCCAAGGCCAATACCGTAGCTCACAGCACCCTTGGGATGGGTGCGCATTCCGAAAGTGCTGGGCAGGGGGCCCCCCCCCAGCACTGGCTTTCTGCCAGCCTTTCCATGGTGGGGTGACCGCCATGGAAAAGCTGGCTGAAAGGAGTTGTAATCAGCATGGCGGCGCTGAGTTCAGGGGCTCCGTGGCTGAGTACGACTCAGACCGCCTTCAGCCCACCTGGAACAATGTTCCTGGTGGGGATGGCAGTCCCCTGACGGGTCCACCCACCAGGGTTGTAATGTGGCAGTCGAACCGCCTGGACCGCCACACTCATAATGAGTCCCTAAGTCTCTGAGGAGGTAAGTATTGAAATCCTTTGAATACTTGAGTTTGAGATTAATACTGTTATCTCCAAAAATCATGGACATTATGTTTGGGGGGAGCCTCAAATAATAACATCCAGGCCTTTCATACTTCAGAGTCCCTAGTGTGAGGCTTGACACATCAAAATATATTCTACAACATTTTAACTATAAGAAAGCATACTTTATTAAAGATTCAAGTAATGCACATAAATCAAAGTATTATAATCTATCCTTAACAGTTTTTCTTCGGAAAGAAAAGGTTAACTAGCACAACCATTTTAATAGGTCTTGGTTTGACTAAAAACACGCAGGCAATTGAGGAATTAACTATTTTCCCAGTAAGACTCAGAGAGCAAATAAACCAGAAAGCATTCTTTAGAATGGATATATAAGCCCACATGAATTGTTCAAGACTTAAACTATGACCAATGTACTCTTAAATTCAAGGTTGAACCAATTAACTTCCCATCTTTTAAATTTCATAGATTTATGTTTTCACACTTCAGATCTAGAGATGGAACGATGACATTGTGATCACTGAGGAAGATTGAACACACATTCATGACATTTACAACGTGAACAAGACCTTATTTTGTAAATATATAATCCAATACAGAGCCAACTTTCAGTCCCTTGCAAGTAATAACTGACGGAATATCACCTCCAACACTACCATTTAAGATAATCAAACATAGTTAAGTTTTTTCAACAATTAGAAATCTATCCTGGTTATGTGATTTGGTTGTAATTATTTGAGTTTCTAGGATATTCAAACTGATTTTTTTTTTCCATATCCTCTTATGATTATTTAGTATTGTTGAAATTGTAGCATTGAAATCATTGAGATTTAGAGAATCGATTATTTCCTCTAACACAAAAGACTCTGATTTCTGTCATTACCTTTATTAATAACCCATTATTAGATCATTTAGAAGGAATATGCAAATTAAACAGAAAAGGTGTTTCGGGAATGTATCATCAAGAGTTGGAAAACAAAATTTTATACATTTCAAGGTATTCAAAATACTAATAATGTGAAAGTATTTCTGCTCATATTTTATATCCAATAAATAGTCAGGCTACTGTTTGGATGACCATAAGTACTTCTCTTTTAACGGCATGGATAACATAACAATCTGAGAGTACTTAGTCTCTACAGTCCACATCTCCCATAAACATAAAACGGACATATCTAGGTTTTCATATTTGATACCCAAACCTGCAATATTTTAACTTCCAAGACGCAAAATATTACTTTTAGGGGCACCATTGGTGCCTTGGCAATGAGAAGAAATCAATACAACCAGGAGCCAGCTCCAGGTTTCACCAGCCCTCTTATTGTTGCAACTTACAAGGACAGAGACCATTCTACAATACTGCATTATTTTCACATTGAGGTTAGAAACCTCTGATGCTTCTTAGACCAATATTATAGACTTTCCTTTTTAACTAACCAGTTACTGACTTTCTAATGATTTTCTTTGTGGTGATTGCACTATATTAGAGGGAAGTTCCTTTTGTGGTATTAAGCCCATACCCTTCACGTCTACATTTTCAGCATTAATTAGTATTAAGTTTATTATGGTGGTACAAGTAAACTGGACACCAGTTTACTGTGTAGTTAGTTGGAGAAGGAGTTGGTGAAACACCTTTTGAGAAATTACCATATTCCACCTGCTTAATAAATTTAAAGAAGGGATTAAATAGAATCATTACAGTAATCCTGATCTGTTCACATAAATTCCTCAGTTGAGGAATAAATAAAAAAAAGTCCAAGTGAGACCTGCGGCATGGAACAGACCATACTGGTTTGACGTCTCACATTTTTTTCACTGTGGTAAATTACAGGACCTATATAAAAATGGCATGGAAAAAGGTTAACATCCACAAATTATATTAACTACATCAATATGAAAAGATTTATCTGATTGTTATTTCCTAATTCACCCAAAGGCTTGTTACCACCGTGTACACGTTAGTAGCAGTTTTATTGCCCAATAGTACAGAAGACAAAGAAAAACCTAAATGTTTTAATAAATCTATATTTACACGGATGCCTCTTTGTAATAATAAAAAGATTGTTTTTCTTGCACTCTCTCCTGTTATTATTATTATTATCATCATCATTAGGTAACTGTGTAACTGAGGGTCCTTATTCTGGGTCAATTCTAGGTCAGTTTGGAAACCAGCCTCTTATATGCCTAAACATAGTCCTAATGACCTTTGGTGTTTCGCTTGGGGAATTTGCCAGAGTCTTTATTCTAAATAATCAATATTAGTAATCGTAAATAATATATTATTAGAATCAGTCCAGGATTTCTTCATCAGTGATGACATCAGGGACTGTATCCTATTAGGACGAACATAGCTTAACAGGAACGTTATGAGAATCACAGACTTTTTAATGTGAGCTACCATCAAAATCGGCCAGTATTTCTTCTTCACTGGCAGAAGAGCTGGAATATCATTGGAGGTTTAGTTAACATGGTAACTTTTTGAAGTGTAGCCTCTGAAATTTCTGGTAAAACCAGAAGAGCTCTTGTTAAAATAGTTTGGGATTACCTTCACATTAGGAAGTGTGTAGTCGGTTCTCAACACACTACCCCTGTCAGGGCCCCTGAGTTTACTGCCTTTGTCCCAGAGAGAAGAGTTGTGCTACTGGAGCTAGATTATCCATACAAGTGATCTGGGCCTCAACTAATGATGCTGAGCATGCAAAAATTATAGTACCTCTTAAGAATGAGGAGGTGATTTTTAGAGAACTCCAAAGTTCTATTGGGGCAGTTACCACAATAACTTTCACAAAGCCAGATTTGGTGCATAGTTCATGTTTATTCACACCGTTTTGCTTCTCTGGGAAAAATGTAGTGATGGTCCCATTATTTTAAGCCAAAAGTGACTTATATTCTCCATCTTCCAGGGAAAGGGATCCTTTTTCTTGGAGAATTAGCATCACTTAAAACTGGAAGCAGAGGCACCCGCTTCGGACGATTGTTCTGTTATGTAATTTTTGAGTAATCATAACGACTACGTATCAGCCCTCCACACCAAAGTGGAGACTCTGGTCGAAAGTGATAAATGCAGGTCAATCACCACAGTACTGGTGAAATTTAGCAGCACAGTCAGAGGCCACTTACCCGAGCAGACTTTTGAAGTCTATGTTGGGGGTGGGGGGGTTGAAATGGGCAAAAGAAGTAAGCAAGTCAACGGGGCTAGATGGGCATTGGGTCTAGTAAAAGAGCGCAGGCTCCCCAGAAGAGCAAAGCTTCCAATTAGTGCTTCTTTTGTAAATGAGGCTGCGATTGCAAGGTGACATAGTGCAGGCCAGTTACAAGACTACTGGTGAAAATCAGCAAGTATACTTTATGGTATTGACTCACCCAGAAATTGCAGGTGTCAAAAAAGCTTCTTTCACCTTGTGTCTTTACTTCTTGGCTGAATCCTCCCAATTCAAAGCCATCCTGTACTGCACTTCTCAATTTCAGCCAGTGACTTTTTTTTAACCATTTATTTTCTTTATTTATGTTTCTTACAGGTTACAACTTAAAGAGCAATACAATGAACATACTTTCATACATTAAAAAAACAAAAAACTGCAATACATCTTACTACATAGAAACCCTCAAATATATCATCCACAATGCCATTGATACAGGTCCGAATATGAAGTGCAAAGTACAAGAATGGAAAAGTATGAATCTACTTCAGAATGGCAGTCATATAAATTCCAGCATTATGATTATAGCAAGAAGAAAATTAGTCTAAAATGTTAATTCCCATAATTCATTTTATACAAGCTCAGGGATACCAGATATAGAATTTCAAAGTTTCAAATACAAAATTTCATTTTCTCTAGTGTCAGATGAGCAGTTCCAAAGTGTCAAGTACAAAATAGCAAATACATATACATCATGTCTAATAAGTCGAAATATATATACAGTGCTGAAGTGCCAGTTTTTAATAACCCATTGCAAAGGGCAGCTAAAGCCAATCCTATTTCCAACCTCGTGCTCTTGTTCCCTTCTTAGTTCAAGTCTGTGTAAATGGAGCAGAGTATTTCCAAATTCTAGCAAAGCTTCTGCCTTTACCAACTCGCTTTGCATAGAGCTGCCCCTTTAAGTAGATTTTATTAGTTTTCTCTAGGGCAAATTTTCAGCCTAGGTGGTTCAGCACATTTAAAAAGTGCAGTGATAGTCGACCTTGCCAATAACATTGCATTAAACCACCAACGACAGGCTGAAACTGTACTAATACCTAGATGCTTTGAGCAGCCTAACAAAACAGCATTCAAATCCATTGAGTATGTTTACTTCAAAGAAACCCACAACCTTCTCAGCAGATCTTTCCAAAACGTTTTCACATTGTTACACTCCCAGATAGTGTAAATCCAACTGCCCGATTCAGAGCACTTGGGACATTGGTCAGACATGTTAACATTCCATTTATGTAACAATGCTGGTATATTACATACTATCCATTGGGCATAAGGTTGCATTTTACGAAAATGAGGGCCCAGTAAAACCTTGGAACTGAGGGCAGAAGCTTCCAAACATTGGGCCTGAGTTAAGATCACTCTATTCTCTTGTGGCCATTTGTTTTGTTTACTTGAAAACCGGGGATGAAAGTTAGCTCCCCCTGAATTGAGCCATTTTACCTCTTGGTTCTGTTTTGTGTAGACCTGCATATACTGAATAAGCGACCCAACTACCTTCAGAGTTGTTTCAATTTACAAAGGTTGAAATTTCCTTAAAATGAACACAGTCTGATAATATACCATCTTATTCTGCCACAAAAGGAGGCTGAGCAGATTCCCACAGGATCAATGCCCCATTAACCATCCAGTCCCCAACTTTCCCCAGGTTACATTTCTCCAGTCTGGAAGCTACTCCAAGGAATTCATCAGCGCAAAATCTCTTAACAGGAGTCTCAGCATGAATATTAGGAATTTGTAACCAATGAAAGAGTTGCTTCTGCTTAGTTCTGAAGGCCAAAAGCATATGATATGTTGCAGTTACCCCCCATGTTTTGCCTGATATGGATGCTTACTTGACTGAAGTGTGCTGGGACCCTGCTAACCAGGCCCCAGCACCAGTTTTCTTTCACTTAAAAATGTACCTTTGTTCCACAATTGGCACATCCCTGGCCCACAGATAAGTCCCTTGTAAAAGATACCAGTGGTACCAAGGGCCCTGTAACTAGGAAAGGTCCCTAAGGGCTGCAGCATGTGTTGTGCCACCCTAAGGGACCCCTCACCTAACACATGCACACTGCCATTGCAGATTGTGTGTGATGGTGGGAAGAAAAAGGCAAAGTTGACATGGCATCCCCCTCAGGATGCCATGCACACAAAATACTGCATGTGGCATGGGTAAGTCACCCCTCTAGCAGGCCTTAAAACCCTAAGGCCGGGTGCACTAAACCACAGGTGAGGGCATAGCTGCATGAGCAATATTCCCCTACAGTGTCCAAGTCTATTCTTAGACGTTATAAGTACAGTGTGGCCATATTAAGTATATGGTTGGGGAGTTTGTCAAAACAAACTCCACAGTTTCATAATGGCTACACTGAATACTGGGAAGTTTGGTATCAAACTTCTCAGAATAATAAACCTGCACTGATGCCAGTGTTGGATTTATTACAAAATGCACACAGAGGGCATCTTAGAGATGCCTCCTGTATTTTACCCAATCCTTCAGTGCAGGACTGACTGGTCTGTGCCAGCCTGCCACTGAGACGAGTTTCTGTTCCCCTGGGGTGAGAGCCTTTGTGCTCTCTGAGGACAGAAACAAAGCCTGCACTGGGTGGAGGTGCTTCTCACCTCCCCCTGCAGGACCTGTAACACCTGGCGGTGAGCCTCAAACGCTCATGCCTTTTGTTACAGTACCCCAGGACATCCCAGCTAGTGTAGATGCCCGCCCCTCCTGCCACTGCCCCCACTTTTGGCGGCAAGGCTGTAAGAGATAATGCGAAAAACTAGGAGTAGTCACCCACCAGTCAGGACAGCCCCTAAGGTGTCCTGAGCTGAGGTGACCCCAGCCTTTAGAAATCCTCCATCTTGGTTTTGGAGGATTCCCCCAGTAGGAATAGGGATGTGTCCCCCTCCCCTCAGGGAGGAGGCACAAGGAGGGTGTAACCACCCTCAAGGACAATAGCCACTGGCTACTGCCCCCAGACCTAAACACACCCCTAAATTTAGTATTTAGGGGCAACCCTGAACCCAGGAAGTCAGATTCCTACAACCTACACAAAGGAGTGCTGACCTGAAAGCCCTGCAGAGACGACGGAGACGACAACTGCTTTGGTCCCAGCCCTACCGGCCTGTCCCCATACTCAAAGAACCTGCACAGCGACACATCCAACAGGGACCAGCGACTTTTGAGGACTCAGAGGACTGCCCTGAAACCGAAGGACCAAAAAACTCCAGAGAACAGCGGCACTGTTCACCAGCAGCAACATTTTTGCAACAAAGAATCAACTTTTTAAAGAACTCACTCTTCCTGCCGGAAGCGTGAGACTTCACACTCTGCACCCGGCTCGAGCTCCAGAGAACCAACACTGCAGAGAGGACTCCCAGGTGATTGCAACTACGTGAGTAACCTGAGACGACCCCCCTGCACCCTCACAGTGACGCCTGCAGAGAGGATCCAGAGGCTCCCCCTGACCGCGACTGCCTGGTAACAAGGAACCTTACGCCTGGACCAAGAACTGCACCCGCAGTCCCCAGCACTGAGAGGACCCACCTCCAGTGCTGGAGTTACCAGCAGGCGGCCCTCTTCCGAGCCCAGTTGGTGGCTGGCCCGAGAAGCCCCCCTGTGCTCTGCCTGCATTGCCTAAGTGACCCCTGGGTCCCCCCGATTGCTTCCTGTAGCAAACCTGATACCAACTTTGCACACTACACCCAGCCGCCTGTATGCCGCGGAGGGTGTGTTTTGTGTGCCTGTTTGTGTCCCCTCCCCCCAGTGCTCTACAAAAACCCCTAGGCCTGCTCCCTGAGGACACAGGTAATTAATTACCCGCTAGCAGACCGGAACCGGAGCACCCCTGTTCTCCAAAGGCGCCTGTGTGTTTTGGGACCTCCTTTGATCTCTGCACCTGACTGGCCCTGTGTTGCTGGTGCAGTGACTTTGGGGTTGCCTTGAACCCCCAACGGTAGGCTGTCTATGCCCAGGAGACGGAACTTGTAAGTGCTTTACTTACCTCAGAAAGTTAATCATACTTACCTCCCCCAGGAACTGTTGATTTTTGCACTGTGTCCACTTTTAAAGTCGCTTATTGCCATTTTAACCTATACTGTGTGTACTACTGCTTTAGTTCAAAGTTCCTTACTTACCTGTGTGGAGTACCTTCCTTTTTATGTATTTACTTCAAATCTTGAATCTTGTGGTTCTAAAATAAATTAAGAAAATAAATTTTTCTATATAAAAACTATTGGCCTGGAGTTAAGTCTTTGAGCATGTGTTCCTCATGTATTGCTTGTGTGTGTACAACAAATGCTTAAAACTACCCTCTGATAAGCCTACTGCTCGACCACACTACCACAAAATAGAGCATTAGAATGATCTAATTTTGCCTCTATCAACCTCTAAGTGGAATCCTTGGACTCTGTGCACACTATCTCCCACTTTGAGATAGTATATACAGAGCCAACTACCTACACTGTGCTACTGCCATGTAAAGGCTGGTGGAGAACAAGGTTGTAATAGGCAGGGCAGCGCTGCATGCATCAATGTCCTGACCGCCACTGCAAATGAGGTGGGCTGAAGACTGCAACACTCGTAATGACGCCCTGTTTCTCAGGCTGCTGTTATCACATATAAAACTGATAATCTGTCCATTCAGCTGCTGGAAAGTAACTAATGCCAACCTGCTGATTATTGAAATTGGCATTTTACCCCACAGTTTCAGCAAATTCTGAACCTTACCATAACATATAAATCTTCATACTTTTCAAACACCCTTCTGCCCAAATACCTAACAGTTTTTTGTTGATATATATTCTGCAGATCCGAGGGTACGGCAGAGACATCAGTGTTAAAAAATAAGAATCTCTGTCTTCTAGATGTTAAGTCGTTAACCTGTGTACCTTGAAAATTGAGAAAAAATACCAAACATTTTTTGGAGCACCCCACTTTACGGTGCCAGATATAACACAAGATCGTCTGCATATAATTTAAGCTTCAATATCCCCGGGGCTGCTGCTCTCACTCCCATGTTTTGGTGAATACAAGAAGCCAGAAACTGACATTCTGAGCTGGGATGTTTCAAGTACCAGAAACAAATAATCCCAGCTCACATGGTTGAAAGCCTTCTCTGTATCAAACAAAATCACTACAGGGGTATTAGTAAGATGAAAATAGATGATTGCTTCTGTTAGATAATGTGTAATATAATAGAGTTGACGCCCAAGGATAAACCGAGACTGATCTTTCCCAATTAAAAAAGATTTAACTTCAGCCAACCTTGCTGGCAAAATTTTCATCAAAAGTTTATAGTGTTAATTCAGCAGCGTAATTGGGAGAAACAAATTTATATCCTCCAGGTCTTTAGCTTTCCTAAGAACGTAGGTAAGCAGGCCTTTACGAAAAGTAGGAGGAACTGAACTGCCTGTCAGTATAATACTAAATAAGGCCATCAGTGGACCTTTCACCTCTTAAATCAAATCCTCATACCACTCTGCAGGGAATTCTTCTCTTGGTGCCTTCCCTCTTGGCAGAGTTCTTAATGTTGCTTCTGATAATGTTATGGGACGATAGAGTCACTAAAGACTGGGCGTGGGCTGGGTGGTCTATAGATGAGGGTGCAGGATATGGTGGTCTTCTGGGTGACGTGGACTTGGAAGTGGAGGTGCTCAATGAGGGGCGGTGTGTTCCTTTCTGTTGATTGTTAGGCGGAGGATGGTCTAGTTCACCACCTGGTCTGGAAGGCCGGTCCTTGCGGAGCAATTTGTAGTCGCTGGGGACAGCGATGGTGATATCCGGTTCAGATGCTGTGTTTGTCCATGTCTTGGTGAGGAAGGCGATGTCTGGGCGGGTGGAGTCTATCAGGGCCCAAAGGTCTACGGCGTGCTCGTGAAGGGACTGGATGTTGAGGAGGATGCACTTGAGTTGATCTGGAGGGGTTTGTGACTGTTCTGTGGTTGGGGGTGGGTCTGGCGTTTAGAGCGCGGAGAAGGTGCGGTGGCAGTTGCGGCAGGCAAAAGGTCAGTGGGTGCATCACTGCCTCACCACTGAAAGATATACAATCACCTACCCCGCCTCCACAGCACTGCAAAGCCTGTAAGCGGTTGCATTACTGCCACAACTCCAGTGTTTACACTCCGCTCTGTCACTGTCATGGAACTACAAGGTCTGCAGCCTGTCTCAATTCTACAACACTGCAGGTTCTATACTTGCAGCTTCACTGCTACAACACTATAGGGTTTATAGATGGCCTATGACTTGTGGTTTCTTTTAAGGCCTTGACCGCTCATCATTGTTTACAATGTATATATTCAGTGTCTGTTGAAAATGATTTAGATCTGCAGTTTAATTGTCTACAGCTACATTGATGCAGCCATGTAACTATGTTGCTTCAGATGGATGATACTTTACACGGATTCCTCATTTACTGACTCTCCCTAGGTGCCAGACTGAATCCAGAAATGTTTTGCAATCACTCTTGTACGCAGACAGGTGCAGACATTAGCTCCGCCTCTTTGCCACTAGAGATATGAAGACAATGAGTCGCATATAGGCACCACCACCACTGCTGCTTGCTGTCGTGGCATCCTTCTTTTCAGTGCACTTTGACGCAGGGATAGAATGTTAGTTCACTGGCAGAATGTCAACATGCTGTAAAAATATTGAGTCCAAAATATTGAACCCAAAAATATTGGTATCCTTTCCTTATAATGTAAATGACTTACTTAAAAAAAAAACTCACACATATATGTATATATTTCCGTTTTTTTTACACATATATAGTTTAAAACTATTAAAATATCTGTGATTTATTTTTATATTTTACAGTTTCTTTTTCATTTAAAAAAATACATATTTTGTACATATACATATAGACACAATATTTTAAAAACTAACAGATAAATTGGAAACAATATAAAACACATACCAATTTGTTTGCACATTAAAAACTAAACAATATAAAAAATTCATTTTATTAAAAAATATATATATTACAAACAGTAATTAAAGCAAATATAATTTAAAATACCTAAAACATCATAATATATTTCTAAACAATATCAACAAAAATGTTACATTCTAAAAATAAAACATATACTATTCCCATTCAAGTCTTTGCAATAGTAGGGAAAGCGTTGGACTCAGAAAGGGTACAATTTATTATTCTCACTCCAGTTAGTGCAACAGGAAAGAAAGTGTTGAATTCTGGAGGGATAAAATTTAATATTCCCACTATAGTTGATGCAACTGTAAGGAAAGCATTGGACTCAGGAGGAGTAACATTTACTATTGCCATTCCAGTGAGTGCAACACTAAGGAAAACATTGGACTCAGAAGGGGTAATATTTACTATTCCCACTCCAGTCTGTGCAGCGGAAGGAAAGCATTGGAATCAGAAGGAGTAAAACTTAGTATTCCCACTCCAGTTGGTGCAATAGTAGAGAAAGCGTTGGACTCCGGAGTAGTACAACTTAGTATTCCCACTCCAATTAGTGCAACAGTAAGGGAAGTGTTGGACTCAGAAGAGATAAAATTGACCATCCTCACTCCACTCAGTTCAATAATAAAACATAAGACTCAGGAGAGATAAAATTCAATATTCCTTCTCCAGTCAATACAACAGTAGGGAAAGTGTTGGACTCAGTCAGGGTAAAAGTTACTATTCCCACTCCAGTCATTGCAACAGTAAGTAAAATGTTGGATTCTGAAAGGGGGAAATGTACTCTTCCCATTCCAGGTGGTGCAACAGTAAGTAAAGCATTGGACACTGGACGGGTACAATTCACTATTTTCACTCGTGTCAGTGCAACAGTAGGGAAAGCGTTGGACCTACAAGGAGTAAAAGTTACTATTCCCACTCCCTGTGCAAGAGTAGGTTAACCATTGGACTTAGAAGAGGTAAAAATTACTATTCCCACTCCAGTCAATGCAAAAGTAGGGAAAGCTGTGGACTCAGGTGGGGTACAATTTATTTTCCTACTGCAGTTGGTGCAACAGTAAGGAAAACGTTGGACTCGAGAGATACGTTTTAGTATTCCCACTTCAGTCTACGGAACAGTAAAGAAACTACCTCACTTCCAATACATACCTTATTTTAATACAATAATTAATCTATTAAAATTTTCAAGAACATTAAACTTAAATGTAAACCTTAAAAAAACAATTAAAATATGGTTTAAATTTTTTTAAGTCAGAATAAGAAAATGCTATTTAATAAATATTTAAATAATTACTCTATAATCTACCATTAAACAAAATTACATTTTGTAAATTATATAATTAGTATAATTTAGTAACAATTAACTAGTTAGCAATTAAATAGTTAATTTATCAAATATTAATAAATACATTATTCAATAAACTTCCCACCCCGTATCTCTACAAATCCAACAACCTGCACCAAAAATACAACTTCTTTTTACACAATTTACACACTTAATAAAATAAATAACTAATATTAATTTAAAAAAATCAATTATAATTTACTTCTCACCCTGTACCCCTTCAAACCTCACAACCAGCTACACTATAAATTATTTTACAATTAAATAAAAAATACCAATAACTTAAAATTACAAACTATATTTTAAAAAATTAACAGCAAGTACACAAACAAAATACAAAATATACAACTAAAATAACATTTAAAAACAAAGAAACGTAAAGAATATTTCTTAACTTAAAACTACAATATTTGTCAACAATATTTTTGCTCACAATATGTCAAGATATTAAAAACTTGATATTTGCGCAACTCAATATTTTTGATTCAACATTTTGTCCAAATAACCAGTATGTTTCAGTTCTTTTACCCAGTTTTTGAAAACTCTGAAATGGAGATTGTGCAATGGTATCTGTAATAGACCACACAAAGTCTGCCTCTTATGCCTTGGCACCAAAGTCGACTCCAAGTCCTACAACACATGCTCTCTAATGAATCCAATCACCATCAGGGAGTGGGATGCATTTTTCTTAGATGCCATGGAGAAGAAGCAGGCCAATGCCATTCCAAGTTGCGAGGTCATTTCACCCACTGTTCTTTTGCCATCCTCTGGTAAGTCCAAGCACGATCATAAATAATTCAAACAAGATTCCTCACCTGTGCACTGGTCCCAGAATTTCCTCTTTTGGAGTGATAGTATGTAAAGCCACAGAGGTGTGGGATCTGCTATTGCCCACTGTAGAGACTAAAACCAATCTTCTGACAGAGACCTTGCTGCATGGGCCTTACAGTGTTGAGCCTTGTTTTCTCATAACAATGCTTTGGCCGAGTACATTATGGTGGCCTGGCCTGGCATAGTCCTTGCTGCCCTTCCAGTATAACGCCACTTTGATCGACCACACCGGCCTTGCCTGCACCTGGTAATCCTCACTTTTTCATGATGCCACCTCAGAGCCTTGTGGTTCAAGCCTCTATCAGTAATGTCAATCTATCAGAGACACAGTCCAAGAAATTTGACACCAGGGGCAAGAGGTTATTCTCTTCAGATAGACTGGTACTAGGTCATTGAATGCTGTGTGCCTCTTGGTTCGCTGCTTTCATGCACTCAGGGATAGGTTCGGGTGAGACTTTACCCGACCCTTCTGGCGGATTTCTAGAACTCCTTCTTCTAAAATCGTTCAGGGTGCATCTAGGAATATTTTGAGGTCTGACCTTGACACTAAGGCCCTGGTTACGAGTCAGGTGGTCCTAGGACCGCCAGACTCACGGTTGTGGTTGGAGCGCCACGGCTGTGGCAGTCTGACCGACACATTACGATGTTAGCAGGCAGAAACACCAACCTACCACCGTCCCCGCCAGCATCCTAGCTTCCTACGGGCTGATGGCAGGGCTGGTTGTAATCAGCCTGGGGGTGCTGAAATCCGCGCTGCTCTGCTGGTTACAACCTTGTTCTCCACCAGCCTTTTCATGGCAGCTCCACTGCCATGAAAAGGCTGGTGGAGAACAAGTGCAGGGGGGCACAAGGGGGGCCCTGCACTTCCCATGCCCATTGTATGGGCAGTGCAGGGGTCCCCTTGCCCAGCACCCTTGAAATGTGCACTGTCTGCTGGTGGCAATGCTGCTGTACCTTTCCCACTGGGCTGACAGGCAGAAACCTTGATTTTTGCTGGTCAGCCCAATTGGAAAGTTGTAATGGGGCCGGTGGGGAGTTCACCAGCACCGCGACAACCTCCTCATCAGGAGCTTGGCGGACGGATGTTTCCGACCTCCAAGCTCATAATCAGCCCCTAAGTACTGTTTTGCCATTGCTACCAACACCAGCATCATACTATGACGCCACGCTTGGATGCATGCCACTTGCTTGTCTGGAGACTTTTTCGTGTTCTTGCATTTTTAACCATTCTTGGGGCCCGAATGTTGCTTGATGGGCATTGATCGATGTGTGATGTAACAATCCTACTTTAAATCACTTCAATACATGATCAATGCCCCCACCTTTTTGCACTAATAGAAGAAAATTAAGTTTAAACTTAAAGATTCTTCTTCATGTCACTTATTACAGCCCTGATCCACAGTAGCCAGCTCCACTAGGAACTCTTAGGTAGGCCTGGGTAAAATTTCAATTATGCTGGAGTAATTTTCGTAAATCTGCGTTACTCTTTGCTGCAAATTACTGATAACACAGTTACGCCTGCTCATGTAATTAAGAGTGATTTTAGTGAAAAAATCCTGCAGCAAGCACAATTTTAGCGAGTGAAAGCAGCTACTCACGTTCACTATTCGTATTCCGTTAGAATTAGCATTACTTCTTAGCACAAAATGCACCCTCATGCCTATTTTGGACCCTAGGGGTGCATTTTGTGGTAAAGAAATAGAGTTAAATGCAGAATGACTCTTCTCATAATCTTGAAGAATTTCCGCGTAATTCTGTGTGATAACACTACACAGTATTTGTAAGGAAATGCCTCCTTGGCATGGTTACCCCCTGACTTTTTCCTTTGCTGATGCTAAGTTTTGATTGAAAGTGTGCTGAGACCCTGCTAACCAGGTCCCAGCACAAGTGTTCTTTCCCTAAACTGTACCTTTGTCTCCACAATTGGCACTCACATAAGTCCCTTGTAATTGGTACCCCTGGTACCAAGGGCCCTGATGCCAGGGAAAGTCACTAAGGGCTGCAGCATGTCCTATGCCACCCTGGGGACCCCTCACTCAGCCCATGCACACTGCCTCACAGCTTGTGTGTGCTGGTGGGGAGAAAAATACTAAGTCGACATAGCACTCCCCTCAGAATGCCATGCCAACCTCACACTGCCTGTGGCATAGGTAAGTCACCCCTCTAGCAGGCCTTACAGCCCTAAGGCATGGTGCACTATACCACAGGTGAGGGCATATGTACAAGAGCACTGTGCCCCTACAGTGTCAAAGCAAAACCTTAGACATTGTAAATGCAGGGTAGCCATAAGAGTATATGGTCTGGGAGTTTGTCAAACACGAACTCCACAGTTCCATAATGGCTACACTGAAATCTGGGAAGTTTGGTATCAAACTTCTCAGCATAATAAATGCACACTGATGCCAGTGTGCAGTTTATTGTAACATACACCCAGAGGGCATCTTAGAGATGCCCCCTGAATACCAATCCGACTACCAGTGTTAGGCTGACCAGTTCCTGCCAGCCTGCCACAACCCAGACGTGTTGCTGGCCACATGGGGAGAGTGGCTTTGTCACTCTGTGGCCAGGAACAAAAGCCTGTACTGGGTGGAGGTGCTTCTCACCTCCCCCTGCAGGAACTGTAACACCTGGCGGTGAGCCTCAAAGGCTCACACCTTTTGTTACAGCACCCCAGGGCATCCCAGCTAGTTGAGATGCCCGTCCCTCCGGCCACTGCCCCCACTTTTGGCAGCCAGGCTGGAGGAGATAATGAGAAAAACAAGGAGGAGTCACCCACCTGTCAGGACAGCCCATAAGGTGTCGAGCTGAGGTGACCCCTGCCTTTAGAAATCCTCCATCTTAAGTTTGGAGAATTCCCCCAATAGGATTAGGGATGTGACCCCTTCCCTCAGGGAGGAGGCACAAAGAGGATGTAGCCACCCTCCAGGACAGTAGCCATTGGCTACTTCCCTCCTGACCTAAACACACCCCTAAACTCAGTATTTAGGGGCACCCCAGAACCCAGGAAATCAGATTCCTGCAACCTGAACTGCAAAGGAGGACTGCTGACCTACAGGCCTGCAGAGACGACGGACATGACAACTGCTTTGGCCCCAGCCCTACCGGCCTGTCTCCAGAGTCAAAAACCTGCAACCAGGACGCATCCAACAGGGACCAGAGACCTCTGAAGCCTCAGAGGACTGCCCTGACCGCCAGGACCAAGAAACTCCTGTGAGCAGCGGCTCTGCTCAAAAACAGCTACATCTTTGCAACAAAGCAGCAACTTCCAAAGAACTCACTCTTCTCGCCGAAAGCGTTAGACTTCAAACTCTGCACCTGACGCTCCCGGCTCGAGATCCAGAGAAACAGCTCTACAGGGAGCACTCCCCGGCAACTGCAACCCAGTGAGTAGCCCAAGACGACCCCCCTGAACCCCCACATCAACGCCTGCAGAGAGAATCCAGAGGCTCCCCCTGACCGCGACTGCCTGTAACAAGGGATCTGACGCCTGGACCAAGCACTGCACCCACAGCCCCCAGGACCTGAAGGAACCAAACCTCAGTGCGTGAGTCACCCCCAGGCGACCCTCTGCCTAGCCCAGCTGGTGGCTGGCCCGAGAAGCCCCCCCTGTGCCTGCCTGCACCGCTAGAGTGACCCCCGGGTCCCTCCATTGAATCCTATCTAAAACCCGATGCCTGCTTTGCACACTGCACCCAGCCGCCCCTGTGCCGCTGAAGGTGTGTTTTGTGTGCCTACTTGTGTCTCACCCAGTGCTCTACAAAAACCCCCTGGTCTGCCCCCCCTGAGGACGCGGGTACTTACCTGCTGGCAGACTGGAACAGGAGCACCCCTGTTCTCCATAGGCACCTATGTGTTTTGGGCACCTCTTTGACCTCTGCACCTGACCGGCCTGAGCTGCTGGTGTGGTAACTTTGGGGTTGCCTTAAGCCCCCAACGGTGGGCTGCCTATGCCCAGGAACTGAGACTTGTAAGTGTCTTACTTACCTCACAATCTAACCTTTACTGGCCTCCCCCAGGAACTGTTGATTTTTGCACTGTGTCCACTTTTAAAATAGTTTCTCGACATTTTAACAAAGACTGTATATGATATTGCTTTTATTCAAATTTCCTAACTTACCTGTGTGGAGTACCTGGCATTTTATGTATTTACTTCAAATCTTGAACCTGTGGTTCTTAAAATAAACTAAGAAAATATATTTTTTCGATATAAAAACCTATTGGCCTGGAGTAAGTCTTTGAGTGTGTGTTCCTCATTTATTGCCTGTGTGTGTACAACAAATGCTTAACACTGACCTCTGAAAAGCATACTGCTCGACCACACTACCACAAAATAGAGCATTAGAATTATCTAATTTTGCCACTATCTTACCTCTAAGGGGAACCCTTGGACTCTGTGCGCACTATTTCTTACTTTGAAATAGTATATACAGAGCCAGCTTTCTACAGTATTACACAAGTTATGCTCTCCCTTACTCTTAGACCTATTTTCATTATTTCTTAACTGGTTACAGCTATAGTATATTTGGTTTGTTCCAGCTGTATTTTATCTCAGGCTTCAGCAGCGTCGTCTCATGCAGAAATGTGTCTGGCAGTGCATGTGTATTGATAAATCATCCTTGTCATTCCTCATATTTTGCAGCCCTCTGCACTGTTCACTTGCTCCTTATTCATGACAGGTTCAAATTGTAGGCCCTTTGCTTCTATACCAAGCCTTTGATGACCAGGTACCTCAGTTCCTTTCATTCATATTCCAGCTTTCATTCCCCTGTAGTTAGCCTTTTTTGGACCCTCTTGCTGAAGTTTATTAGAATTAAAAAGGCCCATATAGATTGTCTTGGGACTTAAAATATCATGTGTGGATGCAAATTCCTCTTCTCTGTTTATGATAAAGCCTGTCTTTAACAAAGACCTTTGCATAACTGTCAATTGACAGTGTATGTCATGCCACCTTGACTGTGACTAAAAATGCTCATCGCTCAAAAACCCTTTTGGGAAATAGGCAATAGTAAAATTCTACTGAGGTCCTGAAATGGTCATATTTAAACTCAAGATAAAAACAGGAAAGAACTGCAAATAGCGATCAACCTGCGGTGGAGCAAGCTGAAACTAAGTAGACCCTATTATTGTCTCTGCAGATTTGATTGTGTTGCTGTCTTGAATTTGACAAAGAAATATTCTTGGTAACTCAAACCTACCTGTAGTACTGGCTCCATTTGAAGCATCTCCCACTCAGTACCTTCTGGGTATTCATAAGCACAGCTAACTCAAAATATTCATAATCCAGCATGTAAATATCTCTGCACATTTTAGATTCCCACTATCCAGCCCCCTGCAGTCTCCAAGCCAACCCAAAGGCACTCTAATAATACAACATGGGCATCCACGCCTTGCACCGACTTTAGGCACCACGTGGGCACTGCAATGTGTGTTGCTGGACAGGAGAGCCTGCAGCTTCAGACTCTGGCTTGAACCATCACTTCTGCCTTTGGCTGCTTCATAACACCCAGATCTGAGACCATGCCCCTATGACTCCCGTGAAGTGGTGTCTGCTCCATCCTGTATTCTTTTCAGTGTGATGGTGCTCCAGTAAAAGACCTCCTTATACTTAAATGTTTCTGCAGCTGATCAATTTGGCATATCAAATCATGGAATGAGAGACTCCCCCCAACCGTGGCCTCTCCTTAACAGCAGAGTGAATCACTGAGACACTGACTTCCTACCCTGCCGCTCTAGGCATTTAGGAATTAAGACAACAAGAGCCCACACGAAGGGCACAGAAAAAGATTGGTAACAGTGCCCTGCTAGTACAGCAGGCCACCAGTGAATATGCACATGTAGCACCTTCTTTCACTTCTGTGATCAAGATTCTCCAACTGTATCCTGTCACCTTTCTCCTTCAGTGCCCAGTGTTAGCTGATGTGCCCGAGAATCTTATTCAAAGCACCCCATCCATCCATGTATCGTAGTTCATACAGTCAAGCGAACAACAGCAGGAATTGCACAAAACATATTGCTTGCCATGCTTGTCCCTGGAGAAGATAATTGCAGCCATAACACTTGTCTAAACATAACTTGCTTTTTACACTGTGTGAATTCTATGAACCACTCTTACCCTGAAACCCTTGGGGGACAGTTGGAAGCTGTCATTCCCATGCCGCCCAATAGAACAGTTGTTGTGTCTCTGACCATCCCAGTTGCTCTGTATTGGCTTTTCTTGGAAGAAGTACTCATTCACTCTCTTGCTTCTTAAGGCATGGCACCATGAGCTGTACTGTAATTATTCCTCACGCAGGTGCGTCAGCTGGAAAGAAGCATAGGTCTGAAAGATCTTGCCCTGACTGAAATGGAGCAGCGAGTAATTGAAGCAGAAGCCTCCACATATGATGGCATTTTTATCTGGAAAATTACAGAATTTGCCAGGAAGCGACAGGAGGCTATAGCAGGCCGTTCTCCTGCCATGTTTTCTCCAGGTAAGCATTTTAAATTTTGGATAGTTTTCATGTAAATGTTCAGGATTTTAAAGGTTTTGTTTTAAAGCACATTCTTGTTTTCTAATGTGTGGTATGGAAATACTTTGTTTATAAAACATTTCCTGTCAGACATTTTGAATTGGTGACACAATAAGCGTGCAAGCTGGCAAGGTTTTAAATATGCTGTGAGTGGAAAAACAGTTGAACAATGTCTAACTTTATCTATGATTTTTGTAGTAAAGCGTGGTGTCAGAATGATGTGGTGAGGATATAGGGCCTCATTATGAGTTTGGTGAGTGGCAGAGGCTGCCCGCCACTCTAGTTTTCCGCCCGCTGGCCCTATTACGAGTTTTCCAGCGGGAAACTCACCACAACGTTGATGCTGGCTCGTAATCGAGCCAGTGGCAATTTTGTGGTGCAACAGTACCCGTCTTGCTTCTCACCGTCTGTAATTCAGGGAGGGAAAAGTGTGACAGGGCTGTCCCTGGGGGCCCCTGCACTGCCCATGCCAAGTGCATGGGGAGTGCAGGGGCCCATCTCCGCCTGCCTTTGCATGGGCATGGAACCGCTATGCAAAAGCTGGCATACACGGGGGGTCGTAATCCCCAGCCTGGTGGATTAAGACTGCTGGCACTGCCAGGCCGTCAGCTGGCTTAAAAGTGGTGGTGCAGGCGGTCCGACCGTGGCACTTTCGCCACAGTCGTAATGTGGAGGTCAGAACGCCACTTTGGCGGCGGTCCGACCGCCACCGCCACACTCATAATGAGGGCCATAGTCTGACATAAATATTGTGTCCTAAATATCTTTTACAAAAGTGTTGCCCTGTTGCAGTTAATAATAGAAAATCTGCACCCAATAGGCTGATATTTGTGTGATTGAATAAATAGGGCACAATATTTCTGCAAATGATATTTCTAACTACAGAATTCTAACATGCAACCATGTACATCTCTATTTTTATTTTATTTTTTAACTTTGAAATTAAGTCTAAAATAGGAAAAAAATTAAAAAGGAAAAAATGGTGTTGTCCTCCCTCAAGTATGCCTTCATTCTGCTGAAATTGTTTGACTTGCTTCAGAAAGAAGGCACCCGCCATCTCATTTACACGGAACCGGTATAGATTCTTTCTTGCATAAGGAGATGGCCATCACCAACCTCAGAGTGTGAGTGCGTCCTCGGGCATTACACATAAAAACGTGGTTGGTTTTACTGTGCACCCCCTTTCAAAGACAGTGACTGGTAGATTTAAACTCCATACAGGTATACATGTCTAGGAATGTACCGTATTGTGAGCTCCTAAATGGGGCTCAAGGGTTTACCTGCTTTGATACTCTCTCCTGGAGCCCTACACACTCTTGACACCTTGGCTTGCAATGTGTTTGCCTCTGACTCTATTTTCAGCTACAGCCAGCTATCTTTTAGGCCAATATGTCCAGATTTTATAGGAACTGGCAAAATATATGTTTTTTCAGCTGTGCTGAGTGATAGCTTAGGTGTACCAAAACAGATCCTAAAGTAGGATTTGAAGCCATGGGCACTGTTGCTTGGACTCTGGTGTGGCTGTCACTCTGCATTAATGTGCTTGGATGCATACTATTAGATTTTCGGGACAGGTCCAGGCTATGAGAATACACATGTCCTTTAATGAGGAGTGGCTATTCAAAGAAACAGCAGACTCCTCTTTGAAACATTTCAAGAGCAGCAGGACTGTGGATTGGACACTAGACCTGGCCTTCATTGCAAGGCAATTTCATTACCCGTATCAAAAGTGCTGTCATTATTCTAGGACTGTGATGTTCCAGAAACAGTAGCCTGTTCATACTGCATAAAAATATATCACTCTTTTAAGGTAGTGATTGGTCCTTGGAGGTATCACCAGCAGCAGCATCAGATCTAATCACCACCGTCTTCTGCAGGCTGTGTCACCTCCAAGCCCATATGACTTCCCAACCCCTCAAAACATCGCCTTCCAGTAGAGAGGTTGGTCTGTCATTTTATCACTCATTGGAGAGTATTCATGAAAGACCACTTGGTGAGCCAGCTGATCTGCTGGGGCTATAATGTTTTCCTTCTGTCCTCTCTGCAAGATCAGCCCCCTACCTTCAGAGTTTGTTGGCTGTTGCCGAACTCCTGGAGGCTATAGTCCTTGCCTTGCAGTAAAAAGAGGCCATAGAAGTATTGCCTCCAGGAAAGAGAGGCACTGGTTTAACTACTTATGTTTTTACTTGTACTTGGTTTCCAAAAAGGATGGCGGTATGAGGCCTAGCTTGGATGTCCATCTTTTGAACCTGTTCATCCAACAGGTCAAATTCAGTATATTGTCCCTAAGCCAGATCTTGTTGCCCTTAAACTCAGGAGATTTGGTTGGTGTTTCCTGGATCTTCAGGGCACCTATATTAGTATTCCTTGTGCCTACAGGTGCAACTTGAGGCTCACAGTGGAGTCCAAAACTGTTCAGGTTGCAGTTCCGCTGTTTAGACTGACACTGGTTTTGCATGCCATGGAGAGAGAGAAAGAGATGAAAAACTATACCTACGCATGTCCTCCCTAACTATAGCAATAGTTGTGAGGATTCCTCTCCAGCTATTCACTTAATGGTTTCCTGGTACCTCACAAATATCCAAAGATATTAAGAGAAAACACCTCACCCACGATTCTTTGTGGCATGCTTCATCATTGGTGTTTCCTTCTGCTTGATGCCAGTAAGAGACAGAACAGGTAACAAAGGGAAACTTTACCGCTGACTAGTGTGTGACTATAGGGAAGTGCCGCCCTTCCCTCCATGTTGAAGCATTGAGACAAACCCCTAGTGAAGGTAATCTATTCTCATACCAACACAGATATGAGAGTCTCATGCCTCTACTTTTTTGTATGAGAATTAATGCAGATTACACAGGGATCCCCCTAGCCCTGGAGAATTCCCATAACACATTTCGGCACTAGATAAGCTGAAATATAATATGTAGGCAAAGTCTTAGTAGATGGATTAAACATTGTTTTTAACATGTGATAATAGTCCCCAAATCGATATTAATGTTACTCTGGTTATGAGGTGTCTTAGTTGGGGGATCGGGAGTTCTGGAAAGGACAAAAAAAAATGAAAGTGAAAATGCTTGCCACATGAATTGGTTTAGATTGTTTGTTATGTGTTAAGTTGTTATTGCAGTTCTATAAAATGACTGGAACTGTCCTGGTTGCACTTTGTTTTGCTATCAAAATATGGTCGCCGCAGAAACTTTAAAACATTTATATGAAAAATGAATACAAATACATTTAAAAAATACAATGTTTTCAAAAAAATTCCAGGTTCTAATTTTCTAACTATTCCTAGGGTGCCTAACGAATAAAGGAGAAATTCTTTGGGTGTACCCTGAGGCTTTACCCTCAAACATCCAGAAGTCTGTCTTTCTCCAACATAGTGCCCGACATTTATTGTTGCTCGACACAACCCTCATGGAAGCGTTCCCTCTTCCTCAGAAGGTCATGGATATGAGTGATGATTCTGCTAAGTCTTCCCCAAGCTCAGATCCTGGTTTGTATGTCTTTCACCTGTTGAGTCTCATGCCCATGTGCATCTGTTGGTGCCTCATTCTAGATGGCAGATGAGAGCCCTCCTGTGGAGTCAGAGGCTGCAACTTCAGTGAAGTCTTGTGGCTTGATGCAACAGAATCTGAACCCTTCCAACCATATGATAGGTTGTCTATTCAGAACCCTGCAGACTTCGGTCAAGGATGCCTCTCATTGCACTGGGGTGCTCACCTGGCACCATGACTGCATAGGGCCTGTCAGAGCAGTGTTCGCACATAATGTGCTGAATCTATGGGCTGTGCATCTTTCCTTGAAGACCACTCTCTGTTCCACCTCACAGGATATGTCCTAATTCTGTCAGACAACACAATCATCATCCAGTATGTCAGCAGATAGGGTGGTGTAGGATTATGGTTCATATGTTACTGAGCAATTCATCTGTAGAAGACAGGGGATCTTTCTAGTAGCAGTTTATCTAGTAGGGTCCCTCAATGTCATAGTGAATGCTCTGTTGCCTCTTACTGGGGGGAGCATGAGTTGGAGCTACACCAGTAGTCTTCTTCACAGATGGGGATTTCCATTCATGGATCTCTTCACCATGTCCAGGACAGGCAGTGTCCTCAGTTTAGTGGCGTACCCTTCCCTTTGCATTGTTCCCTGTGAGATGCCCCAGATTCAGGTGTCTCCGCTGATCCTGCTTCTGTCGAAAATACTGAAAATACTGCAGAAGGTGCAGTAGTGTGGAGCACAACTTATTCTGATCACCCCAGACTGGCTAAGGATGATCAGGTATGCTGATTTGTTTTCACTCACCATTCCGCTGCCCCTTCTCCCTCCTTTGCACAGCAGGCCTCCTCACTCAGCATAATGGTCAGGTACCTCACCCCAAGCCCTAAATACTGTGTGGAGCTTAAATGGTGCCATTTAAAGTCCTTATGCCTTTCCGATGATGTCACTGTTACAGTTGTGATTTTGGCAGCCAGGAAGCCTGCTAATAAATCCATCTATGCAAGCCACTGTATTGAGTTCCTGAGTACCGTTTTGTGGTGGAATTCAGAAGGAATCAAACCCTATAAAGCACATCTTTCTGACATCTTCGAATATGCGGTTTCCCTTACTGAGAAGGGCCTGGCGGTGGCTACAGCTCATGGCTATCTTGCAGTCTGCCTGCTTTGTGTCTGCCTGATCAACCTTCCTTCGTAAGACCGCCCCTAATTGAATGTTTTTTTAAAGATCTGCCTTACCGCCCCCTTTTCACTCCTGTTATAGTATTGTTTTTAATTTCTGGGTGTCATTTCAGTTGGAGCTGATGCACAGCTTCCTGCTTCGACTCACAACTCTAAAAACTCACAAAAAACGATTCTTTAGTGATGATTACCTCTGCTCGCAGAGTCGGAGATCTTCAGATCATTTCAGTTTGTCCACCCTTCACAGTTGCTCCTTTGCACTTGCCCATCCTTTTCATCTAAGGAGGTTTTTGCATTTCAGGTGGCACATTTTATTAATCTCTCATCGTACTTCCTTCCTCCACATCCATCCAAGGAGAAGAAACATTTTATGTCTGCGGTGTTGTATTAGAACTCTTGCATGCAAGAGCAGAAGGGTGAGTGCCTTATTTTTTACTGGAGCTAAAACATAGAGTGCAGTGAATAAATGGAGCATTTTTTGTTGGGTCATCCTATGTATCAAGATCTGCAATGACGCAGTTAAGAAATACCCTCCCTTTTGTATTCATTCACAAAGTGAGTAAGCTTCAGGAAGATTTATCCGTCAGATGAAAAAAGTTACTTCACTTTGGTAGCAATTATATAGTTATTTCTCAGGTGGATACATTATTTTCTTGCATATTTCTCACCACCCTCCCTCATCCTTGATGATTTAATGTTCTACGTAATAAGATCTCAAGGAATGCAAACATGTTATGTGCTTCATTTGTTTTGTCATTGCTTTCTTGGCTCGATTCTGCTCTCCCTGATGTGGCATGGAATGAATATTAGGAACTGATGCCAGCACTGTGGTTGGCCCCTAATATACCATTTTGGCATTATGACTGGAGGCGGATACATGGTTTGAGCACTTGGTAGTGCAGAAGGGTCATTTCTGGGGTAAACGTTTTCTAAACCAGCCTGGAAGGAGTATTCATAAACTGAAAAATCTGTAGGAAGATTATGTATCCACCAGAAATATCAGTACCGAAGGTATGTAACACTTTTCAGTTATCTTACACCGAGACTTGAAGGTTCATTGAAATTGGCAGGCCTGCACCATACAAGGCATTATAAGGCCATCTGTGTGCATATACATGCGCAAAGAATGAATGTGGAATGCTGCACAAGAGAGTACAACATGCAGCATTAAAAGATGCAGGAAAGTGGTACCAGACGGTATTGTTTTCACTGTATCAGTCTCTATTACATTATTTTTACAATATTGTAATTTAGTATGGCTATCATATTTAAAAAGGTTTATTGGTGAAATTAAAAATAATGCAAAGGTCACAAGCCACTTCTTATTTTTAACTCTTTACCATGCTGTTTTCTTCCTGTCCTTCCTTCCTTGAACAGCTTTTTCGATTGTCTACAGAAAGTGGGAACGATATATCTGAGAGAGACTTCTAGTTGCAGCTTCCTTAACTTAGACTTTTCCCCCCAGACGTCAGACTGGATCTGGAGATTTGTTCTTCGAACAATACCCTGGTGCGTTGGTAGGTGGCGTTGGTCGACTCCGTGGGCATCGTTGTCACCGTGATGATGTCTGGAGTAGTACATAGATGCCGCCTCAGCGCAGTGAGGTCAGTTATTTTCTTTCCGCCCCACGCGCTGATCCGGAGAGGGCTACCCTTGGTCAGTTTTTGACCAACTTCAACTCTGTTGTTGGCTTTTTGTGAGTTTTTGGTGCGTCGAGGGATGTCCCCGAAGACTGGTTTCAAACCGTGCAAGGCATGTCACCGCATGATGTCAGTGATGGATCGGCATTGGGTCTGTTTGTGGTGCCTAGAGCGTGACAACGACCCGAAGCCATGCTCCGAGTGACGGACCATGCACCCAAAGGCCTTGAGGGAGCGGTCCCTCAAGCCTATGGCGGTGCGGTGCTCAACTTGGATAGGTCCTGGTCTTGCTCGAGGGGAAGGTCTCGAGGCCGGTCGCAGAGCCACCACCACTCGTCTTCTTCGGAGTCTTCGGGCAAGGTAAGAAGAAGTCGAAGAGATCCCGTCATCCTTCAACTTCACCCAGTCGCTTGGCTGATGGAATGTGGGAGGATCGTTTACGCTCGAGGCCTCCGTCTTCGGAGCCTGCTTCTGGGTCCGCTCTGCAGCTCCCTGAGTTTCCGGGAGCCGAGGTGGCCCCTGCCCAATTAAAGGAGTTTTATGAGGCCATGTACCTCATTTTTGGGCATCCTGACCCCGCTCCATCGCCTTCGGGTCCAAGGAGTTCGGTTTGGGGGGCCTTCAGGTTCCACGCCGGGGGCTCCGGCCACCAAAGTCCCCTCTGGATGTGCTCTCTGATCTGTGCCTGTTTTACCATCGAGACGTTCCCCGGCGCCGGTTCGATTGTCAACGCTCCCGACGTCGGTGGTGCCCACCATCGACGTCGACCCTATCCCTGATGACTTTGAGTCGGACCGGTGTCGGCCGATGCTGCCTCCTTCTTTGATGGGGCCTATTCATCCCAGGATGGATTCTGACCCTTATTCTTATGGGTTCGAACTTTGGGAAGGATTGGAGGGGTCTCTGGACCCTTATGAATACCAGGATGACCCTGACTTGGACTGGGCACAGGAGTTTGGCGAGGCCAGTGGTCTGGATACCTCCCCAGACGCTGGCATGCTGTCTCCTCCAACCGTAGCTATGGCGGAGGGAGCAACTTATTCCATGATGGTCAGTAGGGTGGCTGAGGTCCTCGGCCTTGAGCTGCCTACTGTTCAGGTCTGGTCTAACCTCCTGATGGAGGTGGTTCAACCAGGGGCTTCCACATCTAAGCCTCTTCCTCCATTCAATGAAGCCCCACCAATGTCCTTTTGGGTATTTGGTCCAGACCCACCACAGGCTCCTATGAAAAGGACTATTGCACGCCTCCATCTGCCTGCCCCGAACAACCCTAAATTCCTGTCCCAACACCCCACGCCTGAGAGCCTTGTCATCCAAGCATCCTCCTCCTCAGGCGCGTTCCCTTCCACATACCGGATAGGGATTCAAAAAGGCAGGAACAATTTGGGAAGAAGATGTTTTCTTTCTCCAGTCTCACCCTGCGTCAGTGAATACTGCATTCCTTTTGGCCCTTATACTCACTCTCTGTGGGATACAGTCGAGCAGGTTCTGCTGCAGATACAGGAGGCGGCCCGTGCTATTGTCTCCCAAGCTGTCACCGATGGGAAAGACGCGGCAAAGTTCAATATCAGATGTGGGCTGGACACGACCGACTCTCTAGGTAGATCGGTTGCGACAATGGTGGCCTTGAGGCACCACGCCTGGTTACGTACATCTGGTTTCTCCCGGGATGTCCAACAGACTGTTATGGACATGCCCCTTGATGGCTCCCGTCTCTTTGGAGACAAGGCGGACTCTTCTCTTGAGAGGTTCAAGGACTCCTGGTCTACCGCTCAGTCCCTCGGCCTTTCCACTGCCCATTGTCCCCAAAAGTCTGCCTTTCGCCCCCTTTTGTGGCACAGGAGGGGGCTCCCTGTCGTGTCCCTTTCCCAGCCACCGTGCCACCCATGCTGTTCAGCCACTACATGGCCGGGGACACGGAATCCCACATGGTCGTAGGACAGGGAATCAGAGGTCTGCCCAGTCCACCCGACCCCCTGCTGCAGCCCCCCAACTCTATTATTCCGTCCCCTCATTCGTGCAAGTTCTGCCGCAGATACCAGAGGAGGCCGGTGCTATCATCTACCAAGCTGCCACCGATGGGAGAGGCGCAGCAAAGTTCACTATCAGATTTGGGCTGGACACGACCGACTTTCTAGGTAGAACGGTTGTGATGACGGTGGGCTTGAGGTGCCACACCTGGTTACGCACATCTGGTTTCTCAGGGGATGTCAAAAGACTCTTATGGACATGCCTTTCGATGGCTCCCGTCTCTTTGGAGACAAGGCGGACTCTGCTCTTGAGAGGTTCAAGGACTTCCGGGCTACGGCTTGGTCCCTCTGCCTTTCCACTGCCCATCGTCCCCAACAGTCCGCCTTTCGCCCCCTTTCGTGCCCACTGAAGGGGCTCGCTGTCGCGTCCCTTTCCCAGCCACCGTGCCACCCATGCTGTTCAGCTGCTGCGTGGCTGGGGACGCGGAATCCCACGTAGTAGTAGGACAGGGAACCAAAGGCCTGCCCAGTCCACCGACTCCCCTGCTGCATCCTCCAAACCCTCCTAGTCCATCCCCTCACTCTGGTCTAGTGGCAGTAGAATTTGCCATTCACCTGCCCCACTGGGATTCCATCACTACGGACAGGTGGGTTTTGAGATCGTTCGAAAGGGCTACTCCATGCCCTTCGAATCTGCCCCACCAGCCATGCCTCCATCATTCAGCCGTTTACCGGAGGATCATTTGGCACTTCTCTGCCAGGAAGTCACGGCTCTCTTGGCCAAGGGAGCCATAGAGAGTCCCTGCGCCAGAAGTAGGTCGTGGTTGTTATTCCAGCTACTTTCTGGTGCCCAAAAAAAGACAAGGGCTTACGTCCTATCCTAGACCTTCTTCCTCAAGAAGGAGAAATTCAAAATGCTCACCCTGGCTTAGGTCCTGTCTGCCTTGGATCCAAGAGATTGGATGGTAGCGTTGGACTTGCAGGATGCTTATTTCCATGTTCCAATCCTGCCTGCCCACAGATGTTACCTACGATTCATGGTTGGTCACGAGCACTTTCAATTTACCATGCTTCCCTTTGGCCTTACCAGCTTCCCTCGGTGTTCACTAAAGCGATGGCGGTTTTTGCAGCTCATCTGTGCAGGGGTGGGGTTTCAGTCTTCCCCTACCTCGACGACTAGCTGTTGAAGGAGGACTCACCCCAGAAAGTCATCTCTTACCTTCAGACTACGGTGAACCTCCTGCACACACTGGGGTTCACTATAAACGTGCCGAAGTCACACCTGACTTCCTCTCAAACACTCCCTTTTCTTCAGAGCTGTTCTGGACACAGTGCAGTTTCAGGCCTGTCCTCCCGAAAAGCAAGTCCAAGATATTCAGGCTATGATTGCGATTTTTCATCCTCTATCTTGAGTTTTGGTAAGACTGGCTCTGAGGCTGCTGGGCCTAATGGCCTCCTTCATCCTACTAGTGAGACACATGCCAGATGCCATAAGCAGGCTCTGCAGTGAGACTTGAAGTTCCAGTGGGCGCAGCATCAGGGAAATCTCTCTAACATGGTCCAGATCTCGGAGGGGACTGCGAAAGACCTGCAGTGGTGGCTTTTGATTTTGCATTGGGTCAACGGCAGATCCCTCTCCCTTCCCCAACCAGATCTATCCATAGTGACAGACACGTCACTTCTGGGATGGGGCAACCAAATGGGAGAGACGGAGATCAGATGCCTTTGGTCTCTGGCAGAGTCTGGGCTCCATATCAATCTTCTGGACCTCCGGGCAATTAGGCTTGCGTTGAAAGCATTTCTTCCCTCTCCCAAAGGCAAAGGAGTGCAAGTGTTCATTGACAACACTACCACCATGTGGTACTGCAACAAACAGGGCGGAGTAGGGTCCTGGACCCTTTGTCAAGAGGTGCTCTGCCTCTGGACTTGGCTGGCACATGAGGACATCACCCTAGTGGTTCAACATCTGGCGGGCTCTCTGAATGCCAGAGCAGATAAACTCAGTTGTTGATGCATAGCCGATCACAAATGGTGTCTCCATCCTGAGGTGGTGCAAGGTCTCACTCAGCAGTGGGGAGAGCCTTGGTTAGATCTGTTCGCCTTTGCAGAGAACGCGCAATGTCAACGGTTTTGCACGTTGGAGTTTCCAAGACGGCACTTGCTCAGAGACGCTTTTTGTCTCAACTGGAACTCCTGCCTCCTTTGCGGCTTTCCGCCTATACCACTTCTGTCCAGAGTTCTCAAGAAGATCAAGAACGACCGGGCTCAAGTAATCTTCGTGGCTCCGGACTGGGCACAGAGATTATGGAATCCAGAGCTATTGAGCCTTGCCACCCACCCTCCATTCAGGCTGCCCCTTCTGGAGGATCTTGTGTCGCAGCAGCAGGGGATGGTTCTCCACCTGAACCTGTCCAGTCTCGGCCTTCATGCGTAGAAATTGAGCTGAGGCAGTTGGCAGCTTTTGACCTTCCCCCCGAAGTCTGTGATGTAATCTTGCCAGCCAGGCGTCCCTCCACCAAAACATTATACGCCTGTCATTGTCATACATTTGTGGCATGGTGTAACAACAAATCTGTTGATTCCCTCTATGCTCCTCTTTATGAGATTTTTTGTTCATTCTTTGTTTGTCCCAGCAGGGCTCTGCTTTGGGCATCCTTAAGGGCTTATTTACCAGCTATCTCAACCTCTCTTAGGTTGCCTGATCAGCCTTCACTCTTTAAGTCTCCTATTGCTAGTAGATATCTTAAGGGCCTCACCCATTTCTTTCCTCCCACTCTGTTTATCATGCCTCAGTGGGACCTCAATCTTGTCCTTACTTGTCTTGATGTGTACTCCCTTTGAGCCAATGCACTATTGTCCCTTTACGGCTCCTTACTTTCAAAACAGTTTTTCTTATTGCCATCACTTCTGCTCACAGAGTGAGTGAGCTTCAGGCTCTATCTTCTAAGCCCTGATTTTTGTCTGTGCACCCTGACAAAGTGGTGTTACGCACTAAGGCTTCCTTCCTTCCCAAAGTAGTTACACTTTTTCATGTAGGCCAGTCCATCACTTTGCCTACTTTTTCAGCACCTCCACATCCTTTTCATGAGAGGAGAGACTCCACCGCCTGGATCCAAAACGAGCATTGGTGTTCTCTTTCAATTGTACTAAAGAGTTCCGGGTGGACAATCAACTATTTGATGGCTATGTCGGTGCGAAGAAAGGGAAGGCGGTGCAAAAACGTACCATCTCACGATGGGTACTTCTACGCTTTGGCAAACAAGCAACACCCTGAGGGCTTGCGCCCTCATTCCACCAGAGCAACTGCTGCTTCCACAGCATTAGCACATGGAGTTCCTGTCCTGGATATCTGCCAGGCAGCAACATGGTCATCCCTGCACACGTTTACTAAACATTACTGCCTGAACAGTCAGGTCCGTAGAGACAGCCACTTTGGTTGTTCGGTTCTGCAGGACTTTCTAGTATGATCTTGGTTCGCAGCCCACCTCCGAGGATGGCATTGCCTGGGTATCTATTCTAAGGTAAGGAATCTGCAGCTAGAAGTCTCTATCAGATGTACAAGTTACTTACCTTTGGCAACGATATATCTGGTAGAGACATATTCTAGTTGCAGGTTCCTTACTGACACACCCATCCTCCCCGCTTGCGAACTGATTTCTAGGGACAGGGCTTCCCCATTCAGGTCCTTCGCTCTGGCGCACCAATTTCAGTATTCTTTGCGGCTCTGCATTTTGGTGTGGAAAGTCATGAAAAACTGACGTCACTGCTCTGAGCCGGCATCTATGTACTACTTCCAACATCATCACAGCGACTACAACACCAACGACACCCGCGGAGTCGACTAACGCCACCAACCGACACGCAAGGGTATCCCTCGAAGAAAAAATCTTCGGTTCCAGTCTGACGCCTGGGGGAAAATTCTAAGGTAAGGAATCTGCAACTAGAATATGTCTCTACCTGATATATCGTTACCAAAGGTAAGTAACTTTTACCTCCCTCCTGTTCACACAACCTTAAGAGAATGGATGCAAGTAATGTATGAAATATGGCAGGCAGTTAGTAATGGCTCACCCTCACAAGGCCTCCATCACCTGTTTAAAGAACTTTGATATAGTGAGCTCCTGTGCTTTCAGAGCTGGAGTTCGGCAAGGTCACTGAGGAACATACTCCTGTGTTGATGAAGATGGGACTGGGACCATTATAGATCAGCTTATGCAAGTTGTTGTACGTCAGTTTAGGGGGAGCTGTCCCAAAGGTAGCAAACCCTTTTGGTTCCTATTTGAATGTTGCCTTACACTTTGGGCCCCTCAGCTACTTCAGGAGGAACAACCTCTGTCCATATGTATGTGCTATGAGCACTTGGTGGAAAAGATCCAGGTCACACATCTATTGTTCCCTCGTGTTACCAAACGATTTTATAATAGGTGTAGATGAAACGTACCACAGAGAAGTGACCCAACCTCTGTTTATGTGGATTTATACGGTATGAACCTACATACAAACAAATGCATTGTACTTTGAGTTGGGTGATATTTGGCTCTCTTTTGTATGGATGATGCTTTCTGTTTGACTGCGTAGTTTCCATCTTGAAAAAGAGGCAGTTTCTGTTTGAAACCGCTATATAACTAAGACCCCAGAGACTGGATGGGGATTTTTGACTTGTACCAAACTTATTTCCATATCCTCATCCAACAGGTCCACAGAACTTACCTGCAGTTCACAATGGGGTAGGAGCATTTTCAGTTCTCAGTGCTCTCTTTTGGCCTCAAAGTGCCCCTTTGGTGTTCACCAATGTGAAGGTGGGGGTTGCAGCACACCTTTGGAGGTCAGAGGTATCCATCTTACCTTAGCCTGTTGTCTGGCTGCTGAAGGCGTATTCAGCCCAGGTAGTCATCAGCCGTCTCTAGACAATAGCGATTCTCCTGACTTCGTTAGAGTTCACTGTCAACGTGTGGTAGTCACACCTGACTCCTTAGCAAACACTACTGATCATTTCAGCTAATCTGGATGCAGTATAGTTTCGTACCTTTCCCCCGGAGCAAGTCCAGTCCAATGTTTCAGCTACTTTCCTGGATTTAGGTGTGGATGATTCTGAGGTTGCTAGGATTGTTGGTCTCCTACATCGTGCGGGCCAAACTTGCTAGATGGCACATGCAGGCTCTGCATTGGGATCTTAAACCCGGTGGGCACTGCATCATGGGAATTTGTTGGATTGTATCCAGATGTCAGAGGAGACTGCAAAAAACTTGTAGTAGTGGCTCCTGAACCTCAATTAGGAAGGTGACTAACCCATCTTCTTACCCCACCTAGAGCTGGCGGTGGTTATTGTTATTGATGCATCAATACTGGGAGTGCATGTGGAAGAGATGGATAGCAGAGGTCGCTGTTCTGCGACACAGACTCTTCTCAACATCAGTTTGTTAGAGTTGAGAGAAATGCATAAGGGTTGAAGGCCTTGCTACCCACCATCAAGGGAAGGCTACTGCAGGTGCTAACAGACAACACCACGCCATGTGCTACTGTAATAAGCACAGCGTGGTGAGGTTTTGGACTGTGTGTGTGTGTGTGTGTGTGTGTGTGTGTGTGGAGACTCTGCGCCTCCAGAAGTGCCTTGAGCGGTAAGGTATATCTCTGATAATAAACCACGTGGTAGGATCTTAAACTGGCAGGGTGGATCCCCGCATTCAGCACTTAGTGAATCACAAATAGAAGTTTGCACCTGGAGGTGGCACAGGGGGCCTTTCACTACAGGGGAGAACCCATGCTCGATCTTTTTGCCACTGCTGAGAATGCAGTGTCAGCACTGTTGTTGGTTGGAGTTTACAAGACAGCTCTTTCAAAGATACCTTCCTCTAGACTGAAGCTCAGGACTCCTGTATGGCATCTCTTTTCTGCCTCTCCTGCCCCAAGTTCTATAGAAGATCAGGAACTACTGTGTCCAAGTCATCCTAGTGGCACTGTATTGGGCCAGGAGCGTATGGTACCCAGAGCGTGGGGCACCCAGAATTCCTTGGGATGAGCATCTGCCCTCCAATCAAGCTGCCGCTTTGTGAGGATCTTCTATTGCAGTAGCAAGGCAGGGACCTGAAACTGGGCCTGTACAATTTACAGTTTGCATCTCCATGGCTGGAGATAGAACAACCACAGTTGTCGTCTTTTATACTTCCTTCTGAGATTGTTGATGTCATTTTTGCAGCGAGGAGTCCCTCTATAAAATCGGTATACGCCAGTTGTTGCAACAGATTAGTGGCTTGGTGCAGCATGACACAAACTGACAAGCCAAGTTGTCTGAAGTTTTTGTGTTTGTTTTTTCCCTCGCCCAGCAAAGACTTGCTTCAGGCACTGTTATGGGCTACTTGTCTGCTATTTCGGCTTCCTTGTGGTTGCCTATTCAGCCTTCTTTGCTTAAATCACTTGTGGTGAGATTTTTGAAAGGTTTGCAGTATGTGTTTAAAAAAAACTCTTTGTGATGTCAAAGTAAGACTTAAACATAGTTCTCACCTTTTGGTTGTGCACCCTCTTTGAGCACATTTTTGATGTGCACTCCTTTTGAGCTGCACAGTTGTCCGTTCTCATTACCATAACTTCGGTTAGGTGTGTGAGCGAGCTTTGGGCTCTTTCTGTCAATTCACCTTACACAGTATTATTTCTTTCTGGCCACCTTCTTCCACCGCAAGATTAAGGACATCTATGACCGCTTCCTCCCGCAGAACCCGCCCAGCATCAGAACCTACGAGCGACCAAGCCCCCCACAACCCACCCAAACTGTCCACAGCTGGTCCACTCTCACCACAGAAGACACTAAAATCATCATGAACAGCATTCACTCCGGAGCTCCCACAGACCCCTGTTCTCACCACATCTACAACAGAGCCCAGAGCCAATGCATCCATCGCCCCTGAACTCCGCAAGACACTGAACTTCCATCTTCCCCGATGATTAGAAACATGTCCAAGTCCGCCCTTTCCTGAAGAGACCCACAGCCGACCCATCAGAGCTAAAGTGGCCCATCTCGCTACTACCCTACTTGGCCAAAGTCCTGGAAAAAGCCATAAACTCACAGCTGTGTCAATTCCTCGAAGATAACTCTCTGGATACCTCACAGTCTGGCATCCGCAGCAACCACAGCATGGCAATAGCTAATCTTACAGCCACCGATGATATCCGCAAACTCCTTGACCATGGCCACACTGCAGCACTCATACTCCTCGACCTCTCAGCAGTCTTTGACAGGTCTCCCACAGCACCTTATGCACCAGACTCCACGAAGTAGGAATCCGCGGAAAAGCCTTGCAATGGATTCACTCCATCCTCACCGGAAGAACACAGAGTCAGACTCCCACCCTTCATATCCAAACCAACAGAAGTCAGCTGTGGAGTTCCTCAGGGATCCTCCCTGAACCCAACGCTCTTCAACATCTACAAATCCCCGCTTGCAGCCATTGTCAGAGGCCACGGAATGAACATCGTGCCATACGCCGATGACACACAACTCATCATATCCCTCACTGAAGACCCGGACAAAGCCAAGAGGAACTCCCACACTGGAATGAAAGCCATTGCCGCCTGGGTGAGGGAAAGCTGCCTCAAGCTCAACTCAGACAAGACCGAGTTCATCTTCGGAAACTCTATTTCAGCCTAGGATGACTCCTGGTGGCCCACATCGCTCAGCGTCCCACCTACTCTGACTACCCACGCCCGCAACCTGGGAATCCTCCTCCCTAACAATGACCCGACAGGTAAACGTAGTCACTTCTTACTTCTGGCACACCCTCTGCAAAATCTTCAAATAGATCCCAGATGACCGCCGCAAGATAATCACCCACGCCCTAGTCACAGGCAAGTTTCACTCTGCAACATACTCCACACCGGCACCATGACCAAGAACATCAGGAAACTACAACTCATTGAAAACAAAACCACCAGACTTGTCCTGAACCTCCTACACCAGGAAAACATCTCCCAACACCAGAGACTCCTTCATTGGCTCCCGGTGGAGAAGCAAATCAACTTCAGACTACTCCCCTACACCTGCAAGACCCTTCACAACATCGGACCGGCCTACCTGAATTATCGCATCTCGTTCTATAGCCCAGCCAGACCCCTCCTATCCACCCAGCAGGCACTAGCCACTATTCCACGCATCTGGAAAACCATTGCCGGAGGTAGATCTTTCACCCACCTCGCAGCCAAGAGCTGGAACAACCTACCCACGCACCTCAGACAAAGCCCATCACTCGCCATCTTCAGGAAGAACTTCAAGACATGATTCTTTGAGGCCCAGACCCACCACCAGCCCTTGAGACCCTCTCTGGTGAGTAGTTGCGCATTATAAAAACTGATTGATTGATTGATTTCCACATAAGTTGCTGTTGAGGCCCCAAATTATCTTTCTGCAGAAAAAAATCACTCCATTTCATATGGAGTAAGCTATCACCTTTCCAGCAATTTTTTGCCCAACTATCTACAGAGGAAGAGAGAATTCATTGGTTGAACCATGTGTGGGAAGTAAGATTTTTTTTATTGATCACAACAATGCTAAGTGAATGCTGATCTCTTTGTGGGGTTCTCCGGAGCAATGTTGGGCAAAGCAGTGCAAAAATGGGAAATCTCTTAATAGATTGTTTTCTGTATAAAGATCTGCTATGCACCGGGAAAGAAGCAGCCTCCAGAAGTCTTATAGGCACATTCCATCAGAGCTAAGGCTGCTCTTGCACACATATTACCTGTTCTGGGCATTTGTCAAGAGGCTGCCTCGGTGTTAGTATAATGGTTCACAAAGTACTAGTGCCTTGACAACCAAGTCTCTTGAGAAGGGACATTTGCCTGCTCGGACCTGCTGGGCTTTTTGGTCTGAGACTGTTCACAAACCATCTAAGGAGTTACAGCTGTTGTAGCTATTCACAAAGTGAGGTATCTGCAGTTATAAGAATCCATCACAAGAGCATGCTACTTACTTTCAGTCATGCTCTTTCTGGTCTTACTGACCCTCTCCACATTCTGTAAACTGAGATATCTGTCCACCTAACTAAAGAGGTCTCAGTCTAGAGAGCTGCACACTGATCTTGCCAATCTGTTAAGCGCTGCGCCTGAGGGTTCAACTGACGTATTTGCACATTGGTGGTGCTTATATGCGGCTCTGCTCATCACTTCTGGAGCAGAGGAACTTTGGCCCTGGAGCTGCAGAACGCCATCTAATGGCATGCAGGAATACTGCTCTAAAGGTTTCCAGATCAAGCCTGATGGCTGGGGAATAATCCAAAGTGAGGAATGTGTGGTTAAAATATCTACCAGGAAGAGCATTATCGAAAGATAAGGAGCTTGTTGGTTTGGTTCTGCATTACATGGAACAGGCCCCTACGGTTGCTTTTTGTGACTCATTTTGGGGTATTGCAATGCAACTGTATTTATTTTTGGGTACTTTTCTCACCCCAATTCACAAGCTGCCAATTCCCACCAATAGAAGCTTAATATCAATGTGGATGTGTTATCAGAGTGCCACTGTGACTGAGGGAATCCGATTGTCAGTTTGGTGAGGTGCAGTAATGATGAGACAGCTTGAAATGGATCTCCAGAACAGTTACACAACTTCTTTATAGTGCTTTTGTCATTCTTTCTCTTTTGGAAAGGCATGGGGAGTTTCTGTCATCACCTTCTCCAGCCATTGGCAGGCAATGCCCATCAGTGAGCCCACCCTGCCAGAGAGTTCCTCTACTCAATCCCTGCTAATAGAAGTCAATGTTTTAGCTGAGGAAAGATCACGGCCTCTCAGCACCATGCAGACAGGCTAAATGCTGCTATCCCTCAGTCTGCCATTGGCAGCTTCATTCAGCAGACACCATAATTTGCGCATGTGGCAATTGTTTTTAGTCTTTGGGCGCAGAGGTTCATCCAGGCAATCAAAGCCTAATGTTCAGTCCAAGGCCCCATCCAATCACAGATACTCAAACATTTCCCATTAGTCACAATCTCTGTTTTCAAGTATATTATTGGCTATGAGCATGAGGGTGAAAATTAAAACCTGTTTACTGTAAATGCTGAAATTATGGATGAAAGAAGAATTCTAAAATTATTTCATATTAAAAATCAAAATAACGTAGTCCTGTGATAATTGGTGCCGGAGGATAAAGAGAATGTTTACTAGTGCTTTGGACAGAATAGGCATTAAAAGTTATTTTTCCTGGCACCAATCAGTATGCCCGGGTGTCAGGAGATAGAAATTCAATACAGCCCTATGCCCATCAGCCGTGGCACTGAAGTGCCCTCCTAATCAGGCAGGTGTGCTCATGTGATCAGACACATGCTGACACTCACAGGGCAAGAGAGCCAGCTCAGTTGCTGTGCACTGTTCCTGCCATCTAGTGTTGGGCTCGGAGTGTTACAAGTTGTTTTTCTTCTAAGAAGTCTTTTCGAGTCACAGGACCGAGTGACTCCTCCCTTTCTGCTCCATTGCGCATGGGCATCGACTCCATCTTAGATTGTTTTTTTTCCGTCATCGGGTTCGGACGTGTTCCTCTTCGCTCTGTTATTCGAATCGGAAAAAGACTAAAATTCACCGAAAAGCGTTGGTATTGTTTGCGATCGGGAAACATCTTGCATCTACACCGACGAGACACAGCTTTGGTGGCCCTTTGGGGCTTCCGCGCCCTGCCGGGGCCTGGTTGGCCCTACCACAGAAGACGTCGAAGCCTAATGGACCAGACCCCCTTCCATTTCTGCCCACAGTGCCACGCCAAGTATGTGTGTGTTTGTCACCGGAGCACAGGGAAGATACTTGCGAGGCCTGCAAGCCCTTTCGATCGAAGAAGACCTTGAGGGTTGGAGGGCGAGGCGGATGCAAATGGCATAGAAAAGTTCAGAGCACCTCGACGTCGAAGAAGAGGAGATGGCTATCTCCATCCAAGGTTTGGACTCGGACGACTCCGACGCAAACCAACCACCTACAGCAGGCCAACACGTGAGTACGCCTGCCTCGAACCAAGCCCACAGTCAGCCCAAAAAGCATAAGGCCTCGGGGACGCCACTGCCTGAAGGCCATGCTCGACCCATAAAAAACAAAGCGGTGACCAAGCAACACCTTCGGCACAGAAAAAGGCCAAAATCGTGCCAAAGTCTTCGGAATGAGCCGAGAACCCGTCATCGAAAAAACTCGACATCGACTTGTGGAGTCGACGAAGCCTCGAAAAAGTCTTTCAGAGCCGAGGCCTTCCATCAGCATGGGCATTTCGGTGCCGAAAAAAACGGCTTCGGAGCCGAAAAAAGCCTTGTACACCAAGGAACATGGGCTCTCTAAACAACTAAAGGAGAGAGACAGATTTGAGGAGGAACTTCAAATGACGAAACACAGATAAGGATACAGATCCATAAGGATACTGGGAAGATCCAAACTGCCCCTCCTCTCAAATTAAAAAGAAAACTGGCTTCCCAGGGACGATCAGAGACTGAACAGCCAAAGACTAAAGTGCCCAGGGAAAAATCGCCCACTCGCCATTTTTCACCAGAACTTTCTCCTCCACATTCACCACAAAGAACAGCGCCACCTCTTGCCACGCCCACTGCACAGTCACCCACACACACTGTGCAGTCGCAAGATGATGCAGACCCCTGGGACCTCTACGATCCCCTGTGTCGGACAATAGACCTGAGTGCTACCCTTAGAAACCCTCTCCACCCGAGGATAGCACCTCATACACCCAAGTCTTGGCAAGGGCTGCTGCATTCCATAATGTAAGCATGCACTCAGAGCCATTGGGGGACGATTTTCTCTTTAATACCTTGGCCTCCACGCATGCTTCCTACTAACGTCTGCCTATGCTTCCAGGCATGCTTAAACACGCCCAACAAGTCTTCCAGGAGCCCGTGAAAGGAATAGCCATTACACCACGGGTCGAAAAGAAATACAAGCCACCACTGCCAGACCCAATGTTCATTACACAGCAGCTTCCCCCAGACTCTGTAGTGGTTGGAGCTGCGAGAAAGAGAGCCAACTCGCAGTCTTCTGGAGACGCACCACCTCCGGATAAGTAGAGTAGAAAGTTTGACGCAGCAGGAAAAAGAGTAGCGTCACAAGCTGCCAATCAGTGGCGCATAGCAAATTCTCAAGCCCTCCTCGCACGATATGACCGAGCTCATTGGGATGAGATGAGCGATATCATCCAACAGCTCCCCAAGGAATACCAAAAACGGGCTCAGAAAGTGGTAGAGGAGGGACAGGCCATATCGAACAATCAGATAAGTTTGGCATTAGATTCCGCTGACACTGCCGCAAGAACAGTGAACACGGCAGTCACAGTTAGACGGCACGCTTGGCTAAGATCCTCAGGGTTCAAACCAGAGATACAACAGGCAGTACTTAACATGCTATTCAATCAACAACAACTGTTTGGACCACAAGCGGACACAGCCATCGAGAAAATGAAGAAGGACACTGATATGGCCAAAGCCTTGGGCGCGCTCTACTCGTCCCAATACAGAGGGACATTCAGAAAACAGCAATATGGGGGGGGCTTCAGACAACAGCCTTCAGAAGCATCCACCTCTCAGACAAAACCCACCTGCCAAGCCCAATATCAGAGAGGGGGATTTCACGGGTCCTTCAGGGGACAATTCCCAAGGTCAAGGGGAAAATTTCAGCCCACTAAGCAGGCCACTAATAATAAGCAGTGACTTGCCCGTCAACCTCCCCCAACCCATATCACCTGTGGGAGGAAGACTGAGATTTTACCACAAACATTGGTCAGACATAACCACAGACACATGGGTCCTATCAATTATCCAACATGGTTACTGTATAGAATTCACACATTTTCCTCCAGATATTCCCCCAAGAGCGCACAAACTGTTGGCGCAACATTTAGAAATGTTACAAACAGAAGTGCAGGCACTATTAACAAAACAAGCCATAGAACTAGTACCTCACCAACAAAAAGGAACAGGGGTTTATTCCCTATATTTCCTCATTCCCAAAAAGGACAAAACACTACGACCAATTTTAGATCTCAGGACTCTCAACCTATTCGTCAAATCAGAACACTTTCACATGGTCACACTACAAGATGTAGTCCCCTTACTAAAAACAGGGAGAATACATGTCAACACTGGATCTAAAAGATGCGTATTTTCATATACCCATCCATCTATCTCACAGAAAATACCTCAGGTATGTCATACAGGGAAAACATTACCAATTCAAAGTATTACCCTTTGGGATAACAATAGCCCCCAAAGTATTTACAAAATGCCTCGCAGTAGTAGCGGCCCACATAAGGAGACAACACATGCACGTATTCCCATATCTCGACGATTGGCTAATAAAAGCCAACACTCAACAGCAGTGTCAAAATCACACACAGTACGTAAAAGATACCCCACACACACTAGGTTTCTCTATAAATTACCAAAAATCACACTTGCAACCATCCCAACTACAACAATACTTGGGACCAACACTCAAAGAGCGATTGCCACTCCAAGCCCACGAAGGGTACAGTCATTACAAACCATGGTACCAAAGATACAACCAACTCAGCACTACACAGTCAGATTTGTCATAAAACTCCTAGGCATGATGGCATCATGCATCGCGCAGCTACACATGCGGCCCTTGCAGCAGTGCCTTGCAAAACAAAGGACGCAAGCACAGGGTCAACTCCAAGATCTAGTGTTGATAGATCGCCAAACACACTATTTGCTTCAATGGTGGAACCCTGTAAATTTAAACAAAGGGCGGCCTTTTCAAGACCCCTGTGACTCACGCCATTCTCACACCAGATGCATCAATGATTGGGTGGGGAGCACACCTTAACAATCACAATATACAAGGACAATGGGACAGTCAACAGAAACAATTCCACATAAATCACTTAGAGCTGCTAGCAGTCTTCCTAGCACTAAAAGCATTTCAACCTCTTCTAGCTCACAAACACATTCTCGTCAAAACAGACAATATGACAACAATGTACTACCTAAACAAACAAGGGGGAACACACTCATCGCAACTATGCCTCCTAGCACAAAAGATTTGGCATTGGGCAATTCACAACAACATTCGCCTAATAACACTATATATTCCAGGCATTCACAATCAATTAGTGGTCAATCTCAGTCGAGATCACCAGCAAACTCGCAAGTGGGAAATACATCGCCAGATACTACAAGAATACTTTCACCAGTGGGGGACACCAGACATAGATCTGTTTGCCACAAAATAAAACGCAAAATGCCAAAACTTCGCATCCAGGTACCGCCGCCCTCAGTCCAAGGGCAGTGCTCTATGGATCAATTGGTCAGGGATATTTGCTTACGCTTTTCCCCCTCTCCCACTCATTCCTTTTCTAGTCAACAAACTAAGTCAAAACAAACTCAAACTAATACTCATAGCACCAACGTGGACATGCCAACTGTGGTACACCACACTGTTGGACCTCTCTGTGGTACCTCACATCAAACTCCCAAACAGACCAGATCTGTTAACACAACACAAACAACAGATCAGGCACCCCAATCCAGCAAAGCTCAACCTAGCAATCTGGCTCCTGAAGTCTTAGAGTTTGGCTATCTAAATTTTCCAAATGAGTGTATGGAAGTCATTAAACAGGCAAGAAAACCTACCACCAGGCATTACTATGCTAATAAATGGAAAAGGTTTGTTTTCTACTGCCAAGCAAACAAAATCACACCTTTAGATGCCTCCATACAAGACATTGTGGGTTATTTACTACACCTACAAAAAGCAAATCTCGCTTTTTCGTCCATCAAAATTCATCTCACTGCAATCTCTGCTTACTTGCAGATTAAACACACAAAATCACTATTTAGAATACCAGTTATTAAAGCCTTAATGGAAGGACTAAAAAGGATCATACCTCCAAGAACCCCACCAGTACCCTTGTCGAACCTTAATATTGTACTTACATGACTCATGGGTCCACCTTTTGAACCCATGCATTCTTGCCAAATCCAATTCTAAACTTGGAAGGTAGCATTTCTAGTAGCCATCACTTCACTACGAAGAATTAGTGAAATACAAGCATTCACTATCGAAGAACCCTTTATACAAGTACACAAACATAAAATAGCTCTCTGCACAAATCCAAAATTTCTGCCAAAAGACATCTCACGTTTCATTTAAACCAAACTGTGGAGCTCCCAGTCTTCTTCCCACAGCCAGACTCAGTAGCAGAAAGAGCACTGCATACATTAGACATAAAAAGAGCACTAATGTACTATATAGACAGAACAAAACCATTTCGTAACACTAAGCAATTGTTCGTCGCTTTCAAAAAAAAACATGCTGGTAACCCTATATCCAAACAGGGCATAGCCAGATGGATAGTCAAATGCATACAAACTTGTTACCTAAAAACTAAAAGAGAGCTACTCATTACACCAAAGGCACACTCCACTAGGATGAAAGGAGCAACAATGGCCTTTTTTAGGTAACATACCAATGACAGAGATTTGTAAGGCAGCCACTTGGTCTACACCTCATACGTTTACCAAACACTACTGTGTAGATGTGTTAGCAACACAACAAGCCACAGTAGGACAGGCTGTACTAAGAACATTATTTCAAACAACTTCAACTCCTACAGGCTGACCACCTCTTTGGGAGGATTACTGCTTTGTAGTCTATGCACAGCATGTGTATCTGCAGCTACACATGCCATCGAACGGAAAATGTCACTTACCCAGTGTACATCTGTTCGTGGCATGTTCTGCTTCAGATTCACATGCGCCCTCCCCGGGAACCTGTAGCTGTGTAAGTTGCAATTAGAAATTGTATGTATGTAAATAAACATTCCTTTAGCACAAACTATGTACATACATATCTATTCCATTGCATGGACATCTTTATTATTCTCATTCTACCACTTCTACCTCACCCTATGCGGGAAAACAATCTAAGATGGAGTCGATGCCCATGCGCAATGGAGCCGAAAGGGAGGAGTCTCTCGGTCCTGTGACTCGAAAAAACTTCTTCGAAGAAAAACAACTTATAACACTCCGAGCCCAACACTACATGGCAGGTACAGTGCACAGCATGTGAATCTGCAGCGGAACATGCCACGAACAAATGTACGCTGGTAAGTGACATTTTCCATATATATATATATATATATATGTTCGATGGCATGTGTAGCTGCAGATACACATGCTGTGCACATCCCGCCATCTGGTGTTGGGCTCGGAGTGTTACAAGTTGTTTTTCTTCGAAGAAGTCTTTTTTCGAGTCACGAGACCGAGGGACTCCTCCCATTTCGACTCCATTGCGCATGGGCGTCGACTCCATCTTAGATTGTTTTTTTTCCGCCATCGGGTTCGGACGTGTTCCTTTTCGCTCCGTGTTTCGGGTCGGAAAGTTAGTTAGAATCTCGGAAAAATCTGCGGTATTGTTTCCGTTCGTGGAGGAGGAAGAAACATTCTCCACCCAGGAGTCAGACTCTGAGGAGATCGATCCCGAGGAAACTCCGAAAACCGTGAGTAAGACGTCGAAAGCAAGAACTCACGAGAAAAGCGCTAAAGCCCAGGGGACGCCACCGCCAACAGGCCATGGCTTAACCCGAAAAGTAGGTGACCGTTCATCAGCACCGAAAAAGGGCGAGCTGGTGTCGAAGTCATCCGACTCCGGTCTAGATACCGGCAAACAGCAATCTCGGGCCCGAGATAGTGGCTCAGAGAAGATTCGGCACCGAAACAGGTCGGCACCGAGAGAGCATGATGCCGAAAGTAAAAAAGGTTTCGTCTGAGCCGTAAAAAGCAGCCGAAAAGGTTTTGGTACCGAAATATCCGGCCTCGGAACCGAAAACAAGTTCCTACACTGAGGAACAAGGACTGTCCACACAAATGAAGACACATAGATTTGGACAGGAATTACAGGCAATAGAGCCAGATCACACACAAAGACGGCTCTTTATTAAAAAAGATACAGGGAAGATCAGCACTCTTCCTCCAGTCAAAATGAAACGCAAGCTTGCCTTCCAAGACAAAGACAAACAGCCACACACAAAGGTGGCTAAACAAGTAACACCGCCACCATCCCCACATCACTCTCCGCAACTATCACCGGTAGCCACTCCACCAATGATGCAATCCCCAACTCATACAGGAACGAGTCAAGATGACCCTGACGCATGGGACCTTTATGACGCACCAGTGTCCGATAATAGTCCAGAATGCTATCCAACTAAACCATCGCCACCAGAGGATAGTACAGGCTACACACAGGTGGTGTCAAGAGCAGCTGCATTTCGTAATGTCAGCCTTCATTCAGAGCCTATTGAAGACGACTTTCTTTTTAATACACTGTCGTCCACACACAGCCAATATCGGAGTCTTCCTATGCTACCCGGAATGCTAAAACACTCCAAACAAGTGTTTGAGGAGCCTGTTAAAGGGAGAGCCATTACTCCAAGAGTAGATAAAAAATATAAACCGCCACCAACAGACCCAGTGTACATTACACAACAGCTAACACCAGACTCTGTTGTAGTGGGAGCAGCGCGCAAAAGAGCCAACTCTCATACTTCAGGAGATGCACCACCTCCAGATAAAGAAAGTCGAAAATTTGATGCTGCATGCAAAAGGGTGGCGGCACAAGCAGCAAACCAGTGGCGTATCGCAAATTCGCAAGCTTTGCTAGCCAGATATGATAGGGCCCATTGGGATGAGATGCAACACCTTATTGAACATTTACCCAAGGAATTCCAAAAAAGAGCGCAGCAAGTAGTAGAAGAAGGACAGGGTATCTCCAATAATCAGATACGGTCAGCAATGGATGCTGCAGACACAGCTGCTAGAACTGTCAACACAGCAGTAACAATAAGGAGACATGCATGGCTGCGTACATCAGGATTTAAACCAGAGATACAGCAAGCTGTGCTGAATATGCCATTCAACGGACAGCAGTTGTTTGGGCCGGAGGTGGACACTGCGATCAAAAAACTTAAGAAAGACACTGACACGGCCAAAGCCATGGGCGCACTCTACTCCCCACAGAGCAGAGGCACATTTCGAAAGACACAATTTCGAGGGGGGTTTCGAGGGCAAACCACAGAAGCCACAACTTCACAAACAAAGCCCACTTACCAGAGCCAGTATCAGCGGGGAGGTTTTCGGGGACAATATAGAGGGGGACAATTTCAAAGGAATAGAGGAAAGTTCCAAAGTCCCAAAACTCCTCCAAACAAGCAGTGACTTCAAGGTCACAAATCCCCAACACATAACACCTGTGGGGGGGAGACTAACCAAGTTTTACAAACATTGGGAGGAAATAACAACAGACACTTGGGTCTTAGCAATTATCCAGCATGGTTATTGCATAGAATTTCTCAAATTCCCTCCAAACATCCCACCGAAAACACACAATATGTCAAAACAACATATAGATCTTCTAGGACTGGAAGTTCAGGCATTGCTACAAAAAGAAGCAATAGAGTTAGTACCAAAACAACAAATAAACACAGGAGTTTACTCCCTGTACTTTCTGATACCCAAAAAAGACAAGAGTCTGAGACCTATACTAGATCTCAGAACATTAAATACCTACATCAAATCAGATCACTTTCACATGGTTACATTACAAGACGTAATCCCACTGCTCAAACAACAAGACTACATGACAACACTAGACCTAAAGGATGCATATTTCCATATACCAATCCATCCTTCACACAGAAAGTACCTAAGGTTTGTATTCCAAGGGATACATTACCAATTCAAAGTGTTGCCATTCGGCATAACTGTACCAAGAGTTTTTACAAAATGCCTAGCAGTAGTAGCTGCACATATCAGAAAGCAGCAAATACATGTGTTCCCGTACCTAGACGATTGGTTAATCAAAACCAACACGCTAAGACGGTGTTCACAACACACAAAATATGTCATAGAAATCCTCCACAAACTAGGTTTCTCAATCAACTACACAAAGTCACACCTTCTGCCGTGTCAAACACAGCAATACTTAGGAGCAACGATCAACACAGCAAAAGGGATTGCCACTCCAAGTCCACAAAGAGTTCACACATTTCACAATGTGATACAGACCATGTATCCAAATCAAAAGATACAAGTCAAACTGGTGATGAAACTACTAGGCATGATGTCTTCATGCATAGCCATTGTCCCAAACGCAAGGTTGCACATGCGGCCCTTACAACAGTTCCTAGCATCACAATGGTCACAAGCACAGGGTCAGCTTCTAGATCTGGTGTTGATAGACCGCCAAACATACATCTCGCTTCAGTGGTGGAACAGTATAAATTTAAACCAAGGGCTGCCTTTCCAAGACCCAGTGCCACAATACGTAATAACAACAGATGCTTCCATGATAGGGTGGGGAGCACACCTCAATCAACACAGCATCCAAGGACAATGAGACATACAGCAAAAACAGTTTCACATAAATCACTTAGAACTGTTAGCGGTATTTCTAGCGCTCAAAGCATTTCAACCCATAATAAGACACAAACACATTCTTGTCAAAACAGACAACATGACAACAATGTATTACCTAAACAAACAGAGAGGCACACACTCGACACAGTTGTGTCTCCTAACACAGAAAATATGGCATTGGGCGATCACAACCACATTCGCCTAATAGAACAATTTATTCCAGGAATTCAGAACCAGTTAGCAGACAATCTCTCTCGGGATCACCAATAGATCCACGAACACAAAGAGGATACTTGCGAGCCCTGGCGGGCATTTCGATCCAAGAAAACACTGCGGGATCGAAGAGCTCGAAGACTTCAGATGGCGTCGACACCGGCCGGACACACCGACGTCGAAGAAGAGGAGAGATTCTCCATTCGAGATTCGGACTCGGACGAGTCCGAAAGTGAGCAGCCGAAGACGCAGCAAACCGTGAGTAAACCACCTCCGACAAAAACTCACTCGAAAATAATGAAGGCGCAGGGCACGCCACCGCCAACAGGCCATGGCTTAACCCGAAAACACGGTGACCAAACATCGGCACCGAAAAAGGCCTCCCAGCAGCCGAAGACATCCATCCGACTCCGGTCGAGATACCGGCTCCGAACAGACTCGGCACCAAGATACCGGCTCCGAACAGAGTCGGCACCGAGAGTTCGCACACCGAAAGCCAAAAAGGTTTCCTCGGAGCCGAAAAAGACTGCCGAAAAGATTTCGGTGTTGAAACATGCAGCCTCGGAACCGAAACACAGCTCCTATACGGAGGAACAAGGCCTTTCCACACAATTAAAAGGTCACAGATTTGAACAAGAACTGGGCATGGGAGAGCCAGACAATATCCAGAGGAGGCTCCATATACAAAAAGACACGGGGAAAATCAGAACTCTTCCTCCAATAAAGATGAAGCGGAAGCTCGCATTCCAAGAGACGGAAATGCAGCCAAAAGCAAAAGTGGCTAAAGAAAAAACACCACCACAGTTTTCACCACAGCAGTCGCCACCGCACTCGCCACATCTGTCCCCAGTAGCAACACCCCCAATGATGCAGTCACCAACGCACACAGGGATGAGCCAAGATGACCCGGATGCATGGGATTTGTATGATGCACCGGTCTCAGATAATAGTCCTGATTGCTACCCGGCAAGGCCATCTCCACCTGAGGACAGTACTGCTTACATGCAGGTGGTTTCCAGGGCAGCTACTTTTCATAATGTAGCACTTCATGCAGAGCCCATAGAAGATGACTTCTTGTTCAACACCCTGTCATCTACGCACAGCCAATACCAAAGTTTGCCAACGTTACCAGGCATGTTAAAACACGCCAAACAGGTGTTTCAGGATCCAGTCAAAAGCAGAGCCATCACACCTAGGGTGGAGAAGAAATATAAGCCTCCCCCTACGGACCCTGTGTACATCACACAGCAGTTAACTCCTGATTTGGTGGTAGTAGGAGCAGCCCGAAACAGGGCAAACTCACAAACTTCTGGAGACGCACCACCGCCCGACAAAGAAAGTCGGAAATTCGATGCAGCAGGCAAGAGGGTGGCCGCACAGGCAGCCAATCAATGGCGAATTGCCAATTCTCAAGCTCTACTGGCAAGATACGACAGGGCACATTGGGATGAAATGCAACATCTTATTCAACACCTTCCCAAGGAGTTCCAGAAACGTGCCCAACAGGTTGTCGAGGAGGGCCAAACTATCTCCAACAAACAAATAAGGTCGGCTATGGACTCAGCAGATACGGCGGCCAGGACAGTAAACACGGCGGTAACCATTCGGAGACACGCATGGCTACGGATCACCGGATTTAAGCCAGAAATACAGCAGGCTGTGCTGAATATGCCTTTTAACGAACAACAATTGTTTGGGCCGGAAGTGGATACAGCAATAGAAAAACTAAAGAAGGACACGGCCAAGGCCATGGGTGCGCTCTACTCCCCACAGAGCAGAGGTACTTTTAGGAAGCCACACTTTAGAGGGGGGTTTTGGCCCCAAACCACAGAGCCCTCCACCTCACAAGTCAGACCCACATATCAGGGCCAATATCAGAGAGTAGGTTTTCAAGGACAATATAGGGGTGGACAGTTCCCTAAAACAAGAGGGAAATTCCAAAGCCCAAAAACCCCACAAACCAAACAGTGACTTCAATGTCACAAACCCCCACCACACAACACTAGTGGGGGGGAGACTTACAGATTATTACCACAACTGGGAACACATAACTACGGACGCGTGGGTCCTAGCCATTATCCAACATGGTTATTGCATAGAATTCCTACATTTGTGCGCTCAGATCCCATGGCGGAGGGGATCTGGAATCCTTCCTGGAGGTGAGCTGATGATGTGCTGGAGCGTGGTCTGTGTCTGACTGGGACGCGCGGTTTCTGTCTTCCTCTGCTGGAGACACAGAGTGGAGGGTTTCTCCCTTTGTGGAGCACCTGTGGGCTCCGCCCGCTGGGCCACGCCCCGTCCACCCTCGAGGTAGGTGGGGGAGTTCCCGCCTTTTTACCAGGATGATGGATGGACGACTAAGTATTTTTTACCCATGATTCTAATTATGTATTGTATGTGCAGATGTGTGTGTATAGTCATGTGTGTGTGTGTATAAATATATATATATGTGTATGTATGTGTATATGTTGTTTCTGTGCCTGGCATGTTTCTATGAATTTCTGCTCTCTTTTTATCACACTTATCTACTCATCGCTCTTATGTCATGTCTCTATCAAACTATCCTCCATTCTCACTCGGACTCATCCCAAATCCCTTCGACCACTTTCATCTCCTAAATATCTCTGCCTAAGCTCGTCCCTCCACCCCCACATCTAACTCACCAAACCTCACTCTACCTCTGTGACCTCCCACACAACCCTACTAAATTCTCCTGCATTCATCTCACCCTGCTACTATGCTCTCCCTAACCCTTCCACATCCTCTTTCCCCTACGCCCCCCTTTTATTCATCTCAAGCCTTTGGATTGAGTAAATGAAGGATAAACTCCCAATTAACACTTCTGGATTTCTTTCCTCCTCCACCCCTCCATTACTCCAGTCAATCTAACTAACAAACTCTCATATCCGCAACTCAAATTAACTCATAATAATACTAAAACTGTACTCCTTATTAAATTATACTAATCCATCACTAATTCTTGTTGGGTACCGGAGTAGCGTGCTACTCATCGAAAAGCGCTTCGACGCCTCGTCAGGGGTAGTAAGCGCTATATAAATACGATTACAATTACAATTTGCCACCAAATTTGCCTCCAAGAGCACACAATATGTCCAACCAACACTTAGACCTGTTACAACTAGAAGTCCAAGCATTGTCACAAAAAGAGGCAATAGAACTAGTACCCAACCATCAAAAAGGAAGAGGTGTTTACTCCCTGTATTTCCTAATTCCAAAAAAGGACAAAACACTGAGACCCATATTAGACCTCAGAACACTGAATCTTTACATCAAATCAGATCACTTTCACATGGTGACACTTCAAGACGTGATTCCCTTGCTCAAACAACAGGACTACATGTCAACATTAGATCTCAAGGATGCTTATTTCCACATACCCATACATCCTTCCCACAGAAAATACTTGAGGTTTGTAATCCAAGGCGTGCATTACCAATTCATGGTTTTACCATTCGGCATAACAACAGCCCCAAGGGTATTCACAAAATGCCTTGCAGTAATAGCCGCTCACATCAGGAGACAGCACATGCACGTATTCCCTTACTTAGACGATTGGTTAATAAAAACCAGCACTCAGCAACAGTGTCTTCTACACACAAAATACGTCATAGAAACACTTCACAAACTAGGGTTCTCTATAAACTACCAAAAATCACATCTACAACCGTGTCAAATACAACAATACTTGGGAGCAACAATCAACACACAAAAGTGGATTGCCACTCCAAGTCCACAACGGGTACAAGTCTTCCGAAATGTAATACTAAACATGTACCCAAACCAACACTATCAAGTGAGATTTGTAATGAAACTTTTAGGCATGATGTCTTCATGCATAGCCATTGTCCCAAACGCAAGACTACACATGCGGCCCTTACAACAGTGCCTAGCAACACAATGGACACAAGCACAGGGTCAACTTCAAGATCTAGTGTTGATAGACCGCCAAACACACTTCTCGCTTCAGTGGTGGAATCCTATAAATTTAAACCAAGGGCGGCTATTCCAAGACCCAGTGCCTCAATACGTGATCACAACAGATGCTTCCATGATAGGGAGGGGAGCACACTTCAACCAGCACAGTATACAGGGACAATGGGACGTTCAACAAAGGCAACTGGATATAAATCATTTAGAGCTGTTAGCAGTGTTTCAAGCATTGAAAGCATTTCGCTTGTTCGTACCACAGCCGAGAGAATAAGGCAATGGGCATTTTACTAGGACCGAAATATAATGCAAATTCAAAAAACAGTGTTCGATGGCAAGTGTGGCCATAGATGCTGCTGCCATCTAGTGTTGAGTCTGGCGTGTAGCAAGTTGTTTTTCTTGGAAGAAGCAGTTCTGAGTCACATAATTGAGTGACTCCTCCTTCTCAGTGATACTGTGCATGGTCATCAAGTCCTTTGTTAGATTGTTTTCTCTCTGATGTCTGGTTCGGATGTGTAGGTTTTTGCTCTGTCTTCATCTTGCTCTGGTCAAAGACGTTCTCCCCGTCTTTTCTATTATTGACAGTATTGTATTTTCGATTGAGTTCTCTTTACTCCGTTCGTACTTTCCACCTCGTTGAGTTCAAATTTCGACTGCGTGCCCTTTGTGGCAGGCCTCGACAGCCTTTGGGCCTACCTCTTCATGGTGTTGAGAAGAATGTGATTCTGATGGAACAGACTCGATTTCTATTCTGCCAGCGATGTCACTCCAGGGTTCCCCACACCCATCACCACCAGGTGTGTAACTGGTGTCTATCGCCAGATCATTGGGATGATACTTTTGAGGCATGTCATTCATTCTGGTTGAAGAAAACCCTTTGAGACCAAAGAGCACGCAGATCGGAGATGGCACACAAATCCCCAGAAGACACCCCTCAGATCTTTGGGGAGAAGTGCGCACAGGAAGTGCCTCCATTCAGGATTCAGACTCTGACATGCAAACAGATATAGAGAGCCAAGAGGTAAATTTAAGCAGAACATGTAAGTACTGTGACCCCTACTATCCCCAAGAAGACTTTGAAAAAAGCCTTAACTTAAGTCACCGGACTGCCACTGCTTTCAGGCCATGGTTGGTCTCAGACAGAAGTTTCAGCACCAAAAACATTGACGATTACTGCAGCGTCTTCGGTTTCAACCTCTTCTATTTTGATCTGAGCGACAACAAGCAAACACTTGGAACCGACCCCATGGACTCCGGGCAGAGACAGGGTGTCATTATTTGTGGCACTGAAGAAGTTTCAACCACTGAAACCCTTGGTACCAAAATTGAAAGAAGTGACTTCTTCTGAGAAAATGGACTTTGGTCACTCTTCCTCCACCCATTGAGCCAATCCTTGAGACTATGGATGCTAGACAGGGTCGGATAATCAAATGTTCATCAAAAGAAAAGCAGCAGGCTTCAAAGCAACGCACCTGACCAAAAATTCCCCAAAAATGAAAGAGAATTATTAATCTGTCCTTCTTATGTGCACTCAAACCAACACCTGGTACCATGGTGTACTCCTTTAAACCTAAAGGGAAAACATACAAAAATACAATTTAGAACAAAGGTAGTGCACTACAGCCAGTAATATAGAATGTCCAGTTCTTTAGTTTATAGATGTGCAAATCGTCTTTTATTCTTTTTTTTGCTTTCCTCTTTCTTTATCCAATAATACATGTATTCACAACAGCCAACGTGTTTCGTCCTCTCACTTAGGACTTCTTCAGGGCTGTAATATAACACATATAACACACATTCAATAAAACACATAACAGTACGAAATACACCCAAATACACTGTTTTGTGGACACAGTGGACCACAATATTTTACCAAAGACATAAATTCACAAATTCTTTAAATTCCTTAAAAGAAAAGAAACCGCCACCACGGGACGAATATGGTTCATAACTAAGACACAGAAGTACAAATATTAAAGCTACATATAAAAAGACATAAAAAAGTACAAATAAAATACACATAAACATCCACAAACTTGAAGAATGTACAAAATACTACAACATTATCAAAAGGTGCCCCAGAAAAACCATCAATACAAAAATATATATATGTATATGCCTACAAATTGTTAAGAAAGATATAAAAGACACCCCCACATTCACCCTACTAAATTATGTAAATTAAACACAGCCTTAATACGGCACAATTAATTTACCAGTGATAACTTAGAACCAATTATCCAAACCTTATACTCACATAATAATAATAATAAAAAACCCACCAATTTGTAACTCATATAGAAACAATTTCGTGAGACCTACCTAAACAATTGGCCTCAAATTCGATTGATTTAATCATTGCTCATAAATGATTCATACCTCCAACATGAGGGTCTTCTATAAAAGGAAAAGAATCCTTTATCGCCTATTTGTATCGGAAAAATTCTTCATTTCCAAATAGTCTTCACAAAATTGCCATTGTAAATAAAATGTACAGATTTTATCATTTGGTCCCCAAACATTTTTTTTAATTAAGTATAGTGATAGAACTGGAATCACTAATTCATCTGCTCTCATATGTAACCAAAAAGAAGTGAGGAATCTTTACAGTATCCATTATCTACTCATTACTACCATAGTTCATAATATAGCGTGTGTCAAAATTGTCATTCACATATCTCATATGCCTCAACAAATTGGACCTTACAACAGTATCCACATGCATAAAAGCACGGATACAAACACGAGCATCTCATGATGTCAGTAAAATACCATAGCCAAGTTCCTAATGGTATTCAACAAAATTTTCATTTAAATACCTTTTGTTCCTCCACAATTTAAACAATGTTGGCAAATCCTCCACAGTTTCAGCAGTATAACAATATCAATGTGCATGTGATCGGGCAAAACCAGCAGCGCGCACGACTCCCAGTTTAAATACCTCGTCCTCTTGTATCCCGGTATTGCAAGTCAGACTTTACGGAAGTGCTGTCATAAAAAGTCTGCGATCACGTGTACCGCCAGTTTTAACTCACTCGAGACTATAATATTCACAGCCGCCATATTGGAAAGGAGTAGACCTATTAGTAGGAGCTCGTATATTACAAATATCCCTAAATATAATTGATTATAATTATTGTAAAAAACGAAACTAGCTAAATTCACCTGTCACTGCACACTTAACTGCGACATCATAAAATCTGTTGCCCGCGTATACCGGAAATCTTAATTTACTCAATACGGTAATATTCACAACTGCCATGAAAAGTAAGCCCATTCACAGAATGAATTTATATTACAAACGGAACTTCCTGGATTCACTTGATATTGTGCATAGCATATTTATCAACACCATAATCCAATCCACCAAACACACATGTAAAAGTGTGTCATTCACTGAATGCCACAATAATTGCGGCCTCCGTATTGGATGTGGAATACAGGCAAACCTATTCACAAAAAACTCACTTTTTGTAAATACTCCTAAATATTGTGCCACGTAACCGAACTAACTAGATAGATTAACCATTACATATGACCATAGCGTCCTTATGCCAGTTACTCCAGTGACCATATAAGAAAGCACAAAACAACACTTTATAGAAAGTAATGTAGCTCATCATCCGTATTATGGCCCATTTCAACAAAATGTAAATGACAGATCCATGCTGCCTCCTTTTGACGTAACCTGAGTTCTTTATTTCCACCTCTTTGATCAGGTGGTACATACTCCACCCCGTGGAACCAAATACAATTATCATCACGGTGATAATCCATCAAATGCACTGTTAGAGGATATTTCATATCCTGATTCCTAATAGCACGAACATACTCTTGCATCCGGAATTTTAAAGATCTTTTGGTACTTCCTACATAAATTTTTATTACATGTGCACCCTATGATATATACCACATATTTTGTTTTACAATTAATAAATTGTCTAATGTCATGCTTTCTTGTCGTATTATAACAAAAGTTCTTCATTTTATCAATACCAAATTTGCACATATTGCACTCATGACAGGTAAAAAAATCCTTTCGGTGTAATAGGCAGCCATGTTTGTTTTCTGTTAGTAGTAATATAGGTGGGACATAAGTGATCTCTTAAAGTCCTACCTCTACGGTAGGTAACTTTGGGTAGTTTAGATATACATCCCTTAGGTCCATGTATTTCTATGAGTAATGGCCAGTGTCGTCTTAGGATCTTATAAATTCCGTCACTTAGCAACGAGTATTGAGTCACAAACGCCAGTGGGGCAGGTTTCTTTCTATTGTTCTTTTTCACAGATAATGTCTCTTTTCTAGTAATTTTTAAAATCAGATTTTCTGCCTTAGATAACACCTTTTCATCATAACCTCTCCCCCAAATCTCATCTTTGCATTGTTAATCTGAGCAGAAAAAATATCACTAGCACTGCAATTCTGTCTTATTCGTACCATTTCACCAAATGGATGTTACGAACAACTGTCTTCGGATGAGTACTTGTTGCATGTAAAATGCTATTGCATGACGTAGCTTTTCTAAACATCCTACTTTGTATTTTGTTACCTTTCACAAGAACTGAATATCCAAAAAAGCTATTTTCTCCTTACTATATTGAGTACTCAGCTTCACATTATAAGGATTGTCATTCAAACAACTATGATACGTCAGAAGTTGTTCTGCCGTTACATTCCATAACATGATAATATCATCAGTATACCTTCCCCAAAAGACAATATAATCTGTCCAGGGGGAGGCATACCTGTCCCATGCATGTTCTTTTTCGTACCAGCCCATAAAAAGGAAGGCGTACGACGGAGCAAATTTGGAACCCATCGCAATACCCTGTATTTGATGGAACCAGTAACCATCATGTAAAAAGTAGTTCTTAGAAAGAATGATATCCATCATTTCTATAATCATATTATTATGCTCAAATTGATCGGCAGTTCTAGTGTTTAAAAATGACTCAATTGCCCTGATTCCAAATTGTTTCTGTATACAGGTATATAAACTATTAACATCCAGTGTCACTCAAAAACAGGTCATCAGACCATATAAAATCATCAAATTTGTTTAAAATATCCTTACTGTCCTGTATTTATGAGGGTAAATTACATACAAATTTACGTAGCATTAGGTCCACATATTCTGACAGTCTCTCAGTAGGTGACAATATACCAGATATTATCGGTCTCCCAGGTGGAAATCCACCTCCCTTATGTATCTTTGGTAAAATATATATACATGGATAGCGAGGATTTTTTACCAATAGGTAATTGTATTCTTCATTGTTAATGAGACAACTTTCACGCCAGTCGACCAACTTCATGTTAAAATATTAATTTATCCTTTCAATAGGATTACCAAGGATACATTCATAACACGTAGAGTCTGATAGTTGTCTATTTATTTCTCCAGTGTAGTCACATTTGTTCATCACCACCACATTGCCCCCTTTGTCCACTTCTCTGATAACTATTGTTTGGTCAGATTTCAATGTGAATAGGGCTTTTTTCTCTGTTTTGGTTAGGTTCTCATCCAGATGTTTTTTATTTTTGTTTTTAGTTTTTACTTTCTCCAAATATTTATACAGATCTTTCTTCACATTCGTACTGAAAAGGTCAAAATTATGATGTGTTCTAACAGGCATAAATTTCGAACGGGGTTTCAAACCACTGTTTAGATTTAAATTTTCCTCTATATCTAAATGACCTCTCAAATCATCAATGTTAACCAATTCATCATCAGTCAATGACATTATAAGATGTAAATCGTGTAAATCAGAAACCGAATGCATTGATGTCAGCATATCATTAGCTTGTGTGCCTTCTGGCACTTGTCCGGGGATAGCTGGTATTTGGAGAGAATTAAAATGATCTTTAGTTTCAATAAATGAGTAAATTTAAATACATCAACAAAAACATCAACCGGATCATTGGTTTGTGTAGGACAAAACCCCAAACCTTTACTTAACAAAGCCAACTCTTCTTTTTTCAGGGTACCGTCAGACAAATTGACAATAACCAATTCATGTTCATTCGCTAGAGGATTCTGGGAATCCCGTTCTATCAATTCCTCTCGGAACGTGTTTGTACTCCATGACTCTTGGGTCCTTTGTTTTTGTTTCCATCGTATCCCACCTCATCTAGTCTTTTGTCTTTTCGAATAAATTTTGTTCCTAAACGTAACCTCTCCATTTCCACATAAAAATTGGATACTCCTTGAGTTGTTTTAGATGTGAATGGACTTGCTTCATTGGATCTAGTACTATCCAATGAAGTCATAGAACTACCACTTGTTAAATCAGTATCAGTTGTTCTTTCCTGTGTTCTTTTTGTCTATTTCTAAACTTCTCACATTATCATAATTACGGGCAAAAGTATAAATTCTCCCTTCCTTATAATCCAAATCATCCCGTTTAACTTTTCGTAACTTTTTGTCTCGTAAGTATAGCTGATAATCTTCCATTATTTTATCCAGTATTTCATAATTCTTTTTAATTAAATCCTTTTGAGTAACACTCTCAATTTCTTTCTCCATCCTTTCTATATCAGCCTGAAGTGTACCAACCTTTTTGTCTGCATGTTTAATCAATATACGCATCATGGTAAATGAAGCATTCTGTAGGTTTTCCTCCCATTCTTCAAGAGACTCATCATCTAAGTCCTCAAAGGTTGGAAAGATAAGAACTCTTAATCCTCTAGGAATTTTACAATTGTCCAAATATTTCTGCAAAGTTACACCATCCCACCATCTCCTGTTTTTTCAGTTTCCCTAATCTTAGAAATTTCCATCTCAGACAATCAGAAGCTTGTGCTTTTGGACCTGTTGTATTCTGTATCATTTGACTCTAAAAAATATCCCTTGCCATTTCTTCTTGTTTATCCTTAAAACGTGACATATTGTAAATTTATTAATAGAAAAGATTATTTTTAAATATCTCAATGTTTAGCCAAAAATGGACAGTGCGTGACAGCCTTATTAATCCAATGTTCATCAAAAGAAAAGCAGCAGGCTACAAAGCAACGCACCTGACCAAAAAATTCCTAAAAAATGAAAGAGAATTATTAATCTGTCCTTCTTATGTGCACTCAAACCAACACCTGCTGCCAAGGTGTACTCCTTTAAAACTAAAGGAAAAAATACAATTTAGAACAAAGGTAGTGCACCACAGCCAGTAATATAGAATGTCCAATTCTTTAGTTTATAGTTGTGCAAATCTTCTTTTATTCTTTTTTTTGCTTTCCTCTTTCTTTATCCAATTATACATGTATTCGCAACAGCCAACGCGTTTCATCCTCTCACATAGGACTTCTTCAGGGCTGTAATATAACACTTATAACACACATTCAATAAAACACATAACAGTACGAAATACACCCAAATACACTGTTATGTCGACACACAGTGGACCAAAATATTTTAACAAATACATAAATTCACAAATTCTTTGAAAGAAAAGAAGAAGCCGGAAAGGAACTAATATGGTTCCTAACTAAGACACAGAAGTACAAAGAAAGAGACAAATATAATACACCTAATAAACATCCACAAACATGAAGAATGTACAAAATACTATACCATTATCAAAAGGTGCCCCAGAAAAACCATCAATACAAATATATATATATATATGATCATCAAAAGAACCCCGACTTATCGAGACTCACTTGCGGCGGTCTTGATATGGGATCGGGAATCCCATCACTATTACTCAAAATTTCTCACCCAGTAGGACACATCCGTGAACAAGGCTACGGCTGAAACGCGTTGGGAGGAGGACCATTTTCTTCAATATAGTTTTTGAACTGTCCGTTTTGTGTCTTGACTTCTTGTCCTACTGGGTGAGAAATTTTGAGTAATATGTATAAGCCTACAAATGGTTAAGAAATATATAAAAGACAACCCCACATTCACCCTTCTAAATTATGAAAATTAAACACAGCCTTAATACGGCACAATTCATTTGCCAGTGATAACTTACAACCAATTATCCAAACCTTATACTCATATAATAATAATAATAATAAAAAACACCAATTTTGTTGCTCTTAAATCATTCAATCATTCATACCTCCAACATGAGGGTCTACTATAAAAGGAAGAGAATCCTTTATCGCCTATTTGTATCGGAAAAATTCTTCATTTCCAAATACTATTCACAAAATTACCATTGTAAATAAAATGTGTACACTGGTATCAATGTGGGTTTATTATTCTGAGAAGTTTGATACCAAACTTCCCAGTGTTCAGTATAGCCATTATGGAACTGTGGAGTTCGTTTTGACAAACTCCCAGACCATATACTTAATATAGCGACACTGTACTTACAATGTCTGAGAATAGACTTAGACACTGTAGGGACATATTGCTCATGCAGCTATGCCCTCACCTGTGGTATAGTGCACCCTGCCTTAGGGCTTTAAGGCCTGCTAGAGGGGTGACTTATCTATGCCACAGGCATTATTTTGTGTGCATGGCATCCTGAGAGGGACGCCATGTCGAATTTGCCTTTTTCTCCCCACCAACACACACAATCGACAATGTCAGTGTGCATGTGTTAGGTGAGGGGTTCCTTAGGGTGGCACAACATATGCTGCAGCCCTAAGGGACCTTCCCAGGTGACAGGGCCTTTGGTACCACTGGTACCTTTTTAAAAGGGACTTATCTGTGTGCCAATTGTGGAAACAATGGTACATTTTTAGTGAAAGAACACTGGTGCTGGGGCCTGGTTAGATTTTCCTACAGTATTGCTAACTCTCAGGCCCTACTCTCAATATATGACTGGGCTCACTGGGATGAAATGGAGGAACTCCTCCAATATCTCCCAGAGGAGCACCGAAAGCGTGGTCAACAGATTGTCTCAGAAAGACAGACAATCGCAAACAATGCCATTAAATGTGCCTTAGATGCAGCTGATACATAACTGCCAAGGTTTCATATTGCTGTGTGACATTTTCAAAATTTCTGTGTAATTATGAGGGAAATTTCAACGACTCGGAGTTACACTTTCTTGCAAGCAAAATCAATAGATGAAGACGAGGGAATCATAAATATTGTAATATATTGAGAATCCTATACCTCCCGTTTTACACCAGCGCCACCTTGTGGCCTTTGATAAACACTACTCAGAGCTTACCTAGCAAAGTGAGAAACTGGATCAAGAAGTTTTAAAACACCTCAGGACTTGCATGACAATCTTATGCATTGCGATAATGCGGGAAAATGACTGGAAATGCATTATTCTAATGCGGGATGCGATACCCTTGGCAGGGCTGCTGGCAGGGATACTAGTATATTACTTAAAAGGCATACATGGTTAAGGTTCTCAGGTTTTAAACCTGAAGTTCAAGAGGTTGTTTTAAATTTGACAAAGAGCACTTGTTTGGCCTTTAAGTAGATTCAACATTATAAAAACTAAAAAAAGACAGATACTGCAAAGGCTATGGGAGCTCTTCAGTCCCAAGCTCACAGGTTTTTTTTTGACGCCCAACATGCAGATGTGGCTATAAACCATCTGCAACAGCGGACCCCTCTACCTCCCAAACTAAACACGCCTCAACTTCCTACTTCCGAGGTTCGTTCAGAGGTTCCTACAAAGGTAACAACTTCAGAGGTAGAGGTTAAAGTACAACCACCTGAGGCTCACTCTCTTCTGCAAAGCAGTGACTACCTGTATCTCCCAAAACCTCACATAACACCGGTGGTAGGACACCTACAATATTATTATATACAGTGGACAAAAATAACTTGGGACCAGTGGGTCCTGTCTATTATCCAACATGGTTATTGTCGTGAGCTCACTTCCACACCTCCAAACATACCCCCTCATACACACAGGTTATCTCAAGAACATCATACTCTTCTAAAGGATGTCTCTACAGCTATAGAGCTGGTCCTGCTACAGTATCACGGCACAGGGCTGGAATCACTTTATTTTCTCATTCCCAAAACCGACGGGTCGCTCAGACCCATCTTAGACCTCAGATTCTTAAACAACCACATTCTTTCAGAACACGTTCGCATGTTCAATCTTCAGGATTTCATTCAACAACTGCAATAAGGTGATTTTGTGACCGCTCTAGACTTAAAGGATGCCTACTTCCACATCCCTATGCCCACCGCAAATATCTACGGTTTGTGGTTGCGGGCGAACATTATTAGTTCAAAGTCCTCCCTTTCAGAATCACAACTGCTCCCAGAGTATTTACCAAATGCCTAGCAGTTGTTGGAGCACATCTCAGAAGACCGAGAATTCATGTCTTCCCATACTTAGATGATTGGATCATCAAAACCAGCACCTTACTGCAGTGTCAGTCTCACACAATTCACAGTAAGCCGCCTTCACAAATTAAGGTTTACAATCAACTTTGTCAGATCCCATTTATATCCCCTTCAAATTCAACCCTATTTAGGAGCTGTTCTCAATGTGAAGCTGGGGTTAGCATACCCAAATGCAGCTCACATTCAAAATTTCCAGCATCATCTTCCTCAAATTCCTGAGAACCACACTTGCACAGTCAAGACTGTCATGCGTCTCTTAGGAATGATAGCACCTTGTATCGCCATTGTTCCTCATGCCAGACTTCACATGTGTCCACTACTGCAATGCCTGTCTCGTCCGTGGTCTCAGTCACAGGTTCACCTTCAGGATCTGATGTTGGTAGACCGCCAAACTTACCACTCTATGCAATGGTGGAACTCCACCAACTTTCTGACACAGCAGAATACGCAAAATGCCCAAACTCCCTATCCGGGTACCCCCAACTGCTGTTCAAGGGCAATGCTCTATTTGCCTACACTATTCCATCTCTCCCACTCATACCATTTCTGGTTCGAAAAAAACAAACAGACATCACTTACCATGATCCGAGTGGCTCCCACTTGGGCACGTCAGCCGTGGTTTACAACGCTTCTAGATCTCTCACCCATGTAAAGCTCCCCAACAGGCTGGACCTTCTCACAAAACATCATGGACAAATCAGACATCCAGACCCCACGTCACTCAACCTTGCGCTATCCCTCCTGAAGTCATTGAGTTTGGTTACCTCCTGAGTATATGGAGTTTTTAAAGGAAGCTCATAGACCAACAGCTAGAGCATGTTATGCAGCAAAATGGAAATGTTTTGTTTGCTACTGTAACTCCAAAAATATTGACCCCATTTAAGCTGCAGTACAAGATATTGTTTGCTATTTACCTCGTTTGCAAAAAGCAAACTTAGTTTGCACCTTAGTTCGTTTACACCTTGCAGTTATAGCTGCATATTTACAAAATAGACAACATACTTCTCTTTTTAGAATTCCAGTTATTAAAGCATTTATGGTAGGACTTAAAAGAGTAATCCCACCTAGATTACCTTCTGTTCCTTCCTGGAATCTTAAAATTGTGCTCACTAGGCTCATGTGGCCTCCTTTTGAGCTACTTCATTTGTGTCCTATTGAACTCATTTAATCGAAGGTGGCTTTTCTAGCTGCTGTCACATCATTTAGGTGTGTGCACGAGTTCCAGGCGCTAACTTTAGAACAACCTTTCTTTCAAATACACAAGTTCAAGGTGGTCCATCTCACTAACCCAAAATTCCTCTCAGAGGTGGTTACTCCATTCCACATCAACCAAACTATTAAATTACCAGTTTTCTTTCCACAGCCTAATTTAGTAGCGGAAAGAGTACTGCACACTTTAGATGTCAAAAGAGATCTCATGTATTATATTAAGAGGACAGAAAAATGTAGGAAACCAAAACTACTTTTTGTAGCCTTTTCACTACCATGTAATGGTAGTGCAGTTTCAAAGAACGGTTTAGCTAGATGGACTGTTAAATGCATACAAACCTATTATGTTAAGGCAAACAGACAGTTACCACAAATTCCTAGAGTACATTCCACAAGGAGAAAAGGGTACCACTATGACATTCTTGGGAAACATTCCTGTAGCTGACACTTGCAAAACAGCTACTTGGTCTACACCACATAGTTTCACAAACCATTACTGTGTAGATATACTAGCAGGGCTGCAAGCCAATGTAAGGCAGGCTGTCCTAAGAACACTTTTCCAGACAACTGCAACTCCCAAAGGCTAGCCACAATTTTATGGAGGGGCTGCTTTACAGTCTATGCAAGATATGTTTACCTACAGCCACACATGCTATCGAACGGAAAATGTAACTTACCCAGTAGACATCCGTTTGTGGCATGTAGTGCTGTAGATTCACATGCGCCCTCCCTCCTCCTCGGACGCTTCTGGCCGTAGCAGTTACTTTTACATTTGTATATATTTGTATATATGTAGATACACTTGCATGGACATCTTTCTCTATACTTCCTCCTCATTACTGTTTCTCACCCGCCTGCGGGAAACAGTCTAACAAAGGACTTGATGTCCATGCGCAGTGTCACCTAGAAGGAGGAGTCACTCGATCCCATGACTCAATACTACTTCTTCAAACAAAATCAACTTTCAACACTCTGGACCCAACAATAGACTGCAGGAACATGCAAAGCATGTAAATCTACAGCACTACATGCCACAAACAGATGTCTACTGGAGAAGTAGCATTTTCATTCTCAATAATATGGTAGAAGGAACTAGACCTAACAAATGATTGCTAGTATCTGTATCTATATCTGTACACACACATTCACACACAATTAACGTTCTGAAGGTTTGCAGTCTTGTTGAAGAGCCCAAACTGTTTGTTCTTACTCAAAAATGACATCTAGTAATTACTTGAGTAACTGTAGCTACGTGAAAGGCCAGCCTGATTGGCTTTGCCAATGCTTGTTTACTTTTGTTTTATATTGCCATGATTTCCTCCTGACGTTTGTATGCTTTGAGACCACTGATCTTAGCATACATCAAATGTATATGCTCATGCACAACATGGAGCTTCATTAGAGGCTAGAAACATGAATGCTTCATATATCCCGTGGTAATATGCAGGCTGTGATTTTTCATGTAGCCGGTCATTGGTAGATACATTTAGTAGTTATTTCAGTAGTTGCCTTCTATGTGAAAAATGCTTTGTTTACAACACAAAGCCATTGTCAGTGGTTCCAAATCGCAAGTATGTGTTAGAAAACAGATTTCTATTTACAGAGCATATATTTAAAAATCTTCTGCAGCTGTATACTTCAGATTCATACTAGGGAAAATACTTTCCCCACCAAGGAAATAACTTGTACATAGATTCATTAAAAAAAATCTATGGTCATGCTAAAAGCTTAATATGTTAAATATGATACAAAAGACACGGGTGGCTGTCAAAGCATGAAAGAATAACCAATTAGCTAGGGAGATATAAAGTTAGCTAGAAAAGCCCAGCATTCTTAGGCCTATGTATGAAATGTATATCACAGTATATGTTATGAAATACCTCACACTTTATTTCCCTTAACAAAAGACTGCAAAAAGATTTAGAAAGATTAGAAACATAGAATCATATATAAAATCAACCATAAAGGTTCAAACTTTCAAATATAAAGGCGTGTGCCCCTCAGGATAAATGAAAATATATAGTTCCTGAGTTAAGATGTACTAAAGATTTGAAAAAATATGAATGCCAGCCTACTTTGTGTCCTCAAATGTAACTATTTGACAAAGACTTATGAATCTTGTTTCAACTGTGATGCACTTGGTGCATATTCTTATATAAATGGTGATGTGTTTCCTAAGACTCACAGATGCAGCAGCTTTTTTGTGTTTTGATCTGCTCTGGGGAAGAAAGAAACAAATTTGGTAGCCTACGATCTGTAGTTTATTCCTAGGTATACTCATGTCAATATGCTGCAAATGGCATGATGAGGTAAGCAACTAGATCAATGGTTCTTAAACGTTTGGCTTCTGTGAACTCTCACTTAATCAGTACTGGAGTCCAGGGACTCCCACTGATTAATTATTGGAATTCGGGGAGTCCAGCCTAGGCAAGTTCAGTGATTTGAACCTCAAAACAATACACACACATTAACATATTTAATTTTTTCACAAGCAAATCTAAAAAATCTAAACTTTTATTTTAATAGGAAGGTAGTAGGTTTTCTAAATTTAGTTAAGATAACCCATCATCCATAATAAGTTGTGTGAATCACTTGCAAAGTCCCATGAATCAGTCTGAGCATATTAAGTATTTTTTTACCTTCCAATTTCAAATTCCTTCACACTTACAGAACGTCTTAAAATTTTCAGTTTTACATTTTGATTCTTTATTTATTTGCAGTTTATTAATCTGTAAATATTAATAAATTAAGTATTTCCGGATACCTGAGTAGTCTTTGTGGATCCCCAGCTGTCAAGTTCAGAACTGCTGATCTAGATCACATTCTGCGTCTTTCAGCTAGTATGCTGCTTGAGTGCTCCTGTTTTGCTTAGGTCAAGATTGATCATTGTAATCATTTCACTAAGTTAAGTCTCCTGCAAGGGTTATGACCCTCATCTTTTCTTCTGTATCTTTGGTTTAAGTAAGCCATATATTTTGTTATTTACGGGGTTTTCAGTATTGTGTTTAGTTCAGCCTATGTCTATAATTTCTGCTTTTAGCAGCATGTTGGTTCAAAAAATCTGTGATAGTGCTTTTTGAACCTTAAACTGAACCATACCAAGGTTCTCGCAGAATACTCTTGTACGCGGGTGGCTCAAAAGAATTTAAGAAGTTTCAGTTGGTTTCTAAAATAGCGTGATTTGTAGTAGTCTTCCTCCAATCACAAACATAATTAAATTGAGAACGCTGACTTTCTCTGATGTGCGCATGCTGTTCATCTAGCCACGTCTGAATATCTGCTGGTTCTTCATTGGATCCAGTGCACATGTAAATACATTGTCTACACAATGCTTCATTATCGAACCTTTCCTCTGAATGTATTTTAATGATTGTATATATCCAAAGCCTCAACGTGTGTGACATAGATTTTTGCTAAACTCCATGCAAAAGCTGGACTCGTTTTGTTGTCATTAATATACCAATGCTGTTGTTTCTGGATCTCAAAATAGTTTGACAGTGCAGCTTTCGTACATTGCTTAACAAATTGAATAGTTATCATAAAACTGCACTAGGTCTCAAGGCTCTCCACTAAGTTCCAGATGCACCAGCAGTTTGCTGAGGATCTCAATGATCAAGGTTATCAGAGTGTCAGTTGCATGATCAAATTAAGAGTTGTGTCACCCTTGGTACCTTTAATAATGTATTGATTCCCACCAAGTACATTTCTAACAAGAATCATCCATCCCTGTGTTTTGTTTCTTGGTATTCTGTTCATGTATCAGAATATGCAGAAATACTCAGGGAAGTGACCAAACGTTGATCTGAGACTAGTTACTCGTCTCTGTAGGCATTCAGACATCATCATCCTGCCAATTGCTTTCTATGGTTTTCTGACTTGTTTAACCAAATATTGCCCTGTGGGAAACTATTAAAAGGGAGGTGAGACCAGTGATTTGACCTGTGATGACATGGTGAGGAGGCCTTTGGGATGCATTGTGTTTTTTTCACATTATGGGGCTCGTCTCCAAATAGAAGCACGTTAGATTAGGTAAACTAAGATATGGGCACCATGTGTTCTCTTTTTTCACTGTACGTAAATTGCTACATTGATCTTTCAGCATTCTACACAAGCAAATATGGCTACAAGATGTGCCTACGCATCTACTTGAATGGTGACGGAACTGGCCGTGGAACACATCTCTCCCTCTTCTTTGTTGTGATGAAAGGACAGAGTGATGCCCTCTTACGCTGGCCATTTAACCAAAAGGTGAGAGTCTTTAGGCGGTGTCTGTCTGTCTCTTCTTTGTCTTGATGGTGGTTTAATCTTGCTCCCCTACCTCATGTCCAATGTGCACGAGAAAGGTAGACTCCATGTGTTACATGTGAAATCCAAAATTGTATTTTGACATGCCCAAAAACGTAGAGTATCTGACAAGCCAAAATGTATTGCACTTTTTGGGAAAGTATGGCATCAGAAGTACATAAATGCATTTTTGATTAATAAATCAAAGTGAAAGGTGAATGTCATTTGCCATGCGAAGGGGACTGTTGTTTGTGTTATTATAGTTAGAAAACCTAGGACAAAAAGATAGGCTAAGTATTTTTTGAGTGTTTTTGATGTAGGTGTCAAGGGCTCATTCAGTGTTACCACAGATTAATGATGTAACCATTTGTTCATAATACTCTTGATTTATTTAATGGTAAAATGCTATGGTAGCTTACAGGTGACCGGATTTCAAAACATTTAAAATAAAAAAATACTCCAGAAGAGCATCCATTTGTGCACTGTGTTTGACAGGTGGACAGTGGCATTTGATTGGCAGATGAGCTACTGAAAGCTCAATGTTTTTTTCACTTTTAGGTGAGATCAAAGGCTCACTAAACATCTTTGATATGTGTTAAGAACAGAAGTCAGCTGTAAAGTATGTGATGGGCAAGGGTGGCATTTGCTTTCATTGTTCGCTTGAGAACGTCATTGTCTTCAGCTGTAAGGTTTCTGAGGAAATGAGGTAGAATTTGTCAGATGGATGGGTGGTGTTCTGAAATTGACTTTTTGAAAGTATTATTTTAGGAGTTATATGTTTTCATGTGTCAGAAGCATGGCTATAAAAACAATGTCTATGTCCTAGAAATATTTACATGTGACAATGAATGTGATCTATCATGGACCTAAGCAATTCCTAAGTGTTTGTAATTTGTGGGATAATTGCAGTGCATGAAGTTTCGGTTGTGCATGGCGAGGTTTGGCTGAAGCCTGCAGCCAACCATCACACCTTGCACTGATGCAACCGAACTGCCTTTCTCACTTTGTGTGAGAATATGTTGAGAGATTGTCTCTGGGTGTGAGTGTGCCAGCCTGGGTGTTAAAGTAGGAGTGTGAGGGTCTGAGTGGCTCTGCGAGTGGGTGCATGAGGGATTGAGTGGGTCTGTGAGTGGGTGCGTCAGTGTCTGAGTGGGTCTGGAAATGAGTGTGGAAGTCTGAGTGGGTGCATGAGTGTCTTAGTGGGTGTATGAGTGGGCACCTGAGACTCTGAGTGCATGCATGAGTGAATGAATTTGTGTATGAATGAGTGATTTAAAAAAATAAAATGTTTTTGCTTATTTGTGATTAATCTCGATTAGTCATGAATATCGTGCATGGTGAAGAAAAATCATTTTAAACCCATAATGTGACACTCAGACACCCATATATCTCACTCCTGAAACCAAGGTTCCTCCTCCCTGACCCCTTATGCTACCTTTCATGGTGTTTTTCAGTCCCAGGGACTCTCTCCTGTAACATAAAATGGTGGCTCCACCTTTCTGTTCAGGTTATGGCCAGCCAATTACAGCACTTCTATTGGCACATACATTTGCAAATTATTCGCATAAAACAAGTGAGTGACAAATAAAAACTTCTGCATTTATCATCCCTTGATAAATGGGAGTCCTCCTGTGACACATCAGACAACTATGTTGTTAGCCAGTGGCAATATTGAAATGAATAAATTGCCCTTCACAGTCGATTTTAGCTAGCCGAGTTGCCCTGTTTCCTGTCCTTCGGATTACAGAGTTTTAAAAAAACGTTTATCCACCTAGTCTCCAACTACCTGAGTACAACGTACAACATGATATTTGCACTGGATCTATTTCTTCTGTGAAGACACCTTTAGTAACCCAATCATATGCCAAATGCATATGGTATATCATTTAGTAGGCTATATGTAAATTGTCAACGAAGAGGGGCGTGGCCATCATGGCATCAGATGCAGATGCATAGTGCGGATCCTACCCCATAAGTAATCCGGGCTAATTCTGTCCCTTCACTTCGGATGGTGGTAGTCCAAAGAAGGCCGCGCATGGATACCAGCGCTGCTTGAATTGGGAATGCTTGCCAGCCCTGTGGACTCTGATATGGCAGCAGTGCAGTTACGGACGCTTGGGCCTGGTGAGTGTGGGTAGCCGTAACTGAAGCTGCGGTCTCTCCATTGTGTTCCAGTGTTGCCGGTAACTGCTCCTAATCACTGGAGCAGTGGAGTAAATGGACCGGCGTTGTCGCAGGGAGCGGCGTAGACCCTGCAACATGGCATAGGGTGATCCTCCCTGGCATAGAAAATTGGGGATCATTGCCTGAGACTGCACAGCATGATGTGACCCGTGCCTGGCGCGGCCCACAAGTATAAGACGATGACTCCGGCCTGGGCAGTGATAATGTATCGCTGATGGGCTCCCTGGCAGTGGGGTGAGTGTGTGGGACCATTTCTCCCCTCCCCGTCCTTGCCCTTGTGAAACACTTTCTATCTCGCCTGAGGGCTCGAGGATGTCACTGTGCTGTTGCCCCCTTACTGCTGTGTAATGAGCAGGTGGCCCTAATGACCTATGATGGATTTGGTGCTTCTTGTGGTGTGGTCAGTATATCTGGCGATTAGTGGGTCTGGGGGCATTTGGACTTTGGAGACATGTAAGAAATAGTCTGGGTTTCAGGAAGTTTTCCTCTGGGCCCCCACTAGGAAACGATGGTGAAGCCAAAGTCTGGCAGTCAGGAAGGAGGGACTCTGGGACCTGCAATGACGCTGCCCACCAGTGCTCTAGACACCCAGTTGCAAAAACATTTTGATAAATTTGCTGAGTTGCTGCAGGCTGTACTGGACGTTAAAACCTCTCTGGGCCCCCACACAGAAAAATTGGTGGTGGAAGTCCAATGTGAAGCTTTGGGATCACATTGATACAACAGAGGCAGCGCAGACAATGGTCTGTCCCTCTCTTGCGGAGGTTCACGCCAAGTTCACAACACTAAAGGAAGCGGCCCACCAAAGTTGAAAGCATAAGATGCAGAGGGCCATAACCGACACAACAGCATTCGGTTGATAGGCCTGCCAGAACTGGTGGAGGGCCCCAGTATGGAACTGTACTTAGAACACTGGCTGGAGATCAGAGTCCTTGGCGTTAGGACATCTACCTTCTTTTCGGTGGAGATGGCCCACAGCATCTTCGTTCGTCAGCTTCTGTTGAGTGCCCTGCCTGGTTGTGGCATGCATGTTTAACTACAGCGACAATATCCTGCAAGATAGCGTGCACTAAGGGTCCCTGGCAAATTGAGAACAGCAAAGTGACAGTGTTCCCTGACTTCACTGCGGAAGTGCAAAGAAAGCAGGAATCATTCAAGGAGGTTAAATGCCATCTGTGACAACTGAACATTACATACGCATTGTTCTCGGAGCACCTTCACATACAGGATGGTGACAAATTTCTCTTCTTTCAGGCGCTGCAAGAGGCGTGGGTTTGGTTGGAGTCTTGGTAAGTGGGGCCACCACCATGGGAGCCAGGCGACAGGGGGTGGCTGTCTGCTAGAACTCATCATCACACTGATGGGAGAACCCGCCGCAAGCCACCTAAGGATCAGGCAGCGTGTGATCGACCCTGAGTGGTAGCGGAGATGGGGAGGTGGGGCTAGTCAGATTCTGAGGCTTAGAACTCAGGGATGAGGGCAGCCGCACCCCAGTGCGGGACTCCATTGACAAGCTGGTGGGACTTGACATCACCCCAGTGATAGCTGACCCGGCAGCCTGATGGGGTAGTTGAGCCAGGGGACAAGTGAGGAGGATTCGGGTGTTCCAACTGTGGCCTCTCATGCTGGGGGGTTTCTTCTTTGATGCAGCCCTTTAGGGTTGAGGGAACATTGGAGACTAGGGGGAAGGGCAGGTTGCATAAAAGTAGGGAAATGCCTCCCTTTGCATGGATACCCCCTAACGTTTTGCCTTTTGTTGATGCTAGTTATGATTGAAAGTATGCTGGGATCCTGCTAACCAGGCCCCAGCACCAGTGTTCTTTCCCTAAACTGTACATTTGTTCCCACAATTGGCACAGGGAAGGTCTCTAAGGGCTGCAGCATATACTATGCCACCCTGGGGACCCCTCACTCAGCACATGCACACTGCCTCACAGCTTGTGTGTGCTGGTGGGGAGAAAATGACTAAGTCGACATGGCACTCCCCTTGAAGTGCCATGCCCACCTCTCACTGCCTGTGGCATAGGTAAGTAACCCCTCTAGGAGGCCTTACAGCCCTAAGGCAGGGTACACTTTACCACAGGTGAGGGCAAAGTTGCACAAGCCATATGCCCCTACAGTGTCTAAGCCAAATCTTTGACATTGTAAGTGCAGGGTAGCCATAAAGATGATATGGTCTGGGAGTCTGTCAAATATGAACTCTACAGGTCCATAATGGCTACACTGAAATCTGGGAAGTTTGGTATCAAACTTCTCAGCATAATAAATCCACACTGATGCCAGTGTGGGATTTATTGAAAAATGCACACAGAGGGCATTTTAGAGATGCCCCCTGTATACCAGTCTGACTCCTAGTGTTAGGTTGACAAGTTCCTGCCGGCCTGCCACAACCAGATGGGTTTCTGGCCACATGGGGTGAGTTCCTTTGTCACTCTGTGGCCAGGAACAAAGCCTGCACTGGGTGGAGGTGCTTCTCACCTCCCCCTGCAGGAACTGTGACACCTGGCGGTGAGCCTCAAAGGTTCATGCCTTTTGTTACAGCACCCCAGGGCATCCCAGCTAGTGGAGATGCCCGCCCCTCTTGACACAGCCCCCACTTTTGGTGGCAAGTCCAGAGGAGATAATGAGAAAAACAAGGAGTCACCACCCACCAGTCAGGACAGCCCCTAATGTGTCCTGAGCTGAGATGACCCCTGCCTTTAGAAATCCTCCATCCTGGTTTTGGAGGATTCCCCCAATAGGAATAGGGATATGCCCCCCTCCCCTCAGGGGGGAGGCACAAGGAGGGTGTAGCCACCCTCAAGGACAGTAACCATTGGCTATTGCCCCCCAGACCTAAACACACCCCTAAATTGAGTATTTAGGGGCGACCCTGAACCCAGGAAATGAGATTCCTGCAACCTGAAGAAAGGACAGCTGACCTGAAAGCCCCGCAGAGACGACAGAGACACCAACTGACTTGGCCCCAGCCCTGCTGGCCTGTCTCCAGACTCAAAGAACCTGCACAGCGACACATCCAGCGGGACCAGTGACCTCTGAGGACTCAGAGGACTGACCAGGACCTAAAGGAGCAAGAACCTCCAGAGGACAGCGGCTCTGTCCAGAAACAGCAACAAAACAAGCAACTTTAAAGAGTCTTCACACACTGCACTGACCCCCCGGCTCGAGTTTGGAGAAACCAACACCGCAGAGAGGACTCCCAGGTGACTCCAACGACATGGACACCCTGAATCGACCTCCCTGCACCCCCAGAGCGACGCTTGCATAGAGGATCTTCAGGCTCCCCCTGACCGCGTCTGCCTGGTAACAAAGGAACCTGACGCCTGGACCAAGCACTGCTCCCGCAGCCCCCAGGACTGAGAGGAACCGCCTACTAGTGCAGGAGTGACCAGCAGGCGACCCTCATCCTAGCCCAGTCGGTGGCTGGCCCGAGAAGCCCCCCTGTGCCCTGCCTGCATCGCCAGAGTGACCCCTGGTCCCTCCATTGTTTTCAACGACAAACCCGACACCTACTTTGCACACTGCACCCAGCTGCCCCGGTGCAGCTGGGGGTGTGTCTTGTGTGCTGCTGTGTGTATCCCCCTCCGCTCCTTCCCCCTGTGCTCTACAAAACCCCCCGGTCTGCTCCCCAAGAAAGCAGGTACTTACCTGCAAGCAGACTGGAACCGGAGCACCCCTGTTCTCCATAAGTTGTTTGGGCCCACCTTTTGGCCTCTGCACCTCACAGGCCCTGTGTTGCTGGTGCTGAGGGGTTGTGGTTTCCTTGAACCCCCAACGGTGGGCTGCCTATGCCCAGGCGACCGAACTTGTAAGTGCTTTACTTACCTGATAAATTAACCAAAACCTACCTCCCCCAGAAACTGTTGATTTGTGCAGTGACCACTTTTAAAATAGATTATTGACATTTTAACCAAAACTGTGTGTACTACTGTTTTAAATCAAAGTCCTATATGTACCTGTGTGAAGTACCTTACAATTTATGTACTTACCTAAATCTTGAATCTTGTGGTTCTGAAATAAGTTAAGAAAATAATGTTTTTCTATATAAAAACCTATTGGCCTGGAGTTAAGTCTTTGAGTGTGTGTTCTCATTTATTGCCTGTGTGTGTACAACAAATGTTTTTTTTTTTTTTTTTATTGTTTATTCATTTGAACACAAACCAAAGAAACATACATTAATACAGCAGATCTCTCGACGAGAGGATAAGGTAAATGAGAACCATTACAAACCATACAGCTACTGTAGTATCCCAAGTCGCAAGCGGCTCTCTGAAAGAGTCTCTCTCTATATGCTAATATCAAGGGATCCGTTCCAAACAGGAGCCTCCACACCGGAGGAGCGTAGAAGTCCGCCGCCCCAACGTAGGGCTAGGGCATACACGCCAATGGTACTAATCTAACATCGTCGAGCCGGAAGAACTGCAGAAAATAACAGTTGCAAAAACCAATAAAAAGGCAGGTGGAGCACACAGTCACATCGCGCAGGATTATCATACAACATGGTAACTCGCATGATCCGAGGGGGAATGAATCGCGCAGATGGGAGTCATCAGTCACACAGCACCCTCCGTCTGTGTCGCCAGATATTCATTTAGAGGGGCCCAGATATCTTTGGGGCGGGATCCCTGTGGCATAAGTTCCCAAAATACTAACAGCTGATCATGGCAAAAAGCAGCATCTCGTAACCAGTCGGACCTACGGGGAGCTCTCCCCCGACCCCAACACATTGCAACTCTACGCTTAGCCAGCAGCATGAGAAGGCCCACCAAGCGTCTATGCGGGCCCTGGACCTCATCCATATATCCCAACAGCGCTATCTTAGGGGAGAGGGGTACTTCCACTTCTATCATTTCAACAATCGACCGTCTTATCTCCTCCCAAAACTTATACACTTCCGCGCACTCCCATGCCAGGTGAAAGAAGCCCGCATCCCGAGCCCCGCAGCGAGCGCAGCATGTATCCGCTAGCAGCCCCATGGAATGTAGTTTCTTGGGCGTATAATATAGTCGGTGCAGAAACTTAAAATGCAGTAAGCGCAGTCTGTAATTCGGGGATAGTGCCCTCATATGAGCACAACAGCTATGCCACATTGCCTCCGGGATAGGCCCCCCCACATCTCTCTCCCATGCAGTCCTAGAGGACACCACAAGGCCACCCCCCTGCTCCTGAAAACCATTATACAGCTTTGTTATCAGCTTAGAGGGGGATCTCGCGCTGCAAAGTACCTCCAGAGCACGAAACTCCGAGGGAGCACCAGACGCTTCAAGGAATCGATCCCGCAGCAAGGCGCGGACCCGGAGAGCGCAAAAACGCTGCAACGGAGTACCATCACAGTCCGAAAGTGCATCGGGAATATCCAACAGCCGACCGTCCACTATCCAGTCTCCCAGCACCATCAAGCCAGCGTCTCGTAGTAACCCGCGCAGCCCTCCATCACGGAACATCTGAGCATCAGCCACTGCCATAACGGGCAGCGAAGGAGCAAAGGGTGCAGATACCCCAGACCGCTGCATCAGCGCTCTCCACGCTCCCGCCGAGCAGGCAACTGTGTCAACTCCCCCAGAGCGGGGCGGAACCCGCCCACCGAGCACGCATACCAAGCCGTCAGGCCAGACAGAATCACTTTCAGGTGCCAGGTGTGGCATATAACGGGTCGGATTCAGCCAATAGTACGCAAAATGCGCCTGAGCACAGTGATAATATAACTCCAGGTCTGGGGCTGCCAATCCGCCCCGCTCAAATGTCAGCGTCATTTTCTCCCAGGCGATGCGCGGCTGCCGCCCCGCCCACACCAGCTGAATAAGCGCAGATCTCAGGCGCGGGAAATAGCCCCTAGCAAGTGGAAGGGGAAGGTTCACGAATAAATACAGAATTTTAGGGAGTACCACCATCTTGGCAATAGCAATGGGACCAGTCAGCGAAAGTGGCAGAGCGTTCCAGACCTCCACCTTTTCCTCTAGCCATGTCAGCGCTGCCCCATAATTAGCAAGACGTAGCGCTTCCGCGTCACAGCACAGGTGTATGCCCAAATAACGCACTGGTCCATCTGCCCAAACCAAAGGGTATCTCGAGTCAAATCTCTCCACGCTGGGAGTTAGTAGCAGGATCATCGATTTCGACCAGTTAATAGTGACCCCAGAAAAATTCCCGAAGCGCACGATTTCATCTAGTAAGATGTCTAATTTCTACCCCGGGTTTCGCTCGTATACCGCGATATCATCTGCATATAAAGATATCAAAACAGGGCGTTGCCGGAACTGTAAGCCGCTACTGCTATATTTCTGTCGCAGTCCTGCCGCCAGCGGCTCCATCGCAGCCGCGAAAAGGAGCGGAGACAGCGGGCAGCCCTGGCGCGTACCCCGCGAAACCGGGAATGGAGCCGATACACCTCCGTTAAGGCGCAACCTGGCAGTGGGCAGGGTATACAGCAGCCTGATCCAGTTCACAAAGCGCGCGCTGAGACCCACTCGGTTCAAAAGCGCAAACATATATTCCCAAGCCAGGGAATCAAAGGCCTTGGCTGCATCAAGAAACACCGCAGCTACATCATCGTCCGTCTCTAATGATCCCAGCACCGCAAAGAAAGTACGCAGATTATGGCTCGTGGACCTCCCAGGGACAAAGCCTGATTGATCAGGAAGCACCAATCTAGAGTGAAGTGGCTGTAGTCGCGTCGCTATCATTTTTGCAAGCATCTTGTTATCAATGTTTATCATGGAAAGTGGGCGATACAAATCGCATCGTGTCGGGTCCTTCCCAGGCTTCAAAACTGTTATTATTAAAGCCTCCCGGAGGGAGGCCGGGAGTAACCCAGCCGCCAGAGACTCCTCATACACCTCCAACAAATAGGGAGCAAGTATATCCACATATTCTTTATAAAAGGCGGGGGTTAAACCGTCAGTGCCCGGAGACTTATCTCCGGGTAGACTTCGGATCACCGCCGCCACCTCCTCTACTGTGAATGGCATATCCAGATACATCCTGTGTGCCTCCTCAAACCATACTAGCGCGATGTTCTCAAAATACTCCCTCATATCTGCCTCCTAAGACCCACCGGGGGCGCATATAGCTGCGTGAAATATTCTATAAATACCTGCATCACGCCTCTCGATCCGGTCACCCTGTCGCCCTCAATATCTATCGCCTCAGTAACGTAATTACTGGCCCAGGGGCCACGCAATAATCCCGCTAGTGTCCTCCCGGCTCTCTCACCCTCTCCGTATCTGCGAGCCTGTGCGTGTTTCCCCAGGAAACATACCTCTCTTAGAGAGGCCTCCTCATACAAGGACACTTCACGCCTAATTTCGACAAGTACCTCACTTGACCATGTCGCCTCTAGGCGCCGTTCCAGCTCGCCAAGCCTCCTTTCGATATCAGCCATCTCCCGCCTTAAAACTTTCACTATCCCATGCTGCTTTGCGAGACACACCCCACGGATAACCACTTTAAATGCCTCCCATACAGTGCCGGGGGATTCCACCGAACCTCGATTCTCATCAAAAAATAACCGAACCGCCTCCCGCACCTCCTCTCGGAAGATCTCGTCTCGGAGAGCACCGCTGGGCAACCGCCACATCACCATCGGTTGTAGCTCACTAGGTATCGCCAGGTCTAATAATACCGGTGAGTGGTCTGACAGCGTACGCGGAAGATGGTCTATCGCTCTAGTCCAAGTCTCCACATCTCTAGTGCCCAGCCATCGGTCAATACGAGACCAACTACTATGGAAGTAATTCAAGCAGGTGCCCTCTCGCACTCCTATATGTCTCTGCCTCCACAGATCCACCAGCGCACCACTATCCATCACTGCCGCCAAAGATCTCGCCGAAGAAACATGTTGCATCCTAGCCGCGGTCTCTCTGTCCATCCTAGCATCTAGGACTACATTAAAATCACCACCCCAGATCACAGCTCCAGCGACTCCACTAGGCGCCATACCTCTAGGAAAAACTCCCGGTCATCGACATTCGGCCAGTACACAGCCACCAGCCGTCAAGCCCTGTCCAGCAACATTCCACTCAGTATTACGTATCTGCCATTGGGATCAGTAATAATTTCGTGCGTACGCCACTGCAGTCCCTTACGGATAATGATTGCAACTCCACCCGCGTAGCTAGAGTATGTAGAACAGTGAGCCTCTCCGACCCAGCCAGCTTTCAGCCTGCCAACCGCAGATGCCATCAAATGCGTCTCTTGTATCATACAGATGTCAATACCATGTCGCTTAACATAAGCCATCACCAGTCGGGCCTTCCGATTATCATTAAGCCCCCGCACATTCCATGTCAAGCATCTCACAGCAGAGGTAACATCATCCCCCATCCAGAACCGCAGTCGTACAACACTGCGCGTGAACACAGCTCTCCACCTGCCAAGAACTTAACAAAAAGGAAACCTGAAACATTCCCCAATTGGCCGAATCCTCCCACCTCCCACACAGGCCCCCAAACGGACCCTCGTAGTAACCCACCCAACCAACCTCAAAACCCACACTGCAAACATAAAACAGGTAGTAACCGGACTCATCCGTGGGGCAGAAGCCTGCCAAACAGCTCTCCACCCAGATGTTCTAGGGGAGAGGGGCCATGGGCCACGCAACAGTTACATATCAGGGGCCCGATCACGGAGCGGACCCACACGCACCCACATCTTCAGACATAGTAGTATCCCACACATGTCACTTAATCATTGTCACTAAGAGAGGCATCCTCAGCGCCCGCCCCCCCGCCCCCCCGCCCCCGACTGCTTGGGTAATCGTCTAGCGAATTTAGTCGCCTGCTTTGGGTCCGAGAAGTACAGCACCTTGCCCTCATGACGCACCCTCAGTTTAGCCGGGTATAACAGGGCAAACCCAACTCCAGCCTGGCTAAGCAGGCGCTTTGTCGGCAGAAAAGCCTCCCTCTGGGCCTGTACACCTGGGGTATAATCGGGAAAGAAGTTAATTTCGGAGTTTTTATATACTAGAGGTCTTCTCTCCCTAGCTAACCGGAGCACAGCATCTCGGTCCCTATAATTCAGTAGTCGTGCAATAATTGGACGTGGAGGCGTGCCAGGAGGAGGGCGAGGACCCAAGGAACGATGTGCCCTCTCAATCACCAACAGCCGAGAGAGCTCGCCAGCAAACAGCTCTTGTAACATATTCTCAACGAAGTCCTCCATGCGGCCCATGTCAGTTGCCTCCGGCAGCCCCACGATACGGATGTTGTTACGTCGGGACCGGGCCTCCAGGTCCTCATTTTTGTTTCGTATCCCCTCCAGGAGACGCTCCATCTGCGCAATCTGTTCTCTGTCACCACTACGCGCATCCTCTACCTCAGATGTGCGAGTCTCCAGAGCCTCAAACCTGGCATCGTGGTCATCAACCCGGGCTCTGATGCGGTCCAGCCGCTCCGACACATGGTCCAACTTAGCGTCTATACCTGCCAAGCTGGTCTTAAGTTCCATGAACATGGATCTCACAGACATCTCTGGAGGCTCCCCTTCGGCGTCTGCGTCCCCAGGCTGGGAGGCGGGAGGGGCACCACGTTTTTCTCCTCCAGAGAAGGAGAGTTTAGCCTGTCGCTTATCTGCCTTGCCCATCTTTCAATACTTCACCAATAATGCAGTTAGCGCCAGCTCAAGTGAACCCAACCAAGACTGCGGGCCTTCGTCTCCCAAAAAACAACACCCGGCCGGCAACTCCGTTCTCCTCACCGGGCCACCAGGCAGCCCCCAGGCGCACTGAACAGTCGCTCCGTCTCCCAGGTCAAATCCGTATCCTGTATAGGGGCTCCACAAATTCCACCAGTAGCAGGGGGTTCCACACAGCACAGGGGGGGAGGGGGAGGGGAGCCAGGCAGGCACCGGGTTCCGAAACCAGGATGTTTAAGCCCCATACACCAGGGGGTATCTCAGGAGCACACTGCCGCACCAGCCCGGGCCTCCGCCCCCCACCTCACCTCTCGCGTCGACTTCCACTTGGTTTGGTGCTACCAGGGCAGTGCAGGGTTCTTGATGTAATCCGCAGGGCCCCAGCAGTGTTCGCATGGAGGCAACCAGGGGCCTATCCGAAGTCCTGTCAGGTCGTCCCTCCACCAAGGCCCTGAATTCAGACCCCCGCCTCCTCTATTCTCCTCGAGGTCTCAGGGCCAGGCAGTCACCACCGCAGCGCGCCCTCCGAGCGCCTCCCGCCGGCCGGGCCCAGCGCGCACCAGCCGGAGGCCCGGGAATCGGGAGGCCCGGAAGAGCTCCCCAGTCGAGGGTCGGAAGGGGCCCAGAGGGTCGGCGCTCCCAGCCGCCGCACTCCGGCAGCAAAAAAAAAAGGGGGGGGGGGCCGCGCCCCGAAGCAGCCGCCGATCAGGCCACCCGAGGCTCCCCTGCACTCTCGTCTCCTCTCCCTCTCGGCCGGGAGCAGCCGCAGCGCCTCCCCTCCCCCACACGCACTGCCGAAGCCAGCGCGCGCGGGTGACAGCCAGTGCCAGGCCCACCAACACAGATCCGGCCTCCGGGCGCCACAGCTGCCAGACCCGGCTCACGTTGTGTCGCTGGAGTCCCCATGGGGGTGTCTCAGGGGTCCGCTCCCGTCAATGCCACCTGTAGGATAAGTTATATCGAATGAATTGCCCGGCCCCGGCAGAGCCTCACGATGTGACGGCCATCTTGCCCGGTGGCCAAGCCACGCCCCGTGTACAACAAATGCTTAACACTACCCTCTGATAAGCCTACTGCTCGACCACACTACCACAAAATAGAGCATTAGTATTATCTAATGTTGCCACTATCAACCTCTAAGGGGAACCCTTGGACTCTGTGCACACTATCTCTCACTTTGAGATAGTATAGACAGAGCCAGCTTCCTACAATAATGGGTAAAACATTTAATGCTTCATAGTACCATGTCACCCCATGATCCAAGTGGGCCGATTAGTTTGCACAGGTTCCGCGTGCTGTTTATTTGTCTGATGCTGTTCTATAGCTTAGTCTGGCGATGGGTGTTTGTGGGCTTAGTGTTTGATTGTACTTTGTAGATTTGAAGCAAGTGTTGGTATGCAAAACTGGAGGCTTGGTGAGGCAGGGTGGCTACTGAGGCTGGGACCTCGCTGGCGGGGAGGGTACAATGCAGTGAAATGCTGCTGTAAAAGATTCTCTTCTTGACGTGGAATGTCTGTGGCATGACCACGCACGTGAAGCATTACCAGATACACATATAACTTAAAGGCAGGCATGTACACTTTACGTGCCTGCAGGAGACACATTTGGTGGCCGGGGAACTGCAGACTCCAGTGAAACACTGGAGGGGCAATGTTTATGGCACCACTTTCTCTGGCTTTGTCTGGGGTGTATTGATTTGGTAGGCACTTGGTGTCCCGTTCACTGCAAGGCTTACCAGGATAGACCCAGAGGGTCGGTATGTAGTACTTGGAGGTGACCTAGTCGGAACTCCTCTGGCACTAGTGGTGCTGTATGCACCTATCACCAACAAGTCCTCTTTCTATGTGTCACTCACCCTTACCGTTTTGACCACGATGCAAGTTCTGACTATTTGGTGCTGCAACTACAACTCTGACCAGGATGTACATCTAGATAGGTCACACCCTTCGGTGTCGGGCACGCAGGCTTCAGCAAACACTTGAATACTAAAACATTGGGCTGCACAAGTGCAGGTCACGGAATTGTGGCCAACACTACACCCAAACAGTAGGGAATTTTAACATTATTCAGGAGTGCACTCATGCACACCAGTATTGATTTTGACATTGGGTCAACCGAGGCATGTGCAAGGCTGTTGGAGGCAGGATATCTGGCACGTAATTTGTCAGATCATAACCCACTGTTGATTACCTTGAGCTGAGGGAGACCGTGTCTAAAGATTCTGATATTAAGCCTTCCTTTGGCAGTGCACTAGAACCAATTTTTTCATAACCGTATTAGGTTAGCCGTACAATGATATTTCACTGATGAGGGCACAGCTTCCACTTGTGGGGTGGAATGGGACGTGTTTAAAGTGATCCTATGTGGCATCTGTCTGTCGGAGGTAGTGGGGGTTAAGAAGTTGCTCTGCAGAGAGGTTACACACATTGAGGATATCTTAAGACCTGGAAATCCATGGCGAGATGGACAGAGTTTAGACGACTCTGAGGGAGTTGCGGAAGGGGCACAGCAAGATGTTTTCTCGGCTCAGCAATTTGTATTACAAGGAATGTATTGCATGTCAACATGCAACTGGTGATAAAGCAGGCACTAAGCTCGTGTGGCTGCTGAAACTGTAGATGCCAAGGACCATGATCACTGCCATACATGCTCCTAACTGGATACTAGTGAACACACAACAAAGTATTAACACGGTCTTCCACTCTTGCTATGGTCAGTTATATCAAGTTCCTCCAGAGATCCCCCTGGGATAACTTGGTGCAGTATCTGGCTTGGGTGTCCTCCCTGCCCTCATTTAGATCCAGAGGCAGGAGCTGGAGAGCCAGGTGTCGATCCAGACGATCAGGGCGGTCATTGAGCAAATGGAACTTGGTATGTCCCTGGGTACTGACGGCTTCCCTGTGGAGTTCTGTGATGCATACACTGTGGAACTGGGCCAGCACTTACTCCACCTGTACCAGGGGCCAAGTAAAGAGGAAAAATACCGTCCTCAATCAGGGAGGCGGTGATAGTGGTTCTCCATTAACCAGGGAGAGACGTCCTGGAGGAAAATGGTTCCCTGCTGCAGTTACCCCCACCTTTTTTTGTGTGCCTGATATTGATGCTGACTTGACTAAGAAGTGTGCTGGGACCCTGCTAACCAGGCCCCAGCACCAGTGTTCTTTCACTAAAATGTACCATTGTTTCCACAATTGGCACACCGCTGGCACACAGATAAGTCCCTTGTAAAAGGTACCATTGGTACCAAGGGCCCTGTGACCAGGAAAGGTCCCTAAGGGCTGCAGCATGTGCTGTGCCACCCTAAGGGACCCCTCACCTAACACATGCACACTGCCATTGCAGATTGTGTGTGTTGGTGGGGAGAAAAAGGCAAAGTCGACATGGCATCCCCCTCAGGGTGCCATGCCCACAAAACACTGCCTGTGGCCTAGGCAAGTCACCCCTCTAGCAGGCCTTACAGCCTTAAGGCAGGGTGCACTATTCCACAAGTGAGGGCATAGCTGCATGAGCACTGTACCCCTACAGTGTCTAAGTCCAGTCTTAGACATTGTAAGTGCAGTGTGGCCGTATTAAGTATATGGTCTGGGAGTTTGTCAAAAACAAACCCCACAGTTCCATAATGGCTACAATGAATACTGGGAAGTTTGGTATCAAACTTCTCAGAATAATAAACCCACACTAATGCCAGTGCTGGATTAAAAAAAAAATGCACACAGAGGGCATCTTAGTGATGCCCCCTGTATTTTACCCCATCCTTCAGTGCAGGACTGACTGGTCTGTGCCAGCCTGCCACTGAGACGAGTTTCTGACCCCCTGGGGTGAGAGCCTTTGTGCTCTCTGGAGCCAGAAACAAAGCCTGCTCTGGGTGGAGGTGCTTCACACCTCCCCCCTGCAGGAACTGTAACACCTAGCAGTGAGCCTCAAAGGCTCAGGCTTCGTGTTGCAATGCCCCAGGGCACTCCAGCTAGTGGAGATGCCCGCACCCCAGACACATCCCCCACTTTTGGCGGCAAGTCCGGAGGAGATAATGAGAAAAACAGTGGGGAGTCATCCTCCAGTCAGGACAGCCCCTAAGGTGCCCTGAGCTGAGGTGACCCCTGCCTTAGGAAATCCTCCATCTTGTTTTGGAGGATTCCCCCCAATAGGATTAGGGATATGCCACCCTCCCCACAGGGAGGAGGCACAAAGAGGGTGTAGCCAACCTCAAGGACAGTAGCCATTGGTTACTGCCCACCAGACCTAAACACCCCCCTAAATTGAGTATTTAGGGGCAACCCTGAACCCAGGAAATCAGATTCCTGCAACCTGAAAAAAGGACTGCTGACCTGAAAGCCCTGCAGAGGCGACGGAGGCGACAACTGACTTGGCCCCAGCCCTATCGGTCTGTCTCCAAACTCAAAGAACCTGCACAGTTACGCATCCAGCGGGACCAGCGACCTCTAAGGACTCAGAGGACTGCCCTGCACCTAAAGGACCAGGAACCTCCGGTAGACAGCTGTACTGTTCAGCAACAAATTTGCAACAAAGAAGCAACCTTTAAAGAGACTCTCACTTCCCGCCAGAAGCGTGAGTCTTCACACTCTGCACCCGAGGCCCCCGGCTCGAGTCCAGGACAACAAACACCGCAGAGAGGACTCCAATGACGTGGACACCCTGAGTCGACCTCCCTGCATCCCCACAGCGACACCCGCATAGAGGATCCAGAGGCTCCCCCTGACCGCGACTGCTTGGTAACAAAGAAACGCGACGCCTGGATCAAGCACTGCACCCGCCAGCCCCCAGGACCGAGAGGAACCACCTACCAGTGCAGGAGTGACCAGCAGGTGGCCCTCATCCTAGCCCAGTCGGTGGCTGGCCCGAGAAGCCCCCCTGTGCCCTGCTTGCATCGCCTTAGTGACCCCCGGGCTCCTCCATTTCTTTCAACAGTAAACCCGACACCTACTTTGCATACTGTACCCAGCCGCCCCTGTGCCGCTGAGGGTGTGTTTTGTGTGCTGGTGTGTGTGTGTGTCTCCCCCCCCACCCCGTGCTCTACAAAACCCCCTTGGTCTGCTCCCCGATGACGCAGGTACTTACCTGTTAGACTAGGACCGGAGCACCCCTGTTCTCCATAGGCGCCTGTGTGTTTTGGGCCCTCCTTTGACCTCTGCACCTGACCGGCCCTGTGTTGCTGGTGCTGTGGCTTTGAGTGGGCTGCCTATGCCCAGGAGAATGACTGTGTAAGTGCTTTACTTACCTGCAAAAACTAACCCAAACTTACCTCCCTAGGAACTGTTGATTTTTGTTGTGTCCACTTTTAAAATAGCTTATTGCCATTTTAACCAAAACTGTGTGTACTACTGTTTTAAATCAACGTTCTATACTTACCTGTGTGAAGTACCTTGCAGGTGATGTACTTACCTCAAATTTGAATCTTGTGGTTCTAAAAATAAATGAAGAAAACATATTTTTCTATATAAAAACCTATTGGCCTGGAGTTAAGTCTTTGAGTGTGTGTTCCTCAATTATTGCCTATGTGTGTACAACAAATGCTCAACACTAACCTCTGATAAGCCAAACTGCTTGACCACACTACCACAAATAGAGCATTGTATTATCTGTTTTTGCCTCCGTCAAGCCTCTATGGAGCCCCTGGACTCTAGCCACATTATATCTCATTTTGATATAGTATATACAGAGCCAGCTTACTATATATATGTATATATATATGTATATATACATATATATGTTTGATGGCATGTGTAGCTGCAGATACACATGCTGTGCATTATCCTGCTTGGGCTCGGAGTGTTACAAGTTGTTTTTCTTTGAAGAAGTCTTTTTGAGTCATGAGACCGAGGGACTCCTCCCTTTCGGCTCCATTGCGCATGGGCGTCGACTCCATCTTAGATTGTTTTCTTTCCGCCATTGGGTTTGGACATGTTCCTCTTCGCTCCGTTTTTCGATTCGGAAAAGTTAGTTAGTTATCGGAAAATTTGACGGTATTGTTCGCGCTCGGTACTGGTTTAGTGTTAGCACATCGACACCGAAGAAAGAAGCGCTCCGGCGGCCCTTCGGGGCTTCCACTCTCCAGCGGGGCCTGGTCGGCCCGACCGCGTCCATCTTAAACCTCATGGACCGGACCCCCTTCCGCTTCTGCCCCAACTGCCACGCAAAGTATCCTTATACAGACCAACACTTGGTCTGTAATCTGTGTTTGTCTCCTGAACACAGGGAGGATACTTGCGAGGCCTGTCGGGCATTTCGATCCAAGAAAACACTACGAGATCGAAGAGCTCGAAGACTCCAGATGGCGTCGACACCAGCCGAGCACATCGACGTTGAGGAAGAGGAGAGATTCTCCATTCGAGATTCGGACTCGGACGAGTCCAAAAGTGAGCAGCCGAAGACGCAGCAACAAACTGTGAGTAAACCAGCCCCGGCAAAGACTCACTCAAAGATAATGAAGGGCAAGGGAATGCCACCGCCAACAGGCCATGGCTTAACCCGAAAACACGGTGACCAAACATCGGCACCGAAAAAGGCCTCCCAACAGCCGAAGACATCCGACTCCGGTCGAGATACTGGCTCCGAACAAACTCGACACCGAGAGTTCGGCACCCTGAAAGTCAAGAAGGCTTCATCGGAGCCAAAAAAGACTGTGCAAAAAGCTTTGGTGCCGAAACATGCAGCCTCGGAGCCGAAAGCAGGCTCCTATACAGAAGAGCAAGGCCTTTCAACTCAATTACAAGAGCACAGATTTGAACAAGAACTGGGCATGGGAGAGCCAGACCATACCCAGAGGAGGTTGCATATAAAAAAGGACACGGGGAAAATACAAACTCTTCCTCCAATAAAGATCAAACGCAAGCTCGCATTCCAGGAAACGGAAATGCAGCCAAAAGCGAAAGTGGCTAAAGAGAAGACACCACCAAGGTTCTCTCCACAGCAATCTCCATTACATTCGCCACATCTGTCCCCGGTAGCAACCCCACCACTGATGCAGTCGCCAACACACACGGGGATGACCCAAGATGACCCGGATGCATGGGACTTGTATGATGCACCGGTCTCAGACAATAGTCCCGATTGCTACCCGGCAAGGCCATCACCACCTGAGGACAGCACTGCATACATGCAGGTGGTTTCAAGGGCAGCTACATTCCATAATGTAGCAATGCATGCAGAGCCCATAGAGGACGACTTTTTGTTCAACACCTTGTCATCTACCCACAGCTCATACCAAAGCTTGCCAATGCTGCCAGGCATGTTAAAACACGCCAAACAAGTGTTTCAGGACCCAGTAAAAAGCAGAGCCATCACGCCTAGGGTGGAGAAGAAATATAAACCTCCCCCAACTGACCCTGTATATATCACACAACAATTAACTCCTGATTCGGTGGTAGTGGGAGCAGCCCGAAAAAGGGCAAACTCCCAAACCTCAGGAGACGCACCACAGCCCGACAAGGAAAGTCGGAAATTCGATGCAGCAGGCAAGAGGGTGGCAGCACAGGGAGCCAATCAATGGCGGATAGCCCATTCTCAGGCTCTACTGGCTCGATACGACAGGGCACATTGGGATGAAATGCAACATCTCATTCAAAACCTTCCCAAAGAGTTCCAGTAACGTGCCCAACAGGTTGTTGAGGAAGGTCAAACTATTTCGAACAACCAAATAAGGTCGGCTATGGACTCAGCAGACACGGCAGCAAGGACAGTGAACACCGCAGTAACCATTCGTAGGCACGCATGGTTACGGAGCTCCGGATTTAAGCCAGAAATCCAGCAGGCTGTGCTGAGTATGCCGTTCAACGAACAACAATTATTTTGGGCTGGAAGTGGATACGGCAATAGAGAAACTGAAAAAAGACATGGACACGGCCAAAGCCATGGGCGCGCTCTACTCCCCACAGAGCAGAGGCACTTTTGGGAAGCCACACTTTAGAGGGGGGTTTCGTGCCCAAACCACAGAGCCTTCCACCTCACAAGTCAGACTCACTGATCAGGGCCAGTATCAGAGAGGGGGGATTCGAGGACAATATAGGGGTGGACAGTTTCCTAAAGCAGGAGGGAAATTCCAGAGCCCAAAAACCCCACAAACCAAACAGTGACTTCAATGCCACACCCCCCCACCACGCAACACCAGTGGGGGGGGAGACTTACCGCATATTACCACAACTGGGAACACATAACTACGGACGCATGGGACCTAGCCATTTTCCAACATGGTTATTGCATAGAATTCCTACAATTGCCACCAGATGTGCCTCCAAGAGCACACAATATGTCCAAACAACACTTAGACCTGTTACAACTAGAAGTCCAAGCATTGTTACAAAAAGAAGCAATAGAACTAGTACCCAACCATCAAAAAGGAACAGGTGTTTACTCCCTGTATTTCCTAATTCCAAAGAAGGAGAAAACAGTGAGACCCATATTAGACCTCAGAACACTGAGGGGGTCATTCTGACTTTGGTGGGCGGCGGAGGCCGCCCGCCAAAGTCCCGCCGGCAGAATACCGCTGCGCGGTCAAAAGACCGCCGTGGTTATTCTGGGTTTCCCGCTGGGCTGGCGGGCGACCGCCAGAAGGCTGCCCGCCAGCCCAGCGGGAAACACCCTTCCATGAGGATGCCGGCTCCGAATGCGGCCGGCGGAGTAGAAGGGGTGCGACGGGTGCAGTAGCACCCGTCGCGATTTTCAGTGTCTGCATGGCAGACACTGAAAATCTTGGTGGGGCCCTGTTACGGGGGCCCCTGCAGTGCCCATGCCATCGGCATGGGCACTGCAGGGGCCCCCAGGGGCCCCACGACACCCCATACCGCCATCCTCTGCCTGGCGGCCAAAACCGGCAGGAACAGGATGGCGGTATGGGGGTCGGAATCCCCATGGCGGCGATTCCCCAGGGCAGCGGAGAACCGGCGGTACACCGCCGGTTTTCCGTTTCTGACCGCGGCTGTACCGCCGCGGTCAGAATGCCCAAGGGAGCACCGCCAGCCTGTTGGCGGTGCTCCCACGGTCGTTGGCCTGGCAGATTTTACCCCCAGGGTCAGAATGACCCCCTGAATCTTTACATCAAATCAGATCACTTTCACATGGTGACACTTCAAGACGTGATTCTCTTGCTCAAACAACAGGACTACATGTCAACATTAGATCTCAAGGATGCTTATTTCCACATACCCATACATCCTTCCCACAGAAAATACTTAAGATTTGTAATCCAAGGCGTGCATTACCAATTCAAAGTGTTACCATTCGGCATAACAACAGCCCCAAGGGTATTCACAAAATGCCTTGCAGTAGTAGCCCCTCACATCAGGAGACAGCACATTCACGTATTCCCTTACTTGGACGATTGGTTAATAAAAACCAGCACTCAGCAACAGTGTCTTCTACACACACAATACGTCATAAAAACCCTACACAAACTAGGGTTCTCTCTAAACTACCAAAAATCACATCTACAACCGTGCCAAATACAACAATACTTAGGAGCAACAATCAACACACAAAAAGGGATTGCCACTCCAAGTCCACAAAGGGTACAAGCCTTCCAAAATGTAATATTAAACATGTACCCAAACCAACACTATCAAGTGAGGTTTGTAATGAAACTCCTAGGCATGATGTCTTCATGCATAGCCATTGTCCCAAACGCAAGACTACACATGCGGCCCTTACAACAGTGCCTAGCAACACAATGGACACAAGCACAGGGTCAACTTCAAGATCTAGTGTTGATAGACCGCCAAACACACTTCTCGCTTCAATGGTGGAATCCTATAAATTTAAACCAAGGGCGGCCATTCCAAGACCCAGTGCCTCAATACGTGATCACAACAGATGCTTCCATGATGGGGTGGGGAGCACACCTCAACCAGCACAGTATACAGGGACAATGGGACGTTCAACAAAAGCAACTACATATAAATAATTTAGAACTGTTAGCAGTGTTTCTAGTATTGAAAGCATTTCAACCGCTAATAGCCCACAAACACATTCTTGTCAAAACAGACAACATGACAACAATGTATTACCTAAACAAACAAGGAGGGACACACTCATCACAACTGTGTCTCTTAGTACAAAAGATTTGGCATTGGGCGATTCACAATCACATTCGCCTAATAGCACAGTACATCCCAGGGATTCAAAACCAGTTGGCCGACAATCTCAGTCGAGATCACCAACAAGCACACGAATGGGAAATTCATCCCCAGATACTACAAACTTACTTTCTACGCTGGGGAACACCAGAAATAGACCTATTCGCAACAAAAGAAAACACAAAATGCCAAGACTTCGCGTCCAGGTATCCACACCCTCAGTCCAAGGGCAATGCGTTATGGATGAGTTAGTCAGAGATATTTGCTTACGCTTTTCCCCCTCTCCCACTCCTTCCTTATCTGGTAAACAAATTGAGTCAAAACAAACTCAAACTAATACTAATAGCACCAATCTGGGCTCACCAACCATGGTATACAACACTACTAGAGCTGTCAGTAGTACCTCATATCAAACTACCAAACAGACCAGATCTGTTAACTCAACACAAACAACAGATCAGACACCCGAATCCAGCATCGCTCAATCTAGCAATCTGGCTCCTGAAGTCTTAGAATTTGGACATTTAGACCTTACACAAGAATGTATGGAGGCCTTTTAACAAGCTAGAAAACCTACTACAAGACATTGTTACGCAAACAAATGGTAAAGATTTGTTTATTACTGCCATAATAATCAAATTCAACCACTACATGCTTCCGCAAAAAACATCGTAAGCTACTTATTACACTTACAAAAATCTAAACTAGCATTTTCTTCCATTAAAATACATCTCACAGCAATAGCTGCCTATCTGCAGATTACACATTCAAAATCACTCTTTAGAATCCCAGTCATCAAAGCATTTATGGAGGGTTTAAAAAGAATTATACCCCAGAGAACACCACCAGTTCCCTCGTGGAACCTCAATATTGTATTAACACGACTCATGGGTCCACCATTTGAACCCATGCACTCTTGTGAGATGCAATACTTAACCTGGAAAGTAGCCTTCCTAATAGCTATCACATCTCTTAGAAGAGTAAGTGAAATACAAGCATTTACTATACAAGAACCCTTTATACAAATACATAAACATAAAGTGGTTCTCCGTACAAATCCCAAATTCTTACCAAAAGTTGTATCACCGTTCCACCTAAACCAAACAGTGGACCTCCCAGTCTTTTTTCCACAACCAGACTCAGTAGCTGAAAGAGCCTTACATACGTTAGACATTAAAAGAGCACTAATGTATTACATTGATAGAACAAAACAGTTTCGCAAAACAAAACAATTGTTTGTAGCCTTCCAAAAACCTCATGCAGGAAATCCAATATCCAAACAAGGCATTGCCAGATGGATAGTGAAATGTATTCAGACCTGCTATATTAAAGCAAAAAGAGATCTACCTATTACGCCAAAGGTGCACTCCACTAGGAAGAAAGGCGCCACGATGGCCTTTCTAGGAAATATACCTATGACAGAAATCTGTAAGGCAGCCACATGGTCTACGCCTCATACATTCACAAAACATTACTGTGTAGATGTGTTAACAACACAACAAGCCACAGTAGGACAGGCTGTATTACGAACATTATTTCAGACAACTTCAACTCCTACAGGCTAAGCCACCACTTTTGGGGAGATAACTGCTTACTAATCTATGCACAGCATGTGTATCTGCAGCTACACATGCCATCGAACGGAAAATGTCACTTACCCAGTGTACATCTGTTCGTGGCATGAGACGCTGCAGATTCACATGCGCCCTCCCGCCTCCCCGGGAGCCTGTAGCCATTATAAGTTGATGAAACTTGTACATTTGTAAATTTGTAAATATATACTATTTTTATACACATTATGTACATACATACTCACTCCATTGCATGGGCACCTTTACTATATACACAACTCCTTCCTCACCCTCTGCGGGGAAAACAATCTTAAGATGGAGTCGACGCCCATGCGCAATGGAGCCGAAAGGGAGGAGTCCCTCGGTCTTGTGACTCGAAAAGACTTCTTCGAAGAAAAACAACTTGTAACACTCCGAGCCCAACACTAGATGGCAGGATAATGCACAGCATGTGAATCTGCAGCGTCTCATGCCACGAACAGATGTACACTGGGTAAGTGACATTTTCCATACATACATATATATATATATATATATATATATATATATATATATATATATATATATATATATATATATATATATATACACACACACACACACACACAAATTGCTCCTTCAGTCCACAGGAAGACAGGCACTCCGTATATGCAGTCCAAGAAGGACGTTTAATCAGTTCAAATCACAATGGGAACAAAACACGCTCCTGCAAATCTTTTGCCTTTTTTAACCTGCATGCCGCCATATTGCTTTGACTTTTAACACCATACATTGTTGTGTAGCCATTTTAGCTACAGCTTCATACAGGTTATTTTAGCGAACTAGGCCTGCTTCTGTGCACTTTAACCTAGATATATTTTATTCAGCTTTGTTTATTATTTTAACAGCCGCATTTGCGGTCATTTTATTTCTCTCTGTCTAGCTGTTCTTTGCCCAGGTCAGCACTGCGTTCTTAAACAAGACATTTCTTTCACTCTGTGCTTTTCATAAAGGCTGCAGTAAGATAGGTTGCCAGCAAACGTGTTAAAGCTTTATCTCTAGTGTTCATAGAAACATACACATTCTTACGTAGGGATCCTTTCTTGGAACATCAGCTGTTTTATTATAAAACCACTACTTTGACCCATGTAGGTTAGAGGGAGATTCCAGCCAGATGACCACGACTGTATGCTGAGTCCGGAGTGCTTTGCTACAGCTGCCTAAGTACACTACAGGCCTCTTGCTCAGGTATGAGGGATGTCGTCTTCCCAGGGGAACCTGAAGGGCAGAAATAGAGCTTAATATGCTGTGCTCTGACATAGCCTATGTAGGAGCTATTTTAATGAATCTAGTGACAATATGATAGCGTTATTTTTATGCTTTAGTCTCCTTGTCACAATTTTAATCCTGTCATGCTTCATCGTCCTAGTTATTGCAGTACATGCTTTATTATCTAAGATGCAGTTGCTTCAATAAAATCTTATTGAAATATATTCTGCCTCTGATTGTCCTTGTATATGTGAGACTAATGTAACTGAGAGAAACGGATGCGATCTGAGTGACCTTGATTTCCCTGAGGAGTCAGTTGTCATGCGCTCGGCTGCCCCATCATCCCTGCTCTTGGGTGGATATGAGGCACTGCTAGTTAGCCAGAGCACAACCTGTATTAGGCCAACAGGTGTCACCTGTAGTGGGTTTAGACTCAGTCCCCCACAGTGCAAGTGATTCTGCCGCTCAAATCCAGTAGTCTCATTAGAATAATGAGAGCCTACACAACAACATGATGACCCGAACCAAACATTAACGTGATTTTAAAACTACCTAAATCCATTTTCAGCTGGAAGATATAAACCTCAATAATCATCTACAATTATTGAGCAATGATGAAACTTAAATAATGAGTTTGTAGCCTTGTGTTAAATGCAGAATCTCAACTTCACACAATGACCGTGATAAGTTAAATAAAGCGTTGCTTTCTTCCAATAACAGTACCAGTTATTTTTGGTTATAATACTTTCCGATGCATCTCCTGCAATACTGATGTATCCAATTAAAGTGTTTTCAGTTAGTTCACTACTGCTCAGTTTTAACTAAATGCCAGTCTATAATTCCCATTATATGGTTTTCATCATCTACACATTGATAAGTAACATCCCAAAATTACTACGGACTAAATAACCCAATGCATTTCTCAGCCCATCACTAGCCTATTAGCGGCCATCGGTACACACGGATACATCTCATACTCATAATTGGAACATACTTGAAGTCTTTTACATTCAGATACTTAGGTTAAAAATTACAAAAGTAGCGTCTAATACATTATTGCGCCCAATTGGTCAAAATCCCACCACCAATTATGACCCCCTTACGGGCAATATATTAAAGCTCTTCTGCTTATCACCTTTCCCTTCTCCAATCTTTCCGGCCCTGTAAAAATATAATAAAACCAATTTAAAATCATGCAATAATTTCCCATACATAGCTAATTATCTGAAAGCCATGAACATATTAGTCATTCAAAGATGTACATTCAGTTCTTCACTACAGTTCGAACCATGGGGTTCCTTACTGTCAAACCCTATTATATACCTTGATTCCAGATCCGTAGTCCGTAACTTCCTTTCTCTATTTTCCCCTCTCATCATAAGATATTCCATCAGTCACACTGTATTTCACTTCACTAATCTTACCTGCATGTGTTTCCCGCCCATGCCAGGCTACCGGCTAAGCCTCAGCACCATGTTGTATCGCTCTGAGGTGTTGCAGGATTCTCTTGTGGACTTGTAATTTGATGCTGCCCTCCATATATTTTAGGACAGCTACACCTTAGAAGGTGCACTATAAACTCTTTTATTTTTTTTTCTTTTTATTTGGCAGGGTATAAAATGAAAACCTAATCTCAACATAAATAAAGTGATCAGCGCAGTTCATCATAGTATATAAATTAGTAAAAAAGAAAGGGCAAGACAGCAACAATAACCACTCATTATTTTGATACTTTTGCCTGGAATAAAGTGCAAATTTTAAATTAGACCCACCAAAAACCCCTCTAACAATGCTTGCAATTACTAAAGTGCCTAAGCGCCAAAACGAGTTTAAAACCTTTCTTCCATATCAACTATAATTATCACCTAAACGTTAAAGTGACTACGTGCAGGAATAAAAAGCACTTACATGCTGATTATCTATGAGGTCATAACCGAAAACCACCATGGAATGCGAACATACCTGAATCTATCAAAACGTTTCAGAAATATCCATCCACATATAAAATGCATATATATATATATATATATATATATATATATATATATATATATATATACAAAATAATTCCTTAATCCTACCCTTAGAAACATAGATTACAATGTCTGGTAATTTCTAAATTAGGTTTAAAAAGCTCCCACTCCCCCCTCATTTTAAGAAACCTTGAAACTGCTCCCACTCTTTTTGCATATGCTTCTTCAAATCGTTTAGTTCTTTTCACACCAGGATATAATAGTGGGAACATTTGGTGTTTATTCCTTAATTGGAGTATCAAGGAATGTGCCGCTGCAATTGCTAATGAAACAAACCATTGGGAGGACTTCTTAAGTTTATACACTGCTGGGGAGGAGCCAAATAGAGCCAGAGTGACCTTGGGTAATGTAGGATCATGAATTACGTTACTTATCTCCAAAAATACTTCTTCCCAAAAGACCTGGAGCTGAAGAAAACGTGTGCCCAATCTCCATCAATCAATCAATCATTAAATTTATAAAGCGCGCTACGTACCCGGTTTCAAGGCGCTGAAGGAGGGGGGGGGGTGCTGCTGTTGGTCGAAGAGCCAGGTCTTGAGGAGTCTCCTGAAGGTGAGGAGGTCCTGGGTCTGGCGCAGGGGGTTCGGCAGGGAGTTCCAGGTCTTGGCGGCGAGGTAGGAGAAGGATCTGCCGCCGGAGGTCTTGCATTGGAATCGGGGAACGATGGCGAGGGAGAGGTTGGCAGAGCGGAGTTGGCGGGATGGTACGTAGAAGTTGAGTCTGTTGTTCAGGTAGGCGGGTCCGGCGTTGTGTAGTGCTTTGTGCGCATGGGTGAGGAGTTTAAAGGTGATCCTCTTGTCCACGGGGAGCCAGTGGAGGTCCTTCAGGTGGTGGGAGATGTGGCATTGGCGGGGTACGTCGAGGATCAAGCGGGCGGAGGCGTTCTGGATGCGTTGGAGTCGTTGGATGTCTTTTGCTGGGATGCCTGTGTAGAGTGCGTTGCCGTAGTCAAGTCTGCTACTGACGAGGGCCTGGGTCACTGTTTTTCTGGTTTCCGTTGGGATCCATTTGTAAATCCTGCGGAGCATGCGGAGGGTGTTTAAGCAGGAGGAGGAGACTGCGTTGACCTGTTTGGACATGGTGAGGGCGGAGTCGAGGATGAAGCCGAGGTTGCGTGCGTGGTTGGCTGGAGTAGGGGGGGGGTCCCAGCGCGGTGGGCCACCAGGAGTCATCCCAGGCCGAGGGGTTGCGTCCGAGGATGAGGACTTCGGACTTGTTGGAGTTTAATTTCAGGCGGCTGTTTCTCATCCACTCGGCGATGGATTTTAATCCCTTGTGGAGGCTGGCTTTGGCGTTGCGTGGGTCATTGGTGAGGGAGAGGATGAGCTGGGTGTCGTCGGCGTAGGAGAGAATGCTGAGGTTGTGCTGACGGGCCACTTGTGCGAGGGGTGCCATGTAGACGTTGAACAGCATCGGGCTTAGCGAGGAGCCATGGGGGACTCCGCAGGTGAGGTTGGTGGCTTCGGAGCGGAAGGGTGTGAGTCGGACTCTCTGGGTTCTGCCGGAGAGGAATGAGGAGATCCAGTTGAGGGCTTTGTCTTGTATTCCGGCTTCGTGGAGATGTGTTAGTAGGGTGCGGTGGCAGACCGTATCGAAGGCAGCGGAGAGGTCCAGGAGGATGAGGGCTGCAGTTTTGCCGTTGTCCATTTGCTGTCTGATGTCATCTGTGGCGGCGAGGAGCGCAGTCTCGGTGCTGTGATTGCGTCTGAAGCCGGATTGGGAGGGGTCTAGGATGGTGTTGTCCTCGAGTTAGTGGGTGAGCTGGGCGTTGACGATCTTCTCGATGACCTTCGCTGGGAAGGGGAGGAGGGAGATCAGGCGGAAGTTTTTGAGGTCGTTGAGGTCGGCCTTGGGTTTCTTGAGGAGGGCTTGGATATCGGCGTGCTTCCAGCTGTCCGGGAAAGTCGCAGTATCGAAGGATAGGTTAATGATCTTTCGAAGTTGGGGGGCGATGGTGGAGTCGGCTTTGTTGTTGACGTGGTGTGGGCAGGGGTCTGAGGGGGATCCTGAGTGGATGGAGTTCATGGTCTTTCGAGTTTCGTCGTCATCTACGTGGGTCCAGGTGGTGAGGCGGACGGCGTAGGAGGAGTTGTCGGTGGTGGGGTCTGGCGGAGGTGTGGTGTTGAGGCTGTCGTGGATGGCGGCGATTTTCTGGTAGAAGAAGGTGGAGAGTGCGTCGCAGAGTTTCTGGGATGGTGGGACGTCGTTGACGTTGACGCTGGGGTTGGAGAGCTCCTTCACGATGCAGAAGAGCTCCTTGCCGTCATGTGCGTTGTTGTTTAGGCGTTCTGTGAAGTGGGAGCGTTTGGCGAGTCGGATAAGTTGGTGGTGCTTGCGGGTGGCTTCTTTGTGGGTTGCCAGGCTGACGGGTGTGCGCTCGAGAAGCCATTTTTTCTTAAGTTTCTGGCAGGTGCGTTTGGAGGTGATGAGTTCGTCTGTGAACCAGGCTGCTTTTTTCTTTTCTTGGTTGACGGTGGGCCTCTTGAGTGGTGCGAGGGTGTTGGCGCAGTTGAGGATCCACTGTTGGAGGTTGATGGCGGCGGAGTCCGGGTTGGTCGGCGGGTTCTTGGCGAGGGTGCTGGTTAGTTGGTCCTCAGTGACTTTGCCCCAGCGGCGGTGCGGCAGTGGTGGGGTGCGGTGGTGTTCGGTGTGTTTCTTGAATGTGAAGTGGACGCAGTGGTGGTCGGTCCAGTGGAGTTCGGTGGTGTGGCTGAAGGAGATGTGGTTGCTTGCAGTGAAGAGAGGGTCTAGCGTGTGGCCGGCGATGTGGGTGGGTGTGTTGACCAGTTGTCTGAGTCCGAGGTTGGAGAGGTTGGTGGCCAGTGCTGCGGTGTTGGCGTCGTTGTTGTTCTCCAGGTGGAAGTTGAGGTCTCCAAGGAGGATGTAGTCCGTAGAGGCGAGGGCGTGGGTGCTTGCGAGGTCGGAAATGGTGTCACTGAAGGGGGCTCTTGGTCCTGGAGGTCGGTATATGAGAGTTCCTCTGAGGGTAGTGTTGGAGTCTTAGTGATATGTTGCACCTAGTTAACTTGGTTACTTTTTCTAAAAACACCGCTACCACTGTTTGGGCAATAGCCTTTCTAAGAAATCTATACTGGTTGCCCAGTCCTAATAACTTGTTCTCAAAAATATATTAACCAATGCAGACAACTCAGTCTTTAATTCCCTATAGTTATTCTTTAAGAAACATTTTATCTGTCTAAAACATATCTAACTCTAGAGTGCCATTCCCAAAGGACTGGGTAACTTGATCCCATGATTTTTAAGATGAGCCTACAAAAAAAATCGCCCAATTTTCTAAAGCCCTTCTCCTCCCAGCAAGATAGAATAGATTGCGGGACCGTCACCCCCCACATTCGTGTATCCTCGAGTCAAGGATAGGCATGACATGGAGAAATGTCCCATGGCTTCTAAAGAGCCTGTAGTGATTGTACCAAGAGACCTAGAGTCTTATGCCTCATTTTGTTAGATAATTTTGCAGTCTTACGGAGGACCGCACTTTCCTTTACCATAAGATTCAGCAAAAAACAATCAAGTCCAGAGTCTCTGGTAGAGGGCCTAGTAAGATGATCGAAGAGAGCCGCCTGATAGTAAGTCTTGATATGGGGAAGCACCAAACCCCCTTGTTCTACCTCCAATTCTAATATTGGCATTTTGACCCTAGGATTCCTATTCTGCCACATACATTTTTCGAAAAGCTGACTTAGTTTCATGAAAATAGGCACTAGGGACTGACAGAGGTAGATTAATAGAAAGAAAAAAAATAAAAAGGGGCAAAATTGACATTTTAATTAATGTGACTCTCTCTATTAAAGTAAGCAGCAATAAAGTCCATCTTGCTAATAGAGCTTTTACTTTATTCAGAGTTGCGATATAATTGTATTAGAAAAGGTCTGCAGGATTATTAGTCAAATATATACCTAAATACCTTGCTGCTTGCTGAGAGAGTGTTTGCAAACATGATGGTAAATAGGCTTTAAATGCATTGAATGAGAGAAATTTTGTTTATAACCGCCTACTTTTGTGTATCCTGCAATTGCATCTAATAGCCACAAAATATTCTCTCTATCTGCTTTTAGGTATAATATTGCATCATCCGCAAATAATTTATTTTAGACATAGCTTCCAGTAGGGAGAGCTATTAAATTGTTCCCCTGAACTTTAATGGCCAAAGGTTTGATTAAAAAATGTAAACAAATTGGAGCCCTGGTACCTTGTTTTATCCTAACTCTGCCTGCTTCTATAGTATTAACTATCACCCTTGCCTCAGCACCAGAGTATAAGTTCTTCAACGCTTCCAGAAACTGTGCTGGGAAACCAAATCAATCTAAGCTGAAAAACAAAGCCTGCCAGTTCACCAAATCACTTTTCAGGAGATCCCAATGCTTGTTTAAAATGGCTGTGAGTAAAAAATCAAATTCCTATTGCAGAGTGGTACAGGCATTTATTCTCAATGATTCCTCCACATCAGTATCTGAACTCACTCACATCCATGTTTCTCTCCCCCGCTCATAGATGTGATTGAGAGTTTGTATACTGATGTGGGTGAATCATTAAGAATACATTTCTATACCATTCTGCAAGAGAATTTGATTTTATTTTTTACGCAGGAACGGAAGGACCAACCACAGCACAGGCCTTGGTGAGGCAATGGAAAAACAAGAGGAAAAGACAGAGGAAGAAGGGAAGAGGAGGTTAGAACAAAGGAATTGCTCAGAGAAAATCAAGAGAAGGTGACCAGTAGCAACAGAAGATATTGAAAGACATTAATATGGTCTTAAATCTATTGGTTATGGAATTAAGTGAAAAGGACATGGAACAATTTTCATTAGGACTTTCCTGTTGCAGTGTAAACAAATATGACTGTGCAAAGCAGAATAGATCTGTTTACACTTGCAAGAAAATGTAAATTGATGAAGATTCATAAAATTAATAATAAGACACAATCCATTAAATGTAGGAACAGCATACAGTAATCTGTTGATTAAGGATATACATGTGATGAAAGAATTGTGGGAACTAAAGAGGGATGCCACAGAGGTGATAGATGAGGAAATGGTAGCTACAAGGTTGGAAAATGAAGGTGTATGTATCTCAGAAGGAGGAGGTTTGGACTTCAAGCCTAAGACTTTACCAATGAGCAGTGGGGGTTTGATAGATCAATCTGTGGAGGTGGTCATATCAACAGAAATGATTTGAACTTACTTTTAATCAGTAATATCAGTGATACCAAGATTGATTTCCTAGAAGTGAGTGTGACAATTGAGAACAACAACATACAGACATCATTACACAGGAAACCCAGTGTGAGGAACAGTATTTTGCATGATATTAGTTTTCACCCTCTTCCTCTAATAGAAAGTATTCCTTAAGGGGAATTGTTCCAGGCCAGAATAATCTGGAGTACAGATGCGAGTTTTGAGGAAGTCAGAAAGGATATGGTACCGAGATTAAGTGTAAGAGTGCATAAGGAAAACACACTAAAGGAGGCTTTCAGAAAGATACATGATTCTGTTTAAGGAAGAAGTGGAAAAACAGTTAAAATTCACCTTTAACCCCTTCACTGCCAGGCCTTTTCCCCCTCCTGTGCCGAGCCTTTTTTTGGCTATTTGGGGCAGTTCGCGCTTAGGCCCTCATAACTTTTTCTCCACATAAGTTACACATGCCAAATTTGCATCCTTTTTTGCCAACATCCTAGGGATTCTAGAGGTACCCAGACTTTGTGGGTCCCCCTGAAGGAGACCCAGAAAGTAGCCAAAATACAGAGAAAACTTCATTTAAAAAACAAAAAATTGGAAAAAAGGGCTGCAGAAGAAGGCTTGTGCTTTTTTTCCCTGAAAATGGCATCAACAAAGGGTTTGCAGTGGTACAATCACCATCTTCCCAGCTTTCAGGAACAGGCAGACTTGACTTAGAAAACCACATTTTTTTCAACACAATTTTCACATTTTACTGGGACATACCCCATGTTTCCTATTTTTTGTGCTTTCAGCCTCCTTCCAGTTAGTGACAGAAATGGGTGTAGATCCTACACGTGTTTCCTACAGAAAATACAGCTGAAATAAAAGAACATTGAAATTGAGGTGAAAAAAAACAGCCATTTTTCTCCATGTTTTACCCTGTAACTTTTTCCTGTGATGTCAGATGTTTGAAAGCAATATACCGTTACGTCTGCTGGACTCTTCTGGTTGCGGGGATATATAGGGCTTGTTGGTTCATCAAGAACCCTAGGTACCCAGAGCCAATAAATGAGCTGCACCTTGCAGTGGGTTTTCATTCTATGCAGGGTATACAGCAATTAATGTATAAAATATAAAAAGTTAAAAATAGGTATCAAGAAAACCTTTGTATTTCCAAAATGGGGTGTTGAGAAGCAGTGGTTATTTGCACATCTCTGAATTCCGGGGTGCCCATACTAGCATGTGAATTACAGGGCATTTCTCAAATAGTCGTCTTTTTTTACACACTGTCTTACATTTGGAAGGAAAAAATGTAGAGAAAGACAAGGGGCAATAACACTTGTTTTGCTATTCTGTGTTCCCCAAGTCTCCTGATAAAAATGGTACCTCACTTGCGTGGGTAGGCCTAATGCTCGCGACAGATGGAAGATGGGTGAAGATATGGCCAACAGTAATGTGCCCCCATGGGGAGCGACCCTTACCCAAGGGGCTGCCCCCTAAAGAAAACACACACATTAATCCCTGGTGCCTAAGTGGTTTCTGATTCCCCCTCCCCTTCCCAAACTCTCCCTCCCCTTCCCAGGGGAGCGACCCATGCGTGAAATTGGCGCAAAACAAATATCCCCAGTGCCCAGTGGTAACAAAAATTGGCCGATCTGCCCCCACGGGGGGCAGAAATGGTCTAAATACAATTTGCCCTCCAAGGGAGCGACCCTTGCCTAAAGGAACGCTCCCCACCTCTAAAAAACAAAAATTATCCCTGGCGCCTAGAAAAGTTGATAATCAGAAGAGCTATAATACTTAACCCGTAAGGGTTTCATAATTGGTGGTAGGAATTTGTCAACTTGGGCCCAAAAATGTATTATAGATGCTGGTTTGGTAATTTTTAACAGATGTATCTGAATGTAAAATAGTTCAAGTATGTTCAGATTATGAGTATGAGCTGTATCCGTGTCACTTCAACATGAACTTTGGTGCAGTGATGTTGAAAACGGGAAAGATTCTAATAACCGATGGTCGCCATTAGGTTGGTGATGTGCAGAGAAATGCATTTGGTTATTTAGTCAGTAGTAATCGTGGGATGTTACATATCAATGTGTAGATGATGGAAAATGAGTGTTTATCAGAACCGTAATATGGGATTTATAGACTCGCATTTAGATAAAATTGGGCAGTAGTGAACGAACGGAAAATACTTTATTTGGATACATCAGTATTGTAGAAGACGCATCCGAAAGTATTATAACCAAGAATAATGGGTATTATTTGAAGAAAGAGATGCTTTATCAACCTATCACTGTCATTGTGTGAAGTTGAGATGCTGCTCTTCACACAAGGCTACAAACTTGTTATTGTTCAATATTGCTCAATAATTGTGTGTGATTATTGAGGTTTATATATTCCAGCTGAAAATAGATTTAGGTAATTTTAAAATCTCGTTATTGTTTGGTTCTGGAGATCACGTTTGGCGTTAAGTCACAGCAATATGGTGGCAAGAAGGTTGACAAAGGCTAAAGGTCTGCCAAAGCACGTTCTGTTCCCGTTGCAATTTTAACAGAATAAACTTTCTTTTTTGACTGCCAATACGGAGTGCCTGTCTTCTTATGGATTGAAAGAGCAATGCAGTGCGGCAACAGCTTAAAAAAGGGTTTCTACTTATACCTGTAAGATACTTATATTTTCGTGGTAAAAGGCATATTCGTGGAAAAAAGGAATGTTGTAAAGACTGATTTGTTGTTCCGGCATCATTGTAAAGGAATTTGTGGTTAAGGCAATTATGGTTCCGTCTTACAACCCTTTTGATAATGTGTGTGAAACATACAGGCTGAGCCCGGAGCACTTTATTTGGGGGCTCTGTTAACCCTTTGGAAATGGTTTTGGGGATCCACAAAAGGTGCCCAGAACCGGCTGAGCGCCTAACAGTATTGTTCACTCATGACCACCAACGTCAGGTTGTCACTCAAATTTATAGTGCACTGCTGAGCCATCTGCAGATCCCGGGGGAGGAGTTAAAATCGAGACTGGTGGAAATTGACCTAGACTTCCTGAAAATGGTGTCTGGAGTCTGTGAAAAAGTGTCAATGAATGCCAGGCTGCGGTACACCCAGTTTAATATCATACACCACACTTATCTGACACCAGAAAGAGTGGGATGCATGTATACAGGGGCGTACTCTGCCTGCCCTGTAACCATTAGGTGCTGGGAGGAAGTGCTGCTTTATGTGGAAGAATTGACCATGGTCACCTTCCCCGTCGACATTTTGGAGTCACTACTCTGGGTGCGCCCAACATTATACAAGTATAAGCACATTAATAGATTTGTCAATCTGGCCATGGTGTTGGCAGAACATGTTATTGCTGTGGTGTGGAAATCCACAAATGCACCCCCCTGCTCCAGAGATGGATAACTGACCTGCAGAAGTGGGCTATTGCAGAGGTAACTGTTCAGTCTAACATATGGCATCAAATGCAGGAGGAAGGGAGATACGATAAATGGGATGTATTTATTGACAACTAGGAAAAGTTGGATTATCGACCACCATAGGCAAGTGACCTACATTTATGATTATATTACTGGCATGAGTGGCTGACTTTGAGCAATACCTTGTGACAAGACTTCTGTGGGTGCCGGGCCACGATCCCCTAAGACACAAGTGTGTGTCACTGACAGTGTGGACCCTAGGTATATTTGTATTATGTGTTGTCTGTAAACTTGAGAAACAGCATATCACTATGATAATGTACCTGGTATGGTAGACTGCCTCCAACTGGCCCAATAAAAATAACTGATTACTTGCTTTGGTTATTTGCATTGTTGTAAACAAAATGCAGTAAAGCTGTTAAATATATCTAAGCTGTCAACTCCCAAGTACTACACCAAGATAATCCAAATTCAAGTAGTAAGAGCAAAAAAACATTTTTGCAGATATTTGTGAATTAAGTCTTTGATATTGATATCAATAAATAACTTAGGGTAACATTTAGAGCAGCATTCATTATATAGTTTACTGTTATGTATTCCAACCATTTTTTGTATTAAACTCCTTAGTGTAATTTAAACATTGAATGACATTTACCTGTCATTTTATAGATCTCGTAAGTTTGACCAAAGATCTAAAAGTATATCACATGCATGTAAGGCAGAACCTGGCTCTGGAACCCTTCATGTAGGTTTCCCACAGAATCTGATAGAGACTTCTAGTTGCAGATTCCTTACCTTGTTAATTTTCCCCAGGTATCAGTCTGGATCAGGAGATTTTTCTTGAGCAGTACCCCTGTGCGCTCTTAGGTGGCATCAATTGCTCCATGTATGTGATTGGGGTAATCTGCGCTGGACATGACGTTGCTGGTCCTATATAGGTGCCACCCTGGCACACTGATGTCAATTATTTTCTTCCTGTGCCAGCCAGCGCTGATCCATAGAAAAGTACCCCTCAGTCAATTTTCGATTGGCCTTTTTCGACGTTTTGTCAAAGTTTTTTCAAATTGTATAACTCCTGGTGCGTCGAGAATGTCATCTAGGAAGACCGGGTTAAAGCCTTGCAGGTTCTGTAAGTGGTCGATGACGGTGATGGATCTGCACCTCGTCTGCCTTTGGTATCTGGAGCGCGACCACGACCCAAAGTTGTACTCTGATTGCCTGTCCATGAATCAGAAGGCTTTGAGGAAGCTGTCCCTAAACCTAATTGGGGCTCGGTGCTCGGCTCCGTGTAAGTCCTGATTTCGGTCGAGAGGATGGTCTCGGGATCGGTTACTGAGCCCCCCGCCCATTTTTTTCGTCCCATTCCAAGTCCTTGGGATGTTCAGGATAAGTCAAAGCTGTAGGAGGTTGGCCCTCTATGTAGTGTGCAAAACATTGTACACTGTGCAGGGGGTCCGGGCAACCACATGCTGGTTTACAGAGGTAAAAACTAGACCACCTATTGCTCTAATAGTTAGGGTAATCTTGGAGAAGTGCAAAGCATTTGTTGTACTCACAGTATCAGTAATGCAGGACACACTCAAAAGAATGACTCAATACCAATTTACAAAATACTTCAGAGTTTTATAAAATGTTTAAGACCAAGATCATCAAAATCGGGTAAGTACTTTTTAAGTTATGAATTTTCAAAGTTTAGAAAATGTCTCAGTTCTGAGTGTTATTACGCACCAAAGGAATCAAAGGAGAAATACTTTAAAAAATGCATATAAAATCAGGCAATGCATTTACCAGTGTCTCCTCTCGGTTGCAGTTCGAGGTCGTCAGTGGGCCCTGTGGACCACCTGGAGAAGTTTGGGCGACTCCAGGTTTCGGCAGGAGCAGCTGCAGAAAGTTTTTGGAGCTGATGCAAGCCCACTGCGGGGGACCACTTGGAAAAGCACTGCACAGGTGAACTTCAAGGTGAGTCCTGTGGGTCCCCTTTGAGTGTCGAGGTCGCAAGGAGTGGGGGACCCTCATAACACAGCTAAACCTTCGGTGCAGGGCCAAGGGCAGCTGGGTGCAGAGCAAATCGGCGAGCCAAGAGCTGTACACAAATGTGCTCTTGGAAGCAGGAGGTTGATCACTTTGAGGGTCGGTTGCAGGTCATCAAGGTCACATTGGTGGGAGGTCCTGGTGTTTTTGGAAGTCCCTATACTGGGGCTTCTTCCTGGTCCTGGAAGGCAGGGTTTGGTGTCTTTTTCTTGATGCAGTTGGACTTCAGTACTCGAGCCTTAGGTCTTCTTTGTTGCTGGTTTTTTTGTGTCCTTGGAATCTGATCTGCAGGTCTAGGGGTGGCCACTAAATACTTCATTTAGTGGGCGTTTATGGGAGTACCGAGTAGTGACCAAATGGGTCTTTCACCTTAGGGTGGCTACATCCACTTAGTGACCACTTCCAGTGGACAGAGGTCACTTCCCTATCCCTGATTGGGTATTTTCCTACCTTGCAAGATGGAGGAAAATGAAATAGAGGGGTCACCTCTCATGCTGCACCTTAGAGGTGGTGCAAGCTGAGGCTGACCACTTATCCTGTCCTTTGTGTGTTTTCCCGCCATTGCTCCCACCAAAAGTGGGGGTTTGCAACAGAGGCAGCCATCTGCTGCTAGCAGCAGGCCTGGGGGTTGAGTTTCAGAGGCGGTAAGCCCTTTGAGCTTGCTGGTAGAGCAGTGCACATTCCTGAGGAGTAAGGTGTGACACCTCCACTGATGAAAGACTTTGTTCTGGGACCCAGGAAGCAGGAGGTCTCACCCCAGGGTTTCAGAATCTTGTCTGGTGATGGCAGGCTGGCTGTGACCGGTCAGCAACCGTGCCAGTGTTAGATAGCCTTGCAGGAAGTCACCTCTAAGATGGTCCCTGGGTAAATTTTGCTATAAATGCAATACTGGTACCAGATTGGATGTATCATTCTGAGTTATTTGATACCAAGCAACCCAGGGTTCAGAGTAGCCATCATTTAGGTGTGAAGCTCCTACTGACCAGTGTCCAGCACATGCCTGCTCTGTTCACTTACTAAGTCCCAGGTTTGACAAGGTCACAGTAAGGGCATGTTGGTCATGTATCTATGCCCATAATTACAGTATAGTGCACCCTGCCTTAGGACTGGAAGGCCTGCCATGGGGTTAACTTACCTATATTGCATGGAGTTTACAGTGGACAGGGCACACAGGCTGTGTGCCATGTTAAGTTTGCATTTTAGGATTGCACCAAGACACTCAGCCTGCAATGGCAGTGCTGGGTGCATCTGGATGCATGGCTCATGAGGGTGGCGCAATATGTTCTGCTGCTCTTAGGGGTCTACCATTAGTACCCCATGTCCTAGGTGCCATTTACTAGAGACTTATAGTGGCAGCTAAAGGTGTTACCACTTGTGCCAATGCATCACAAGAGTTTTGGGAAAAGGATCTGGCCGATGGAACATGGTTAGCAGGGGCCCTGGACTCTAACAACTTTGAGACCACACCAGATACCAGGGAAAAACTGGGGCCTTGCCATCACAAAAGATACCTTTTCTCACAGAGGCATAAGAAGAAGTTGAAGAAGGCAAAACGATCTTCTACTTCACCACCTCCATCAGCCGACAAAATGAGGGAGCAAGAGTGTTGGCAATTGAGAACGCCATCTGCGGATCCTGCAACTGGGCCGACCATGCTTCCCCAAGTTTCCAGGGTATGTTTTGAGCTCTGTCTAGCTGAAAGAGTTTTATGAGGCTATGAGCTTCATCTTTGGGCAGTTCGACTCTGCTGGCACGCCTTCGGGCCCGCAGAGTCGGAAGGGGCCTCTTGGGGTTCCACACCAGCAGCTTCGGCCTCGGCTCCGAGGTGCACCCATGGATCCATTTATAGATCTGAACCGGTGCCGGTCGTATCACTTGAACCTTCCCTTGCGCCAGTTCCAACGTCACGCCCATCCTCATTGCCGACTCCAACACGGAGCTGGGTGGACATCGTATGACGCCGGCAGGAACCTTGCCTCCTATTTTGGATCCTGAGCTTTATTACTATGGGCTAGGTTATGGTGAGGAAGGAGTGGGATTGCTGGACCCTTTAGCTCCAAGACCCCATGGACTGGCATACGGAACGGGATGAAGTTGTGGACTAGCTACGTCCTGGCATGCTCTCTCCCTCTACTGTGGCTACGGAGGAGGGTGCTTCATATTCATTGGTGGTGCAGAGAGCAGCCGAGGTCCTGTACCCAGAGCTGCCTTCAGTGGCAGTCAGGACTAACCTCCTGACAGACACGCTGCAGGCTGGGGCTTCATCCTCTGAACCCCTGCTCCTTTTTAATGAAGCCCTTACGGACGTCCTTCTGGGCACTTGGTCCAAACCCAGCAAGAGGCCTCCTGTGAAAAGGACTATTGCCCTCCGCCATTGCCCTGCACCGGGTGACCCAGGTTTCCTAATGCAACACCCCACCCCTGAGAGTCTAGTTATCCAGGCCTCCACTTCCTAGGGTGCGTTTCCTTCTGCAACCACGGATAGGAAATCTGAGAAGCTGGACACACTTGGGAAGATGTTTTCTTCCGCCCACCTGGCATTGCGTTCTGTGAAAACTGCATGCCTTTTGAGTCATCATTCCTAACACTGTGGGATACAGTTGTGCAAGTTCCACCATAGGTCCTGGAGGAGTCCCGGGCTGTACTTCCCAAGCAGTTGCTGATGGGAGAGATGCAGCAAAGTTGAATGTGGATTGGACACAACCAAACCGAATCACAGAGCGGTTACATAGCTAGTGGCCCTTAGGCACCACGTCTGGATGAGGACATATGGCTTTTCAGGGGATGTCCAAGCTAACATTATGGTCATTCCCTTTGATGGCTCTTCTCTTTGGAAAGAAAGCAGACTCAGCGTTTGAGTGCTTCAACGATTCTCATGCTACGGCTAGGTCCTTGGGCCTTGTAGCGGTCCCTCATCCCCCTCAGTCTACTTTTTGCCCCTTTCATGGCTACAGAAGGGGCTCCCAGCCTTGTCCATTCCCCTCAAGGCACCTTGCTGTGTATGCTGCCCAGCCTCTACATGGCTGGGGGACATGGGATTTACCGTCCTCATGGATCAGGGAGCCAGCGGTCTGCCCAGCAGCCGTCTGCCCCCTGCAGCTGCCTCCAAACTTTCCTAGTCTGAAACTTCCCCACTAGGGACCAGTCGGAAGCAGGATCTGTCATCACCTGCCCCACTGGCAGTCCATCATGGCAGACGGATGGGTTTTTCAGGTAGTCCAAAGGGGCTACTCCCTCCCCTTTGAAACTACTGCTCCGTCCATGCCACCATCTTACGATTGAGTGCTGGAGGATCACTTGGCACTTCTCTACGAGGAACTTACTGCTCTCTTGGCCAAGGGAGCCATAGAAAAGTAGGTTGTGGTTGTTATTCCTGCTACTTGCAGGTGCACAAAAAGTCTGTACCTTATTCTAGACCTTCAGTCCCTCAATCTCTTTCTCAAGAAGAAGTTCAAAATGCTCACTCTGTCTCAGGTTTTATCTGCCCTGGGCCAAGGAGATTGGATGGTAGCATTGGACTTCTTTCCATATCCCCGTCTTGCCTGCCCACAGACATTACTTGTGATTCATTTTGGGCCACAAGCACATTCAGTTCACTATACTTCCTTTTGGCCATTCCAGCGCCCCTCGGGTGTTCGCCAAGGTAATGGCAGTGGTCACAGCTCATCTACGCAGGTCAGAGGTTTCAGTCTTCCCCTACCTCGATGACTGGCTGTAGAAGGTGGGCTCGCCCCAGGCTGATGTCTCCCACCACCAGACTTAGCAAACCTGCATGCTCTGGGGTTTACTATAAACGTGCCAAAGTCACACGTTAACTCCCTCTCAGACGCTCCCTTTAATCAGAGCTGTTCTGGACAAGGTGCAGTTTCGGGCTTTTCCTCCCGAGCGGGCAGTCAAGGATATTGAGGCCATGATACGGATGTTTCAGCCTCTATCCTGGAGTTTGGTAAGAATGACTCTGAGGCTGCTGGGCCTCATGACCTCCTGCATCCTGCTGGTGACACATGCCCAATAATGTGCAAGACATTATTGGTTACCTCTTGAACTTTCAAAAAGCAGTGGTCACATATATACCACAAATTCACCTGCGCTTAGCTGCAGTTACAACCAATGTGCAGAATAGGGAACACTCATGTGCATTAGAATTCTGATTGTTAGGGTCTTCATGGAGGGTCTTAATAGGGTTATACCCCTCACTCTATCCTAGCGTTACGCCTGCTCCCATTGAAAATCTCAATGTAGTCTTCAGCAGACCCATGGCACCACCCTTTGAAACTTAGTATCCATGCCTCCTTCAGTTCCTCTCCTGAGGTTGGCTTTCCTGGTGGCCATTAGCTCTCACAAGCGTAAGTGAAATGCAAGGGCTCACCGTACAAGAGCCCTTCTTCATACAAGTCTACAAATACAGGCTTGTTCTCTCCCTAAGGTGGTGTCTCCTTCCACCTTAACCAAACCATAGAGCTCCCAGGCTTCTTACCACAACCGGAGTCTGCTGCAGAAAGCACATTGCAACTATCCAATGTCAAAAGAGGCCCCATGTATAACATTGACAGGACCAAGCATTTCTGTAAATTGGATCAGCTCTTTGTTGCCTTTCTGAAACCTCACATAGGGCACCCCATCACTAAGGCAGGCATAGTCCGGTCACTCATCAAATGTATACAAATGTGCTACCACAAAGCGAATGGTTTACTACCTGCTCTGCCCAGGGTGCACTCTATTCGTGAGGAAGCGTGACCACTGGCCTTCCTAGAGGATATCTGTATGGCAACCACACACCTTTACCAAGCACTACAGTGTGAACATCTTAGCCCAACAACAGCCATGGTGGAACAGACTGTGGTAGGGGACCTTGTTCCAGGCATCTGCATCATCCACATTCTAGCCACCACTTCTGGAGGGCACTGTTTTACAGTCTAAGCTAAGCATGTGTATCCTCAGCCACACATGGTGTGAGTGGAAAATGCTACTTATCCTGTGAACATCTGGTTGTAGAGTGTAGTGCTCACATGCATCCATCCTCATTTTGTAGGTGCACGCATGCATGGTGCAAGCACCTCCAAACTTATACAGGCAGCTGTGTCTTACGCTTTTTTTTTTTTATTCTTATTTAGCCATGCTGCACCGCATCGCTAACGACCATTACCAAAGCCAACAGATCCCCTTCAAAGGAGAGGCGTATTGGCTTTGCCAGTGCTTGTTAGGTGAATGAAGCAAAGGAAATGGAAACATTTTCCAACAAGTAATTTCATCCCGCCTTTTTGGCAGACTATCTCCACAGGTGAGAAGTGAGGATCCCAAACCTATTCCTGTGAGCTGGCAAGGAGCTGTGGGCCTATTTTTTTCATTTTAACACAATTGAGGGTTTGAAAGCAGTACAATTTTTAAATAGTAAGTGTGGAGGAGATAGGAGGATGGTAAATCCCTTACCTATTTTTCTGGTCTAACTTAATGAACCAAGTCCAAATCAACCAGGCTTTCTTCAAGCAAATTCCTCCTAGTTAGATTAAATAAAACACTGATGTTGTTAATCTAGAACAACATCTTTCTGCTTGACAAGCCCGGCTGGAAAAACATAAATTCAAGGTATTCTGCTGCATGTTTAAGTTATGTTGACATGATGCAATTCTTTTTGAGACAACTTATTTTGGATTGGAAGTTTTGCAACAGGGAACTGTCTGCTACTATTGCGGGTGAGGAGCACTTCAACTGGAATCATCTACCATTCTGACTGCCTGGGAATGACTGTAAGGCTGCATAGGGTTTGTTTGACTCCAGGTTCAACAATGCAGATTCCATTGCTCTTCAAAGGACTCCTGCAGGGATCTCATTTGTAGCCTAGTGTTGGAAATTATGACTATACAGAAAGCCAATTACTTTACGAGACAATAGATGTGCTCAGCTCTTAGATGTCAGCAGTTTTCATTTCTCTGAATTGATGACACTTTTCTGAAGGATCGCCTGCAATAGGCATTGTATCACAGTACGTGTGTCAATGTTAAGCTGGACTGTAATGATAATCAGTCAGATAGGATGCTGAAGAACCAGGGCTTGAAACATGGGTGCATGCTTGCACCCGTGTTATTCAGTCTTTTTGAAGCAGGTATGGCAGACTAAAATCAACAGTGTGGGTTTGACTGGACCCAAGTTGAGCTCCCAGCATAGGCATTTTCTGCAACACGGTTTCACTTTTTGAGAGAGGATATGTTGTATGGTACATATGCAATATTTTATTGGAAAGAGCAAACAAATACAACTATATGGTTGTTTGCAATCATAAGTGAGCCTCGCATAACTAATCATGCGTCTTGAAAAGTCCAAACAAATCCATTAATATTTGCCCTAATTCGACCTAAAACAGTATGCACTTCGTAACCTCGTATATAGGATGGTTGCATTCCCTGAAAGGCTAGTAATATGTATAGATCTAATTCAGTGTACAACTTTCAGATTATTTTTTAGACTCGCACAGTCTTGTACTCAGAGTCAGATTAGAATTTAGTTTACATTTGTAATCCTTAAGAATAATTTCACAATTTTTCTTTTGCTGCTATATTTTCTGTGGGCCAACTGAAAATACTTTAAGATTTCTTATATTGTAGGAATTTCAAAAGAACAAAGGGAAGCAGAACAACAAGTTACTTACTTACCTTTGGTAACGCCTTATGTGGTAGAAACATATTCCAGTTGCAGATTCCTTACCTTGTGAATTTCCCCAGGGGTCATTCTGGATCCTGAGATTTTTATTGAGCAGTACCTCTGTGCGCCATTAGTTGGTGTCAATCGGCTATTCCGTCATCGGCATCGTCCATGCCAGATATGATGTCACGAGTCCTATAGAGACACCACCCAAGCGCACTGATGTCAGTTCCTTTTCACAACTTCCATGCCAACAGCGCATAGCTGTGAAGAACACTAACTGCTGGTGCGTCAAACCTAGGGCCCTGAAGGGGAGTCCCTGTCACTAGAAATCAGTTTGCAGAGTGGGGAGTATGGGTGGGTTGTTAAGTAATCTACAACTAGAATACATCTGTGCCAGATAAGGCGATACCGATGGTAAGTAACTTGTTCATCTGAAAGCAACTTCTGGTTGCAGATTCCCTACCTTGTGAATAGATACTCAAGCTATACTATCCCCAGAGGAGGGTCTGCGAGCCAAGATCAAACTAGAAAGTCCTGCAGGACCGAATGGGCAAAGTACCCATCCCTACGGACCTGACTGTCCAGGCAGTAGTGTTTGGTTGGGGTAAGCTTTCCCTGAGATGGCCCAACACACAACCTTGCAAAACATGGATCTGTAAATGTTGTAGTTGAGTCTTGGTAGGCACCCTGTCTATGTGTGATCTTGGCACTGCTGCCACTGTTGATCGGCCAGTCATTGAGTGTGGGAAAGACATGTGTGCCTTCACTTCGCAAATGCACAGCCACCACTGCTAAGTATTTTGTATTTTGGACCCCAAAAGCACATTGAACTGGTAGTGTTGTCCACCTACCAGAAAGCAATCGTACCACCGATGAGCAGGGTCGACTAGTATGAAGAAATAGTTATCCTCAAAATGAAGTGCTGTCATGTACTCTGGTGAAGGAGGGGGGTAGGAAATCTTGTAGGTTTGCCATGCAAAACTTTTGTGATAGAATGTAGTGGTTGAGAACCCAGAGGTCGAGGTTTGGCGTGAGAGGGACGTTTTTGGGGTGATAAGAAAGTAGGAGGAGTAGACACTGGTGCCTAGATGTTGTACAGTACCCTTTCTATGGGGCCCTTTAGTAAGAAGACGTCCACTTCTTCCTGAAGGACGGAGAGTTATTCTTTGTTCCATATGTGTGTGTACGATTGGGATGTTGGGAGAGGTTGGATTGTAGTTCAAGGCAATAGCTGTACAGGACCATCAATAGAACCTACTGCCCAGAGGAGGTTTCCTCAACAGTAAGAGGTGACGTGTAATCAGGGGTGGATGCAAATCACCATTTGGATGTGGCAGTTCCTGTGCCTGTCCCCTACTCCGTTTATTACTCCTGGAGGAGCCCATTTTTGCCCCCTTCCAGTATGCTAATGGAAGATTGCTGCTGCCTCTAGTAGGCATGCAGATACCCGAGCAAGGTTATCTTCATTCCTTCCTGGGATGCTGCATACAAAAGAAGCCCCTGTAAGCAGTGATCTGATTGAGACATTTAATCATAGATCCCTTACCTTAGAATATTCCCCAGGTGTCAGACTGGATCTGAAAATGTTTTAGCAGTCACTGCATGCCAGAAGGTGGCATTGTTTAGCTCTGTAGGACGTCCTTGACGTTGGTTCTATAAGTGATGTGCACAGTGCCTATATAGGTGCCATCCCTAGCACACTGCCCTCAGTGCCTTCTTTTCCGTGCCGTCAGGGGAGATCTGGATGGACTCTCTTCAGTCATATTTCGACTGGACTTTTTTGACCTTTTGTTGATGACTAGTGTGCCTATTTGTTAGTATGTCATCGAAGCAACCCACTTGGTTCAAATCTTGCGGAGCCTGTCATTGACAGATGTCAGTGACAGCCCCCCACTTAATGTGTCTGTGGTGCTTGGAGAGAGACCCCAACTGTGCAGTTTGTGCAGAGTGCCAGACCATGAACCGCAAACCCCTCTGCAAGCGGGCTATGAAGCTCTTAGCTGTTTGACTTGCGACTCCGCAATGCTCCAGTTCTCGTTTTGAGGAAGGTCTCGGGACCTCTTCTGGAGTCACTTGCGTCGATCCTTGTTGCATTCCAGGACTTCTGGTAAGTCTCTTATGAAGAAGTCAAAGAAGTCTAACCACTCACAGGTTGCTTCTGTGCATCTGACATCTGACACAGGGTCTACTCCACCCTTCCCTGAGCCTGAATGCCCCCCACCCAACTCTGTGAATTCTGTGAGGCCATGAGCCTCATCTTTAGGCAGCCAAACCCCTCTGGAGCACCTCTGGGCCCAAATGGTTTCATGAGGTCCTTCGACTGGTGCTCTGCTGGCGGGTCCGCCCTCTGCAGCAGTTGCCCCCTCAGGCTCTGTTTGTGGGTCTGGATCAGCCACAGCTGCAGCTTTTCAACCTCCTGTGAGTACCATTCCAGTGGCGCCGTTCTATGCACCCCAAGTGCCTATCGGGGTTCCATCACCTATTGTCATTCATGACTTCGATATGTTGCCGAGCTAGGGTCGCATGTCGGCTTTGATGCCAATCAGACCCACATAGTCTGAATTGGAGACAGAGCCCTGTTTTCCTGAAGGGCCCACTGATCAACACAAATAGAGGGGTTTTGAGGACCTTATTGGTAATCCGACCTCCAAGCAGAATTCATGGCTAATGAGGTCTGGTATGAGGATTTGGCTGACATCAGTGGTCTGGACACCCCACCAGATGCTGGCCTCCTTTGTCTTCCCACAGTGGCTACAGAGTAAGGGACTTCTTTCGCAATGGTGGTTTGGAGGTTAGCTGAGGTCTTAACACTACCCACGGTTTAGCTCAAGGCTAAAGTCTTGTCAGAGGTACTTTAGCCCGGGCATCCTCATTAGATCCCTTACTACCTTTTAATGAAACCCTCAGAGATGTCCTGCCTGGGGGCTGAGCCAAGCATTGCACAGACACTCCTGTATTCAGGACCATTGCTCACCACCATTGCTTTGCTCCCGGGGATCCAGACTTCCGCTCCCAGCACCCCACCCCTGAGAGCTTGGTAGTCCAGGCCTCAACTTCCAGGATAAATCCTGCCTTGTTTCCTACCACACCACCAGATAGGGAATCCAAGAGGCTGGAAACATTTGGTAAGAGAATTTTCTCTTCCACCAGCCTGGTACTGCAGTCCAGGAACACTGCATGCTTATTGGGCCATTATTCCCACATGATTGGTATTCGGTTGCACAAGTGCTACCCATGCTCGTGATTGAGGCTGGGTCTATACTCCCCCAAGTCATCACTGACAAAAGAGATGCAGCAAAGTTCACAATTAGATGCAGATTGGATATGACCGACTCGCAGAGCCATTGCTTCAGTGCTGGCCCTTCAATATCACACCTGGCTGAGGACTACTCGCTTTTCAGGGGATGTCCAGCCAAGCCTTATGGACATGCCATTCCACTGGACATGCCTTTTCAGTGACAAGGTGGATTCGACTCTGGAATGATTTAAATACAGCAGGGACATTGCCAGGTCACTAGGACTCACCATGGCCCTGCGACAGCTGCACTCGACCTTCCGTGGATACAGCAGGGGCTATCAGCTGCGTCTATTTTCCTCCTGCCACCACTGCCAGCAGACATCAGTCATTGTGTGGCTGCAGACATGGCTCCCACAAGACCTGTGGGAAGCAAAGCTAAAAGTCGACCCACTATGTCCATCCTCCTCCTTCCTCAACCTTGGAACTGCAACTCAGAAGCCCATTTGTTTTGCCCTCTTCCCATCATGGGAACCCGGTTGGTGGCAGGATTCAGTACCATCTGCACTAATGTCTAGCAATAAGTTCAGACAAGTGGGTACTTCAAATCGACCAGCCGGGTTTTGCACTCCCATTTTAACAGACTCTGTTAACCTTGCCACCATCCTCCGATTGGCTGGCAAAGGACCACCTTTGGCTCTTGCGACAGGAAGTGTTGGCTGTCTGGCCAAAAGATGCATCAAGAGGGTACTGGCATTCGAAGTAGGTTCTATTTGCTAATCCTGCTACTTTCTGGTGCCAAAGAAGGATGGAGGCCCCATCCCATATTAGACCTATGCCCTCTCAACTACTTTCTGAAAAAGGAAAAATTCAAGATGCTCACCTTGGCTCAGGTCCTATCTGCCCTCGATCCTGGAGACTGTATGGTAGCATTGAACTTGCAGGACGCATACTTCCATACCTTAGTCCTTCCTGCCTACAGACTGTGGTTTATGGTGGGCCACGAGTACTTACAGGTTGCCCCAATCCCTTTTGTGCCTCACCAGCACCCCTCGGGTATTCACCAAGTTGATGACGGTGGTTGCAGCACATCTTTGGAGGTTAGGTTTTCCATTCTTCCCCCACATCGATGGCTGACTATTAAAATCCACAGGCAGTTGTCTTTCACCTTCAGAATACAGTGAACCACCTGCATTCACTGGGGTTACTATGAACATGTTGAAGTCACACCCAACTCCCTTTTAGATGCTCCCTTTAATCCGAGCTGTTCTAGATACAGTGCAATTTCTGGCTTATTTTCAAGAACAGCGAGTACAGGATTCTCAGCCTATAATTCCAATGTTTCTGACTCCTTCCTGGATTTCGGTGAGACTGACTGAGGCTGCTGGACCGCATAGTCTCCTGCTGGTAAAACATGACCGTTGGCATATCCGTCTCTGCAGTGGTAATTGATGACCTCGTGGGCACAGCATCAGGGGAATCTCCCTGACCTGGTCCAGATATGAAGGGGAACTACAAAAGCTCTGAGGTGGTGTCTCCATGGACTGCAATTGGTTAAGTGGCAGTCCCCTCTCCTTTCCCCCACCTTGAGCTCACAGTGGTGGCAGACACTTCACTTGTGGATTGGGGCACTCATTTAAGAGAGGCAGAGATCAGACGATGCTGGTCTCCAGTGGATTCTCAGCTTCAGATCAGTCTGCTGGAGTTACAAGTGATTTGCCCATCATTGAAAGCCTTTCTTCCTTCACTCAAGGGAACACTAGATCAGGTGTTCACGGTCAACACCACTGACATGTTTTGCAACAATCCATGCGGGGTGGGGGTCGTGGATCCTGTGTCAAGAGACCTCACACGTCTTTGGACATGGCTGGAATGTCAGAGCATCTTCCTGGTGGTTCAGCATCTGGCAGGGTCTTTCTGAAAAGCAAGATAAACTCAGCCGTTGATGCTTCGCGGATAGCAAAAGGCGTAACCATCTGGAGGTGGTTTAAGGCCTCTTCAGAAATTGGAGAGAACCTTATTTAGATCAATTTCACCTTACATTTAGAGGTCATCTGGCCCTCAGGAATACCTGCCCCTGACATCCACGCTACTGTTGTAAAAAAAAAATCAAGGTGTCAAATTTGATAGTAAGGTGTCCTTGCACAATCACATTATCTCATTGGTTGGTGTATGCTTTGGCATCCTACAGATGGCTAAGAACTTTTTGTTTCTTCTGACTTCTTCTTCCAACATCACCGTTATTTTGCCTTTAGTGGTGTATAGATTGGACTATACAAACGCACTATATGCATGGTATTTGCTCAATAGACTTCAGATTGTTCAGAACACTGCAGCACGATTGGCTCTGGGTCTTCCTAGATGGGAGCATAGTTCCTCCCATCTGTATAATTTGCATTGTCTTCCTGTTGAAAAAAGTTTTCTGTTTAAAGTTGCTCTTTTAATGCATAGAGCCCTTTATCGAACTGGCCCTTGTACTGTTTTATGAACAAGGGAGAGCCCTACGATCTGCTACTAATTTTCTTGCTAGGTTGCCAAGGACACATCTGAATACTCTTTTTCGTTTTTTTGTTTTTGTTTTTTTTTTGTGTTATTTTTTATGGTCAGCTTTGCGGAACTCGTTATCTGTTGACTTGCATCAAACGACGATGGAGGCTGTCTTTAAGAAAAATCCGGCATTTAGTTGTGTAACCACTTTTACCTGTGAAGTCCTTAGCGCCGGGAAACTCTTGTAGCTGTGCGCTCTGTAAATTCCATTACTGTTACTGTTCATCACTGCCGAGAATGTGCAATGTCAAATTCTTCACTCTGGAGTTTCCAAGGGGGACTCTCGCTTGGAGACTCAATTGATCGTGAGTGGTGCTCAGGACTTCTGTATCCCTTTCTGCTGATACCCCTCCTGTCCAGACTTCTCAAGAAGATTAAGAACAACCAGGCTTAAGTTATCTTAGTGGCACCGGATTGAGCATGGAGAGTTTGGTATACCAAACTCTTGAGCATAAGCATCCCTCTTCTGATCAGGCTGCCCCTTCAGGAGGATCTCCTGTCACAGCAATAGGGTGGGGTTCTACACCCGATCTTGTCCACTCTCCACCTACATACCACAGTTGAGACTTTTTGGCCTCTTCCCCAAAGTGTGTGATGTCACCTTGCAAGCCAGGCGTCCTTCCGTGAAAACTATTTAAGCCTGCTAATGGGGCAAATTTGTAGCTTAGTGTGTAACCAAATTGGTTGATCCTTGCCTGAAGTTCTGCTGTTTGCTCTATCCTTAGCTCGGAGAGGCTTTGCTTTGGGCACAATCAAGGAGTACCTTTCCACCATTTCCACCTTTCTGTAGTTGGCTTGTTTCCTTAATGATTTGCAACACAGTCCCTCCTATGCTGTTCATCAAGGTCCAGTGGGACCTGCAATAAGTCTTCACCTTCCTCATCCTTTTTGCCAAAGGTGGTTACAGCTTTTCATGTCCGGCAGAACATCATACCCTTTCATTCTACCAAGGTGGAGGAGGAGACTCCACTGCCTGAGCCCAAAAAGAGAGTTGTTATCACACATATAGCCTACAAAAGAATTCTGGGTGCACAATCAAGTGGCTCTTGGGTTTGCGGGGTGAAGAATGGGAAGGAAGTTTACAAAAGAACCATCTCTTGATTTATCCTTTGTATGTCGATCTATCCAGTGGCCAAAAAATAACTCCCTGAGGGCGTGAGAGTTCATTCTACAAGAGCTAAAGCTGCAACAACTGCGTTAGCTAGAGGAGTCACAATTATGGACATCTATCAACCAGGCGGCCATGTGGGTATCCCTGCAGAGGGTTCCCAAACACTACTGCCTGGGCAGTCCGGTCCGGAGAGAAGGGTATTTTGCCTGTTCGGTCCTCCAGGACTTTTTAGTATGAATGGCCTGCAGACCCACCTCCAAGGAGAAACTGCTTTGGTTTTTATTGTAAGATAAGGAACCTGTGGGTTGAAGTCTCTATCGAATGAGCAATTGACTTACCTTTAGTAAGGCCTTATTTGGTAGAGATTCCTTACCAGCCCTCCCATCCTCCCTGTTTTGCAGACTGTTTGTATTTCTCGACTACAGATATCCTTCAGGACCTCACTTTGCACACTTGTCATTACCTCCTTAGCTTGGCTCTTTGCTTCTGGTGCACAAAGACAATTAAGAACTAATGTCAGCGCCCTGGGTGGTGCCTATATAGGCACACAGCATATGTCACTTCCGGCATAGATGATGCCACATTAAGCCAAGCGATGCCACATATCGATTACTCAAAAATGTACTGATCCAATCTGAGGCTAGATAGTCTCTACCAAATAAGGGGGTACTGAAGGTAAGTAACTTGTTTGTTTGGAGTACCCACTGCATTTTACTATATCTGTAAGTTTAAAAAAGGTTTTCCTGCATCTTCTTAACCTAACACCCGAAAATGTGCTCCCAGTCGAATGAGAGGTTGAGGATATGTTGCGGGGTTTGGGCTTAAGGACTGAGATATGCAGTCAAGCCTGGTGCCTCAGGAAAATGCTAGCATTAATGCCCCTAGAGGCTGTGGTGGCAGCATCTAACACACTGCGAATGCTGGTGTCAAAGATGACTTTGCCCTCTAACACTGTTTCGGCCCCTCGTTTTTTTGTACTCCTCTGAAAGATGTTTAAGGAGTTTTTGCATCGCCTGTCAATGGGCATTTCTTCACAGGAGGGTCACAAAATTGGCTATATGCCAGTGTGCTGCTGCTACAACTGTTACCCTCTTGCCCACCGCATTAGTATTTATGCTCTTCTTGTCTGGATGAGTTGCAGTAAGTTTAGACCCCCAGAGAGTCACTAGGAACCCGACCACTGATGTATATCTGGTTACTAGGGGAGGGTTTGAATTTCTTTTCAGCTCATGAGGTCACTACCCTATACCTGACAGGCTCCCTAAAGTTACCAGAGTTGAAGGCTGTGGCCTTTTACTTTATCTCATGATAGTGGTGTCCAGAGGGTGTTATGCCTTTACTTTCTAGTGTTTGATATCTGGATCACCTGGGAGATCTACATATTAGTCATCCCAGAGGTTATCAGTGGGACCTGGCCCAGAGTGTTGATAATAAGGGTCAAAGGGTCCCGAAGGACTGGCTGGGTTAATTATGAGAGAGGGGACCCGTCTTGTGGGTCTGGAGAAGACAGTGAGGACTGTGTACATGGACATGAGGGAACTAGTGAGTCATGGAGTACAAGATGGCCTTTGTGGCAGAGGACGAGGACTTTTGGCTGTGTTCTGCGTCTTTAGTGCTTGCTTTGAGAGGGTGTTTAGAGGAAGAAAAGGAGTCACACCACATCTCTCGACTTGAGTCTTATTCAAAGAAAAACAACTTGCAAACATTCAAGCCCAGACAGGGGTAGACTAAGCATGTGCATCTACAGCCCCACATGCTACAAACAAGTTATTAAAAGTGAACAGTGGAAGGACACAAGTATATTGGCAATGCTTCAGGGGAGGGACCGTAAAGCCAACCAATGGCAAGCTGTTGTCGGGTTATCCCTGTATGTTCTTGGTAAATGCCCACATAATGTCTTTAGCAAGCAGACCACCACTGATCGGCTTGACCGAAAAATGAATGTCATTCCAATTTTACAGATCCTGCATTCCATGCTTAGTACATTGTGAATTTTCTCAATTAAGAATAATATTTTCTGTTTGTTAATTGCTATTGCTCTTGTTTACACTGGATTTCATGAAATTCTCTATTTCACTTTCAGGTTACTTTGATGTTGCTTGATCAGAATAATCGAGAACACATCATTGATGCCTTCAGACCTGATATTACATCTTCCTCTTTCCAGCGGCCAGTCAGTGACATGAACATTGCAAGCGGATGCCCTTTATTCTGCCCCATTTCTAAACTTGAGTCCAAGAATTCTTACATGCGCGAAGATACCATTTTCATCAAAGTAATTGTTGATTTAACAGGGCTTTAAATCAGTGGAGTGTCACCACAGGTCAAACTACAGGAGCTACTTAAAATCTTTCAGTTTTCACCTGAAAGCCAGAATCTATCTTGGCTGGTCTCCTTCATGGCAGCTAGATGGAAAGCATAGCAAACTATATCAGAGACTTAGTTCTGATGCATGTCACAGAACCCCCACATCTGAACCATTTTATGTTTTGTTCAGGATGGAAGGCTTAACACCTGTTTAGCAGCAACTATACAAGTGTTCCGATGTTACTGAAGAACCAGAGTGCAGTTTATAGCTTTGTAAAGTGTGGCAGTATGTAGAAGGAACTGCCTGTTTTCTGGATGGTGTCATTAGAGTTCAAGGTATGCTAAGTGCTCTTTAGTATTAATCGTCTTACTTTTAAAAGTTGCATAGCACATGTAAGTTCTCGTTCTGACTAAAGAGAGAGAGAAGCAGTAGGCAAATTTCAAGATGGAAGTAACCTGATTGGCTACCCACTATGGGAGGTCATGTTGAGGAATGCATGTGTCATTTTGCTAGAGATTGATGAGACAAGTTTGAGTTTAGTTGTTGTCTGATAGTGTGAACTTGTTCTTAATCTTTTTCCCTTTCCAGACTAAAAGGGTTGGTGCATTTAACTGTGATTTAGAAGATGGGAGTGCCTGACATGTGGAATGGTTTCTCCATTTTACCCAGGAAAGGTCACCTGATTGTGTCTGGGTGGTTTCTTTAAATTGACAAAGGCATGTAAATAGCTCACCGTGGCCCATTCTTGAGTCTCCTATTTCATTAAGGAAACAAGTGAAATAGGCAATGTAGAGGTGCATTGTTTTGATATACGTGTATCCAAAGTGCTTGTACATTGTCGGGGATGCGAAAGCAGTGAGAGAAAAGGGGGTTTTTCTGCTGCTAGACATATTAAAGATATGTCTATTTGCTTTTTCAAGGATCATGTTCTTTTTGGTAGCATGACCTCTGGTAGCACACTTTGAGTCACCCCGGTGATGTAAAATGCTATACAACAAATAGAAATTGCTAATAGTAGAATCACATCTGATTAAATAGGTAGCTGTTCAACACAAAGCTAAGGTCCTCACCCCAGCCCCCGCCTCCCACTGTCAGAGAAAGGTAAGTAGCAGCATTAAAACTGACAAGTTACACACAAAAATGTAGATTTGAATTTTCCAAGTGACATAATAGACAACTCTGGGTTTGCTGGCATTGCCTGTTGTCCCTTACTTGAATGCATTATCCGTTGTTGATACCTCACCAACTGCATTATGCCTGTTGCTTCTTATTTCCTACTTGTCAAGAAAAGTAGTGTCATGGGCATTAGAGTGCAAAAGGTACTCCACCATGGAATACTCAGCAGGTTATCACAGTTCCCTTTCTCAGCTGGTCAAAGCACTGGAAACAAATTTGTCATTTTCTGATTCACAAGGTTTCCCAAAATTACAGGACTCCTATCTCTTTGCATGCTCTGTGATCCAGATAATGATGACTGTAGGTAGGCATTGTTTTCAGTGGCTGGGTTGCTGGTACTCTTTAAGCGGTTAGTTCTTGTCAACATGTACTTATTATGTGATTTGGATTCTGCCTACATGTTTGATTTAAGGTGTCCAAAATCATGAGAGACGAACAGGGATGTAGCAATTTGTCGAGCAGATAGTAAAATAGTAAAAGGAAATGATAGGATTATTATCTGTAAAATAGCTGGACCTTGTTAATCTAAGTAGACTTGTGTTAACGTTTCTGATAGCTTTATGTTACTTTACACAAATACTTTTGCAAACCTCTCAAAATATAAGATTCCCTGTGAACAATGATTGATTCAACTACTGATCGTATATTTAAGTAATAAGAACTATCAGGAGCTGGCTGACAAAGGGTAGGTCTATGAAGTTAATGTATCACATGAAATGCAAGTACTGGGTGAGACATATCCTGGGTAAACAAAACTAGAATGAAGAGAGAGTAGAATGATGCGGAGGCCTCTGGTGCTAGCCCACTGCAGTGCAAGACAACTAGTATCCTCGATGTTTTGGCTAGTTGGTAACCAGGATAGAAAGTTAACAAAAGTGCTAACAGCAAATGTGTCCTAGGTCTTGGTAAGAAGAGATGTTTGATGAGCTTAATACATTAAAGAGTTAATGCCATGTGAATAAGGTAGGCTTAATCTTTTGGAAAATAACTAATAGTGTGTTGTCTGGATATGTATGCCTTTGATCATCGACAGGGGAGGTTAAAGGGTTTTTATGTTGGGGTTATTGGCATATCTGCACCCGATTATCATTTATGGTGAACTATATGGGGAGGATTATGGAGCCACTAATCGTAGAGAGAAGGAATTGAGTGGTTGTACAATGTTTGTGAGGGGGTCTTATTTCACAGCAAGCATTTCTGGATCCAATAGCTAGATGTCAGAATAATGATTAGCATGTGAATTTAGAATAACCTCAAGTTGCAAAGCTTTTGTCACGGTTAGGTAACATGCTTTTAGATGATCTTAGGTCTTCAAAACAAAAAGGGACTCTAGTTGTCTTGGAGGGGATTTCAAATAAGTTATTTAAAGCTTTAATGGTTTTGGGTGAACCTTGTTAGGAGAAAAGCTACAAAGGATTTCTTAAATTGTGGTTTAATTACTTGTTATTGGAAGGTAGAAAAGTCACTGAGGAAAGAAAGTCATGTGATAGTTTTTTATAGTGATTTGTTTCTGAAGTGTTAGTGGCTGTGTATCTGAAGACATAATAATTAAGTGCTGATTAGTGAGTATTATGCTGTTGTTTGGAATGTTTTTCCAGTTACTGCAGTGTAAATGCTGGAAAAACGCGATGGTTCATGTTTATGACAATTTTGCCCATTATTGTCTGCAGTTGGTTAAGGAGCGAAGATAATGGGTTTTTCACAGATGATTGCATATAATTGTCATTAGAATGTTAGAATAAGGTGATCCTTCCAGTTAGCCACATGATTTAGTGTAGGTTTCAGTCATTGTTTCTAGTGTTGAGAATTTGCCATGTATAAGCACACTTTGTAAAGAAGAGAAGTTAGGTTTTCTTTGAGTGATTCAATTTAGTGTCCAGGTATATTGTTGTTTTGGGAGGGACTAGCGAGCCTAAAATGTTATGGTTTTGGACCATTTGTTTGCACTGGTGATTCGTTACACCTGGTGATTAATGGGATTATTGTTTATGGTGAATTTTAGTTTTTTTGCACAGGATGGTACAAGGGAGACAATTATTTGTTTTCCGCTCCTTTGTGCAAAAGAAAGGCTTTTGATTTGTTTTTAAGATATTGCTATTTCTATTACTAAGTTTCGTGGAGAAAGTCAACATGAGCTCTATGCCACCAGGAGCTTGTCGATTGTGGAATTAGCCTGTGGTGAACATATTTATATTGTTGGCATGCCCTCATTTATCCACTTTGGGAAATTTCGCTATCAGGGTAAAAATGTGGTAGTGAGACATGGCCATTAGATCTTTGTGGCTGAAGCGTGCAGCTTTACCTATAGCCCAGCTTCCTTCTTTGCACACCTTGCTTTTCTCCTCGCTGTGGTCATCAGCAACTATCCTACGACTCCCCATCCTGCCACACCTGAGCCTGGAGGACAGGCTTGTGCATAGCTGCTGAAGTGGACTGAGTCACGAACTGGCTGCGTTCGGCAGCTTCAGCTTTCATTGCGGTCATAATTAGGCTGTGCTCTATGATGGGCATTTGTCAAGTAAATCTTTAGCACAAAGGTCAAGTGCCTGACTTCTGTACTAAAAGATTGAACCTGTTTAAGAAGTAAGTGAATTACTTCTGGATTCAGGGTGTCGCCCATCACTTCTATCTTTAAAATTAAATCATCCCATGCTTCTGCCGTGGAGCAGTCCACTGAGGAGAGCACACGGTCTCATGCTCATGTTTTGTGTCTGATCCTAATGCTTGCAAGACACCACACTCCCCCAAACACTCATGTAGTAGTTTTGTACATTGTTAGGAGCTGGTTAACAATTGTACAAAGAGTTGTGTTGAAGTAGTAATGCCTAGTACAATGATTTTTATATTACAAGAAGGAATTTCAGAATATACAGTTTTATTCTTTCCAGCTCAAACTTCACAGATTATCAAACCAGCGCACAACAAAGAAAGTTATTAACACAGTTCCGAGAAGGCAGCTGTGATAATGTAGCCCTTAAAATGGGATACAAATGGCTAAATAATGAAAAATGCAAAAGGTGCTCACTAAAGAAGAATAAATTCATAACAAAAATAAATACGCAGTCTACACAAACCTCCACATTCTAAGGAAGTTACAAATAAGCAGCATAGGTTAAAAAATATCTATCAAAAATGTACCATACTTAAATCTTCCAAAATGTAAATGTTTTTTAAATTCTTAAATCCAGCCAAGCTCCCTTTCCCCTAATGAAATCCAGGCTCATTTACTATTCTTACTCTGGTGTAAGCATATTTGGGACCCTACCTGATACAGGGTTTCAGTGCACTTCAAAATGTATGTAGAGAGATGTCTGTTAGATATTTTGTCACCATATACCTTTGAATCCCTTTTTGTAAGTTTCAAACTTGCTTACATGCTAGCCATTATATAACCACACTTGTAATGATTTCCTTGACTAAGCATGAGTCAGTCCTTTCTCATAACTTCAGTCGTTGCCATCGTAAGGTTTTTGGTCACAGGCTTGACATTTTCAGGAAGCTAATTTACCAAAAGTGTTATACTCGTAGAATACTTGTAGTTTGATGTTAGTGACTTCGACCCCCAGCAGGGTTATCACTACTCCTGCCTTACCTTGTATTTTTAGAAACAAATAGGTAAATTGAAGTTGATGTTTTTTAGTCCAGTTGAAACTAGGTTTCTGTCTTTCAACCTACCAAAATGATCATATAAATTCTAGATGGTTAAGGGCAACACGCCCTTTTCTTGTGAAGCATTAATTGGATTCTAAAGCTGTGCATCACGTAAAACTGTTCCTTCAAAGATACAAGAAAACAAAAATATCAGATAATAAGCAAGCAAAAAAGTTGCAGCAATACTACTAAAGGTGGGTTAAAGGGATACACACAGATAGTAAAGGGGAGGAAAAGAGCAGTTTCCTCTCTCTGCATGATAGGATCTTGTTTGCATTATTGGCTGGGTGAGATCTTCAGTTGTTAAATCAGTGTAGAGGCTTCACTTCCACTGCAGGGGACAATATATTTTCAGTGGATGTCATATGTTTGATCTTACCTGCGTTGGAGGTAGAGCAATGACCGGTATGAGTGGAGAATTAGCCTAGTTCCAAAGGATGAGTTTGGGTTACACCTGGGCCGAGTTGATCACTGGTGTCTCGTTTAGTGATTTCACAGTATAAGAATGCAGTATTTTTGTATCCCAAAACATCTGACACATTTATGAATCTTGGTCCTTAATCTTTGATACTGTTGTTTAGTAGGTTTGTGTTACTGTCTAGTTCATTGGGAAGAGTGTCCTTATATTGTCAGTGAAGTTTGGGTTCGATTAGTATTGTTCACCTACTGTGATAATTTATTTACTTGAAATCATTTGTTATGAGAACTTTACAATTGTGAATTAACGAACATTTTGAGTTTGTGAGTGCACTCTACTCCTCAAAACGAAAAACAAAAACCGATTGTGAAATTAAGTCTGCAGTCCTATAATCATCCTCTTGCATTCGTTATCACACATGAGACGAAATATCTATTTGTCTCCTAGACCTATTCAGTGAATTGGGTACTGCTCAGGCAGTAATGAAAAAATAGATGAATGATTATTTTGTTTACTTAGTTGGCACATGATGCTTTAATTAAACAATAAAGATAAACTCGTCTTCGAGTTCATAAACAGGTGACATTTCAGATTTAAAACACTGGTATCAAAACATGAATATTTCTCCCTCTGCTGTGTCAAAATATAAAACTGTCTGTCCTTTAGGCCAAACATGTCAATGGTTTCCACCCTTATAATTTACTTTTAGTTTTGTTTTTCCATGTAATTTTGAATTTATATTGAATCCATTATCTTGACCAAAATGATACCTTAAGACCCTTTCTTCTCCAGTTGGTTTCATAAAAATTAAAGTCAACTCTACTTTATCTCTTGGAGATCTTCCACCACTCACAGCATACTGTCACTACTGCTTTCATAACATTGCGTAATAACTATATTTGTATTTAAACAACATAAAAATACAAAATCCGTTAACAAGGTGAAGTGGGTATTTACAAATTTGATTCCACAAAAATTCATGCCTGAAAAGTGAAAAGGTTGCTGTTCTAAAGTGTAATGTGCAGGAATGTGCCAGGTGCAGTACTGTGTTTAGAACAGATAAGGGAACCCAAGGAAGGCTAGGGACCGAGGGTAGTCGTAAAGCTATAAGGAACAAGGGTCCCTAAGTAATGTCCAAAGTGCATAATAAAAATGCACAGGGAAAATTCAAAACAATCAGTAATTTATTTGTATGAACAAGTTAAAATCAGTTCTTTTAGGGGTGTGTACTCCTACGGGGTGCACCAAAGCAGGTATTGCACAAACAAACAGGCAAAAGAACAAAGTTGTGGCATCAAGAATTACATAGAATCAAAAGTCTAATTTCTTATTAAAAGAAAACACCCCGGCACCCAAAAGAGCAATATTATAAATTTATGTGGGTGCTTTGGTCAACAACGTTTCGATCCCCTAAGCACATGGGATCATCAGGACAATACAATATTTGCCTGGCTACATAATTTATATACAATAAATTAATAAATACACGTTGCGACCCAGTCAATGGAGGAAAGCTCAAAGCATTAGTATCCAGTATAGTAACTGACCGGTCGATTATTCTATAACCTGGATAATACTTTTTGCCGGGAACTTGTAGCCAACTAAATGCAGACTCTAATGAAGAACTTGAATGTCAAACATATGGCGTGCAGCAAAAAGGGCTTCCTGTGGTGCACCTTAAGGGATGTCATCAAACAGGCAATCAGGAAAAACAGGGATTGCCTGTGTGATGAGGTCCCTCATGGTGCACTACGAAAAGCACTCTTTTTGCTACTTAACATGGCACTAGCTCTGGGCATGAGCCAATATGATTTCCATTGTGTTTGACACTCTGGTTCTTCTTTATTAGAGTCTGCATCGAGAAAGCTGTTGTGTTGCACCTAATTTTTCTATAACATTCAGTGGTCATACAGCATAGAAAACACCAACACAGTGCAATGTCAAAATGTTTATATCCAACCCTCATACCTCACTAGGCACCTCTGAGTACAGATTTGTATTTAAAGTGCTTGTTAGAGGTGCCTGTTTTATATTGAAAGGGTAATTGGAACATTTTATGGCATAATTACATTATGCATTTTGTTTTTTACATGAACTTTAAAAAAAAGATCATTGTTTTTATGTACTGCTTTAATTTTGTCAGACAGTGTAAAATGGGGCAATGCATGGAAATAATTAAATGTTTTGAACAAGCACCCACATTTATGTTGTCTAGTGAGCTCAAGACAATAGAAAGAAAAGCCACCCAAATGTATAACCGAACAGGTTCACAAAAAAGTACCTGAAAAAATGTATTATCTTGCATTGGTTCAAATTACTAAGATCTTTTTATTACGATTTTATTTACATCACTATAAAAATACTTGTTCATAAGAAGGAAAGAGTCCTATCTGACTACAAGCATAATATTTGGTAAGACCAGATAATACCTGAACTATGTCTTGATTTTCCCATGATCAGGGCTCCCAAAACATATTTTTAAACTGCATCTTTTCTGCCAAAAATGTGTGAGGTCATATAAAATGACAGGATTAATGCACAGCTAGGTCTCCCAGGGTGTAATTTTGAACATGCCTGCTAAAAAGAGAGTTCTGCTTAACAAGAAAAAAAGAATGACTAAACTATGGTTTGAACATTAAATAATTGAGAGCATGATTGTTCTAAAAGTATCTTATAAAGCCCAAAGTCACCTCTTTACATCTTGCAATGTGAAACTGAAAAAACATTGTTACTTGTATAGTGTTGCATGCAGATACGTACATGAGAAAGATATATTTTTTTCTTAGTGATAATAACATCTAAAGTTAAAAATACCTATTATTTTAAAAAATGTACGTTAGTTTTTTAACAAAACTCTGGATTATTTTAAAATGTTTGATTGCTATTGGTTACAATTTGCGTTATATAGAAACATATTCTTGTTTGTATTGTAACCCTTACTAATAAACATCTTCACAAAATGTGTCTGAAACAAACAAAATGTAGACTCCTATCGTTACTGGGCATAAACATATTTTTTGTACTACTACACTAAATTTAAATATGCTATATTTGCTGTACAAATAACTACAAATAATTCCTAGCTTACGTCAAGGAAGGTTTTCAGTTCTGTTAAGGACACTGAGGCGATTCAGTCTTGGTGTTTGAGGGACTCGTTATTGCGTGATTGGTTGTTTGGAACTAGTGTTTTCCAAAGGTTCATGGGCAATTCTAGTTAGAGTTCTAATATTTTGTGACTGCTTTTGGAATATTGGCAAAGGAAGATGGCATAATCCTCACTTCTGGTCTCTACTTAAAATCAATATAGTGTTTATTACTAGAAAAAAATATTATTCACTCTACATTTTGTGCTTGATGTTTACCACCATGCAAGGATATGCCTTTGCAACTGCTAGATTATATAATTGTCACCACTTCTTGCCATTTTCTTCACTCATTTCGTGAAAGTGGTACATAGTTGTGCACATGATATTTTACTATTTGTCATTTTAATGATTGATATTGTTGTGTGCACGTTCTGGATACATATTCATGATTTTCCAATGTTTGAATGACATTTACCTTTTTATAATATAATTTTTTAATTATTAGACGATTGCCATGCAATTTGTTTTCTACATCTTTAAATCTGCCTTCATGTATACTTGGTTTGTTTAGTGTTCAGTGCCTTTTGTGGGTTTGTGAAACAAAAGAAAATGAAAAATGTACTATTATTTTTAGATGATGGAAAGTCCTACTCTAAAATAGTATTTGGAGTGTTCTTTGGAAAAAGAATTATGGTTTAATCTTCGTCCCAGTACTACTTTTGAAATAACATTGTGCCTGCAAGTTTCAGGAGTGGGCCACAACTTTAGCCCAACCTGATGATGCTACAGATAAGCGCATAATGATTTATTTTAAAGTGCTGAGACAATTAAAACTCAAAATAATAGCCAATACATACAGAACAATTATATTGCCAATAAAAATATGATAGTTTTCAAGAATCACATAAATGTCTACATGTATTTTAATGAACAATTTGTATCTGTTTTTCTTCGAAATCTATACACTGTTTAGATTGTGGTGTTAGCTTGGTATTCTTATGAGTATACAATTGACAAATGTATAACCGTGCTATTGTGAGCTATAATTTTAGTCCTACCCCTTTGCTGAAACCTACCTGATGATTACAAATTGTTTGATGTAATCCATTATAACATGCAATAAACTTGGATGTACTGCTATCTTCCAGTCACATCTCTTGGAAATGAGTCAAACCTTTGGAGGGACTAGAGATCCTTACATGCTTTGCCCCATGAGAAATCGGCTCGTTCTCTCACCACAGTCATTTTCTTCACTTCTGACTGATTTGAAGTATCTTTGACACTCTTAAGAGATGACTGTCTTCCACATGCAGGTCCTTCCTCTAACAGGATTTCTACAGCTGTGTTCAAGAAAGTATACCTGTGTCAATCCCAGTTATCTAAAGTTGAACTGGACTGCTTGTACACACAAAAACCCTCATTACGAGGCTGGCGGTCTTCAGACTGCCAGCCCTGCGGTGTCGGTCAGGACCACCACATTAACACTCTGGTAGTCAGACCGTCAGAGTTCCACCAGCACGCCGGGATCAGTGATCCCGACTGTCTGGCGGAGATCAAAATCTGCCAGGGTAGCACTGCGTGCAGTGCTGCCCTGCGGATTAAAACCTCTTTCTCCGCTAGCCTTTTCATGGAGGTTTCACCGCCATGAAAAGGCTGGCAGAGAACAGGTGCAGGGGGCCCTACACCCCCATGCACTTGGCATGGGCAGTGCAGGGGTCCCTTTGCCCAGCATCCTCGCAATGTTCAATGTCTGCTGTGCAGACCGTGAACATTGCGAGGGTGCACCCTGTGGGCTACAGCATTGTCTCTGGCTTGATTATGAGCTGGAGACAATGCTGTAGCCTGTTTCCCGCTCGGGCGGCGGGCGGAATCCAAGGTTTCTGCCCACCGGCCTAGCTGTTAACTCCTAATAGATCTGGCAGGTTGGTCGCCACGGAGACGGCAGCCACCATTTTGGGAACAGGCTTTCCCGTCCGTCAAACTCATAATGAGGGCCAATGTCTGAGGCCTTAGCATAGTTGGCAAAATTTCCCCATTGTGTCTTTCATACTTTTGCCCTCACATAGCAGGTATCTTCAGTGACTATCCATTTTTGGATGTGCCGCTTTGCAGAACCTCCAGGCTTTTGCAGCAATGACACAATTGAAGCCTAAGATGATTCAACCCTTGTTTTCACATACCATCTAGACAGGCTATGTTTATCTCTGAATATCCTGCACACAGTGAAGGACTAGTTGAATGGAGAACCGGGCAGTCCAATAATGAAACCTGCCCTGAGATGCCTTACTCACATTATATATGTGGTCTTTTTGAGTAACCTTCAAGGACTTGAAGTGCCAGTTTATATTCCCTGGTGCCGTCAGGACTTGACAGACAATGGGGCAATATTCACTTCAACGTCCACAGAATTGTTATGTCTGAGGTTCAGATTGTGTGTTGTGATTTGTAATGCTTTGGCTTCTCTAACAACCTCATATTGAAGATCAACACTCTGGTTCTAACACCCTTTCTGCGAATACAGGCCTCGAAAAATCATTAAAATGTTGCTAGACCTGCAGGTCGAGTAACTTGAATAACCTACTCGACCTAACTGTAATGTACTTTACAATGGGTCTCAAATTGTGTGATCCTAGGCAAATAGTTTACAAAGTCACCTTTTTCTTCGTTCTCACAAATGATTTCATCTTCAAATGCGTGAGCTCAGTGTTTCTGCAGTGCAAAAATACTTCTTTTGTTTAAGTAGACTAAAGTTTGCTGCATGAATCACAAGAATCTAGCCCACATGTTGAGGACACATGACACATGACTTGCTTTTAGTTTACTAATAGCATTGTATCAGGGCAGGATTGCTTCTCAGATCATTTAAACACTTTAAAAACATATGTTACTAAACTATGATGTGGTAGCATACTGTCATCTACACACAGTAAACTTGCTACTTTACTGATAAAACTATATAGTGTATTAACAATCTGTTAAAATTGGTTTTCAGAAAACATATCCTTTGCACATCAACAAGTACATTATTCTGATTTGTTTTCATCCTGTTCAAATATTTTTTCATCACATAGAAATACAAACAAGTATTTGCAGTGCAATGGGTCTCGCATTTGCTTGAGTTAGAGCTGGTAACGTTGTAAATTCCTAACTCGACTTTTCTTGACACTTAAATTGAAAATGAAAAGTAAAACAGTTGACATGAGCGAGCCAATAGAAAGCACCACAGCTGCCATAAGCATGAGCACGAATGAGAGACACAAAAGGAAAAGAGAAGTTTTCTTGCAGTCAAACATATCAGCATTCGTGCAATTATCCATGTAACAGGGTTGATGTGCAAGGCGGTAGCCAAACTGCCCCAAGGAGGGACAAATGTTAAGCATTTACCAGTGATAACAAAGGATTTTTGAAAGGCAAGCCCACAAATGAGTGATAAGTGTGCAGTACGTGTGGGTAAAAGCCCACAGATAGATTACAACAGGTCAGAGCTTGCTCGACCTAAAAATGGGCCTTTTATAATTACTGATATATATTTTGAAATGTTTGTATGGTTAACTTAGTCATTTACATGTGTGTTAGGAAAAACCTTACACCATGTAGCCTTTTATTTCACACTTTAAACAGCAGGTCAGACAGTTCACCTTACAAGATCCTGAAATTTTGCTGTCAGAAGGAAAATTCATTTTAAGACAAACTGACTTTTGACCTCTGTCTGTGAAGATAGAGCAAATTTGACATACAAGAACAAGATTTAATTGCCCCTCCACTTTTTCACTGAACAGAACACGTGTTCTTTGTCAACTCGCCAGAAGGGGCGAGTAAGTCCTAAAAATAGCTCGACCTGATCAAATATGACTCACCATCGCGAGTGGCGGAGTGGATTTTTCGAGCCCTGCAATACTGGTTATGCGTGACTCCTGCTAACAGTGCTTTCAACTGTGCTTTGTACAGCAGCCCCTCCTCCCCTCATTGGGCCTCCATTCCTCCTTTACGTTCGGCAACGCCTTATCTAGTGGAGACTCTAGCCACACATTCTTTAACTCTGAATTAGCCACAGGTGTCACACTGGTTTCTGATTTTTTTCAGGAGTAGCACCCCTGTGCGCCAGGAAGTGGTGGTTTTCAGCTCCATGTGGTTGTGTGCGTAGTCTGTGCCACAAATGACGTCCAGTGCCTATATAGGTGCCACCCCAGCATGCTGACGTTGGTTTCTTTTCACGACTTTCCACTCCAGGAGGGCAGAGCCTTGAAAAACACTGCCCACTGGTGTGGAAAACCAGGGCCCTAAAAGGGGAACAGTCCTATTCCTAGAAATCCCTAAGCAAAGAGGAGGAAGGGTGGGTCGGTAAGGAATCTGCAGCTAGATAGTCTCTACCAGAAATGGTGTTAGCAAAGGTAAGTAACTTGTTTGTCTGATAGAAACTTCTAGCCATAAATTCCTTACCTTAGAATAGATACCCAAGCAGTACCTCATCAGAGATGGGGTCTGCATAACTATTTCACACTAGAAAGTACTGCAGGACCAAACGAGCAAAGTGCCAGTCTCACCGGACCTGACTGTCCAGGCAGTAATGCTTTGTGAGCGTGTGTAGAGAAGCCCACGTTGCCGCCAGGCAGATGCCCAGGACTGGAACTCTGTGTGCTAACGCAGTGGCCGCAGCCTTAGCTCTTGTGGAATGAGAATGTAAAAACTCAAGGGGTTGCTTTTTGGCCAGTGGGTAGCAGACCTTAATGCAGAGTATGATCCATCTGTAGATGGTCCATTTCTGCACGGTCTTCACCCTTTTCACTTCATCATACCCCATGAAGAGTTGCTCATCCACCCGGAACTCTTTCATGTCGTCATGTTAGAACAACAATGCTCATTTTGGGTCCAACCGGTGGAGTTACTCTTCTTCCTTGGAGGGATGTCGCAGAGCATAAAGGTAGGCCAGGTGATGGACTGACCTACATGAAAGGGAATGACAACTTTTGACAGGAAATAAGCTCTAGTGTGAAGAACCAGCTTGTCTGGGTAGATGTTCAGGTATGGGGACTTGGATGACAAAGTCTGAAGCTCACTGTCCCTTCGGGCAGATGTTATTGCCATTAGGAAGGCCGTTTTGATGGTAAGGAGCCTCTAAGGACAAATGTGCATTGGCTCAAGAGGACCGCACAACAGAAAAGTGAGCACTACATTAAAGTCCCACTGAGGCATGATGAAGGGTGAAGGAGGAAACATGTTAAGACCTTTCAAAAACCTTTTTACAACAAAGTTTGAACAGGGATGGCTGATCTGGCAACCGCAGAAAGGCGAAGATGGCAGAGAGCTAGCCGTTTAAGGTGCCCAAAGCAGTGCCCTGCTGAGCAAGAGAAACAAAGAGAAAGACCTGAGGGGGAGGAACAGAACGCAGGTCAACCTGTTTCTCTGAACACCATGCCACAAACTTGCCCCAATGGCAAGCGTATACTGTCTTGGTAGAAGGACACCTGGCTGCCAAGATAACATAGCAGACTTCAGGTGGAAGGTCGAAAGCTGTCAAATGTTGCTGGTCAATCTCTACGCATGAAGGAGCATCGACAGGTTTGGGTGGAGAACCCTCCCCTGCAACAGAAGATCCTCCAAAAGGGGCAGCCTGATGAGACAACTGATGGTGAAGCTCAATAGGTCAGTAAAAACGATATTTAATCCGTTCTCCTTGATCACTTTACGTAAGGTATGTTGGGTGTGATCTTAAGTGTCATATAGGGTTTATAGATTCAACTCGTAGGATGTTGGCTTATCCTTTTCGTTACAGTGTATTATAATATGGCACTTGGATTCATTTGGTTATCTTTATTTATTTATCTGTTTCTTTTTACGGGGTATATACACTCGGGTGTCATGGCTCACATATTGCTCTTTGCCTTTAATATTGTGTTACGAGTTTCTCTCTATTTGAACTACTGTGTAACAGCATGTTTATTTTGGATTCTGCCCTTTTCAACTAGTATTCTAAGTAGTGGCTTCATGCTTAATCATAATTTTAAGTTCTTTTTTCTATTCATTTTGAATTTCTCACGAATTGTCACATATAAAATAAGTTTGGCACTAGAGTCATGTGGTTTGGAATTTTAGATGTCCTTTGTTAAGGATTTTACAATTCTGACTATAATTATGGTTGTTACTTGAATTCCTACAGCCCTGATGAAGTCTCTGAGAGCTAATCCTCTACCAGGACGAAACACGTGTTGGCTGTTTGCTGTAAAGGACACTGCATTTCAAGAATAAATTGACAATTATTTCTTATACTACCCTGGTCGGACTTATGATTATTGATGATGAACAAGACACCAAAACAAGGACACAAGGACAACAGATAAATAAGAGTCTTTGGTCTTGAAAAAGCAGCAAAGTGTTTCTTGCAAGCACAAAGTACCTGGTTTGCGTTCAACATCTCTGCAAGGGGCCGCAGAGGAGGAGATGGGTGGAAAACAGGGAAGTGTGTTGATTTCTCCGGCACACACAGGCGATACGCCGATAAGTTTTCACGCAGAGAAGGCTTTGCGTCGATTCCTGGCCCGAAGAGTTGGATCCTCTTTGGGTTGCGGGGTATTTGGATGCCCCGGGGACTATGCAGAGAAATCATGGGCGTGCAGGATGAAGTGGCAGGAGCTGCGTCGATCCGGTGGGCTGTGCATGGAAATTTCTGTTGCATGGCAGGCGCTGCGTCGATTCTTCTCGCAGGAAGTCAGGCTGCATCGTTCCGGCTTGGCTTTGCGGCGATCCAGTGGGCCGTGCGTTGAATTTCCGGTCGCAACGCTGCCGCTGCGTCGATCTCCTCCTGGGGAGCCAGGATGTGTCATTCCGGTTCGGCGTGCAGTGATTTTCTCACCGCGATGCAGGCTGTGTGGCAAATTTTCGCCGCACAAGGAGTTCTTTGCAGAATGAAGTCTTTTTTTGGTCCTGAGACTTCAAGGAACAGGAGGCAAGCTCTATCCAAGCCCTTGGAGAGCACTTCTCAGCAGAACCACAGGGCAGCAGGGCAACAGCAGGGCAGCAGTCCTTTGCAGAAAAGCAGTCAGGTGAGTCCTTTGGGCAGCCGGGCAGTTTCTCTTGGCAGTTTGCAGGTTCTGGTTCAGAGTTTCTTCACCAGTGGTATCTTGTTCAGAGGTGTCTGAGGTGGTAGTGTCAGAGGCCCTATTTAAATACCCAAATGTGCCTTTGAAGTGGGGGGAGACTTCAGAGTGGCTTAGAAGTGCACCAGGCCCCCTTTCAGTTCCATCCTGTCTGCCAGGGTCCCAGTAGGGGGTTTGGCAGTCCATTGTGTGAGGGCAGGCCACTGTCCTTTCAAATGTAAGTGTCAGGCCCTCCACTCTCCCAGCCCAGGAAGACCCATTCAGTATGCAGATGTATGCAGATGTGTGCAGGTGTGACTGAGCATCCTGTGTTTGGGGTTGTCTGAGTGAAGTGCACAAGGGAGCTGTCAAGTAACCTAGCCAGACGTGTATTGTAAGGCATAGAAGGATTTAAGTGCAGAGAAATGCTCACTTTCTAAAAGTGGCATTTCTAAAATAGTAATATTAAATCCAACTTCACCAGTCAGAAGGATTTTGTGTTACCATTCTGGCCATACTAAATATGACTTTGTTACTCCTTTTAGATCAGAATCTACCACTCAAACAGGATATGAGGGTGGCCATAATGTTAGCCTATGAAAGGAGCAGGCCTCACAGCAGTATAAAAACTAATTTAGGGGTTTTACACTACCAGGACACATAAACTGCACAGGTACATGTACTGCCTTTTATCTACATAGCACCCTGCCTTAGGGGTTACCTAGGGCCTACCTTACGGGTGACTTATATGTAGAAAAAGTGGAGTTTAAGGTTTGGCAAGTACTTTTAAATGCCAAGTCGAAGTGGCAGTGAAACTGCACACACAGGCCTTGCAATGGCAGGCCTGAGGCATGGTTAAGAGGCTACTTATCTGGGTGGCACAATCAGTGCTGCAGGCCCACTACTAGCATTTAATCTACAGTCCCTGGGCACACGTAGTGCACTTTACTGGGGTCTTACAAGTAGATTAAATAAGCCAATTGGGTATAAACCAATGTTACCATGTTTAAAGGGAGAGAGCATATGCATTTTAGCACAGGTTAGCAGGGGTAAAGTGCGTAGAGTCCTAAAAACCATGTCCAAAAAGTGGGGGGAGGCAGGCAAAAATTTAGGAGTGATCAGCCTAAGGCTGTCAGGTCTAACATGTGTCCCCCCAGCTGAAAGTGGGGAGAGCTACCAAACCTCCTGGGAGCGCATATCGATATGGCGGAAGTATTTGGAAAGACCATCAGCATTGACGTGGTCAATCCCCGGGCGATTCTCCACCATAAAGTTCATCCCCTGTAGGGACATGGACCACCTCAAGAGTTTAAGATTTTTGCCCCTCATCTGCATGAGCCATCTGAGGGGCCTGTGGTCTGTGTGAACCCGGAAGTGAGTCCCAAACAGGTATGGTCTCAGCTTTTTCAGTGCCAAGACCACAGCAAATGCTTCTCTCTCAATAGCACTCCACCTTTGTTTCCATGGTAATAGTTCTCTGCTAATAAAGACTACTGCTTGGTCTAGGCCCTCCTCATTTAGCTGTGTTAGAACTGCCCCATGCCATGCTCTGAAGCGTCTGTCGGCACAATAAATTCCTAGGAGTAGTCAGGTGCCTTGAGCATAGAGCCGTGTGCATGGCTTCCTTCCGGGAGTCAAAGGCTTTCTGACAAGCCTCTGTCCAGTTCACCAACCTAGGTTGCTTTTTGGATGTGAGTTCTGTCAAGGATGACACAATGGTTCCATAGCCCTTGACAAACCTACGGTAATAACCAGTGAGGCCCAAGAAGGCCCTCACCGCAGTTTGGTTTCCAGGTGGTTGCCAGGCCTTGATAGTTTCAATCTTGGCCTGGAGGGGCTGCACCTTGCCAGCACCTACTAGGTGTCCCAAGTACACCACGGAACCCTGCCCAATCTGGCACTTACTGGCCTTGATTGTCAGGCCTGCCTGTTGCAGGGCCTGAAGCACCTCCTTGAGGTGGAGCAGGTATTCCTTTCAGCTGGAACTTTAGACGGCAGTGTCGTCTAGGTAGGCTGCGCAGAAGGCATCCTTGCTAGCTTTGACCCTGTTAACCAACCGTTAGAAGGTAGCGGGGGCATTTTTTAATACAAAGGGCATTACTCTGAACTGGTAATGGCCCTCAGGATTAGAGAAAGCGGATCTCTTGAGCCCCTTTAGTCAAGGCGATATGCCAGTACCCTGAAAGGTACTATTGAAAGTGCTGAGCCTGTCTACGAGCTCTGGGGATGAGGTGAGCATCTGTCTATGTCTATGTGACAGAGTTGAGAGCCCGGTAGTCCACGCAGAACTTCTGGCTTGGCACCAGGGGCAGCAGCCTTGGGAACCAACACCACTGGGCTGGATCAGGGACTACTGGACTTCTCTATCACCCCAAGAGCCAGCATCTTGGAAACTTCATCCTTGAAGCAGGAGCTCACTTTGTCTGACACCCTGTAAATTTTGTTCTTCACAGGTGGACTGTCTCCTGTGTCAATGTCGTGGACACACAAGTGTGTGAGCCCAGGAGTGAAGGAGAACTGGGAAGAGAACTGCTCCAACAACTTGTAGCAGTCTCCCCTCTGATTTCGAGTCAGGGAGTCAGAGAGATTAACACTCTCCACTGACCCATCACCTTCCTTGGCAGAGAGGAGGTTGGGGAGAGGTTCACTCTCCTCTTCCATGCCTTCATCTGAAGCATGCTGACCTCCGACCTCTCAAAATATGGCTTCAGTCTGTTGTGGTGGAGAACTCTTAGGAGGTGTCTAGGGATCTTGAGGTCCACTAGGTAAGTGGCCTCCCTCCTTTGCTCCTTGACTTCAAATGGGCGAGTCCAGTGGTCCTGGAGAGCTCTAGTGGCTCTATCACCCATACTTTGTCTCTAGGTGAGAATTCTACCAGAGTGGTCTTCCGGTCATACCAGTCCTTCATCACCTCTTGACGGGCTTCGAGGTTGCTCTTGGCCTGTTTCCAGAAACGCTGTGTCTGGTTGCAGAGGGCTAGCATATAACTTACCACATCCTGGGAGGGTTCTTGGGAGCTTTCTCCCATCCCTCCTTGACTATGCTTAGTGGTCCCCTGACAGGGTAACCATAGAGAGAAGTTCAAAGGGGCTGAACCCCACCTCTTTCTGGGGCACCTCCCTATAAGCAAAGAGAAGGCATGGCAAGAGGAGGTCCCACTTATGCCTCATGGCCTCAGGTAGGCCAGTGATCATGCCTTTCAGGGTCTTGTTGAATCTCTCAACAAGCCCATTGGTTTGAGGATGGTAAGGGGTGGTATACTGGTAGCTTACCCCCACACTCATCCTACGTGGACTTCATGTACGCTGATGTGAAGTTTGTGCCTATGTCAGACACAACCTCTTTTGGGAACCCCACACGGATAAGTATCCTCATCAGAGCTCTGGTCACCACCAGTGCAGTCACTGTCCTCAGAGGGATTGCCTCGAGATAGCAGGTGGCATGGTCCACCAAAACCAGGATAAACCTGTTGCCTAGAGCGGTTTTTGGGTCCAAGGGGCCAATTACGTTGATGCCCACCTTTTCAAAGGGGGTGCCAACGACGGGAAGTGGGATCTGAGGGGCCTTAAGCCTTTTCACTGTCTTCCGACTAGCCTGGCAGGTTAGGCAGGCCCTACAGAAATTTTCTGAGGCTACCTGCATTCTAGGCCAATGGAAGTGGGTGACAAGCCTGGCAAAGGTCTTGTCTTGCCCCAAATGTCCTGCCAGGGGAATATCATGAACAGGCCCAGTAGGAAGGCCCGGTAACACTGGGGGACCTCCTACACACGTGCTGCACCAGCGGCTGGTACCTTAGGCTCACCTTAGAGGAGATCATTCTCCCAATACATGTGGTGATCGCTAGAGGCTTCACCCGCTGCTTGGGCTAAGGCCTGTTGCCTCAGACCCTCAACAGTGGGGCATTCCTTCTGCGCTTTGCAGAACTCCTCCCTGGTTTGCCCACCCTCTACTTGCCAGCCAGCGAGCGCAGGCAGGTTACCCATGGTGGCAATATCCTCCCCAGTTGGCTCAGGGGCCTCCTTCTCTGGTACCCCATCAACCACCTGGGGATATCTGGTGCTGGTTTCCCTTGTCTCTTGCCCTTCCTCTGTGCAGCTGTCTGGGCCGTTGTTCCAGGCTCCAGACGCCCTTGAGTTCCTCCCTGGGCAGCCATGGACCGTGTGGTCATGCAGACCCATTCAGACAAACCTAACATCTCCAGGTAGGATCTGAGCTCTACCTCTTTCCAGGCAGTGTACTCAAGATCATTGCCTAATAGACAATCTACAAGCATGACAGGTCTCACAGCTACTTTTAGAGTACCCCTCCTCCCACTCAAAGGGAACCAGAGCTACCGGTAGGTGGCTCTCGCGATTGTCAGCAACTATGGCTTGGTGGAATTTATTAGGGATGGCTTGCTTTGCTGACACCAGCTGACCCGTGACAGTAGTCATACTGGCTCCTGTGTCACGCAGAGCCTCCACACTATGCCCATCAGTGGTGACCCACTGCCTATACTTGGAAGTATTGGCATGCATTTGGGCTTTTGGCACAATTTCCTTATCTCCCAGGGACACTAGTGATACCTCTATCTGCTTCCCTAAGCTAACTGAGACCATCTCTCCCCCAAGCGCTACACTAGCAAACCCAGGTGTCTGCCCTCCAGTGGTGGGCTGTGCCCTCTTGGGACACTGGAAGTCGCCTTTAGAGTGTCAATGCTTGAAGCACTCTAAGCATTTGGGGATAAACTTCCCTTTCTTCTTCTCAAAGAATCCTGGCCTCTTCTCAGACTCTGGCTGGGACAGGGTACTTGATATGGGCGTTTATGATATTTCCATGACAAGTGCATTTGTGTAATGTGATTCCTGACTACTGCTTATGTTGCAGAATACGAAGTAACTCGTGTGTTATATGTGACCACTGCTGGTTCTGTAGAGTAACTAATGTGTAACATTCTGACAACTGCTAAGGTAGCAGGATATTACTGACATGTTGTGTTTGGTCTAATAATTGCGTTGTGCACAATACAGTATATTTTCATATAACTTGGTGTGTTTCCTTTGTGGTGGGGAAAGTGCCTTTGTGTGTTGTGAAGACGCTTTACGCATTGCCTCTGGGATAGGCCTGACTGCTCGTGCCAGCTACCAAGGGGGCGAGCAGGGGTTATCTTGGACGTGTAACTCCCTTGCCCTGACTAGAGTGGGTGGGTTCTGCCTGGCTTAAGTGCATACCCTAGCCAACCAGAAACCCCATTTCTAACAGTCAGGATACCAGACACTCCAGGCCCAGTCCGGAGCTACAAGGATGACTTGGTCCTGGTTGTTTCTGATGATCTTGAGAAATTTGGACTGGAGTGGGATTTGCAGAATGGCGTATAGGAGGCCTGTTCTTCACTCAAAACAAAAAGCATCTCCCAGCAAGAGCCACCTTGGAAACTCCAGCGTGCAAAACTGCAGCCATTGTTCATCCTTGGCAGTGGTGAACAGATCTAACCAGGGCTCTCCCACTGCTGAAAGAGACCTTATACCACCTCTGGATGGAGATGCCATTTGTCATTCACCGGGCACCTTCAACTCAGTTCGTCCACCCTGACTTTGAGAGAACTCACCAGATGTTAAACCACCAGGGATATTCTCTGATATTCCAGCAATGTCCAGAGACGCAGGGCTTCTTGACAAATGGACCACAGCCCCCACCCGTTTTTTGGAGTACCACATGGTAGTATTGTTCGTAAACACCTGCACTAGCCTTCCCTTGATGGTGCTGGAAAGGCTTTCAGTGCCAGCTAGATCGCCCGGAGCTCCAGTAGGTTGATATGAAGTCAGATTCCGCCGGAGACTTTTGATCTCCACCTCTCCCAGATGGCCGCCCCATCCTAGGAGTTACATCTTTCAGTATCATCAGATCTGATTGGGGAAGAGAGAGGGGTCTGCCGCCAACCCAGTCATGGTTTGTTAGCCACCACTGCTGATCTTTTGCAGATCTGGACCTTGTTGGAGAGATTCCGCGATGCTGCGCCCACTGGAACTTCAGGTCCCACTGCAGAGCCCGCATATGCCAGTGGACATCTGTTACGAGCAGGAGGCCATGAGGCCCAGCAGCCTCAGAGTCATTGTTACCGAAACCCAGGATAGAGGCTGAAGCATCGGTATCATAGCCTGAATACCTTGGCCTCGCCGTTTGGGAGGACAAGCCCGAAACAACACTGGGTCCAGAGCTGCTTCCATGAAAGTCAGCGTTTGAGAGGGACTGGCCCGACCTCTGGCTGCCGATGCACGGGTCTTTGGGTACTGTGTCCTCAGCCATGCAGAGGCTCGGAAGCGTGTGCACCATGGTGGCAGGATGGGTAAAGACGCAGCTGGAAGCCCTTTCTGTGGTTGCAAAAGGTGGACTGGGGTTGATGGGGACCATGGAAAGGCCCAAGGACCTGGCCATAGCTCTGCTGTCCTTGAAGCGCTCCAGCTCTGAGTCCGCCTTGTCTCTGAAGAGACGGACCCATCAGAGGGCATGTCCATAAGCGAAGTTTGGATATCCCCTGAAAAGCCAGTCAACTTCAGCCAGGCTTGGTGCTGTAAGGACACTGACAAAGAAACCGCTTGGCTTAGTGAGCCGGTCGTGGCCAGCCTTCATTTGATCGTGAACTTGGCTGCATTCCCTCCTGTCTGCCATAGCTTGGGTGAGTATATCCCAGGCCACTTCCAGGACCATGGGGAGCACCTGCGCAACCACATCCCACAGTGCATGGGAGTTACAACCCAAAAAGCACGCTATGTTAATGGTCGGTAGTGCCAGGCTGATGAAAGAAAACATTTTCTTGCCTTAGGTGTCCAGCCTTTTGGATTCCCTATCCGGTGGGGTGGTATGGAATGCCCCAGAATTTACACAGTAAATGGCGGTTTGGGCCACCAAGCTCTCTGAGGTAGGGTGTTGTGTGAGGAAACTGGGGTTTCTTAGGGCAATGGCAGAGGGCAGTTGTCTTGTTCACAGGAGCCCCTGTGCAGTGTTTGGACCAGGTCTTATGCAGGACATCTGTAAGGGCTTCATTAGATGGGAGATGTTGTTCTGAGAGGGTCACTTCCGGCAAAAGCACCTCTGTGAAAATGTGACTTGAGTGCCACTAAGGGCAGGCTAAGGTCCAGGTTCTCGCCCGCCCTTCTCACCACCACAGCAAAAGACTCTTCCTCTTCTGTAGCCATGGTACGAAGAGAGACCATGCCAATATCTGGGAAGGTGTTGAGTCCAATGGCGTCTAAAAATTCCTCACACCAATCCATGTTGGAATCTAGAGGCTGATATTCTTCAGGGTTCATTGGCTCCTCCCAATCTTAACTAAGTCCTAGTCCATAGGAATAAAACTCAAGCTGCAGCCTGGATGGCATGGCTCCAGTCGCACAATGCCCATCTGGCTTGGACTCATGGATGAGAATAGGGACAGAGCTGGCTGCACCAGGAGCATCCACATCGGCACCGGGCCCGGGGAAGGTTAATGCAGTACAACTGGCACTGGTCCAGATCCATCTGTGGATCCTCAAGCCTGATTGGTATCAGGGACGAAACTGCCAGTGGGGAACTAGTAGGGGCCCCTCCCGAACCCCTTGTGCCCGATGGCACACCAGCAGGGACTGGCCTCCCAAATAAAAGGTGCATTGTCTCGTAAAATTTACAATTTCAATGGGGGTTGCTCCGGCTTCCAGAAACTCAGGTAGGTGTGGAGCCAGCTGTACTGCAGAGCTAGTTCTCGAATGATGATGCTCCCTCATCTCGTTGGATGACTAATGAACAGGAACGAAGTCAAAGACCTCTTCGACTTCTTGTTGTTTTTCTTTTGTGGGATTTTCGGAAGACGACTTTGAATGCGTCAAGGATGTAGGGCTCTGCGACTGATCCCAAAACCTTACTCTCGACTGGGATTGAGCCTTTCAAGCAGCTTTGGGTTGTATGGCACAGCAGTCGGCACAGGCCTTTGCATTGTGGTTACACTCAAGGCACCAGAGGCAAACAAGATGCCTTGACCATCATCGACATCTGTCAGTGACGGGTGCCGCAGGGCTTGAAGCTAGCTTCCCTAGTTGACACCCTTGCCACACCAGGAGAAAAGATCTCAAAAAAACTTAGATTAAAAAGTCAATAAAGAGCCAGTCATAAAATGACTAGGGGTATCTCTCTTTCAATCTACGCTGAGTGGTGCAGAAAGAAAACAACTGATGTCAGTGTGCTGGGATTTTGGGGGCTCCTATATAGGCACCGCGCATGTCACTTCAGGAGCGACAACACCAGCAATGCCACGGAAAGCCAAACGATGCCACCTTCCGGTGCGGAGGGATACTGCTCACAAAAACATTTCTGGTCCCAGTCTGACACCTGGGGATAATTCTAAGTAAGTAATCTGTGGCTAGAAGTCTCCACCAGATTGCACTGATTACTATTAAGAGACCATGTTGAAGGGCAGATGTTTTCATGGAATTCTCAATGATTGGTGCCGCTGGTGGCCATGAATGAAGAGATCACAAACCCGCCAGAGACAAGTATGTTCTCACGCATGTTCTTTTGGGAGCTTTTCAAAATCAGAAAGCTCTATGGAGGTGCCATTGACATTTACCACATTCTTCAGCAGTCATTTGCAGGAGTAGTTCTTAGTACTTCAAGAGTGTTTAATTCTTATCTCTTCTCCTACGCAGTACCACTCCTTTTTGGTATTGGCTGCACTGAATAATGGAATAAACCTGGCAGCTTCCTCCGAGGATGATGTAGATGCCATCTTTGTGGGTAAAACAACATAAAGTAGAAATGCTTTGCTCATTCTCTTCCTGGTTTGCTTCTTTGAGGGACATGGCAGCTATAGCTGCTCTCGTCATTGGAGCCACCTAACATACGATCTGCAGGGCGACATCTTGGAGAGCAAAGCAGTCCTTTGCCAAGCATTATGGACTTCATGTGCAGTCCAGAGCAAAATGTACAGCAAGGCATAAAGTACTTCTAACCTGTTCACAAAAGGTGAGTCTCATTAACCACCTATCACTTTGCTGTACATCTTTGTAAATCTTAATTCAATCTGCTTAATGCATTGCTGGAGAAGAAAGCATATTTTCATGTTTTGGTGCCTTTTATAGATTCACATGTGAACCACCCTCCAATTCTTCCTCCAGAATTTTCATTGTACATATTTTCAAAATTACCAAAGTTCTTGACAAGCTGAAGTCCATATGTTTCTGGGATGTGTCTTCTCTACAGAGCAAGGTCCTCATCTGAAACCAGGGTGCAGAAGCTTTTTGCTTGCTGAGAGGTTTTTTTATATCTTTGAATTCTACTGCTGGCACCAGGCAAGTGCATCCTCTGAGACAACATAGGGCCTCCTTCTTGTGACCCATCACTGTTGTCTGTACTCAGACCTAACTTGCTCTGCCACACCTTGAACTCAGCAGTTCCAGTGCTCGAACCAATTCATAGGGTAGTTTTGAATACCATTTATAGTACATTGTACTCGGTTCTTATAAAGATTATGTAGTTGGTATCCCAATCCTATGGTTTGTCTCTGGCATATGGCTTCTTATTGTGCCTAGTTATCCAGTGCTAAAAGAAATATAGTTAAAATGAGAATTCTGAGCCATGCTAAAGTTTTCAGTGCTCTGCACCAAGCTCTCCTCTCAGTCCTGAGATTTACTCCCTTACTATTGGTTGTGGGCAATGAAAAGTCTCCCATTTTTCCAACTGTAGAAAAAAAACTGTGATTCTAGACCTTGTGAGACTTAACTGTAGAATGATTTCGAAAGTAATTTTTTGTGGAAGGTGACCTTAAAATGCTGGAGCCTCTGGATTGAATCAGCCGATCCTGTACCTTTCACTAGACTCACTTTTCTCAGAACTTTACACCTGCATTTTTGTCAGTAAGAGGACCATGATCAAAAACTTCCTTTTCTGACAAAGCTATTTGAGTAAGGACCTGCCTTCCTATTGTTAAAGATTCATAACTATGGATGGTCATTTTGCAGTGAAATACGTCATCCGTTTGGGCCTGACACAACAGATTGTCTTGCATTGAGCTGTTGGTTCCAGCATAGTGATTTAGTAGCACTCTTGGATTCGCTCTACTGGGTTTTCCAGTGATTTCCAATAATCCCTTATGGATATGCCATTCGTTGACACCCATCTTTTCAGAGATCAGGTGGCCTTGGACACAGCCTTGGAGTGCTTTAATAAGTGTGAGGCAACAGCATGCTAACTTGGACTGACACTGACTACGGGTCTGTTCCCCCCCCCCCCCCCCCCCCCCCCCACCCCAAAAAAAAAAAATGTGTTCCTTTTGAGGCTTAAGAAGAGGGTTCCAACAGAGGCCACGACAAACTATGCCTCAGAAGCAGCAGACCGCCCAACCATTTTGAGGCGAAGGTCAGGGATCCGGCAGTCACCATCCAGGCTCCCGAGGGCCAACAAACTACCCAGTCCCACAGCTACCAAAAATCTACTTTAAGTTGCCCTCAGCTGCGCACGGTTACCCAGTTGTAGATTGGATCACTAGCACCTCTATAGGTGGTAGAGTATTACATAAGAAATAGAGGAACTCCCAATTGTTCAAAATTCCTGCGCCTTCCCTTTCTTCCTCACCACTGCAAACATGCCTCCTACACCACCACGGCTTCTGGAGGACTGCATGACCATTCTGCAATGTGAGGTTCAGGCTTTCTTGTACAAGGGAGCCACAGAGAAAGTCATGGCATCATAGATCGGGACTGGATTTACTCCGGTTACTTTCAGGTACTGCAAAAGGATGGAGGCCTCTGCTCACCCTCAATCTTCACCTTCTAAACTTCTCCAGCACAAGTTCAGAATGCTCACCTTGGCCCGAGTTCTGTCTGCTGTGGATCCAGGAGAATGAATGGTGATTTTGAATCTGCAGGACACCTATTTCCACATTTCAGTCCTGCAATCGCACAGGTATTACCTGTGGTTTCTGGTAAGCCACAAGCACCTTCAGATCTCAATGTTCCCATTTGGCTTTACAAGTGCAACTCAGGTTGTTCACAAAAGGTTGGTGGTGGTTGCTGCCCATCTTCAGAGGTTGGGAATATGAGTCTTCCTATACCTCGAAGACTGGAAGTTGATGGTAGTAGATCACCTGTAGATGCCGGCCAACTTGTTTACATCACTGGGATTTTTCATCACTGTGCAGGTCACACCTGACTCCTTTGCAGAGACTTCCCTTCATTGGGGCCATCCTGGACATGATGCTCAATGAGTCCTGGACATTTGGGCTGTGATCGTGATGCTTCATCCCTTGACTTGGGTTTCAGAGCGTCTGCAAGGCTTCTTGGCCTCCTGCATCTTGCTTGGGTACCATGCCAGGTAGTATAGGTGGGCTCTGCAGTGGGATCTAAAGTCTGTGGGCTCTGCACCAGGGAAACCTTTTGGAATCCATCCAGATGTCAGAGGAGACTGTAAACAATCTACAGTGATGGCTGCTGGACCACAGTTGGACTGTTGGTAGACCCCTCTGTCTACCTCACAAGAGCTAACAGTTGTGAGAGATTCATCATTGCTGGGTTGGCGAGATCATTTGGAAGATGTGGAGATCAGAGGACTGTTCTCCAATGGAAACCACCGTCCACATCAATCTGTTGGAGTTGGGGGGAGGGTCGATTCACTTGGCGCTGAAAGCCTTCCTTCCATCCATCCAGTGAGAACTGGTGCAGGTTCTCACAGACAACACTGCCTCCATGCAGTTCTCCAACAAGCAGGACAGGGAGGCCCTGTGCCTCTGGAACTGACTGACTCCTCAGGGCTTCTGGCTGGTCATGTAGCACTGGGGAGGATCATTAAATGCCAGGGCGGATGAACTCAGCTGGTTTTGCCTAGTGAATAACTTGGAGGTGGCACAGGGCACTTCCCAGCAATGGAGAGAACCCGGGCTCGATTGTTTCTCCACAGCATAAAACAAACACTGTAGAAGCTTTTGCGCATCAAAGATTCCAAGGCAGTTCTTGCTTAGATACACCTTTTCCCTGGATTGGAGCTTGGGACTCATTTACACCTTGCCACCTCTACCCATCCTACCCGAGTTCTGAAGAAGATCAGGACCGACCAAGCCCAGATCATCTTAGTTGTCAAGAACCCTCAGAGTTGCAATGTTTGGCTCCTGTGAAGGGTGGAAAAAGAGCAAAATATCTGCAGATCAAGAAGTATCCATAGTGGAAGAGGCAGTGTCCTTATTGGAAGGTATTGTGTCGAGTTGTATTAGTCATTGCACAGAGAAAGGCATCCAAGATGGCTGCCAGGTTGTTCTGGCACAGGTTGCAGTTCTAGTGTTGCTCTCCCAAAATGTAGATAATAGGCACATGCGGCTTGAGCACCGCGCACTTCACCTGAGTTCTGACTGGATTCCCGAGGCGAAATTAGAGAGCTCTCACTCTGAGGTAAAAGTTTTCAGTGAAGACACCGTAGTACAAAGGATTTGAAGAACAATTCAAGTAAGCCACAGATAATCTTTAACTATGTAAAGTCGACGAAGGCTCCAAGGCAATTCGCAGCGTCCTGAGAGTTCCAGATTGGGGTCCATGTTTAACACTTGACAAGAACAATTCAAAAGATGCCAAAGAGAATATTTTCTGTGTTAGGGTGTTTAATGCTTCGAAGTAGTCAGCAGGGTTTTTTAGAGTTTTCGGCAGGGTTTCAAGAATTAGGCATGACGAGCATTTTGAATACATTGTAAAAAGTATTGTTAACTATTTAACGACGATAAGGTCCAGAGGTATGTAAAGGCATTTGTGATAACACATTGTGAAAAAGCCTCAAACAAAATACTGTCACCTACGAATAAATATTTAAAAGACAGTCGATAAGAATTCCATCTTCACAAGTCATGACAATTTTAAATTATTTATATATATGTATATATATATATATATATGTATATACGTTCAATGGCATGTGTAGCTGCAGATACACATGCTATGCATTAGGTCTGCCATCTAGTGTTGGGCCTGGAGTGTTACAAGTTGTTTTTCTTCAAGGAAGTCTTTTTCTGGAGTCAAAGGATCGAGTGACTCCTACTCTCGGTCATAGTGCGCACGGGCATCGACTCCTTTGTTAGATTGTTTTCTTTCTGCTGTCTGGTTCGGATGTGTTTCCTCTCACTCCGAGACTTTCGATTCAGAAACTTTATACTAACTTTATTCTACCGTCTGTATTGTTTCGATCGTGTTTCCATCTGCAATAAAGCCGATAGTACCGTCGGAAATCAGAAAATGCCCTTTTGTGCACTCACACCCTACTCAGGCCTGTTCAGGCCTACCACAACATACCCTGATGGATCGGACTCCAATCCGATTCTGCCATGCGCAATTCCCTTACACCGATCAACACGTGGTATGTAATCTGTCTCTCTCCCGAACCTTGAGAGGAAGATTGTGAAGCTTGTAAGTCATTCCAGTTGAAAAAGACATTGCGTGACCGGAGAGCAAGGAGACTCGGGTGTCGTTGAAACATACAGAGTCCACTGACACCTTAGAAGAAGGGCGGGCACAGACCAATGTTTCGATTCAGGACACTGCCTCCGAAGCAGACTCTGATGAAGACAGCCAACCGATCACTGCGGCTCAGCATGTGAGTACACCTGCCCCTATGCCCACTTCCAAGAGACCTATTAAGGCCTTGGGAGCACCACTGCCAGAGAGCCATGGTTCCACCCGAAAGAAAATTGTCGATGACCAACTTTTGGGTTTGGCGCTGAAAAAGGCCAAATCCACACATCATCAGGAACACACCTGTTTCGATACCGGAGTCGAGCAAATATATTAAAAGCTCCACATCCGAGCTGAGCCGACGTCCACAATCTTCGGAGTCAAAAATTAGACGTCCCGCTTCAGAGCTGAAATCACAGGCTGTATCTTTGGGACCGAAAAAATTAGCTTCCACTTCGGAGCCGAAAAAATCCTTTTATACAGAGGAACAAGGACTTTCGAACCGATTAAAACGCAGCTCAAAGACAATTGATGAACAATCCTCTAAAGGAGTTAAAACATCAGACTATCATTCTGAGGACTCTGATATTCAGCTAATCCTTGAAATCTTGGACACCAAACATAGAAGGATACATAGCCATAAGGAGCCGGGGAAAATCATTGCTTCACCTCCTCCACAAACCAAGAGAAAGCTGACGTTTCAAGAGACTCTTGACATTGCTCCACCACCAGCAAATATATTTAAAAGGAAGGAGAAGCCATCACCTTTACAGATTGCTCCACCACATTCGATTCAACTTTCTTTCTCTCCACCACCTACTACCCCACCAACATTGCTCTCATCAACACTTTCTCATTTATATTCACATGGAGATACAGTGGACCCCTGGGACATATATGACCCAGATCCTATACCACTAAATGACCCAGACCTCTATCCGTCCAAACCTTCACCACCAGAGGATAGTACGGCTTACACTCAGGTCATTTCTAGAGCAGCGCATACCATGGAGTTCAGTTGCATGCTGATATTTTTTTTATTTATTTATTTTTTAGGAGGGTTTTCTTTTTAACACATTGTCCTCCACTCACTGGCACTACTAGTGTTTACCAATGCTCCCTGGTATGCTTAGACATGCCAATTACATATTTAAGAAACCTGTTAAGGCTAGGGTTTTAACCCTGAGAATAGACAAAAAAATACAAACCTGCACCAACGGACCCAGTTTATATCACACAACAGGTACCACCAGACAGTCAGTACTGCAAGAGAAAGGGCCAATATCCAATCTTCAGGGGGGTACCCCTCCCCGACAAGGAAAGCAGAAAGTTTGATGCAGCTGGTAAAAGGGTAGCTACACAAGCAGCTAACCAATGGCGTATTGCCAATTCCCAAGCCCTGTTAGCAAGGTATGACAGGACATACTGGGATGAAATGCAATAATTCTTGCAATATTTACCATAAGAGCATAAAAAGAGAGCACCACAAATTGTTTAGGAGGGACAAGCAATTATCAATAATCAAATCAGATCTGCTCTTGACGCAGCCAATAACGCAGCTAGAAGTATAAGCACTAGCATAACAATCCGTAGGCATGCATGGTTAAGATCTTCCGGGTTTAAACCCGAAATCCAACAGGCAGTGCTTAACATGCCATTTGATAAGGAACATCTATTTGGACCTGAGGTTTACACAACTATTGAGAAACTCAGGAAGGACTTCGACACTGCAAAACTCATGGGAGCACTATACACTACACCTTACCAGGTTCCTTTCGTAAACAGCAGTTTAGGGAAGGTTTCAAGCCCCAAACTACAGAGGCTTCCACCTCACAGTCTAAACAAACCCAGCAGTATTATCAAAGAGGATCATTTAGAGGCTCTTACAGAGGTCAACACTTTAGAGCCAGAGGCAGATTTCAAACCTCAGAGTGTCACCACTCCCCCAAAACATCCCACAATACCACACATCTCCTGTGGAAGGCAGACTGCAGCAATTCCACCCTCAATGGCAAAAAATCACCTTCAGATCAGTGGGTGCTTTCAATTATCTGCAATGGTTACTGCCTAGAACTCACAAATCTCTTCAATGGTGGAATCAAAACAATTTATTAAAGGGGCGGTCATTTCAGGTCCCTGTGCCTCAGACAATAATAACAGATGCGTCAATGACAGGTTGGGGAGCTCACCTCAACAACCTACCCATACAAGGGGAATGGAATTCAACGCAGTTAACTTATCACATAAACCATTTAGGATTGTTAGCTGTATTTCTCGCCCTAAAAGGTTTTCAACCTCTTCTCAGGTACAAAACAGTCTTAATAAAAACAGACAATATGACAACAATGTATTATCTGAAGAGACAGGGAGGAACACATTCATCTCAACTGTCCCTTCGAGCCCAAACAATATGGAAATGGGCAATTCACAATCACTTTTATTTGCAAGCGGAATACATCCCAGGGATACACAACCAGCTAGCAGACCTACTAAGCAGGACGCAGCAACAAATACAGAAATGGAAAATTCACTCTCAGGTACTTCAACAGTACTTTCAAATGTGGGGAACACCAGACATAGACCTTTTCGCAACAAGTGAAAACACAAAATTCCCAAACTTCGCATCCAGACACCCACACCCTCTGTCCAAGGGCAAAGCTCTATGGATCAGCTTGTCAGGGATATTTGCTTATGCTTTTCCCCCTCTCCCATTAATTCCATTTCTGGTCAACAAACTGTGTCATACCTCACTCACCATGATACTCATTGCTCCCATGTGGGCACGGCAACATTGGTACACAACACTCCTAGACCTGTCAGTAGTACCCCATTGCAAACTTCCAAACAGACCAGATCTGTTAACACAGAACAACGGTCAAATCAGGCATCCTCAACCCAGTGTTCTCAACTTAACGAATATTTGCCAAAAGTAGTTTCTCCTTTTTCACATTAACCAAACAGTGGAATTGCCAGTCTTCTTCCCACAGCCACACTCAACTGCTGAAAGAGCTCTTCATACTCTTGAGCTTAAAAGAGCTCTAATGTACTATGTTGATAGAACAAAAGAGTTTAGGAAAACTAAACAGCTTTTTGTAGCTTTTCAACAGCCACATAAAGGAAATCCTATCTCTAAGCAGGGATTAGCATGATGGATTGTAAGATGTGTCCAAACATGTTACATTAAAGCAAAAAGACAACTTTTAATAACCCCTAAAGCACATTCCACTAGGAAAAAAGGTGCTTCCGTGGCATTTTTAGAGAACATATAAATGGCAGACAAATGCAAGGCTGCCACATGGTCCACTCCACATACGTTTACAAAGCATTACTGTGTGGATGTATTTTCAAAGCAGCAGGCCAATGTTGGTCAAGCAGTACTTAAAACTTTATTTCAAACTACTTCAACTCCTACAGGCTAGCCACTGCTGTTTTGGGAGAAGGACTGCTTTTTAGTTTATGCGTAGCATGTGTATCTGCAGCTGCATATGTCATTGAATGGAAAATGTCACTTACCCAGTGTACATCTGTTTGTGGCATGTAGTGCTGCAGATTCACATGCACCCTCCTTCCTCCCCGGAAGCCTGTAATCGTTGCAGTTCTTATGTGTACATATGTATATATCTATTTACATTTGCATGGACATCTTATTTACCTAATACATTTAGTTGTACATTTACTTTTTCACTCTATCACTCCTTCCTACACCCTTCTGCGGGAAAACAGTCTAACAAAGCAGTCTATGCCCATGCGCACTGTGACTGAGAGGAGGAGTCACTCAATCCTGTGACTCCAGAAAAATACTTTTTCGAAGAAAAACAACTTGTAACACTCCGGGCCCAACACTAGATGGCGGACCTAATGCATAGCATGTGAATTTGCTGCACTAAAATTTAAGGCAAGAATGAACTAATGACATATGCCTACAGAGACAATGATACTCAACAAGAAAAAATCAAATTGACAATTATTTCGATCGTATACAGATAGTCCGTTATGTAATCTATTTATTATTAACACTAACATATGCCATTTGAGAGAGAGAGAGGCACATCCCTCAGAAAATTCAAGTTAACATTGTGGAGTATTTAAAGAAGAAAAAACCTAATTAATTGTTGGTAATGATATAGGTGTTAGAACAACAATGTGTCCCTTGTAATTGTGATTGTAATCTTTCAGGTGCCACTTAAGATAAATATAGAAGAGTCTAGCAGACTGAACAAAACAAGCGGACCTCTGAGGCAGTCTCTCTTTATCCCACGCCCCTTTCCCCTTCCAGGTTGCTCAAAACAAGGAACTATTCATTACGAGTAGCTTGGGTTGGGAATTGAGGATTAATCTTCTGCTCCTGAGGGAATCGAACCAAGGTACTCTGACATTAGTGGCTTCGGATTTGGGGAGGGGAGTCTGGTACCCGGAACTTCTGGCCATGAGCATTTGTCCTCTGATCTGACTGCCCCTGAGGGAGGACCTTTTGTCTCAGCAGCAGGTCAAGGTCCTGCTCCAGAGCGTTGACAACTTACACCTCCATGCTTGGAAATTCGAGCGACTACACTTCACAGCCTACGATTTTCCTCCCAAAGTAGTGAGTGTCATTTTGGCAGCCAGGACTCCTTCCACTAAGGCTATCTGTGTGGGATGCTGGGAGATGTTTGTCATTTGATGCTGTTCTCAACATATCCAATCATTGCAAGCCTAGATGTCTGATATACTACTAATTTGTTTATCCATAGCTCAGCAAGGCCTTGCTGTGACAACATGTTTATTTGTCAACCCTGCCAGCCTTTCTACGGATATCTGATCAGTCATCCTTATTCAAATCACCTGTTGTGATTGTTTTTTTTTAAAGGGCTGCCTCATATGTTTCCACCAACAACTTTTGTGATGCCCCAGTGGAACCCGAGTCCAGTTCCTGATGGGCACCCCATTTTAACCAATGCGTAGCTGCCCTCTTCGATTGTTTACTTTGAAGACAAGTGTTCCTCAAAGTGATAACATCAGCTGGTTGCTTGAATGAGTTACAGTACTCTGTCCCAGACAAGCTAGTGTTAAAGAAGCAAGGTAGAGTTCCTTTTGAAAGTTTTCATGATTAATCACATGTGGTAATCTATTATCCAGGCAGCACACCAAGAACTATCAGGTGGATGATCACCTCTTTGTGGCGTTCTCTGGTGCGATGAAGGGAGATGCTCTGCAAAAGAGGACCATCTATAGATGGATTTTCCTGTGCATCAAAATCTGTTTGTAGGCAAGAAATGGCTGCCGGAAAGCCTACATGCTCATTCTACCAGAGCAAAGACTGCTGCCACTGTGCTGGCATACAGTGTGTCAGTTCTGGATATCTACAAGGGTGCAACATGAGCATCAGTCCATATGTTCATAAAGCCGTACTGCCCGGATAGCCAGGTCAAACGAAAGGTGCCCCTTTGCCCATTTTGTCATGCAGGATTTCTTGGTAGGAGTCATTACTCAAGGCCACCTGAGGAGGGGGTGGGGTTACTGCTTTGGGCGTCTAGTCAAAAGTTGAGGAGCCTTCTGTTAGAAGTATCCATCCTGAGGCCGAGCCACATGACACCACCTGCCGACATGCTAAGAAAATTCTCACTATCCAGTCTGGCTTTTGGGGCATTAACAAATTGAGGAATCTGCAGTTAGGATATGCACCCAAAGCGCAGAAGGGCAACAATTCCAGCAACCTCAGTCACCTGCATTGAGATCCAGGATGAAGGCTGAAATATCAGGATCATAGGCCCAGTGTCCTAGACTCTCCACTCCAGGGGACAGGTATGAAACTGTACCGTATCTAGCTACTGCGAAGGAGTAAACTGTGACTTTAGCACATTGATTTTGAGCCCCCAACAATATGGGGACGTTGGTCATCTGAAGGTAGTTGATGACTGCCTGAGACACGTCCACCTTCAACAGTCGTCTAGGTATGGAATACTGGTACTCCTGACCTCCGAAAGTGTGCTGCAACCACTGTCATCACTACTGTGAACACTCAAGGGGCATGTGTGAGACCAAAAGACAGCAAGGCAAACTGGAAATGCTCCTTGCCACTGTGAACCACAGCGAGTGCCTGCAGGCCAGGGATATGGAAATACACATCTTGCAGGTCAGATGCCACCATCCAGTGTTCTGGGTCTAGGGAAGAAAGGACTTTGGCTAGTTTGAGCATTTTGAATTTGTAATTCCACAGGAAGGGTTTGAGAGGCCTCAGTCCTCTGGTAGCAAGTACACTCAGCTCCTACTTCTGACGCCAGAACCTTCTCTATGGCTCATTTGGACAATAGGGCCTGTACTTCCTGCTGCAAGATGGACAAGTGGTCCTCTGTTAGCCGTCCTGATGGTAGTGGAAGGTGCGGTGGGGTAAAAAGAAATAGGAGGGTGTAGCCCCAATGTATAATTTGGAGGATCCTGTGTTTTAAGTGATGACTTGCTATCCTTGGAGGACAATTCAGATACAACCCCATATAGGGTGTCTATGTACACATTAAATTGGTTTTGCAGATGGTGGAGTGGCAGGGGACTGAGCTGTATGTTATTTCTGATGTCCTCAGCGTTGTATTGTAGGCTGCGGCTTCAGCCGCGAATGGGGCTAGTGGTGGCTCTGACATTAACGGTATTAAAAACCCCTATGGTAGCCCCAAAATGGACAAAACTACTGATGAAACTGTCTTTCTGAAGCAGACAGACCCAAGGGACCTGGTGTGGCCCTGCTTTCTTTAATGCATTCCAGGGCATAGTACTTTCTTGCCCAAAAAGACATCTCAAACAGGGGTTCTTGGATGTTGAAACTTTTGAGCAGTACTGTTGTGCACTGGTATTTGGCGCTGTGTGACTCCACACTGACATCTTTCCATTCTGGGAATGATGTACATGGCCTATATAGGCACCACTTCTGCACACAAACAGTAAATTGGCTTTGACCAGTGTGCAGATCTTGAGACTTGGAATCTTATAAAGTCCAGTTTACAGAATGGGGAAGAAGAGCGGGTTAGTTAGTCTCTACCAGAAAGAAAGTTACTGAAAGTAAGTAGCTTGTTCTCTGTCAGAGACCTCTAACCGCAGATTCCTCACCTTTTGAGTAGATACCAGAGCAGTACCTATTACGAGTTGGGTTTGTGAATTGGCTCAAGCCAGAATGTCTTTTAGAACATTGCCTGAGAAATGCCCCTCTCGGCGAACCTGGCTCTCTAAACAGTAATGCTTCTTGAATACGAGGAGTGAAACCCATGTACCGCCTGACAGATGTCCAGAAAATTAACTTTGCATGCCAACACGCTCACAGTCCTTTCGGAGGCTGCTTTTTTTTTCTCAAAAGCGTAGCAGATCTTAATGAAGAACACAGTTGGGCAGGAGATGCTTATTTTCTGCCCACTCTTGGCTCTCTTTTGAAGTACTAGCAATGGAGTCTCTCCTTCTTAGAGGGGTGAGGCGGATCATGGAATGCCAGCAGAGCAGTGGTTTGGCCGGTGTGGGATGTTGTCACAACTTTAGGCAGGAATGAGGCTTGCATCTGCATAACCAGTTTGTCTGGGAAGAAGGTAGCATATGGCAGATTGACGCAGAGATCTCTGTGCTCACTCTCTCTCTCTCTCCATACTGATGTTATTGTGATGTGGAACACTGTCTTCAGGGTAAGAAGGCAAAGAGGACAATTGTGAAGCGGCTCAAAAGACGTAAACATCAAGTACGTGAGGGCCAAACTAAAGTCCCACTGTGTCATGTCAAAAGGAGAGAGATAAAAGTGTTAGAGAACAAAATGCATCAAAACCGGAAAGTTAGGTAATGAAGGATGGTCTGTCAACTGCCAAAAAGGCTGAAAGGCATCACTTAACTGTACACAAAGCAAAACCTTGCCAGCAAAAGACAAAACAAACATAACATCAAATAACTTGGCCTGGAGGGGTGGTCAGTTATGCGTGTGCCGTACCAAACCACACATTTGTTCTAATGATGGGTATGCACAGTTTTCAGTGAGGTATACTTGGCTGCCAAGATGATCAACCACCTCTGGAGGAAGATCGAAGATGTTTAACTGTTCCTACTCAATCTTCAAGCGTTAAGGTGGAGATTGTGAAGGCACAAATTCAGAGCCCTGCCCCATTGCTGCAAGATGAAATGCTCTGGAAGAAGTAGCTTGCTCCGAGGACAGATGCTCAAATCCAGTAGCTCAAGATACCATACTCTGTGCCCAATCCGGACCACTAGGATGATTTGGGCCATCAGTCCTGATGAACTCTGGACAGAAGAGGTTGTCGAGAAGGCTTACAAGATTCCTGAGTTCCACTCCAGGAGGAACATGTCTCCTGGCGAAAAGAGATGCCTTGGAAACGCCAACGTGCAGAACTGATGTTGCATGTTCTTGCCGGTAGCAAACAAATAAAATCAAGGTTCACTTCATTCGCACAAGAGAACTTGCTCCACCCCCTGGGTGTAATTGTAATTTGTGATCTGCTTGGCTTCAACAGCTGAGTGCATGCAGCCTGGCATTCAAAGATCATGCCAGGTGGCTTAGCATCAGTAATATCCTTTGATGGTCCAGCCAATTCCAGAGGCTTAATGCCTCCTGGCACAGGGTCGAGGACTCCACACCGCTCTGCTTGTTGCAATACCACATGGTAGTGGTGGTGGTGTTTTGAAGCACCTGCACCAGCCTCCCTTTGATGGACGTAGAAAGACTTTCAACGCCAGGTGAATGGCTCTCAGGGCCAGGCGGTTGAGATGGAGCAGAGTTTCCACTGTAAACTACAGGCCTCTGATCTTGATGTCCTATATGATTGCCCCAACTCAGAGGGGACGCATCCGTCACCCCTGTCAACTCTGGGTAGGGTAGGAAGTGGAGTCTGCTGCTGATCCAATTGCGGTCCATTAACCACCACTGCAGTCTCCTCCAGAAACCTGGATGTGCTTGGAGAGGTCCCCTTGATGTTGGAATCACTGAGACTTCAGATCTGACTGCAGAGCTCACATATGCCACCTGGCATGCTCAACTAGCAGGATGCAGGCAGCCAGTAACGGTAACCCCCAGAGTCAACCTCACTGAAATCTAGGACAGAGGCTTAAAGATCAGGATCGTAGCCTGAATGTCCTGGGCTCTCCTGGGTGAAAGGTGCAAAACCAAACAGTGTGGCTCTGAAGAAGGGTGCATCTGAAAAGCAGTCAGGTGTGACTTTGGGACATTGATAGTGAGCCTCAGCAACTGCAGGAAGTTTGCTGTAATCTAGAGGTGGTGGACAAATGCTTGGGGCAAATCGCCTTGAGCAAACTGTAGGGGAAGAGTAAATCACAAAGGGCACCTACTCTGGTTTTGAAGTCGGCGTTTACGTTCCGGGAACCGGTGTGAATTGTGGCGTGGGAATAGGTTTGTGAGCAGGGTGTGGCCTGGTGATGGGTTGAAGGCTCCAAGTGGTGCAGAGGGCGAACCCACCAACGGTATCCCCGAAGGAGGGCTTTGCAGCTCTGTGTGACCTGAAGGCGCACCACAGAGTGTTGGAAGGGATCTGAAGAGTCCGAGAATGGCCTTGTATAACTCTTGGATCTGCCTCAGCACCGGAAACTCGGGGTTGTGCCAGAACAAACTGATGAATGGGCTGTGATGTCAACCTCAGGATCGACTCATGAGGTTCTGGACTGGCAACAGGACTGAGACTGACCCTTGGACCAGGCATGACCAGGTGTCTTCCAGTGTTTGATGATGCTTTGCCTCACAAGCCCTGAAGTCATGCTTCAACCCCAGACACCATAGCAAACCTGGTGAGGATCCATCACAGACATTTTGCTTACAACGGTCCTTACAGGGTTTAAAAAATTACAATGTAAAACAATGCACTGTAACATTTAATACATCTTATTACATGAATTGTAAAGCAACACAAGGTAAAATATGCATGCAACGTCTGACATTCATGAAAAAACACTGCTGGAGACCTCGCTTGTTGAAATGGTGCGGTATTAGTTTACTCTTAATTTGAAGTTACATACAAAAAGTATTTTAAGAAATGCTTCTAACCATTTCTAATCATATTTAAACAGTGTAGCTTGAGCAATTTAAAATGAGGATTCCCAAAATGAAATTATTTTAACAATTAAAATGTATTTCATCTGTGCTGTCCTAAACCTACCTTTCACCCTTTAGAACGCTTTAGAACATCTGACCCAAAATCTCATTCTTATCCTGACCCTAAAATGTAAAACAAACCCTATTTACTGTACCAGCCTTTTCCGTATACCTATTTTAGCAGTAATAACCCCTTTGTTTTTTCACTATTTTTCAAATACTTTGATTATATTATATTACCTCATTGTGGCATCCTAAAGGAAAATGTCACAAACCTTGGCAACATCTGTTTATAATGTGTTGTGCTGTAGGTTCATATGCTGTGCATAATCCAGCCATCTAATGTTGGGCTCAGACTGTCGCGTAGGTTCTCATTATCCTAATGAGACTACTGGATTAGTGCGGCAGAATCACTTGTACTGCGGGTAACCGAGTCTGATCCCACAGCAGGTGACACCTGTTGGCCTAATCCGGGTTTGTTCCAGCTAACAAGCAGTGCCTCATCTCTGCCCAAGAGCAGGGATGATTGGGGCAACCGGGCGCATGACATATGTGACTCCTCAGGGGAATCGTGGTCACTCAGATCTCATCCGTTTCACTCAGGTACATTAGTCTTACATATGCAAGGACAATCAGAGGCAGAGTATAATTCAATAGGGTTTTATTGAAGTAACTGCATCTTAGATAATAAAGCATGTATTGCAATAACTAGGACGATGAAGCACAATAAGATTAAAATTGTGACAAGGGGCGTAAAACACAAGAATAACACTACCATGCTGTCACTAAGGTTTGTAGACAATTCCCACCTAAGCTATGTTAGAGCACAGCATGTTAAGCTCTAATTCTGCCTTTCAGGTTCCCCCTGGGAAGACATCATCCCCCATACCTAAGCAAGAGGCCTGTAGTCTACATAAGCAGCTGTAGCGAAGCAATTGATAATCGGCATACAGTTGTGGTCATCTGGCTGGAATCTCCCTCTACTCCCTCGAACATACATGGATCAAAGTAGTGTTTTTATAATAAAACATCTGATGTTCCAAGAAAGGATCCCCATGTAAGAGTATGTATTTTTCTGTGAACAATGGAGACAAAACGTACCACTTTTGCCGGCAACCTATCTTACTGCGGCCTTGAGAAAAGCACAGAGTGAAAGAAATGCCTTGTTTAAGAACGCAGTGCTGGCCTAGGCAAGGAACAGCTAGATAGAGAAAATAAAACAAGACCGCAAATGTGACTAATGTTAAAATAATATAACAAAGCTAAAATAAAATATATCTGGGTGCACTCTGGCAGGCCTAGTTTGCTAAAATATTGTGGATAAAATGATAGCTAATATGGGTACACAACAAGACATTTGAAACTTGTTTTTGAATTAAAAAGTCTTTTGAGTCACGAGGTATGGTGACTCCACCCTTAGTTGGGTATGCGCATGGGCATTTCTCCAGTGTTAGATTATGTTTTGGTGAGCGTAGTGAAGGAGCAGTGTGTAGTGTATTTTGATTACTATGTGTGAAACTGTATAAAGAAAGAACAAACTGTTGTAAACACTGGCTCTTGCGGAGATGGGTAGGCACCTATGAATCTACAGCACTGCATGAAAAGATGCTTAGAGGGCAAGTAACATTTTCCGTTTGTATCATGTGTGCACGCAGATACAAATGCTGGTCATAGGCTGCAAGCCAGTTGTCCTGTAAGCGGTGGATGGTGCCGATGCTTGAAGCTAATTTCTTAGAACCATTTGACCAACTCTAGCTTGCTGACAAGCTAGGACGTCAACACCTACGTGTTTAGTGAATGTGTTTGGAGTGGACCATGTAGCTGTCTTGAAAATCGCAGCTGGTGGAATGTTACCCAAGAAGGTCATAGTGGCTTCTTTCTTACAGTTAGAATGCGGTGTGGGCCTAGCAAGCAGCATTCCCTTTGGCTTGAGGTAGCCGGTTTGGATGCACTTGACAATCCACTTGGCTATGCCAGCTTTTGACAGAGGACGACCTTTGAGTTTAGACAAAAATAACAAATAATTGTGAAGTGATTCAAAAGGGTTTGGTTCTGTCAATGTAGTCCATAAGGATGTGTTTTACATCAAGGGTGTAAAGTTCCCTTCCAGCTACTAAGTCTGGTTGAGGGAAAAAAGTGAGGGAGCTCAATAGTATGGTTGAGGTGGAAGGGGGATTTGACTTTGGGAAGGAATTTGGGGTAGGTCCTAAAAAACTACTCTTTAAATGTGGACTCAGAAGCTATACTAAAGTGAGGATCTGCAGCTCGCTAACAAGTCTTAAAGATGTGATGGCAAAAAAGAAGGTGACCTTCTAAAAAAAAAAAAAAAAAAAAACTAAATGGCTTGAACGTAGGTGTTCGAAAGGAGGGCCCATAAGTTTAGTAAGAACTACATTGACGTTCCTGACCAGGGCAGAAAGAACTCTAGGTGGGATGACCTATTTGAGCCCCTACATGAATGTCTTGATGACTGGGACCCTAAAGAAAGACAAGTATTCCTTGTTTTGCATGTAGCCTGCAATGATAGCAAAGTGAAAATTTATGGAGATGTATTTGACTTGTGTAAGTGGTGGAGGTAACAGGCAATATCCTGAATTGTAGGTTTAACATGGTCCAGGTGCTTGAAATACAGTAATGAACAAACCGTTTCCATTTGGCAGCGTAACAGGCATGCTTAGTGAGCGTGCATGCTTCTTTGAGAATATCCATGCATTCTTGAGGGAGATTTAGATAAGCAAACTCTAGGACCTCAGGAGCCAAATTGTGGGATAGAGCTGCCTGTGATGCAGGCATCTGATCTTGCCTTGGTCCTGTGTTAAAACGTCTGGCCTGTTGGGAAGCTTCTCATGGTACTACAGACATCTCTAGAAGGGTTGAGAATCACGGTTGTCTGGCACATGTGGAAGCAACCAGGATGAGGGTGCGGGAGGTTGGCCAGAGATTCCTGGCTACGTATTGAAGGACTGGGAGAGGAGAAAAAGCGTAGGCAAAGATACCTGAAGTATTCATTTATACAGCATTACCCATGGACTAGGTGTGTGGAAACCTGCAGGTGAAGTTTTGGCATTTTGTGTTGTGCACAGTGGTGATCTCTAACTCCTGACACCCCCTCCCATGACAAAAGGACAGGAGTAGGACTTGCGAATGTAGTTTCCACTCATGGACTTCTTGCTACATCCTGCTGAGCAGGCCTGTAAAGTGATTGTCCACTCCCGGAAGGTACTCCGTCATGAGAGGTATTCGAAGGTCAATCACTGAATGCCAGATACTCTGCGCTAGTGATGACAACTGCGGGGGTGAGTGCCATCCTGCCAATGTAGGTAAAATATTGCAGGCATATTGTCAGGTTTTACAAGGACCACTTTGTTTTGGATTGCCTGAAGAAAGGCTTTGACAGGTAGCCTGGTGGCCAGAAGCTCCAGGCCCCATTGATGCGTTGACCACAGGCCCTGATCTAGGAGATATGTTCATTAACTTGAAAGTGATGCATGGTTAGTGATGGTTAATTGTGGAATGGGCTTTCAACAGGTTGTTGCTGTTCTACCACTCCAGAGAACAATAGAGGGTCACTGGGAAGATCTAGTGTTGATACAGGCCATCATCTGCTTCTGACCATTGTGTTGATAGGCACTGCTGGAAGGCACACATGCAGTGTGGCACAAGGGTCTATGGCTATGCTGGAAGCCATCACCCGTAAGAGGCACATTACTGTTCTGTCAGGTGGCGATGTGGCTGAAAAAGAGGCATTAACTGCTGAAATGCTTGTACCCTTGATTGGCTGGGCATTACCAGTGATGAGTTGAGGGTAGCTCTTAAGAAGGGCTGGATCAAAAAAGGGACTAGAGGTGGGATTTGTTGGCATTTATGGTAACTTACAACTTGCATAGAATGGAGGTGGTGGTCTGAGTGCGCAATAGGCAGTTTGCCTGTGTTCAGCCAGTCGTTGAGATAGGGGAACACATGGATATCTATCTCCCTTCTGAGGTGAGCGGCCACCACAGCTAGGTATTTGGTGAACACCTTTGGGGTTGTGGTGACTCCCAACTGCAATACTTTGAGCTGATAATGTTGTTCACTTACAGTGAAGCGAAGGTAGCAGCGATGAGCGAGATGAATGAGTATGTGAAAATAGGTGTCCTTCAGATTGAGAGCAGTCATGAAGTCACCTTGCTGCAGCAGCAGGACTACATCCTGTAGGTAGTCATATGTAAGTGTTCTGACCGGATGTACCAGTCGAGGGGCTTTATGTTGAGTATGGGTATGAGAGATCTGTCCTTTCTGGGGAAAGGAAAAGTATAGGGAGTACACTCCCTTGCCACACTGAAGTGCAACTGGATCTATAGTACCTTTGAGAATGAGTGCCTGAACCGACTCTTGAAAAAGGTGCTGACGGTGTGGACTGAAGGGGTGGTTGTGGGGTGGGATAGTGGTGAGCTCGAGGTACTACCTGTGCCTTGTAAAAGAGAGAAACCCCAGTAGGGAAGAGACCCCTGAATTTACCACCCAGACAGGTGTTGATTGACCCAGGGGGGATAAGAGGCAAGTCTCTGTTTAGAGATAGATGCCCCCCTTGGTGGGAGTACCTCTGCCTTTGGAGTTGATACCCCTGAAAAAGCCCAGTGTGGACCCTCTGCCACCCTGCTGGATGTAAGTCTACTGCTGGCTCTGATAGGGCTGGGATTGGTCAGGAGAGGTGGCTTTGGAAATGCCTCTACCTACTGTCCCCGAAAAGATACCCTGGCTGATGGTGTCTGAAGGGCAGTCGTGGCTTTAGCCGTGTATGTGTCCTTCTTAATTATCTCTTGCATCTCATCAACTTGTCGCCTGAAAAGGTGTTCCCTATTGAAGGGTAAATTGATAAGGTGCTGCTGGTCTTTTGGCTTGAAGCCAGAGATGCACAGCTAGTAGTGGTGGTGTAAAATAATGGAGGTATTGAACCCTCTAACAAAAGTGTCAGCTGTATCTAGGGCACAGCAGATGGTGGCAGAAGGGAACCTCTTTTCTAATGCCCACAGAATTGACATTGTGCTAGTAGGGTTGTGGCACCTACCACCACCCCTTGCTTGCAGTGTTAGTCCACTTACTGTCCTTAGGAGGGCCATCACCTGTAGCTTGTGCTGCAGCTTGCTTGCGGGCAGCAGCAACCACAAGATAGTCACAGGGGGGCACTGCAGGTGGTTGCTATTTTTTCTTTATCCCATATGAGACAGCCAGGTATTTCACTGGCTCACTGAACATCTCCAGGGCAGTCTTGAGCAGTCCCTTTAACATGGGAAGGAACTAGAAGAAATGCTTTGCCCTAGATAGTGTCTCCACTAAGAAGTCGTCCTCCTCAGGAGTGGTCTGCATATTCACCTTGTAGTAAGCTGCAGGACGTAGAATGGTAGGAATCAGGGTCATCCCAAGGAGAAGCCCTGCCAGGGACATGCTTGAGGTTGGTGTTCCCTGAGGGCTCTATATCGAAGTCTTCCCAGGTGTTGTCAGTGGGATGTGGGTAGAGAGGGGTGTTGAAGACCTCTGAAGGGAAATGGGGACCGAGAATGCCTGTGTCCAAAAAGGACTGCAGTGGCCTCTGAGGAGAAGAATGAGAAGGGGTTGGGGTTGGGGTTGTTGTTGGTGGATGGAGGTGGTGGGCTGGTGGTCTTGTCAATCAACTCCTTCTTGGGTTCAGGAGCCAAATATTATGAAGAAGGACCTGACACCGGAGTATCCTCAAAGGCGAGTCTGTTTATTTCTTCACCACTGCACCAGGACCGGTAGAAATGTTTTCTGTCATTTGTTGCTCATTAAACTTTTGCTGTAGACTTTCGTGGATGGGCCTGCCAGAGTCAACTCTTGAGGTCAGTTTCAGGGCTGATGGAGTTTTGGGTGCCAGGCTCACATGGCCTTCAGCTTTGAAGTGATTTGGGGCGCTTCAGTGCAGGGGTTTCTTTGGAAACAAAAAATGATGGGGGGTCAAGCATCTTGGCTGGATCCCTTTGCTGCTCTGATGCCTTGCCTCGATGTCGACCAGAGCCTGGGGGTGGCAGCGTACCATGAGGAGGTGATGGTTATGCACAGGGCTAGATGCTGAATCCCCGTGGGGCTGGTGCTCCACCTCGGTGTGTGCTTGTTTGTGTATTGGCAATGCTTACAACTCTCCATCGGTTTGGTGCGTGGGCTGGTGCTGAGGTAGGTGGATGGAGCTCTTTTGTCGTCCTTCTCTTCCTCCACTGTTCAGGCTTGAAAGACTCTGGGCTGTAGCCAATGACTTCTGGGCTGGGTTGATGGACTGGGACACCGGCTAAATCCGCATCCTCCTCTTCCTCTTCTTCGACACCCAGTGGGTTAACTTTTCCAAAGATGTCTGGCATTTCTTTGATGGGTTGTTGCATCTTGAGTTGGGCCCAGCATCTGTCTCTCTGCTGTTGAAGGGTCTTTTTGCACCTAAATGCAAGTCAGGAGTCGTCAGGCTCCAGGAAGAGACAAATTACAGACCCCTTGGGACATATTTATGAAAAATGACGCACAACTGCGCTAGCGTTGTTGTGCGTCATTTTTTTTATTAACGCAGACTAACAACATTCCTTAGTGCCATCCTTGTGCCATATTTATGAAACAACATAGGATGGCGTTGAGGAATGGATATTGTTAAAAAAAAAAAAAAAATGTGCTAACAGCTGTGCAATGCCATGAGGAAAAATGACGTTAATGCTGCAAAAATGGTGCTACACTGTTTTGCGGCACGTAAACATGTCACAAAAGGGTTAGCACCATTTTTACACCATATTAGTGTCAAAATAAAATGTAAAAGTAGGAAAGAGTGCAATTGCAAGGGAAGAAGGAATCATCTGGCCAGGAGAGACCCCAAACACCCAAGTACCAGCCAGTAGGGTACAGAAAAGTCACAGGAGGAGAGGAAAAAGTGTAGGTGTCGCTTTAGCGAGGAGGAGCATTACATCATGGTCTGAGAGGTGACCGAGCACCAACATCAGCTATTCGTTACCTTCAAATTGGCAGTTGGTAGGAGAGACGCAATATGGCAGCAAATAGTGGACAAAAACCGTGTCGCTGACATGAAGAGGACTGTCAACTGCCATGATTGCAAGCGCAGCACGAAGTAGAAACTTGCAATGAACCATAAGGCAGCACTGCAGACTGGAGGCAGAAGTCATGCACCACAAGAGGACCTGGATGAGCTGGAGAAGATGGTTGCAGCTGTCATCCCGGAGGATCTGGTCACTGGAATCGCAGGACAGGACAGGACAATGAAAACTACCAGAAACCACCAAAAACGCAGGGTAAATTGCAGGGGGGAGATATCTGGAACTCCACTAATGGCAGAAGGGAGAAGGCACATAGGACACACTCAATGCATGCTAAAGGGTAGCATCGGGACACCTAGACACAGAACCAAGACGAACCATCCTCACCCAAAAGCCACACATGTACTGACGCTTTGGTTGTGCAATGCACACCACCATATACACAACGTCAACATAGGTCACTCACTAGGGCTAAATTCCACAATGTACCTAAGCACCACATTGCCTGGTAGGCATGTGCAAATAGTGTGGCTGTGGCTGTGCCATTGCAACATCCATTGCATGTAGTTAAAGCCCCTGATCCAACACAACATACACATCAGAGACTAGGGCAAAAGTAAATACCACCGCAGGGGTGGTGTCTGTGGCCAAAATGCTTCCCTTCTTCAATGTTGCGTTGCCTTTACTCATGTGTGCTGCATCGTGCAGCACACATTGAAATGCCATCTCCACAAAAATAGCTTGTACATATGCAGAAATGGACACCTCCCTGCACGTTAACAAATCATCACTTCAAGGCAGCCACCCCGTCATCATGCTGCAACAATGCCTGTGTTGGTGCAGGAATCTCTAATCTGTGCAAGCGTGGGGAATTGCAGGGCTGTACTGTATTCAAGTAAATATAGCACATCACTGTGTATCTAAACTTCTGCATAGTACTGCAACACATCTTGCAGCTGCCCAGAGCCATGCCAAATGAGGAAAGATCTGCACTAAATCTTGCAACCTGTGGAACACAACCCATACATGGTGTACCCACAACAACTCACACACAACCATATGTGTCATATGGGAATGGCCACAAAATAAAATGCATACAACATATTGTGCGTGTATGTGAACATCATGTATGCAGCTGAACAAGTGGCTGCAATCTCACCATTTGATAAATTAGAGGGCTAGATCAAACAGAAAATGATGATGTGGGCTGCTGTGCAAAGTTAGGCAGCATCATGCACCGTCGTTTTAAAAACGCAGGGATGCGCCATATACATAACAATAAACCGCATCCCTGTGTACCTCCGTGCGCTAGTGGAAATCAGATGTGCGCCAATGCAGCCACCCTTGCACCATAGTGCAAGGATGGCTGCGTTGAAGGGGAGAATGTTTATGCGCAGGTAGGAACAATGTCCTGCACAACAACAACCACCTTAAAGTGCGAATAGCTCTTACTCTGTATGCAGCATAATGCAGCACACATAGTAAGAGCAAGAAATGCAGTACAAATGTAAGCATTACTCCTAGATTTTGCCATGTTAAACCCACCGCTGGGCTGATGTCCAATTTTGGCCCAGCGTCCTGAATACAAATGGTCAAAACTCTGAGGCAGTATCAAAACGCAATGGGTGTTGCTGTGGTATGCCCACAGCAACACCATTGCACACACCTTCCATGCAAAGTGCTGGGTGTGAAGGGGCCATATATACAAGATGGCATCAACACACAAAAAGTGGCTTTATGCCACCTAGTACATATAGGGCAGGGCATTGTGCCACCAGAGTCTCAAAAAAGGTTACAGTCAGGTGGCATTTGGGGCAACTACATATGTCCCAAAATACCTCGGGCATATTTATGAGCCCCAAGCACCACCCGAGCATCAATGTTTGTGATGCTCTGGTGGCGCAGTAAACCTGCAGTGTACAAATCTAACACCATCCCAGAGGTGGTGTTAGCAAGGTGTAATGAAGAGGCATACATTTATTCCCCTTCGTTTTTTATTTTTCTGTGTGTGCTGCATTCTGCAGTACACACAGAAGAGCCACATCGCCATGAGGGAGTGTGTATGTGCAGGAGCGGACACCTTCCCACACATAAATATTCAAACCTTTCAAAGCAGACATCCTTGCACGATGGTGCAAAGATGCCTGCATTGGCGCTATGCAGCTCTATTTAGTGCCAGCGCAGGGGACAACACAGGGGTGCCTGTATGCTATTGAATACGGGACATCCCTGTGTTGTGAAAATTATGCACTGGGGAGGTGGCACTTTTAGCACAGCGTTGCGCTCCACCATTTTCCTTTACTAGTGAGCTAGACCCATGAGTGATGCACAATGCTACACAAGTACAACCCCAACCTTGGGTCAGTGACATGTCACTGAGCCTCCAGTTGCAAATACATGATGTTCCTTGTCAACAGCCAATGCAACTGAATACTGATAATACAATGTCTAATTTTAGAGGATGATGGCTTACCTACTGCCGACCTGCCGATCCTGGATATTCATGATGACATGGATGACCAGCTGCCAACCCTCAATGAACCGACTCTCCACGATGTCATAGGATATCTCCAGACACCACCTCCAGTCACAGGGAGGACACACAGTGTTGCAGGTTCTCCACATGAACCACCCAGCCACCAACACACGCCCCCATCCAGTACTCACACAGCCCTGGTTTCTGACGACCCAAAGACCAGCTTTCAGAGGACAATGGTAGGAGTCCAGCGGGAGCTGGCAGAACAGGTTCGGGTGGGGATGTAGACCATGGCAGACAGCCTAGAGGGAGTGCGAATGTGCCTCAGTAAGGACAACTCAGCTGCCATCAGAGGCACCCACTCCCCGCTACATGGACTCCAGAAGTCTCTGGCCAACATAGTGGCTGTAATGAGCCAGTGGCTACAACAAATGCCCTCCCAAAATTCCAACAGCGTGCAGAATATCCTGAAGTCCATACAATGGGAAGTGGCCTCACTCAGGGAAAACATGGCTGCCTACCACTGTGATGTTGCTGCAGTGTTGAGAAATCAGCAGTTCCTCCTTGCTGCAGTGATTCCCTGTGTGTTGCCACAAATGGCACCTAACCACTATTGAATTTTCTGCTATGTGCTGTCATTGTCTCTTCCATACTAATTGGCAATAGTATGCGCTCCTCACTAATGCATACTATTCCTAACCATGTCTAATGAGATGTCCCTCAACCCTAAACACTGATTATGCTGCATATCGCAAACGTTCACTCTTGGGGTCTGTGAAACTGATATTGTATAGAAATCACATTTACAGTTGCACCTGTAAATAAAGCACCGTGTGCACATTTAGCATTTCTACATTTACTGTGATCCATCTACTCAGCTAAAAGATAGCATTGTGACATGCCATGTCAATGTGTACAGAATATCAGTACATGAGTGCATGACTGTCAGATGCTTAGCCACACACTAAGATCCGAACAAGAGAAAGCTGAATGATGGTGTACTCAGCTACAATCAACTTACTGTGTATACTAAATGATTTTGGACCCATATCTTTTGAAGTAGACATACGGCATGTATGGCTCTGAACCCAATCGATGATAATTTACCCACATGGGAGCAACAGTACCACTTATTTGTGTGGAAAAGGAAAAGCTAACCTTATCACTGATGGCCACCTGTCAGTGTAGAAGGATACAGTTCCAAATTTGCCTGTTGTCAGATGTACCACACTCACCAACAAAGAAATAGCAGGGCCCCACCAATGACAGGTGAAGTACCATATTTGCATGTCCAAGATAAAGAATACATACACATTGTGAACGGCTGGAACACTGGATGGCAAAGGTATGCACTAGTGGATGGTATGTAGAAGCCATTCTGACAGCTCTTTGGTCATAGGGGATGCATATGGGAAACCTGGGAAATCAAGACAGAAAGCATACCCTAGGCCATTCCCCCAACTTGGCCAGTGCACTTATGAGAAGCCCCAGACACTCAATCAAATCACAAAACTTACTAGGCTAAGATGAACATGATTTATTTCAAAACCTCATACCTAAAGAATCCCTAAAACCTACACTATGCTGAACTAAGCTATACTAACTATACTTAAGTAACAACTACACCTATCTAACCTATTCTAAACTCATCTTACACATGTAACATCACACGCTAAGCATTGCCCCCCCCCCACCCACCTTAAGAGACAAGATACAAGTAGGACAACATACACTATGACTACACATGTACTAACCTACAGCCTAAACAAATATACATTTTTGTGGTATTTTGTTTTCCACAAATACCCCAACATGACCCCCCAACAATAAAATAATGTAGAACTACCCCCCCACTATACTTAACCTAACCTATGCCTATCCTACACTAACCTACAACTACACATCTAAAACTGTGTAGAAAAGTAAAAGGGAGGGGAAGGAACTGGGAGGTTGTGGAATACTAAAAAGTTAACTTCCTGCTTTTCTTATTCTACTTCTTGATGTATCGCAACATCCTCCTGTTCTCTGCTGACTCCTCCTCCAGTTTGTCCAGTCTGGCCCAAATCTTGACAATGTCCCTTCTCATGTCCTGCTCAGGACTACTGCTGCAGGTGGCTGAACTGGTGGCTGTGTGATGACTGGTGCAGCTGACGTGGAGAGCCTTGGCCAGCTGTGGCCCCCTGCACCCGTGATGACCTTGCTCCAGTGTCCTTGTGTGACTTTAATGGAGGTCCAGCATGGTCAAACGTATGTCATTGCCATGATGCTTTTTCACTCCTGAACCTCCTTCCCATTCGGCAGTATCCAGCCTCAACATCCATGATGTGGGGGTAGCGTTCGGTCCTCTTGTGGAATGCTCGCCTCTGTTCTTGTGTCATGTTGGCAGCTGAAATATGAGGAGAAGCAAGTATCAGCATTGGATGGAGGTGCAAGGTATACTGCAACTGCAGATAACACATACAGACCAACACACATTTTTCAACAATGACTTACTCCTCATCTATGACTATTTCCTGCCAGCCATCAACTGTATCATGTACATGTCACTGGGATGACCACAATCCATAGTTATCCAACAGTCCCCAGAGCTGATTGGACAAAATTGTCCATGATCAACATATGCGTCTTCTAACTTGTGAGGATCACGTGCCCCAACAAGTCTGGATTTCTTGTGCATAAGGGGGGCTGGGCATGCAATCCATCACCTCGACACCCCTGGTGAAACATCAAGGCTTGCCCAGTCATCATGGAGGCAAGACATGGGCCATATGATAGGGGTTCTGGTAACTTCCCACCTGCTATTCTAAGGTTTGGCAAATCAACAGTGTGCCCTGGTGTAAGACCTGGCCTGAGCATACATTACGAGGGGGTACGCCATTGCCCATGAAGTGCCCACATGTACAACTGATGCAATAACCCCAGAACATTTTGACAAAGCCTGAGCTGCACATCAAAGTTGTCAACACATTACAGAACTGAAGCCCCCTACCCTGTTCTATGTAGTGCTACATGTGTTAAATGGCACACACATGGTGGCTGTATATGTTCCCTTAGGCCCACAGTGAGTTTGGCACTCCACGGGATGCTGCAACAGTATCCAGAAACATTGTACATCATTTGCACTTGCATGTCAGACATCATCAAAGTACCAGGTATGTACACAGCATTCACATCATATGCATATGTGATGTGACCTACATCACATACAGATATCATGGTGGCAGGAACATGTTGTGAAAACTGCTGAGATGAGGCGTGGTAAGAATCATAGACTTTTCACACAACCATCTGGCGCTTAGTTGTCTACTAATTGTGTACACTACTGACTGTTGTGCAGCACAATATGGCTCCTTGTAGTACTAAAGACTCAACTCTGAAGGGTACTGAGGCACCTGTGGTGTATGTGTCTCCTACATAAGTCCCTTAGAGACCTCTGAAGATATGACACACATCTGTACAGTCTTGTCAGTAAGTGTAAGCTATGTGTGGCATACATTGCTGACAATGTTGATGTGACCAAGTGGTTGTCAATAGGCATGCAATGTACAGTAACAGCTGCCCGAGACCTGTCATGGTCGACATCAATGAATAAGTGGCCTGCCATTACAATTCCTATTTCACACAATTCTATGCCAGTACACATTGAACCTTGAACTGCAAACAAGCCATTCTCGTTGTATGCAACATTCCAGCATACATTATGTCACCATCCATTCTCCAATGATATATAATTGGTCAGACAAACCCATCTTTCATAGCATACCACACTTCAGACTGACTCACACCAAGCCCTGGATTAGCACACATGATGCACATGATGACATTTACTGGATGCTTCGGGGTCTTCAAATCGGACATCTACTCCTACAGTGTAGGGCTCTGGTCCACCTGCAAGACATGAATGGAAAGTATTGCTTAGTGTAATAATTTGTAAATATTAGTTAATGTACGATATTGTTCATTGTTAACTTGTTAGGCTGAGTGAGCAAGTCATCCTAGTGGTAGATCAGAGCAACTGACAAACATCTATCAGTCAATCACACATAGTCTCAGATAATTTCGACCCACACACCTACAAACCATCACTGTCTCTGACACTTCAGTGGTGCTTCTCACTGCACCATTTATTCATAGCATTGTTAGCTCTGCACATCCATGACCATATGGGACTGCTTGACCCTGTATATTGCATCTGAGGGGCATGCAATAGTTGTTGCTGTCCCATTGTGATACCTATAGCATTTGAGCCTGCCTCAGATGTAGACATCTACCCCATTGTGACAGAAAACTGACAAACTACTGCCCAGGGGTTGTGTGGGTTTTCCAAGGTGTTGAGGAATGACGTGATACATCCTTCAGTGAAATAAGTGATATGTGTGTGCCATCACAAGGCACACACATGAGCAATAATACTATGGGAGTATACTCAAGTGAAGATAGTTGTCCCTACCTGCATATTGACTAATTGAAATCATGGATGTATAGCAGATAGTGTGTGGCCAGCCATTGTTACCATAGTATACCATTATTTGTCCAGGAAGGGATAAGAATGTGAGCATAGGAATATGCCTCAACACTGAAAAACTTGCTCTGTGGTCCAAGGATGCATTTGTTGGTGCAGGTTCTTGAGTGATGTGCCAGTGTTGAAGGAGATGCAGGGCAGCCCCATATTGTCAGTGAGAAGCAGTAGACCTGTGGAACTGACTCTGCACATGTGTGTGCTAATAGATACAGTATAGGGTGTATGTGATACACAATGAACTGGAACAGGGGAATGCTGGTAGCCTGGACCCAGTGCATGGTCAAGTTCCCTTACATGGCCTTGGCCAACTACACAAAGGGGACGATAGAACAACAGAGGTGTAGCACCAATTGCTTCTATACAGTCCTTGTGGCCCTCAGTGCACCCCTTACCTCAACCATCTGTGCGCGCCTAATGAGAATTAAGCCACAACATGATGTAGGTAGGGTCCAACTGCATCTATTTATGTGTAGGTAAATGATGTACTCAGCAGAAGTTGCAACAGATCATCACAACTTCTGCTAAGTAAATGGTGACCATCTCATACATTTTCATGACCCCCATCACACCTGCTCTCAGCAGCCTTTCAGAGTGCATGAAAAATGGAACTAAGCGATTTTTCATTTTACTCAGTGGCTTATACATTTGCCCCCCAAACAGGTTTTGGGACCCCCTTCAATACAAGATGCATGGCGCAGGCCTCATTTGGTGCTGCTCATTACCGAGTTGCCCTATGCATACATCAGAACACTTTGTAATGGTTGTGCAGGGAAATGCCCAGATGATCCAGCTTCCTTGTCACAAGATCTGCCCATCGATGCTTGAGTGTGTGGTCGTTTTTTTCCAGTCCCAAAGATCAGCCACCTTCCTCTGTGGGGTAGCCAAGAATGACACGGCCACCCAGTTGCAGCAACATGGGGGGGTAGTGCTGAACAAGCCAGATGAACCCCTCTCCCCACCTTCCAGCTAATCGGACATCTGTCCCATCCTCCCTTTCCCAGACATACTGGACTGCAAATGCAGCTCACCCAAAACAAAAATAATATATAACTTACATCGAACCCAACTACCCCAACAACTATACTACCCCAGACAAACACCCCACATTACAGAGACAAAAACAGTACACTAACAATACAAAAAATACATTTAAAGACAAATAAAACACAACACCTACGGGACACAGCACAATAAACACAAACACTCCAAAACTCCTAGAGCACCAGCTCCACACACCCTCACACAGTCCCAGACAAAAAGACTGTGAAGTGAAAGTGAACTCACTGTACCATGTTTTCAGGCAGGATGTCCTGTTTCATCACTTCCTGGGTGTGTGCGTCACATTTCCAGTCATGTGTTGTTTTTTTTTGCTAAATGAAGGTCATGTGTCGATTTTCTCACCTTTAGCATGAAATTGCCTGTGGACGTGTGATTGACATTCAGGGGCTAGGCATCTTTTAGCTTAGGGGAATTGTATGGTATATGTGTATGTGTGAAAAATGTTGACACATGATGGCCATGTATCGATTTTTCACCATGGTGCGTTAAGGGGTGAGTGAACGTGTAATTGCCGCTCAGGGACCAGGTGTCATTTTACTAACGTTGCAATGTGGAGGTGATGCGTTTGCGTCATTTTTTTTTTACGCATGATGAAAGTGCGTGGATTTTTGCATTGTAGGCCTTGAGTGCACCCTGATTCACTTAACATGTCACATGGGCTGTGCAACAATGTTGTATATGTGGTATGGCCACATGTGCGTGACTGTCCAGTAATGTCATTATGGTGACATTGGTATGTTGAACCTATAGGTCTGTTTATGAGTCTGCTGCATGTGATTACTCATACCTTGTGCATGTGTAGCTACACTGTGTCCACATACATGTTGGCACATGTGTGTATATATGTATACTAATTTGTGGGTCGACTACATTGTTGTGTCTGAGATACATAAGCACACATACCTACAACACAATATATACCGTGGCCTATGTCGAGCACATGGTAAGACATGTGACAACCATGACAATTTGTACTCAGAGTATTCAGTGGACTTGGACTGCATTGACATCACGTAAACCCTGGCAATTTGTATGTGCATGTGTATCCACTTTGTGGTGTGTTGTAGGATTTTACTTCATGTTGCTCTGCTACACGTGTGACATTTGGTCCCCCATGCATCTTAGTTGCAGGAGATGTTATGTACGCATGTGTTAGTGAAGGTTAGTATGTGCTGTGTGTGTGTGTGTGTGTATAGACATTTCGTGTAATTTCTGTAAAATATGACAAAAGTGATGTGTTCATGGGACGTAAAACCTCAAATTACTATCTTCCTGCATTGACAAATTGGCATTTTACAAATGCATGTGTACTCACATCAGTTCCACCTATCTTTCTGTATGTCGGAACACATGTGAAGGTAATCTCTTACTGTCATTGATCTTGTGATACCTATGCTGATATTTTTGTGCTAGGTTGCCTTTTTTTTTCAGAATCCATACACATTACCATGCCTGAGCCATTCTAGTGGTACATGTGTCCTGGGATATGTGGTATTTGTGTGCATGCGTCCAACTGGGCACTCGCATTTTTCTACCTCATGTTTGTTATGGCTGTCACATACAATGGCATACCACTGTGTAACAGTGTTGCAGTCAGGCATACAAGCCATCCTACTCATCATCACCACTGTGTGAGTTTGTATGGCAACACAAACACATGGTTGTATGTTATGAGGCAGGTTAATTGTGCTCCAGTTTACTCAGCCCCCTGTGCACAGGCATCAGGCCTCTGACAATGTCATACATTAATGTAGCCAGAGCAGTGGTGTGTGGGTTTAGGTCTCGTTGTAGGCCCGCTTTTTCACTGTTGTGGGATTGGCAAATGGGGTCCTCACCAACGGTTGTATGCTGTACCCTTGATCATGATTGCTACTCAGCAGAATTATGCACACTCGCCAGCAGACAGACACATGCACAATTGTGGTCATACAGACTAGGATATCACATTTTCCTCTGGGGTACTTGATGTCAGCTTTCCCCTCTCATGTACAGAGCTTGGGTGCTTGCACATGTAGGACATGTATAATTATTTGATGTCCTTAGTTGTTTCCATGGGCATCTTGTTTGGGCTTATATATCTGTTGTGACTTCAATATTGGAAACGTGCCAGGGTATAGATGGTGTTGTCTGTCACAGCCTTCTGTCATGGTGGCATGCGATGGGCACATATCATAGTATGCTAGTGACCAACATGACTAGGTTATGTACTGACCAGGCCACCATCTCTGTACATATGTTAAATGTTGACATATAGACATTAATGTGTTGTACAATCAGTATTGGTCTATGTGTGTCTCTTCTCCATGTATTCCTGCATTGCTGGTAAGGCATGTATTGTCACCTACATTGCTTTCATTCTTTAGGCTGCTTGCACTTTGTACACATCTTCTACAGCAACATTGTCTGGTCATACATGGACATGATGCAACATGTGACTTGTGTAATTGGAAGATGTACACATTTCTTTCTACTGGCTACTTGATAGTTATGGTTCCATTGATGGTATTTGTGAGATGTAATGAGTTCCACACACACATGACATTACTTGCGTTGTCTCCATTTTACCTCCCATGTTGTATTTGCAAGTATCTGTGGTTGTCTTGAAGCTGTCCATCCACAACCTCTATTAAACATGGGTATGCATTTTTTTCAGCATGCCACAACCTAGGTAACTCTTACCATGACTGAATGATATTGAGGTGTAAATCATCTCAGTGCTGTACTGTTCATTAGCCAGTTGCAACATATATGGTTAGGTGTACTCCCACTCAGTTTGATGTTGTGTCTCAGACATTTTTCAACAATGCTGGACATAGTAGCACATCCCACACCTGATTGCGACTTTGGAGGCCAAATCATGAAGGGGATAAATTGTTACTGTTGCTATCATGCACTTGTTCTGTCATGTGAGTGACAATGAGGTGTGTGTATTGCTATGTGCTGTGTGATGTTGTTATACACAGCATACTAGGTAAAGATGCTGATACATGTCAAGCATTGTTGATATTGGCAAATCCGTTGCTACCTAGGACATAGACCCGTACATCAGTCTTCACATGTGCATGTGTCAAGACAGCAGATTTGTGTGGCAACGTGTGCATCCCATGTGCATAGTGAATATTAGACATTCTGCCTACATCCGACCCAGATAAAAACTTTGGTTGTGTATTGTCCCAATAAATCCTTGGATCCTGACTATGGGTCATGTGTTTGGATAGTGATTCTGCACCCATGGGTGATTATTTAGTCTGGCAACCCATTGCGCACTCCACAGCAAACGTGTGTGCCATACGTGAGGTACAGTCCACCATGTGCCATGGCTGTGCCCAAATGCAGTGCCAGGACATTATCCCATGGATACACTGTGCAGGCTCAGCATTGGTCATGGTTACAATCCCTGGACAAATACTGAAGGTCCACAGCTACCAATGATGTTCAACCCTTGTCGTCACACATGTACCATGCAGGCAGATCTGCAGTCACCATGAGTTGTGACAGTGTTCTGTTCCTACTTTACTTGATACCTGTTTGCTGACAGCCCCTACATTATGTGTGCCCCCCTTGCATACATCCTGTTAGGCATGGTGTTGTTGTGGTGAATGGGCTATGTATTAGCACCTTGCCCACTTGACGGAACAATATATGTAGTGGTGCATGGATCTAGACCTTTAGGAGTCACATGCCTGCAAATTGCGTGTCACTGATCTGTGAGATGGGGGCAGTAGACCCTCTTATGTCACAAACGATGTTGCTACCATACTTGTCACCTTTGTAATACTTATCTGCTCACTGAGGTTTGAGTCACATTCCAATGGTGTATGTAGTGGAGAATGAGTAGACCAAGGAGACTCAGGTGCAACGTGTTTTATTTGTGCTATTTACAATGTGATGTTTTTAGTATAGTGGCTGTGTAGAAGTTCTCAACAATGTGGAGTCTCCTACAAACTCCTGCAGCATCATCCTCCTCGTTGGGGGACATCAACCCTGTCCAGGGGATAGTTGTTCTGACATAGACATTTTGGAGGATTGCACATGCCACAATTATCTTGCAAACGAGTGGTGGAGCATACAAGAGGCTTCCTTCTGTCAGGGCCAGGAACCTGAACCTGGATTTCAGGAGCCCAAATGTCCTCTCCACCACATTGCAAGGTTTCCTGTGCCCCTCGTTGTAGGTCCGCTCTTCCACTGTTGTGGGATTGGCAAATGGGGTCAGGACCCATGGCTGTATGCCATACCCTTGATCAGCTGCAAAGGATAGAGAGAAGGTGAACATACCATGGCAGTTGTTAGTTTAAGTTGGAGTGGTGAGACTTGCTTGCTTGTGTATGTTCCTGTTCTTGTGAAATGGTTTCATTGGACTGTATTGATGGACATGACAATCTTGGGTGGTGGCTCAAGGGCCTGGGAATTTTTCTGTTGATCCCAAAATGATGGTTATGATTTAGGTAAATGTGTTGTGAAGTCCATATTTGAAGCACTGTTCTATTGTTAGATGGAACCTATCACTGACTTGCACCACAATGGTGTCAGATGTTGAAACACCATAGTTGCCCTACAGAGCCAGACTGTGCCGTCTATGTTACCATGTGGCACTACGCATGCAGTGTGACACTTCATGACCCTCTGTGGCAGATGATGGTTGTGCCAGCCATCAAGTGTACAAGGGTGTGTATCAGACATTAGTAGGACGATGTAATTTGGTGCAGTAGTATCTCCTAGCTTCCAATACATAATTTTTGACATGCACTTTCTACACATGCACAGTGCAGGCTTTGGGAGGGGGCACAGCTATTTTTCACATGGGTCCCATAGTACGGTGCATGTAAGGTCAGGTATGTCCTCTTTACTCCTACAGAGTGGCATCCATGATTGTTACAGTTTTTTCACAGACTCAGCACCATGGTGGACCATTTCTAGTATACACAACAGACATGGTGGTGTTAGAGGGTACTAGGGGTGCATGTGAGGTGGCACTGGAGTAGGTGCTGCCCCATTTCTCATGATTCAGCCCCGTGGTCTTTAATGGCAGATATTTCTGTATATGTATGTGTGCAACACAATGCAGAAGACAGTTGTATGTGCACACTACAGGTATGTCAGGCATATGTGGATGATATGTAGTTGGTTATGGCACCACTTGGGTGGCATTTCATTTAGGTTGTACAAGAGGCTTGCACACCATGGTTTACGTGGGACTGGTCCTATGTATGATTTACTCAAAATTACCATGGCCTATTGTAGGAGGCTGGCCTGGCTTATAGTGGGTACCTGATGGTACTTACACCTTGTGTTAGGTCCAGTTATCCCTTATTAGTAGATTAGTAGTGTTCTAGCAGCTTAGGCTGATAGAGGTAGCTATAGCAGAGCGGCTTAGGCTGAACTAGGAGACATGCAAAGCTCCTACTATACCACTTATATCACTAAGCACTATATCATAAGAAACACAATTCTCAGAGTTACTAAAAATAAAGGTACTTTATTTTAGTGACAATATGCCAAAAATATCTCAGAGGATATACTCCCTTAGGAGGTAAGTAAAATACACTAAATATACACACAGACCAAAATCAGGTAAGTAAACAGTTAGCAAAGTAGTGCAAATACTGCAGAACACAATAGAATGCAATAGGAAGCAATAGGCCTAGGGGCAACACAAACCATATACTCCAAAAGTGGAATGCGAACCACAAATGCACCCCAGGCCTAGTGTAGTGTGTAGAGGGTCGCTGGGAGTGTAAGAAAACACTAAGGGTGTCCAAAATATTCCACCCCAAGACCCTGAAAAGTAGGAGTAAAGTTACCCTACTACCACAGAAAGACAGTAAAGTCGAGATAGGGGATTCTGCAAAGACAACAACTGTCTGCAAAGCACTGAAGACGGATTCCTGGACTTGAGGACCTGCAAAGGAAGGGGACCATCTCCAAGAGTCACGCAAGTATACAGTGGGGGCAGGAGCCCACTAAACCCCGGATGAAGGTGCAAAAGGGCTGCCTCTGGGTGGAAGAAGCCAAAGATTCTGCAACAACGGAAGGTGCCAGGAACTTCTCCTTTGGTCAGAAGATGTCCCACAGCGTGGTGGAGGATGCAGAGTTGTTTCCACGCAGAAAGAGCACAAACAAGCCTTGCTAGCTGCAAGAGTCGCGGTTGAGGATTTTGGGTGCTGCCAGGGCCCAGGAAGGACCAGGAGGTCGCCCCTTGGAGGAAGAGACAGAGGGGGCGCTCAGCAACAGAGAGAGCCCACGCAGAAGCAGGCAGCACCCGCAGAAGCACCTGAACAGGCGTTCAGAAGATCTGAGCACGTCGGTCGTCTCAGCACAACAAAAGAGGGTCCCACAAAGTCGGAGTCCAACTCAGCGAGTTGGGCCATGCAGGACGGAGTGCTGGGGACCTGGGCTAGGCTGTGCACAAAGGAAGTCTTGCAAAAGTGCACAGAAGCCCTAGCAGCTGCAGTTCACGCAGTACACAGGATTACTGTCTGGCGTGGGGAGGCAAGGACCTACCTCTACCAAATTTGGACAGAAGGGCCACTGGACTGTCGGGGACACTTGGATCCAGCTCCTGTGTTCCAGGGACCATGCTCGTCAAGATGAGAGGGGACCCAGAGGGCTGGTGATGCAGACGTTTGGTGCCTGCATTGGCGGGGAAGATTCCGTCGACCCACAGGAGATTTCTTCTTGGCTTCCAGTGCAGGGTGAAGGCAGACAGCCCACAGAGCATGCACCACCAGGAAACAGTCAAGAAAGCCGGTAGGATGAGGTGCTACAATGTTGCTGGTAGTCTTCTTGCTACTTTGTTGCGGTTTTGCAGGCGTCCTGGAGCAGTCAGCGGTCGATCTTTGGCAGAAGGTGAACAGAGAAGTGCAGAGGAACTCTGGTGAGCTCTTGCATTCGTTATCGGATGAGAAACCCACAGGAGAGACCCTAAATAGCCCTCAGAGGAGGATTGGCTACAGAGAGAGGTAAGCACCTATCAGGAGGGGTCTCTGACGTCACTTGCTGGCACTGGCCACTCGGAGGTCTCCATTGTGCCCTCAAACCTCTGCATCCAAGATAGCAGAGGTCTGGGACACACTGGAGGAGCTCTGGGTACCTCCCCTTGGGAGGTGCTGGTTGGGGGAGTGGTCACTCCCCTTTTCTTTGTCCAGTTTCGCGCCATAGCAGGGCTGGGGGGGATCCCTGAACTGGTGTAGACTGGCTTATGCAAGGAGGGCACCATCTGTGAATGGTCTTGGGGTGACAATTCCATGATCCTAGACATGTCACATGGCCATGTTTGGAGTTACCATTTTTGACGCTACATATAGGTATTGACCTATATGTACTGCACGCGTGTAATGGTGTCCCCGCACTCACAAAGTCTGGGGAAATTGCCCTGAACAATGTGGGGGCACCTTGGCTAGTGCTAGGGTGCCCTCACATTAAGTAACTTTGCACCTAACCTTCACTAAGTGAGGGTTAGACATATAGGTGACTTATAAGTTACTTAAGTGCAGTGTAAAATGGCTGTGAAATAACGTGGACATTATTTCACTCAGGCTGCAGTGGCAGTCCTGTGTAAGAATTGTCTGAGCTCCCTATGGGTGGCAAAAGAAATGCTGCAGCCCATAGGGATGTCCTGGAACCCCAATACCCTGGGTACCTAGGTACCATATACTAGGTAATTATAAAGGGGTTCCAGTGTGCCAATCAGAATTGGTAAAATTAGTCACTAGCCTGCAGTGACAATTTTAAAAGCAGAGAGAGCATAACACTGAGGTTTCTGGTTAGCAGAGCCTCAGTGATACAGTTACGCACCACACAGGGAACACATACAGGGCACACTTTATGAGCACTGGGGTCCTGGCTAGCAGGATCCCAGTGACACAGGCACAAACAAACTTACATACTAGTAAAAAATGGGGGTAACATGCCAGGCAAGATGGTACTTCTTTGTTTGGTGTAATGTGTGTGTGATCTGTATTTAGTTGTCAAACTGTGGACAATTGTAGTGGTTTGTGAGCAGCTTCTGTATGCAAAGGGGACTTGGCTCCACCTGTCCACACATGGTGTGCCAGTCATGGTGTGGCCGTGTTATGTACATGTGGGTGTATGCCAAATGCAATGTATGCAGTGTAGTGTGGCATGTTGCATATGTGTTATTGCCTGTACATCTCTGTGGCCCTGCCCATGTGTATTTAGTGCGGTGTTTGTCCTAGATGGTTGGTGTGTTATAATTGGTATGGTGGCTTACCTATGAGTAGACCATTGCCATATTGGGCATCCTGGAACCGCTCACTGATGGTGCAGTGGCAAAATATGTATGCATTATGGATGCTGCCGGGATATTTAGCAAGGATGTTGGTGAAGAGCCCACGGTGGTCTAAGATGGCCTGCACATTGATAGAATGTGTGTGCTTGCGGTTCCTATTTAGGTGTTCCGTTGCTGCAGGTGGCACCAGTTGTACATTGGTGCAGTCCATTGCACTCAGCACATGCGGAAACCTAGCAATTTGATAGAAACCTTGCTTGGTCCCCTGCTGCAGATGCTGGGTGTTTGGGAAGCAAATGTGGTGGGGTGTGAGGCATAGGATAGCGTCCAAGACCATAGGTAGAAAGACTAAGAAGGATGAGTGGAAGATACCAGCCACTTGTACACCCGTTATCTGAAATGATCTAGACGTAAGCATATGGATGACAGCAAGGAGTTTGGTCATGGGTGGAATGTTAGTGGGAGTTTGCACCCTTGCTTTGATGTGTGGTGCAATATGGTGCAGCAGCATACAATGGACTCCCGGTTGAGTCTGTGCATCCGGACCACATCTTCCCTCAGTTCAAGGATGGTTGTGCGCTGTCTGAAGAGCTACTCCCTCCTTCTGCGCTGCCTTTGTGGCTGCTGTGGTGGTGTTTGGGGTTGCTGTGGTGGTGGTGGAGTGATCTGCTGTCTTCGCAGACGTCTGTGTTTTGTGGAGCAGTACGACTTCCATGTTGCCCTGGAGGTTTCCAAAGCTCCTTCTGTGTGTTTTCCTTGAGTGGTGGTGTGTGAGCCTCTTTTTATTGCCTGGTCTGACCAGGATTTAAAATTTGACACTAATCAGACTTAGCACCATTTTTTTGTTTGTTTTTGTGTCGGTAGGTAAATATGGTGCTAGAGGGCTAGCGTCTTTTTTTGGAAGGGAACGTCTACCTTGCATCTCATTGTCACAATGAGACGCAAGGGGGTTTGGTGCGCCCTTAAAATGGCGCTTACTCCTAAATCTTGACTCTAGACAGGTCTAGTGTCAAAATATAAATATGGAGTTGTTTTTGTGCTGCTATAGCGTAAAACAAAAAAAAAGACGCTAATGCGGCGCAAAAATTTTATTAATATGGGCCCTTGTGACTCAGTCTGGGGATACTTTGCGTGGTTCTGAAGGTATTTCAGCACCCCCTCTGCTTTTTTTAGTCTGCGGAGTAATTATGGAAGGGGAAAAAAATCACAGAAGGGCCCGGGTGCCCCAAGGGTAAGGGACCTGGGGAGCTTCGGGGTTGGTCTCCAAAGTGCATTGAGGGAAAAGGAGGAACTCCCAATGAAGGTTTTCTCAGATGACGGAATGGGAGAAGATCAGGCTCTGGGAATGTTGAAGGCATTGAGTCCAGAAGCTGCTGAAACATGTACAAACCATATGGGAGAGAAAAACAATACAGCAATGAAGCTTATGCTCATGCGCTTTACCAACTAACAGTGTAATCACTGTACTTTGTGACTTTGAAAGACTTCTTGTAACAAAAACAAGTTGCAAACGTCCAAGCCCAACACTAGTTGCAGGAGTATGCAGAACATATGTATCTACAGCCACACATGCTACAAACAATATTTTTTTGTTATACAAGCTTTTCTCTGCAATGATTTTCCAAAAAAGTCAGTTTTATTTTTTATTTTTTTGGTTGAATAACATAATTCAGTTGGGGCTCACTGCCTCGCTGAAGGATTTAGTATGTAAAATGAATGGTTTACATATTGTAACTCAATCACCCGCATCTAACCAGCTGTGATGCTATTAACTAGAGAGAGTGCTGAGGGCAAGAGTCAGCACTGTCATGGGGGTTTGTTCTGAGGTAGAAGAGTGACATCAGCAAATAAATTAATTTCTACATTCTCTTTTGCAATAAGGTTATTCAGAAATAAATATCACACTCTATGCTCTGCAATATCACTTCACCACTGGCTTTGATACTCAGACCTAGATACTCTGGCCATATTTATGACTCAGTTTGCAGCGTGTGTGCACCACGTAATATGGTACATGAATGATGCAAACCTTAAGTGAGATTTAAGAAAACTTGAGTAATGCATTGCTGCACAAAGCTCTGCATTGCATCACTCTGCGCCAGGAAGGTGATGCCACACAACATCCATGGATTTTGATGCATTCCCAGATTTACTAGAAGTGCCTGCGTTGGTGCTAGGCAGCCAAAAGTGCACCAGCGCAGGGGACAAGGCAACAATGCAACATATTATTTTAAACATGGCACATTCCTGCCCTTTTAATGTCACGCAGGGCAGCAATGTGCCTTGCTACACCGCACTGAATGACTATCCCATTAAATATGCACCCGAGAGTGTATGTTGCACTGTACCCACTCTCAAGGTGAAAAACCACACCAAGCCCACCCTAGGTAGTAGTTAAAGCATAGTACTTGTAGTGTGCATAGTGAGATCCCTCAAATAAAATACACTTTGGTTTTATCACTGGTAAGCCAACAAAACCTTGATGGTTTAGTGACACTCATGATTCTGAGCTGGTCACATTTTTTCTGACTCCCCCCCTCCTAATCTCCCTCCACCCCCACCCCCAGGCAAACCCTGTTGTGGAGTGGTTGGAAATCTGATCTTTAACACGTGTGTTAAATAATTCACCCTTGGTTCCATTTTTGCATGTCAAACCTACCAGAATTTAACAGGGGAAACAATACAGTATTTACTATGACATGCAGATTTTGGTGAAGCATCAACATCAGCATATTGTTCCCCAAAAACTCAGAATATGTGCAATTTATTGCACCCGATCAATTCCAAACCCTACGACTAGGATTTTATTGGGTACGATAAACAGCACCTACTCCTCTGACCAATCTGGAATCAGGGCCACCATGTCTTTGATTTGCCCTTTTGGCAGCCTACTGGAACTGTGTTAATTCTTTCCACATAGGTGCCTAATGCAACATTCAGCAGGAGTACCACTCTAAATTCAGGAATAAAAACGTAATCTTTGCTTTCAAAATTGGCATGAAACTATACCCTTCAAGGAAGAAATTTTTCCCTAAAGGAGCTGTCTCAGGAAAATCATGAATTGGTGGCAAATTATTCTCGTTTGCACTGCTTGAGTTGACTTATTTATGTACTTCTGACTATGAATTTCTTGGCCTACATTTTTTTTTCTAATTAGAAGGTGAATGACCTTTACCTTGTACAATGTGTGCAGGCTTTAACAGAACATGGAGGGGGTCAGAGGGTTCTTCCTCTTGTTAGGTCGCGCGTGCAAGTGCTTTGACCTGTTGTAAGTATTGTGGGCTTTTCACCACGCCCATCTCACGCCCATCACTTTCACTTGTTTGTGGACTTGCCTTTCAGACATCCCTTGATGTCATTGGTAATTGCTTTATGTTTGTCCTGCCTTGGGGCAGTTTTGTTACCACCTTGCAGACTGGCCCTGTTACATGGATAATTGCACAATTGCCGATATACTTCAGCGTGGGTGAAATATTTTTTTCTTTTGTTTCTCCTGTTCGTGCTCCATGGCAGTCATGTCACTCACAGGGCAAACTCCATTGGCGGTATTGGAGCACTGATCACATTGTTCTCACTGTTACCTAATCAGACATTTCTTTTGGCTCTCCCCATCATGTTTCTTAGCTTTCCAAAAAACATTTATAATTGATAAATGCTTTACTGAAAAACACAGAAATCCACAACGTGCCTCTCCCGGCACAGCGGGAGAGCCAATACCACAATATTCACTGCAAGCATTCTTATTCGAAATATTTTTGCCCATAACTCAGCCTGTGGTAGTCCTAGGACAATGGGACCACCACCAAAACATTCAACTGGTGCACTCTAGGTCATCTCTGGGTCCCCACACTAGGTTAGTGGGTATCCAAAATTATAACCCCTCCCCCCCTTCAGTCCCTTTCTAAACTTTCATGTGGCTGGAACTTTTATTTTACAGCTTGGAGTAGTTTGTGTTCTAAGGGTCTTAGTATTGCAGTAGGCCGGAAAATGCCTAAGGCACTATGTCCTCTAGGGGCTAATTATATGGTTATATGACCATGTTTCCTACAAATTATATTTTTATTGTGGTGTCCTCTAGGGGGCTGTTCTGAGCATCACAGTCAACATACTACAGTATGTGCTGCACACAGATGTCCCATAATGCTTTGCAGGGCATTCTTTTACAAAACATTTTTGTTCATAACAGCCTGTGGTGGTCCTAGGACAATGGGGCCACCTTCAAAATGTTCGCCAAAACCTGCTCTTTCTGTCTAGTTCATCTCTGGGTCCCCACACTAGGTTAGTGGGGACCCCAAATGTAATAACCCTTCCTTCCATTTAGTGTCTTTTTAACCTTTCTCATGGCTAGAACTTTTGTTTTACTACTGCAGGTAGTTTGTTTTAAGGATCTTGATTATGATATCATTGCAGTAGCCCTGAAAATGTGTAGTGCACTACACTCTCTAGGGCTAAATATATGGTTACACAGGAATACTTTGTCATTTTCTTTTCATGCGGTTATTTTCTCTAGGGGCTAACTCTAAGGTAACATGACCATGTATCTTACAAGTGCTATTTTCTTTGTGGCGTCCTCTCCTGCTCTTCTGAGCCTTACATTCTAATGCCAAACATTTATTTCTGATAAAGGTTTTTAATCGGGTTTATATGATAATTGTATAGGTTTTATTAATCTCTCCGTATTGCCGTTATGACCATGATCCAGGCCAACATAACATCCTTATTACATCGAATGTTTGAACACTCTTGATATGTTTGGGTGCCCCTTCTATTTGATTTCTCTTGTTACTCCTCCGTGGCTGTCTTCTTTTAGGAATTGTGTTAGCCAGCCAGCAACTCTGATGGTGGGGTGATTAAAGTGGTATTCTATTGGAATTAGCATGGCAGATTTAAATTAGGATGCTACATGGCAACATTTTCATTTTTGGCTGCAGACAGAGGAGGAAGGTAAATGGAACGCTTTAGTTATACTCAGGGCAATTTGCATTATGTGGCAAGAAAAGACCAAATTGAGGCAGGGTTGACAAGAAAAGTCCCGTTATGAATTTACAACACCAATAACTAATTCAAGCAAATGCAAGACCCACTGCATTGCAAATGCTTGTGATTAATAGTGCTAGTGGTCATTCCGTAATTAACAAGCACAGTTGAACCACTGTGGGGTTGGGTTTGTAGGTAGGAGTAGATTCCCTTAGTTTTGGTTGTGTTTGCATATGTTTAATGGGTCCCTTGTAACGGAAAGGGAGGTACAAGGCTATTTTTTTTTTTTTTTTACCTCCATGTACTGTAATAAATCCTCTCTGGCCAGTCAGTGGGCACATTTTCCTTTTCTGTGTGCATGGTGGAGTGGCTTTGTTGGATGAATTCTTGTATAAGGAGGACAGAGTTCCTCTCACACTAGTTTCAGAAAGAGTTACCTTGGTATCTCACAGCCTCTCTGTAAAACATAGCTTTCTTTGGTGTCCGGATGAAAACGTATGTTACACAAATATAAAGGTCTCTTCTCATGGCTAACACCTGGGTCAGTATTTCGTGGTGCAAATGATGTTTATACACCCGCTTTCTGCGCTCCACGGGCACATTGGTATTAGAGAATGGACCATAGAGGCCTGCACATCCACTTTTGTAATACGGATCTTGTTACTGTAAAGTGTGCACTAGTGCAATCCATAGGTTCCGTTCCCCATGCAAAAGACAGAATGCCATCTAACACCTTAGTCTTTGAACCCGTGCCATATTAGAGGTGCAGGGCAAACGGGCTGGTGGGATGAAGAGGTGCACTGTCTGTGCGCCCTCCTCCTTCAAAAACAGCCCACATTAGTTGAACTTTCTGTTTAAGTAAAAGTTCAATGCAAGCTCACCGGCTTCAGGAAAAGCACAAAGAGAAATGCCCACTAAAAAGCAGTAGTTTCAGCTTTGAATCCTAAACAATTAGGTGCGGGTTGATGGGTGTCCCCATTGCATAATTTGTAAAAGAATAAGTGCTGGGCACCAACGTTTCCCACATATTTCAGCAGCCAGTGCTACTGAAAGTTGGTGCGCAAAATACCAAGACACTGTAGTTTTATTTCCACCTTATACCGCTTTAATCCACCACCAGACATTCCTAGCATCTTGAACTCACTCTTGTACGTTCTTTTTCGCCCCCTGCTTTTTCCTTTTGTCATTGTTTCCCATCTTTGTCCTCCTTCCTAACTCCTTTCTGGTTTTCTCACTCTTGTTCTAGGTCAGAGTCTGTAGAGGAAAGATAATTGCTGGTCCCCAAAAATGAGCGCCCCTTGACTCCACCACCAGTGAGATTTGAAGACTTCCTCTCGTCCTGCACCTGTGCCATTTAGGATTGAAGCCTTTTTTTTCTGCACCAGCATTATGGAACTTTACATTGGCCCGTTAGTGAATTACTGCATAATTCCGACATCTTACTAGCAATATGCAGAAAACACACTGAGGTGAACCCCATAGCCTATTACTGTTTATTAATTAAATATAGGGGGGGGGGCATATCCTGTATATAGGGAAAATATCTTAAACTCCGGATGATAAGGAAAACTCAATTTCCCTTTATTTTTCCCTAGATGCCAGACGCATGATCCAAAATGCCTGTCTGGTTCACAAATTCCTGCACTCAAAATGCCTCAGTCACAGACTCACCGAGCAGGAATGAGACATAATGGAAGTAGACTAAAGTTTCCAAATGCAGCAAGTCCTGGTTCAGTCCTTTTGTTGGATGTTCTGGAAATTCCTCCTCCAAAATCCACATTCACTGCCTTTAATGGGGACTTTTATGAGTCACTCTTTAATGTTGAGCAGCGTCACTGTAAAAAAAATCACTCTATTCTGAAGCTTTAGCCCTGCTTGTTGACAATTTTGTCATCTCATCTGTGCCTTACATTAATGGCCCTCGTAGTACCTGCAATTTGGTCCTTTGTCTGTCAGTATCACATTTCTCTATACAAAACTCCAACGCTCCTTGGGACTTGTTTTATGCTAAAAAAAAAAACTATAAAATAAGCAATAATCAGTTAAAATAAAAATCTTCGAATTTAAAGTGGATGCTCTGAATCCTGATCGTGACATGTGGATCCAATTCAGACAAACGCCTTTCAGTCATCAATCACAAAAACGTAAAGTCCCCATAGTAGTCAAGGTAGGAAAGCATATTGCTCAAACAATGCTATCTATGAGTTAGGAAAGCAACGTTTGAACTTTTCTTTTAATGTAATGAATCACATAACATCATTTGTGCGCTTCAGCAAAAACATTTATTCAGGCCCAAATCAACAAGTGCAAAATGCGACACAACCTTTGGTTTCTTGCAGATAAATTACAAGAGGCTGCCTGCGCTGACCAAGCATAATAGAAGCAACAATCAATCCAAGAACAAAGAGTAGATTCAATTAAAGTAAACTGACCCTATAATAGAAAAGCGATATTTGTAAGGGAATGTTTTGTGTGACTTTGCTACACACAAATAATGCCTCGTTGTTTAGCCTCTGGAGCAGATATTCCACGGAAGGAGGGAAAAAAAATCAGTGTCACGCCACTGCAATTAAACAATATATTACCACAACCTAAAATGTTTTCCTCCATGTGAGCAGTTAAATTATTGATGGTCAGCTGCAGAGTGACAGGCTAAGACAACATTATCTTCATGTTGATTCCAGCACACTTATGCTTTGTATTTCCACATTCACAACTAGAGGGAAATTGCCTTCACCTGCAGGCAAAATCGATAAAACCTTCTTATACAATCAAAAAAAAAAAAAAAAAAAAAAGAACATAGGGCCTGATTCTAACTTTGGAGGACGGTGTTAAACCGTCCCAAAAGTGGCGGATATACCACCTACCGTATTACAAGTCCATTATATCCTATGGAACTCGTAATACGGTAGGTGGTATATCCGCCACTTTTGGGACGGTTTAACACCGTCCTCCAAAGTTAGAATCAGGCCCATAGTCTTTTGAAACAATTTGGAACCTTATGAGCAAAATGTTATTCTAGGCAGGTGAGCTTTACTTCTTTCACGAATGTTGTCAGCAGCCATCACACCCAGTCTGTACCCCCCCAAACCCCCTTTCAGATGCAAAGTTTTGGTACCGCATATTCCAATTGAAGGGATGGCACAAAGGCCCGTATTTATACTTTTTTTGCGCCGCATTTGCGTCGTTTTTTGACGCAAAAACGGCGCAAACTTGCAAAATCCCATTGTATTTTGTAGGTTTGCGCCGTTTTGCGTCAAAAAGCGGCGCAAATGCGGCGCAAAAAAAGTATAAATACGGGCCAAAGTGTGTTATGAAGGACGGGAGTGCAACATTAATACTGACATAGCGATGGGTGGGCCTAAAATGTAGAGAGGGAGTCCCTAGCGCGATCCCTTAGATCAGGATCAGAGTGTCTGTCTCTGTCTCTCTTTTTTTCATGGGCACCTGACCATTTCGTTGAGGGGCAGTTCATAACAGCCCATTCCTTGGGCCGTATTTATACTCCGTTTGCGCCGAATTTGCGTCGTTTTTTTCGACGCAAATTCGACGCTAAACTAACGCCAACTAACGCCATATTTATACTATGACGTTAGAGGCGAATAGCGCCAAAGTTCCCGGAATGTGTGTCATTTTTTAGCGTGAACCCCTTCCTTGCGTTAATGATATGCAAGGGAGGCGTTCCCGTCTAAAAAATGACTCCCAGGCCTTTACGTGGTATTTATACTCCCGGGCAAAAGAGACGCCCGGGAGTGGGCGTGGCTAAAAACGGCGCATTTGCGCCGCTTTTTAACGCCTGGGTCAGGCATGGCGTTAAGGGACAAGTGGGCTCAAAATGAGCCCAGAGTGCCCTCCCCTGCCCCCAGGGACCCCCCCTGCCACCCTTGCCCACCCCAGGAGGACACCCAAGGCTGGAGGGACCCACCCCAGGGACATTCAGGTAAGTATTTTTTTTTTTTTTTTTAATAATTTTTTTTGGCATAGGGGGGCCTGATTTGTGCCCCCCTACATGCCACTATGCCCAATGACCATGCCCAGGGGACAGAAGTCCCCTGGGCATGGCCATTGGGCAAGGGGGCATGACTCCTATCTTTACAATGATAGGAGTCATGTTGATGGGGGATGGGCGTCGAAAATAAATGGCGCAAGTCGGGTTACGACGATTTTTTCGACGTAACCTGACTTGCCCCATTTTAAGACGCCCATGCGCCATTTTCCCCCTACGCCGGCGCTGCCTGGTGTACGTGGTTTTTCTCGCGCACACCAGGCAGCGCCGGTCTGCTTGCGCCGGCTAACGCCATTCAATAAATACGGCGCCCGCATGGCGCTTCAGAATGGCGTTAGCCGGCGCAAAACTTTTTGACGCTAAACTGCGTTAGCGCAGTTTAGCGTCAAAAAGTATAAATATGGGCCCTTATGAATGACCAGCAAGCCACAACCACCAGCTCTCGGCTGTATCACACTAACAATAACTGACTAGATGATAGATGACATGAACCTTTGGGGGGAGCGGAGTTTGATGTTGAGTTGTAGTGTTATACCCACAATGGATAGATGTACTGCAGGATATATTGTCTTGAACTGATCACTGGAATATCATTCATTCATTCATTGTACCACACATATACGGCATGTGCTGAGCAAAGCACAGATGTTCATTTGACAAAATGCAATAAAATTGAGGAATGGAGGGGAGTGCAAGGACAAAGTACTAAAATGTACATGGAGGTTACTGTTCTTGCCCCGCGGCCCTGTTCACCTTCCTTCCCAGAGTGCAACCTAACGTAATAATGCCAATGCTGATGAGAGCAGACAAGAACTGCCAAAGTATACTCCATGCTAAACTGTCCAAAACACACCTTTTATGTAAGTTACACCCAGAGTGCAATACTTCGAAATCGTCTGGAGTAACTTGTGTACCTACCCTACAAATATTTACATTTAGGACAAGACTCAGCAAGGCCACCAATGCTGCCTTTGCACTCGTGGATTGAGCACAAAGGGCCGTATTTGTAGGCACCTAGCACCACATGAGTGTCTCTTTTTGGGACGCTCCTGCGGCGCCAAGCACAGCGCCATATGTGCTTGGGAGGGGCGTGCAATGGGTGTTGCTGTGGGCATGCTACAGCAACACCAATTGCATTTTGACACTGCCTCAGATTTATGAAATGTTGTAAACCTGAGGCAGCACCAAAATCTAACGCCACCCTCAGGGGTGGCGTTAGCAGGGCGCAATGAGGAGGAATACTTTTATTCCTCGTTTTTTGCTTTTTCTATGCATGCTGCATTCTGCCGCACGCACAGAAAAAGCTAAATGCCAGAAATTATTGTTTATGTGCGGGAGGGTGTCCCTTCCTGCACATAAACAATCATTTGAAAATGACACTTTGGCACTTCTGTGTGTGCTGCATTGTGCCATTAGTGATTGTTTATGTGCGGGAAGGGACAACTACACCCCTCAAAACAGACATCGTGTGCACGATGGTGCAAGGATGCCTGTGTTGGCAGCTAAATTTAGCACTAGAGCAGGGCTGCCCGTATTCCCTTAAATATGGGGCATCCCAGTGTTTCCAAAGTGACGCAGCACTGCGCTGCCACTTTTCTTTAAATATTGCCCAAAGTATTTTGGAAGAATGGACTGTTATATTGCAGGGTTTGGAAATATAACTATCCAGTGCGCAACAGTGATTTTTAGCACACCTTATTGCCAGATGTGACAAAGTTTGGAGGATTTTATCCTTTGCAGGTAAAGCATCAATATTCTAAAGACATACTGATTATGCAAGGTATTGCTAGCCAAAGATGCATAGATTCTAGGCCTAAAATCAAAAACACAATGTGTAAACCTAAATTAAATAAATTCTAGCGACACCTTCTAAATGAAGCATGAGCCCATCTGGAGACAACCTTGTCCTTTTGGGAAACTAAGGCGCTTCAGGTGAAAGAGTCTCAAGACTTCCATTCATTCTGTCAGAGGTGATTGGCAGCACAAATGGTAGGTAAATAAACCTGTGATGCAGGAGCAAATGGATTATACATGGACAAAGCCAAACCCAGTATGAGGCAGATTCTTTGTAGGAGCAAAAGACCACTTACCTAATTTTCTAAGAGAGAATGTCTAAAGTTATAGGCAAGTAAGCTGGAACGGCCAACTAGCTTCAAAGGAAACACGCTTTCTTTTAGCTCAACAATAGTAGCAAGGAGAGAAGAACCAGCCCCTCTCATCCTGCTGGACTACCCCCATGTGGAACTTGAGGAAGTGGCAAAAAGCTATTTTATTTTTCAAGAGTAGCAAAAGTTTTGCGACCCACATTTGATGAGGCTGAAATGGAACCAGGAGCACCCAAATGTTACAATTCTGATGGTGCCAATAATGAGGTCCCATGCTGTATGGAAAGGAAAGTAGCTGCAGAATGCTGAAGGCTCAATGGTAGAATCCACAAATGAAGCAAACAAGTTAGTACCTGGCTGGGATTTGCAATTCTTAAAACAATATTTCAGAACGTGCCTATGAAAATAGTCCAAATTGAACTCTAAGGGAACAGAAAAGGCCTTTAGACTCACAGGCTGCAGAATATTCACTGCCTGTTTCACAATTACTATTCATTCTGGAGGCAGGTGGGATTGTTTCTGTGAACTGTAATAGAATTGAGTGAGACATTTGATCTAAAATTCTTTAAAACGCTACATGCAGGCTTTCTAGGCAAGAAGCAGGAGACCTGACCTTAACCAAGCGATCATCTAGATACAGGTGCTAATGAACTCATTAAGGACTAAGATAGGCGGTCTACTGCAAGTTCCTTAGCAAAACCCAGCATAGTTCAGGCCAAAGGGTATGCATTTGTACTAGGAGCAATGATCTCCAGTGGTAAAATGTAGGAACTCTGGATGCTCATGCTTGACTGTGCTACGAAAATATGCATCCAGAAGATCTACAGACGTCATAGTATCTGCATGGTTTCTAGCTTTTGAGCTACAGTGACCATAAGGAAGATTCTACCAGCATGAACTTGTTCAGGTAGTACAGATATAAAACTGGCTTGATGTTCTAGTCATTCTGAGAACATCTGGGTCCATATGTATACTTTTTTTGTGCCACATTTGTGTAATTTTTTTGACGCAAAAGCGGTGCAAACTTACAAAATACAATTATATTTTGTAAGTTTGTGCTGCTTTTGCGTCAGAAAATAATGCAAATGCAGCACTAAAAAAGTATAAATGTGGGCCTCAGTCTCACAAGTAGAATGACTAACCATCTGCATTCTCTGAAAATAGCCTGACTGCTCCTATATATCGTTTTAGAATTTCACCCAAGTTTTGACAATGCAATCTTGGAGAACATGAAGGAGGGACTACAAAAATAAAAGAAAGGCTTAGGGAATATCCTAATTTGATAATGCTTATTTCCTAGTGGTCATTCATTTATTTATACATCCTAGAACCTAGCTGAAAAACAATGAGTTCACTGTTTTTAAATAGAAAACAATCAACTAAGCAATAGAATAACCACAGGGGTAGTGTTTGCAGTATACTGAAGATCAGTGAACACCGGTCCCTGAAAGCCTGTTAAGAACAGACCTGGCGCACAAAAGCTCCCTCCATGTTAAGTCTTGAAGGGTTAAAGGACATTTGATTGTGGAGAACTTAACGCTGGAATATTCCTAATCTTCCCAATGTGATGTGCTTAACTGCAGAATCATCAGAATACTCATCAAAAGTAAGGTGTGGCAGGGCACTGAGGTCTCAATTCCGAATCTGCCACACTTACTCCACAAACCGTGAAGACTTCTTCCCAGAACAGGAGCAACAACCTTTTTTTGTTTTTAGTAATATAGAGCACTGCTGACTCGGCGAACCTTCCTAGTGCCAAATTGCACTTACTCATAGAATTCCCACTGCCCCACTTTGAAGACTGACAATGAAAACAATTCGCCCACTTCAAAGGGCAAACAGCCAAAAATATAACTGTGTTTTGAAAAATTGGGAGATGCTAAAGGTACGTAATCAACAGCCAGAAAAACAAAACTCAATGTCTGAACTCGACATGCAAGGACAAGGGGGAAAGCTTTTTTTAAAGTTGCAACATTCAATTTAGAGAAGCTATTTCTGGTGGCGCAAGCAATTCCTAACCTGTCTGAAAGGAGGGAGAGTCCTACAATAAGGTAAACAGCATGTCATTTTACTTACACTGTAAAACCTATGCCTCAAAATTATGCGTAAATTCAACATAATTAAACTAGGACAGTGGAAACATCAACTAACTCTGGACTTGGAAAAAACTAAGCCATATAACTAATAATTTGAGGGAGGTGTGTAGCCTACAATACGGCATTAATCTGAGCCATCTTCAACAACTATGATCAGACAACGATACGCAAAGAGGACACCACATCGTCAGTTTGATGCTTTCATTTAAGAAATCTATGAAATCTGGGAGTGGCAGTCGTGGCTCTCTTACATGTAAAAGAAAATACTTAAAGATTGTTCCACAGTGATATAGAAACACTGGGCACCCTAGCAGCAGCATTACAAATGAAAGAAGCAGTTTGTGAAAAAGAAACGAACGCAAAGATCACTTTAAAAGAGTTCATATGTCTTTGGCTTATTACAAATAATACATAGGGGGAAGAGAAAATGTTTCAAGTGCAAAATGAAAATTGTACATCTGTTGGCAGCCTGCAAAAGTTGAGTGATCTATAAGTGCATCTCCGTCTAAAAGAGGTTCTGTTCTGTAGTTCGGATCCATTCATCTACTCCAACCTGGGTGGGTTTATGTACACCAGAGCCTGTGAAAGAAAAGGTCAGCATTTCAAAGCAATAAATTCTTATCATTCAGGAAGAAATTAAAACAAGTGGTTTTTTAATCGCACCACATGTAGCACAGCCCTAAGTATTTCTCGAGTAGTTCCATATTTAAATGCAAATATGAAATGAGATACCCCTTGAAGACACTGGTTAAGATTTATATATATTTTTACCGTGCATCCTTCTGGATTTCTAAATAATGGATGATCAAAACACCATCTTGTGGATCTCAGAGTACCCAAATTGTCAGTCAAAAAAAGATAAAAATAAAATAATAATTCTAAGAGCCACAAACAAATTAAATGAAATCCTACATAGACGTGAAACACTGTGGTACTCTGCATGCAACATACACACTTCAATGCATCTAAATAGAGATGTAAAACATAAAGGTACTGGGCATGTGACAAGCACCTCAATACCACATAAATCTATTTAGATTTTTTCAGATCGGGACTGCTACGTATTTTCAGAGGTGAAGCCTTTAGCTTGCAACAATACATTAAGACCGAGGCAGCTATGTTTAAGGCTGGTTGGACATAGCAAAAGCCTTAATGAGTACAACCAACCTATTGGTGATATTTTGTGAAGTTCTGTTTTCTGCATTCTTTGAGGGTTAGTGGAGTCAACCATTAACTGGGCAAGGAAACAAACTTCAAAAAAGGTTAGTAACTCAGGTGTGTTTGATGTCTGCCTGCTGTTAACAAATATGGATCTACTGAAGTGATAACCTGATCACTCATTCCTAAGTCACTTTTCCAACAGAACTTTGAAATTTCATAAATTAGGAAGTGGTTCATACGTTTGATCCTCACATGACAAGTTCCATCACTCCTTTTCTAACTGGTTAGGGCAGAGAGGACAACAAGAGCACAGAAATGATGCATTTAAGCATGCACCATGTTCGGGTCATTTAGTCTTTTGTTATTTAAATTTTGTGATTCTGCCAAATTTGTGATTCAGACTTCAGAACAGTACAATAAAGCTGCAGCAAATGTAAGCCTTAGAAAATGAAAAGACAACATTACCCAAGGCAGAAAGGGTCAAGGATAAGCATGCATTTTTTTCTTTATACAAAGTGGGAGTAAGAGGCATTTTTATTGAATTTAATGGTTCTTCGCTAGAGTTCCAGGGTCCTTGGTCAAACGGTACATTAGGGCCGTCAATCTCTAAGTTGTTAAGAGACATCGTCTGACATAAGATACCCATTACTGCCCAAGTACACATACTGCAATATAAGGCAACTGGGAGTGAGCAGATCAACATAAGTATGTAAAGAACTAAACACAGAAAAGTAAAAAAACAATTGTTGACACGTTTAATTCCTTGCTCCCCCATGTAGTAAATATACTAGGGCGGATGATCACTGCCACCAGTTAAACTGCTGTAATGTAGAGGGAGCTTTGGCAATTTCAGGGGTTTCATGGACATGTATGTTTCTGTGTAATGAAAACCCAATTTTTTTGCTTTCCGCTTTATTACATGGCATGTTTTGCTCAGACATATTGCCTTTTATTAGTACGAAGTGTTCAGAATAAAATATGTTTCCCACTGCAAGCGTGAGTGAACAACTGATATGGAGTTACATGTCTGAATAAACATTCTTTCAGGGTTGGCTTTTTGTCCGACACCTATGAGGCACTTTCGCTTTGCCAGCTGATTCCCAAGGACCCAGTAAAGGTCCATTGGCTTATAATTGCGAGAAGTGTGATACAAATGAATACAGAACCATTATAAATCACAAGGAAAGTTACTGACCCAAAGCAAGTGTCACAGCAGTATGCAGTGTTATGGTCTGTGGAACACCTGTGGAATAGATAATGTTCAAACAGGGTAACTAAATTTGCAACGTAGGTTAAAATATTTAAATTCTGGGTAGGACCGAATTTTCTAGATTTATATACAACTAGAGATTTGTACAGAAGTAGTTATCAGCAGCTTGCTGGGTATCTGACTTTTTTTTTTTTTTTTTTTAAATCAGCATCAATAAATGATGCAGGGCAGAAGATGCACACAAGGTTGTGGTGAATTATGACAGGCAAAGTCCCTGATTCTGCCTAAGAGAACACCAATGAATCAAGAATCCAAAGCCAGAGTCTGCCAGGGCAGAACAGTTACTGAGAATCTACAGACTGGCAAAATGTGGATTACAGCATAAGCAGGAACAGGATGTGTGTCTGCCTTTGGCCAAAACAAAAGGGGAGGCAAAAAAGAGGTAACTATAATAGACGATGCTCTATTTAAAAAAAAAAAAAAAACTATTTTGTCATTTCGTTTTTTTTCTCTTCATCCTGGAGGATATTATTGTGTTTGTCATAGTGAAAGTCTTAATTCCTGCACAGAATAGTATTTTTTTCCGTGACAGATGTTTTAAGTGGCATCGTAGGTAAAGACAATACAGTTTGAGCTGTCCAGGAAGTTAACCGAAAGCCAGAAGTAGAAATCATCCTACAGGTAACACCTATCCCTGTGAAATCTAGCGTTCTGTATAGTGTGTGTGAATGCACCCTACTGATGTTACGGCTAGCGACGGCAGCTTCGTGAAGACGTGACTCACACAGATCTTGGGGGGGGGAAAAAAAAAAAGGTGGCAGGCAGCACAGGACCTGCAGAAGCACGAGCCGTGCAGGTTTCTTAATGCAAGCTCGTCCAGCAGCAATGGAGATCACGTCTGACGGCTGAAACATGTGTACAACTACATTGGCTGTACACTATAGAGAAGCTATAAAAGCAAACTTCTAATGTCTAAGTTCTACTGTTGCTTCTAGTGCTATGAATTTAATTTGCGGTAACCCATCTTTAATTGAGATACCTTAACTGCACACCAAGGGACCTATAATAACCATCAAAAAATACAATTTTAAACATTCCACAGTGCATCGGCCTTTTTAGTGACCATTCCTGTTCAGTACCCCTTATCCTTTATGCAATACGTCATCACAGACTGTTAGGTCTCGCTTCTTTGTAGTTCCCCCCAAACATAACATTGCTTGCTGGAATGCAACCAAGGCAATTAAAACAAGTGTAAAGCTTCATGAAACAGAACCTTGCTTTAAAAAGGGTACGACGACTTCAAAAGACAAAAACATTTTCATAAGTGACTCTGACTTAAACTCTTGTTAGAGCTTCTGGAAGAGCCCAAGCTGAAGGCAGAAACTGATATTTCCTGAAAGAGTTTTAAAACCGAACCTCCAAAAGAGACACTTTCTTTACTTGTCAATATTCCTCAGCAAGGCAGACTCCGTGAAATATTAGCATGCGATAAGTTAACTAGCTGCAAATTCTAGACTATTATGTACTTACATCAAGTGAATGCAGTAGCCGTATTTACAGCTAACAGATGTATACATCGAACATGAATTACCTTGCCCACTAGTGCGGGTACCAACAACTGAGCTCGCGGTTAAGCTGCTATGACCAGTCACCCTCCTACTTGTACGAATGAAACAAGGACAGTAACACAATTTAAAAGCAAAACCGGATTCACAACAAGCTGTCTGGATCAGCTTCTATGATTCATAAGCCACGAGAACAACAGCTTCCGTGGCTTGGGTTTCTTGGCTTGCAAGAGCCGGTTCATTCGCGGGGAGCGCCATACTTTGATGGTGGCATCATCACTGGCAGTCAGTAGTAGCTCCTGGTCAGTGGGGCTGAAGACAACAGAGTTCACCACGTCCTCATGCTGCAGTTTTGCCAAGCAGATGTTGTAGTGACGGTCCCAGATGTAACCATGACGGTCCTCAGCGCCACTGTAGTAGTAATACAGATCAGGGGTAAGAAACATTAGGGTCACTTGATAAAGGCCAGGTGCTCAAAACTTACCTATTCCATTCAGATAATCATTTATTACATTATAATTCACCTCATACAAAATCAGTTATGTACATTATAGGCTGATGGTGGTGAACAATAAGTCCATCATTTAGGTTTCAGATCAGAGGTTTCCCTAAATGGGACGGGGGTGTACCCCGAAAGGGTCTCCTGGCTAGATAATCAAGCTGCTGAGCACCACACAAGCAATCCCCCAATTCATTTCTACATTACTGGGCCTGTGTTCCACTGCAGAGGAGAAATAACCTCGCTTTTATAGATGAATTGCTCCTAGAAGCATTGGGTCAAGGATGATGTATATAGGCTTGGTACCCTTCTTTAGAGGCCCAGCTCAGCTTAAATTATCGAATGCTACACGGAGACATTCTTGGTGTTTAGGAAACATTGACCTCACCATACAAAGAATACAAGTGCGCTCTATGAACACACGCTTGACCCAGTCTTCTCATCCAGCAAATATGTCACCTTCAGCCACTCCACCAATCTCCAGTGGACTGACCACAGCTGCGTCCACTTCAGCTTCAGTAAAACGACGACCCACCACCACCCTCAACAAACCCCCCGCAGGAGCTGGAACAAGATCACCGGCGACCAGCTCACCACCTTCCTCAGCCAGAACCCCCCCACCAGCTCAACGGACCCCAACGAAGCCGCCAACAACCTCACACAGTGGATCACCAACTGCGCAGATGCCCTCGCACCACTGAAGAAGAACCCCCCCAGCAGACGCAGCAGCAAGAAAGCCTCCTGGTTCACCGACGAGCTCATCACCTCCAAGAAGAACTGCCGCTCCCTGGAGAACACCTGGCGCACCAACCAGACCACAGACAACATGACGGCCCTCAAACACGCCACCCGCAAACACCACCAACTGATCCGCGCCACAAAGAAGACAGCCTTCAAGGAACGACTGGACAACAACACCCACAACAGCAAGGAACTCTTCAGCATCGTCAAAGAGCTCTCCAACCCCGACGCCGGAAACAATGACATCACTCCCTCGCAAGACCTCTGCGACTCCCTCGCAGCCTTCTTCCACGACAAGATCGCCAACATTCACAACAGCTTCGGCCCACCAACCACAAACCCCACCACCGAACCGATGCCCCCCACCGCCACCCTCCGCACCTGGACCCCAGTCAGCACCGAAGACACAACACGCACAATGAACACCATCCACTCCGGATCCCCTACGGACCCCTGCCCACACCACATCTTCAACACGGCTGACCACATCATCGCACCCCACCTCCGTGACATCGTCAACGCCTCCTTCAACACCGCCACCTTCCCGGAGTGCTGGAAACACGCCGAGATCAGTGCCCTGCTGAAGAAACCAACTGCAGACCCCTCCGACCTCAAGAACTACCGCCCCATCTCGCTCCTCCCGTTTCCTGCCAAAGTCATCGAGAAGACCGTCAACAGACAGCTAGCTGCCTTCCTCGAGACCAACGGATCCCTCGACCACTCGCAATCCGGCTTCCGAGCCAACCACAGCACGGAGACCGCCCTCATCGCAGCCACAGACGACATCAGATCCCTAATGGACAATGGGGAAACTGCGGCCCTCATCCTCCTGGACCTCTCCGCAGCGTTCGACACTGTCTGCCACCGCACCCTGGTACAGCGCCTGAACAACACCGGCATCCAGGAGAAGGCCCTGGAGTGGATCACCTCATTCCTCGCCGGAAGAACCCAGAGAGTCCGCCTCCCCCCGTTCCGGTCAGCGGCCACCGAAGTCATCTGCGGAGTTCCACAAGGGTCATCGCTCAGCCCCACCCTCTTCAACGTCTATATGAGCCCCCTCGCAACCATCGCACGTCAACACAACCTCAAGATCATCACCTACGCCGACGACACCCAGCTGATCCTCTCCCTCACCAGCGACCCGGACGCCGCCAGAGCCAGCCTACACGAAGGGATGAAAGACGTCGCCGAATGGATGAAGAACAGCCGCCTGAAACTGAACTCAGACAAGACGGAGGTCCTCATCCTGGGATCATCACCATCCGCCTGGGACGACTCCTGGTGGCCCCCCGCCCTGGGAGCCACCCCCAAGCCAACGGACCACGCTCGCAACCTAGGCTTCATCCTGGACTCCTCCCTCTCGATGACCAGACAAGTCAACGCCGTCTCATCTTCATGCTTCAACACCCTGCGCATGCTTCGAAAGATCTTCCGGTGGATCCCCACCGAGACCAGGAAGACGGTCACCCAGGCCCTCGTCACCAGTCGGCTGGACTACGGGAACGCCCTCTACGCCGGCACCGCCGCCAAACTCCAGAAGAAACTCCAACGGATCCAGAACGCCTCAGCACGACTCATCCTGGACATCCCCCGACACAGCCACATCTCCGAACACCTGAGAGACCTGCACTGGCTCCCCGTCAACAAAAGAATCACGTTCCGACTCCTCACCCACGCACACAAGGCCCTCCACGACCTGGGCCCCAAGTTCCTCAACAGCCGCCTGACCTTCCACAAGCCCACCCGCCAGCTCCGCTCCGCCAGCCTCGCTCTCGCCACCGTCCCCCGCATCCGCAGAGCCACCGCCGGAGGAAGATCCTTCTCCTACCTGGCAGCCAAGACATGGAACTCCCTCCCCATCCACCTCCGGACAACGCAAGACCATCTCGCCTTCAGGAAGCAACTCAAGACCTGGCTGTTCGAGCAGTAGCGTTTCCCCCCCCCCCCCAGCGCCTTGAGACCCTCCGGGTGAGCAGTGCGCTATACAAATGCCTTTGATTGATTGATTGATTATGAACGCTGCTAAAATAACGTCCTCTATTCACTGTTTTTTACCACGAATAAGTCAAAAACAAAAGTGGCAAGCAGACGTTCTGCCACATACAGAATTAATATTTTCCACTTTTGACACCGAGTGGGTGGAGTAGCTGGTTGTCAAAAGGATCGTATCAGGAAAGTGGGCCACGCAAATGAGGCAGCCACAATATGAGCTACTGAATAGTTGTGAATATTTGTAATACATTTCCCGCATATATCTGCACTTCTCCAAACAGTCCCACCTTTCCTGTACCACTTAATGCCTTCTTCATATAGGAGCAAGTTTAGAATACTCAGATTTTCAAGTGTTTTTTTTTTTTTTAAACTGAATTTTCACATAGAAAACAGGCGTCAATATGAAGAATAAAGCAAAAGAAATATTTCTGAATTCTCTCAAATATGAACCTATGATTGTGCATTTTCTGGTGATGGGAGAGAAAGTTACAAAAAAAATACTCTCACATTCGTGAATAAGACCTAAATCGCCCAGTATTCTTCATAATTAAACAATAAATAAGGAAAATGTTACTTACCCAGTAGACATCTTTTTGTGGCGTGTAGTGCTGTAGATTCACATGCTTTGCATAAGTCCACCATCTAGTGTTGGGCTTTGAGTGTTACACATTGTTTTTTTTTCAAAGAATCTTTTCGAGTCACAAGATCGAATGACTCCTCCTCTTGGTGATAGTGCGCATGGGCATCAAGTCCTTTTTTAGATTGTATTTACGGAGGACAGAGAGAGAGGGAGAGACATAATAAATGAAAAAAAGAGATGTCCATGCAGTGTATATACATATTTATAATATTTTGTACTACAACAACTACAGGCTTCTGGGGAAGAGGGAGGGCGCAAGTGAATCTACAGCACTACATGCCACAAACAGATGTCTACTAGGTAAGTAACATTTTACGTTCAATGACACGTGTGACTGTAGATACACCTGCTTTGCATAGATTGTAAAGCAGCCTCTCCAAATAAGCAGTGGCTAGCGTGCAAGAGTTGGAGTAGCTTGAAAAAGTGTCCTGGGGACTGCTTGACCAATATTTGCCTGTTGGCATGCTAAAACATCTACACAATATTGTTTAGCAAATGTGTGAAGTGTAGACCAAGTAGCAGCTTTGCAGATATCTGCTATTGGAATGTTTCCTAAAAAATAAATAAAAATAAATAAATCCATAAAAGCACCCTTTTTCCTGGTAGAGTGCGCTTTAGGAGTTGTTGGTAACTGTCTGTTAGTTTGAGATAAAAAGTTTGAATACACATGAGTATCCATCTAGTGAAACCATTCGTTGAAATTGGATTACCTCTGTGAGGCACTAAAGCTACAAAAAGTTGTTTTGATTTTGTAAACGTTTTGCCTCGTCAATGTAATACATAAGAGATCGTTTAACATCTAGTAAATGCAGAGCTCTTTAAGCAACTGTCTGGTTGTGGAAAAAAAACAGGTAACTCAACTGATTGGTTAATGTGAAATGGTGAAACTACTTTATGTACAGATTTTGGGTTTGTCCTAAGAACTACTTTATCTTTATGTACTTGGAAAAAAGGTTCCTCTAAAGTAAACACGTGTATTCCACGGACACCTGTTAGCGAAGTTAAGGCAACTTTCCATGAAAGAAACTGCAAAGTACAGGAATGCATGGGTTTATATGGTGGACTCATAAGTCTAGTGAGTACAATGTTAAGGTTCCATACTGGAGCTGGTGGAACAACTCTCTTAAGTCCTTCTATAAATGCTTTAATAACAGGAATTCTGAACAAAGGAATAGGTTGTCTGTTTTGGAGATAAGCAGCTATGGCTGCTAAATGAAGTTTCACAAAGGAGTATGCTACATTTGCCTTTTGTAAATGTAGCAAATAACAAACAATGTCTTGTACTGTCAGTTTGAGTGTATCAATGTGTTTAGGTTGACAGTAATGTACAAAACGTTTCCATTGTGCAGCATACCACTGTCTAGTTGTAGGTCTGCATGCCTCTTTAAGAATGTCCATACATTCAGAAGGATGTTGTAAATAATCAAACTCTAGGACTTCAGGAGCCAGATCACAAGATTGAGTGTTCTGGGGTCTGGACTGTTGGGAAGTGTGTGATGGAGAACCACAGACCGATCCAATAGTGTTGTGTACCAAGGTTGACGTGCCCATGTGGGAGCTGCAAGGATCATGGTGGGCGATGGTTGTTTCAATTTGGGTACAAGAAATGGAATGAGTGGGAGAGGTGGAAAAGCATAAGCAAATATCCCTGACCAATTCATCCATAGAGCATTACCCTTGAACTGAGGGTGTGGGTATCTGGACACAAAGTTTTGGCATTTTGAGTTCTTTTACAGTGGGGAAGAGATCTATTTCTGGTGTTTCCCAGAGGCGAAAGTATTGGTGAAGTACTTATGGGTGAATTTCCCATTCATCATCTTATTGAAGCGTCCTGCTTAATAGGTCCGCTAATTGATTGTCAATTCCTGGAACATATTCTGACAGTAATTGAATGTGATTGTGAATCACCCACTTCCAAATTTCTGAGCTATAAGGGACAATTGAGATGAGTCTGTTCCCCCCCCCATTTCTGCAGATAATACATAGTTGTCTTGTCTGTATGGACTAATACCACCTTGTGAGAGACTTGTGTCAGAAATACTTTGAGCCCTAGGAAGACTGCTAGCAACTCCAAATAGTTGATGTGATAAGTCTGTTTAATGGGATCCTATTTCTCTTGCATTGTAAGGCTGCTGAGGTGAGCTCGCCAACCCATCTGTGATGCATCTGTTGTGAGAGTGATCTGAGGCACAGGATCCTGAAAGGGCTGCCTTTTTGAAATGTTGGTGGGATTCCACCATTGCAGAGAGTGGCGAGTCTGGAGGTCCAACAACACTAGATCCTGAAGATGACCCTGTGACTGAGACCACTGGCGAGACAGAAACTGCTGTAATGGAGGCATGTGTAGTCTTGTGTAGGGGACAATGGCAATGCAGGACGCCACCACTTCCTAATAGTTGCATCACTAGTTTTACTGTGCAAGTAAGATTCTCCTGTAATTGAGCGATGAGATTTTGAAAAGTATGAATCCTTAAGTGGTTTAGATATGCCTATGCTAAATGAGTATTCAGAATTGTCCCCAATAAGGATGTATGTCTGAAGGTTGAAGATGGGATTGGAGATAGTTTATTGTAAATCCCAAAGTGAAGAAGATTTGTGGTGTGCTGAGTATGCGGCTACCACAGCTAAGCATTCTGTGAATACCCTTGGGGCAGTTGTTGCCCCAAATGGTAGTACTTTGAATTGATAATGTTTTCTTTCCTGCAATGACAAATCATAGGTATTTGACGTGTGCTGGATTTATGGGAATGTGGAAATAAGCATCTTTGAGATCTAATGCTGTTGTGTAATCAATCCCCTTGCTGTAATAGAGGAATAAGGTCTTGCACAGTTACCATATGGAAATGCTCAGAAAGTACGTATAAATTGAGAGGCCTGAGATCGAGAATTGGTCTTAAAGAACCGTCTTTCATTGGTAATTCATTGGTATGAAAGTATAGTGCATATACTCCTAACCCTGTTGGGATAGAGGAACCGGTTCCATAGTCCCTTTGAGAAGAAGGGACTGTACCTCCTCTTTTAAGAGAATGAGATGGTCGTGTGAGAGCTTGTGAAAACGAGGAAGCATATTTGGTGGAGTGGAAATGAGTTTTAGACAATAACCATGTTAGATAATTTCTAGAACCCATTGGTCTGTGGTGATATTGGACCACTGGGGATAACAACATTTTAATCTTCCTCCTACTGGAGATGTATGTGCTGTGGGTATTTGTAAAAAGTCACTGTTTTGTTCTAGAGGGAGATCCGCTAGAGGTTAGTGTTTTACCTCTCCCTCTATTATTTGCACTTCTTCCTTGCTTATTTTGTGAAGTGGAAGGTTCAGTGGCTGTTGTTTTTAAACCACACCTAAATTGTGGCCTACGACAAGTACCCCTGGAGGTTGCAGTTAGTAAGGCCCCCATGGCCTTGGCTGTTTGAGTCCTCCTTTAATTTGTCAATAGTGGTGTCTACCTCTGGGCCAAATAAATGCTTATTGTCAAAGGGCATGTTGAAGACTGTATGTTGTATTTCTGGCTTAAATCCTAAACACCTCAACCAAGCATGTCTTCTTATGAGAACACTAGTATTCACCCCACATGCTGCTCTGTAAGCCACATTAATGGCACATCTGATTGAGTTATTGGAGATGGCCTGTCCTTCTGCCACTATCTCCTGTCCTCTCTTTTGGTGTTCCTGTGGAAGATATTGTAATAAATCTTTCATTTCATTCCAGTGGGCCCTGTCACATCGCGCCAGGAGTGCTTGAGAATTTGCAATTCTACAATGGTTAGCAGCTTGAGCAGCCACTCTTTTGCCCGCTGCGTCCAGTTTTTTGCTCTCTTTATCTAGAGGAGGAGCGTCCCCTGTGGACTGACTGTTAGCACGCTTTCGTGCCGCATTTACCACTACAGAGTCAGGTAGTAGTTGTGTTTTATAAAAGTTGGATCTGAGGGTGCAGCTTTAGATTTTTTGTCTACCCTTGGTGTAATGATTCTTGCCCTAACAGGGTCTTTGAATATGTCAGTGACATGTCTGAGCATGCCTGGTAGCAGGGGTAGTAACTGAGACTGTGTGTGTGTGAGAGTGTTGAAGAGGAAATCCTCTTCAATTGGGTCTGTATCCATCTGCACATGAAGATATGCTGATGCTCTTGCAATTACTTGATTATATACAGTTGTATCCTCAGGGGGAGAAGGGCTCACTGGATAAAGGTAAGGGTCATTAGGGAGAATGTGATATGGATCATATAGATCCCATGGATTCACATCTTGTGGAACATCATCCAAGTCATCTATATGAGATGATTATGATGATGCTTGTGGAGAGAACTGTGGGTGAATAAAGGTTGTAGATGATTGTGGTGGTGTAGAGGGAAATAAAGGAGAATGAGGTGGTAAAAGACTGAGGTTGTTCTGGAGCCTTCTCTTTTGCTTTACAGACTTTTAGGGGAGGGCACAGTGTCAAATGTTTCTTGGAACGTAAGTCTCCTTTTGGATTGAAATAGGGGAAGAAGCCATGATTCTTCCTGTTCCATTCTGTATGTGAATTTTGCACTCTCAAGCGTCCGTCACTTCTAAAACAGGCTCTACAGAAGAAATCTCCTCAAGGGAAATTGTAGATTGTTTGCAAGCTGTACTTTTCGGTTCTGAAATCTTCGGTCCTGAATGTTTTTTTCTAGCCAAAAGCGTCAGCTCCGCAGTACATGGTAATGTCTGTTTCTTCAGCTCTGAAATAGTCAATTTGCATGGTTGACTCGATCCCAAAACAGATTGGAATAAGGTTGTCTGTTTGGTTGGTGCCAAAGGAATTTTGGTCTTCATGAATTTCAGTACCAAACCAGAGGGTGGGGCATCCAAATGTATTTTTCGGATCCTTCCATGGCCCAAGAGCAGTGGAAGACGGATGACCAATTTTGAAGTATTTTTAAGTGCCTTTGCGTGGTGAGATGGTGCTGGTGTACTCACGTACTGCGCCGCTTGAATGGACTGACTCAATATCCGAATCTTGGTCTGACTTGGAGTCTCAGATCGAAAGGGATGCTTGATGTCCAACTTCTTCCTGTGCGTGCTCTTCTCTGAAGATGTTTGATGTCTGTTGTCTTGGATGCCATTTCTAACCGATGTGCTCTTCGGTCCCGGAGGGTCTTTTTGGATCGAAGGTCGCAGGTCTCCTCCTTGTGTTCCGAGGACAGTCACAAATTACACACCAAGTGTTGATCCGTGTACGGAAACTTGGAGAGACATTGAGGACAGAATCTAAACGGAGTACATTCCATTAGCCTATCATTCTCCGACTACCATTGTCGAAGCAGGCCCAAGAAGGATGTTAAACTGTCCCTGACGATGAAGATCGGATCGATACGTAAAAGTTGGGAATATGGATCGAAAAAAGTATACCATCATCGATAGAAAGAAACGCTTCTAAACCCAACGGCGGAGAGAAAACAATCTAACAAACGATTCAATGCCCATGCGTACTATCACCAAAACGATGAGTCACTCAAACTCATGATTCGAAAAGATTCTTCGTAGAAAAACAACTCGTAACACTCAGAGCCCAATGCTAGTTGGCGGACTTATGTAAAGAATGTGCATCTACAGCAACACATGCCATCACACAAACTTCCTTTGACCATAAGAACCAGGGCCTGCAGAGGGAGACATCTGCAGCAGAGGAGAATTCTCTCGCCCGCCATCTCCCACAATATTTTTACATTGCCAGAAAAGCAAGATGTGCTACCAGCAGGGAAGGTGTGACGTGAACCTGGTTCATTAGGTGCTCTATTGTTACCCTGTGATAAGGGATGCAGCAGGGGAGGGAGTATTGTTGGGCCTGTGCTCTGGCAATGGTTGCCACTGCACTCCACTGCTCCATCGCCCCACCAGTTCTGGTGCGCAGTCTAGAAACTGAAACAGCAGCATGGGCTGCCTAAAGTCAGCGTTTGGAAAGTCAATATGTTGTGTCCAAAGAGGGGTATTTTGGGTTATAAACAAGCAATTAAGCTGAAACATACAATATCATTACAGTGGATGTGAAATACTCAAAAAACTAACAAAGCCAATGTTTGACTCATTAAGCATGGCAGGCAGAATAAATTACTGACTGAGTTGAACACTCAAACACAACTAAACCAATCTAACCTTGGCTTGAGTGTATACATATGCTAGTTTTTATCTCTTTTAAAGGAGAAAGGTTTATTTAATAAGTCATAACTTCTGTGCCTGTAGATGGATGCATTTTATTTATAGGTTAGAATCACCACTTTAACTGCGAGCTTAAGATACTCTTTCAAAGTGGCTCGGATATCTAAATTAACTAGCTTGACTTAAGGAGCCACTGGGAGAACAATGCAAAGCATATCTATATTAAACATTGAACTGGTATCGTGTTGCAAATAGTTTACACTAGTCACAATAGAGGATATTCATGTGACAAAAGCCCCCATGAATCGTCCATACATATAAAGGATGAAAACAATAATTTCTTTTTAACCTCAGTGGTGTAAGAACATTCTTATACGGACTGCACATGAAATACAAGTACTTCAATGTACCATGTGTCAAAACTGTTCTAGATCGGATATGATCTGCAATCTTTTCAAATTGTCAAATGAATATTTCTTGTAACACAACCACAATAGTTACTCAGAATCAACAGCAGGCCATTTTATCAGGTTATGTTCTGCTCACTATAATAAATAAGCGAATTACTTGTAATTAAAGTTCTCTAATGTTGTTATCTTTCATAGATCATATGCCTAAATCATTCGAGCAAGGGAGTCTGACAAGCATTTCCAGAAAAGTACAAAGAAAATTCCTATGGGCACAACATAAAAACTATGCACTTTAGTAGGCTAGTCGCCACATTATTAAACAATGGTCTGAGTGTTGATCATCCACGAGCAACTGCTTCTTATCACAGAAGTGCAAGATTTCTTAGCTGATTCAGTCATGTTCAGATAAAGTGGATGATCCTGTTAGGATTTGGGTAAGAAAGGCAGTACAGATGATCCAAGGCACTTTTATCTTTTCTTAGAATGTATATCTACAGGAGTATCCGGCGAGGAAAAATATGCTCTGAACTTAGCTCTGAGTTGAACTCAGCATGTGGTAGAAATAGGAGCTTTGGAAAGGCTCTGGGAGGGGAAGGAGGGGGAGGAGAGTTCAATGCACTGTCAATGTCATTGGCAGAAGTATAGGCCTTTTCTAATGAGGTAACAGGGCTACTAAGGAACATGGTTTGCGTGTTGTTTCTAAAAGACATTTATTTTTACTGCTATGGCAATCTTCCTGTGGGACTTCCAAGATTGAACACAAGGAATGATTCAAGCGTGTGAATCTATGAAACATCCAATCATATCCAATCCTGGAGAAATAAAAGGCTATCAACAAAAAACAAACATGAAGTCTAAAGAAAATAAAAGATAAAAAACATTACTGAAAGATACCCTAGTTCATACCAGCACAGCCACTGTCAAAGAAAAGGGGGAAGGGGGGCTGTTAAAAAACCATAGTTCACATAAAGTTAAAAGGTGTGTCCAATATCACACAAATAGAACAGACGAGAGATGAAACCTCTGAAACATTTGGTCACAGTAAGTTGTGCATGAACCAAATTTGTTTAGTACCTTGCTACAAAGTCTCGGCTGACATCCAAAAAGATGAAGAAACACTCATCGTTTGGTGTAAATGCGCGGTGTGAACGAAGTGTCCGCTTCACTTCTTGCATGGTCTTCAAGTCATAAACGTGAAGGTCGATCTCTTCAGCAATAGGGGGTGGTTGCATGGGGTCAGAGATCACGCAATCACTTGGCCAGGCACGGCTGTTCACATAAAGATACCTGGAAAAAAACAGGCATGGGTACATTAACAGGGTGTACAAGGACATAATGAAAAGCAATCATATATGTAAAACATCTAAAATCAACACAAATTAAGTATAATTAGCAATTTAGGTTAATGACAAATGTACCTGTTGTAGGGGAGGAAAACGAATCTTTATTTTGAAGTACCAATTTTCTTTCTTAGTTCTTCACTTTCTTTTCTACACCCCAGACTTCAGCAGGAATCAGACAGTCAGCTCTACTAGATTAACTCTCTTCATACTCTGTTCATCAGGAGTACTTCCATAAATGTTGGAGGATAAATATAAAAGACCACCACCTCAGGTAACAGGAGGGTGAATCTGGTCCAGACATCTAGCTACATGTAAGTAACTTTTTCCCCAGGCTGGGGTGGGTTCTAGATTCACTTTTGTGCATGTACCCAAAAACAAGAGACTATGCGGAACCCAATGATTAGCTGAATGATTTCTTAAAGGATGACTGCCACCACCTGGGCTTCCAAAACGTTAGAAACGGGGTCTCTAGTTGACAGTGGCTTGCACCCTGTCCAAGTAGGGACCCTCACTCTAGTCAGGGTAAGGGAGTCACACAGCTACGATAACCCCTCCTCATCTCCTTGGTAGCTTGGCTCAAGCAGCCAGGCTGACCTTAAAGGTAATGTATAAAGTATTTGTAGACACACACACAGTAACACAGTGAAACACCACAAACGTACTCCACACCATTTTACAAAAATAATCAATATTTATCTGAGCAAAAAAAGACCAAAATGACTAAAATCCAACATACACAAGTAAAGATATCACTTTTTAAAAGTTGAAAAGAGTCTTAAAAAGATACAACCAGTGATTCCTATTGATTAACACACAGTACCTGGGATGTATCAAAAAACAAAGACAATGCGGATCGCAGAGGAGGTGAGGCACCAAAAAACAAAGCAATGTGTCAGTTCCTTACTGCGTAGAGGATGTAATGGTTGATTATTTCCCCATAGGAGAGGCGATGCGTCAGTTCCTTACTTTGAGGGGAGGTGATGCGTCAATTTCCAGACGTGCAACCTTGGTTCCTTACTGCTGTGCGGGGTTGATGAAAAATGGATGCCCCAGGGAAGATGTGTGGAAAATCCAGATGTGCTGTGTTGATGGAGCCGCAGGGAAACAGGTGCTGCATCGGTTCTGCAGCCGCAAGGCAGGCGCTGCGGCAAATCTTCAGCCATGAGACAGGCACTGCGTAGATTTTTCTGCAGCAGCCGGTTGGTGTGGATTTTCTTATTCAGGTCACAAGCTTACACTTCGAAGGGCCCAGGAACTGGAGTTGGCACTACTTGGAAAGTCAGGACTCTCTGCATAAGAACCCAGGCACTGGCAGCTGAAGTCTTTAATGTCCCTGATACGTCACAACAGGAGGCAAGCTCAGTTCAAGCCCTTGGAGAACCTTGGAAAGCAGTATGTAGAAAGCGAAGTACAGGACTTTCACTCCCAGGACAGAAGCGGCAAGCAGCAGGCCATCACCACAAATCAACAAGCAGAGTGGCAGTCCCTCCTACGGCATCCAGCTCTTCTTCCTGGCAGAATGCCCTCAGTCCAGAAGTGTTCCAACTTTGTGGGGTTGGAAGTCCAGTACTTATTAAACCCATTTCTGCCTCTGAAGTAGGCAAACTTCAAAGAAAAGTCTCGGTCATGCACAAGACCCTGCCTTTCTTGCCCTGGCCTCAGACACACTCCAGGGGGTTGGAGACTGCTTTGTGTAAGGGCAGGTCCAGCCCTATTCAGGTCCAAATGTCAGCTCCTCCCACCACTCTAGCTCAGGACAAATGATCAGGATATGCAGGACACACTTCAGCTCCCTTTGTCTGACTGTCTAGAGTGAATTCATAAGCAGCCCAACTGTCATCCTGACCCGGACGTGTATTCCCCAGACAGGCAGAGGCACAGAATGGTTAAGCAAGAAAATGCCCACTTTCTAGAAGTGGCATTTTCAGACTTACAATTTAGAAGCCAACTTCACCAAAAGATGTATTTTTAAATTGTGAGTTCAAAGACCCAAAGCTCCATATCTTTATCTGCTCCCAAGGGGTAACTACACTTAAAATATACGTCAAGGCAATTTCTATGTTACTCCATGGGAGGGATTGCCCTTGCAATAGTGAAAAACGAATTTAGCAGTATTTCACTATCAAGACATGTGAAACACACCAGTACATGTCATACCTTTTAAGTACACTGCACCCTGCCCATGGGGCTACCTTAGGGGTGAATTACATGTAGTAAAAAGGGAAGGTTTGGGCATGGCACACTTGCCAGGTCGAAATGGCAGTTTAAAACTTCATATAAATAAAACAGTTTCACTCGCAATATTCTTACCAGATCATTCTTCTCCTGAAGAAACACTTCATATCCTAAATGGTAAAACAGCTCTGAAATGGGAGTAGTGTGGAGTGACTCTCATTGACCCTGCTTTGAATTGTGCCGTCAGTGGCCCTAGGCCAAGTCATACAAGTGAGGTAGCATGTTTATGTGGGCAAGTGGGGGGAATGCTGGGTGGTAGGAATTTTGTAGATTCCTGCTTATTCCGGATGTTTACATTACAGAAATGCAAGGAAAATGTGCAATTTTAGGCAAAATCTGGGGTTTGCAGGGCATTGTGGGTAAGAAAGATTTATGGGAATCTGTGCAAGGCATACCACCGGAGACTCTTCCAGATGTCTAGTTTTCAGAAATGTCTGAGTTTGGTAGTTTCCACAGGCGGCATCTGATCCGAGCCAGAAAAGTGCAGCCATTCAGCATAAAAGTAAAACATTAATGGGACCAAGCCCAGCTCTGCCACTCATATGTATAAAAAATTAAATTAAAAAAGTCTGAATTTCCCTTCTTGCCAAAATGATGGTGATGCATTCGTTTCCAGGGGAGGGGGGTAGGCAGAAAGACTGTTGGGGGTCATAATGTAGGTAGAAGCTAGCCCCTGTGTGTGTTGGGCAGGCCACTCTCACACCTTGTAGCAATAAAAGAAACTCCTTGGTGTCTAGTGGGCTTTATGCCCATCCTACCAGGGCAGATTGGATTTAAATACCTTTAATCTGCCCCCTAGGAGGGTGGGGGGCATAAAGACTGTTGCGGGTCATTTGAGGGGTGAGTTCAAACCATGCCTAAGCAGTCTGCCACCAACCATTTCTCCACCAAGAAAAAAGTCCCTGGTGTCTCAGGGGTTGGACCCTGCTTCCCCTCCGACTCCCCTTGGGAGATTGGAGGTAACACCCTCCAATCTGCCCTCGAGGGGCAGAAAGACATTTGGCCATAAGGGAAGAGAGGAACATTAGTGCATTGGCATGGGGGCCACACCCTCTCCAAATATAATCCCTGGTGGTCTAGTCTAGTCTAGTGGACTTTCTATCCCCAACCAGAGGCAGAAAAACTGCTGGGGGTTGTTGTGGGTGAGGGCCAGACCCGATAGCTGCTCCCACCCATTTCTCATTAAAAAAAACCAAATCAATCCCTGATGATGCTTGGGGGGGGGGGGGAGGAGGGGTGGGGGTGTTTGTGCATTTGTCTATTGCCATATTGCCAGGGGTTGGGGGCACTCTCCCGCCTCTATTTAAAAATAAAATAGTCCCTGGGGGTCTAGTGGGTGGATCCCTGCTTCGGAGCTTGGGGGGGCTGAGATATGCCCCAGTTCACTAAAGGAGTGAAAGTGAAATGAGTCGATAAGCTCATTTCACTCTCACTTTCTCCGAAATTACGTCAGCGCACAACTTGCGCCAATTGTCATTTCAGAGACAAAAAACAGCCTCAGGAGCTGGGGAAGCATTTCCCCGGCCCCTAAGACTAAAATAAATTAAAGGAAATCCCTCTGTCACACATTACTGGACAATTCGGAAATCAAAATCTTTCACATAGTCCATCACTGCAGGTTCCAAATATCTATAGAATTTGAAGACTTCTTTGCATCTCACAAAGACGCTCCGATATGTGACGATAATAAAAATGCCCATGCCAACAGATCGCTACACTTCTATCTCCCTTCAACCAAGCCAACCCAGGACCACAACTATACACAAAATCTCAGATTGAATAACCCAGCGCCTTAACTATCAAGCGACTTGCAGAGCTGTTTAAAGCTACCAGCATACAAAAAAATTTAAAACTGCGCACCAGTCTCTCACACTTCATCATCCAACACACTGTTAACTGCTGCGTCCCATAACATGATAACTGCACCTTAGTGATCTTCAAGCATCAAATGGAAAAACGTCCTACTTAGCATCAACCTTCCAACCACACACCCTACACGATGCAGTCTGTTGCTCATGTAGGCAAGAGCTTTAGCGCCCTATTCAGAGATAGTAAGTGCTACATTAATGTCGCAATACAATGCTGCAATGGCAGTACAAAAATATTACAAAATGATATTCACAACCTGTGCCTCTCCTATGTTTTAACGTCCAGCAATCTCCGCCCGACTGCAGAGTTTCCATGCATGTAGGTATATGTGTTAGTAGTAAATGTAGAAGGGGCAGGGGTGAGCGGCTACAAAATGGGAATATTTACAACTAAAGGGGAGCAGTTTAACAAGAATCAAGGTAGGATCAGGGTAGGCTAGGGAGGGGTGTAGGAAGAGGTATAGGAAGGGACAAGAACTCAACCACAAAGTTCTCAAACTCACTTATTTAGTTCCTATGGCCAAAAATGTACATATACTCCAGCTCAAAGCTAGATAAGTCTAGCACCAACCATGGCCACTTAAAAGGTACTGTGCAGCACCCTCACATACAAAATAATGGAAGCAGGGACTTAAAATAAAAACACATAAGAAAGAATGCTAAATCCTTTAAAACATAAGAAAACTAATTTAAATTTAATGTAAAAAAACATAACCTGTTTTATTTTTTTTACTTTTACCTTTACTTTAACCATAGAGCGATTCCCCTTGGTAAAGCATAAAGAAAAGTTAAAAAGTTTGTTAAACATGAAAAAATATTTTTATGTTATATATTCATTTTAAGTAAGGAACAAAAGATAATATTCTACAACATTAATAACTTTTTTTAAATGTAATTATTTTAGTTGTAATACATTTTTTTGTGAAGTTAAAATGTAAAGTCCTTTAAAGCAATATAAATATATATTTTATTCTGCATTAATAATTATTAAAAGTAATGTATAAAAATAATTAAAAACAATTTAATTCTAAGTAATAGAAACGGATGTTGCCTTATATTTTAATAACCTTTTTATTCTAAAATTATGTTTGTTTATGTAATTGTTTTACATTACATTTGCTCATATGTTCTAACTATTTTAAATAACTTAATTTAACATTATTTCCCATTGGGTTTTAGTTTAAGTACCCACCTCCATTATTTTCTAAGTGAGGGTTGCAGTACCACTGGTTGGCCAGGTGAGGTGCTGGACTTACTACTGCTCCTTTTTGTCTGTGGTAACTTTAAACTCAAATTTGTCACCAGCCCCCCATTTCAGGTTTGCAAGTCTACCCTTTTGAGCAATTGTATATTCCAAATGTGTGAATAGCCCTAAGTAGTAAAATTACTCAAATGTTTAAGAGTAAACTTACGTGTGTAGATTTACTTTTATGAATAGGACCCAGAGTATGCTGTGCATAATAAGTTGAGTAAATAAGGGCACATAAATATCTGTGATCATCACTGGCTTCCGGGGGTGGGGGGGGGGGGGGGGGAGGATGTGGGAGGAGGGGGGTGGAACATGTGAATCTACAACACTACATGCTACGAGCAGATGGTATAGAGTAAGTAACAATTTCTGAACGTAGCATGTGTGGCTGTAGATACACATGCTCTGCAAAGAATATGAAGTGTCCCTCTGCAAAGTGGTGAACAGCTAGCGAAGGATGAAGACTTCTGAAAAAGTGTTCCTAGTACAGCTTGGCCAACTAAAGCTCTTGACATGGTAGAAAGTCTATACAGTAATGCTTGGTGAAAGTATGTGGCATTGAAGTAGCAGTTTTGCAGATATCCATAAGAGGGATATTACCCAAAAGGCTAATGTGGTTCCCTTTTTGTATGAAGAGTGGGCTTTACGGGGCACAGGGAGTGAACTCTTGCCCTTAGCAGAAGAGGTCTGGAAGAATTTAAATACTCACCTGGCAATGGCGGCTTTCAAGATGGCACAACCCTGGTCGGGTCTGCTGAAGACTACAAAAAGTTGGTTAGGCTTTAAGAGACTTAGGGCCTCATTTATAAATTGGCAAACGTCCATCTGTTCCACTGGGGTGACAGAGTAAATTACTCTGTTGCCCTGGTGGATGAACCATCTACCAAATTTATAAATGACAGCCATACTGGCAGTTATTTATAAAGCATTGCAAGGAACCACTGTATTGGCGGTTCCCGTCAGTGAATTTTCCGTTTGGTAGAGGACCCCCATTAGTAAAACCAAGCTCTGTACCAATCAGGTTCCTTTTTAAAATTTTCAAAAATAAATAAATCCCAAAACAAGATTTCCTTTCTGAAAATAAAAATATTGAATATTCCCCTTGCCCTGGAATTCCTTTCCCAAGGCTAGGGGAGCATTTAGCAGTTTTCACTGCCCATACCGCCAGGGTCTTCCTGACCTGTCCCACGGCCCAGCTGAATTAGGTGGGCAGAGTGACAGACCAGCCTTTGACTGCCCTTACTCTGGAGGGCTGTCAGAGGGGATTAATCACGGTTGAGACAAAGTAGTCTCCACTGTGATTAACCCTAAGGTCAGCCTGCATTTGATGCATTTAATGTGGGTGAAATGTATTCTTAGCTGTAAGGATACTTCGCTGCCATTGTGACAGAGTATCATTGGCACCAAAAATTAAATTGGCCCCTTAGTTTTATTAATGTAATGAGCAACCCTCTTTACAGCTAAAGAATGAAGGACTCTTTCCACTATGGACTACGGTTTTGGGAAGAAGGCGGGGAGATCAATGGTTTCGTTAATGTGAAACAGATAAGACAACCTTGGGCAATTTAGGGTTGGTACGAAGAACTATCCTATCCCTGTGAACCTGGATAAATGGTTTCTGAACTGTATGAGCTGAGAGCTCCCTGATGCGTCTGAGGGCAGGGACTGGCACTGGAAAACGCATCGTTCAAGACAAGAACTGTAGGTTGCATGAAAGTAGTGGCTCAAAGCAAAGGATCATACGTTTTGTGATATCCACATTCAGGTGCCACACAGGCACAAAGAATGTCTTCGGAGGTATGACTCTCTTTAGATCCTCCATGAAGACCTAATTACTGGGACCTTAAATAGATGAATGTCTGTTCTGAAGGTACGCTGGAATTGCAGTTAAGTGCAAGTGTATGGAAGTATAAGTAAAACCTGATTTGTAAAGAAGTAGGTGGTAAGAGGTAATCTCCTACATAGAAACTGCTAATGGGTCTAAGTGTTGAAACGCAGTAATGCATGAACTGTTTCCACTTAGCCGTGTTAGCAAGCATGTAGGGGGCCTTTTGGTTTTCTGTAGGCTAGCCAGGCATTTTTGTAGATGGTTGAGGTAGCTGAACTCTGGGAACTCAGATGCCAGGTCGCAAGGTTCAGTTGTTTGGGATATGGTTGTTTAAGCGGGCACTGATGCTGAGTGAGAAGGCCTGTCCCCAATGGGAGCTTATAATGGGAACTAACTCACATTGCTAGGAACATGGAATACTACAGCTGTCTTGCCCAATCCAACTTGGAGCCACTCAGATGAGAGTCATGGACCCAGTCTCGTTTTCTTCACCACACACAGGATGTGGGTGGGGGGTGGCATGGTCAGAGAAGTGTTAAAAAAAAAAGAAATCCCTGGCAAATTCTTTCATACTGCATTGCTCATGGACTGTGAGGTGTGGACACCCGAGGTGAAGCACTGGCATTTTGTGCTTTTTGGCAGTGCCAAGCAGGCCTATTGTGGGAGTCCTGCACAACTGAAAGTACCTTTGAAGAACTTGTGGGTGGAGTTCCCATACACGGATTGGTTGGTGGACACTACTGAGCAGGTCTGCAAAGTCACTCCCCACTTCCAGGAATGCTCCGCCAGCACCAGTAGGTGGATGTTGTTACTGGTTCCCTAATGCCAAATTTCCCAAGCTAGTGCAGAGTTGAGGGGACTGGTTGCTCCCCTGCTTCTGGACGTAAAACATGGATGAAAGACCGTCTTTATTAGTACCTTTTCCCCAATGAATAAATGTCAAAAATACCTCTAGTGCTAGTCTGATGGCTAGAAGCTCCAGCTAGTTTATGTGGCGGCACTGGTGCGGAGGAGCTCAAGTACCCTGGATAGTCATCTAGCAGAGGTGAGCTCACCATACCTAGGGAGACATCTGTGGTGATGAAAACCTGTGGATGTGGTTTTAGAATGTGCCTGTGCCCAATGCTGTGAAAGGCAAGGGTGCGCATATAATCCGGCATGTAGTACAAGAGTCAGAGTTTACCATGTGACAGTGCTTAATTTGTGCTTGTTGTTTCCGGTGCTGAGCACCAGCACTTATTTTTGAGGGCCGGGACTTATTCTTCTGCCTCAAGCATTTGCTGGGAGCAAAAGACACATATGGGAAAGATGGAGGAAGAGAAAAGTGAAAAGGCTCCACTAAGGTAGAAAGCTGAAAGCTGCCAGAGTCATCTGAGGGGGCCGGGAGTGGCTTTAAATGGATTGAAAAAGCCCGGGATGGCTTCAGGATTACGCTGCCCCAGTATTTCGTGCGCACACATTTAAATGCAGCAGCCGTGTGTTCAAGAGGAGGGCTTTGGGCACCGGCACGTTTTTATTTACAAATTAAGCACTGCCTTGTGATAATCACTCGATTAAGAATTTGGGCCTGATTATGATCTTGACAGATGGAATACTTTTTCACAAATATGACAGACATTCTGTCTGCTGTATTACGGTTTCCATAGGATATAATAGAATCGTAATTCAGCAGACGGGATATTTATCATGTTTGTGAAGGAGTAGCCCCGTCTGCCAATATCATAATCAGGCCCTAAGTGTTATATATAAACCAGAAGTGGAAGGGCGTTTGTTCTATGTTGCTGCTTCAGATGCTTTTTTGAAAGAGCCTTAGCAAGGACTGGAAAATTGGTGGTGGCTCATGGCGGTGAGGTTTGGAAGTGACCCAATCACTGACCGCAGGATCCAGCTTCGTACACTGTGCAGTGTGTTTTCATCAAAGCGTTGGAAGAAGAAAGCTGCTGAATCAGAAAAGAAACTAACAAGACATACCCAGGCACATATTAAAGCATCAACCTCAGAGCAAAGTTGCTGAACATCCAAGCCTGACAGTGGAAGAAAAATATCTGGAGGTAGACCCTGAGTGCTGGTGCACTGTGGCTCATAGGTGGAATCACAATAGGTCTTGTGACTCTGACCTATGATGAAAAACAGCTTCGCATGCCACTCCCTTAGAAAATGTTGCTATCTGCTCCAGTGAAAAATGCTGAACCAATTTACAATAACCTTGGCATCAAACTAAAACTTTTTTTTTTTTTTGGTGGTTTGGTGTAACTCAGTTCGGTAGTTTATAACATTGAACTATTTGAAAAAGTTGTCAGATGAGCAATGACGAGTTAAAATAAAGTGATAACTTAGCCTCAGCCATGTCGTAGCCTTTTAACCCCGGAGCAAATTCACAAGTTGGATTGATCACATTAGAATTTTTCAAGGAAATAGGCTCAAGAAAGATTGCATTAATCCTTTTCCTGAAATCCCCCATGTTATCCCAGAATTCTCAAATTTACATACACTTACGAGTTTCACACGGTGGAAGATATATATGAAAAATGTCACTTACCCAGTATACATCTGTTCGTGGCATGAGATGCTGCAGATTCACATGTTGTGCATTATCCTGCCATCTAGTGTTGGGCTCGGAGTGTTACAAGTTGTTTTTCTTCAAAGAAGTCTTTTCAAGTCACGAGACCGAGGGACTCCTCCCTTTCGGCTCCATTGCGCATGGGCGTTGACTCCACCTTAGATTGTTTTCCCCGCAGAGGGTGAGGTAGGAGTTGTGAGTATACTAGATGTGCCCATGCAATGGAGTAGGTATGTATGTACTTAATGTGTATCAAAAGAATAATTATTTACAAATTTACAATTTTACATTCAACTAATAACGGCTACAGGCTACCGGGGAGGTGGGAGGGCGCATGTGAATCTGCAGCGTCTCATTCCACGAACAGATGTACACTGGGTAAGTGACATTTTCCGTTCGGTGGCATGTGTAGCTGCAGATACACATGCTGTGCATAGACTAATAAGCAGTAATGTCCCCAAAAGCTGTGGTTTAGCCTGTAGGAGTTGAATTTGTCTGAAATAATGTTCTTAATACAGCCTGTCCGACTGTGGCTTGTTGCGTCGCTAACACATCTACACAGTAATGCTTAGTGAATGTATGAGGCGTAGACCAAGTGGCTGCCTTACAAATTTCTGTCATAGGTATATTCCCAAGAAAAGCCATTGTGGTGCCTTTCTTCCTAGTGGAATGTGCTTTTAGTGTAATAGGTAAATCTCTTTTTGCTTTAATAGAGCAAGTTTGAATACATTTAACTACCCATCTGGCGATGACTTGTTTGGATATAGGATTACCTGCATGAGGTTTCTGGAAGGCTACAAACAATTGTTTTGTTTTACGAAATTGTTTTGTTCTGTCAATGTAATACATTAGTGCTCTTTTTATGTCTAATGTATGTAAGGCTCTTTCGGCTACTGAGTCTGGTTGCGGAAAGAAGACTGGGAGTTCCACAGTTTGGTTTAGGTGGAATGTTGATATGACCTTTGGTAAGAATTTGGGATTTGTACGGAGAACCACTTTATGTTTATGTATTTGTATAAAGGGTTCTTGAACAGTAAATGCTTGTATCTCACTTACTCTTCTAAGTGATGTGATAGCTGTTAGAAATGCTACTTTCCAAGGCATTTCACAAGAATGCATGGGTTCGAATGGTGGGCCCATGAGTCGTGTTAATACAATATTGAGGTTCCACGATTGTACTGGTGGTGTCCTTGGGGCGTATGATTCTTTTTAGTCCCTCCATAAATGCTTTAATGACTGGTATTCTAAAAAGTGATGCTGTATGTGTAATCTGCAGATAGGCAGATATTGCAGTGAGATGTATTTTAATGGAAGAGAATGCTAGATTAGACTTGTGTAAGTGTAATAAGTAGCCTACAATGTCCTTTGTGGAGGCGTGTAGTGGTTGAATTTGATTAGTGTGGCAGTAGCAAACAAATCTTTTCCATTTGTTTGCGTAACAATGTCTTGTTGTAGGTTTTCTAGCTTGTGTAATGACCTCCATACACTCTTGTGTAAGGTTTAAATGTCCGAATTCTAAGACTTCAGGAGCCAGATTGCTAGATTGAGCGATGCTGGATTCAGGTGTCTGATCTGTTGTTTGTGTTGTGTTAACAGATCTGGTATGTTTGGTAATTTGATGTGCGGTACAACTGACAAGTCTAACAGTGTTGTGTACAACGGTTGGCGAGCCCAGGTTGGTGCTATGAGTATTAGCTTGAGTTTGTTTTGACTTAGTTTGTTGACCAGGTAAGGAATGAGTGGGAGAGGGGGAAAAGCGTAAGCAAATATCCCTGACCAACTGATCCATAGTGCATTGCCCTTGGACTAAGGGTGTGAGTACCTGGACGCGAAGTTTTGGCATTTTGCGTTTTCTTTTGTTGCGAATAGGTCTATGTTTGGTGTTCCCCAGCACAGGAAGTGATCCTGAAGGATTTGGGGATGAATTTCCCATTCGTGAGTTTGCTGGTGCTCTCGACTGAGATTGTCGGCTAACTGGTTCTGAATACCTGGTATGTATTGTGCTATCAGGCAAATGTGATTATGAATTGCCCAATGCCAAATCTTTTGTGCTAAGAGACACAGTTGTGACGAGTGTGTCCCCCCCCTTGTTTGTTGAGAAAATACATTGTTGTCATGTTGTTGGTTTTGACAAGAATGTGTTTGTGGGCTACCAGTGGTTGAAATGCTTTTAATGCTAGAAACACTGCTAGCAGTTCCAAATGATTTATGTGAAGTTGGTTTTGTTGATTGTCCCATTGACCCTGTATGCTGTGCTTGTTGAGGTGTGCTCCCCACCCCCTCATGGAAGCAACTTGAGGCACTGGGTCTTGGAATGGCCGCCCTTTGTTTAAATTTATAGGGTTCCACCATTGAAGCGAAAAGTGTGTTTGGTGGTCTATCAACACTACATCTTGAAGTTGACCCTGTGCTTGTGTCCATTGTTTTGCTAGGCACTGTTGTAAGGGCCGCATGTGTAATCTTGCATTTTGGGACAATGGCTATGCATGAAGACATCATGCCTAGAAGTTTCATTACAAACCTTACTATGTAGTGTTGGTTTGACTGTATGCTTGATGTTATATTTTGGAACGCTTGGACCCTTTGTGGGCTTGGAGTGGCAATTGCCTTTTGTGTGTTGAGTGTTGCTCCCAAGTATTGTTGTATTTGGGATGGTTGCAGATGTGATTTCTGGTAATTTATAGAGAACCCTAGTTTGTGTAGAGTTTCTATGACGTATTGCGTGTGAAGAAGACACTGTTGTTGAGTGTTGGTTTTTATTAGCCAGTCGTCTAAGTATGGGAATACGTGCATGTGCAGTCTCCTTATGTGAGCGACTACTACTGCTAGGCATTTTGTGAATACCCTTGGGGCTGTTTTTATCCTAAACGGTAGCACTTTTAATTGATAGTGTACGCCGTTCATAACAAATCTTAAGTATTTTCTGTGAGAAGGATGGATAGGTATGTGGAAATACGCATCCTTGAGATCCAATGTTGACATGTAGTCCTCCTTTTTTAGTAAGGGAACCACGTCTTGAAGTGTTACCATGTGGAAGTGGTCTGATTTGATGAAGAGATTCAGTGTTCTGAGATCTAAGATAGGTCTTAACGTTTTGTCCTTTTTTGGAATTAGGAAATATAGGGGGTGATTCCGACCCTGGCGGTACTTGACCGCCAGGGCCGGGGTCCGCGAGAGCACCGCCAACAGGCTGGCGGTGCTCCAAAGGGCATTCTGACCGCGGCGGTTTGGCCGCGGTCAGAAACGGAAAACCGGCGGTCTCCCGCCGGTTTTCCGCTGCCCTGAGGAATCCTCCATGGCGGCGCAGCAAGCTGCGCCGCCATGGAGGATTCCGACCCCCTCACCGCCATCCTGTTCCTGGCGGTTTCGACCACCAGGAACAGGATGGCGGTGAGGGGTGTCGTGGGGCCCCCGTATGAGGGCCCCACTGAGAATTTCAGTGTCTGCATAGCAGACACTGAAATTTGCGACGGGTGCAACTGCATCCGTCGCACCCTTTCCACTCCGCCGGCTCCATTCGGAGCCAGCATCCTCGTGGAAAGGGGTTTCCTGCTGGGCGGGCGGGCGGCCTTCTGGCGGTCGCCCGCCCGCCCAGCGGGAAACACAGAATAACCGCGGTGGTCTTCTGACCGCGCAGCGGTATTCTGGCGGCTCCCGCCGGCACCGCGGCCGGCGAGAGTCAGAATGACCCCCATAGTGAGTAGACGCCTGTTCCTTTCTGATGGTTGGGTACTAGCTCTATTGCTTGTTTTTGTAATAATGCTTGGACTTCTATTTGTAATAGGTGTAAGTTTTGTTTGGGCAGATTGTGTGCCCTTGGTGGCACATCTGGTGGGAAATTCGTGAATTCTATGCAATAACCATGTTGGATAATTGATAGGACCCATGCGTCTGTGGTAATATGTGTCCAGTTTTGATAATATGCGGTTAGTCTTCCCCCCACTGGTGATAAGTGTTGGGGTTTTGTGACATTAAAGTCACTGTTTGGTCTGGCTTGTTTTGGTTGCCTGAAACTTTCCCCTTCCTCTCGGGAATTGTCCTCTGTAGGAACCACAAAACCCTCCCCTTTGGTATTGTGCCTGATAGGTGGGTCTGGTTTGAGAGGTGGAAGGCTCTGGTGTTTGCTGTCGAAAACCTCCTCTAAATTGTGGTTTTCTAAATGTGCCTCTGACTTGTGGGGAGTAGAGCACGCCCATGGCTTTGGCTGTGTCCGTGTCTTTTTTTTTTTAACTTTTCAATTGCTGTGTCCACTTCCGGCCCAAACAATTGTTCTTGGTTAAATGGCATGTTCAACACCGCTTGTTGGATTTCTGGCTTGAATCCAGAGCTTCTTAACCATGCATGCCTGCGAATGGTTACCGCTGTGTTGACCGTTCGTGCTGCCGTGTCTGCCGAGTCTAGTGCAGACCTTATTTGGTTGTTGGATATGGCCTGTCCTTCTTCCACAACCTGCTGGGCATGTTTCTGGTGTTCTTTGGGCAAGTGTTGTATAATGTGTTGCATCTCGTCCCAGTGTACCTGTCGTAGCGAGCAAGTAGGGCTTGCGAATTAGCGATCCGCCATTGATTGGCTGCTTGTACTGCCACTCGTTTGCCCGCTGTGTCAAACTTTCTGCTCTCTTTGTCAGGTGGTGGAGCGTCTCCTGACGATTGAGAGTTTGCTCTCTTTCTTGCTGCTCCTACAACCACTTAGTCCGGTGTAAGTTGTTGTGTTGTGAACACAGGGTCCATTGGGGGAGGCTTGTACTTCTTCTCCACCCTAGGCGTGATAGCCCTTCCTTTAACTGGCTCCTGGAATACTTGTTTTGCGTGTTTGAGCATAACCGGGAGCATTGGCAGACTCTGGTATGAAGCATGGGTGGATGCCAAGGTGTTGAACAGGAAATCATCCTCTATCGGCTCTGAATGCATTGCTACGTTTTGGAACGTAGCTGCCCTGGATAGTACCTGCGTATATGCAGTACTGTCCTCTGGAGGTGACAGCTTTGTTGGATAACAATCCGGACTGTTATCCGATACTGGTGCATCATATAAGTTCCATGCATCAGCATCATCCTGTGTCATCCCTGTATGTGTGGGTGACTGCATTGGAGGTGTTCCCACTGGAGAGAGCTGTGGTGAGTGTGGTGGGGATGGTTGTGGTGAAAACCTTGGTGGTGGGGATTTGTCTCTAGCCACCTTCGCCTTAGGCTGCATTTCTGTCTCCTGAAATGCCAGTTTTCTTTTAGACTTGATTGGAGGGAGAGTTTGTATTTTTCCAGTCTCTTTCTGGATATGCAACCTCCTTTGTGTATGGTCCGGTTCGTCCAAACTTAATTCCTGCTCAAACCTATGTCTTTGCTTCATTTGTCTGGAAAGTCCTTGCTCTTCTGTGTAAGAGCTTCTTTTCGGCTCCGAAGCCGCTTTTTTCGGTACCGATGTTTCAGAAAATGTATTTTTTGGTTCTGATGATATTTTTCCCCACTTTGGGTGAGTCGAACTCTCGGTGTCGAGATCGTTCGGTGCCAGAATCTCAACTGGAGTTGGAAGTCTTCCGCAAATACCTGGCCTTTTTCGGTGCTGATGTTTGGTCACCTTCTTTTCGATGGGTTAAGCCATGGCCTGTTGGCGGTGGCGTCCCCTTGGCCTTAAAGATCTTTGTGTGAGTTTTGGACGGGGCAGGTTTACTCACTGTTCGCTGCACTGTCGAGGTTTGGTCACTTTCGGATTCGTCCGAGTCCGAACCCTGGATGGAAATTCTTTCCTCCTCTCCAACGTCGAGTTGCTCTCTACACATGCCACCGAACACATATATATATATATATATATATATATATATATATATATATATATGGAAAATGTCACTTACCCAGTGTACATCTGTTCGTGGCATGAGACGCTGCAGATTCACATGCTGTGCATATCCCGCCATCTAGTGTTGGGCTCGGAGTGTTACAAGTTGTTTTTCTTCGAAGAAGTCTTTTCGAGTCACAAGATTGAGGGACTCCTCCCCTTTCGGCTCCATTGCGCATGGGCGTCGACTCCATCTTAGATTGTTTTCCCCGCAGAGGGTGAGGTAGGAGTTGTGTATATAGTAATAGTGCCCATGCAATGGAGTAAGTAAGTATGTATGTACATAATGTGATTAAAAGTGTTATATTTACAAATTTACAAATGTACAAGTTTATTTTTATCAACTTATAACTGCTACAGGCTCCCGGGGAGGTGGGAGGGCGCATTTGAATCTGCAGTGTCTCATGCCACGAACAGATGTACACTGGGTAAGTGACATTTTCCGTTCGATGGCATGTGTAGCTGCAGATACGCATGCTGTGCATAGACTAGTAAGCAGTTATCTCGCCAAAAGCGGTGGTTTAGCCTGTAGGAGTTGAAGTTGTTTGAAATAATGTTCGTAATACTGCCTGTCCTACTGTGGCTTGTTGTGTTGTTAACACATCCACACAGTAATGTTTAGTGAATGTATGAGGCGTAGACCATGTGGCTGCCTTACAGATTTCTGTCATTGGTATATTTCCTAGAAAGGCCATGGTGGCACCTTTCTTCCTAGTGGAGTGTGCCTTTGGTGTAATAGGCAGTTCTCTCTTTGCTTTAACATAACAGGTTTGAATACATTTAACTATCCATCTGGCAATGCCTTGTTTGGATATTGGATTCCCTGCATGAGGTTTTTTGAAAGCTACAAACAATTGTTTTGTTTTGCGAATTTGTTTGGTTATATCAATGTAATACATTAGTGCTCTTTTATGTCTAATGTATGTACTGTTAACATATCCACGCAGTAGTGCTTGGTAAACATATGAGGCGTAGACCATGTGGCTGCCTTACATATTTCAGTCATTGGAATGTTTCCTAGAAAGGCCATGGTAGCACATTTCTTTCTGGTTGAGTGTGCTTTTGGTGTTATAGACAGTTCTCTTTTTGCTTTGAGATAACAGGTTTGAATGCATTTAACTATCCATCTGGCAATGCCTTGTTTGGATATTGGATTTCCTGTATGAGGTTTTTGGAAAGCAACAAACAATTGTTTTGTTTTTCGAATTTGTTTTGTTCTGTCAATGTAGTACAATAACGCTCTTTTTATGTCTAATGTATGTAGTGCCCTTTCAGCTAAAGAATCTGGTTCTGGAAAGAACACTGGCAGTTCTACTGTTTGATTCAAGTGGAACGGTGATATGACTTTTGGTAAGAACTTAGGATTAGTTCGTAAAACTACTTTATGCTTGTGTATCTGAATAAAGGGTTCTTGTTTGGTAAATGCTTGTATCTCACTTACTCTTCTTAGAGATGTGATGGCAATTAGAAATGCTACTTTCCATGTTAAGTATTGTATCTCACATGAGTGCATGGGTTCAAACGGTGGACCCATGAGCCGTTTTAAGACAATGTTAAGGTTTCACGAAGGAATTGGTGGTGTCCTTGGTGGGATAATTCTTTTCAGACCCTCCATAAAAGCCTTTATGACTGGGATCCTAAAAAGTGATGTTGAGTGCGTAATTTGCAGATAAGCTGAAATTGCGGTGAGATGTATTTTAATGGATGAAAAAGCTAGCTTTGACTTTTGTAAGTGCAGTAGGTAGCTGACGATGTCTTTAGCAGATGCGTGTAAGGGTTGTATTTGTTTATTATGGCAATAATACACAAATCTTTTCCACCTATTTGCATAGCAATGCCTTGTGGTTGGTTTCCTAGCTTGTCTTATGACCTCCATACATTCTTGTGTGAGGTCTAGATGTCCGAATTCTAAGACTTCAGGAGCCAAATTGCTAGATTCAGCGATGCTGGACTTGGGTGTCTGATCTGTTGTTTGTGTTGATTTAACAGATCTGGCCTGTTTGGTAGTTTGACATGAGGTACTACTGATAGGTCTAGTAGTGCTGTGTACCAAGGTTGCCTTGCCCAAGTTGGTGCTACTAGTATGATTTTGAGTTTGTTTTGACTCAATTTGTTTACCAGATATGGAAGGAGTGGGAGAGGGGGAAAAGCGTATGCAAATATCCCTGACCAACTCATCCATAACACATTGCCTTGAGACTGATCCTGTGGGTATGTGGATGCGAAGTTTTGGCATTTTGCGTTTTCTTTTGTTGCAAATAGGTCTATTTGTGGTGTTCCCCATCTTTGGAAGTAAGTGTTTAGTATTTGGGGATGAATCTCCTATTCGTGGATCTGTTGGTGATCCCAAGAGAGATTGTCTGCTAACTGATTCTGAATCCCTGGAATAAACTGCGCTATTAGGCGAATGTGGTTGTGAATCGCCCAATTACATATTTTCTGTGCCAGGAGACACAACTGTGTCGAGTGTGTTCCTCCCTGTTTGTTCAGATAATACATCGTTGTCATGTTGTCTGTTTTGACAAGAATGTGTTAGTGGCTTATTATAGGTTGAAATGCTTTCAACGCTAGAAATACTGCCAGTAGTTCTAAGTGATTTATGTGAAACTGTCTCTGCTGAGTGTCCCATTGTCCTTGGATGCTATGTTGCTTGAGGTGTTCTCCCCACCCTATCATGGAGGCATCTGTCGTTATTACGTATTGAGGCACTGGGTCTTGGAAAGGCCGCCCTGGATTTAAATTTATATCGTTCCACCATTGAAGCGAGGTGTATGTTTGGCGGTCTATCAACACTAGATCTTGAAGTTGACCCTGTGCCTGTGACCATTGTGATGCTAGGCACTGTTGTAAGGGCCGCATGTGAAATCTTGCGTTTGGGACAATGGCTATGCAGGAGGACATCATGCCTAGTTGTTTCATCACCATTTTCACTTGTATCTTTTGTTTTGGTACATGGCCTGTATTACATTGTGAAATGCTTGTACCCTTTGTGGACTTGGAGTGGCAATCCCTTTTGTTGTGTTGATTGTCGCCCCTAAGTATTGCTGTGTTTGACATGGTTGAAGGTGTGACTTGTTGTAGTTGAGTGAGAAACCTAGTTTGTGGAGGGTTTCTATGACATACTTTGTGTGTTGTGAACGCCGTTTTTGCGTGTTGGTTTTGATTAACCAATCGTCTAGGTACGGGAACACATGTATTTGCTGCCTTCTGATATGAGCAGCCACTACTGCCAGGCATTTGGTAAAAACTCTTGGCACAGTTGTTATCCCGAATAGCAACACTTTGAATTGGTAATGTATCCCTTGGAATACAAACCTTAAGTACTTTCTGAGTGAAGGATGTATCGGTATATGGAAGTATGCATCCTTTAGGTCTAGTGTTGTCATGTAGTCTTGTTGTTTGAGCAATGGGATTACGTCCTGCAGTGTCACCATGTGAAAGTGATCTGATTTGATGTAGATATTTAATGTTCTGAGATCTAATATAGGTCTTAGAGTTTTGTCTTTTTTGGGTATGAGAAAGTACAGTGAGTAAACTCCTGTTTCTCTCTGATGAATTGGTACGAGTTCTATTGCATCTTTTTGTAACAACGCTTGGACCTCCAGTTGTAGAAGATCCATGTGTTGTTTGGACATATTGTGTGTTTTCTGTGGGACATTTGGAGGGAATTTTAGAAATTCTATGCAATAACCATGCTGGATAATTGCTAAGACCCAAGTGTCTGTTGTTATTTCTTCCCATTGTTTGTAGAACTTGGTTAATCTCCCCCCCCCCCACTGGTGTTATGTGTTGGGGATTTGTGACGTTGAAGTCACTGCTTGTTTTGTGGAGTTTTGGGAGTTTGGAATTTCCCTCTACTTTTTGGGAACTGTCCCCCTCTATATTGTCCCCAAAAACGTCCCCGCTGATACTGGCTCTGACAAGTGGGCCTTGTTTGTGAGGTTGTGGGTTCTGTGCTTTGTCCTCGAAACCCCCCTCGAAACTGTGTTCTACAAAATGTGCCTCTGCTCTGTGGGGAGTAGAGTGCGTCCATGGCTTTGGCGGTATCAGTGTCCTTTTTAAGTCTGTCGATGGCAGTATCCACCTCCGGCCCAAAGAACAGCTGTCCGTTAAATGGCACGGCTTGTTGTATTTCCGGCTTGAATCCTGATGTACGCAGCCATGCATGTCTCCGTATTGTCACTGCTGTGTCAACAGTCCTAGCAGCTGTGTCTGCCGCATCCATTGCTGACCGTATCTGATTGTTTGAGATACTCTGTCCTTCTTCCACTACTTGCTGTGCTCTTTTTTGGAACTCCTTGGGCAAATGTTCTACAAAGTGTTGCATTTCGTCCCAATGAGCCCTATCATATCTGTCCAACAAAGCCTGTGAGTTGGCAATACGCCACTGGTTTGCTGCCTGAGCCGCCACTCTTTTCCCTGCCGCGTCGAACTTATGACTCTCTTTGTCTGGAGGTGGTGCATCTCCTGAAGTGTGTGAGTTTGCCCTCTTGCGAGCTGCCCCTACTACCACTGAGTCTGGTGTCAACTGTTGTGTGATGTACACGGGGTCTGTTGGTGGCGGTTTATATTTTTTCTCCGCCCTTGGAGTAATGGCCCTTCCTTTCACAGGCTCCTCAAACACTTGTTTGGAGTGTTTTAGCATTCCAGGTAGCATGGGGAGGCTCTGGTACTGGCTGTGTTTGGACGACAGTGTATTAAATAGAAAGTCATCTTCAATTGGCTCAGCATGCAGGCTGACATTATGAAACGCCGCTGCCCTTGACACCACCTGTGCGTAGGCTGTACTATCCTCTGGTGGTGACGGTCTAGCTGGATAACACTCGGGACTGTTATCTGACACTGGTGCATCATAAAGATCCCACGCGTCTGGATTGTCCTGACTCATCCCTTTATGAGTTGGGGATTGTATCATTGGTGGAGTGGCTACCGGTGATGGTTGTGGAGAGTGTTGTGGAGATGGTGGCGGGGTTACTTGTTTAGCCACCTTCGCCTGTGGCTGCTTGTCTTTCTCTTGGAAGGCAAGTTTACGTTTAATTCGAATTGGAGGGAGAGTACTTATTTTCCCTGTATCTTTTTGGATGTGGAGCCTTCAATGGGTGTAGTGTGGGTCCATTGTCTCCAGTTCCTGTCCAAATCTATGTGTTTGCATTTGTGAGGACAGGCCTTGTTCCTCTGTGTAGGAACTTGATTTCGGTTCAGAGGCCGGATGTTTCGGTATCAAAACCTTTTCGGCTGCCTTTTTCGGTTCCGATGACACTTTTTTGCTCTTCGGCGTACTGATTTCTCTGTGCGGACTTGGTTCGGTGCTGCTCTCTCTGTGCCGAGATTGCTCTGACCCGGTGTCTCGGGGTCGAGTCTGCTCTGACCCGGTGTCTCGGGCTCGAGTGTGCTCTGTGCCGGTATCTCGACCGGAGTCGGATGACTTCGACACATGCATACCCTTTTTCGGTGCTGATGCCCGGTCACCTATTTTTCGGGTTAAGCCATGGCCTGTTGGCGGTGGCGTCCCCTGGGCTTTACTGGTCTTTACGTGAGTCTTGTGCATCGATGTCTTACTCACGGTTTTCGGCGTCTGTTCAGGATCGACCTCTTCTGAGTCTGAATCCTCGATGGAGAAGGCTTCCTCTTCTTCCTCCATGTGTTTTTGTCCTGTCGGCACCTACGCCATCTGTAGTCTTCTTGCTCTTCGGTCCCTTAAGGTCTTTCTGGACCGAAATGCCTGACAGGCCTCACAGGTATCCTCTTTGTGTTCTGGCCACAAACACAAATTACAGACCAAATGCTGATCTGTATAAGGATACTTATTGTGACATTCTGGGCACAAGCGGAATGGGGTCCGTTCCATTAGCCTTGAAGATGCACACGGTCGGGCCGACCAGGCCCCGCCGGGGAATCGAAAACCCCCGAAGGGCCGCCGGAGCTCTTCAAATTTCTATGTCGATCTGTTGTAACTAACCCGATACCGAACGCAAACAATACCGTCGAATTTTCCCGATATCTAACTAATTTTCCATACCGAAACACGGAGCGTAGAGGAACACGTTTGAACCCGATGGCGGAAAGAAAACAATCTAAGATGGAGTCGACGTCCATGCACAATGGAGCCGAAAGGGAGGAGTCCCTCGATCTCGTGACTCGAAACGACTTCTTCGAAGAAAAACAACTTGTAACACTCCGAGCCCAACACTAGATGGCAGGATGTGCAAAGCATGTGTATCTGCAGCTACACAACACACACACACACACAAAAGAAAGAGCACATGATGTCCAAGATGGCCTACAAGCATGGAAAAAAGTTAGAACCTTAGTTTAGCAGATGAAAATACACTAATTCCCAAGAAAGAAATATTTTAGATTTTTTTGGGAATAGGTACAGCTTTTCTAAATTATTGAGTTTGTGTGAGAAAAAAAGGGTGAGGAGGAGAGGAGCAAAGGTGCCCCAGAGACTAACCACATTCATTTATTCAATTTAAGGCGTCAGAGCATGATCACAGACCCTTTTCATGTATATTTCGTCATTAATTTAGGTTTACTGTCAAAATGCATATGGGGACTGTGGTGTGTCCCTTGGCTCCTTCTTTTCCAGTCAGCCTAAACAATAAAACTGTTCCTTTCTTGTACTTTACAGCAAGTTCAGAACAGGTATGTTCAGGGACTGACATGTAAGTAACTTGTAGTCTGCACACGAATAGACTGCCTTATAATACGCCTTGAGTGTATTAATATTCAACCTGCATGATATCATTTTGCCTGCAACTGGGGTTGAATGCTCTCCTCTTCTCAGCTCATTAAATTATGCTGCCATATCCTACTGTTAGAAATCTCATGACATTTCTGCCTTCTATTAAAAGAATCTTTGAAAAGGGTTGTTATACATTTCTGACATACATATGCCAACTCCCTCTATCTTGGCCTTCCGATCCCCTTCCCCCGTTAACTTCAAACAATAATACCTAAGCTGCAAGACTCATTCAATGTGAATTCTAATGAGTCCTCAACATGCTGAGCAACCTAAGATACCTGCCTGTAAAAGAACCATTTAAATTAAAATCACTCTGCATCAACCACAAGGCTTTTCTCAACATTGGTCCAATCTACCTTACATCCAGGAACAAGCATTGGCAAGGCCAAGAGATCCTGCCTAAGTGAGATCAGTTAGCTTTGGGGGAGAGGATTGGCGTGGCATTGTGTGGAGTGGCATTGTGTGGGGCGTGGAGTAGTGGATTGGTGTTGAGTAGAGTGACTGTGTATTGAGTTACGGGACATTGTGTAGCGTGCGGCAGCACTGAGTGGAGTGGCATTGCGATGAGTGGAATTATGTGGCATTGCATAGACTGTAGTGGAGTAACATTGTGTGGCATGGAATGGCATTGTGTGATGTGAAGTGGCACTGAGCGGAGCAAAGTGGCATTTAGTGACTGTGTGGCGTGAAGGGGCATTGTGTGGACGTGAGTGGATTGGAATCATGCAGCACTGTGTGGACAGTAGTGGAGTGACATTGTGGGGCCTGGAATGGCACTGTGATGTGCATAGACACAGACTAGAGTGAAGTGAATTGACATTTATTGGCACTGTGTGGAATGAAGGAGCATTGGAGTGAAGTCGAGTGGAACTGTGTGGATTTGATTAGACTTGTGTGGAGTTTAGTGGAATGATGTGGCGGGAGTGGAATGATGTGGCTGGAAGCGGAATTGTGTGGTGGGAAGTGGAATTATGTGGTGTGGACTTGTGTGGCCTTTTAAGGAATGGAATTGTGGGGCATGGAGTGGAATTGTGGGGAGTCGAAATGTGTGGTGTAGATTGAAACTGTGTAGCATATTGTAGTGTGAAGTGGCACTGTATGGAGTGCAGTGGAAATGTGTGCAGTGTAATTGTGTGGTGTAGGCTGGAGTGCAGTGCAACTGTGTGACAATATTTACCATAGAGTGGCATTGTGTTGAGTAGAATTGTGTGATACTGTGTAGTGGACTGGAATTGAGTGCAGTGGAATTGTGTCATGTGGCATTGATTGGAGTGGAATTGTGTGGCATTATGTGATTTGGAGTGAAATTGTGTGGGATGGAAATGTGTGGCATGGATTGGAGAGAGCTGGAGTGGCATTGTGTGGCGTGGACTGAAATTGCGTGGTGTGGTGTGGAGTGACTGTATTGCAGTGTGTGTAGAGGACTAGAGTTGAATTGTGTGGCATGGAGTGGAATTGTATGGCACTGTGTGGACTGGAGTGCAATTATGTGGCACTGTGTGTGGGGCATAGAGTGGCATTGTGTGGAATGGAGTGTACTGTAGTGAAAATGCGTGGCACTGTGTGGAGTAAAGGTGTGGTGTAGAGTAGAACCATGAAGCCCTGTGAAGTACAGTAGAGTGGAACTGTATAGCATTGTGAAGCATGAAGTGGCACTTTGTGGAGTGCAGCGAAATTGTGTGCAGTGCACTTGTGGCGTAGGCCGGAGTGCAGTGCAACTGCATTTCATCGTGTACCATGGAGTGGCATTGTGTAGAGTGGAATTGTGTGCCATTGTGTGACGTGGAGTGAAATTGTGTGGCACTGTGTTGAGTGCACTGGAATTGTACGGAGTGGAGTGGAATTGTGACACTGGAGTGGAACTTGTGGGATTGTGTTTGTGTGGGATGGAAATGTGTTGGTTGGAATGGGGGGCACTGTGCATCATAGAATAGAATTGTATGTCACTGCATGGACTGAAGTGCAATTGTGCAGAGTAATTATGTGTCATTGTGTGTGTGGCGTTAAGTGGAATTGTGTTCCACCGTAAGGAATGGAGTGTACCTGAGTGGAACTGTGCAGCCTTGTGTTGTGTGAGAGGAAATGTGTGGAATGGAGTGGAACTCTCTGTCACTGGGTAGCATGGAGTGGAACTGTGTGGAAAGGAATTGTGTGGTGTGTAATGGCGTGGAACTGTGTGGCATAGAATGGAGTCGAAATGTGTGGCATCGTGTGGAGTGGAATTGTGCGGCTTTGTGTAGATTGGATTTGTGTATAGTGGAGTGTAGTCATGTGGCATTGTGTGGTGTGGAATAGCGTGTCATTATGTTGCAAGGAGTGCTGTGGAACTGTGTGCCATTGTTTGGAGTGGAATTGTGTGGAATGAATTGGAATTGTGTGGGGTTGAGTGGACTTGAGTGAAGTTGTATCGTAGTGTCTGTAGGGGAGTGTATCTGTATTGTGTGGCATGGTGTGGAGTGGAATTGTGTAGCATGGACTACAATTGTGTAGTGTGGACTGGACTGTAGTGGAGTGTCACTGTGTGGAGTACAGTGAAACTGTATGGAATTGTGTGTGGTGCAGTGGAGCTGAATTGTGTAGCACTGGGTGACGTGGAGTGTAATTTGTGTAGTATTGTGTGGACTGGAGTACAACTGTGTGGTATTATGTGGTGTGGAGTCTAATTATGTAGCACTGTGTAGAATGGAATGGAATCGTGTGGCACAGGACTGTGTGACACTGGAGTGGAACTGTGTGATACTTGTGGAATGGAGTGGAATTATGTGGCATGGAGTGGAAGTGTGTGGCACTGGGTGGCATGGATGGAAATGTGCGACATTGTGTGGAATCGAGGTAATAGGATTTAACAAAAAAGCGGTAGGGAAGTCCAGAATCAGTGGACCCGTGGTGAAGTTTATCAAAAACCCATCCTGGTACGTCAATGTGGGGTGATGCGGGCATCCTAACAAAGTATATACCCAAGGAACGTCCCACAGACATCTGAAACTGTGATGGCCACGCAGGAGAACCCATATGCCTTTAGGTTGATGAGAATACAATTAGTCCTACAGTCAGACATCAGAGGCGGAGGCAGAAAGAAACCATACCAGAGGTCATTTGCAGTATACAAATCGCCCCACTCTTGCATTCTACAGGATTGCAGTAAGGCACTTACCAAAGGTGCAGCCTCCTGGTGCTGCACAGGAGCTTGTCATGGCTTGTGGTACTCAGGAGTAAACTGGAACCAGGGAGAGGAGACAGGGGTCGGAACAGCCAAACGGGCAAAAAGGGCGTTACATGAGGAACAATGCTACATTTGTTCACCCACCCCCGTCAGGAGGCGCCCCCAGCATGTGCAGAGCCAAAGATCTGCATCACATCATGCCACAGAACAGGACTGATAAGTGAAGCAGTCTCTGATAACTAGGGATAGCCAATCCAATGGATACATTGTACCGGGTGCGGACACTGGCACTGAGTTCTGGTTAACAGGCCTCAGCATGCTCTCATTAGTCGAACACTATCGGTATCAGTCCACAGTGGTGGGAGTGGGTGACATGCAAAAGAGCCTTTTCCAAAAATGACCGCCCTCCTCAGGAGGTGGCAGCATGGAGCCGATTCAGAGAAGCAGTATAGTTTTAATAGCGAAACAACCCCTAGCCTAGAATAATATACGATTGCCAAGCTGATTGGCCTCCAGGGACTCCAGGATGTATGGGAGTAGTTGCGAATATGTGGGCGCTCTCAAACTAGTGGGATGCCTCATGAGCAAAGAGGGCTAAACACGAAAGAGGGGAAGATGCCATTGGTCTTGAAACCACTGGAACACTGCCTGAGCTCTGAACTCAGGTGGAGAACGAGGTATTTCTTGACCGACGGAGGGGGGCTAACTTTGAATAAAGGGTGAGGGTGTGACGACTTTGGTCTTGGCACTAAGTGTTGCATTTCAGGGCCTGATCAGCACACTGTGGTTCTGGGCAAACCAGGTAACTTCACATGCCTACAAATTACAGGAGTGCACCCTTCAGTAACGCAACTGGTGCAAGAGGTGTTCTAGTGGGTTCACGGATGGGTCTAGTGGAGTAATGAGTCCACCGTAGGGTCCCATGTCTGACCTCATAGCCACAGGTTCAAGCTCAGAGTGTCCGCTCAGTCTTTACAGTAGATATGTGCTTTGTCCCTGATGGGTCAAGTTCCTCCAGGACCAGGGTTCAAATCCAGCCTAGGCTGATAAATTATCTTTGAGGCAAACGGCATCCCCTCAACTTGGGGGGTGGGTGGGGGAAGAGGGTGGTGGCATGGACACACTCTTATTGAAATATGAGGGGGATTAAGAGCAGTTGCTTTTGCCATATAAGTCCGAGAAAGGGGGAGCTGCATGTGGTCGGGAAACCGCAGGCAGCATGGCGATAGCAAAACTCAGACAGCCACAAGCATGACAGCCTTAAAGAAGGCCTGCTCAAACAATGTCCTTGAGATGCCTTACGGCAGGGGCATGGGGGAGCAGGCAGGGGGTTAGCAAAGCATCAGCAGCGGGCGGACACAGCACTTGTAGCCCGGGCAAGGCTGAAAGAGGGCCACCTACAGAAATCTGTAGCAAGGTAGGAGCCTAGCCACCCAACATTGGGTACCTGACCTACAGGCCGTTGTCAAGGAGGCTGTGCGTGAAACACACTGGTGACAAACAGTGGTAATAAATGAACAAAAGGGCTATCAAGAAGTGGAAAAGCAAATGCATTGTATGTGAAACGTGTTTATTATCACTCTTTGCAATGTTTTTTTATGTACCATGTATGTGATGTAAAAAATCTGCGGCCGTTAATACTCAAACAAAGTCTCCCCTCTTGTCTGTTGGGGAAAAGGGTTATGACTGGGAAAAGTTATGGAGGCATAGACAAGAAACAGCTGTGAGGGGCTTGCCAGTCTCCGCACGTCTGGGAGGGGGTTGGAGAAGTAGTGGCTTTGAGTGGAGGACTGGGGGGGGAAGCATGTGGGTTATGTCCAGAGCTGGTGACTTTGGAACTGGAGAACCAAGTTTGAGTTTCTGCGTCCACTCAACATCCTGTAATTCTTGGCAAACACCAACCTCCGCAGTGTCTTCAAAAAATGATTGTGAACATGTAATGTAACTGGTGACCATGTAAAGTACTCCAAAGCCTTGGAATTGGGTCGTTTGTGGGATAATAAAAATGCAAAATGAAAAAAAAAAAATTGTGCCTTGATGAAAGGCAAGCAGCGGATAGGCACTGACATACGTTAATCCATCTGAGCCTGGTCCATGCACCAGAGACAGAATCGAAAGGCATGTAGGACACGCTCTCGCCAATTGGGAGGCAGCACATGCCAACAAATGGTAAGCGATGGGCGGGCTACAAGCCTTTTAGTGTAAACGATACTCCTCCCTGTCGGCAGCAAGACCTAAAAAACGGTTTAGTGACCAGAACACTTGGTTCTCAAACACTACTTTCCTGAAACTGCCAAGATCCTACCATCAGTTATGTAGGGCACCCAACCTTAACTGTCTGAAACTCACTCTACTTATTACTCTGTCATGAAACATCACCTTCAGGAAAAAAGTCAAAGCCTTCCCATTAATTCCGGAACCCTCCACCCTTCCACCCCCACCCCCTGGAACACACACTGAATTGTTTTTGCGTTCCGAACATGTTTGGAAGTGGCGATGTTTAATCCATGAACATATTAAAAAATACCAATAAATAAGTAGTTAAATAACTGAGGAGACAAATATAGAAATGCATAGGGATTATCGGGCAATAGAAGAATGCCAGAAGCTAGACAGAAATAAATTAAAGGAGAAGAAAAAAAGTAGGAAAGCAAGACAAGATATTCCCTATCAGAAATAGGCAGATTAGCAGATGCAATGGGGGTCACACTGCTAGTAAGATTCCCTGCCAGCCTTGAGTGCATTATTAAGAGCAGGGTGCTCTTGTACTTCAACCTGCAGTCAGATTGATAAAACTAGTAATACAACTTTCAGACGTTGATTCCACGAAAGGCATTTGGAGATTAACAAAATAAACAAAACAGAATGATACAGTGGGAACTACAGCAAAGCCAAAAGATCAGAGGGATCCTTAGACAGAATGGATGGACTACAAGGCCAAATTCTGCGTGAGCCACGCTCCAGGCGCACACGTGTATTCATTAATATTAAATCAGAGATGGATCCACAGTCAAACCTATGTGGGAAAGTTAATTAACATGTCAGGAATGGTATTAATTGAATCAAAGATGAGCAGAGAAACGAGACCTAACTGAACCATCTACTCTAATATCGCCAGACAAATTGTTACACTCAATTTCATGAATATTAGAGGAGCTTCTTAATAAATTAAGAACATAAAAAGACTTGCCACTTTCAAAAATAAAACTCCTAAGGTCCTCTGACCTCAATAGTCTTGTAGGCGGAAGTAAGAGCAGTCAGACACCTAGGGGGTTATCACAACTTTGGAGGAGGTGTTAATCTGTCCCAAAAGTGACGGTAAAGTGACGGATATACCACCAGCCGTATTACGAGTTCCATAGGATATAATGGACTCGTAATACGGCTGGTGGTATATCCGTCACTTTAATGTCACTTTTGGGACGGATTAACACCTCCTCCAAAGCTGTAATAACCCCCCTAATCCTCATACTGGAAACCAAAGTTGCAGGGTGTTTCCCACAGCCTGCTTCTGCTGGTGGCCAGGGCTCTGAGCAACCTGCCTGTACACATTTTTTGTAACACTGCCTCAAACAATTAGGGTGTGGCAAGAACAATTAGGGTTTGACAGACACTTTACCAGCAAGCCACTCAAATGTGGAAGAAATGTTGTGCTTGCACACCAGTTCTAAACTCATGTCTGTCCCCAAGGGCCCTGGAAAGAACAGCTCCCCAACTCCCCAAGTTCCAGTCAAATGTCCAGAAAACTCCCAGGCTATCACTCAAAAGTGAAAGTAAGTGGGAGTAAGAGGAATGACATGAGATGATTAAGTTCACAGCATGCGTGTGAGAAATCAAATTTAAAAAAAATAATCATGCACTCACCTATTGTCAGGTGACAACCCCATCCCAATGATGTGACCGTGGATATCTATCACATGATCCAGGGAATCAAAGAACTCGTCTGTTTGTCTCTCCTCTCCAAGTACTGGCCCCACTGTTGTCATCTGGTGAGGCAGAATCTGTTTAATCCCTAGGAGGCAAATACAGGGGTGATTAATTAAAAGGAGTGTGACCCTTTTTTGTGTCGAACACGCATTGGCTAAAACTACTACATGCAAATATGCTATGCTGGCTCCTCCAATAAAAAGAAAAGTGCGGAATACTTCCATTCATGTAGGGCATGAGATTACAAAGTTTACTAGCTGACATGAAGGAAAAATTCAGTTCTATTTAGGACACGGAGGTGAGGATTATGATATCTTTCTTCAGTTTATGCTGCTCAGCAGACCATAGTAGGCTTAGATAGTAACAACAACCAATAAGAGTAACTTTCCCATTAGTCATATATTACAGAGCAATTGCCCAATCATATTGCTTTAACTCCACATAAAACAATCCACTAGGAATAGCACTTCCTTTCTTCATGTGAAAATCTGCTCCATTCCAATCTTCTCATAAATAATCGTTATTGTTCCTTTCCTAAAATAGGAAAAATACATCTAAAGACATATTTACTTTCAATAGGAAAAAACAATCAACAGGAATTTTAAACAATAACAAATTCACAAACAGTATACTACAGGATACTTCTACCATAGAGTGAATGAGGTCCAAGAGAAACAGTCTCAGGAGAGTAAACCCTCGCCTCCATGTTCTTAACAGAATTGAATCTTTTCTTGAAATCAGCTAAGAAATTTTCATTCTGTGACAGGACCGGAGGGTTCGATTATGCAAGTTCAAAGCTTGCTGACTATCTAGGACTCTACACCCACCATTGGCTTGAAGTTAAACTTTTTTAAAAGTTGAATCAGACCGCCAATTAGCCACATTGATATCTTCCAGATGGCTTCCTAAAGAAAAGGCCTTGCAAGCCATGGCTCCTCTTACTGAGTTCCACAATGTTTTAAACCCAATTGACAAGGACTTTACCACTCATGTAAGTCCCTAGGAAATGGTACCAGTGATACCCAGGGCAGGGGTGTTAAAGGGTTCAGCACGGCTGCAACACATTGATTTTGCCACCCTGTGTGACCGAAGTAAAAGTAAAGCCTGCAGAGCTGCCATGTGAGCCTGCACTATCAGCTTGTCTGCTTGAGTTTGACCCTGCTCTCACCAAGTGCAGGCTGAGTCCTCCTTACTGCCCATTGCACAAGTCAGTCACCCCTAAGACAGGCCTCTATAGCCCAGGAGATAGGGTGCAGTGTGTTACATGTATGCATGAGCATATATAACCTGTGATAGCATATAAATATCAATGCTACCACAAGTAACTGGCGATCCAAAGGTAACATGGGCTGGCACCTGGGCAGTCCCCAGATGTCCAGCTCCATGATGACCCGGTCAATTCCCCCGTGTTTAGTTTCAAACACCATGCTTTTTAACCCTGAGGATGATTCTTGTGCCCAGGATTAACTAGCATGTACCCTGGAGGCATCCTTAGAGGATGCCCACCAAGTTGCCAGCCTCTCTTGCTTTGGCAGGCTCTCCCGAGCCATCTGCTGCCACAGATAAGAGTATGCCCCCCTGCTGGTTGTGCCAGCACTTCCCCAGGCGGAGACAAAGGGTCTGGGCAGGAAAGAGGTCACACTTGCTCCCTCCCAGGGTGGCTAGTGTGATAGTAATCAAGGCGGTGAGCCTGAAAGGCTTTCACCGCCCTGGATGTGCAAATCCTTGTCCTTCACTCGAGGACAAAGCCCTTCTCGCCCTGTCTACCTCGATAAGTGGGAAAATTAGCTATTCAGGAGGTGTACACCTCCAAAAGATTAGCCACACCTTTATGGTGGGCTAGGAGGTGTGTACAGCCAAGGGAAGGTTCTGCCATCTTAGCAAACCTTAGGAATAGTGGGTTTGTTACTTCAGGGGTGGACTAGCCACAGGGACCAGTAGTCTATTGGCCACGGTCCCTCACACCCTTAATGCCCCCTAAATCTAGGATTCAAGGGGCTCCCCTGACACCAGACACTCAGTTGTGACTTGCAACTGAGAAGAGGCACAAAGAAGACACGGTCACCGACAACAGGACATAAGACTCAACCACCGTGCAAAGAGAGGACACTTAAGTGCCCAGAGGAGACTACTACTTGAACTGTGTGAATGACGTGTGCCTGCGGTGAAAACTCGTTGGTCCCAGAAAGAGGGACCCCCGTGGACACCAGGAAGCCAAGACGGACTCCCCTGACTGCTGGTACCAGTCACCTGTAACCTGAAGAAGAATCGTCATGCTGCATCACAAGAAGTGCAACCCGTCAGGTCCCTCGTTAGTGAGCCCAAAGATGGTCAGAGACCTGCACCCTAGGAGTGGCAGTGAGGCTCCCACCAAGTTTCAAGCCACTACCTCATTCCGGATGACCTCCAGGCTGACAAAGTAACTGCAAGTTACTTATGCCGCTGCCAAGTCTGTCGTCAGCTCAGTAACTAATGGCTTCTTGGACATCACTACCTCCAGGGTAGTTCCAAGCATAGATACCTACGTCGGCAATGACCCCTATCCTGAGACCCTGCATCCTGAAGGAGGGGACTTCGAGAGGAGCACCAAAGTATCTTTGACACAACCAGCCCCGTGATTCACAGTTGAAAGGCCAGCTCTGCACCCGGAGCCGGCAGACGTGGTGGCGAAGTTCCAACTGTTGATTTGAGGTTCTGGCTTCCCAAAGGCCTCTACTCCCGAAGAGTAGAGTGTGAGTCCACCCCAAAGTGTGTTTTTGCCAAGTGCTGCAATCTGACATCACCCTCAGATCCTGTCAGCTCCAAGGACAGCCAGGGCACCTTTGAACCCAGACTCCCTGGGAAAGGTAACTAAAAACTAACTGAGGCTTCATCTAGGAACTCGCAAGACCGTAACTCCAAGTGGGCTCCCCAGAGCTCATCCTACAAGTGACCACTTGCACACTGTGATTTTCCCCATTGACTTCAATGTGAGCCATTTCACCAGTAAAAGTACTCTATTTTCCCAAGCTTTAAAAAATCATTACTTCAGTTGTCTATAAGATAAAAAGTTTATTTGGTGTCTAAATTACAATACAAATCTGCTTAATTTTTCTAAATTGCTGTCGAGTTTCTTTTGAGTCGTATCATTTACTTATCGTCCATCATCCATGTGGGTGTTGTGAAATACTTCACACATGTTCCTCTAAGTAGCCTGACTGCTGTTTGCCACACTACCAGGATGACTGAGCTAACATTTACTAGCATGAACTTGAGGTCCTCTTTGGGTAACGTTCTAGTATTACATGGTAAGACTCCCCAGTCATAACACATAATACTGCCACTTTGCTACACCTGATAATTGATCCCTTTCAAAAAATCTAAACTATTTTCACATCCCACGAGTGTGAATACCTGGGTACTGGAAGTACTGACAATCTTGCTCCTCTAAGGAGCCTACATAACAGATAGGGTTTCCCCATTGCGACCCCATTACACAATAGATGACAAACTCAGATTGCAGATCTAGTAGTGTTAAGAATACGATAGGCTAGTCCATCTTCCACCAGCTCGGATAGAAAATACAGGACATAAACTAGATTTGCCACTCTCCAAAGGGTTCCAGATTCCATCCCATAGAACAAATGGACAATCTATGCCAATGTGAGACTTACGGCCTGGTTGTACAGTCTTCTTGACGAACTCTAAAGACCATACTGAAAGGCCCATGATCTCCCAATGTCTCCTATAATCTTCCAACCATTTGTCGGAGTGAATCCTCCTGCATCAACAGCTGTGAACTGCCATGAACATTTTAGAATATAAGGACTCTGAGCAAGTAGGATTGGAGAATCAGAAGAAAATTCCAGAAGAACTGGAAATCTGGCATGCATCTTCGAGACCATTGTAACAAGGACCACTGTTGCTGTCTGCCTCCTAACCACTATCATCAGTCTTGTTATAATTGAGAAAGGTGGAAACACATATCCCTTGATCTGGCTCCAGTCCCTGCAGAGTGCATCCGTTGTCAGGGAGTCAGGTGTCCAACTGACAAATCATGCGAGCTGCCTGTTGGAGACATGATGTATATAGATCTGATATGCACCCCATTTGTGCCTGATCCTCAGGGACACCTTTGGATCTACAGTATTTTCCAAGCGCTGAAATCCTTCAGCTGCCTGAAGGACCAATCCGCTATCGAGTTTATGTTCCTCAGGGTATACTCTGCTGTGAAATCTCCTTGTCTGGGCAGACATGCCAAAACTCCTTCGCCAGCTCTGCAAGTGCTCTCGACCTCGTACCTCCCAGCTGATTTACGTATTGGACCGAGCATACATTGCCAGAAGTATGGCACACTAGACCCTGTCCTTTGTAAGACATCTTAACTCAAACAATCTGTCTAGCGGTTCTAGACAACTGGTGGATAATTATTTCTCCTGCTGCGACCACCGGCCGCCTGTGGTAACTTCTCCATATTGGGCATCTCACTGAGCTGCTCGCATCTATCACCAGGTCTAGTACAGATTCAAATATGGCTCTGCCATTCCAGGCCGCCAAATGATGAGCCATTATTTAAATTCTGTTTTGGCTTCATGAGTCAGCTTAACCTCAGCTGTGTTAGTAAGGATCTTCCTCAAGTGGGCAGCCTTCAACTTCTGATGTGCTCAATAGTGAGGGGTCCTGGAAATTCACCTGGATTAAGGATGCTTGAAGGCCCACTACCCTGACCATGTACTTCAGGGAGGTGTACTTCACCAGTATTGCCTTCCTCAGTTCCTTCCTGATGAGGGCCATCGTCTTCTGTGGCCACCTCAATGTCTGTTGTACCTAGTTCATGACAAATCCTAGGAATACTATATCCTATGTAAGTTCAAACACAGATTTCTGTATGTTGAGTATAAACCAGAGATCCTGAAGGAACAACCTTGTCATGAAGAGATCTTAACACACCTGGACCACACCCTGACCCCTCACTAGAATGTCATCCGGGTAGACAATTAATCTTGCCCCCTTGGAGCGTGGAAGCTCAATGACCAGCCCCTTCAATTTGGTAAAGCAACATGGAGCGGAGGAAAGTGCTAGGTTTTGCCTGTGGTCTACATCTGAACTGCAGCAATCTCTGGTGGGGCACAAAAGAAACTGGGATCAAATCGCACCATCCAGTTGTTTGATAGTAAAGTATCACTGAGGAGATGCATTCCTTCCATTTTGAAGTTGTGATAAACCAGCCACTTATTATAGGTCGATATCTTTAAACCTTCTTTTTGACCAAGAAAGTATTACTGAGAAACCCCTTGGATAATAAAGTGGTTGGCACCACTGCAGTCTTTCCCAGAAATTAATGTTTTTCTCCCTCCCAATGTATAAGGGCTGCATCTTCCTCTGAGAAGAGGAACTATTGCGGATTTGGTTTCCTTCCCTGGATTGGGTATTTTACTCTGTGCAAATCGCAACGGTTTGCAATGCCCAAGCACTCTCTTGTTAACTCCCTGCATTTGGGTAGAACGTTCCCCGCCATCCACTCACTTTTGGTGGGGAATAATGGGTACTCCTTACCTGTGGTTCCTCCTGGAGCCCTGGTTGAACCCCTGAAGCCTTCTCTGCCACCATACCCTCTGCCGGTGCATCTGGTGGGAAGAATCCTTTGAACTTCTCCTGATCCTGCCATTGGTATGGCTTCCTATCTGATCTCTCTGGGAGCCTAGGGGAAAAAGGGTGACTGTTCAAGCAAAGCCTGTCTTCTATCATTTTGGCCAAAAATCTTTCAGCAAAATACCCTTCTCATTAATTGCTCAACTTTTCAAGGGAAGAGAATGTAGTTACAAAATGTAACTAATCCCTTAATGAAGGGATCCCAGAAGAGACCTCCATCCACTTCCGGACCTGCCTCAGTAGTAGCTAATTCGCCTAACTTTGTGGCAACTTTAATTAAGACAGAATATGCCTTCTCTCAGTGGAAAGGGCACAGTTCCAGAGGAACATATACTCAACGTTGCGCCCAACCTGGCAATATATCAAGAGACATTAGGTTGCCAGTCTCTCTGGCCTCTTCCACCATATTGGTTATTGGCCCAACAATGTCCAGGAGCTTGATGGCACACTTTCCAGGAGAGATCAATGCCTTTTTGGTATCCTTTATAAATTTAGTTACGAACATGCCCATCTTCCCATCTATCTCCCAGGTTAATGCTACTCTACCATCCAACAATGGTCTGGGTCACTCCGCCGTCAATTGGCCTCTGAACTCCTTAGCCAAAGAATTCTGATCCTGGTCCCCAAATACTATGCTACTTTTGTTGCTGGGGCCCATTCTGCCAACCCTGGATGGTAAATGTGTTCCTGGTCCAGCATACCATGTGAACTGGTGGCAGCTGTGGTGCTCCAACAAGAGCATCCTCCATTTTGAGACATTTGGGACCTGTTTTTGGTCACCAAAGCATGCTGGAACTAGGCTCCTCTCCCAAGTCCTCCTCCTGGGATCCTGACTCTTCCCAACTATGGAAGTTATCCTGCTTTGGAAACTGTTAGTCTCCTATCAGGGTTTCTCACATTGATCGTCTTTGCCTCATCTAGGTGTTCGCCGGCCTTTTCAGAAAGGCCTGTTCAAATAAGAATGGGGGAACAGAGGAAGGGTTTGATGGGTTGGCCTTCGCCTTGCTGCCATCATCATTCTGAGGTTATGTAGGTTTACTCAGTGCTGCAACTTCCCCCATCAAGGAGTTCAAATACTGCTGCCTACCCAGGGGCTCCAGGTCATTAGCTATTGCCCTGTGCAAAGACACATCAATGGCATTTACACATTCTTTATCCAGCGGGAGAAAGAGCTGCCATCCCTGTATATATCCCCTGATAACCTCCCTACAAGCTCCTTCCAAGCTGATCAGGAGCAGAGTCTGTATTTATACAAGCAACAAAATATATAAAGATAAATCATTCACTGGTTGTGACCTGGTAACTAATATGAAAGAACGAAAGGCTTTCATGTAAGTATATTATGTTGTTACACAGATATTTATAGGTCTGCCTCCTCAGAGGTCCCGACCAATCATTCAGATACCCTTGGATAAAATGTTTGTGTTAGCACCTGCCTACCCGCACTAAGTAGGCCCTCAGCCTAAGGGCCAAAACGCTGACCAGAAATCTTATATTATGCTCGCAAATGGAATTCCCCCTCTTACATGAGAATTGTGAAACATAACTGGCACAGTATACAATATGTAGGCCCAGCTCTCGCTCAAAGATCCTCACCCAGATCCTGGGGAATAAAATGGGTTAAAATGGAGAACAGTCGACTAAACACACCAGATAAACAAACAGTATTAATTGTGCAACAGTAGCCAAAATGCCAATCACGCAGCACATAGGCTAAACTATCACAGCCACAGAGGTTAAACTTAACCATTAACATCTAGGCAATATACATGGAAAAGCACTTAACTGGCTGCTGAGCAGTGAAGAAAGAGTTTATGCTTTTCCTTGTGGATTGTCTTATGTGAAGTTACATAAATATGATTTGCAAACTGTTCTTTAATATGGGTCTCATGAGAAAATATGTCCTTTTGGATGTGGTTAGTGTTTAAGCTTACTACGGGACGCTGAGTAAAATAAAATGAAGAAAGCATAATCAGAGCCTTCTGTCTCAAAAGAGAACTCGGGTATTTCATAGACCCACCTGGCACCAGAATGGGGTTTCTACTGCATTCTTAGTGTCCCCAGGAAAAAAAAAAAATTGGGGTCAAACCTGAGAAATAAACAAATTAAATTGTGTAACACCCGAGTAACTGTACCTTTAAATTGAGCGTCAATCAATTATTTAGCACGGAAAATAGATTTCAGGAAGCACAGTGTCCACAACTGAGTCAGCAGGGAATTTTTATGTTTTAAAAATGTGATTTAGACACAGTATTTTAGGACTGTTTCAATACATATATTGAGATAGATTCCTCTTGCTGAGCTCATAAATCAGTGTGATGATTAGTAATTCACTCTTTCCTGTGAAATTCTTAAGTATGAAGGCTTCACTTTTCTTGTGTAATAGTAGTAGAAACGAATGTAGTGTAATCTTAAACAAATGTGGCCAAACCTCACTGCACATTTAGAAAAGCATGGAATTCACAAGATGGAATCAAGTTGCCAGGGAAACACCAAAGGAACAGCTGGTACAGGGGATCAGACACCTTTAAATGAAATGTGATGCATCTGTTACCAAGGAAGTCTTTTACCACGAAGACATTCAGTTTACTGGCTGCCAACAGGGTTTCTGATACTGGAGTTGTAGCAAAGAAGCGATTTTCCAAAAGGAGAACTGTCAAGTTTAAAGACCAGTGAAGCCGGACCGAGAACAGAAATCCATGCTCATCATATACAGTGACAATACGATCCGGACATAAAGCAAGAAAACAACAAAAACAGGAAAATACCAACAGGATTCATTAAACAGTTCCCGTTAAGCCTCCTTGGTTTAACAATTAACACTACGAAAGTGATCGGCTATTTTTATAAAGAGGAAAAGAGAACATGGTTGGATACGTGTCTCAATGTGTATACTGCAATAAAGAAAAAAAAAAAGAAAAAATGAAGCTTGCTCTTATATTTGGCAACACAAAAACTGTGCGGAAATATTTATGTATATACTTAATGCTGGTTATGCTTTCAATGAACGGTAATACGTAACGTCGGAACCAGAGACAGCCACATTCAAATGTTTAATGACTGTGCAACAACAACTGTGCGTTATAGTTTAATGTGACAGAAGAACAAGAACTTGAAGTACTGCTCAGACTGACTGCACTGTTTACTATCATTTGGAGTTCTAGCAGAGCACGGAGGGTATTTTCAGCAAGTGGAAATGTATTTAGCAATGCTAATGAACTAGAATATTATGTTTAATAAATAATTCCAAAACAATTTCTTTTTTTTTGCATATGCACTAATTATTCTGGTTTTATTTCGACATAGGGTATACTTTAAGAGGTTTGATAATTATTGCATGATTATTATTTAGGCTTACATCCTTGTAGATAAAGGCAGTAGCCAGAGATTTTACAATTCTGGTTACACAGATTTACAAGCTCTAACGCACTGCATAGAAAGTGCCCTCATAGTTTTCCAAAAGTGGAAAGTGCTCTGTTCAACTTATCCTCAGATTAACTGCGAGAGAGATCCTCTCTCACTAGTGAGTGTATTGATAAAGGGTGCACAGCACCAAAAGCTCACGGGTAGAACTGCGCAGTGGGCTATTGAGGTAAAAACATCTCCAGAGGATTAACTAAGAATCTACTGCAGAACAGTGAACATGCTACAAATAGACGAAAGAACACTTTCTTTTTGTCCAATGCGGGGTTCATAGATCATAAAGTGACAGTAGTTCCTTACTATCAGATTGCCTGGATATAGCAGACATTTTCTCATTCACTACCATTATGGGGTGCAAAGCTGTTCATGAATGAGTCTCAGGGAAAAACTTGGGAGAGTTGAAAAGATCAGGAGAGTATCCCATGACCCGAACAAAGGACGTAGGATACAGAACCTTTAGATACAAACTCCTAAAACGAAAATTACATTCATTTCATAGCTACACTAGCAGATTAGTGAATCCTACATTTTGTAAGGATGCGCTCCACAAATCCTGTCTGGATTCACAGAACTCAAGGAGACAGATGCAGAAATAAAATAACAGGGTGGTCTATGGCAGAGGTAGCAGGGGGTTGATGGGGGTTGATGGGGGTCAGGTGGACCATTCTCAGAACGTAGGAGGGAGAAGTCTCAAAGGGGTAAATAATGCCCTACTAAATGAGGAAAGCATATATATATATAGAACAGTACATGAGTTAAATAGCTGTAAAACATTTGCATTCGCATGAAGTGATAAACCAAAAACAATATAGTGCAAGTAATGCGTCCATGCTCAGAAGGAAAAACACAAGAAGAGGAAAAAAAGGCCATACAGCTTGATGAATAAAAAGCAAGTAAATCAGGGTAACAATGTCATCCAATGGTAAGCAGTGGGTGGGCTCAATGCCCACTATAAATAGACAACAGGTCTTGTAGCCAACACAGTACACATATAGGTCAACAATCCACCATCATGTTTGTGAAAGAGAACTAGAAGAAGCATAATATCAACATGTTCACAATTACCTACAAAATACAAATAAGAAGAAAATATTTCCCTCAAGCTTTCCAGTACAACCAGGAAGTAATGTACCTACCAAGAATATTCCTAGGAAGTGCCGATTTAGCAAGTGTAAGGTGTTGATATATATTTCTGTATGGTACTGGGTTATATTTACTACCAACTGAGTGGACAGTGGCTTTCCTGTAAATGCTGCCACTTCAGATTTTTTAGGAAACATTTGAGGTTGTTCAGTTTCGAACTACTGGTTGCCAATACTATACCACTTCATGACGCATACGTTTGTATCAGTATGATAGAGGGCAATGAGCTGTGTCTGCCTGTCTTCACTTTTCTGATTAGAATGCCTTAGTATAGTAATCATCACAAGGTCTTTGATGGCTATGTACTGCCCTCTGACACGATTCCACCCAACTCTGAAAGAAAAAGATTAAATCAACAGATTCTGGGGTTAGCGGTGGAGCGGTCAACCCTAAGGTTTGTGAAATAAAGTGTCATTTTAATGATAGTACGAGCGACAAAGGCAAAACATGCACAGGCAGCGAAATACAGTGTGTGCCTCCTGCACAATGCAGGCTTCAGCACATGAAGGAGATACAAAACAAAACAGAGAAAATAACTCGGATAATTAACAAGCATTTACAATGCGACGGGTCTCGCGTTTTGCTCATGTTAGAGCTGATTGCGTTGTAAACTCTTAACCCGACTTTTCACCGATCGGGCAAAAGTGCATTTATGTACATAACCCGAAAAAGTGAAATCAAGCATGTAAAGCGCTCGACTTCTGCCAAGCGAGATCGCGCTCTAAATTAGAGAAAAAAAAAGTCCACGAGCCCGATGGAAAACAGCGAGCCTCGCATGTTTTCTGTACTTGGTCGCTGCGCTCGAGGAGGGCTAGCCACCGGAAAAGGCATGCCAAATGCGTGCCTTCGACTAATGAAAGCAAGCAGATTTAATTAGGGAAGCCCACGAACCAATAAAAAAGCACTGACGTGAAGTTGACAGGGCTTAGAGCCCTTTTCTAAATACAGAAGAGTCTCACTGCTATACGCATGCGCGAGCGCATGCAAAACAGGCTCGACCCTAAAAAGGAAGGTGGGTAGCCGCCAAAATAAGTTTAGGTGCCTCAAAAATGGAAAATACCATCTCATTTCAAATCATGGACAGATCAAGATTTAACAAAAAAACAAAAAGGTAAAAGGAGGTCAAAGGGACTAGTTACTGAATATTTACAGCAGTTACATTCTGAATTTGATTAGTTGAACAGGGAGTAGCCGAGGAGTCCAAAACATTTTTTGTTCCTGCTGTAACCTCTGTGGCATTACAAAAATGGCACAGCTGTGTCAAGATACTAGTGCAACTCTGATATGGAAGTACCTAGTTGTCAAAGATTTTAGTGGCCAACCTGCAGAGGAACTTTTAATGTAAGGCTGATTTATGGGTATTAGAGTAACAGATACAATAATGGATGTCAATACACCAAAAGGCTCACGCAAATCAGAAGTAGCAGAGAAACACACAAGGGAAACAAAGGATCACATGGACTTGCTACACACAATTAAGAATTATTTTGGGTCTGGAGTACAGAGTAAGCAGACTTTTGCTGTGGTACAACCTAAGAACCCAATGATATTTAGAACTGTAATCACTACAGTTATCCATCAGGTTAACACGGACAATAACACTGACTTAGTTAATATTACTAATGTACCCGTCATGATTAATGGGACATCCATCAACCCTTTTGAAGCGTTGGAAAATGCTTAACCCACTAACAATTTCTCTGATGCACAATCTGGGAGAGCCACCCGAAATATTTTTTTCACCTCTCAAATTTGCAGCATTGTCTAGTAAATTATCAGAGTGTTGCTGTAATTGTGCAAACAACTATTCAAGGATATTCTCTTTGCTATAAAACCTCACTTCCAAACTAGAGACACGTGGACTTGGTGATAAAAGACATTTTTTCATCTCCGTTGAGGCTGATGTTTCAAAGGGAATGAACTATGACTCAAATTAAGGTGGCACCCAGAGCCAATGAAAATAGGTCAAACCGCTCTCTCAGTGTTAATGAGGGTGATTTAATAAGAGTGTTTAATGTCTATTACTCTCTTAAACCTCCTTCTGTTAATATATCCCCAACTGCTTTAACAATGTTAAGAAATTAGGTGATCTGACTGCATCACATATGAATAGAAGGCCTACTAACGTCTTGTCGAGGTCTGTGGACCACTCCCTCCACTCAAACCTCTTGATGGAAAGATTGATTCCAGCCAACAGGACAACTTTTGTATTTTTAATTAGTGGGGTACCCAAATTAAAAGGTTATAAATTGAATGTATACTGAGTCGATATATTCCCAATTGGTATGGTCAACTTACTTATAAACCCCTGGTTTATGGTACAAAATCTAATCGTCCTGCAAGTTAAATGGCAGCAGTGGACTGCAGCATCAAATGTGCCATCCACTACAGTAACAGTGTACATTATGGCTTCAGGCCTACCATTGTTGTCTGATTGTGGCAGATTAAAAACTGTGATTTGATCTATCAAAATAAACCCCTCCGATGGGTCAAATTCTCACCCTGTGTATGTCTTAGAGCCCGCAAGGCAAGGTGCATGTATTTAAAATTAGGACATGTAGAAAAATTAATCCTATCGGGCCCTTACAATGTCTAGCACTCAAAAGCTTTCTATGTAGAAAGCCAGAGTAAAGATTAAAACCCTAATACTGTATTTTAGGAATGGGGCTATCACAAAAGTAATTAAACACATATGTCAATGGTTATTAAAAATCCAATTCAATTGCGAACTTGGATTTTTAATAAATATTAGGGAAAATAACGTTTAGGATGTTATTTTTCCCTTGCCTGAAGTTCCTGGAAGATAACTTTGCATTTGCCTTTCCACTTCTGCCAGCCAGTGAATAGGGGTAAAAAAAAGGTGCAAAGTGCCTCCAAGGAACTAACAATAGCCTGGCCTGAATGGGAGTAGAAACCCTCCTCTGAACCTGACATAATATGCAGGAAGGGGCTTGCGAGTATGCCGTTTGGCATTACAGTGGCAAATCCTGCATGGCTGTCAAATCCTGTAGGAAGAGAAACAGGATCCCAAAACAATTCTTGTGTATCCACCGAGTTGTTGTTAAAACAAACTAACCTACATTTTGTCTATCAGATCTCTAGCTTAGGGTTTCTGTGATTACCATGACTGCCCCAAACTGAATTTTAGTGTTAGATATGAAAGAATACTAGGATTATCATAGTACACTCCCCACACTCCATCCCTCAGAGCCCAAGTTTAACGTGACCAAAGTGAGTAGGGTTGGCCCCAGGAACCTTTATCACATTGGCTAGGGTGTGGACAGGAGTCACTCCCACCCAGAGGTTTGAGACAGACATAAATGTGCCTTCTCTAGGGACCCACTTTAGAGCACACCAAGCAACAAGAAGCCTTTTTCTGTAACTGCCCAGCTGACTGGTGGCTACTGGACCTTGCTGTTGACCCTCCTTTGACACCCTGTAAGTCTCTATGTGCCTCCTCTGGGCCCTAGGGGGCTTCAGAATTGTACCCTTGTGAGATTGGGACTTAATGGACTAAAGTCAGAAGGTAAAATCTATGACAAGGATAAATCTGGTTGCTGTATCAGACTCATGCTCCATCGTAGTCGGTGTCAAATTGCACACACGTCTCTGTGTAATGCAACTGTTTACTATTATTGGCACATTAGGCTTCTTGGTACTACTCCTACTTACAACTTAAAAAATTCATAACTCTGGTTCCCTTTACTGGATTTTTGTCATTTTGGGACTCATTTTGTTTACTAGATTTCACTTCATGCTTCTAAGTTGGTTTGGTATTTTATTGTTTTGCTTTTCTACTTTATTATTGTGTTGTTGGTGCATGAATACTTTACAAATTGCCCTAAATCAATATGGTCTGCTCTGTGCCATAGCTACCAGGGGCACTGAACTCGGGTTAATTTGATGACTGTTGGTTCATTCTGACAAGGGTTGTGATTATTCCTTGAGATGACTAGTCACCCTGCACAAGTAATAATGCCATTTCCTACAAAGCGTTTGGTTGTATACTACATCATCTGAAGAAAACAGACCTGGCTGATGACACCTTCAATGTGGAATTTAGATTCCCAGCCCCTTTCAGTAAAAGCATTCAGTTGAAAGCAAGCTCTCCTTGAACAGTTGTACAATCTCTTAGAAAGATGTGGTTGCTACATTTGCTGACTGTATACAAAATGATGGCTTAGGACAGGACGGCAATTACATCAGAATACGTATCAGTGTCTAGAGCAAGTGGATTGGAGTATTGCATGATGAGGAGAATCCCGTTCGGACACCACAAATTGTAGAGATGACACTCCATCCATGCCAAATTATATCCATGAATTCACTTCCTCTGAAACATCGAAATACGTGTCACTACCTTTTAATCTAGCTAGGCTTATATAATTGAACAGCTGACACCAATTGGGGTGATTTTGTATCTAAATACACTATTTATTTCAAGAAATATGGTCCATAACACTTATGTATTAACCCCAAGGGTGCCCGGTACGAGCTAGTCTCATGCTCGCACATGGATACTGTGTGCCGGGGACGAGACCAGCTCGTCATGCACCCGACCGACGGAGGGAGGGAGCGCTGGCCCTCCCCGTGGGACTCCCTCCCACACCCCCCAGTGGGGGATGGAAGGGGAAACGCTCCCCTCCCACTCTGACACCCTGCTCCTCCCCAGTGACGTCTGATGATGTCAGCATGCAATCGCGTGCTGATCTCAGAGGTCACATCCCATCGTGCTGGAAGCATGCTTCCAGCACGATGCAGAAGAGAAATGCTCAGCATTTCTCTTCCGCTCGGGAGGAGGGGGCAGGCAGATGCATGAATGTAAAGGCCTTTCCTTTCCTTTCGTGTCTCTGCAAGCATTTCTGAAGCCCAATCGCGATGCGATCGGGCAGCAGAAATGCCCACTAGACACCAGGGATTTTTTTTATTTTCATACTTACGCATAAGGGGAGCGGCACCCCCAGGGAATTTTTTAATTTTTATTCTTGCTCATAAGGGAAGCGGCCCCTTGGGCTAGGGCTGCTCACCTGGGGGGCAAAATATTTTTAGGCCTTTTCTGCCACCACTGGGGGCAGATCAGCCTATTATAATTAGGCCGATCTGCCCCCAGGGGTGGCAGAAACCCCTAGACACCAGGGATATATATTTTTTTTGTTTACTTTATGTTTTTATGTATGGGGAGAGACCCCAAAGGCAAGGGTCGCTCCCCTAGAGGGGGGCGGAATTTATTTTAGGCCATTTCTGCTCACCTTGGGGGAAGATCGGACTATTTTGTTTAGGCCAATATGCCCCCGAGAGGGGCAGAAACCAGTTGGGAACCAGGGATTGATTGAGTGATTGATATATGTGTGTATGTGTGTGTATGTGTGTATTTTTTTTTTGGGGGGGGGGGGGAGGCAGCCTCTTGGGCAAGGGTGCTCCCCAAGGAGGCACATTACTGTTGGCCATATCTGCCCTACTAGGGGGAATATCAGCCTATTTTTGGCAGCCCTTGGGGGCAGAAAGCCCACCAGAGACCAGGGAAGATTTTTTTCAAAAATAAGAGGGTGGGGGTATGGCCATATCCCCACCCCAAATAAATGGGGCCAAAGTTGTTCTGCCCACCAGTGGGCAGATGTGGCAATTACCCCCGATCCAGACCTGGGAGGTAGGGCGCTGAAATTCTACTAGATGCCAGGGAATTAAACAAAAAAAAAGGTGTGGTGGTGGCTACCAACCAGTATGCGCATGGTTATGCCCCCACCCCAACTGAAAGGGGTAACAGTATTTCAGCTCTCCCTCCGCACACTAAAAGATCTTATCCCACGGCAAGCAAGAGGACGTTTGATTATTTGGGGTTTTGGTTTTACATTTGGGCCATGAGAGCTCGGCTAACTCTCAAAATCATCCCACTTGGAATTGTGAGGGTTGCACTTTTTGGACTTTGGGATGCTGCCATGTAGAAAAATCCATGAGACCTAGACACATCTGAAAACAAAAGATCTGGGTGAGCCCAAGGTGGTGTGCTTCACATGTACCCCACACCATTTTCTTGCCCACAATGCCCTGCAAATCTTCAACTTTGTTGGAAATCAAACATTTATCCCAATTTTTGTGATGGAACCTTCCGGAATCTGCAGGAAACCACAAATGTCCTAGCCCCCAGCATTGTCTCATCTATACCGATAAAAATGCTGCCGCACTTTTTTTCAAACTGCCCTTTGTGACCCACTTTGGTTCCCCCTCAATTTCAACATGTTTTTGGCTCTTTCCTGTCACAGGCACTTGGCCCACCTACACAAGTGAGGTATCATTTTTACCAGGAGACTGAAGGCAAAGTTGGGCAGTAGGAAATTTGTCCCGGTGCGGTGATTCCACACAGAAATGGGGGGAAAATTTGATGTTTTTGCTAAATTTGAGGTTTGCTGAGGATTTCAGGTAAGAAAACATTGAAGGATCCAAGCAAGTAACACCTCTCTGGATTCCTTCAGGTGGGTAGTTTTCAGAAATGTTTGGGTTTGGTAAGTTTCCCTATATGGCTGCTGAGCCCAGGACCAAAAACGTAGGTCCTCCCCGGCAAAAACAGGTACTTTAGTATTTGATAATTTTGATGTGTCCACATAGTGTTTTGGGGCATTTCCTTTTGCGGGCACTAGTCTTACCCACACAAGTGAGGTACCATTTTTAATCGGGAGACTTGGGGGAACGCTGGGTGAAAGGAAATTTGTGGCTCCTCTCGGATTCCAGAACTTTCTGTCACCGAAATGTGAGAAAAAAAGTGTTTTTTTGACACATTTTTGAGGTTTGCAAAGGATTCTGGGTATCAGAACCTAGTGAGAGCCCCACAAGTCACCCCATCTTGGATTCCCCTAGGTGTCTAGTTTTCAAAAATTGTTTGGTAGGTTTCCGTAGGTGCCAGCTGAGCTAGAGGCCAACATCTACAGCTAGGCACTTTGCAAAAAACACGTCAGATTTCAATGAAAAATATGTTGTGTCCGTGTTTGGTTTCCTGTCGCAAGCATTAGGCCTACCCATGCAAGTGTGTTAGCATTTTTAGCAGGAGACATGGGGGAACACAGAATAGCAAAACAAGTGTTATTGCCCCTTGTCTTTCTCTACATCTTTTCCTTCCATATGTAAGACAGTGTGTAAAAAAGATGTCCTGTAATTCACATGGTAGTATGGGCACCCCAGAATTCAGAGATGTGTAAATAACCACTGCTTCTCAACACCTTATCTTGTGCCCATTTTGGAAATACAAAGGTTTTCTGGATACCTATTTTTCACTCTTTACATTTCAGCAAATAAATTGCTGTATACCCGGTATAGAATGAAAACCCATTGCAAGGTGCAAACCATTTACTGGCTCTGAGTGCCTAGGGTTCTTGAGAAACCTACAAGCCCTATAGATCCCCGCAACCAGAAGAGTCCAGCAGACGTAACAGTATATTGCTTTAAAAAATCTGACATCACAGGAAAAGGTTACAGAGTAAAACATAGAGAAAAATGGTTGTTTCTTTCACCTCAATTTCAATTCTTTTTTATTTCAGCTGTTATTTTCTGCAGGAAAACCTTGAAGGATCTACACAAATCACCCCTTGCTGGATTCAGACTTTTGTCTACTTTTCAGAAATGTTTAGCTTTCTGGCATCCAGTATTGGTTTCACACCCATATCTGTAACTAACTGTAAGGAGGCTGAAAGCACAAAATATTATGAAAATGGGGTATATCCCAGTAAAATGCCAAAATTGTGTTGAAAAATTGGATTTTTTGATTCAAGTCTGCTGTTCCTGAAAGCTCCGAAGATGGTGATTTTAGCACACCAAACCCTTTGTTGATTCCAGGGGAAAAAAAAACACAAACCTTTTCTGCAGCCCTTTTTTGGAAAAAACTAAATTTGTGCTGTATTTTGGCTAATTTCTTGGTCTTCTTCAGGGGAACTCACAAACTCTGGGTACCTCTAGAATCCCTAGGCTGTTGGGGAAAAAAAAAGCAAGCAAATTTGGTCTGGCTAGCTTATGTGGACAAAAAGTAATGAGGGCCTAAGCGCAAACTGCCCCAAATAGCCAAAAAAAGGTCAGGCACCTAAGGGGAAAAGGCCTGGCAGCGAAAGGGTTAAATATGTTATACGATTCCTACCTCCACAAATCCAAAAGGTAGACTGTCAGTGGGACCAAATGTTTGGAGACACATACATTTAACCTATCAATTCTCAGTACTAAATTTCAATTACCAAGACACCAGGCTTTAATCATAACTTTTAAAACCATTTGTATTTTGGGTATTCCAAATGTTTATAACAGAGGTATTAAAATGAATATTGAGTTGTCAACATTGCTTGACTCGGACAATAGTTTGACAAATGTTTACAAAGACCTGGCCATTCCAATTGTACTATTATTGAAGGTGGTTTCCAACGTTCCTATAAATAAAAATCATCAACTAATGAAAGACTCTGCCACCAGCTAAAAATGTAATGAAAGTTGCTTTTGGCAAGCCACTCTGGCACTACACTCCCTCACTAAACATAAGTTGCCTTGTCATCATACACATAAGGACTGTATACTATTAAATAATGTAGATTGGCATCTGATAATAGATATGGAGCTCATAGAGCAATCAGTGAGTGACCATAAATCACTTGTACAGACGCTAGGCTAGGCTCAAAAGCGATTATAAAAAGCCCAGGAAACTTAGAGAACCCTATTGCGGAAAGCAAGCTTATGGTGAGTAATAATGGGCGAAGGCTTAACATGGCATCTGTTGTGACCAACAATATGATTATAGTGCTATGTACTCGGCCTACTGAATTTAGAGCCATATTTTACTGCTTACTTTGGTCCTAATAAATATTCTCTGAATGAGGAACTGGTGAAGCTGCTCATCCTCTAGTTACAACATTCAGACATACAAAGGGTTTTGGGCCTGATTTACAAAGGGCTTCCGCATTTGCAGTGAAGGCCCCGCAGTTGTGGTGTGGGTCCCGCACTCGTAGCGGGACCACTGTACTGCAGTTTCCCACTGCAGAGATCCCGCTGTGACTGCCGACCCCCGTTGGGACTGAGGAAACCCCACTGCCACTGCAGGAACCCCTGCCATGACTTTGGTGCCTCCATTTTGACTGGGGGGCCTCCACCACTACTGCGTAGGCTCTTTGTGAATGAGGCCCTTATTTATGCCATTTCACATCCCTTGTGTCAGGCGCTTAGGAAAAACAAAAAAAACGCTCAGCAATTAAAAAATGCGTAGGACACTGTGAGGACTAAGTAGTAATCCCTGGCTACAGAGATATTTTACCTTGCCTATAGATTCATATTTGAGAAAAGTGATGGTACTTCCATTTCTCAATTCTCTGTGGTACTACAACTCATGTTGACAAAGCCTAGGGCACCTGGGCTGGACAAAATCCCAAGTGTTTTGTATAATAAGCCCCTGATCTGGGGAAATTACGTTATAGTACTTGCCAATGCTATCTTGCAAACGGCAGATACTCCTACATCCTGGTTGGGGGGGGGCGTTGATGCGCAACATCTTTAAAAAAAAATATTGTGAAACAACGTTCCAAACTAACCCTATAAACCTAAACAATAGCACTCGAAAGCCTTTGATTAGTGTTAGAAACAAGAAGAATAGATTATGAATGCCCATTTTATTTTATACTGGTAATGCGGGTTTTAAAAAGAAATTTGGTCCGATATACAGCTGTTTAGGTTTCACCTGCTGGAGAAAACGTAGATCGTCTTAAAAAGACATTTTTGTATAGGGTCATCCTTGCTCAAAAATAAATAATAATAATAATAATAATAATAATAATAATAATAATAACTCCTTGGATAAAACGCTAAGACAACTAATGTTGGAGTCTTTATAGTGGGTATGTGTTCATTATTAAAATGTATTATTCAACTGCACACTGGCAACTCTGCAAAAATCAGATGGGGCTAAACAGGTGAGAAAACAAAATTGTTACCAGTGAATTATGGCATCAAACGGGGTGTGTACTGCCACCATTGTAATTTGCTCTTTTTATCACTTCAGTTGTGGCATCACATATGAAGCATTTTATCAACAATGCTCCGATAGTCAATGGCTCAAAGACAGCAACCATGCTATTTTCTGACAATACAGTTTAAGTTTCACACACTCCAGTGGCCATTAAAAGCAATCAACAAATTTGTAGATATCTGTTCTATTTATGGACTGGGAGTAAATACCTTAAAAAACAATGTGATCACGCACATCCCGAATAAAACATTTAAAAATACATTCTAACTTACTAACTAATTGCTAGAGCAGGTTTATGAAACAGACTTGTGGCCGGATTTAGAGTTTGGTGGATGGCTAGTCCCTCACAAATTTGATGGTTAGCCTGGTCACCTTAATACAACTTAATTTTATCCTAATACACTTGTAATAAGGGGGCCAAGATATTGGCCATATTTGTGATAGAGTACTTGTCGACCACATTCTAAATCAGGCTCTTAGTTCTTATTTTAAATTTCAGAAACAAATCTCCAAAAGCAACACATTGCTGATGCACCGAGCCGGGGCTAGGCCTCATTTTGAAAGAAGGCTAATGGCTGATTTCCCCAGCTCGGGAGGTATACAAAAAACAAGCACAAGCTGTTTATAGTTTTGAACAATTGGGGGGGGTCACACCAATACCTCTATGCTGTAGACGATCGACAACTGATTTTTAAAAGATTTACTGCAATTAGCTTCTGGTACTCTAGCACACCACTTATTAGCTCTGGGTCTATGAACCATAGAATCAGTTGCTAAACTGGGACCTCTACGGGTCAGATAATAATGTATGGAGGATTTGGACCGTACAAGGCTTCCCTGTGAGATGTACTTGGCATGTGGGGCACAGATACGGTAGGATGGCTCACTTTAGTTCATATTTTTAGGCTCTCCTGGAATTTATTGATGTCTGGTCATCCCCAGACTTGGTAAACAGATGTACATTACAGAACTTAAGCTATAGGAACAGTCCTAGGGAGTGGCTTTCACCCAAGGTTCATTTTGTCACCATTGTAGAGCAGCTGAGGCTCACTTATTTATTTATTTTATTTTATTTATTTTTTTGTCCAATGTATCACAGATTTAGAAACATATGCTGGGCTCAAAACCTGAGAAATGTACCAATCACTAGATATCAGGAAGCTCTAAAAACATGTAAGTTACATACAATGAGATCAATGGTATTTCAAAGTATGTGTTTTCTGCAGGGTCAATTCGAGAAAGAACAATTTAAATGGACTATGAGGTGGATTAAAATATTCACTAAAACACTGTTTAATCAATTAAACAGATAAATTATTCATGACCCGATTTTTTAATTCTATTTGGTTTTAACTTCTGACATCGTTTCAGCTATTGTATATCCATCATCCTTTATTTGAGAACGCCATTCAGGCATACAACATAAGATATTTGTTGTATAGAACAGAATAAGACCATAATCCGGAACACAGGAATCTTTTCTAATTTACCCGATAGGGGGACAGAAAAAGGAGAGAGCACAGTAATTCAAGATATTTGACTGAAATTGAAGATGGATTATGAAATCCATTTTAACGCACTTAATCTATAATATTGGATTTTGTTTTGTTTTTATCTTTCCGATTATGTATTTCATTGTGTAATTAAGTCATTTTATGAATTATAATAGCCAAAATAAATTGATCTATCTGACCAAAGCAGAAGAGATGCACTAAAGATGAGATCAAGCCTTGCAGGAGTTTATTTAGGTGCTTTTGGAACAAGTGCTTTCGCATAAGGAATTTATCATGTAATTACATTTTTACTTAAAGAGAGTGAGAAAAAATGAAAACAGTGTCCGTGCTGAAATTTCTATAGCAATTGTGGTGAAGACTTCACTCGGTTTATTGGATGGTTCAAGCACAGACTATATGCACTAGCTTATATACATTCACTTTTGAGTCTGCATTTCTACTCAGAAAGGATGTTTGTCTCCGATGCAGATTAAGTACAGGAGGCAGGGAGCTCTTTGTAGCCATCAACGTGGTCACTTCAGAGATGTCTTTGTTACTGAGTGTACTACACCTTCTGTAATAATGAGTGTTACCTCTTTTTGTTGTTGGGCTCTTATTGTAGAATTCAAGGAGTACGTCAGGCAATTTTCTCTTTGATCTACTTGTGCCCTTTACACTGATGTTTTACCTCTTACAGTCCAGCACTGTGCTAGGAAATGGACCATCAATATTGTTGTTGAGTCTGACTTGTCATCGAGAAATATTTTTTTTTAAATCCGCATCTAATTCCAAGTGTTCTTTAGCTGTTATGTGTGAGACTGTCTTCTCTTGAATGATGTGATACAGTGGGCAGCTGGGCATGAAAATTAGACGTTTCCTTGCACAGCCAGATTTATTTTGAGTAGATGTTTCCTCAAAGGAAGAGCTCTGTGTCTGGCCATTGAGCAAAACCTAATTTCTCTGGGGTCTGTCTTTCTCCCCAGGTGAGGTTCCGGTGGCTATGAGGCATCAAATCGCTCACTTAAACTTGATGGTTGGTTACTTAACCAAGGCTTTTAGTTTCCTTTTATGCTCAATGATGTCAAATGGATTTGATCACCATTTTTGCTTTTTTGAGATGTATGAGTTTCAGACGTGGCTCTAGACTTTCAATTTAGGTCTGAGCACTGATACTGCGTTTTTCCAAGTCTTTACAGAAGTAGTGCTGAATTCTTATGTTAAAAGAGCTTATCCTATTAAACAGTGATTTGGCAGCACAAAGCCACTAATATAGCCCTCACAAAACATTAAACAGAGCATCACAGTCAATGTAATAAACATTTTGCTAATGCAGAAAAACTTGTGTTTCGGTGAATGTTTAAATAGACTGGTGAGCATTTCACAACAAATAATTTACTGTTCAGTAGGGTTGCCCTAAATAAGCATTTCCAAAGTAGATGGGTCACACCGATGCCAGATTTTGCATGTGACCACTATGTATGTTGTGAGGCCAGCTAATGGGCAGGTTTTATTAAACCATTAGACTGCCAGTCATTTAGTTGTTCAGGATACCTCACAAAGAAATGTTGTACAATCCGTTTTAACATGCCACTAGATAAAACCTACCAGTTTACCACTTTAGGTTGGACTAAATTAACATTCAAAACTGATGTACAGAGGTCTGCTCAATAGGTGATTATTGCACAATAACTTAGAAGCACCGATCACATTTTACTACAATAGAGGATATAAACAGATAACTTAACCATATTGGTTAGAAAGTACCTATCTGGTGAGGAGAATAGGTGAGGCATCCTGTGGTGAAGATCAAGTACTTCTTTTTGTAGGCCCCATCTGATGAGAAGAGATTTCTTTCAGGTGACTTAGTCCTGTAACAGGCAAATAGTTCGGCAACTTTTGCCTCTAGTTCTTGATCGGTCGGAACAGGCCTGACGCGTCCCTCCATGAGATCTCCCAGGAAGAGCTGAAGTCGGTCATTGGCACCCACATCTGCCTGCTCTTCTACTTCATCCAGAAACAATTCTTGCCGCTCCTTCCCTGTCTTGTTCTGGTTCTCCAAATCCACCTGCCAGGCACTGGAAGCTGCCTCATTCTGCTGCTCCGTGTAATCAAGGAGTAGGTCAGGGGAATCATGACGGGTACAGTCTGCCACCATCACAGTTCTGATGGTGCTGGCATTCAGATTCTGAAGTTTAAACAATCTCTTTACCACGTTAACATTCTCAGATTCTACATCCTAAAACACAGAAAAAAAATCTTGTGTTGGTGACAGTATGGAAACACTTAATTTAGAGAAAAAAACTCTTTACACACCGTTATGAAGTAGTCTTTTTTTGCACTATAGATGGTATAGTAGTATGTATCCTAAATTGTCTGTCAACAGCTAAGACAAAAGGGGATTGGACAAACAAACCCACCATCTCACTTAATGGGTTATGTGGAGATGCGCATGGTAGACCAGGCTTTGCCCCTTTCACAACGTTTAACTCATGGCTGGAAAAAAGGGATGCCACCCAGTGACGAACTTGATATGTAATGCTTTGCTGGTTTATCAACACTACAAGATGGAAGAGAGCTCCCGAAGGACAACCTTCACCCAGGTGTGTGAAATATTCAACAGGGCAGATTCCCTCTGGCAACTGGCCAGGTTTACGAGACCTCTCTTCTCCACTATACTGGTGGTCGTTTCAGATCACGGTTAAACATCAAATTCCTGGAGAGACCAAAGATAAAACAGTTGCAAAGGGCTTATCCTACATGGAGCATATTCACCATTAAAGATGTAGCCAGACTGGAAAACCAAAGTGTGTTTGATCATATGGAGGCCCGCATAGGCCGAGCAATATTAAGTAACACCTCAAATTTAAGCACAGAGCCAAACGTCAGGTGCTCAGTCTGGCAAATAAGATGTGGGATGTTTAGACTAAAGAAAATCCAGCCTGAGGAACTAAGTTGCAGGTTGACAGCTCAGATTTAGTAGCAGTCTACTTTGTTGTAGTCAATAACTAGTCAAAGAAAACATGATGTTATATACTCCTAAGTATGCATGGTGTGTGAGGAGTAAAATATAGGAACCACCTTTAAGTGAAAAAGGTGATCCACACCCAAGTCCTTCAACCCATTACTATCCTGATTACAGGATCACTTTCAGACAGAATATCTCCAAGGCCTGACAGATTTAGAACAGAATTGAAACTGCCAGATAGCAGCAACTAGTACCTATAAAGATGGGTGTCTCAATATATTGCAGGCAGGTGGGATCCCATCTTCAAGGATCACCTTTCCTATCTAAGCACTTACAGAGTAATAGTTTTCATTTAAAGTGTTGCCCTAGATAAGTGTGTCCAATGTAGATGAGTCAAATCCATGCCAGATTTTGCAGGTGAACACTTTGTAAATCTGGTAACAATAGGATTTACTGTATGTAAATGTATTCTAAAAATGTGCCTTAGATGTGGCCCTGTAGGACCTACACTGAAAATCACTGGCATGTAGACTGTAGCCACCAATATATTTCTCCAGGAATACAGTTAATCAATTATGTATTTTCCCAATTCATAATTATATTTCTAGCAATAGTCTAACATCTGATGTTACAAAAAGACATGCAAATCTCACACTACTTCACTATTTAGGAAAAACGTAAGTGCTTGATAGCACCAGTCTTTTATGATGATGTAAAGCTGCTTTAAGAGTTTTAAAAAGTAAAAGCAATGCTATATTGCCATCAAGTTGATTTCAGATTCAGGGTTGAGCCATTTAGTGTGTCTAAACATCTAAATCTAGGCAGACATTGTTAGTGTGCAAAGCACAAGTTCATGTCTTTTGGCAGTAATAAGCCTATAAAGGTTATTTTCCAAACTTTACAGCAACATTATGATGAATGTTTTGATAGACACCTAAATGTTTCAACATGATACATTAAGTCTGAGTTTTTACAGATTAAAAAAAAAAAAAAAGTATTGGAGCTAAAGACCTGATTACGACCTTGGCGGAGAGGACATAAGGATATAATGGAACTTGTAATATGGCGGGCGGGATATCCGTCTCATTTGCGACAGAGTAATCCCCTCTGCCAAGGTCATAATCAGGCCCTTAGTCTTTTATTGGGACACATTTCTCATACTGAGACAATACCCTGCAATTTGTAGATGAAATCTGAAGACTTTTTGGGGGATATATCAGTGCAGTAGGATTTCCTTACAGGGGACTTAATAAGGCAACAAGCTGCCATGGGTGTCCCTGCTGGTACTGATGTGGCCGGACATGTTGGACTGAGAGAACCCAGACAGCGGATACCGAAGAGAATACCCATATGATGTGAACAATCTGGTGGCCATGTCGCCAGAGTCCAGTTGTGATCGAACCCTGGGTTGCAGGATACACTTCTAGGGCACAAAGGAGCAGGAGGAGCCCAAAGAGATGAGGGAGACCCTCCAGGAACCAGCAACTTGTCACAGATGAAGGTGTTTGTGCACACAGTGATCCTTTGCCCTTTCCCCAGGACCCCACCTACGAGGTCTTTACACCTAGCAAGGCACTTTTTGAAGACTTTCATTTTGCTATGTTACAGCCCATTTGCCCTTTTCTGATTTTCTAAGCCAGAGAATGTTCAGCCCTGCATGGGTTTTTTAGTGAGCTTGGTTTATTTATGTCTTTGTGTAGTATAGGAAGATGGCTCTGTATATGGCCCCACAGAGGCTCGACAGAGGCAAAAATAGATACTACTAAGCAGTTAAGCTTATCAGAGGGTAGTGTTAAGCATTTGTTGTACACACACAAGCAATAGAAGAAACACACACTCAATGACTTAACTCTAGACCAATAGTATTTTATATAAAAAAAATATGCTGTGTTAATTTATTTCTAGAACCACACAATTCAGGTAAGTACATAAAATGAAAGGTACTTTGCATAGATACAATCAGGACCTATGAACGGAATCAACAATGTATACAGTTGTTTTTAAAGTGGCAAAAAGCTTTTTTTAAAGTGGACACTGCAATTTTCAATAGTTCCTAGGGGAGGAAAAAGTAGTACAGTTTTACAGGTAAATATTCAACTTACAGTTCTTATCTCTGGGTTTTAGGTAGTCCGTCGTTGGGGGTTTATGTTAATCCCAAACACCCACCACCAGCAACACAGGGCAGGTCAGGTGCAGAGGTCAAAGATGCACTGACTTAACGTGCGCTCCCATGGAGATAGGGGGAGGGGTTCTCGGAATCCAGTCAGCCAGCAGGTAAGGACCCGCGACTCGAAGGGCAGACCTGTGGAGGTTCAAGAGAGCACTCGAGGGGCCCCAAGTAGGAATCAAACACACACCCTCAGCGGCACTAGGGCAGTCGGGTGCAGGGTGCAAACAGGGCGTTGGGTTTTCAATGCAACTCTATGAGGGGACCCCAGGGGTCACTCTGAGGCTGTAGACGAGGTCCAGGAGGGCTTCTCTGGCAAACCACCAGCTGGGCAGGGAAGAAGGCCATCTGCTGGTCGATGCTGTACCGGGGGTCAGGTTCCCCAAGGCCTGGGGCTGCGGTGCAGCGGGTCCTTTAGGCGTCGGATATCTTCATTCAGAGCTTGTAGTCAGGGGGTCCTCTGGATTCCCTCTGCAGACGTCGTTGTGGAGGTTTGGAGGGGTCAACCGAGGATGGGCTCTTGCTCCCAATCGCCTGGGGACCCTTTCTTGCCGGGTGGACCACCTGGACATGGGCCGTGGGCGTCGGGTGCACAGGAGTCAGAACTCACGCATCCAGAGTGAGGTGAGAGTCCTTTGGTTGTAGGTGTCTTCAGACAGAGTTGCTGTCGTCAGGAGTTCTTGGTCCTTTTGGGTGCAGGGCAGTCCTCAGGAGTGGTCAGAGGTCGCTGGGCGCGTCACTGTTCTTTTTCAAGTTCTTTGAAGCAGGAGACAGGCCGGTAGGGCTGGGGCCAAAGCAGTTGTCTTCCTTCTTCTCTGCTGGGGTTTTCAGCTGAGCAATCCTTCTTCTTCCTGTAGGTCGCCAGGAATCTGGGGAGCTGGGTTCAGGGGGCCCTTAAATTCTAGATTTAGGGGCATGTTTGGGGTCAGAGGGCAGTAGCCAATGGCTACGGTCCCTTAGGGTGGCTACACCCTCCTTGTGCCCACTCCCTTTGGGAAGGAGAGCACATTCCTATCCCTATTGGTCCCTGTCCTCCAAACCAAGATGGATGATTCTGCAGGGAGGGGGTCACCTCAGCTCTGGACACCGTAGGGGTGGTCACTCCTCCCCGATTTCCCTAATTTTCCGTCACGCTTGCTGCCAAAAGTGGGGCTTTGTCCAGGGGTGGGCACCTCCACTAGCTGGAGTGCCCTGGGGCACTGTAACCCAAGGCTTGAGCCTTTGAGGCTCACGGCCAGGTGTTACAGTTCCTGCAGGTGGAGGTGTGAAGCACCTCCACCCAGGATAGGCTTTGTTCTGACCTTAGAATGCACAAAGGCAGTCACCCCATGTGGTCAGAAACTTGTCTGAAAGTGGCAGGCTGGCACAGACTAGCAGTTGGGCTAACATACAGGGTTATCTCCAAGATGCTCTCTGTGTGCATTTTTCAATAAATCCCACACTGGCGTCAGTGTGGGTTTATTGTGCTGAGAAGTTTGATACCAAACTTCCCAGTATTCAGTGAAGCCATTATGGTGCTTTGGAGTTCGTAATGACAAACTCCCAGACCATATACTCAATATGGCTACACTGCACTTACAATGTTTAAGAATGGACTTAGACACTGTAGGGGCATATTGCTCATGCAGCTATGCCCTCACCTGTGGTATAGTGCACCCTGCCTTAGGGCTGTAAGGCCTGCTGGGGGGGTGACTTACCTATGCCACAGGCAGTGGTTTGTGGGCATGGCACCCTAAGAGGGGTGCCATGTCGACTTTGCCTTTTTCTCCCCACCAGCACACACTAGCTGCAAGGCAGTGTACATGTGCTGAGTGAGGGGTCCCTTGGGGTGGCATGATGTATGCTGCAACCCTTAGAAACCTTCCCTGGCCACAGGGCCCTTGGTACCATGGTTACCTTTTACAAGTGACTTAACTATGTGCCAGGGCTGTGCCAATTGTAGAAGCAAAGGTACAGTTCTAAAGAAAGAACACTGGTGCTGGGGCCTGGTTGGCAGGGCCCCAGCACACTTCCCATCAAAGTTGGCATCAACACTAGGCAAAAAGTGGGGGGGCAACCATGCCAACAGTGGCACTTTCCTACATGTAGTGATGGCCCTCACAGCAGGGCATCTCAATATCTTGCAGCAGGGTAGTCTATGGACCTGCAGAAAGGTAGTCTATGGCCTGTAGCAACCACAAAAGAGGCATAAAAAGGTGTGAGGTTCCTGCCCTTCTGTCATCAGCCGAAATGAAAGTGTGATAAAGGAGGACAAAAAGGTTGGGTTTCACCTAAAGGGTGCCCTTTACCTTGCACAATAGAATCTGCAGTTCCAACCCTTACCCTTTCCAAAAGGTCTCATTAGCAGGCCCTTGCTAACAGAATCTTCAATGAATGTCAGTGTTTGATCTCCACCCACCAGCCATAGGAATGCAGACAATACACTTCTACTGTGAAGGGAAGCTGTACTCAACCCCACTGTGTCCCATGCTAAAACAGGAACATACAAAGGGGACCCACTTTGCTCCCCTAATTAATACTGTGAGTCAAACTTCAAGTGTGAACATCAGAAGTCAATTGTTCCAGCTTCTGCAGAATCTCATTTTCACCATTTATATTATTTACCCTTTATATTCTCTCATGTTGCTATGATCATGAGGTTACTGCTTCTTTCAAGCGCAATTTAAATCTCTTGATAATTTCCTATATCTAAATCTAGCCATTTACTTACACTTTCAACTCACAAGATGATTAGCTGTCTTGGCTGAAGATGTGTTATAGTGATAGCCTAACAGAGGATGGGCGGTTCGCCTGTTCTAGTGCCTATCAAAATACCTATTAGAGCACTATCACACATGCTTTGCACTTTCAGGTTGCATGCTATCTCAGAAAGCTTCCTTAATGTTCCAAAAACACAGTAGCAAGAACGCTCTTCTCCATTTATACGAGAGGTCCTCTTCCTTACTTTCTACCCTTTGTATATCTCCTCTTTCTGAGCACAGCCTACTTTAAGTCACGTGCATAAGGGGGGAGGGAGCACACTGCCTCTCATCCCAGCACAGTTCACCCCATTCCATGCGGGTAAATGCAGTATGCCTACTTCAAAGTTGCTGTCGTTTTTCACCAAAGTTGGTGCAGGTAGTGCTGTTATCTCTAGATACGTGTTTCTGGGTCTAGTCCTTCATCAGTAGAGAGCAGGTGTAGTAGAGAGCAGAGAAGAGCCCTGTGAAGGCTTGGGCAGCATACCAGCAAACCCAGAAGACTTTCTCTGCTCTCTACTACTTCTGCTCTCTACCGATTAAGGGGTAAACCCAGAAACACATGTTTAGAGATAACAGCACTACCTGCATCAACTTTGGTGAAAAACTACAGCAACTCTGAAGTAAGCATACTGCATTTACCAGGATGCAATGGGGAGAACTGTGCTGGGATGCTCCCTCCTCCCCTTGTGTTAAAGTCACATGTATGTTTGCCTTAACCTACATTAGTGTAGTATTGCTAATTGCCCTCATTTCATTAAAAAAAAAAAAAAAATGCCTCTCCTCTGAAAGCAACAACAGCAAACCAACAATACAAAATCTCCTCTATCTCACCTGTTAATCCCACTTGCAATTCTGCATGAACTCGCATATCCTCCCTCCCCACCCCCACTAATGATCATGGCTAACTCTTGTTAATTTCAACCACCGTAAAGAAACTGTAGTAAATGCATGGAATGATTTTCATGAGAGCACAAGACTAATCCCATTAAACAATGGATAACCCATTAACCTTGTATTCCGGAGCAGCGTGTGTAAAGGGTTTTCACGCCCTATTATGGGCAGTAAGCGCTATATAAATGCCATTACAACAACACAATACAATGTCCACTGCAGGTTACTTAGTTAAATATTCACAAAAAGTATTTTCACAGAAGCACCATAACGATGCAGAGATTGTGGATATCACAGAAGCACCATAACGATGCAGAGAGATTGCAGAAAGAGGAAAGCTAAGTAAAGTGTCTGAATCCTTGATTATTGTAACACATGTATCTGGAACAACTTACCACTGGACCTTGGTGCAAACAAATTTTTCGAGCTGCTCAGTTTAAATTATTTCTCTTCAAAGAGGCCTTTACTGAAGCAAAGTGCCATTAAGCAACTGAGTTGTAAGTGGTCCCAATAAGTTTCTCAAGGAGCCCAAAAGCAGAACGTGATATACCAATCAGCAAAGCATAAAAATGCACATAAGATGGAATTATCACTTTGGATTGTTGAATGGATACTGACGCAGTTGTTGGTGGCACTTCAATGCTTTTGTTTCTCCTGGAACATAAAACTAGAATAGTGCTTTCTTAAAATAAAATTAAAAAAAATAAAAAAACACTTTTCTTCTACAACAGTCTTATACACATAGCGAAGGACTGAATTACCAATTATGATGTTCTGCTGCATGAAACCTGAAGACAAAGAAGAACACTGCATGCATTGGCAACAGATATGCAATTATTTAAAATCTCTCTCGAGTATGAATAAACATTTAGAGACCAATAGTTAGCCTCCATGAGGGTTTCACTTTTAAAGATACTATGATGCCAAGGGGTCAAGATGCAGTACACAATGAAAGAGAAAAAACACAATTGAACAAGTAATTATATATCCATAAATCCTGGAATAAACCTATCATTTTACAAAGGGAAAACATGAAAGGATACTTATTTTTGTGAAACTGTTGAACCAGAGCACCTTATCATACACAGATGGTACCTGAAATGCATTGTTCAGCCACAGCACAGAGCAGGATGTGATGCGGCCAATTCGGTGCAGGTTCCCAGAGATGAGGAGGGTTTCGTTTAACCAACAACCAAAAACATCATAGGGTTTGTTTCTCACACGAGACAGGAGCTCAAAGTTTTCTGGATGAGGAATTGAAAGAAAGAAAAAAAGAATTAAATGGCTAAAGAAATTTATCAGGCCAAACAAAAAATAGGGAGGTTACACAGCTTTATCAGGCTGAGCTTTGCTGAACTCCCACATGCGACCTAGCCACATCTACTTATGTTATATATATATTAAGGTAGCTTATTCCCTTTGGTGCAAGGGAGAGGACCTTTATGTCCCACACAAGAACTAATTTCCAGGGAAGAGGACACAGAGGTGACATCATGTCCTCCACCTAGGAACCTCTTGCTGCTTGCAAATGTGTTACATTTTTTGGAATCTCATGCACATAAGTGAGATGTAAAGCTGGTTGTGCCCAGACAGGGTGACACTTTTATGGGATAAATAGAAATGCCTGCTCCCTCGCTGTCAGTCGATTCTAAATGATTTGCTATACTCATCATTGGTCTTCAAGGTGCTTGTGCTATTCTGTTTTTCTTGGTTATCAGCATGTACAACAGGCCTGAAACCGATACTGTTTGTTAATGCTGGAATTGCCTTTTTGTTGTGTGCTTTTTAATTGCTAATTGAAGTATTGTTCATTTTTTTTTCATGCAGGTTGTTTCCAAATGGACATTAACTGTACTTTTTCCATGTAAACTTTGGATTTCCTCCAGGTTATTTGTTTTACCAGGTGCTCTGTAGTTTTGTTTTTAGCTTTTGCTGTTTTGTATTCTCACAGTTACCTGCACTGCAGTGCATTCATTCTTTCAGCTCACATTACTCACACACACAATATACAGAAACAATGTTTCGGTAAAAGTAAACACTGCTTCTCCCAGGTTAACTGTTGCCTAGGTCTTAAGTCTGATAATGAAGGAGGGACTGGCTCATAAACCGAGCCAGCATATTAGTAAGGAGGAGCATGGTTCAGATTCTGGAAGTGCATTTGCAATTGGCCAAATTCGACATGATGAAGACTCCCCTTCAAGTGAAACTTAAGGGAATTACCATACAGCACAGCATGGCAACCAACCTGTCCCTTCAGAAGCAAGGTCTGTGGGAGCACAAGACACAGTTCATAAGGATGCAAAGCAGAACACATCAATGGAGTTCACCCCCTATAATTTCCCATGGGCACGAAACACAGCACAGCAACCTTGATGTGCCTTCACAAGCACTGTCTGAAGGAGTAGTATCCATAGAGTGGTCATGCAGAGCACTGCAACGGAGCTCACTTGACAATCTCCTATGATTCTTACTTTTACATGAGGCTCTGGCGTTCTTTGAGGAAATTGTGCCGCAAACTAACCTGCATGCAGAAATGTTCGGTGGGAGCTTGTAGGCTTTCTGGCATCTCTGTACAGAGCACACCTGTAGACACCCATCTTCCCTCAGGGAGCTGAAAACATTTGGGGGTTCTTCAATTGCTCACAGGAGTATTATGCAAGCCTTCCTTCTTATGGATCTAGCACAATTTTGGCAACACCCACCTTGGCATCTATGAGCAGACTTCACTCATGATGTCTTTGCAGCGCTGCTATGAAACCATGCAGACTGTTCAAAATCCAGCCTCTGGTGGACATTTCTCCGCAAACAGTGCAGAGGTTTGTATTCCAGGGAAGAATAATGGTGGACACGTCTTCAATCTTGGGCATAGGGCTGTTGCTGTTCAGGCAGTATATACCTAGTAAAACAGTGTGGTACTGCATCAAGATTGATATGTGCATGTATTCCACTGATTATGTGTACAACTACAGAACGTATACTGGAAAGGATTCCAGGATAAATCCTAGCAGTTGCCCTTCCTCATTGCGAATTATCGATAAATTTGTGTGGGATCCCATTCCCTAATAACGGGAAGCATGCTTTATAAGCTCCCTTTATGTTTAACTTTACACATACCACCCCCTGCACCAGACTAATCAATAGGGATGCAGTTCAATAGGGAAAAAAGGGAACCTATTAACATCACAAATCACAATCCCCTGTTATTGCTCCCATGCCCTCTTCTCATCCCTGGCCAACGAGCTGCGCTTTGCTAAAATAAATATTGATTATACAATCACAGACATAAGACCATGTAAGAGAAGTGACACCCTGGAGACCAGACATGGATTTGTCACACAAAGGGAAGCATAAACTGAAAGATGGCCTTGTGAATGAGACATAATTCTTTAAGGTACTGCAGGCAAGCGATGTTCCTGTACACTCTAGAAAGTAGCATGAGGAATGCTGACAGTCAAGCTAAAAGGATGTAGTTCTATGTTCTAGTGAGGAAGTGATCTTTTTTCAAGATTCTAACCTTTATATGGCCAATTTCTCTGTTATATAAGAGATCCTGCAACCAACAGGATTTACAGGTGTGCACTGCAACTCCTGAAGACAGCCCTTCTCCTGTCAAAGCTGGCAAAAGGACAAAAGCTCGGTTGCATACTTGATTATATAAATAACATATGGCATGGATCAAACTGACCAGCAGCTTCAATCATATGATGTAGCACATACAATCTGCACTTTGCCCTAGAAACTGGCTGCCCACTTGTTATTTTTTCAGCGCAGAATGTATATAATGTCTATTGTCAGGCTAGCTCCAGGAGTAAAATTTCCTATCTTAACTGAGAGTAGGTCATTATCAACAGTCTAACTGGTACAGAAGAAGCATTCTTCAGACAATCTAAATGGAACACAATTTTGCCATTTTGTGGCTTTTTTCTCGGGTCCCTTTTGGGAAAATCACTAACCCCAAGTACCAATATATGGCATAAAAAGGCCAGGATATATCGTGTGTAACACAATAGTTAAGGCTAATATAAGAATTGCCACTAGATTAAAAATAAAGGACAAACACTAGGGGACACTGCAGGTCTGAAGTAGTTAATGAATACATTGGTTTGATGTACACAAAAATGTTATAAAGACTCTCTGTATATACACTTCTTTTCATTTTTCAGTTTCTTATGTGACACTTACAGTGAAGCAACTGTTGTAACAGTATACAGTAACAAGCATACTAGCCTTTAGAGCGGTTCATGACCCCATGATAGGTCTCTGACTGGGGAGGGGGGGGGGGGGGGGGGGGGGGGTGCATTAATTAAAAAAAATAAAAAAAGTGATTGAAGCTGCCCAATAATGAAAATGTCACTTACCCAGTGTACATCTGTTCGTGGCATTGGTCGCTGCAGATTCACATGTTGTGCACAGTCCGCCATCTGGTGTTGGGTCGGAGTGTTACAAGTTGTTTTTCTTCGAAGAAGTCTTCCGAGTCACGAGACCGAGGGACTCCTCCTCTTTGCTTCCATTGCGCATGGGCGTCGGCTCCATCTTAGACTGTTTTCCCCGCAGAGGGTGAGGCAGGAGTTGTGTGTGTTAGTAATAGTGCCCATGCAATGGAATGAATAAGTATGTACAAATTAAGGTTAAGTAATATATATATATACACAAATGTTGAAGATAACTTCCAACGGCTACAGGCTCCCGGGGAGGCGGGTGGGCACATGTGAATCTGCAGCGACCAATGCCACGAACAGATGTATACTGGGTAAGTGACATTTTCAGTTTGATGGCATCTGTTGCTGCAGATACACATGTTGTGCATAGACTAGTAAGCAGTTATCTCCCCAAAAGCGGTGGCTCAGACTGTAGGAGTGGAAGTAGTCTGAAACAAAGTTCTCAGTACGGCTTGACCTACTGTGGCTTGTTGTGCGGATAGCACGTCTACACAGTAGTGTTTAGTAAATGTGTGAGGCGTGGACCATGTGGCTGCCTTACATATTTCGTGCATTGGAATATTTCCTAGGAAAAGGTAGCGCCTTTTTTTCTGGTTGAGTGTGCCCTTGGTGTAATGGGCAGTTGTCTCTTTACTTTAAGATAGCAGGTTTGGATGCATTTAACTATCCACCTGGCTATACCTTGTTTTGATATTGGGCTTCCTGTATGAGGTTTTTGAAAAGCAATAAACAGTTGTTTTGTTTTCCTAACTTCCTTTGTTCGGTCTATGTAGTACATTAGTGCTCTTTTGACATCTAATGTATGTAGTGCCCTTTTAGCTACTGAGTCTGGCTGTGGGAAGAACACTGGTAACTCTACTGTTTGATTTAAGTGGAACAGTGAAATAACCTTTGGTAGGAATTTAGGATTGGTTCTAAGTACAACCTTATTTTTGTGTATTTGGATAAAAGGTTCTTGTATTGTAAACGCCTGAATTTCACTTACTCTTCTTAGAGATGTGATGGCAATGAGAAATGCAACTTTCCAGGTTAAGAATTGTATTTCGCAAGAATGCATGGGTTCAAAAGGTGGTCCCATGAGCCTTGTCAAGACGATGTTAAGGTTCCATGAAGGAACAGGTGGTGTTCTTGGTGGTATTATTCTTCTTAGGCCTTCCATAAATGCTTTAATGACGGGTATCCTAAACAGTGAAGTTGAATGGGTAATCTGCAGGTATGCAGATATTGCTGCAAGGTGTATTTTAATGGAAGAGAAGGCTAGATTTGACTTTTGTAAGTGTAGTAAGTATCCCACTACATCTTTTGGGGATGCGTGTAATGGATGAACTTGATTATTATGGCAGTAGCAAACAAACCTTTTCCATTTGCTTGCATAGCAGTGTCTAGTGGATGGTCTTCTAGCTTGTTTTATGACTTCCATACATTCTTGAGTGAGGTTTAAATGTCTGAATTCTAGGATTTCAGGAGCCAGATTGCTAGATTGAGCGATGCTGGGTTTGGATGCCTGATCTGCTGTTTGTGTTGTGTTAACAGATCTGGCCTGTTGGGTAACTTGACGTGTGGTACTACTGACAGGTCTAGTAGTGTTGTGTACCAAGGTTGTCTTGCCCATGTTGGTGCTATTAATATGAGTTTGAGTTTGTTTTGACTCAATTTGTTTACTAGATATGGAAGGAGAGGGAGAGGGGGGGAAAAGCGTATGCAAATTTCCCTGACCAGTTCATCCATAGGGCATTGCCTTGAGACTGTCTGTGTGGGTACCTGGATGCGAAGTTTTGGCATTTTGCGTTCTCCTTTGTTGCAAATAGGTCTATTTGCGGTGTACCCCAAATTTTGAAGTAAGTGTTTAGGATTTGGGGGTGAATCTCCCATTCGTGGACCTGTTGGTGATCTCGAGAGAGATTGTCTGCTAGTTGATTTTGGATCCCTGGAATAAACTGTGCTATTAGGCGAATGTGGTTGTGAATTGCCCATTGCCATATCTTTTGTGCTAGGAGACATAGCTGTGTCGAGTGTGTTCCCCCTTGCTTGTTTAGGTAATACATTGTTGTCATGTTGTCTGTTTTGACAAGAACGTATTTGTGGGTTATGATGGGTTGAAATGCTTTTAGCGCCAGGAATACTGCTAGTAATTCGAGGTGGTTTATATGCAGTTTTGTTTGATGTAAGTCCCATTGTCCTTGGATGCTGTGGTGATCGAGGTGTGCTCCCCACCCTGTCATGGAAGCATCTGTTGTTATTACGTATTGTGGCACTGGGTCTTGGAACGGCCGCCCTTTGTTTAAATTTGTACTGTTCCACCATAGAAGCGAGATGTATGTTTGGCGGTCTATCAACACCAGATCTAGAAGGTGACCCTGTGCATGTGACCATTGTGATGCTAGGCACTGTTGTAAGGGCCTCATGTGCAGTCTTGCGTTTGGGACAATGGCTATGCATGAGGACAACCACTTTTGCCTGTATTCTTAGTGTTGGATACATGGCCTGTATGACCTTGTGAAAATTTTGAACCCTTTGTGGACTCGGAGTGGCTAATCCTTTTGTTGTGTTGATTACCGCTCCTAAGTAGTGCTGTATTTTGCACGGCACAATGTGTGATTTTGTGTAGTTGAGGGAGAACCCGAGTTGGTGGAGGGTTTGTATGACATACTCTGTGTGTTGTGAACACTTTGTTAGCGAGTTGGTCTTGATTAGCCAATCGTCTAGATACGGGAATACGTGTATTTGCTGCCTTCTGATGTGTGTGGCTACTACTGCTAGGCATTTGGTAAATACTCTTGGTGCGGTTGTTATACCGAACGGTAAGACTTTGAATTGATAGTGTATTCCCTTGAATACAAACCTTAGGTATTTCCTGTGTGAAGGATGTATCAGTATGTGGAAATACGCGTCTTTGAGATATAAGGTTGTCATGTAATCTTGTTGCTTTAGCAGTGGTAACACCTCCTGTAGCGTGACCATGTGAAAGTGGTCTGATTTGATGTAGGTGTTTAGTATTCTGAGATCTAAGATTGGCCTCAGTGTTTTGTCCTTTTTGGGTATTAGAAAGTACAGTGAATAGACTCCTGTGTTTATTTCTGTACATGGTACCAGTTCTATTGCTTCTTTTTGCAGTAGTGCTTGAACTTCTATTTCTAGGAGGTCTAAATGCTGTTTTGAAATTTTTTGTGTTTTTGGTGGGATATTTGGAGGGATCTGTAGAAATTCTATGCAATAACCATGTTGGATAATTGCTAAGACCCAAGTGTCTGTTGTTATATCCACCCACGATTGATAAAACTGACTTAGTCTTCCCCCCACTGGTGTTATGTGGAGGGGTTGAGTGACTTGTAAGTCACTGTTTGGTTGTTGGGGTTTTGGGGCTTTGAAATTTTCCCCGGTTTCTCGGGAATTGTCCCCCCCTGTACTGGCCCCGAAAACCTCCCCTTTGGTACTGTCCCTGGTAGGTAGACGGTGTTGATTGTGAGGTGCTGGCTTGTGTGGCCTGCCCCCGAAACCCCCCTCTGAATGTTGTTTTACGGAAGGTGCCGAAAGTGCCTCTGCTTTGCGGGGAGTAGAGCGCGCCCATGGCCTTGGCTGTGTCAGTGTCCTTTTTCAGCTTCTCAATCGCCGTGTCAACCTCTGGTCCGAACAATTGTTGTTCGTTGAACGGCATATTGAGTACTGCCTGCTGTATTTCTGGTTTAAAGCCAGATGTGCCTAACCATGCGTGCCTTCTGATGGTTACTGCAGTGTTTATTGTTCTTGCAGCTGTGTCCGCTGCATCCATAGAGGAGCGTATTTGGTTATTGGAGATGTTTTGTCCTTCCTCAACCACTTGTTTTGCCCGCTTTTGAAATTCTTTGGGTAGATGCTCGATGAGATGCTGCATCTCGTCCCAATGGGCTCAGTCATAACGCGCTAGGAGCGCCTGAGAGTTTGCGATGCGCCACTGGCTTGCAGCTTGTACAGCGACTCTTTTCCCAGCTGCGTCGAATTTCCGGCTTTCTTTATCCGGGGGTGGTGCATCGCCCGATGTGTGTGAATTGGCTCTTTTGCGAGCTGCTCCTACCACGACTGAGTCTGGTGGCAGTTGAGAGGTGATAAAAGCAGGGTCCGTGGGAGGTGCTTTATATTTTTTCTCTACCCTTGGAGTGATCGCTCTACTCTTGACAGGGTCTTTGAAGATTTGCTTCGCGTGCCTTAGCATTCCTGGAAGCATAGGCAGGCTTTGGTAGTTGCTATGGGTGGAGGAGAGGGTGTTAAAAAGGAAGTCATCCTCGACAGGTTCTGTGTGTAACGACACGTTGTGGAATTCTGCTGCCCTAGCTACCACCTGCGCATACGCTGTGCTGTCCTCGGGTGGTGAGGGCTTGGTAGGGTATGACTCTGGACTGTTGTCTGACACTGGGGCGTCGTATAGGTCCCAAGCATCTTGGTCATCTTGGCTCATGGTGGTGTGAGCCGGTGAATGTGACGGAGTTTGTGCCGGTGATATCCGAGTTACAGGTGGAGGAGAGGGTGGCGGAGTTGCTTTCTTTGCCACCTTTGCTTGTGGTGTTAGTTGTTCAGTTTGGAACTCTAGTCTCCTTTTTCTCCTGATTGGTGGAAGAGTGCTAATCTTCCCTGTTCCACTCTGGATGAAGATCCTCTTTTGTGTATGGTCTACATCAGTAGTCTGTAACTCCTCTTCAAACCTGTGTTTACGCATTTGAGAGGACAATGAATGTTCCTCTGAATATGAGCCGGTAGTGGGTTCGGTTGCTGGTTGTTTTGGCACCGAAACTGTGTCTTTTTTTGTTTTCGGCTCCGAGGCGAATTTCTTCTTTTTCGGAGTCGAGCCTTCTCTGCGTCGAGCAGCGTCGGCTCCGCTTTCTCGGCGTCGATCTTTTTCGGCAACACTTTCTCGGTCCCGAGAATGTTGCGTGCCTGTGTCTCGACCCGAGTCGGACGATCTGGGGACCAGTTCGGCCTTTTTCGGTGCCGATGGACGGTCACCTTTATGGGTTGAGCCATGGCCAGTTGGCAGTGGCGTCCCCTGGGCCTTGTCTGTTTTCTTGTGCTGTGTGCTTTTCGACGTCTTACTCACAGTTTGCTCGACGTCGAATTCATCCGAGTCCGATTCATGGATGGGGAAGGCTTCCTCCTCTTCTCCTTGTTCCTCGAACTCCCGGTGTTGACGCCATCTGTAGTCTTCTGGCTCGACGGTCACGGAGCGTTTTTCGGGACCGTAACGCACGACAGGCCTCACAAGTTTCTTCTTTGTGCTCGGGTGACAGGCACAAGTTACAGACCAAATGTTGGTCCGTATATGGATATTTATTGTGGTCGATGTTACATGCGGTCGGGCCGACCAGGCCCCGAAGGGGGATCGAAATTACCCCGAAGGGCTAACGGAGCTCTTCACGATTCGGTGTCGATTCTAACTATCCCGATCCCGATCGAAACAATACCGACGTAGTTTTTTCGAAGTTTTGACTATCTTTCCGTCCCGAAACCCGGAGCGAAAAGGAACACGTCCGAACCCGAGGGCGGAAAAAAAACAATCTAAGATGGAGCCGACGCCCATGCGCAATGGAAGCAAAGAGGAGGAGTCCCTCGGTCTCGTGACTCGGAAGACTTCTTCGAAGAAAAACAACTTGTAACACTCCGACCCAACACCAGATGGCGGACTGTGCACAACATGTGTATCTGCAGCAACAGATGCCATCGAACAGTATGTTTCCTGGTGAAACTAGCTCAGTCTGCCAGCTAGCCTCAGGAACTTATAAATGTTAATTAGTATAGCCACAGGCTGGCTTTGTGCCCAGCATTTGGTGTCATTGCCAGAAGAATTCTGGTCAGGGCCATTTTCAAATAGCATGTTCATATAAAGGCCCTGAACAGACATAGGTTTCAAGCATCACTGATGAAAGGACTGCAATTTTAACTCATCCCCCAGAAGAATCAATATATCAGCAGGATTTACAGTGGATATTAAGCTAGTACTTTAAGTACAGTCCTGTTTCAGGGGCGTAGGGTTGGACAGGGGCACAAGGGGTGGGAGAACCCTACTTGTTGCAATGATTCTCCAAATTTTTTTTATTTTTTTTGTCAGGCCACATGTTTCTGTGAATTATCTTGCAGTGTCAATCGAGGATCTCAGAACAACAAACAGGTGGTAATCATTTTATGCTCCCATTGCATAGGAGTCAAAAACGAAAATGCCCTTACAGAAACCATACCCCGCCCATCGCCACCTGCACTCAATTTCCACATATAAAGTAGGTGGTATGACCATCTATTGAAGCTATCTATGCTGAGGACCATTTTTTTTACTGCAAGGAACTGCCTTTGAGAATTGAGCTTCTAAATTTGTGGTTGTAATTTCGCAGTTTCTCTGCAACTTTCTGAAGATTTTTTATTAACTTTGCTGTTTTACCCCAACCAGGAAACCTTTCACACAAGTGAGGTCTTGGAAGTGGGTAAGCTTCAAAAACTATGCTGTGTGTTGTATGTGAAATTGGACACCTCTGCCAAACTTTGAGCACAGTCGTTTAGACATTTACACATCACTCCTCTAAACACCATACAAAGCAATACCAATCTGCAAAATAGATGGCATGTGGAGGTATAACATTTACCTTTGTTTTAAGAGATAGTTTTTAGGATATGCAGGCCTATACCCTACCTGTTCAAGCCTCAAAATATGCTCCCCCCACTCCCAAAGTTAGCTCATTATTTTATGTAGATCTATCAATTTAGATGGTCCAAATTTATACATTTCTGATTAAAATGGTGCGTAAGAATGTAGAAATGAAAAAGAGGAAACAGGACAGATGAAAACAAAGAATAAGATGGAAGGAAGTAGCCTTGTGGGGGTAGCATTCTTCAACAAAGCATGCATCTCTCACTTGATAAAGAGCACAATGGGTGCATCTAGAGAGACTGGAAGCTGAAAGTGGGTGTGTGGCAGGAGCGGGGAATGGCATGAGGAAATAGAAACAAAGGAGGGATAGAAGTTAGTGTGTATTTAGTGGTGACAATAAGATGGAATTGTGGTAGGACCAAACACAAGGCATACCATTCTAGAGATACTAAGCATGCCAGGAAACCTCTGTGGGGCAAGAGATGGCCCCCTGCCATATCTCTCAGTTTTTCACAGTGAAAAGGGCCCACAGTCAAACTCCTCATGCCGTTGTCCCTGAAAGGATACATTTACATAAGGGCACTGCACTAGGGTGGAAATGAGAGGCAGATGTGGCTAATGATTTCCCTAAGAGAAATGAGCGTTAGAGAATGAGCCCTCCAAAGGGTGCTGAATGCTCAACTTACCACTCACCTAGACAAATAAGGCCTGGTATGTGCTTTCAATACTTTAAGAAACCTCATCGCAGGCTGCGTAGCTGGCTGCTCCAAATAATATTTTACTTTCTTTATTGGACCCAACACAACAAAGGGCTACTAAATCAATTAATTTCATCCATGTTCTTATCCATCTTCTAGTAGCTATCAGACTCAACTTCTGGCACAAAGCAACGCACAGCTGTCATTCCAGCCGCCTCCAAAATTCTGGAGTATATAGCAGTGACTCCTTTTTGGGATATTTGAGTCTGTCATCCATTTCCATGGTTTTTAGGCCAGCTTTTGTCTCGTAAAGCATTGTATCCACTCTGGTAATCTGAGAGTTGGAGGGGATGTCAATTTTAGAGCGTATGGTATTATTTGACACCAATCAATCACTAATTTACCAATGAGAGAAGATAATGGGAGCAGGTGCTGTGTTATCTTGGCCTGCATTCTCAACAATTCAATTACAAGGTTTAGTTTACCACCTTCCACCAAGAATTTCAGCACCTTTCTTGTGAAAGAAACTAGGGTTGCTCAAGGGCACCAGCTTTTACAATGTTTATCAAAAGTCTCTTCAACAATTCATTCATCCCTGTGGTTTACATGTATACATATAATTGGATGTACCTCAATCCTAAACTCTTGGCAGAATCACATTTCAGAAACATGTTGTGGAAATCATCAAGTTGGATAGGTATTGGGATCACAGTTTTCCTGTGTGGTCCATTCCTTTGGATATGAGATGGATAACTATTCTCACCAGTGAGAGGTACAAATTCTTGAACAAGGTTTGATGTGGAACTGTCATTATCATCTCTGGTTAAAGTAGAACATTTGGCTTATTTTTGTGAAAGACACTAACTTGAACTTAGTCTTGTCATCGACATCCATAATCACACCAATAATTGGCTCCACTACAACAGCATGTATACTATGTGGCATTCGAACATTCAGATTCACCTTAGGCATGACGTTTACAATGGACTCCTATGCAAACCAGAATGAGAGTTATAGTAATTGAAATACTTTATTTCGGCGGTTTGCCCTAAAAGCATGCATAAAATATACATATTACAAAACAATACATTAATAAATATAGAATTATATATTACTAACATAAAAACAGTAAAAATTGGAATTCCCATAAAAGACAGCAAAGACTAAGCGATTTCTAGTCTTCTAAGGTGCTCCATTTCTTATATACCCTATATTGCTTGTCACAATATATTACTACAGCCATCTCTGTGAGGGTTTTGTTAGCTCCACATAATCAGCTTCTAAATCCTTAAAACCTTTTCAGCAATTAAAAAAATACCAGTGTAAAACATTTATGCCCCTCCTACACTACCACCAATGCTAATTCAGAGCATGGCTTCTATGTTAGCTATAGAACTAGCCCACTATCGATCCTCGTAAAGTGGCAGTGCAACAACGAGCCTATCAAGGACCTTACTTTACCAGAGTCCTTAAATGTCATGTGGAAATAACTCTCCCAGCCCCCTCGCATGCCCCTCCCGAGCCAGAGCCCTATCTCTTCTGATCCACACACCCAAGTGAAAATGGCTCACAGGATAGACTAAAGTCTTGTCTGTACTTGTCTTAAACAGGTGCCTCGCCACTCGATAATCCCCAATCCCCAGGGATAAGCAAACTGGCCTAAGCCACCGCCACCTGGAGGCTTGATGCCCAGGGCAGACAATAACAATATGATTGACCAGTTCGGGCTTAGATTTACACAGGGGGCATAAGACAAAGGGCCCATCTCCTCGCCACAAACTACAGAAAGCGTTTAAGGGCAAGCAGCGGTATCTAAATCGCGGATACAAACTTTTTGCCCTTGGTTGCATAACATAGTCCAGGAAATCTTCAAATTTGGGCACAACTTTGAATTTGAGATATATTTCTGTGAGATGACCCGAGTTAGCCCTATACTGTTGGCGCTCTTTAATATACTGCCAGTAAGCCACCTTAACTACCTGTTTGTCTTCACAGCGGATTTGGTCTGGCTGTTCCCAAAGTGCCAAAAGCTTCAACTTTTCAAACCATGCGAAGACAAAGCCCAGCCAAGGGACTTTCCGACCTAGGTCTAACCTTACCAAGTGTCTTAGACATGCACTATAAGTGGCCAACTCTGGGGTAGACCAAACCCGTACCCAATAGAGTAGGGGTTTTAGCTGTATTTGATCAATCACCCGATTAATACCCATATCATATCTTAAGGGTATAAGCGGGGTACTAGGTGGTACGGCCGCCAGCGCCCTAATAAAATTGTTTTCAGCTATCTCTATCCTATGTGAGTTAGCATACCCCCATATTTCTGCTCCATAGGTTGCTGCATTGAGAATCTTGGCTCGATAAGCCTCCAGAGCTGGTGAGATAGAGCAAGTGTTTGTGGCTCTGAAGAATCAAAGAATGGCGTTAGATCTATGTGCTAGTGTTAGGCACCACCCGTTGAATTGCCAAGTTCTTGATGATGGATGTTAAAGGGGTGGCCCAGCCTCCTTCTGGCTCTGACTGGTGTGGACGGGCCTGCCCTTGGCCCGGGTTTCACCCGGGTGTGGCCTGCGCTGCATTGTCCCCCTGGCACTTTTTAGCGCTGCTGGCGAGGTGATTAGGGGAAGCTGGTGCAGGGGATGGCCACCTCCTGGGGCCTAGAGCAGTCTGGGACTCGTAGTCCCCCCTTCCAATGTTCAGCGCGTCCCACGCTGTGTTGTCCCCCTGGCGCTTTTTATCACTTCTGGCGAGGTGATTAGGGTCAGCTGGTGCAGTGAGATGGCCGTCTTGTGGGGCCTAGAGCAATCTGGGACTCGTAGTCCCCCTTCCAATGTTCAGCACGAGAGTTATAGCACTCTACATTGTCCAATGCACAGTTTATTTTGTGACCATCACCTTTTTAGAAAGGACTGATTCCCGGTTGCTATGCCTGGACTAAGCATCCTAACAGTGTGGTTTCCTGGTCTAAGATTTGGACAGGAGTCATTGTTGGTTCACGTCCTTGACTGTGTAACCGTGCACCTTGAAAGCTTTATTCCACTTCACAATTAATTCACTCCCATAAATTTCAATCCTAACCTTTTCATACAAAATTTTTCAGGTCATTTATTAGCACGTAGTCCTTGTCATCCTGTTTCACCATTAAAGCAATACCTAAGAATCAGAGATTACCCTCTACAAATAGGTCACAAACATACAAAATCATGAAGACCTGGTACCATGTGCCAAATATGGCCACATAATACATATACAGCAAGATTAGGTGGGAGAAAGAAGTGGCCAAACTCTAGACTTTAACATGCAGGCTGCCAGGGGCGGCTGGTGTTCAAGGGCTAAGGGGCTGCACCCATAGCCTCTTCTGGCCTCTCTAGTGAAGCATATATTTAATTACATGATGAAAGTAAAACATTTTCTGCACAACATTTTCCGAGTGAAAGTTGTGCACTTTGAAAAGCCCCACTGCACCTGCGCCAGTATGTGGCTGAAAGCTGCACAGTAGGGCTGACAGGGCTTGCCCACGCAAAGCCCTCACGTTTTCTCAGAACGCAGTGACGACCCTGGCTTATCTCCTCCTCCACCAGAAGCCCTGATAGTAAACAGCATGGAGCATTTTTTGTTCAGCCTGGGTTTCTGAAAACTTCATGTCACTCCAATATTATTATCCACCCTTTCCTATTTACTCAAATGGTGGGATGTGATCAGAAGGGTCTACGTACCAGAGGTCACATTTTATTAAAGAATGTGGCATTGCGCAAAGAAAATCCCCTTTTCCTGCATTACAAGCAGTCTGTGGCAGAGAAACTGAATAAATACAATAACTCCATCCAGGGCTCTCTGGGAGACAGGAGTGTGACCTGAAGACCTCAAGTCATAAATATGCCAAAGACAACCCTGCAGACAAGTAAGTTGGAGCTCTATCTTTTTTACAGTCAATAAGAAAAAAAATCTGTTCTCTCAGCTCTCCTCTCCTTTCACTGCCTCTGTAGGTGATTTCGTCTCTCAAAGGCAGTAATGGTTCCAGTAATTTATCATGGCTAGTTATGCTCGTTTTATTTCTTCTGCAGACTAATGACGTGATATGTCATATTAAACATGTAATCTGCAGCTCAAATAAACGTGTACCTTTTATCACTGAAACTGCTGGATACTGGATGGGTGAGGCAATATGTGTTTGTTTGAACGTGTTTGCAGGGCTTGGCTGAGTGGCTGAGAAAATGTGGGTGCCTGTGTATAAGAGTTGTGTAAATGGCAGTGGATAACAATGTGGATGAGTAAATGGGTAGGTGACCAAAGGCAGTGGGTGAGTAGTTGAATGGAAATACGTAGGTAGTGAGGCTCTCTCACAAGGTACAATTCCGTCTTGTATTTGTGCCCCACCACTGCAGGCTGCATCATTCGTGGCTAATGTTTTTTGATGCAGACCCAGGTCAGTCAAACGTTTCACATATTTTCAACATTAGAAACTGGTTGCAGAATGAAAGTAGTCTGACTAACTTTGAGGCCACCGATATTACTGATAATATGGACTGTGTTTTTTTGTTGTTAAATAATCTTTCGAATACATTTTACGTGAGAACAGCACCATCGCAATCACCTTACAGCATTTACATATAGCTATTAACATCATTTGTGCCCCTCGAAGGTTCTCCACTCACCAGTATATCAAAGTCCATCTGGCACCTAGCTCTGGATCTGCATACCCCGTTTCCGAGGTGGCTATTCCCCCTCAATGCATGCCGGAGTTGTAAGTACCAAAGGAATTACATGTGTTTGAGGCCAAATTCTTCTTGGAGGTTAATGTAAAGTTTGATGTCTATGCTGTGTATCACGTGGCCCAAGGTGGTAACACCAAAGGGTGTCATGCATGTGGAACCCTGTAGTGATGCGCCCTTTGGTAGAGTTGTGCTGTGCCATAAAGGGGGTTTACAGTCTCAATCTCCCCTCCCATCCAATGTCTTAGAGCAGCCCTCCAAATTCGTACTGTGGCTTGTATCAGTGGGGGCTTGTTTGGGAGCGACTGAACAGGCAGCCATACTGTATATGTAGTCTTGCGTGCCCTAGATCCAATTATTTAGTATAAGGCGAGCAGGTCGACCCTCGATAGTCCTCCGTTAAAGGTGGATTTACAGCATTGGTAAAACGCTACTCATTGTGGTCCACCTCCCCAGATAAATGAATTCAGAGCCAATTGAAATACTGCTCTAGCCATTTTAGGGACGTCATTTTAGGGTAGTTTTGTATTGTATATAGTAAGTTGAGGAAGATCACCATTTTGATCAGCGCTACTCTCCCCGAGTGACAGCAGCAGTAGGGCCCCTCTGGCAAGGTCTCCCATATCAATGTTAGCAGGTATGTGAGAGTGTTTGCTTTCATCTGGGATTTCATAGCCCATATTTGTACCACCAAACACCGCAAGCCTGTGGCCACGTTTGTTAGCCAATGTCGCCCTGCCCACTTCTCAGTGAGTGCTGCTTGTTCCACCTTTGGCTGAGATCATGTGAAGTGTGACCCCTACCCCCCCCCCCCCGACCACCCCCTCTCCCTCCAGACTTGGACCCAGGGGATTTCAAGATGGAAGTGGTCTCAGGCAGAGGCAACTAGAAGGCCTGCCCTTATACAACACAAGAAGGGGCTCTCCAGTGGTCCCGTGGCTCCACCAAATGTTCTGGAAACATCACCTGCTGCCTCTGAAGGGCTGTGACATGGACACTTGAGTGGAATAACTGGTCCATTCAGCTTGTAGGCATACGTTTGGTGTTGTAGTACCTTTGGAGACCTGCCTGTAGCGGACTGCTGAGCCCAAAGTACCAATGGAACCTGTTCTCCCCACCTTTAGAACAATGAGCTCCTTGCTCTTACCTGGATTTTCCTGGGTGCCACACTGCCCCCAAAACGTATCACAAGGCTATTCAGAGCAAAGAGTGGGACTTCACAACCAGCCCAACCACAGGAAGACAAAACACAGTAGGAATTTAAAAAAAAAAAAAAAAAAAAAAAAAAAAAAAAAAGAGAATTGCTATATCATAACTAATCCACATGGACGTTCAGGTTTCATGCTATGTGCAGCCACAATTCACCAGGTGAGGTGCCGAAACAACAGGCAGAAGAGGGGCACCTAGACACTTCTAAACACATGTTTTTAAACACTGGGATCCTTCTTGTTGATGACTTCACAGAAGTCAGGTTTAGGAGGAACATAGGCTTCCAACTAGAGTCAACCTTGAAGGAGTTTAACGTCAAACCAGACTCTTATGTGGCTACACTCATGGTTAATAACCTTTCGACCAGCATAATCCTCACCTCTGGTTCTGACATAGAATGAAAAATTTTCTAGCTATCATAAAAGGAAAGTTTCAATTCTATTAAGGACACGAAGGTGAGGATTATCTCACCCAGACTACTATGGGACAGATTACATTTTTTCCACCTTGGAAGGACGCTTTTATTGCATAATTTTGCAATTGCAATTGCAATTGAAGTGGATCCAATTTGGCTGCAATTTACTAACTGGGGTTTTTCTTGCAATGTAATGAATCTTCCAACCTGGAGCATGGTACATGAAGGAGGAAGAACAGTAATAGACAAGTTAATTTAAATTACATTCCTTGTTGTGATTGGTCAGACGTTCTCATGCTTCTCCTCCACGGAAAGAGTTTTCAATGTTTATCTGTGACTGCTGGTTAATAAAAATGAAGACAGTAGCAGTATAATCCTCGCCTCTGTATGCTTAGAATTGAAACATATTGTTACGACAGCTAGGAAATTTGTAAATGACTTTCAGACCGAGACTTTTTTTTTTTTATTGTTTTGTACTCGGATGTCAAAGTGAAAGAAGCTGAGCGCTTTCACTTCCATTTGTGCTTGGGAGCAGCTCTCATCAGCACCCTAAACATATTTTGATGGGAAAGCATTGTTGGAAAGGGAAATATCTCTCCTTTCCAATGGTATGCCTCCCTCGTGGATGCCTGTTGGGGTCTGCAGGACGGCAATCCCCAGGTAAGGATCCACCTACTAGATACCGGGGGGAGAAGCCGCCACCCATCACTGCAGGCGAGGGGCCACCCCAACATTACGCCAGTGCTTCCCCCACACATAACAAAAACGATCTCCGCAGAGTAACATTTTTTAAAAAATCATGATCTCACAGGAATTTACTAATACAATAGATTGTGCCTTGCTCCCAGCACCTCTTTTTTAAATCCTGGGAATCTTAAATGAGCACAACAGTGATAAAACGAAAAAAGAGAGCAGAAGAGGGCCACAGAGAGTGCAGAGGAACAGGACAACAAACAGAGAAGAGAAAAAGGGCAAGAGATTCATCTCATATTTTAAAAATCCTCACAGTATGGAAGACCATGAAGCACATTTCTACAACCCTCTACAATCTTAGGACTGCCACACCACCTTTTTAGATCTAGGCCTTCATGAAATAATTCTCTTTTCTTTTCAGATTTTTCATCGCTTCACATTGGTTTGTGACTGATGTGTTTTTTTTTTTTTTGCTTTTTATACCTAGTCATCAGAACACTTGACTGGATGCATACTTTTTTAGGTTTCACCTCAATGTGACACCTAGATGCACACTAAGGATAAGCTTCACGTCAAGCTTCTTGAAGAGGGCTACATTGCATGTTGCTACATCACACCAAAAAACCTAAGAAAGCCTTAAATAGAACATTAGTGTAAATGTTACTGTGATACAGGCATGTTGGCCTTGGGCCTCTCAGCAGCTAGTGCTATGAGGGAACACACTGAAGATGTGAAACCTAATTATATTAACAAATGCCAGGAAGACTAGGCAAGTTGAAGGAATTTCTGAATTAGGCAACTTTATCTGCAACTCTCATATGTAGTTGTATGAAATTCCACAGGAAGGAGCATGAACATGAAGACTTCCAACATCAAATCTTTTATATCTAATTGGTCTGGTAGTCAGGTTACATCTGATGGCAGACCCGAGGTTTATGGTAGGTAGGCAGGTAGGAAACAAATAGCTTTGTAATGTAATTCATTGGCCAACCATAGAGCAGGCTACATGGTTATGTATTCCGGAGTTCTGAGACGGATGAGTGAGGAAGACCTTATATATATATATACTATTTCAGTTTTCTAGGTGAGGCATGACCAATGCAAGAATTAGTAAGAGTAGGCAACATCAAAACATATTTAGTAGGCAAAGATGGTTGAAGGTAAAGTTAGATACCATGTTAAGTTGGGAGGTGGGGCGGGGGTGTTAGAAAAGATACATGAAATGTCACCATTGAAGAGTGCTCTCAAAATGCAAGTTTTATTACCAGGGATTGTAGGAAACATTTATCTGCGTAAAAGTTCATTTCTTACCCAGGTTACTGCATGCTCTTTCTTACTTTTCTCTTTGGATTCTTAGAGAGGTATTAACATAAATCCTCTATTTAATTTAGAGGCAAACATGACAAAGAGCCAAAAAAATCAGTTACCATCAGGGGACAATGGGCTTCAACAGTCTCCAATATAGACAGATACATTTTAGCAACATAACATTACCTGGTACAGTATCAGCTTACTGTCTACTCTAATATGGTGGCAGTGGAGAGTTAGAATGCCTCCTCTCTCCCACCATTCTTTCCTTTGGCCTTCAAGTCTTCATACACAACTATTCTGACCCGAGTTATTGGCTGCCCGTGATGTGTTTAGAAATTGTGGAGTAAGGCATGAAGACATCAAAGTACTCTTTCCCACAGACTCAGGTTTCGGAAAGCAGATTTTTTGCCTGCTGACTCAGACCATTCCTTCGGGACATGGAAGGTGGGTAGATTGTCAATGCTTAGTCAACTACACTATAGTCTGAGAATGTCCAAAAATATTTTAACAAAGTAGTGTAAAATGTGGGGTCTCTGAAAGAAAATCAGGTTTAAATATGCACATTGATTACAAATTCTCTGCAGAAGGGTGGGTGTGACCTTTCACACAGTTGAAATGACTAACTCACTGGATACAGTGCTACTTAAGAACATTCTTATTTAATCATCTGGTAAAAGTGTCAGCCTCAAATAAGGTCAGTTATAACCAAAATGAATTCCAATTTGAAGTATGCGAAACACTGTGATTAAATATTTGGCGCAGGCTGCTTGCATCATGAAGATTTATACTAATTAAAGAAAGCGCATTCAATGTGCACTCAGAGTGGCATTAGATCCTTGAATAATTACATATGTTCCAATAAGAGTTCTTAGATATTCTGCTGGGTCTGTGACCGAACAGGCAAAATGTATCATTTGTGGAGCGGATGTTATCTGGTCCAAATATTTCAGAAGCAAAGCACTTCACACATGAAAGATGCAACATGCTTATCAGTTCTGCTTGGCATACAAGTCTACTAGGTGATGTGGAATATAAGGACGTTTTTTCTTTAGATCCAGCATGTGAATGCTGATCACAGACTACTTCTTGGCAGCTAAACTATATATTTTCCAGTTCATGAAATTGCACAAATATACTATCTGTAAATGTTTTGTGAAATAAAGCGTAGTCTTTTCTATCAGAAGTGTAGAAAACAATCTGCATTTCCAATCATAATGAAACATTTGTCAAAAAATGGGGCCCTTTTTGAGAATGCATAAGGTGGGGAATTGCCGACCCAGCACACATCAAAAATGCTTAGGCCTTCTTTATTGAGCTCACTTCTAGTTCAACTGGACATATCAAAGCAGATTTATGTTTGTGATATTTATAAACACAAACCTAGCCGAAAGGTGCAGGGTGCAAGGCAAAGACATAGTTGTGTTATTAGACAGCTAATTTCTAAGACTGAAAGTGGACTGCTGGTGCATCATGATGTAATGCTCTTTAAATAAGTGGGTCTTTCTCTTTCCCAAATAGGTGCAGGATTGGGACCATGCTAATGGATGAGGTGAAGCAATTGTAGGTCCTGGGTACATAGATGGACAAAGCCTGTTGCCTTACTTTTTCTTTTTTTATACTTCATCTCCAGTGTGATTGTGTCCTGGCTGCAGGTGTGCCGAGAGCAACTGGAGTGTGATTTCCTACCCACTGCCTACCCACTTTGAAGACATTAGTGACAGGCAATTTCCAAGACTCTCATGTTAAATGCCCTTCATGTTGGTGTGCTTCTTGCTCTGAGACTGTCCACTGGAGTAAAACATTATTTTCTTGTAAGGATATACTTATATCTTTTAACCTAAGCCTTTGATACGCTTTGCATAAATAAAGATAAAAAACAAATAGCAACTGAAAATAAAAACACACACCTTACCTAAACTAATGACAGCAATCTCTCCGGAAGAGGAATTGTGTGGCCCTATGAAGACCCCTGAAACAAGCAGGAGTGAATCATCCAAGTTGAACTGAGAGAACTGGGTGTAGCTCCAGTTATAAGGCTTCATGTTTGAGCTGTGTCGCAGAGAGACAGATTGGTCATTGTTCCAGATCTGGTTGACAGAAGCATAAGAAAATACCATTAAAATACTTGTAAATTCTTAAATAGGACCAGTGTGAGTACTAAATAGAACTCTTTTGCCCTCTCTTTCTTTGGTACCATACTACCTATCTAGCATAGACTAAATCAGTGACACTGAAAGTCTACCTCTGAAGGACTATAGCTGTTAAACAATTCAAAGAGTACCCAGGGAGTCAGGGCCAGAAAGAGAAGTAGGATTTCCATTTCATTGCAAAGCTGGTCATTACCTTGTGATTGAAGAAGGTTGCCATTATCTCGCTATCCAGTGGATGGCAAAACAAGGTTACCACTACCCAAGTGCACAGATCAAGTAGCTTGACCACATAAGAACTACGGGAAAGGTGATTGGGTGTAATTCCTCTGGCTACTGATAAATCTCTTATACTAGCCAGGCTTTCTTTGCTCTCCATTTGATATATGTAAAATAAGTGTTCATCTAACAATGACCAAGATCAGACATTCTATATGGCCATTTGTCCCATCCCTTTCCTAATTAATCTTTTCATTTTTTCCCAATGTGTTGGGTAATATTTACCTTCATCTTAATGAGTGGCAGCAGGGGTGTTTAAGATTAGTTGCTTGACAAGGGAACAGAGATACTCACTGATGTACTAAAAAGCAGCTGATGTGTCAACTTGCTCTTGTACATAAGGACGTGCACGGAACTGCAGCTGTTTTCTTAATCATTTTCCGATGTCTACTTTTGCAAATCATGCAAGAATTGGTCCCCACATACCAAAGCAACTGTGACATGACAAATGGAAGCCTGCACTGAGCCTCACCATCACCTGCCTGTAACCTTATCTTCTCTTATAGGTTCCAACAACGGATCTGTGATGGTTCTTTTCTGTAAATGTACCAGGTTGGCAATGGGTTTTATGTATAAATATGCATCATTTTCAAACTGCACAGGAGGAAATCGCAGACAAAGCCTACTAGGTTACATGAAGATGAAATGTTGGGCAAGGCCTCATTCACGAAATAACACTGGAAAAGGTGAGAGGTGCGGAAACAGAAAGGGGAAGACTTCAGGCTATGTTGGCAATTCCCAGTTTGTAATCAATGGTTTGAAACAAGTTTAGATGGTTATTCATTTAAGTGTAAGCTAGGGTGGATGCATCCTCCTCCATACCTGGCTGAAGGTTACCTGTAAGAAGGTGCTCTTCAAGTATTCTACATCTTTTCAGCATCGTTATATGTTAAAACTTACAATTATTAGCTTCTGCTCACCGTTAACATTTAGATTTCACACACATTTGAGATAAACTGTAACATTTGTTGCAGATATGGTAAGGCCTCTTTCGCTTTACTCCTAACAATAGTTGGTTCAGAGGGCTATACTTACCTTGACAGTGCAGTCCTTTGAGCAGGATGCAAAAAGGAGCCCATTGTGTGCAAAGCTAAGGTGGAGCACCTGATCGCTGTGCTCTGTCAAAGTTTGGATTTTAACACATGGGATGGTATCATAGAGCCGTTGGAACTCCTCGTACCAGGACGCAGCAGCTGAAAGACAACAGTGCGCATACAGTAAAACAACCACATGACAAATTTTAAACATCAAACAATCAAAAAAGGGAATTGCGCACATTTCAAATGGAACGGAATGTAACAGTGAAAGGACCGTATTCCAGCATTAAATGTGATGTATCAGGCACTATATTTAACATAAAATAATCCTCACTTAAATAGTCCAGTCTTTCTGATTTCAGAAAGAAATAATAGCATCCTATACTAACCCACCCAAACAGGTTCCAATAGGTAAAGTAGACTAAATTATTATTTTGAAAAAGATCATAAACAAGATTTCATGCAACTAAAGAAAAAGGCAAGATTATCCCTTCATTTGAAAATAAATAGATACATGAAACTAGCGAGAAAAAGATTTAGTCTTCCTTCATCACACTAGTATTACTATTGCAAAGTTTAAAGACCTAACAATATGAAATCTATGCCAGGAACTGGAAAGAACTAAGGGACATTAAAATTAAATCAGGACCACAAGTCTTTGATGCGAGAGAAAAATCCCATGGCCACACCCAGCACTATGGGGGTTATTACAACTTTGGAGGAGGTGTTAATCCGTCCCAAAAGTGACGGTAAAGTGACGGATTTACCACCAGCCGTATTACGAGTCCATTATATCCTATGGAACTCGTAATACGGCTGGTGGTATATCCGTCACATTTGGGACGGATTAACACCTCCTCCAAAGTTGTAATAACCCCCCATGTCTTGAGCATTGTGTGTAGGTACGTCTCTCCTCCAGGAGGCCATGTACAGAGTGTAGGAAGAGTTTGTTGCGGCGGAGCTAATTATTATTTACTGTTCAGCTGGCACAAATCAAGCTAGTTCAGTTTCCAACTCCTTTAAAGTACTCTAAGAATCACATAACCAAATTGTCCATAGATGGTGTCTTAGGACAGCTGTAGGCCTCAACCTTAAAAATATGCGTTAAATTGGAGCAGTTTAGTTTGGAGTTGTAAACTCAAGCACTTGATCTGTAAATGAACTTTGAGTTGTTCTTTATATTCATGATTCAAATATTGACCACACTCCTCACTAAACACTTTATTAAAAACTGGAATTTTACATTACATGCATTATACTTACACTCCGACGAGGCAGAAATCATTCTTGATTCGGCATACATTATTTCCTTATGCCTACTAGTCTGATTAATGGAACCTACAGAAAAGAAGGCTAGGTTTTCTCTCCACAGGCAAAATTCTATAATTCTAGTAAGTGAGAAGACAGCTACTCCACTCCTAATGATCACAGGGCCTGCTTTTTCCTGTGGCTGGCTTGTACCAGTGTGAGTGCTATAGGGTGGGTCCTAAGGAGTGGCTGAGTGCAAAGTTGCTGGGTGGTGGAGGGTTGCTGTTACCAGAGTAAAACAACCTCTGGTGTCATGTTATATAGTCTCCTTCCAATATACAATCAAAGGAACAAAACAGCTTACGCTAGCAATACTGTCTCATGTGGGAGGGCTGCCTCCGACAGAAATACATTCTGGAGAGGGCTGGTTAGGGATTTTCGCTTCATCACTGGTTCCAGCTGCGCTTCTAGTGCATACGTTTCCGGGGTGGTATTTTTCCTAGGAAACCTCTACCACATTTGTAGAAATCAAGAGTAGAATGTCAGTGGTCTCAGAGCTCATTGCATTGACACTGTGCTAGGCACCATGTACAAAAAACAACATACAAAAAAACAGGAAACAATAGCAAAAAGGTTTGTGAGATGGTCCACAATGCCTGATCAAGGAAGGGGGCACAGCTACAGAGAGAATTAGGCATTAAGTGACAAATTTACTATATGAAAATAAATACAAAAAATATATTTTTTAATCTACACATGACAAAATGGAGCTAGAATAGGTTACGAATACCCAAAATAACCTATTAAAAATGTCTGACATCCATTCTTCCCCTACGTGGAGATCACCAAGCTATCCAAAGAGTTGTTCACCTTATTTGTTGAGAAGGTACAAACTGTCTCACACACCAACTGAAAACACAGGACAGTGGCAACACAATCCAGAAATCTACGGTCACTCAGAGAGATCTCCCTTGTGAATTTCCTAAAACCACTGCCAAAACCAGGCTTCTCCATCCCCATTTCACAAAACTCACCCGTCATGTTTCTTAAGAGAACAGCTCACACACACACACACACACACAACTGGATATACATAATTAACACCTCAGGGTCCCAAGAAACACTCCCACACTGGCCGGAAAGGCCAGATCTCACTACTATTAGAGGAACCTGGGGCAGCTGCAGAGGATCTGAATAATTTCTGCTAAGTCTGCCATCTTTGTTAAAGACTTAAAGAGCTGTGTGGAGCTCAAACTTATAGATAGACAGAGGAACACAACATCCTAAATAGGATCCGACCGGGCTTCTGTGGAGGACGCAGCACCGAAACTGTGACTCCAACACAAATATCAAACAAATAGGTCAGTTTTTGTTCTTTTGTTGGTCTAAGGTAGCCTGCTTCTCAAAGAGATTGCAGAACTGCATCTTGCACCTGTTAGATCAGACCTATACACAGCTGTTGAGCTGACCAAAAGCTTGAAAAATCTGACCACAACTCAACAGTTCTGAGATTGGTTAAATTGTTTTTTCTGCAGAGGTAAAGAATATTGTCAAGAAAAGTATAATTTATACTTCACTATACTCTGGACTACCATAACTAACTTTCTCAGAAAACAGTAATCTCAGGCAGCCAATGCCCATTGGAGCTCCAACTTATTTCTTGCAAATATCACCCTATGATGACAAACAATCCTTCTCAGTAATTACAACAAAGGAACTGAACTCTGTTCCACCACTCATTAGCAAAACATCATCTCACACAACATTAAAAAGGTTGAAAAGTACTGTTGTTTCAATGTCACTACCACCTATCAATTTTCCAAGATCAGAACAAGCGATATCTGAAACTTAGACTCTCCCCGTGCTCGTCACTGCTGGTCTTACTATAAATACTGCACCACTGCAAATCTGTACACTCATTTTCTCTGCCTTTGTACGTTACAATACATATTTTACACCATGGTGCTCACCATAACTATAATCTATACTTTAACTACTCTTGTAAAAATGCTCAAATGTAACGCCCAAATGGGTTTTTTCTACCCTATTCAGGAAAGTTAATAAATAAAACTGACATTTTCCATATGAAGCACTTTTAAACAAGGAGCAGGTGGTCACACGCTAGAAAAATGGTAGTACAGAAAACTATTAGTGAACAAACCTGGGTGTCTTGGCACATCTCGCTCCAACCTGTAGTATCGGTAGAAGTGTTCTTTCCACAAGAACTCATCCCTTGAGACAGCATACCACTGCTGGCACACCAGGCCTGCTGCCAACACATCTTCATGATCTAAGTTCAGAAAGATCTGGTAGAGAATAGTATCTGGGAGACAGGGATAACCTCTAGCGTCCATCGTGTCATTCTGTCACCAGAGGCTCTATAAAAGACATGTGAAAAGAAATACAATGTTATTGGCACTGGTATTGCACAGAGTTTGCCTTTATTTTGGTCTTCAGAAGTCTTGGATAGCTGTCCATATGTTTCCACTGGAGACTATAGTTGGATCAGCTTGTGTTTAGTTCCAGGATTCTCTGTTAGTTTGTCTCTCATAACAGGGGCAATTGCTTATTCATTAAGTTGTAGGGTATAATTTTGGTGCTAGAGGGGTGCAGCTACAGGACTTTAGCCTAGGTCCTAGGTCAGTGGACATGCCCACTGCCTAGCAGATCGGTTTATTCTGAGTAAACAATTGCTAAATATGTGGCATGCCCTAGGCACAAAGGCTCCGTAATGAGACTGAAGTACAAAATTATGTGCTGAATTCACACTGGATGAGTGCATGTGGAACGTTTTATTTGTTAAAACATGTATTTTTTTAAGTTATTTTTATTGGCATTTAAGGCACATGAAAAAAGCAGTACCACTGCTTCAGAGAGTGAGGGGGAGGCAGGGAGAAATCGGGAGGAAGGACGGGGGTGGGTGGAAGGAAGGGAATACACTGTTTCACAAAGGTACAGGCTGTAATGACAGTAATAGGTCATACCCCATCCACGCAGCGCCCAAAATGATTAGTCTAGCAAAGTTTGCTCAACCCCAATATGACAAAGAAATGAGACATGTAAGAAAATGAGCTAATGAAAGCAGAGAACTAAAATGCATATAGCAAAAAATGTGAGAACAGAGCATCTGGCAGGATATCCGTAGCCAGCTAATGGAATGTTGGAGACCTAGAGGGAGAAGGGTTGTTTCCCAGGTTGGCCCTATTCGATGAAGATATGGAGGAGTCCCTTTGACGCAGAAAGGATAAAAAATAAAGGCTCCCAAATGTCTTTGGGGTGAGAGTGTATTGGCATTTGATCCCAAAAAGTGGATATCTGCTCCTGACAATATGTCACATCTCGTAACCATGCTGCGGCAGAGGGAGTGGGTTGACAGCCCCAGTGTATGGCCACTCTGTGTTTGGCCAGAAGATGCATTGCGGCGAGTCAGCAACTGGGTGCTGGTGCGTCCTTGACATTATCCAAGAGGCCAACAGAGGGAATTTGCGGCAGTGTGTGGCCAGTGATCGTATATATGGGGGAGAATACCCCCTCCCAATACCGTGCCACCTCCGGACACTCCCAAGTAATATGTACGAAGGTTGGCTGTGGCGAGGTGCGTCTCAGGCAGCAGGCTTCCGCCATTAGCCCCATTTCACACAGCTGTTGTGGGAAGTGGTACAGGCAATGTAGAGACCTGAAATGAATTCATCATAATCTGTAGTTGGGTGAGAGGGTTTCTGTCCGGCCACAGCAATATGACCACCGAGTGTCTGTGATAGAGGGATCTGTATCCACTTCCCAGACTTTGCGGACTGCTGGTGATGTGATCAGAAAGGAGGACTCCATGATACTGTACAAGTGGGTGACAAGCTTACACGGGGAGGGATTGGTAAGTATGTGTTCAACAGCCTGATGTTTTTGGAGGGGGGGCAGGGAAGGTGTTATGCAGTGCGCAGCAAGCAGCCCTAAGTTGGGGGGGGTGGCAGGGAAGGTGTTATGCAGTGCGCAGCAAGCAGCCCCAAGTTGGTGATTGAGCAGTGTCTAAAGTGCAGTGAGTATCTGGTTGCTGAGGTCTTAATGGTAGTATAAAATGGTCCTCCCGGTAGAAGTCGATAGCGCCCACGAGCCCACACTCTGGCGCCCGCGTCCATCAAAGGGAGCAACTAAGGGATGTGCCCTAGCGGTATGAAGGGTGCATAGAGGCAGGGGGACCTGGCGTGTTTCCTCATGCCATACTACGCTCAGCATAGGTACTCTACTGCATCTATCTCTGTCACTGATGCCTTGTAGGGCAGGTAGAGAACTGTGGTTAGGGGCCACGGTGTTGCGAGGTCAGCTTCTATGACCATGTGCGACCAAAACGGAGTAGAGTGTAGCCAGTAGTGTAGATACAGCTCATGAGTACACATTGCATATAGCAACAGGTCAGGTGCACCCAAACCTTTTGAACAAGTGGTAAAGTAAGGAGTTCCCACTTGATTCATGGCTGATTACCAGTCCAGGTCAGAGTTACGAGGTTAGATCGTAAAATATGCAAAAATTGGGCTGGGAGGGGGATGGGCAGGTTGAGGAAGAGATATAGGAATTTCAGTAGGATGACCATTTTTGCTATCGCTATCCCTACGGAAGACGAGCATCAGTAGGTGGGACCAGATTGGTATTGTATTCTCCAGCCACGAAATGGTACAGTCGTAATTAGCCGTCCAGAGCTAATGTGGATTTCAACTGAGCCAAAAACCCAAGTATCGGATTAGTTTGGAAGCCCACTTCGAATGCTTGATGGCGTCTAATAAGGCAGCCACCTCTGAGATCTGGGGGTGCCTAACAGGAAAGATGGTACAGATGTTGTGGGATATAGAGCCACCAGGAATTAATGCGGACTGATCAGGCCTCACAATCTTGGGTAGTAAGGGAAGAAGGAGATTTGCAAGGATTTTAGCAAAGATCTTATTATCTATGTTGATCATGGAAAGCAGTCGGCAGGGCTTGCAATGAGATGCAGCTTTGTCTAGTTTAAGGAGCATCACTATAACATCCTCCCTAAGAGACAGGGGTAAGAAGCCTTTTGTCAAGGGATTCCGCAAACACTGCCAGTATAAGAGGAGTGAGAATGGATGCAAATTATTTGTAAAAATCTGTGGTTATGCCGTCAAGGCAGGGTGCTTTATTGCAGAGAAGACTATGAAAAACCTGTATAAACTCTTCTGATGTGATTGGGGGGGGGGGGGAGGGTGTCAAGATAGCCTCGATGGGCCACTGTGGCTGCAATTTTAGAGCAAAAATATTCAAATTCAAGGGCTTGAATATCCCCTTCCAGTTGGGCAAGTCTCCCTTGTATAGCCTTCAGGATTACCAACTGTTTTGAAATATATATGCCACGGATTACTACTTTGAAGGCTTCCCAAAGAATGGACGGAGAGCTAACAGAACCCTTGTTAAGTGCCAAGTACTCCGAAATCTCTTTACAGACCTCCTCTCGGAATGCAGCATCACACAATATCTGGGGAGGAGGTCGCCAAGTAAAGGTGTGATGGAACGAGTGAGTGATCAGTAGCTCCAGCAGGACAGGAGTATGATCAGACAGGGTGTGGGGAAGGTGTGTTATCCTTGTTTCCCAAGTCTGGACATCTTGGAAAATCAGCCAGTAGTCTTTCCTGGACCATGCGTTGCGGAAAGCTGTCACAAAGGTGCCCTTCTGTGTGGGTGATGTGTGTCTCGCCAGATATCTTGTAGGTAGTTGTCTTGGATGACCGTGTTGGCTGACAGTGCTGCATTCGAATGTGGTCGTCTAGATGATCCCAATCGGTCCAGCCGATCATCTAATATTACAATAAAGTCACCTCTCCACAGTAATGCCCTAGGGCAAGGCTAGTTATTAATCTTCCGATCTCCGAAAAGAACTTGGGATCATCAGAGTTGGGGCCATAGACGGCAGCCAGAATGACAAATTGGCTGTGAAGGGTACCAGCGAGTAGAACACATCGGCTGTTGTGATCACAGAATGTGTGTTTCAGTTGCCACTGTAGGCCCTTACACAGTAGTATAGCTTCACCCCGGGCATTATCGGAATAGAGTGAAGTGTAAGACTCCCTGCTCCATCGTGCAGATAACCCTGGTACAGAGTTAGATGTAGCTCTTGAAGGAAGCAAACATCTACATAATGTCTGGTGACATATGCGTGAACTAAGCGTGTTTTTCTAAGTTCACTGAGCCCGCGAATATGCGAAGTGAAGCATGTGGTGGTGCCCATGTCATCTTAGGAAAGGAGCGCAGGGGAAGTGCAGCAGAGTGCCCTTGTGTGACCCATATGTAGGGGGACAGATATAGGCTGAGTGACCGTGTCAGGCAACTGTGCGGGGAAAAAAAGCAACAACAAACTGCAGAGATAACCAACAACCCTATCCCACCTGCCTTCCACCCCAACCCAATAACTACCCAGCCCCTAGCATTCAAACAGGGAAACATCTGTGGAGGCAGAGGACAGCCAGGCAAACGACCCAGCCAAAGTCTGGCAGGGTGGCCGAAGGGGCATCAAAAGCCCTGGGGTCAGTTATTGAGCTCATAGGGACTGATGCATAACTTTGAGGGCGCGGCCACCACATAGGGGAGCCTATTGACAGCCGCAATCTGCGATAAAGGTGATCAGGGACCCAACATCGACATTTTGGTCGCATCTGAGCCACAGGTGTAGCCCCTGAGCCAGCGCCAGGGGGCGGTCAATGAATCGTTGTCACTGAGGGAACTGTCGTCGCAGTCTCACGGCGAGCCCCTGGGCAGCGACCTCTTTGCAGTGATATGCATGGCGAATTTCACAGTGGATTTGGTATCAGTAAAGAAGAGGGACTTCCCCTCATGGAAGATGCACTATTTAGATGGATACAGGGAGGCATACGGGATATCCGTTTTTTGAAGGAGTCTCTTGGCTGGCAAGAATTCCCGTCTTGCGGCCTGAGTGAAATCTGGATAGACCAATATATCATTCCCTTGGTGGTTGATTGTCCGGTGCTCATGGGCCAACCACAACCCAGTGTCTCTGTCCCTGCAGTTTAATAGTCGTGCGACTATAGGACGGGCAGAAGTACCATTAGAGGGTCGCGGATCGAGTGAGTGGTGTGCCTGCTCAACTATGAAAACAGGATAAAGAGCGTCGATGATGATCTAGTCTGGTCTTGTGTTTATCTACTTGTTGTTTCATGCAGTCTAGGTGAGTAGTGAGGATGTCCAGCTTTGCATCAATGGCTTTGAGACTGTTCTTCACTCAACCAGGAGGCACTGGAGGGCGGCATCTGGCTGTGTCTCCCCCCCCCCCCCCCCCCCCCATTAAACCATTGAAAGAGTCTCCCAGCAAGGTTTCTTGGTCAGCTTGGCAAGTGTGCGCTTGCCCTCAAAGGTAATTTTTTTTTTTTTTTTATACACATCGTGCTGGCACATGGTGGTTGTGGGGGGAGGTAAGGCCCCAAGGCACTGATATAGGGGGGAGGTCAAGATGAAGAAGTCATGCACAGAGTCATATAGTAGTAGCAGAACAAGTGTGGTAAAGATGAACAGTGTTCATGGGAGTGACAATGTCAGTCTGGAGAATTGCCACAAGCTCCACCACTCCCTGCATGTTCACCTAACGCAGGGTGCACAAGGAGGCCCGGAGTCCCAGGGTCACCGCCCGGACAAGAGAAGCAAGTGGGTCAGAGGAATTGCCACCAATATCCTGCAGGAGTACACTGTGCAGCCGTAGGATGGTCTCTATTTTATCCTTACTGATCCAGAGCCAGGTAATTTTCATCCAGATATTTACATGACTGAGAAAATCAATGTGTGGCCAGCTGGCGAGCACTTCCAAATAATGAGATCATAAAACAGGTGTCATTCGTGTAGGACTGCAGGGTCTCTTTGTTGAATAGCAATTAGGATCAAATAGAGATAAGCATTATGATAAGATGAGCATTTGGTTAACATGGTGCAAAGTGATTGATACATTCCCAAATCAATGGTAGAGGTTATCAAAACAGAAAGGAACCACACCTGAGAGCCCCATTCACTACTCCCACTTTTTCAGGCCTTTGCAGAGCAGCAAATGGCTTACTGTGGTAAATGCTGCTCACAGACCAGCATAGCAGGACAGCTTTTATCAACTGAGCAGTAGACATTACAGTTTTATCAATAGTGCACTCTCCACCCCATGCGCTGGATCAAAAGGACAACTGTTTTGGGCAAGCTTTTAATAGCTACTGGAATGTGTAGTAGCTGTTTGGTAACGCCCTTTCCTTGATTCTTTGCTTAGAACCGACGGATCTCTGAAGGCCAGTATCCAAACTGGTATTTTGCAGCAGATCATATCAGATAGCTTTATTTTTGTTAAGGCATCCCCCACTTTTTTCCAGTCATAGGAATTAAATTCAAAAGGAGGGGGTGGCCCAATTCTAGAGGTTGGGCACAGGGGTGCAGGGTTTGGGGCTATTGGTAGGAGACAAGGGAAGCGTCCATTTATTAGACTATGTGATGCTTGCCATGATATTTGACAACTAGGCCTGAAAATCATTGGAAATTAGGTAACAAGTAGCAGCTTTGTCCTTTTGGGGAGTCAGTACCTTGAGGAGTTACTACCTCAATAAGTTCTCTATGAATATATGTATTACACAGTGGCAGTCATCACTGTGTACTTATATGTTAGGTCAGAATTTCCACACATATAGTGATTTTTGTTTTGCTAATAATTGTGGCTCCATTTGATAAATCTGCAAAGAACTTTACAAAAAACAAAAATCCAACCATCTTAGCTCCTTCCTGGAAAGTTTTTGTGCTGAATGGTCAAGTGAGGGGCCAGGAACAGGGGGCAAAACACTGATTTCTCAAGGTAATTCCCATAAGAAACTTCTCTCTGATACAGAAAAAAAAGGCTGAACGAAATTACACCATATTTGAAAAAAATGTATACATTGCTCAGAAAGCTCGCTTTTTGTGTCTTGGTTTATACCTGTTCAGCAGTTTGAGGAATTTGTGTTTAAAGAGGTGCTGGGGTGGGCATGAAGGGGCTAAATGTTAGGTCCCATGTGAGACCTGTAAATTGTAAAACAGAGCCCTTCAATTCGCCAAGGGAGATTTTTTTCACATTGGCCATTTTGGTATCACCGGAAATCAGTGGCAGTTGGCTGCAGGGCCAGGCCAGACATCAGGCCTTGCAGTCAATCAGTCATCCCCCTGCTACTTAGTGGGGGATTTGGCTGCATACAATGCTGTCTCTAGATGTCATTTTTAGAAGCGGGATTAAAAGGGTCACAGATAAACTTGGCAGGCAACCTACAATGGACAATAGTGATAAGTGTGCACATATATATATACATACACACACACATTTATTTATACTTTTTAAGAACCATAGAAACATTTCTATGGTCAGTGGAAGAGGCACAGTCTATGGAGTGTCTTGTGTCCAAATCGCTCCAGTTCTCCTCTGCAGCCTTTTTTTAGACATTTACATGATTTTTCTCCTCATATCTTTCTGAAATACTCAATCTGCATAGCTCACATCTCACCTTGTTCCTCTTCAGCGCTATCTTTCCACTCTTCCTGCACTTCCTTGCATCTCCTTCTGCAATACCTCCAGACACATAATGCACACACTCTCCTATATGCACTGCATTTTCTTTAACTTTCGTCTTGTCACCTTCACACACTTTTGCATACAATCACAATTACACTTGCCACATCTGACCATTACTCTGTGAGCTCTGTAGAGAGGCTAAGGAAGTAATTATTGTATATTCCAAACCCCTTTATGACCCACTGACATGCACTGAAAGAACTTCAAGATCCACACAGCCTGAACTTCAACCCTCTCAATCGTGGTCCACTCAAAACCGCAACCCACAAAGCTACACAGTTGTGACTCTTTTCACAGTATACATTAGATGTGACTAATATGTTGCATTTGGAAAACACACCATCCTAGAAAAAGCAAATATTCTTAAGTAATCCAAGAGTAAGTAAAATGTGAAGTGTAAACAGGAACAACATTACTGTTCCTAGCTTGTAAGGGCAGTGTCCATCCCTGGTGATGAGGCACAAGGACAAAGATGGTAAGGGGGTGGTGGTAAAGGGGGAATGTCCGTGGTGGGGAGCAGGACGCAGTGATACCATCAGCTGCATATGATCAAAAACCCAACATTTACTGAAAAAAGACAAGTTTAAAGTTAAGTTACGCAGTTCAAAACTATTGTTTAGAACCCAAAAAAACATTGTTATCATACAATCATTGTGACACCATCCTATAGGATTTGTGGACTTGAAGTAATTCAACACACTACACCAGTGGCCAATTTTGCAATTTTACAAGTATACCTTTGCGACTGAAAAGACACTTTCTGTCAAGACCCTTTAAGGTGAATAGAAAATTGGACACATGCAAAATGTATCCAAATTGTAAAACTACCCCACTTTTGACTAACACTTGCATTAAATGAGTGGAAGAAACAACTAGGCTCTAAACTCACTCGGCGATGGCTTTAAGTTTGGGGAGGAGTCCAAAATGGATTGCGAGGAAATCAAGTGAGTGGTTGAAAAACACAAGGGAAAAGTGAAGGACTACATGGACAGTAAGAAGGCAGAGTCGGCAAAATTGTTATTCGCAGTCAAGTTAAACACTGACGCGAGTTAAGGCACTTACTTGCAGTCTGACCTACAGTAGTTACAGAGGTATATAGGAACACAATAAGGGTCGCTAGAGGTAAAGTTTTGAATATATCCAAGGTCACAGTTTTAAGAGGGAATATTATTACGTTTGGCAAAAAGGTAACTAACATGATAGTGATAAGTTATTTAGGAGGTGATAATCTCTTTCATGACTCAGAAAAAGCAGGTGGGTGATGTCCCCTTTGGTACTTTGAGAAAGGAGAACGTGACATGGACTTCCAAGCTCGGCGTCTTTGTCTATCACTGTTAAAACTTGCACGGGTTCATGCAAAATGGGGTTGGCAGTGCAGCGCTGTTGGTAGTGTGACAAAGCTGTTGTTCAGAATTGTATGTTATGTTACCTATCTACTAATAAGAATGTGTCAAAAATCATTGTGCTACGGACAGGACTCCGACAGATAATACAGACACTGTTACTGCACATACTTCCCCTGCTAGAGAGAACAAAGGTGTTTGAAACGTCAGCTTGCATTTAATGTAGTCTTGAACAACCACAGAAAATTTAGTGCGTAAGCCATTTATATTAGGAGGGGGTGTCGTAAAAAAAAAAAAAAAAAAAAAAAAAGTGTAGCAGGAATTTCAATATGCATTTCGGATCATACACTTGTATTTTCTTGTTACACAAAATTGCTGTATGTGTAAGCAACAGACTGTAAATGCCCCTGTCCAGGTCTGGCTTAGAGCATGGAATACGGTTTTGTATGAGCACAGAAAACTTCACTGACTGCACGGAGTTTGAAACTGCTAAATGTGTTCTTTGAACTTTCAAGAATACGACAGAATGATAAGGGAGTGCTACTTCTTCACTCGGAAATTAGTGTGTATGGGTGTGGTGTGTGTACTGATAGAATATGTGCGCGCTTGCAAGCATTTGCTGGGTATTGTGTGCTTCTAAACTGAAAAAAATACTTCTTTCAAGCCCTCTCGGAAATTAACTATTTTTGTGTGTCAATGTACAACTTGATTTTCATAAAACATGTTGAATAGCTTTCGATAAATCATAAAAAACAAATCTCAAATAGGTTTATCAAAGTCTGGATTTAACAAACAACCTAAAGTCTGATAGTTTAGTTGTTCTAAAGTTTTTTGTGTCCAATGCTTGCACAAAAGGGTGTTACTTTATTGTTGTTAAATAGATCCACTAACATTTGTGGCTGGTAACTTCAACCTACTGGATAACAAAACCGGTTTGGGTTTTCAGACTGACCAAAAAATATTCAAACAATTGCTACTGAAATATATTATTTTGCCTCGAATATTGTACTTTTCAGTGGCTTCACTATCCAACCCCAAGAATAACACACAACAGGGTATTAGACTAACATGATATGGTGATGCTGTCATGTCTTTTAACTCTTTGCTTGTGGTCTCTTATGCTGAAGAGGTTTTTTTGCAATCTTATTTTGGTTGTGTTTGTACCAGACTGCGACTATCAAACGTGTCCAACCAACTGAATTATTTAATGGTCGAAAATAGCATGCATGCCTCTTACTCACTGCTTTCTGCCTGATCCTTCTGCCTTTATTCCTTCCTCCACTTCGCCTCCTGCTAACACACGACTTAAATTCTGCAATTTATTTTTTTACTTTCTATCAATGTGCGTGAAAATGTTTGCCATAATAAGTCTGATACCCCCTGGCAATGTTAGAATTGATCGATATTAGAAGAGAATCATTCATTCGTTTCTGAGAGCAGACAGACTTACCTAAACAAGGAAGAGCCTAAACATCATATTTAGTAACCTCTGTGCACACGCAGTTAAATGGGTGAAGTGCAACTGAAAACATGAGTATTGTGACGAAGTGTGGGATATTGTTTTTTGTGTCGCCCAGCGGAAAAATAAGTGAATTGAGCATAGAGTATAAGTAGCCACTGTGCAGAAAATACTTATAAATGTGGTAAATGTAGTAGGAAAGAACTAGGAGCATATGGTTTCTTATTTTATTCCATCTAATCTTTTATTTCTTGATGCATGGAGGGGCAAAGGTCTCAACCATATTTTTTTTTTTAATGTTTATGAGAGCCTGTGCCTCGAAGATCACCAGCAAACGTTACCCAAAGCTGCCCCTATAACCTCTAGAAATTCGTGCTTCCTACGATCTTTGCTGCAGTACCTACCGGAAGCAGCTGCTGCTGCACTGCAGCTGGGATGAAGTTTGGACAGTACGAAGAAACCAAGGGTACTGACGTTTGTGACGCTAGTCTCTTCAGCCCAGTTGACTGGCAAGAAGATAGCAGTGCTACTGTTAGAGCTGTCCACTGCCAATGCAAAGATAACATGCGCCTGTCGGAAACAAGGAAACAATGTTAATTGTTGCAAACATATTCGTTTTTTGTCGAGATCAGGTGCATTTGTTCTTGAGCCCGTCTGAATCTCAGTACGGTGCGCGTTCAGAGTTGCTGCACACCACGCTAGCGTTAGCTGTTTTGACGGTAAAAGGTAAACAAAACTTCCACGTTCAAAGTGGCCAAATGGCTGACGTTACCACAGTTCACAACATGTCAAAGTTGTAAAACGGGTCCTGTGACACTGAAATGCGTGTCCATCTTGACCCTCTTTGAATGGAGGCTAGACTATACAAAGTATGGTAGTTTACTAGTTATTTGCTTCATACAACATGGGAACGTACACTTTCTTTAGAACGTTTGAGCAACTTCCATCTTTTTATGCATTCTTATGACCGTCCTACATCTAAAGACAGAAAGGCGGAAGAATGCGCAGATAGGACTCTGAGCAATACCTGCTATCGCTCACTACAATGAGGGGTCCTGCTTCCCAGAGAGACACTATAAGGTCTGCGACAACCTCTAAGACATACCACAAACAACTTCATGTAGCAACAGCCAGCTCCATCATCGAGTTCCCAAAGCACAGAAAACCTAAGAGTAAGACTGAGTCCCTCAGGAACGAAGGTAACCCCACTTAATTACTACTTACTCTGGCCAGTAGTCAATTCAACCCAACATTCGTCGACTGTCATCGATCCTTATACGGAGGACATTATTCTGTATTTTTAGAACTTCCGGGTCGCATGATAGCCAATACCTAGGCTGCACATAACCAGGGATTCGTTAAAGACTGGCAGAGACTCCTACTTTGTACGAGGATCTACGATTGGAGCGTTGTCGACCTCCAGCCAATTATAGTGGGCTGCACAGTATTCCGAATTGTTGATTGGCTGTGGCGCCCGCACGTGCACCACGATGTGTAAACACTGTCTGACAGCTGAGGTGTCTTTAGCTGGGCTCTGGCTGTCAGGGCCGCGAAACGTAAAAAGGAGCTGGAGTCGGCTGTCAACGAGACAGCTTTGGATGTCGCGGTAACAGTCGATAGGTTCAAGTTTGGCCTTGTTGTTTCAACCACGGATTTAAAGAGGAGGAAGAAACCTCGATGTCGGGCAGCGGCAGCAGTGAAGGATCGGTGCAGTTGACTGACGTGCTTAGACTGAGTAATGGCGCGTCTCCCGTCATGGATGTGGTGTCCTCATATTATACATGGTGGAGACATCATTTCACGTAACTGAAGCATTTTGTGTTGGTGGCGGTTCTGAGACGTGCGCTGTCGAGCCTTACATTATAACCTTCAAGGTCTTCGAATCAGTGTGTCTTCGGAGTTGCAGTCTTTTCATTATTCCATAATTTACATTTCTTGGCCCGTCCCTTTTTTTTTGGAATCTGTTTTATGAGTTTCAAAACATATTAACTGCCGCCAACTACAGAAACGGGTTTGCTATACATCACAGTAAAATAGCATTGTCCAAAGATCTTTGTACATGACGTATAACTTTATTACCATATATTGCGTTACCCTAGTAACACCCAAAGTGGTGTTAGCCATAGACACCAATATCATTTGCTGGTTGACCCCCTAAGTAACAATTATATATGTATTAACATTTGTCATTGCAAACTTTCGTGGCACATAAGTGGACAGATTCAACATCTCACCTCTGGGGCTCCTTCCTGGCCCAAATCTGGCAAACCGATCCTTCTAACCTCTTAGTACGGTTAGTATCAGTCTAAAGCGTTCTTTCAAGTGGAGGACAATGAAAGGTTTCACTATGCCCTATTGTGGGAGTGTGATAAGACTGGTTGTGATTGGACCCTCCTGGGTAAGTAAGGGATAGCTATATATAATTCAATAGTCCGGCAGTCCGTTGGACTCTTCATGGTGGGCGGGTGTCATTTTTGGCCTTGAGTTTTGTCACTAGCGCGTCATAACCTGTGCTCATCTGGCCCCTGTCGCGAAGGGATCGAAGTGTGTGTCATTCTGTGCATACCCATTTTAGTGTCAGGTGGCGCCAGTTGGAGACTTCTGGAGGCATGGGTGCCTTCCATCTCATAGCAATTAATATTTTCTACATGATGAATGCCAGGTCAGCAAACCTGTGGATATGTGTTTGCTTTTTGGGTCTAGGGCGAATTCCCATAAGGCAGGACTCTGGGGTGGAGGTGAATGTTTGGTCCTTAATGTCAGAGATATCTGCCACTATTACCTGCATTCCTTAAGTAGCGAGGTGCATTCCCATACCATATGGTAGAACCCAACCACAGGGAACCCACAACAAGAACAGCTAGTGTTCGAATCAGGGTACATTCATTGGATACGGTATGGGAATAAATATGTCTGGTGAACAAAATTGAACATGTGTAACAAAATCTAGGGTTACGGGATACCCTCTTTACCTGTTGGAGAGCTTCCACCCACATTTTGGGTGTCAAGGGCTGTGGGAGATTTGTATTCCATCTATTAAGTGCCGCATCTGGCTGCTTGTCTTTGTTTCCAGATAATGCTCTATACAGAGTAGTTACCTTTTTCGAGCCGATGCCTGTCAATAATGTGTGAAGGGCGGGAGAGCGCCGAGATTCCCTATCCCCCTGTCCCCAGGCTGCTCTGATTAAATGGAAGTTAGCATGATAAGTGAGGAAATGTCCTGGGCCCAGGGAGGTAAGTTCCATAAAGGTTAAAATTACATTAAGGCGCCATCTTCGAAGTAGTCTCCTACCGCCTTCATCCCGCCTCTATCCAGGAAGTAATGGAATGTGATTTAGGCAAATGTGTACCACCCGGCATTTGTCCAGTCGGGATTAGGGGTGAGTATGGGGGGGAAAGGCATTCCGTCCTGTATATATAATCGCCAACTTGTATGAGAAGCTCTCAGTAGAATGTTGTCTCCTGTTTGCATTTCTGTACGTTCTGATAGCCAAGTGAATGGAGGGTATCTCCCAGGTATGTCCGCACCCATGCCGCTTCCGCGCTCTCAGGAGCACCCAACCAATTCACAGGCCACTGTAATTGAGATGCAGTATAGTAACGTTCAAAATTCATTGCACCCAGACACCCTCCCTGAAGTGGGCGCTGCAGGGTTGTAAGTGCCACTCATTGTCTATCTCAGCCCCATATGAGTCCTAGTAGTAAACTTTTCAGTTCACAAAAGAAACTCTTGGGAACGATTATGGGCAGTGCTGCAAAGTAGTATAATTACCTTGGTAGGATAGCATGTTGGCTGTCGCCACTCTGCCCAGGGGCGATATCGGTAACGAGCTCCAAAATTGGAGCGATCCTCTCATTGATTGAAGCGCACAACCCAAGTTACTGTCTCTCAAGGCATCAATCTTGTGATACACTTGAATGCCCAGTTATTTAAAGGAGTCAAAACACCAATCTAATCAATAGGTTGGAAGTGTGTCCCTAAGGGAAGCTGGCAGTTGAATTAGGGGGAAAAGGCAAGATTTGGACCAGTTAACCTCTTGGATATCAGTCCCCCTGTCTTCACCCTGGCAAGTGGTTTGGCATATAAGGTCTACACCCATCTCACAAATCCCTGTTGAAACCCCATATGCCTTAGTGTAGCAAATAAGAATTCCCAGCTTAAGGTGTCAAATGCCTTTTCTATATCTAGAGATATAGCTACTCTGTTGTATGTTATGGTTGGGGTGTCATGGAGAATGCATAATAGTCTCCGTATATTAAGGAATGTATTGTGGCCAGGTATGAAACTAGTTTGGTCTTCGTGAACCAAAGTATGAAGTAAGGGGGCAAGTCTATTTGCAAGAACCTTGCCTAGTATCTTACAGTCAGGTCGAGGAGAGATAATGGTCTGTAAGATCTCACGCTTTTGGGTTCACGGCCAGGTTTGGGTAGCACTACTATCAGCGCCTCTCGTTGCGAACCCAGGAGTTTCCCTCGGGTCCATGCCTCCTCAAACACAGACAGCAAGGGTTGGGTGAGATGTGATGAGTATGTGGCATACTACTCTATAGGTAGGGCGTCCGTGCCAGGTGTTTTATTGGAGGCTATTTGAGAGAAAGCCAGTTTGATTTCCTCCAATTGCAGGGGCTCCTCAAGTGCCTCCCTGTTAAGCGGGGAGAGCTTTGCGAGTGGTGCCCCATCTAGGAACTACTTCTGCTGTTGGGAGTCGTGCGCCAAGTGTGCCTGGTATAGCGTTGTGTAATAATTTCTGAAGGCATCATTAATGGCATCCTGGGAAAACACCATTGTGCTATCAGCTAGCCTGATCGTTACTATCGGGGTATGCTGTCGTGCTTCATGGACTAGCCATGCCAAACGTCTGCCAGACTGGTCACCCTCAGCATGAAGTCGAGTTAGGTGGTATTGATAATCATGATTTCGTAGGTGTAAATCTACCTCGTCTACCTTCACATATCACAAAGGCACTCAGATGGCACTCTACGGTTCACAATATCTATTCCCAGAGCTTGCATGTCCCTTTCCAGTGTGATGACTTCCCTGCGCAGTGCACAGCGTACTCCTCACGGGGCCGATTGGCAGTGGCCCCTTACTACTACCTAGTGAGCATCCCATTCCATGGCCCGCAAAGCAGGGGAGCCATGATTTAGCCTCAAGTAATGTGTAATACAGCTGGCTAATTCCTCTACGAATGGCGCGTCTGATATTGCCTTGTTTTGCAGTCGCCGTGTAGGTATTATGGAGCGCAGTTTACCCCACTGTATAGTGAGCAGCAGTGGGGAATGGTGTGCTATTGTGTGGCCTATTGAGGTGGTTCCCCAAATTAAATCTATCCTGGTGTGAAGGTCGTGTATTGGGGAGTAGAAGGAGTATTCTCTTTGTGTCAGATGGCCAATATGCCACATGTCATGTAGCCTGTTATCCTTAGCCCAGGATTCCAATTAATTAGAGGTTCTACTGCTTATTGCACCATCTAGGGGAGGGGAGGAACGGTCTGATTCCACATTGGGTTCACAATTGAAGTCACCGCCTCAAAGGCCAGGAGCTAGTGGGTCAGCAAGGAGGACAGTAATGACGGTCTTGTAGAATTCACCCTGAGCATAGTTGGGAGCATAAACCCCCACAATCGAAAGCGGTCTTCCATCCAGTAGACCCTCCAGTACAACATATCGTCCCCCGTGTCCACCCGCTGGGCATGCTGAACATAGGGTACCCCGGGTGCTATCCATATCATAACCCCCTGGCATATGCTGAGGAGGAGGTACTGTATATCTGACCTCGCCAACGCTTCCTCAGTTTCTGCAGTTCACTGTCCAATAAATGTATTTCCTGTAAGATAGCGAAGTGGGCATTATAACGTTTGAGGAATGAGTGAATTCGGTGTCTGTTGGCTGGTGTGGCCATGCCGCGCGCGTTCCATGATAAGACATTATAGCGCTGTGTATTATTTGTAATGTGGGTACCCATGATTTAATAATTTGATGTGTCCCACCGATGAGGCTATGTGCCTTCATATCTGTGTGAAATACATGTATGATCATTGCAATTGACTGTAGTGCAACCCTTCTGAACATACTTTGTGTGACTCCTCCTCTCTCCCAACAGTAACACTGAACCCCAGAACTGGTGGCGCACTGGCACAACTTTAAGTACCCCCACTACTGTCAAAAGAAAAAACATACAGCAGTCGTGGGTAAGGGCTGTCCTTGTGGAACCCATCCGGGGAGACGTGGCAGCTTCCATTGTGGGCTTGTGCCTCGGCTCAGTAAGAGGAGAAATGTTAGCCAAGACAAAGCCATCTCCAGCTCCTTCTGACTATTAGGACACATACAGTCCTGGCACGGGTGACTTTCTATTACCAGCATGAGTGCCTCATCCCGCTGCCAGTTCAGAGTGTGGGGTGTCGCAGCTGTTCCGTTGCAGACCCCCATTATCCAACATCTATTCAATTAAGAGCCCTTAACACGTGTCCCCACGAGTAGTGGACTCACCTTCCTGTTTGAGAGTTTCAGTTTGAGTAATTTAGGTACCATCCTTAGAGGTCGCCTGCCCTTTGGGGGGTGATGTCTGGGCACTTAATCATATCTAGGTGTGTTGATCTGGAGCTTCCTGTGTCTGAATCGATATATCTGAGGATTATCTTGCAGTGGCGCAAATGTTTTTTCATTGTGGAGAGCTGTGTCATGTAACGCCCTTACGTTTACGCCGCTGCTTGCGTTTTAGTAGGCTTAGCTTGAGGTCTTTTCCGGCGTCACTGATGGGTGGTAGGTGTCAGCCATTCCCCTTGATCCTCCTCTCCCGTTGGGGATTGGGCGATGCCTTTTGCGTGCATCCATGTCCAGGCATCTGCAGGCATGGGGAAGATGTGAGTTCTATCATCAACAGACACTCGAAGTTTGGCAGGGAACATCAGAGTGGACTTAATATTATGTTCCTGGAGGCGTTGTTTGATTTTTACATAGGCGTTTCGTTGGCGTTGCACCTCCGCCATAAAATCTGGGTAGGCCGTGATGGCAACCTCCTCGTAACGTTCAGGGCCTCGGTTCCGGAAGCACTGCAGTATTATGTCCCTGTCTCTGTAATTAAGAAAATGCGCTATAGCGGGCGGGGAGGCGACCCTGGGGGCGGCGGCCTTCCAGGAATCCTATGGGCCAGTTTTATGGAGAAACATTTTGGTAGTGTCCCTTTCAGTACTGTGTTTGTGAGCCAATGTTCTAGGAAAAGTTCTGCACTCTGACCATCCACTTTCTCCGGGAATCCCATGAATCGTACATTATTAATGCAAGATCTCCCATCAGCATCCTCTGCTCTTCGGTGTAGGGATTTCACTTTCGAGTCTAGTCGCTTCACATGGTCCTGCAGTTCCAAAACAGTGGGATCCAAGGAGTTTATGGTCGCCTCTATCTCCGTTACCCTATCTGATAAATTGCAGTGGTCGGCTCTGAGTAAATTAACATCTTGGGAAACAGAGTCTATTCTATTCTCTAGGGGCAGTTTGGTGTCCATTATGGTTTGCATCATTTTCTCGAATTGTACAGTGTGCGATTGTAGGGTGATCTCCAAGTGCTGTAGAGTCAGTGCGGCCATGGTCATCGACAACAGCATGGAGAGTCCCTCTTGATCACACTGTGACAATGGTCTGGCGGCCTTAGTTTTCCTCATCATGCCTTCCTATCAACTCCCGCTCGCAGTATGTGCACAGCAAGTCCTCGTCTATGGACCTGACTCTCAGGACTCAGCAGCAGCAGCGCTCCCCACGTGATACCCTTTGCCACTCTGATGTTTGTGTCAGGCTGTGCGACCTCAGTGATTCCCATTTACAGATTGTTCCTTGTCCGCCAGTGAGTCGCCTTCGAGCATGGGAAAAAGTTTGTGGCATGGCAAGGCTTATGCCACCAATGTGGGGTGCGACACTTGTAGGGGTATGATTCTCATTTGCCCCTCACGACGATCACCACTTAGAAGTGAGGGAAGGCGTCATACACTGTCTCAAGTTATTGTGGTGGGGAAGGTGGTATTGTTAAGACTCTGTCGTCCCATTTCTAGGGGGTGCTGTAAGGGGACTCTCGGTAGCCTGGGAATCACCTTGAACACTTATCTAGAGTCCCTTGCTGACTCCTGTTTGTTTCTCTTTTCGCCATGGTATACTTGTGGAGGTCTACAGTTGCTTCCTGGGACTGCATATCCCATAATGCACAGCCTTATAGTCAGGAAAGCCTGGATTCTGTTTTCCATTGTTTTCTTCTGGGAGAAGTCCAGTTGCTCCTTTTCACCGGATCCTCTCCTCCAGGACTTGCAAGTGTCTGAAACTACACAAACCTGAGACCTCTCCTGTGCAGCCCAGCTTGGAACTGCTTATAAGCAGCCATTTCCTCAAGATCCCAGTTGTGCATTGAAGTTTGATTCCTTTGTGTTACAGACCCCTTATCAGATGATGTTCCAGTTTTGTTCCTGTTCTGTTCCAGCTTGATCCTGTTTCCCTGCCCTGGTCCTGATTGTTCCAGCCAGAGTCTGCTCCCTATCTCTTAGCCTTGTACCTGTTTGTTTCTTCCAGAGCCTTCTCCCTGTTTCTCTGTTCTGCTCCTGCCTTGTTTCAGCCTGAACCTGCTCTCTGTTTCCCAGTCCTGTTTTCTTCTTATTCCTACTCACTATATTCCAGCCCTGTCCTTGCTTGTTACAGCTAGAGCCTGCTCTCTGTTTCCCAGTCCTATTTCTGTTTGTTCCAGCCAGAAGTTTGCGCCCTGTTTTCCAGTCCTATTCCTGCCTTTGCTTCAGCCTGAGCCTGTTCCAAGTTCCAGCTTCTGTCTCTAAGCTTGTCCCTTCTGTTTCTGTTTCCTCTCAGTATTTGTGTCTGGTAAGTGTTCTATCAGTCGTCACCAGTGTATAGGTGTCCTCCTTTGTACTGGGGTTGGCTTCTAGTTTCCAGGAGGCAATTCCAGCCCCCATCCTTGTCCAGTGTTATACGTTGTCTTTCGTGCCTAACAGTGACAGTGTGCTATTGCTGTTGTTCCAGGAATCGCCACTGTGTTTCCAGCTGGACCCACAAGAGCTTGTCGTGTGTATTTAAGTACTATCCTTGTTTGTGCTCTAGGATTCCAGAGACAGAATCACTTCTGCTGCCTCCTTTCTATGGGGCTGGCAGGGTGACTATCTGTAAGAGCAAACTGCACAGAGGCATTGACATTCCCTGTCACTGTGGGAGGGTCTGCGCCTTACTCTGTGTACAACCCCAGCATGTTTGTCCATTAGTAATCTGTTTCCTGTTTGTTCACACAAGGGTTTCTCTGCTTTTACTTTCCTGTGCCTGTCCATAGCTGTCCTTTCTGTGTATGCCTTTAGCTGCTCTTCTGCCCCAGTATACTACCTCTTTAGGATATTCTGTGACCTCAAGGGGTGTCCCCACCAGAGTCCTGATCAGATCCGCCCGAAACCGTCACAGGTATGCCTTCTGATAGCTTGTCCAAGGACAATAGCGCTGGGGTTGGGCTGCTCTCTCGTGTCCGGCATTAGATTCCGCACCCCCTCTTAGATGTGAGTGGGGGATATTATTATCCCCTCGCACTCCCAGCCTCACCACATAGCCTCCTCATCCCAGTGCCTGTCCTTTGGTCGGGTTCACAAACACATCGCGTAATGGCCGCCGAAATACCTCGCTTGGGGACAACGGTCTCAGAGGGGATACCAGGCTGATAACAGGATTTCAGATGAGGCGGCCGGACCGCTGTGCAGTCCCACCGCAAGCGGTATCACATCACAGGTGGGGGCTGGGCCAGCGCTGCCACAGCTCGATCAGACGCTCGGCGTCAGCCCAGATCGCGTTCCATGGGCCCCAGCACGGTCTCCAGTCCGCCGTCAGCTCTAGCGGCCCCGGTGCCGGAATGGACGTCCTGCAGCTCCGGACCGCTTCTGCTTGTCTTCCACTGCTGTGTGGATGTTTGTGGCAGTTGGATGGATGATGTCTGGAAGGATTTTTCTCGGACCTGAGGCGGAGATGTTCTCTAAGCATCCGACTTGGCCGCCATCTTGGCCACACACCCTCCTTGACCCGTTCCTTAATGCAATATTGAGTCCCTGCCTCACTGTGAATCCCCGCCCCCGTGACAGCTGAAGGAATGAGGGTGAGGAGGTAACTTCATAATCTATGCCAGGACCAGAAACGAGGATTATGTATTCTTCACTTTATTAAACAGCAGTTTGCAAAGAACCTGTTAAGAGAACAAAACATCACTACTGCATATCCCATGATGCTTTGGGAATGAGTGTCCATAACAACCACAGTCCAGTCCCAACACAGTCCATTGTATGTGTGTGACATCCCTTCCTGTTCCTCTTTCTTCACTGCTTGTCAGTTGTCATTGCTTTTTCTTAATTTTCACTTCATGAATTTAATGGTTCATTTATTATTGTTGATTTAATTGGTCAATTTTGATATGTTATTGGGTTTATAATCATATCCCTCACATGGTAATTTTTCCTGCCAGGTCATTTAGGAGGCGCTCATGCATGCCAGCAGTCCTGTCAGGTGCGTCATGGCCGATATAGCATCTTTTATCAGAGCTGCAATTCAGTTAGCACGCGCGTTTAGGGAACATTTTCGGAGGATTTCCTTTGGGGATATCTTCTCATTCCCCTGCCGATCCTCACATTGACACCACTACGGCGGTTGTTTTTATGGTCATTTTATTTCCCTATTCATAAGGCTCTAGTACCACTATGTGTCCAAAGCACAATATTACAACCATTTTTACACGGTTTGAGCACCTGCGAGGGAGCTATTTATATTTTTGTGGACAAAAATATATTATTGTTGGTGCTCTCACCCTCATTAAAAATGGTTCACTTCAGTGATTGTGACTATTCTTCCTTTCAGGATGCTGAAGAAGAATGGCCCTGCCAATACCTTCCTGCAGGGTTGGACCAAGCACTTTCCCAAGCAATATCTAGAGCACTACGAGACCAGGTAGATAAACTAACTTGTACTACCCTGGGGGTTTTCAGCAACCCTTCATCTTTAGAGGCAGGCCCAAGTACTAGTGTGAAAGGAGTAAAAGAGGACTATAAGTGTGACTCTGGGCACCTGGAAGGTTTTGATAAATTAACAGAAACCTTGCATAAGAGCGGGCGCATGCTTAAACATGCACCCTACTGCGAGGAAGATGAACCCGGAGAAAATTGCAATGCTGTCACTCCAAATTCAGACCACGATGGTGGGGTTCCCTTTAGAGGGAATGGTGATTCTGATGGACATATCTGATCCGATGGGGACGAAAGCTCGGGTAGACTTTGACACCAGGGGTCCAATTCCTCTGAATCTCTGGAATGGGACTCTGACCACTCAGACATGTTCGATCCCACTGGCATTTATCACCCTCACTCGTCCAAATGGACCCCAGACCCTAAAGTGACAGACTACGTAGTTAACAAAATTAGCCAACCTTTAGAGAAGGAATTCAGAGTGAGACTAGGGACAGAATGCCCCAGACCATCACTGCAAGGGAAAGTAACAGCCACACCCCATATAGATCCTAAGTTATGTGCATTTTTTAGTAAATAAATGAGGGACCCTAAAAAGAGCATAGACCTGTCTTGGAGGAATTGCCAGGACAAACTTCTGGATGTGGTTGGACCGGTTACACAGATTATCCAATTAGGGCAACATGTCCATTGAAATAGTGGTCCGTTGGGTGCAAAGGGTTGTTTGCTACGCAGCGTGAACTGTGTGCTAGTGGTTGAATGTAGGAGATCTCTTCTCATCAAAATAGACCCCAAGCTTGGAGAACTCACATCTTCTGAGGCAGGGGGCATTACCCAGGGTAATATTTTTGAAAAACCCTTTGTCAAGGAAGTAGGGAAGTTTGTGGCAACGTTCTCCGCCCTTGACAAGGCGCAGACTTCCATAAAACGATTTTTCCTGAAAAGGTTTTTGCAGAGACTGGACATGTTAGGGGCCGCCCCTCCAGCTGGTCATAAAACAAGACCCCTCAAGAAACCAATTCAAAAGAAACAACAGGTGGAATGATGGGAGACAAGGAACCTTCTGCCCCAGCAGAGGTTCAGGCAGAGGAAAGAACATACGGGCCGGCAGAGGAGGTGCTAACACACTAGATGGAAATTTCTGTAAGCAGTACCTTTCTTCCCCTTTAAAACCTAGGGGGAGACCTCTGAAGTATGCTCCCAACTAAGAGAAGATTACAGTTGACTAAGCGGTTCAAGGCTTTCACATCAAATTTTACAGATTTCTAGTTCAGAAATCTCAACCAAAACCTCTGGTCTTCTCAAAAGAAGAGATGAATCTCATATATTCAAAGGTGACATGTCTTCTACAAAAAAGGTACTATTTACAAGTTGGTACTTCACCCTCATGGGTTTTTGAACAACCTATTTCTCATTCAGAAGAAGGACAATGGCTTCAGGTCAGTCATAACCTTGAGAGAATCCCTGCAGAATCATCCTTCTTAGTTTGGAGGACAAGGGAGTGGGCATAAGGAGGGTGCAGCCACCCTCAGGGACAGTAGCCATTGGCTACTGCCCTCTGACCCCTAAAACACCCTTAAATCTAGGATTTAAGGGCCTCCTGAAACTGAGCTTGCCAGATTCCTGGCAACCTGACAAGAAGAAGGACTGCTAAGCTGAAACCCCCAGCAGAGAAGAAGGAAAACAACAACTGACTTTGCCCCATCCCTACCAGCCTGTCTCCTGCTTCAAAGAACCTGCACAAGAACAGCGACTCATCCAGTGGAACCAGCAACCTCTACCAAGCTCCAGAGGACTGCCCTGCACCCAAAAGGACCATCAACTCCTGTGGACAGCAGCCCTGTCCAAGAAGAAACAAATAACTAAGGACTCCAGCCTCACTCCGAATGCATGAGTCCTGAGCACTCTGCACACAAAGCCCTCGGCCCGTGTCCAGGTGGCCCAACCAGCTAGAGAGAGAGAATCCCAAGGCGAATCTGAGTAAGTGCCCACCCTGGGTTGACCTTTCCACCCCTCCATAACGATACCTGCTGAGGGAATCCCGAGGACCTCCCTGACCTCAAAAGCTCCGGACGAAGATATCCGACGCCTAAAGACACACTGCACCCGCAGCTCCCAGGCTTTGGAGAACCCAACCTCTGTTGCATCAAGGTTCAGCAGACAGCCCTCTTCCCTGTCCAGCCTGTGGTTTGCCCGAGACAACGTCCTGGACCTCGCCTGTAGCCTCTGAGTGACCCCCGGGGTCCCCTCATAGAGAATCATTGGAGACCCGACATCATGTTTGCACCCTGTACCCGGCTGCCCCAGCACCGCTGAGGGTGTATGTTTGGTGCCTACTTGCGGCTCCCCCAGTGCTCCTCTACCCCCCCGGGTCTGCCTTCCAAAGACGCGGGTACTTATCTGCCTGCAGATCTGAAACTGAGTGCCTCCAGTCTCCATCAGAGCCCATGTTAATTTTGCCTACACTTTGACCTCTGCACCCGGCCGGCCCCGTGTTGCTGGTGGTGGGTGTTTGGGGTCAACTTGAACCCCGACCTGTGGACTTCCTAACCCTGGGAGACTGGAATTGTAAGTCAAGTACTTACCTGTAAATCGTACTAACTTTTCTTCCCCCAGGAACTGTTTCTGAAATTTACTGTCAACTTTTAAAACAGATCATTGTCAATATTTCAATGTATAACTTGTCAATTCCAAACAAAGTGCTATTGATACATGTGTGAAATACAAAACTTCTGTAGCACTTACCTGCAACTTGAATCTTGTGGTTTCTGAAAATAAATTAAGAAAATATATTTTTGCTGTATAAAAACCATTGGTCTGGAGTTAAGTCATTGAGTGTGTGCTTCTTCTATTGTCTGTGTGTGTACAACAAATGCTTTGCACTACCCTCTAATAAGCCTAACTGATCGACCACACTACCACAAAAGAGAGCATTAGTATTATCTACTTTAGCCTGTGTTAAGCCTCTGGGGAAGCCCTAGACTCTGTGTACACTATGGCCTTCATTATGTCATTGGTGGTAAAAACCGCCTACCGCCGCAGTGACGGCCACCAAAAGACCGTCGCCGCGGCTACCAGCCATCCGCCGTATTATGACCACAGACGGATTTCTGCCAGAAGGATGGTGGAAATCCGGCTGTGGCCATGCCGGCGGATGGTGGTAAGGTGGCGCTGCTTCCAGCAGCAGCGCCACGCCGGTAGACCGCCGCCAGCCATATTATGACCCATGCTGGGAGCAGCGCCCCGTCTCCTGCAGGAGGACCCCCCCACAGGTAAGTGGGTGCTCCAACAGGGGAGGCGGGTGGGGGATGTGCGTGGGGGTGGGGGTGTGTGTGAATGTGAGTGCGTGGATGCGAGTGTATGTTCCATGTCGAATGTGTGAGCATGTATGGATGTGTGAGTGCGTGTATGTTGTGTTGTGTGAATGCATGTCTGCGTGTATGTATGTATGAAGGTGTGTGCGGATGTGTGTGTGAATGGATGTATCCATGCGTGGATGAATGGTGGTATGGGTGTGTGTATGCGTGTGTGCGTGTGTGAAGGGAGGGGCATGAATGAAGGGGGGGTTTGGAGAAGAAGGGGTGGGGGAGGAATCTTGGTTCGGGTTGGGGAAGACCACTATCAGTGACCGGGAAGGGATTCCCGATCACTGATAGCGCCTACCGCCATGGTTTTCCTGGCAGTAAGGAAGCTCGAAAACCATGGCGGTAGGTGGGGTCATTATCCTGCAGGGGGTACAGTGACGGATGCCGGGCTGGAGATTGATATCACCAGCCCAGTGGCTGTTACCGCTGTGGCGGTCAGTGTGGTACATTGGCAGTTTGGCTTCAGCTAAACCGCCAATGTCATAATATGGTGTAAAGTACCGCCAGCCTGTTGGCAGTACTTTCCACCATATTACTGCCGACCGCCAGGGTCAAAATGAGGGCTCATATCTCATTTTGATATAGTATATACACAGCCAGTTTCCTACACCTGTCTTTCCTCGTAATGAAAGCTTCAGGTTATTTCATTAAGATGCCTAATAACATGGCCTCCGTAAGTTACATAATTAAAGGTTAGCATAACTACATAATGACGTTCCCACCCTTTAGTGCTCCACAAAATATAGAGCACTGTTATGTGTTTTCAACTTACTTTGTCAATGATTTCCTGTCTTCCTCGCAAGCTTTCTTTGAGCTTGATACATAAATTCACAGGGTTGTGGAATTCCTATAGTCGTATGCCCAGGACATATTGTTTAAGGCCCAGAAAAACACGTTTTCATGTTTATTTTGTCTTCGGCACAAGTGGGCCCAGCTCTATGCAGCACAAGCCCCTTAACCGCTAGTTTACAGAGTAGGAAACTGCATTCAGTTGAGGGGCATTTGTGTCCATATGTTAATGCTGTTTCAACTTATATGTATGATTCATTAATGCAAAGCCTTTATTATTAGTGTGAGCGCTCTAAATAAACGTTCTAAGGTCACACTGCACCACTGACAGTGGTTTCAGTAAAAAAGTGTGTACACACACACATTTGAAATGTTTAGCAATATGAGGCTATGTATAATGGTCCCAGAATGCTATCTCAATAGATGCAAATCTTTGAATAAGGTTGTAAGCAATATTTATGATTCTTTACTTTCAAAATAAAATGTTCTGAATAAAATTAAAGTAGGTAAAAAACGGTTTGCTAAATTACTATGAACTTTTAGGTACAATTTCTTTGAAGCATCATTTAGTAAAATGTGATACTGCTTGCTAGTATTTTAAAGAAATATTCATAATGGAAAATCAGTGTAACCATGTTGAACAAGATTATGGGAAATATGAAAATAAACAAGCACTGGCAAAACCAAACTGATGGTAAATTGGTGGTCAGTCTTTTGATTTTGTCAATGTGAGTCTTGTTTTGACATGGCTTTTGTAACACTTTATTGTTGTGGGAGCTGCCAGGCACTCGTCATTGTATCAAACATTGGCAAAAAGCAACAAAAAAATGGTCTAAAAAAAGCACACATTGCTACAGTAGTTCCTGGCAGTGAACAAAACTACTTTGTGTGCCAATATGCTCTATGTGGAAGAGCAGCATGCTACAACTCACAGTAAAGCCAGCCAGTAGATGGATAGAGAGAGACGTAATATTATAGTAATAATAAAATGTTTTGTTTAATGCCATACCTAATTAGGGACCCAAGTCTTAAAGAAAGTCACAAAAGTGCACCCATGGTCTATGTCTTATCATTAGTGCCTTTCATGAATTCACAAGAATTTACAGAAGTAGACCAGGAAATCGTACTCCTAGAAACTATTTGTGAACTGTATTTTAGCACGAGTAAATATATATGGGTATACCAACCACTTTTTTCCCAACCCTGAAAGAACATCTACCTCTGCCCTTGTCAGGAGTAAATTTCCAACCTTTCTCAGTATGGGAAAAAAATAGAGAGGGGCTGGTGAACATCCTTAAAACATGCACGTTAATAGGTTTGCACAGACTCAAAGGCATTCCAGGTCTATAAATATTGCTTACTGCTTCCTCCAGCCCCAGTATGTAGACCTGCAGAAAGGTGGCAAACTAAGGAAATTGCTATAGTAGGACTTGGAATTTCTAGTATTTAAGCCCTACTACAGTATTAGCTCTGGCATAATCGCAGTGCTCTTACATAATGAGATTGCTGCTTTAATTTCTTCCTGCACTACATGGCACCAAAGGGACAGTATATTTTTTAAAGGACAAGTTGATTTTTGAAGCAACATGTCTCATGGACAAGTAAATATTTTGTTCAATTCCACATCCCTGAATTCATGGCATCATCATTTGAAAGCAGATAGAAGGCAGTGAAGGAACAGATACTCTCTTACTGGTAAAAACATATATTAGGGCCTTTGAAACCCAGTGTTGAAGATAATGAAAAAATAAAACAGCAAGAATGAGACCAAGTTCCAATAATGCCAGTTTCCTAGTTATCAAACAAGCTAATCAACTCTGATTACAGATACTACCGTTCTGGATTGTCATCAATAATATGGTGTTCCTTTACGCAATAATATGCTTTTTTTGAACTTACCCAGAGATGTTTTCAACTTGCTGACGAACAGCTTCAGAATAATCAGTTATCTAAAAATGTCATTCAGTTCCAATATTAGCACATACCCCTCAGCTGCAAGTACAAAGCCTGGGACAGTCATATTCTGCAAGGGGACTGTTCCCTGAGCAGTTACTTCAATATTAATACTTTCTAAAACATCCTTTTTGATGTTTGCCATCCCTCAAGTGGCCCTTCTAATCTTCTTTATTGAGAGGCCAATCCCATAGTTTGATAACAGGATTGTAAATACACAACAGTTTCTGAGATCTTTCTTTTGCTTCTTTATTGAAGACACAGAGGGGGTCATTATGACCCCGGCGGTGAGTGCTAATGTGGTGGCAATTCCGCCAAGAGGCTGGCAGTACATATGCCACATTATGAGAATGGCGGATTGGTAGCTTCCAACCTGCCACTTCTCCACTCATACCGCCAAGGAGGTATCAGCCGCCGGACCGGAGATGTCAATCTCCAGCTGGGCGGCCGGCATAGTACTGCCGGCGGCATTATGAGCCTGCCTACCACCATGGTTTTCGTGGCGTTAGCAACGCCATGAAAACCATGGGGGTAGGCCCTACCAGTGACAGGGAATTCCTTCACTGTCACCGGTAGGCGGCTCACCCACACCCCAACACGCACCTGACATCCAAACTCCCCCCACCCCCTGCGATCCTCACACCCTCCCACCCACTTTGATTGTGACACTCACCTCACCACCCCCCTTCGATCCTCACACTCATCTACCATACACGCACACACCTGCAGACACGCACCACGCATACACCCAGTCACTCACACTGGCATACAAGCATTCATACATGCATACTTCCAGACTTGCACACATTCTTACACACAATCACACAGACATGCAGACAAGCACTCACTTAACCACCCTTGCATGCATTCACTCACACGCATACAACCAAGCAGACAACACAACACACACAGATGCATTCACACACGCACTCAGACATTCATGCACACACTTAGACACACACACACACAAGATCCCCCAACCCCTCTCCTGACAGAAGCCTGACTTACCTTGGTCAAGAGGTCTTCCGGCAGGGAACAGGAAGGGGCGCTGCTACCGCCAGCAGTGCCCTGCCAACAGAACACCGCCAGGCCGTATCACTGGTCATGATACGGCTGGCGTCGTTCAACTGGTGTGGTGGTCCTGGTGGTAGCAGCGGCAGCTTACCACCATCCACCAGTATGATCACTGCCAGATTTCCGCCCTTCTTGTGGCGGAAGTCCGGCAGTGATCATAATATGGCGGACGGATGGTAGCCGCGCTGACGGTATGTCGGTGGCCGTCAACACAGCGGTAGGTGGTTTTTACCGCTGTTGTTATAATGAAGGCTAGAGTGTCTGATGACAAGTACTATATAGCCAGGATAGCAGGGGCCAGAAAGTGAGCACCCTGCCTCACTCCAGCATGCAGTCAGCCCCAACGCATCATGGTAAATGCAGTCAAAGTTTGTTTTTTATCCATAACGTAAACTGTAGTTTTTCACCTTAGTAGGTGCAGCAAGTGCTGTAAATCTCTGGACGCGTGTCTCTGGGTTTAGCCCTTCATCGGCAGAGTGCAGCATTGTCTGTGGGGTTTCTGGAAATTCTGCCAAAAGTCCTCTCAGGTTTATGTACCACTCACTGGCACGCAGGTGCTCAACTAGAGCTTTTCAGCTCGTTGGCTCAAGAAGCCTTCTTAAACAGGAAAACTAGAAAGGGAGCACCCTGCCTCACACTCCAGCGTGCAGTCAGCCCCAATGCATCATGGTAAATGCAGTCAAAGTTAGTTTTTTATCCATAAAGTAAACTGTCATTTTTCACCTTAGTAGGTGCAGCAAGTGCTGTAAATCTCTTGACACATGTTTCTAGGTTCAGCCTTTCATCAGCAGAGAGCAGTGTTGTCTGTTGGGTTTCTGGAAATACTGCCAAAAGTCCTCTCAGGTTTATGTACCACTCACTGGCACGCAGGTGCTCTACCAGAACTCACCAGCTCGTTGGCTCAAGGGAGCCTTCTTAAACAGGAAAACCAGAAAGGGAGCACCCTGCCTCACACTCCAGCATGCAGTCAGCCTCAATGCATCATGGTAAATGCAGTCAAAGTTATTTTTTTATCCATAAAATAAACTGTAGTTTTTCACCCTAGCAGGTACAGCAAGTGCGGTGCATCTCTGGACACGTGTTTCTGGGTTCAGCCCATCATCAGCAGAGAAAAGCTTTGTCTGTGGGGTTGCTGGAAATGCCGCCAAAAGTCCTCGCTGGTTTATGTACCACTCACTGGCACGCAGGTGCTCAACCGGAGCTCGTCAGCTCGTTGGCTCAAGGGAGCCTTCTTAAACAGGAAAACCAGAAAGGGAGCACCCTGCCTCACACTCCAGCATGCAATGGGGCTGACTGCATGCTGGAGTGTGAGGCAGGGTGCTCCCATCTGTTACGTAGGAGTGCTGATTGTGATGGCTTTGTAAATGATGCAGCTGGTTTTGAAGATGTTGCAGGCTGAAGAGGGGGAGTCAATGAAGATCCATCAGGGAGGGAGGCATGTGACCTTATTTCTTCATGCTCTGGATGAGACTTTCTGCAGCATGTAGGATGGCCAATGAGGTGCCAGCGTGGAGTCTGACACAAAAGCGCAAGGGCTTGAACAGCCGTTCTGAAGTTACCTTCTGGAAGAAATGGTTTTACTTTCTTTAGAAAAGAGAGCTGGTACCAGGCTGCCTTTATTTTTTAGAATCTGCTCCTTGATGGAGAGGCTGGCATCCAGAGTGAATCTAAGGGATTTGTCATTCAGTGAGAGTTGGGGTTCTAAGCCATCAAGGTTCAGGTCATTGAGCCAGATTTATACTGTATCTTGTCGCTCTTAGCAAATAATGAGTATTGTGTCTTGGTTGGGTTGAGCTTCAACTAGACACTGGACATCCAGGGCTGGATGATGTGTACACAGTGTTTGAAGAATTGAACATCTGAAGCAGAGAAGGGTTTCAAGTAGAGTTGTGTAGCATGAGAATACAGGTGAATCTTGATGCTGTTATCTATTAGTAGAGCATCAGTCCTCTCCATGTAAAGATTGACAATTGCAGGAAACCATTTGAAATTTGGTACAACTCCATATATGATAGGTATCATTTGTGACCTGCAGGTGCCTATGTTAACAAACTGTTAACATAGGCACCTTCAGTGTTGGTTGGAAAGATAGGAGGAGAACCAGTAAACCCCATTTGTGACTTGAGGGTGTTTATGAGTTGGGGATGGTTGATAAATCAGTTTCCTACCTCTAGGGATAATGGAGAATACTATCTCATTGCAGTCTCCTGGCCCAGCATATAATATCTCTTGGGAGCGCAACCATGCAATGAAGCAAACAATACAATCTGCTTGTTCTGAAGACAGCTTACCAAAGCAACTGAGAAATGAATTAGGTAGGGTGTTGCATACTACCTGAGTCACCAGTTGTAAGTCTGGATCATCGAAGGGGTTGCAGCATGATGGCTTCATTGTGATCCATTGACTGGCAGAAGACATCCCTGCCCGGTGGGAACCCCTCCTTCATAGTAAGTCATTCCTTTGCAGTGCACAGCATGGATTGGAAGGCAGTCTTATCACTTTACAGTGGGGGTGGTGATGAGGAACAATTGTAAAGAACTACGCCAAGTTGGCTTGCTCTGATAAATTTTAACCTGTACCCAGAAGCTAGGCATTGTATAGTGGCAAGCTTTAGTCAGACTAGTATAACCTGAGAATGAAAGCATTTGAGACATTGGGTAAGTCGCATTCAATAGTTTAGCACAACATAATCAGATAGGTGTATATGTAGCAAAGCAGGAGACACTGGAATAGTTGAAGGAAGTCTCCTGAATATTCCCTTTAATGTTTAATTGGTACTAAACTTAGTGCTGTAGTTATTGAAAGGACTTGTTGACATCAACGCTAAAGCATCTGACCATTTCAATCGTGTTCCTCTGCACAATTTCGATATTTTGCTTTTCAAGGTTCATTTAAAATACTCAACTTTTCTGAAGGATTCATGGAACCGTATATTGGACCTGGCCATTTTTGTAGGGTCATCCCCAAACTCTTTGCCTCCTTCCTCCTATTTTGTCTGACCTGTCTTTGTTGGCTTTAGGCTCTGGACACTTTACTTCTGCTAACCAGTGCTAAAGTGCATATGCTTTCTGTCTAAATTGTATTGGTGGTTGATTAACCATGATTGGCATATTCGATTTACTGGTAAGTCCCTAGTAAAATGCACTAGGTGTGCCAAGGGCCTGTAAATCAAATGCTACTAGTGGGCCTGCAGTACTGATTGTGCTTCCCACATGAGTAGCTCTGTAAACATGCCTTAGACCTGCCACTGCAGTGTATGTGTGGGCAGTTTGGAACTGCTAGTTCGGCCTGGCAAGTGCACCCACTTGCCAGGCCCAAACTGCTCCTTTTACTACATGTAGGTCACCCTTAAGGTAGGCCCAAGGCAGCTCCATAGGTAGGGTGCAGTGTATTGAAAAGGTAGGACATGTACTGGTGTGTTTTACATGTCCTGATAGTGAAATACTGTCAAATTTGTTTTTCACTATTGCAAGGCCTATTTAACATGGGGATTGCCTTTAAATATCGTTTAAGTGCAGTTTCCCATTAGGAGCACATGGAAATATGGAGTTTGGGATCTCAGAACTCACAATTTTCAAATACATCTTTTGGTAAAGTTGGTTTTTAGATTGTCTGTTTGAAAATGACACTTCTGGAAAGTGGGCATTTTCTTTCTTAACCATTCTGTGCCTCTACTTGGCTTCTGAATACACGTCTAGGTCAGACTGACAGTTGGGCTGTTCGTGAATTCACTTTCAATAGTGACACAAAGGGATCTAAGGTGTGCCCTGCATATCCTGATGAGTCTTCCTGACCTAAAGTGGGAGGGAGGAGCTGACACCTGCACTTTGAAAGGGATGTGCCTGCCCTCACACAATACAGTCTCCAACCCCCTCAAGAGCTGCTGGGGCAGGGCAAGTAAGAGGCAGGGTCTTGTGCACTACAAAGACTTTTCTTTGAAGTCTGCCTACTTCAATTCAGAAATGAATATTAGTATTGGACTGCTGACCCCCCAACTTTTGAACTTGATGGTTGAGGAGGACCTACCACTCTGCCTGTTGCTTTGCTGTGCTGGCCTGCTGCTTCTGCCTTGAGAGTGAAAGGACTGGATTTTGTTTTCTGAAATCCTGCTTGTGAAGGTTCTCCAAGGGCTTGGACTGAGCTTGCCACCTGTTCTGAAGTCTCAGGGACATCAAAGACTGCATCTGCCAGTGTCTAGGCTCTTCTGCTGAGAGTCCAGACTGTGTGGTACCAAATCCAGTCGCTGGGTCCTACGACTAGGCTGTATTTCTTTGCAGCTGAATCAGCAAAACATTCCCGTTGGACATTTTGTCGTGCAGTGATTGGTGGGCAGCACATTTTACTACAGCTACCTCTTTCGGGAGCTAGAATGTATAAAGCATGTTTTTTTCCATAGGTGTCATTTTTAATTGGTAGCCTTTTTAAAATGGTATATGTGCACATGTATACCAATTAAAAAATGCTTCATAGCCAGAGCTTATTGAAATCACATGTTTCACCAAAAGTACACTTTGATTCATTAAAGACAGTGACACTCTGGCTGTCAGCCAGAACTCCTGCTCTGTTAAAGGCAACAGACTCAGCTGCTTGGACAGAATGCACATGAAGAAGACACCTACTTCCACTACTTCAGTTTCAGTTTATGCACATAGCATAAACTGCCACGAAGTATCCATCACTATGTCTGACACAGGGCGCATCAACAAAATAAACAATATTACAAATTATTATCGGTATATTCCAGTTCAAACCAGGTCTTGAGGAGATGGGTAGTTCTTACTAACAATGGGGTTTATCTCAGGAGGCAGGATTTAACACAGGGCACGATAAAAGGCAAGAGTAATAAGTGAAGCGGACAGAAGTAACAATTCATACTCTCAATGCATGATTTTGACAAATGCTGTATTTTCATAGTGAACAGAAGGGCACCCACAGCAAATACAAGCAAAGAACCCAACACAATATTTTCAAACATTTCAACAAAGTGGGCAGCAGCCACCTGCACATGCGCACATAAACATGGCAGTACTACTGCAGCAACAATCCCCCCAAAGCAAGGGAATAAAATGTAAAGGCATTTTTTTGTCGCTGTGTTCTCATTAAAATATCCTGAAGTTTAAAGCTTTTTTCTTGACAATACAATACACAACTCTTGGAATAATTGGACATACCAAGAGCAGCAGCTGAGGATAGAGCTGGTTTTAAAATACAAAAGCATTGTCTGCTTTCTTATATCTTGACTAAGGCTCAGAAGTATAACCTTTTTTTGTGAAGCCCAAAGATGCTTTACAATATACTGAGCCCAAAATCCAATGGTGACATAAACAAATCCATTCCTAGGAGGGTGCACATATTGGTAACAGTGGTGGAATGTGGTGCATTCTGGCTAGCTTGAATGTGATTGGTGGACAGGGGAATCTGATATGCTTTGGTCCAAAGAACTGGATGAAACCTACAGGCCATCGACATATTGAATGATTACTGAACCACCGGTGAAGGTTAGGGAATTGCAATTTTTTTGGAGGGTTTGGGAGAAAATGGAGAGTGATTCTGTAGACCCTGGAGGAAGCCATGATCAAGATAACTATTGCTCATCAAATGTGAAAGCAAACAAGAAGTAGGTGTCAGGATCAACCACAATGAATTAGGGAGCTGTAGGTAGTATACGAGACAAAACATTTGCTGGATTCAGAATGACTTGGAATCTAGGCAACATATCACTATTTGACAGGTCTGGGGGCCTCATTACGAGTTTGGTGGTGGTGATGGTGAGACCACCAACCCGCCGTATTACGAGTCATGCGCGCCTATGGAGCAAAGACCACCACGGTTCCGCTGGCACCGCCAGGAAGCGCAGACCGCTGTTGTAATGAGGCAGCACAAACAGGCCGGCGGAGCCTGTGTTTCCGCCAGACACATTATGAGGTTGCACACTGCCAATGTGACCACGGCGGTCCAACCCCTACGTATCAGCAGGCGTAAACGGGGAGTATAAAGGGAGACACTCACCTGTAGGCAGCCTTACACATCCAGTGCCGTCATAGAGCCCATCACACATGTCCTGCCGCTGCTGCTGATCATCAAAGGTGCACAAAAATCACAAGTAAGTACACACACCTCCGTTCAACAGCAGATCGTTGCACCGTCATCCACATGATATGGGGGTCATGCTATGGGCATCAAGTACCTGTGTCATTGTGTCCTGGTTCAGAATCATTCACAAAGAAGGGCACACAGTCACAAAACACCCTCTTTGGGCAGGTCACTCAAACTGTACAACAACACTACACAAAAACACACGTCTGCTCATCTCAGGCATGGGGACAGTGAAGGGACAACATTGTGTACACAACACCAACAACACAGCAACATCACATCTACAATTACAACTGACACCCTCACATCACACACATGCAATGGACTGCTGTCACATTCAACGCACATATGTATGGATGTGGCATGAAACACAAACACCACTCCCATTAAACATAACCCACATTGCAACACAATGGAATGAACAATAATCAGAGAGACAAATATCCCAAGCTCACTATGCAAACAATACCTGCACAATAGGGATGGGGGCATCACGTGCACTGAGGGAATGATGCTGCACTAGGACAATCACACTTTGCACATGCCCCTTAAACAACATTTGCACAAGAACTGGCCCTACATATACCTCAGACACAAATAATACTAGAGTCAAGTGACATGCCTATCTGCACAATGTGGAAGTGCAAGTCAACAAAGCAAATACAACTCAAACTGCATGGAATATAAATCTACATGAGGTAGCTGCAAGATACACACAGATGAATGGACACATGCATAGTCAAATGCAAGCAAAGGTAGCCCAATTGAGCACACTCCATGTCTGCACAAACTGAGACTGCTGAAGAAAGCTTCATTACTCTGCTCTTGGGTTGAGTCTGCAAAATGTATTTGTGAAAACTCAGTGATCACAGAAGTCCGGCAGCAGTTCATTCCAGCAGTTGTCAAGGAGAAGAGCTCCCTGACGCTTAGCTGCAAACATTTAGAGCCATTATTGAAGATTCCAGAATCGAGTCACAAGATTAACTTTATGAAGAAGCTGCATAACAAGCAGAGAAACCGAGGAGTGAGTTTTCTTCAACAGTGTCTAAAAACAGAAGTCAGTGCTCCATTATTTCTAAATACACAGTATTTTTCGAAAATTCAAGATCCACGTGGCAAAAAAATAAAATCCAATCTTGCTGTAATATAAAAGTTTCCGGTTCCTACATTAATATATCCTACTTTGATGGTTACCATAAGTTACTTGGTTAAACGGTAGCGTAACTACATTTTAATACTTCCCAGGAATTACTGTTATCATTGCTTTCAGTAATTCCAGAGAGAAGATTACTTAGTTTTGGGGAGTGATGTACAGGAATCAATATTCCTGTGCTGACTCCTGCTTGTTTTTTCACAGTATTTCAATCTGCATGAAACACCACAATGTGTTATTTTGATGGGGCTGGTAACTGCTGTTCTCGTCCCATCCGCATTACCAGGGACACTCGTGATAATGTACTCGATGTGAATTTCTTCCTACTGAAAAAAAGAACAATGTTAACAGATGACAATGCATTTTTTGAAGCAGTTTTGCAAGGTTCAAAGGTGAGGCAGCAAAATGAAACACCCTCATGCCAGCAACATGATAATATATATAACTTTATAACTTCTAGGGCGCCTTGGCCTGTCGCTTTGTCAATCAATCAGTTTTTCTAAAGCACAACTACTCACCCGTGAGGGTCTCAAGGCACTGGGTGAGGGACTGGCCCTCATCCTAAGAGCCAAGTCTTGAGGTTCTTCCTGAGGATAGTGAGTGATGGGCTTTGTCTGAGGTGCATGGGCTGGTTGTTCCAGCTCTTAGCTGTGTGGTAGGTGAAAGACCTTCCTCTGGTGGTGGTTTTCCGTACACGTGGTATGGTGGCTAGTGACGGCTGGGTGGAGCGGAGCGGTCTGGCACTGTTATGGAAGGAGATGCAATGGTTCAGGTAGGCTGGTCCGATGTTGTGAATGGCCTTGCAGGTGTGGGTGAGTAGTTTGAAAATAATTTGTTTCTCCACCGGGAGCCAATGTAGGGTCCTCAGGTGCTGGGAGGTATGTTCTTGTCGGGGGGAGGTTCAGGATGAGTCTGGCGGCAGCGTTTTGGATGAGCTGCAGTTTTCTGATGTTTTTTGTTGTGGTGCCAGCGTAGAGTGCATTGCCGTAGTCGAGCTTGCTTGTGACTAAGGCATGCGTGACTGTCTTGCGGCAGTCGATTGGGATCCATTTGAAGATTTTACTGAGTTGGCGGAGGGTGTACCAGCAGGAGGAGGTGACTGCATTTACCTGTTGTTGCGGGCATGGTCAGTCGGAGAAGGCAAGGCGCTGAGTGATGTGGGTCACTAGGAGTCATACCAGGCTGAAGTGGAGTTTCCGAAGATGATGAGCTCGGTCTTGTCTGAGTTGAGCTTGAGGTAACTTTCTCTCATCCAGGCGGCGACAGCTTCAATTCCTGTGTGAAAGTTCCTCTTGGCCTCATCTGGGTCTTCTGTGAGGGATATGATGAGTTGTGTGGCATCAGTGTATGATATTATGTTCATTCCGTGGCCTCTGGCGATGGCTGCAAGCAGGGCCATGTAGACGCTGAAGTGAGTTGGGCTCAGGGAGAATCCCTGAGGAACCCTGAGCTGACTTCTGTTGGTTTGGATGTGTAGAGTGGGAGCCTGATTTTTTGTGCTCTTCCAGAGAGGAAGGAGTGGATCCATTGCAAGGCTTTTCCGCGTATTCCTGCATTGTGGAGTCTGGTGCATAAGCTGCTGTGGGAGACCGTATCGAAGGTTGCTGAAAGGTCAAGGAGTATGAGTGCTGTGGTGTGGCTGCAGTTGAGGAGTGTGTGGATGTCATCGGTGGCTGCAAGAAGAGCTGTCCCCGTGTTGTGGTTGCTGTGGAAGCCAGACTGGGAGGTGTCCAGTGAGTTGTTGTCTTCAATGAATTGCCGCACCTGTGAATTGATAGCCTTTTCCAGTACTTTGGCCAGGTAGGGCAACAGCTTGGCCAGAAATTCTTTAGCTCTGATGGGTCGGCTGGGGGTTTCTTCAGGAGGGGGGGCATACCTTGGTGTGTTTCCAGCCTTCGGGGAAGGTGGTGGTGTTGCTAGAGCAGTTCAGCGTCTTGCAGAGCTCGGGCGATGGATGCGCTGGCTCTGTTGTATATGTGATCGGGGCAGGGGGCAGTGGGAGCCCCAGAGTGAGTGCTGTTTATGATGCTTTCAGTTTCTTTAGTGGAGAGAGTGGACCAGCTGTGTATGGTTTGGGTGGGTTCTGGTGGGGCTGGGTCGGTCGTAGGTTCTGATGCTGGACAGGTTCTCCGGTAGACAGCTGTCATAAATGTCCTTGATCTTGCGGTGGAAGAAGGTAGCCAGTTTGTCGCAGAGCTCTTGCGACTGAGGGATGTTGGTGGCTCTTCAGAGAGGGGATAGGTGAATTAGTTGATCACTGTGAAGAGTTCTTTTGTGTTGGGCATGGAGGAGTTGATGTGTTCACGGAGTGTGGTTTTTTTCGTGTTCTTGATGCGTCGGTGGTGGGTGGTAGTGGCAGCACTGAAGGAGGCAAGGTCTTTGCTGGTTTTGCTATTTCTCCATTTCTTTTCTAGGCACCTGCAGTTGCGCTTGGATTCTTGGAGTTCGGTGGTGAACCAGCTGGCATTTCTTGGGATGCTCTTGACTGAAGTTGATCGGATTGGGGCTAGGGCGTCGGTGCATTCAGTGATCCAGGAGTTGAGGTTGTGTGGTGCGGTGATGGCATCATCAGATGGATTCAGGGGTGATTTGGCAAGTGTTGTGGTGACTTGCTCGTCAGTGATTTTGTTCCATTACCTCTGGGGGGCCCTGGTGGAGCGGATGCAGCTGTTGGGTGCGGTGATAGCGAAGTGTTGGCAGTGGTGGTCTGTCCAGTCCAGAGTGGAGCTATTCTTGGTGGTGATCCGGTTGCTTAAGGTGAAAATGGAGTCCATTGTGTGTTCTGCGGCATGCATGGGCATGTTGATGAGTTGTCTGAGGCTGGGGGTGGCGAGGTTGTCGAGTAGGGAGGCGGTATTTCGGCCGTTGTGGTCCTCAAGGTGGAAATTCAGGTCACTGAGGAGGAGGTAGTCGGAAGACACCAGGGTGTGGGTTCTGGCGATGCCTACAAAGGCATTGATGAATGCGGGGTGGGGGCCGGGAGGTCTGTAGACCAGGCTGACGTGGAGGGTGGAGTTGTGGTTGACTTGGATCAGGAAGTGAAGGTGATCCATTGTGGTGCAGTGTTCCTCCATGTTGATCGTGATGCGTAGTGAGGACTTTTGTACGATGGCCTGTCCTCCACCCGGATAGCGATGGCGATGTCTGGCCCAGAGGTAGGGTTGGTCCAGGTCTCGGTAAGGAATGTGATGTCTGATCGGGCAGAGTCGACCAGGTCCCAGATTTCGGTGGCGTGCTTATGGAGGTAGTGTATACTCAGAAGGAGGCAGTTGATGAGATTGTGGTTGGTGTCAGTGGTTTCGGTTGTGGGGTGTTCTGGCTGTTTGTTGTGGCTGAAGCTGAGCTTAAAAAAGTTCTGAAGGTCCTTGGGAGATGCTGTGCATCAGGCGTGGAGACGTCCAGTGTTGAGGCAATGGAGGGCATTGGCATCATAGTGGAGGGTGGCCAGGGAACAGCTTACCAGAGATCTAGGGTTCCTGGCGCTGGGCGAAGTCCAGGCGCAGACGGGCTCAGACGGGCTTGCCTTTGACACCAACGACTACCATTAGGAAGGGGAGGGAGGCGGGGGTTCATGGGGACCCCTTCCCGTTTGCGAATGAGTTACCATCCACTTCAAGTGGATGGTAACTGCGAGTTGATTTGCGACCGCGCTCTACATTGCGATGCGGTCGCAAATAGGAAGGGCACACCCCTTCCTATTTGCGAGTCGGAAACACATTTTGCGAGTCGGTACCGGCTCGCTAAATGTGTTTCTGCATCGCGTGAGGCCTTTTGCGCCTCGCAAACCGCGTTTTTCGCCGTTTGCGAGGCGCAAAAGGCTACCTACATCTGGCCCCTAATGAGAAAAAACTCCAGAGACGCAATGAGCCCCTCTGCAGAGGGCAATCAGTAACATCATTTGACACTCTGGTCCTGACTGAGGGGGTGGATCCAATACCCCGCAAAACCCCTCTTCCAATTTTGGCAATTCTATAAAATTATTGTGAACACGTGTTCACCTTCTGTGGGGCCCCAATGACATGTATTTTATACGAGGGTGACGGGTCATTAAAAAGTATAAAGACCACTGCTCTAAGGGATGTTAAGTTTGAAAAGTCTCAATATACAGCCTGTGACGTTCTTGTGCAGGAAAAGGTGCTGTCACGTTATTTCCTGTACTGCAGCATTCCAGTGAATCGAGGTCCAAGACCATACGTTTACATTCACATTTCTTGACATCCGCATTTGACAAGCATTTCGGTACGAGTGTCCATCATTTTGTTTTTAAAGAGCATTGGTGCCATCACTAGGTTAAAATTATTATTGCAGGCAGTTCATTGTTTCTTTTCCATATTTCAGAAAGACAATGGCATACTCAATTTTTTAAAAGTGCTGTATAGAATTTAACAGTTAAAAACATTCAGACAAGAATGAGATCTGACATCATGCTTGATAAACTTGATAAAGTTTTGTACAGTTTTTTTTTCAGTCAAACAGTCTCATTCGTACACCATGTTAAGCGGTTTTCAAAAACCTTGACAAATTCAAAATTGGCCAACTATATTTTTGATCCGTGGGGTGTCTTTTCTCTGGCCCTGGGGCAGTCAGTGGTTACTGGGCAGTATCCCTCGTGTCCAAGGGCATTAGTGCTCTTGCACTTACATTTGATGTGAGTATTACTCACTTTGTACTCTACTCTTTCCAAGGCACTTGATTCAAACAATTTCACTCACACACCTCTTATTCATTACGCTACACTTTCATTCACTCAGGCCTATCAGAAGCTTTTAGAGACACTGGGTCCAAAAACTTTTGTGGAGCTCTGTTCGCCTTTCATCTTGTAAACAGAAGTAAAATGTTCTGTCAGAAAGAGAAAAAAACAGTACTTATTGCTGCCTAATGGCAGGGCTGTGTTTAGCTGCGTCCTCGTGAATGAGCAAGTCAGCCTGCTTTTTTATATTCTGGCTTGACAGCAACTGTCGCCATGCAATTATGTGAGCAGTACTAGAGATGGACTTTGACTTCGCTCACATGTTGGGAGTCAGGAGTGCATGTTTTGATTAGCAGAAGTTGTGTGCTTCCACAAAAAACGTGCTTGCCCGGCACACAGCTGTGATCAATTTGTTTATCCAGTTGCCTGAGCTTGAACCATCAGACTACACAGATGACATTTTAATGCTGTTAGAAATGGGGTCTTTGGTTGGCAGTCAGGTTAACCTCTGTCCAAGCAAGTACCCTCACTCTAGTCAGGGTAAGTCACACACAATTAAAATTATCCTGTGCCCACCCTCTGGTAGCTTGGCACTGAGCAGTCAGGCTTAACTTAGAAGACAATGTGTAAAGTATTTATGCAATAAATCATACAAGAACACTACATAGCACTACAAAAATACACCACACAGGTGTTAGAAAAATATAAAATATTTATCTGGATATTTCCAGGTCAAAACAATCAAAGCAATAAGTAAATGTAGAGATATCACTGAAAAGTGATATAAAGTGTCTTAAGTCTTTTTAAAGCAAACAAAGTCTCTTTTAAGCACAAAGTACCTGGTTCGTGTGAAAAATCTCTGCAAAGGGCCGCAGAGGAGGAGAAGTGTGGAAATAAATGGGTGTGCGTCGATTTCTCGGGCCGCACATGACGATGCATTGATTAGTTTCCATGCAGGGACGGCTGTGCGTCGATTTCCGGTGCTCGGTCGTGAATCCTCTTTGGGTTGTGGGGTTTTCAGATGCCCCGGGGTCTGTGCGTGGAATCCTGGGCTTTTGGAGTGAAGTCGCAAGCGCTGCGTCGATCCAGTGGGCGTTGCAGGGAATTTTCTCCCGCATGGCAGGCACTGCGTCGATTTCCCCTCTGGAAGTCGGGCTGAGTCGTCCCAGGATGGCTGTGCATCGAACAGGTGCTGCATTGATCTTCTCCTTGCGAAGTTGCGCTGTGTCATTCCGGTTTGGCGTGCAGTGAATTTCTCACCGTGGGACAGGCTGTGCATCGGTTTTAGCAAGCTGTGCATCGAATTTTCACCGCACAAAGAGTCCAGTTGCAAGAGTGAAGTCTTTTTGGTCCAGAGACTTCAGGGAACAGGAGGCAAGCTCTATCCAAGCCCTTGGAGAGCACTTCTTCACCACAGCCAGAGAGCAGCAAGGCAGCAGGGCAACAGCAAGGCAGCAGTCCTTCACAGAAAGCAGTCAGGTGAGTCCTTTGGGCAGCCAGCAAGTTCTTCTCGGCAGGATGCAGGTTCTTGTTCCCATTTTCTTCTCCAGGAAGTGTCTGAGTTGGAAGGGACAGAAGCCCTGTTTATATACCCAAATGTGCCTTTGAAGTGGTGGAGGCTTCAAAGAGTGGCTTAAAAGTGCACCAGGTCCTCGTTCAGTTCAATCCTGCCTGCCAGGGTCCCAGTATGGGGTGTGGCAGTCCTTTGTGTGAGAGCAGGCCCTCCACCCTCTCAGCCCAGGAAGACCCATTCAAAATGCAGATGTGTGCAAGTGAGGCTGAGTATCCTGTGTTTAGGGTGTGTCTGAGTGAATGCACAAGGAGCTGTCAACTAAACCCAGCCAGATGTGGATTGTAAGGCACAGAATGATTTAAGTGCAGAGAAATGCTCACTTTCTAAAAGAGGTATTTCTAAAATAATAATATTAAATCCAACTTCACCAATCAGCAGGATTTTATATCACCATTCTGGCCATACTAAATATGATCTTCCTACTCCTTTCAGATCAGCAGCTACCACTCAAACAATGTATGAGGGCAGCCCCAATGTTAGCCTATAACGGGAGCAGGCCTCACAGCAGTGTAAAAACGAGTTTAGGAGTTTTACACTACCAGGACATGTAAACTACGTAGGTACAGGTCCTGCCATTTGCCTACACAGCAGCCTGCCCTGTGGGTTACCTTTGGGCATACCTTAGGGGTGTTTTATATGTGGAAAAAGGGGAGTTTTTGGCTTTGCAAGTACTTTTAAAGGCCAAGTCGAATTGGCAGTGAAACTGCACACACAGGCCTTGTAATGGCAGGCCTGAGGCAAGGTAAAGGGGCTACTTAAGTGGGTGGCACAATAAGTGCTGCAGGCCCACTAGTAGCATTTAATCTACAGCCCCTGGGCACACATAGTGCACTCTACTAGGGACTTATAAGTAAATTAAATAGTCCAATTGGGTAAGATCCAATGCTACCATGTTTCAAGGGAGAGAGGATATGCATTTTAGCACTGGGTAGCAGTGGTAAACTGCACAGAGTCTAAAAACCAGCAAAAACAGTGTCCAAAAAGTGGAGGGAGGCAGGCAAAAGGTTAAGGGTGACCAACCTAAGGCTGTCAGGTCTAACAAATTCTTTAAAAATCTCCTAGATAACTAGATAATTTATGGTGTTTTTATTTCTCTGGCAGCAGCGCAGTTGGGATGAGGGCAGCCATGCGGAATGTATTTGATTTCATATGTTGAATTTGTGTGTGTTTTATTGCGTTTGGGTCAGAGGGTGAATGCAAGAATGATCCAGTGGATGGATGATTGGATGTATGAGTGCAAATTTGATTAACGATGAGTACAAGTATGATGACCTATTGAGTGCCTAAATTCATCAGTGACAAGAAACTTTCATTCACAAGCCAGGCTTGTTGGCATTGCCAATGGTTGTCGAAGATGTGTGTGACTCTCCAAAGCATGGGGCTCTCAAGTCAATGACCCTGAGGTGTCCTACCCTATTGACTCCTGCATTTATCCCTTAAGTCAATGGTGAGGCACAGAGTAAAGTTTCACAAATTCTTAAATTTCCATGCAAAGTGGACCTTTTCTGTACATTGGTACTATCAAACCTAGTCTATAGGAGCAGTGGGCACAGAGGGTTCCAGAAGAAGGGGCAAATCAATTTCAGCTGGTACTCAACTTGGGTATCTAGTGTGGTCCTGAGCATAAGGAGTGATCAAAGGGTAGCCTTCTTGGCATTACCTTTAGTGTTTATTAATTTTGGGACTTCAAATGTCTGCTCTTACGCATATGTTCTGGTTCATTCCTTTTCTCAACGTGTGTTACTGTGCTGCTTACTTATGAGACCCAGTTTCTTTACCTGGCAATACAGGGATTTATATACACCCATCTCCGCAAGTATGAATGCCCTTGCCAGTTCTCCTTTTCCTGCCGAACATGCCTCTCTCTCATTGGCAATTTCCATTAAATAGTTATTTTTGTTGTATTTTATTTTGTTTCTTCCTTTCTATTATTTTACTACTCCTTATTGCTTAGCGTATACCACAAGACTCCAGAGTGGTAAGCATATACCACAAGTCCCCATTTTCAGCAACAGGCATCGTGTTATATCAGTTTCTGCAGCTGACCTGCATTTTTGGAGAAAAAGTCATCTGTTGCATGTCTGTCGTTTGTGGCTTCTTCGGCACTGCCTGTCTTGCATACACAGTAATGGACTAATCCCTAAAGAGATGCTGGATTTCATTACCAGGAAGAAGATTCAAAAGATAATTGAAGGACTCAGCCAAAGGTCCATATATCGAACACTCTTCTTGCTGGTGAGGTAGCAAAGTATCTCCCTCGGTGACCCTGCCTTCGCTTGATCCTATGCAAGAGTTGCATGTAACCCTGGGGTGGTGAAAATACCGGGTTGCTAGCCTATTCCCGCCTCTATTACCAGACCACTTGTTATAACCTGACCTAGTGACAAGGTGAAGAGCCACAATATTAGGCCCTTTGGGGATCAAACCCTCATCCAGCTCTGGGTACTCGGGTACACTGTCCAGTCAAGTTTAGATACTTGTCTGGTCGAGGAGATTCTACAAGTGCCAATAACCACCGGTGGAGCATTCACTTGCTCCAATAATGGTCAGTCACTGACTGCAGCCTGACCGCTACAGAGGTGCTGCCTTTGATGCAGTGGGAGTTCCACTCTATTTAGGGCAGTCCTCTCAATGCATGCTTTCCTTGCCACGATTCGCCGTGCAATGCATAGCTGGCTTGGCCAACGAAAAGAAACTATGGTAACCAACAAATGGAAATAATCTCTGTGTGAATCAGTAGCATTCATTTTTTTTCTTTCCCAGAAAGAACCCGTCCCGCCCTGGTGACTGACAGGTGTTCCATAAAGCACTCTGTCATGGAACACATGAAAGGCAGCATGTTGTGAGGATTCATTATTAGTCATTTACTGGCTGGAAGGCTTATAGTTGGTAAAATGTCTTTGGTGCTAATAAACTCACCTTTGCCACCAATTACATTTCTTTTTCTTTATTGCTTTATGCCACACCCATTTGCGACATTTCTTTGAACGTGTGGATTTGAACGAAAATTCACTTTCGGTCGATATCCTCACCAGGCAAAGCTCTCTAAAAGGGCATGCAGTGTGCCATCCGCGGGTTAGTGGATTCCACTGACCCAAAAACTTGGTGAACTACCTACCAATCTCATACTAAGCTCCTACGTTTTAGTTGGCTCCAGTCACTCCTGATACTTGCATCATGGAGCCAAGCACAGCTCCTCCTGTAGGTGATTTCCGTGACAGTCCCAATCTGTCCAGGTTGGCCCATCTCCTGGCCCCTCTTTCCTCCCCTCTAGTTGAGCCCAATTTTTTCCACTGTGGAAAACGTCAGTTGTGAGTGAGAGTGCCTCTGAGTCAAAAAGTAGAAATCCTTAGTGCAAGCGCACAGAAGGCAGTGTTTGGACACAGCATTAGTCTCCTACAAAACACAAAGGTTGGCTCTAGTAAACCCGAAGCAGCTGCATGACTCTCAGAAGACTGTCTAAGTACCAGTGATTCATCTCTTCAGGACTCAGTCCCTTTGCCCTTGCCCCTTGCAGGTACTTCTTCAGGGATTGTGGATTCCTTGGCGACCAACAGGATTTAGCTGTCAGTTTGGACCATGAATAGCTGGCCCAAGATTTGCCGAACATCTTCAAGCACCTCTTGCATAAAGCAGAGGCTTTTGCCTCCATACTGTTCTTGATCTTGAACTCGAACTCCTTCATGGAGTGCTCAGAGCACAAATTAGGATGCTGAGGAGACACCTACATCTCCCCAGTCTCAGGTCCAAGTGCAGCTTCTGCTCCATGAACTGTTGATCCTGGAACATGGTACATCTCCCACATACTTTGGTGGGGCTCCGAAGATCAGAAACCCAGCTCAGACAACTGTCTTACCCAATTCAACCACCACCACCACTGATTCTTACCTGGTTACCTGTCCCGGCTTCAGGCGCAGGTCCTCAGGCATAGTGATTCCCCCATGGATCCTCCCCCAGGCCTTCCCATGGCAAGAGTGCTCACCTTCGGGATCCTGATATTGTTTATAAGAGTAGCAGTGACCTTGATGTCTTACATCCAAGCAAGCACTGCCTGTGGTCAGGGTTTGGGATTTAAACGCTCAGTGCAACAAGACCCTTGCACCTCTTCCAGTGAATGATCGTGTTTATGCTTTCTGGTCTCAACTGCTCCTGCACCAAATCCGGCCATGGCCATAGAGTCTGAAGTTCTGAAACAGGCTCAGGAAATGTTTAGGAATCCTGTTACCAAACCTGCCATCTCAAAGCAAAGAGAAAACATGTATTAGGTACCCAACAACAGTACTGTCATTGTGTCAGGAACCGTTCACTTTAGTCTGTTTGATAACAGTGTTTTCCCTGAAGGGTAAAGTGACGTCTTCTCACATGTGCAAGGAGATCAAATGTCTGTAGTTATATGGAAACAGAATGAAGCATCTTTAGATCGGCCCCTTAAAAAGCCTAACACCAACCCTCTCTGCTCCTGAGATATGCTTAGATATAGTACATGTCCATGCTCAAATTTGACAAAGAGACTGACAACAGATGCTGTGGATGTCCCTGCATCTCCACAGGCATGGCTTCCAGAACCATGAACATGTGTGTGGTAAAGTCCCGCACTCATGGCTCAAGTCCTTGGGTCTGAAGCTGGAAGACCAGTAAAAACTAATTTATGCTTCTCAAAGGGAAGAGCTTATTTGAGCCTTTGAAGAATGAGATCTTATGAAGTGCTTCCGAGGGAGAACAAGCTCACCCTCATGTCTTCAGCATGGGCCACAAAATCCCACTGACTGTCCTGGGTACTCCTGTGAGCAGAAGACTTTCCCTCAATAACCACCACTGGAACATTGATAACTGGGTCCTTCCAGTTGTGAAGAGGATCTAGGCTGTACTACTGCCACAATATCCCCTCCCATGTTCCCTCTCCCTGAGTTTGCGTCCCTAGGCCCTCTGCAGGTGGTAGAGAAGCTACTCTTTTTTGAAGCAGTCAAACTAGCTACTACCCAAAAATTGTGTTTTTATATTTCTGCCATTATGCCTATAAAGAGGAAAAAGGAAGGAAGGTTCTACCTCATTTCAGATCTCTGAAACCTGAACCATGCCTTTCCACTAGTATTTTCAAGATGGTAACTTTGGCTCAAGTTGAGTCAAAGTGCTGGCAACTCTGGAAAACAATGGGTGGCTGTGCTCAGCACACCTTCCATCATGTACCTGCCCACGGGGAACACAGGAAGTATGTCAGTTGTACAGTGGGAAAGCATCACTACCAATACAGGACACTGCCATTCAGTTTCAAAGCTATCTCTTTGGTCTTTACTGAAGATCCTAACCTTAGTGAGATTGTTCTGCAACTGTGGAAAGACCATTGTTCCAACGTCTTGGTGGGATGTCTGTTCTGTTGGCTGATCCTAACCTAATGGTCACCATGGACCTTTCAGAGTATGCATGGGTATTACATTGTGGGGAACACTCCAACAGCCCCCTGTGGGACACATCAGACACATCCCTACACGTAACCCATAACTGAAGGTGATCTTCATCCCACAGAAAGCCATATTACCACTGATGTGACCTGGCGTGGTAATGTTTCGCACTCCCTGCAACCGTGATTCTTGGGTGTGGCACTGTGGCAGAGGCTGCTGGTGCATTGGGGATGCTAAGGCGCCACCTCACCAGGGCCAGCAGTCAAAAAAGCGCTGCTCTTTGCAGCAGTGAACGGCAGACATGTTAACACACAAACTGGCAGATATGCCTCTCTATTTTCATGTCAGTGTCCTGTGCTGGTGACAGGCAGTGTGCGCATGTCAGTATCACAGGGGCACGCATTTGGGAGGTGTGTTTCACATTTCTCAATCCCATAGACATCCTATGCATGCTTGAAGCAGTGCAGCATGTTTGAAGTTCAGAATCTCTTAGGGCAGGGGCGAATTTTTGGCAACGTTTCCCCTGGCCTTACGGAGGCTAATGTGGAGTAAAGGACTGACCCTATCAAACCCCAGCCTGACTTTTGATAGGGCTGCAATGATCAGCATGCTCCTGACCAGAAGAGGAACAGGGTTATCTTGTACAGCACCCACGATTTATACAAGGAAATAAAATATCTCTCCAAGTTTTTATTTTTTAATGAATGAATGGTTGGCTTCACTGTAAGTGATGGTCATAGGCTGTACTGGGATGCAAGGAGTGGTGTAGCCCAAACAACCCACCACTGGCCTGCTTTAGCTTGGCCTCCTGCAGTGTGGGGCTGGTTTGATTATTTTTGCCAGGGCTGATTTTTATTACTAGTCCAGCCCTGGTCATTGGAAGGGAGTTCCATTAACTGTGACTCTGTTGACTATTGGGTGATGGAAGGAACATGTTAGAGTAGACCAGGGATTAAGGCCTAGATTTTCCTGCGGGGTGAAACACGAGCTTTACAGAGGATATAAGTGGGAATGAGAACAGCTCCTGTTCCGCCAGGGTGCAAAGAAATATATTTATATTCTTCTGTGTACTAAGAAATCTCAACTACACTGTACTTGAAATGGAAATGTAGAAGTGCTGGTACTCACTGCTCCAGAGTACCTATTTGCTGTTGAGAAGAGCCGATACTCTCCCATTGAAAGTATTATGCTTGTATTGAGAAGTGCAGGTAGTTTCCTTCTCAAATGAAATATAGGGACTATGGGCCGTATTTCTGGGGCCCTAGTGCCACAGGAGCATCACTTTTTGTGACGCTCCTGTGGCTCTAAGCACTGCTCCGTATTTACAAGGTGGCGTTAAGCCACTTTTTGTGGCTTAACGCTACCTTGTAAATATGGCCCCTTCCCACGCAGCACTGTGCGTGGAAGGGTTGTGCAATTGGTGTTGTGTGTGTGCCACAGCAACACCCATTGAATTTTGACGCTGCCTCAGATTTATGAAATTTCGTAAACCTGAGGCAGCACCAAAATCTAACGCCATCCCCAGGGGTGGCGTTAGCAGGGTGCAACGAGGAGGAATACTTTTATTCCTCCTCGTTTTTTGCTTTTTCTATGCGTGCTGAATTCTGCCGCTCGCATAGAAAGAGCAAAATGCCAGAAATGATTGTTTATGTGCGGGAAGATGTCCATTCCTGCACATAAACAATCATTTGAAAATGACGCTTTGGCACTTCTGCGCGTGCTGCATTGTGCAGCACACACAGAAGTGCCAAAGGGCCATAAGTGATTGTTTATGTGCAGGAAGGAACACCTTCCTGCACATATACAATCATACCCCTCAACGCAGACATCCTTGCACTATGGTGCAAGAATCCCTGCGTTGGTGCTGGCAGCTAAATTTAGCGCCGGCGCAAGGGGAAACACAGAGGTGTGCCGTATTCACTTAAATACGGTGCATCCCTGCGTTTCTAAAGTGATGCAGCGCGACGCTGCCTATTTTGGCGCAGCACCGCGCTGCATCCCTTTTCCTGAAATCTGCCCCTAAATTCTTGCCCATTCAAAGCATTGCAGTCACAGCCTTTAAGCAGAGGGCTCGTTTCAAAGGCTTGATCTCATCTGCTCATTCTTGAGCTGAAGACCGCCAGCTGATCCGCTCTACACAAGAAGAGGTTTTACAGACACAGTGAAGCCCCGCCTTCCTCCATACAGCGATCAGGATTAAAAAAAAGCATGTGCATGTCAGATACATAACTCACCAAAAAGCAAGAAAGTCACAATATACATATCGATGTTTCGTGGCACAGCTCACCTTATGGCTCCCAGCACCCAACACATTCTGGAATATTAAAAACTAGCGAATAGCAAGGTATAGTTTTCACCGTGACAAAACAGCACACAAGACACAACTCAGTTTTTCAAAAAATTGCATACGTTTTTACAGTTTGTCTTTAGAATTGTAAGTGGAAGCATTGTAATATAGAAGAAGGATTTTTAGGACGTATTGCTCTTTCTAAACAGTTTAATTTTCTGGAAGTAAAGTTGATTCCGATGCTTTTGTGACACCCAGATTCTCTGATTTTGCTTCCATTCAACCTCACAATAGCAAAAAGAACAGATGATGGACAGAATGAAGAACAATGCAAACATTCACACCCAGTCACAAAGATCGGGTTTAATTCATTGTTTTTTGGTCACCACACCACCCCAGTTTGGACTTAGCCATATTTTAATCAGACTTGACCCTATTTCCCATGAAAACAGTCCAGCCCGAACTGCAAAGCCAGGTTCTTCCTGGACCGGTCTCTTTGATGCTGCTCTGGGCCCCTAACTTTAGCTGCCACTGTCACCTCTCAGTGAGTTAAATACTTACCTTGTCTGCCTGCAAGTGTAGGATATGACAGAGGCCCAAACACCTCTCTGCTGCATCTGTGTATGAGAGTGTATTGCTTTTCGGCACATCATGTGACCTGCACTATCTGCAGACGGCATGGTATGTGGCCTCAGAGCCAAAGCAGCATGGGACACTGGCTTGCCGCCAGGAACGTATAGGCCAGGGACCCTAATGTTGTCAATGTGCACGGTTTGGGATAGTATGGGACAGTACTTCAGAACTTCTGTGCAATTCTAACTATTTCCTAAGATCTGAGGAATGCCCTACTAATGGTAGCAGCCAAGAGGACTGCCCCATTCGCCTTATTGTGTCAGGTTACAAGTAATATAGAGCAGCAACACCATTGTATGGGCAACAATCCTAATTTCTGTGACTTTTCTAAGCATGTAGGATGTACGATCTACTGTACGTACAGGATATTGGTCAGTGGGTTAGTGGAGGGTGGAAAAATGCATTTACACTCCTTACCCACATACACTGTGCCAAGGAAGTAGCCAGAAAATAAAATACCCCGCCACTTTGAAATAAAAGGTCTAACGGCACCAAGCAAGTGAGGCAAGTGAGCCCACCCCTCCCTAGAAGAGCTCTCTTGACTCTTCCATCTCTCTATTCATCCTTTCACCCTTCCATCCACCCACTGATATCCACTATTTCACCCTTACATGGTGTCATTCATGGATTTTTCACCTGTCATTCAATTTGTTCTCGTTTCATCCAACCATCTGCTCTGACATCCATCCATCCATCCACCCATCTTCGCTTCCATCTATCAATTCATCCACTTTTACATTCATCTAGCCATCCACTCTGTTGTCCTTCTATCCACTCTGCTGTCCACCCATGCATCCTTTCAATCACTCATCCATCCACCCCTCCCTTTATTCTACCTTACATACAGTGTGAAATAGTCCAATAAATGTGTGTAATTCTACATTACATTGTGTTGTACTCCTCTTCTTCACCGTCCTACTTCCGTCCCAGCCTATAGGTGGGCACCATTGCCAAGATGTCCTGTGGGAAGGTGTCCATGTCACACCCTCCCTTGTGGGAATATAAAGAAAATGGATATATATAACTTACTCCTAAGGCCACACGGTGCCTGTCTAGGGGAATGGGTCACCCCCATCAATGGATGCTGTAATGCGGAAGAATATGATTCGGTGTAATGAAGATTACCTGTACGTAATCATGGCAAGTAGTGGGGTAGTGGAGACTAAATGGCTGGCGTAAGGCTCCATGGCCATGCAGAACATGCTCTAATCTGTTAAATTTGAAAAGGGGCCCTAGCGGGGCCCATCCAAATGGGTTTTACATTCATGTGTCTTTATACTACAAATGAATGGGTGACAAGGAGCTGTACATCAATCGGTGAGTCCGTAGGAAACAAGTCAAGATCACGTACAGCAAGAGGGTTTGCACATCTGAAATTACATTACAAATATTTATATTTTTCGACTTTTCTCGATATCGTGATTTATTCAGATTCGTGTCATGCTTCAGCCAGACGCTGAAGTCGGGATTAAAGCCACATCTTGCTAACACTACCTTTATGGTAGAGCTGTGAGGTGGACAAGGGAGGCGGTCCTTGCCTGATACCTAAGAACTGGATATTCTCATTATTAACATTCAGGGAAACCCACAGCGGTGTTGAGTTTGCACCGAGCCCAGCAGGATCTGTTTCTAGTCTGTTTGCTGAGCTGAAGTTTGTTTGGGCAGATAAGCAGGAGTGTCAGTCATACCTGCACTGCATACACGGGTTCGGGACGCCCCCGGGGCCTCGGTGTTTGATCAGTGATAACACAACTTCAGGTGGTTGCTTCAGTGGTCGCGGGTGGTGGCACCTCTGAACAAACGTTGAGCAACACAAACACGAAAAGATCAACCCCTCTTATCGGCGAGGCATTGTTTTGGCTTTCAGTAAAGGCAGCAACAACGTTCAATATCCAACCAGACTGATCTACCGCGGGGGCCTTGAAGCCACAGGGCAAACTATCCTGAGGCCCCTGAACCTCCCGTGCAAACACAGAGCAGAAGAGGGAACAGCACATCCCCGAAGGAATCAGGGAAGGACACAATACAGGAATATAGAACAGAACAGGACACTACATCCCTGAAGGAACCGGGGCAGGAAACATTACAGAAACACAGCAGCGAAGGGCACAGTACATCAGTGAAGGAACCAGGACAGGACACAAGACAGGAACACAGAGCAGCACATGACACAGTACATCCCCGAGGTGACCAGGGCAGGACACAATACAGGAACACAAAGCAGCAGAGGGCACAGTTTATTCCCGTAGGAACCAGGGTAGGACACAATACGGGAACACAAAGCAGGAGAAGGCACAGTACATCAGTGAAGGAACCAGGACAGGACACAATACAGGAACATAGAGCAGCACATGACACAGTACATCCCTGAGGGAACCAGGGCAGGACACAATACAGGAACACAAAGCAGCAGAGGGAACAGTACAACCCGAAGAAACCAGGGCAAGACAGAATACAGAAACACAGACAACAGAGGACACAGTACATCCCGAAGGAACCAGGGCAGGACACAATATAGGAATAGAGCATCTGAGGGCACAGGGCAGGCCCGGAGGCAACCAGTACAGGGCACAATACAGGAACATAGAACAGGACACAGTACATTCCCGAAGGAACCAGGGTAGGACACAATGCAGGACTAGGGCAGCTGAGGGCACAGCACATCCCAGAAGGAAGCAGGGCAGGACCCAATACAGGAATAAAGCTGCGGAGGGCACAGTACAACCCCTGAAGCAAGCAGTACAGGACACAATACAGGAACATAGAGCAGCACAGGGCACAGTACAACCTGCAGGAACCAGAGCAGAACACAGAGGGTACAGCAGAGGAGCATGGTACAGGTCCCCAGAGTAGCACAGGAGGCATTGCACACGAAGCAGCTTTTGGCATCGTGCAGTTCTGTAGGTGAGCACAGGACACAATCTAACCCGGAGAGCAGCTTAGGGAACAGACCGACACAGACCTCAGCACTAGGCCCAGAGAGGGCATATAAAGCAGCAGATGTCGTAGAACAGCCACACAGAGCCGGCTCGGGCAGTGCACAGGAACACTGGACAGTGCAGAACACAGACACGAGAACAGCACATGCGCGTGGCAGCACCTGGCACAGAGCAGGCGCACAAAGGAGCAGAGGTGACAGTGCAGGCATACAGGTAACATCAGGGACAGCAAGGGTCAAAGTACAGACCCAGTGAGCAGCATCGGACACAGTGACAATAGAGAGATAGCAAAGCAGGCACAGATAGCAGGAGCCCATCGCCCACGAGCTCAGGGAGCATGCAGTCGGCCACAGGCGCTCTACTCCTGGTCCTTCTTCTGATCTCAGGGTCATGTGCCCAGAGGCGGGGGGCCAATCCCCCCAAAAAGCCTGAAAACCCCATCGAGAAGGTCCAAGCCAAAGACAACTTCAGTCCTGCGCAGGTAAGATTCACACTTTGGGGTTGCCGGGAGAGCATGCGGCGAGAGTTAGACTGGATGAAGAAATTGCCGTTTTTCGCCGCTCAGATACAGAGCACAGGCGTTTCTTTGCCCTCCTGATGCAAGGCGAGAAGAAGCAGTCCTGGCGCCCTAGGCGAACTGACATTTTAAGCCTCCTTTCCCGTATACATTCTAATCAAGGAGCATTTTGGTGCCCCCTGCTGGCAGCAGCTAGGAGTGCCTCGTAAGTATACTGTTGTAGTACCGCCCAAGACAGTAGTGAGGCAGTAGGATGGGGTGGATTGCCAACCACGAGGAATTCCTGTTGTGCCCACCATTTACCCTACTGTGGTAGGAAAATCAGCATGAAAATATCCCGAGTGGCCCACAGAGAAAACTATCCTGATTTGCTCTGGTTGAAATGGAAGGCCCTATAATTGAGACACTACATGTTTTTCAGCCCAGTATATGCCTTCCTTCGTGTTATTGCATCAGAAGAAGTCTCAGTGGCACATGAATGTAAACTCGTCAGCAAACATGCTTAGTAAAGCGTACTTCCAGAGTGGGACAGTGATCAGGGTTACCAAGAAGTCACTGTCCACGAACATCCCTTTTCATTGTAAATTGCCATGAATGGCAACCCAGGGCATCCGCTCTTGCTGAGCACTCCTCTGCTCTCTAGGTAGGTTCACACTTTCCCAAAATCTATATATAAAACATTTTATTGACATATTTGAGGTCTTTTATAGAGCACCCTTCTACTCCGCAAGTGGTGTAAGAACACGTTATTTGTAAAGAAAAATAGACATTATACAACAGTTCATTTGTTAGATATATATAGGCATGTGTTGCAATACAGTGTCTACTATGCAGTGGTGCGTAGGAGTGCTAAGGTCAAAATCAATATTTTTCCAGGAGGTCCATAACCAAAAAAGGTTTGGGGATATATGTGCAATTCATGTGAAGAGACGAGCCAGAGTTGAGCCTGGGATACGGATTGGCTCCAAGAGCCAAAACACGAGCAGAGTTGCTATAGAAGTCATTGGATCAACGCTCTCTCACTTTCTCTAATTCTCGCCCCGTGTGATGGTCTCATAGTTCTCTCCCTCTCTCTTCCTGCTTCTTGTTAGCTCTTTCTCTCCACCCTCATGTATTTCTCTCTTGGTCTTTTTTTCTCTCACCCTCTCCTCTGTATTCTTGAGGCCCGAGTTTTTCTATTTGTTCGCTTCGTCTCCTTTTCCCTTCTCCATCTCTCTATTTAATTTTTACGCCATCTCTCACTTTCTTCCACTCTTGAGGGTCCATTAACTCTCCATCATCCTCTGCTTTTTTCACTTTCTTTGTTTCGCCTTTTGTCTTTCTTTTTCTGACTTTCTGTCTCCCTGTTATAAACTCCGTTACCAGCTCCCTTGCACCAAGCCCTTCCTTTCTGCCTCCAGTCCCTCTGCATTCTAAAAGTCGTCCTCAGAGACGCATGTGGGAAGGGGCTGGCTGGCCCTGGAGAAGTCAATACCCGCCCTGCCCCCCACACACACTTCATCAGCTCAAGCAGTGGTTGCTACTGGGCCCACTAGACTGGTTAACTAGATCCAATGGTAACTTAATTAGGGAATACCATGACAGATGAGTGGGTCGTGGGCTGGCATGCACAGCAAAGGAAGCAAAGAGAAAGAGAAATTATGAAAATAGGGGAAACACAAAGAGAAAGAAAAATAGAAAGTATACATGCGACAGAAATGTAAGGAAGAAAAAGAAGGATGAGAAACAAAAGATGGGCAAGAAAGAAAGGAATGAAGGAACTGTGAAAGGAAATTAGAAATAAAAAGTCAAAAGTAGGATGGAAAGTAAAAAAAATGTCTGGAAGAGTAAAGGGATGGAGCTACAGGATGGATAGATGGAAGGGGAATGATATATGGAGATGTGGAAGGATTGACAGGTGAAAGGATGAATGGATGGAAGGTTGATGAACGGATAGGCGATGAAGAGTGAAAGGATATATTAAAGGCTGAAATAATGGAGGAGTGCATAGCCTGGATGTGTGGATGTAAATATGAAGTAATGGGCATATGGATAAGTAGGAGGGTGAATAGATGGATAGGTGGAGGTATAGCCAGACGTATGGATGAAAAGACAAAAGGGTGAAAGGATTGATGGTTAGAAACATGGAAGGAGGAAGCAAAGTCAGGTTTGCTTGCTTCGCATACTTGGTGTGTTTAGAGGTATGGTTCAAGTGGGGATATTTTAATATTCTGGCTACCCACTTGCAGGCCAGTGTCATGGGTGTTTTGTATTTTCATTGTGGAAATGCATATAACTAACAGCTCCTGGGGGGCTTTGAGAACAATGCGATAACGCGAAGAAGAGGGATGCGGGACGCAGAAACTAGGAAGTCTTGGCTTGACTCCTTTACTCCCAGCTGATCTCATGCAGAGTTGGACATGTGGCTCTAGCCAGGCTGATCCAGGCTCGCCCAGCTCTAGTTCATACAATCATGCACCAATATTATTCAGTGATCTCCCTAGAGTGAGTGCTTGTAGAAAGGGATTCATCCTGGAACTGTGTTCCTCAGGTTGCAGGCACCTTCCTGTCACTGATTTTGTCCTCCATGTTTTGGAGACTGGATGCCAAGGAGTTTCCAAGGTAGCAACAGAAGCCTGCTTCATCAATATTTTTAAAGTTTCATGTCTGGTTAGTTAGCTCAAGGGGTGGTGTGCTTACTGTTAAGATCTGTAGCTAACTCGTTTTTGTAGGCTGGAATCACAGGGAAGCCCACCCAGCTTTTAGACCTTACGATATTGATAAACTGATACTAATACACGGAGATAACTCTGAAAGCAACCCTTACACTGCAAAAAAATGGGAGATCACACTTGCAGAGACCTCAGTCAAACACCTGCTTCTCTAACTGCAGTACAACACCTGTTTGCTCTTTGTTGTTGTGAGTGCTACAGCTGACTCTGTCATTACAGTTAATAAGTCATTTGTTTTTTTTGTAAACAGCTGCATTTCAGCTATTTCACAGCCTTGAAGTGATTACAGAAATGCGTAATTAAGAGAGGAGAAAAAGCCAGAGTCCATTCTGGTTAATGGAATACCCTCTCTGGTATTTTTCAGTGTGATCCATGCTTTGTCAGAATTCAATTGAAAGCATCTGAATAGCTCAGTGTTTAGGTCTCGCCTAGGCAGCGCGCATGTGCTGTCTCTGCCAGACATGCTGTGTTCAGTATAGGGGCTTAAGCCACGCCCACTCTTGCAATTCGTTCTTGTTGTGCCTGTCTTAAATGCTTCACTCTTATTGGTGCATTGTGCTTAGTGTCCCTCCTTTGCACTCTACGGCCCATATTTATACTTTTTGACGCAAACCTACAGGTTTGCGTCAAAAAGTTTAACGCCGGCTACTGCCATTCCAACGCACCAGGCGGGTGTCATATTTAAGGAATGACAGTAGCCCGCACTGCGGCCTGGTTAGGGTCAAAATAAATGACACTAACTGGGCAGCAGAGGCATAGGGAAGACTGGGGGTTGTGCGTCAAAGAATGGTGCAAGACAGGTTAGAGTAAAAAATATTGACTCTAACCTGACTAGCGTCATTTTTTGACACACAGCCGCCATGGAAATGACTCCGGTCTTTGCAAAGACATTACCTCCCGTGCCTCCCTCGCCTTCCTTTAAACCATTGAGGCTCCCTGCCTCCCAATAGACCCTCCCTTCCCCTTCCCCCCCCCCACACCCACCACCTCCTGTTCTTTTTTGTCTAGCCCCGCTAGACTTACCTTCTTCTTCCTCCACGGCAGGGCCTGGGGGTCCTCGACTTTGCTCTCCTCGAGGTGCGGAGCCCCTCGGGGAGGGTTCCTGGCGGTCGCGTCTTCGGGAGGCGGGCGTGGCTGCCTTGGAGACGCGTCCTGGGAGTCGGCTGACGAGGTCGGTTGGCTCTTTGCGGCTGGGGCTACAACTTCCGGATCTTTGGCTCGCAGGCACGAGCTGATGTGCCGGTTTGGATTTTTGGCGTTTTTGGCGATAGGACAGGCATTCTGCCCACGTATTTAATGGTTTGGGCTAATTGTGTCTGCATTTCCATTTGCTGTTCTTTTTTTTACGGGGAGGACTTTTCTCCTTTATTTAAGGGGGTCGGGGTCCTATGGCTGGCATTTTTTGTTTGTATCATGCCGAAGGTACCTGCTAAAAGACGTAGGATTGTTTCCTCTTCCTCTTCATCAGGGGAGGATGTTGAGGTTCAGGGGAGGATGTTGAGGTTCCCCCTCCACGCCTGGGGGTCACCAGGTTCCGGTTGGGGCTTCTACACCTCTCATGTCCAGAGCAGAGGTTCAGGACATGATTGAGGTGGCTGTCTCTCGTGCTCTCCAAGCAGGGGTGGCCAGGCCTGGTCGTTCTCCGGCAGCCCGTCCTCCTGGGACTACGGAGAGGTCCTCTTCTTGTGATGATGATGATGCTCCGTCTACTTTTTCTGGTGGGAAATATGTCTGCAGGCAAGAGATGTGGGAGGTGATGTCTCATGTTCGGGACAATTTAGGTTTTCCTGTTTTCCAGCCTACGGGGACGGATTCACACTTGTTCCCTCAGTATCAAACCCCTTCAAGGTTTGCCATGCCTTTTCAGGGCCCTGTGAAAAATATGGTACTCCAGGAGTGGAAGGATGTGGACAAGTCTCACGTGCCAAGGTTCCTTCAGAAACTGTACTTGCTGGAAGGGGAGGATGTGTTACCGCCCTCAGTTAAACTGGATTACATTCTAGCCACCATGATTGGCAAGACGGCGGTCAATCCAGAGGATTGTGTGCCTGCTGATGCCACTGACCGTAAGGTTGATTCTGGTCTTAAGAGGGCATTTGCGGTGGAGAATTTGGCCCTCAGAGCGGGTATTTTTTCTGCTTATTCAGCACAATCTTTGGTGCAGGATTTTGACAAGCTGGCGGTGGCTGTTCAGGAAGGTTTGGAGTGCTCGGAACTTCTGGCTGTTATGGAGCAACAGGCCAGGTTGCTGGCAGACATGTCTTCTGGTGTGGTCCGTACTTCGGCTCTGGCATTGGGAGCTTTGATTGGGGCTCGTAGGTCTCTCTGGTTGAGGTTGTGGAAGGCAGATCCTGGGGAGAAATCTGCTCTCCTGAGACTACCTTTTGAGGGGCGTAATTTATTTGGTGATCAGTTGCCTTCCATGCTTTCCAAGGCCTTTAAGGAGAGGAAAAACGCCTTGCCTTACAGAGGTGGTTCTTCTTCTGGCAAGGGTTAGGTGGAAGCATTCGCGCTCATCTCCCAAAATGGATTCCAAGTCTTTTTCTTTCAGGAAACGTTGTTTTCAGCCCCGTTTTTCTCCTAAGAAGTCTACCCCTTTGAGCCAGTGTGGATTTAAGAAGGGGTCCTGACCATCATTGTGGGCCTGGCATAGGGCCGGTTGGGGGACGGCTGAGGCACTTTCTTTCCGTGTGGCAGGAGAGTGTCAGTGATCGTTGGGTGCTGGACATTGTGGACAATGGCCACGCCATAGATTTCGAAGTGGTGCCTCCAGATTCCGGGGTGCATCCCACTCCTCTGCCTGCGGACGGGGCCCAGAGACAGGCGTTGTTGGATGGGGTCCAGGACTTGCTTCTCAAGGGGGCCATCTCCCTGGTTCCTGTGGGGGAGAGAGGTCTGGGCACTTATTCCGTCTTATTTCTGGTTCCGAAGGTGTCAGGGGGTTTTCGACCTGTCCTCAATCTGAAAGGGGTGAATTCCTGGATCAGGACTGTACATTTCCGTATGCTGTCCATTCAGACAATATTTCCTCTGGTCAGTTCGGGGGATTTCCTGGCATCTCTGGATCGGCAGGATGCTTACCTGCATGTTCCAGTGGCTCGGTCTTCTCAGCGATTCCTACGCTTTGCGGTAGGCCTGGACCATTTTCAGTTTTGTGTTCTACCATTCGGCCTCAAGTCCTCTACCCGCATTTTCACCAAGGTGCTGGCCCCTCTGGTGGCTCTTCAACATTCCGAAGGGGTGTTTATTCATCCTTATCTGGACGATATTCTAACCCAAGCGTCCTCTCAAGGGCTGTTGCGGAGGCATGTGGCTCGGGTTGGTCCTGCAAAACCACGTTTTTTTGGTCAACTGGGGGAAGTCAGATTTGGTTCCTTCCCAGGATCTAGTTTTTCTCGGGGCTCGGTTTCTGACTCTTCAAGGCTTGGTGACTGTGTCGGAGAAGCGGTTAATGGGCCTCCAGTCTCTGGTGAGTTCGATTTTGTCGAAGCCTGCTCCCAGAGCCCTTCAGTGGTTGCGTCTGCAGGGTCATTTGGCATTGGTGATTTTTCTAATACCGTGGGCACGGTTCCATCTTCTTTGCCTGGTAAACTGGTTCCTGTCTCATTGGTCTCCGGGGTCAAGTTCTCTTCGGGCGCGGATTCCGGTGTTGGGGTTGGTTCGCAGGGAGTTGGGTTGGTGGCTGGCGCCAGCTCATCTTCGTGTAGGGGTGCTTTTTCTCCTCCTCTCCCGGTGGTAGTGACGACCGATGCCAGCCTCTCAGGTTGGGGGGTTTGGATGGGGTCGACTCAGGTCCAGGGGTTTTGGTCACCTCTGAAAGCCAGACGTTCCTCGAATTGGCGGGAGTTGAAGGCGGTGCTTCTAGCTCTGATTCATTTTCATGGCTCCCTGAGAGGTGTAGCAGTTCTTATTCGAACAGACAACTTGGTGACCAAAGCTTATGTGAACCGGCAGGGGGGGACCAGGTAGTGGGTGCTGTTCTGCCTTGCCAGGAAGATTTTTGTTTGGGCACAGAAATGGGTTCTTTCCCTGCGTGCCACCTACATTTGTGGGGTGGTCAATGTTCGGGCAGATCTTCTGAGTAGAGTAATTCCTTCGTCTCAGATTTTCTCCCTCCGGTGGTCTCTGTTTCATCATCTGGTTCATCTATGGGCTCTTCCAGTGGTGGATGTGTTTGCGTCTCCAGGGAATGCGAAACTCAGTCGCTTTTGCTCCCGGTTTCGTTGTCTTCAGGCTTGGGCGGTTGACGGGATGTTGTGCCCTTGGCCTCAGGGTCTTTTGAACGCTTTCCCGCCCTTTCAGTTGCTCCATGCGTTTCTGGTGAGAGTACATCTTCTGAAAGCCAGGGTTCTCTTGATTGCGCCCCATTGGCCGAGGGCAAATTGGTTTCCGTTGCTTCAGTTGATGGCTTTGGATCACGTGTGGCCTCTTCCTCTCTGTCCGTCGTATCTGGAATTTCCTTGCCTCTCGATGGGATCGTTGAGGCGGTTGCACTTGACGGTCTGAAAGTTGAACGACGGGGTTTGACGGGTTTGGGGGTTTCGGTAGCTTTAAGTTCTACTTTACTGACTTCCCGACAGCGTTCCACTTTGCTGTCTTATGGTCGGCAGTGGAAAGTTTTTTCTTCTTGGTGTTTCAGACATGGGTTGGATCCTACGTCTGCTTCTCTTTTTGATGTAATGCAGTTTTTACAGGATGGAGCCCAGCTGGGTTTGTCTGTGGCTTCTCTAAGGGTGCAGTGGGCGGTGATTCAGGCTTTTAGGGGTCCATGGTGTCATCTGTCTGATGAGGGTCATTTGATGCCTCGATTTTTCCAGGGTCTTCTTAACTTGTTTACTCGTCCGGTGCGGTCCTTTCCTTCCTTGGATCTTTCGTTGGTATTGGATGCTGTGACTTTTGCTCCCTTTGAACCTCTGGGTTCCTGTGACTTGCGTCATCTTTATTTGAAAACTTTTTTTCTGGTGGCCATTACTTCGGGCCGCCGTTTAGGGGAATTGGGGGCCTTGGCCTGCTCGTTTCCTTTTTGTAAGGTTTTTCCGGATCGAGTGGTGCTTGTTCCGGTTCCTTCATTTGTTCCCAAGGTGAATTCGTCTTTCCATGCTCGCCAGAAGGTCATCCTTCCTTCGTTTTGTCCGGATCCTTCCTTCGGATGAGGAGGTTCGGTTGCATTCTTTAGATGTGCATCGGGCCTTGTTGGAATATCTACGGGTAGTTGCTCCTTTCCATAAGGGTGATTCTCTATTTGTGAATTTCGGTCCGGCTCGGAAAGGGGAAAAGCTATCCACGGCTTCCTTGAGTCGGTGGGTTCGCTTGCTGATACTGATGGCTTATTCTTTGAAGGGGGTGGTTCCACCCCTAGGGATTCAGGGCCATTCTACCAGGGGTATGGCTGCTACTGTGGCGGAGCTTCGGGGCGCTTCTGTGGTGGAAATTTGCAGGGCCGCGACTTGGGCCTCACCTTCGACCTTTGTTCGTCATTACAGACTGGCGGACTTGGGCAATTTGGAGTCGGTATTGGGTCACCGTGTATTTTCCTCTATGATGTAATAGGGGGGTGGGGACTCAGTGGTCTTTATTGGTTGTGATTAAACTTGTTGCAACTCAGTGTCCGTCTCCTGTTTTCTCTTGCTATGTCTCATTGGTTTAAAGGAAGGCGAGGGAGGAACAGGAGGTAATGCGTCCATTACTTACATTAATGGCATTAGTCCTAGTCCTACTCTCTCGCCTTCCTTTCCGTTCCCTCCCGCCCTCCCAGAACGGACTGCCTGAGTTGCTACTTGGGCTTGTTTTTGTACAGGAGGTTGTGGGGGTGGGGGAGTGTTTAAGGGGAAGGGAGGGTCTATGGGGAGGCAGGGAGCCTCATTGTTTTAAAGGAAGGCGAGGGAGTAGGACTAGGAGTAATGCCATTAACGTAACTAATGGACGCAAGAGTCATGCCCCCTGCCCAATGGTCATGCCCAGGGGACCTCTGTCCCCTGGGCATGGCCACTGGGCACAGTGGCATGTAGAGGACCCAAGTTAGGCCCCCCATGCCACTTTAAAATAATATAACAAATACTTACCAAAACGTACCTGGACTTACCGTAGATGGGTCCCCCATCCATTGGTGTCCTCCAGGGGTGGGCGAGGGTGGCAGGGGGTGTCCCTGGGTGGAGGGAAGGGCACCTGTGGACTGCTTCCATGGTCAGAGACCATGGGAATGAGCCCACAGGTCCCCTAACGCCTGCCCTGACCAGACGTTAAAAAATGACTCTAAACAGGCTTAGAGACATTTTTTAAGGCCCTCCTCCTCCCGTGCGTCATTTTTTGCACGGAGTATAAATAAGGCGCAAATGCCTTAGACTCATTTTTTGCCCGGGAACACCTACCTTGCATCTAATTAACGCAAGGTAGGTTTCCAAGGTACAGAGTATAAATATGCCCCTAAGTTCCTGCCCAATGAACATTCACTAAGAGAACATTTTTGATGGCCATCACACCTTGTCACACTTCCTCGAGCGTGTGATGGACCCGCCTCCCATCTGGTTTCAGTTTTCCCTTCAATCCGAGCCAGGATACTTTCTCCTCGCAGCTCAGCACCATGCTTCATGTTCAATGGCATGTTTTTTTAAAACCGTTGAGCCTTGTTTTCTTTTTGTGTCTCTCCTTCGCGCTCGCGCTCATGGCGATCGTGGCACTTTGAATCGACTTGCTTATGTCAACTGTTTTACTTTTCAAGTTCAATTTATGTGGCAAGAAAAGTCCAGTTAGGAATTTACAATGCTAATAGCTCTAACTTGAGCAAACGCGAGACGTATTGCATTGTAAATGCTTCTACTATCCAATCCTCTCTTTAATTCATGGTTCACTCATTTCCTGCTCACTTAAAGAGCTTATCTCAGCTCAAGCATAAAGAAGTTAGTCCTTAATGAGGCCGTAGGTCCAGACTTAGTTATTCATGCAGCAAACAGCATTTTTAACAACCATTTAAAAATTGACGATTACTAAGCATTTAAGATAATTAAGTCAAATTTAAGATCAAATACATATGTTATTTGAAAAAATAGCATTTTTGTCAAATATAATTTATTTCACAGATGCCGAATTAAAATAAAAGCTATTACACTTTGGTGAGAAACATTTAGGGCACTTCAATTAGTCACTATGCCCCTCTACAGTCCAGTGCTTAATTTGTAAATAGAAAAGTGCCGGTGCTCAGAGCTCTCCTCTGAAACACGTGGCTGCTGCGGTTAAATGTGTGAACAGTAATACTGAGGCAGCGTAATCCTGAAGCCATCTCGGGCCTCTTTAATCCACTTAAAGCCACTCCCAGCGCTTCAGCTCACTCTTGCAGCGTTCTGCTTTCTCCCATTTGTGACGCTTTTTGTTTTTTCTCTTCCTCCGTCTTTCCCATATGTGTCTTTTGCTCGCAGCAAATGCTTGAGGCAGAAGACTAAGCCCCGGCTCTCAAAAATAAGTGCCGGTGCTCAGCACCGGAAACAACAAGCACAAATTAAGCACTGCTACAATCACATCTAACATTCTTATAAGACAGCCGCTCCTGTTGTAAGCGTTTCACAAACTTGCGGAACTGTTGATTCTCGTACTAGGATATTTCTGCATGCGCTGCTGTATGGAAACAACGTGGGTACCGGGCAGCAGAATAGTTGTACAGCGGCTACGCAGGATAGTGGTGGCAAAATGCCGGTGTCCAATGTAAACTATGTGAAAATCTACAATTTGAGCTGTGGGAAATCTCTACCAAAGGTGAGTTTGTGTGGTCGACCTGGCAGAAGGGTAACCCGCTTCATCCCTTCCTTTGGCACTCACCCTAGTTACCAGTCTTGGCAGCCCATCACCCACTTTCCAAGCAGCACAAATAGTAGTGACTATCACATACCACCAACATAAGTTCCATCCAGCATCCCATACCAACCAACCATTTATTTCTACATAACTTCCTTTCAAACTGCTGTCTTAATCCCAGGACCTTTGACTACATTTTAGCAGCCGAGCATTACTGTGGAATACTGTATTTGAGTACTGGGACTCGTGGAGTGCACTTCTTGGTTTTCACAGGTACTTTTAAAAGATATAGCACGGCTGGACACTGAGGTTGTAGAGTGTGATTCCTATGTCATACTGTATTTGTGTTGCACTTTACCACCTCCTGGAGTAAACCATGGCTGCATGCTAGTGCCCCTGTTTAGAAACAGGTTTACAAAATAAATAACTCTGATCTCCAAATGGAAGTTAAATAACTCTTTAAGCCCTGAACCACCAGTGGTAAATATCAGTGCTCACCACAGTTCTGCCCAGGAACTGTATACTGTGATTGAGCAAATGTAAAGCTCTGAATTTACAATGCCAATAGCTCCAACTCAAGAAAATGCGAGACCTGTTGCATTGCAAATGCTTGTTTTCAGAAGGTTCCCGTGTTGCTTGTGATGGGACACAGATCTTAACCTAGGTTAGGTGGAGTACCAAATGGGGGTATGCATGCCACTGGATTGTTTTCCAAGTTTAGATGGACTGTGAAAAGAGGTTTTTGGTTGATGCATAGGGAGGAGCTAGTATTTGTAGTCTTTGACCCATGAAGCTTCGGGATAGGCTGTTCTGTGAGAAATGGGTGAATCAATCTGTACAAACTGGAATGTACATCGTCCACAGGGGTGGCTGGTGAACTTTAAAGTGATGGTGCCTAATTCTTAGCTCAAATTCAATTGAGTGAACCTGACTTATTCTCGGAGGGTTTGGGGTATTCACCTATGCACTTGCACTCAGTCTTACTCACTTCCTCATTCTCATTCTCTAACTCACATACCCACTTGAACTCACATTTACTTGCTCTGATTCGTCCAGTCTCACTTGGTCTCTAACTCTCTGACCCACTCCGCTCACTTATTTTCACTTACTCTCACCTAGTCCCATTCACTCTCACTCATTATGATTTACTCAGTCTCACTCTGACTCACTCATTCTCACTTAGTCTCTCTCAGTTTTCCTCTGCCTCCCTCTGGCTTACTCATTCTCACTCAGCCTCACTCATTCTCACTCAGGGTCCACCTGACTCACTCCTGTCTCCCTGATTCACGCTATCACACTCATTCCAATTTACTCAATCTCACTCAGACTCACTTATACTTACTCAGTTGCATTTACTCAGACCCACTCATTCTAAACAATTCAGACTCACTCAATCTCTCCCTTACTCACTCAGTGTCACTCTTTTACCGTCAGTGTCACACATTCTCACTTATTCTCACGTAGTCGCACTCTGATTCACTCACTCACACTGATTCACACACTCCCAGTCATTCTGGTTCACTCAGTGTCACCAATCCACACTCATTCTCTATCATTCTGAATTACACAATCTCACTCTGACTCACCCAGGCTCACTCAATCACTCATTGTCACACATTCTCACTTGCTCCTACTTACTGAATCTCTTGCCTAGTCTCACTCATTCTCACTCTAACTCTATCAATCTCACTGATTCTCAATCTGACTCACCGTCTCACTTATTCAATGACTCACTAAAACTCTCTCAGACTGTGACTCACTCAGTCTCACACACAGTAATACTCAGTTACACTCACTCTAATTCTCCCTCACTTGCATTCATTCTCACTCATGCTCACTCTATAACTCATTCTTTGTCACTGTGATTCACTCCTTCACTGACACTTTCACACTTTCACTTACAAACACATAGACAGATATGCTCACATAAGGTCTATCACAGGCACACACTCACCCTACAGACAGAATTTAAATTAGTTTTTACTTACACCGCTGCCTGCGCGTTGTCCTGTTTGGACTCCTGCTTCCAAGGCTGAAGCATGAAGCTGAAAACTCAAACCTCTGCAGTTCTAAAGTTTTCTGATTTACTAATAACTCTTGGGTTCAAACACAAGAGTAACGCTGACATGAGTGTATGGGTGTACATTATCCTGCACGTTTTTGTGCCTCATTCACAGAAACCTTTCCACCTCTATATACCACCTGCTGAAGGTAAAGAGGCACCTCTGCACAGAATTCTCTATTAATGGCAGAGTGAGTTACAACAGCAGAAACTGTGTAAAAACACTGTATATGTAAATGCCCTTGGTCCCCATTTAAAGCGCCCCTATAAATTCGATAAATGAGTGCAAACTAATTGAATTACATTATAGCACTCAACTGATGTAAAGCTACGTTGTAAATGTGGGAATATTGCACCACAGAATAGCATCTTGTTGGAGGTAACTCCTGCAACGACATGTGAGAAACACGCAAGCTGTACAAAATACTTACTCTGAAGTAATACCAAGGACCAGCTTTAGTGCTGGTGACGCCTGGCGCCCCCTAATGAACATCTCCACCATGGATTCCCTCACTACCACTCTTTAACAGCACCCCTCAAAGCTCCATAAACACACTCTCTCAGATGCTTTTAATTAGTGTTGTAGTGCCACCCATACCGGTGTAGGGTGTCAGAGCACTTTATATCACACTCATATTATACAAAGACAATCAATCATATATGTGTAAATTACTGTATAAGATATGTTACATGAGACAGAAAACTTCAAGGTGTACCAGTCACATGTCGTCCATACTGGTAGGCAGTATAGTTTAAGAGTGCTTGGTTTGGAGAAGTTAAACTCAGAATTTAAAATGTAAAAACATGATTGAGGGTTTTCTTTAATAATAAGAATTGGGTCCTACCCAAATGAACCCTTTATGAAACATTAGGTTGATGAAAGACTGGTGAAAAAATCACAACACTCTAATCTATACCTCTCTAACAAAAGTAGTAACTCAGTGCCTATTTACATTATATGCACTTTGTGATCTGCGTGGTATACGTTCTTTGTAGCCCGCATATTAACCACCCGTGATACCTTAGGATGAGCGAAACTTCCACTGGACAAAACTGCATGTCTCTCCAGGGAGAACATTAATCACCGGAGTTATTGTTATAGTTAGGATGTTAGGAACACATAGGATATTTAGTTAGTTTTAGATTGTGTGTGGTGATCATTGTAAGTAGTTCAGGTAAGTAGCATTCGAAGGCAGGCAGTTGATCGCTGGCTTGCCAAGGGACGACTGCTCTTCAGTTGTGTGGCTTAATAAACCTTCTGATTCTTAGGCTGTGCTGTCACGCCTTTTACTTACAAGAGTTATCTTGACATTTTTATTGTTGCCTGAAAATTGTTGGAGGCAAGGAACAGGGAGAAAGAGCTTTTTAAAACCATAATATACTTGCAACAAGGTGCCCCCATCCGAAGTCAGCGCCCGGTTCGGAGGCACCAGTCGCACCGCCCTAGAGCCGTCCCTGGTAATGACATATCTTTCAAGAACCATAATGGCGCTGTTGCCATAAGCGCTGTAAGTCACGCTTAAAGAGGACCCCCAAGGAATGCTTCAAGGAGGAGTGGTCTATAAAATATGAGCATCACACAGTTCCAACTCACAAACACCTGGTAGGCTGTGCATGTTGCACACCCTTAACCTTTGTGGGTATTTTACAAACAAGTGTTGTGCCTGTCAATCACGTTCCCAAACTTTGTGGGGAATTCAGAAACATTTTCTGTAGCTGTCAAACACTTTTCTAAACTTCATACGTTGTGGGTATTACAACACAATTGCTCTATCACATAATTCCCCAAAATTTGTGGGGAAGTCACAGACCTTTGCTGTACCAGTCACATAGATCCCCAAACTCTGTGGGCAATTCAGTAACATTTTCTGTGCCTGTTACACATTTCTGTGACATTTGTGAGCAATTCACAAACATGTACTGTGCCTCTTACACATTCCCCAAAACTTGTTGGACATTCACAAGCATAAGCTGTGCCTGCCACACACTTCCTCAAACTTAGTGGGAATTCACAAACATTTGCTGTGCCTGTTACACATTGCCCCAAACTGTGTGGGCAATTCACAAACATTTACTCTCCTTGTCACATAGGTCCCCAAACTTTGTGGGGGATCCTCAGTCTTTTGTTGTGCCTGTCACGTAGTTACCCAATGTTTGTGGGTAATTCACAAACATTTGCTGTGCCTGTCACATAGGTGCCCAAACTTTGTGGGGAATTCACAGATTTTGCAGCCACATGGGTTCCAAATATTAGTGGGGAATTCACAAACATTTGCTGTGCCTTTTACACAAGCCCCCAAACTATGTGGCTCTTTGACAAATATTTGCTGTGCTGGTTGCACATTCCCCAAACGTTTGTGGGCAAGTCACAAACATTTGCTGAGCCTGTCACATAGGTCCCCAAAACTTGTAAGGAATTCACAGATTTTTGTGGTGTCTGTCACATAGGTCCTCAATATTAGCGGGACATTTACTAACACTTGACGTGCCTGTTACACATGTTCCCAAACTCTGTGGCTTACAAACATTTGCTCTGCCTGTTACACATGTTCCAAAACTCTGTGGCTTACAAACATTTGCTCTGTCTGTTACACATGTCCCCAAACTACGTGGGCAATTGGCATTCATTTGCTGGGCCTATCACACACTTCCCCACACATTATTGGTAATTCAAAAAATTGCTCTGGTTGTCATACTTCCTCAGACTTTGTGGGGAAGCGACAAACAGTCGCTATGCCTAGCACACACTTCACTAAACGTATGTCTGTATGCTAGCCATATGCTAAGATCTGATGAGTGCGAAAAATTATTAATTTTCAAGTGATATGGGGGAGGAGTGGGTGAAAGATTTCCCAGTGAAAAACAAGTTATTTCAAAGGGCGAAGAAACAAAAAAAATCAAATTAAGTACACTTAAATAGACCCATGCAGTAAATGGTCTCTGTTTGTAAAATCCAGGGGATATCAGCAGAACCATCATTTACTCCAGGCTCATTAAAATGTTTTATGCTCTAGTTTTCAGGCAAGTGGTTCCTGATTGGAGTGGCTTCCAGGTGTGAGTATCTGAAAGAAAACCACTATCGGCTAGAAGCAACCACGATTGTGGTATCTGCAGATCCCAAGGATACCAAGAAGTTGCCCATCAGCACCTTCAGGCAGCTGTAAGTGTCTGGTTACATTTATGGCCCCGAGTTTTATGGTATTTATTGATATTTATTTTTCCTTTATTGGTGTATTTTTTTATTTTGTGTTCTAGTTAAAGAATAAAGATGAAAGTTTGTGTTAAGCAACAAATGTACAGTCCAACTTGAATGTCCTTCGTAATAAGCACTACAAGGAGGCATATGTAATAAAGCACTATACTGGTATGATAACTTTAGCGTTGTAGTACCAAACTTCGCAGGAGTACATCCTTCTGATTCTGTTTACGTACGCAACAACTGGTCCGATTAGGCGGGGTAACTTCCATACTAGGAGGAGTAAGTAGTCATTTCTACGGGTAGTTTGCTTTGTCACTTTGAGACCCTGCACAAACATTTCAATTTTTTGGCATTAAACTTATCTCAACCATTTCTCACCTCTGTAAAGGCCAGAAATGTGCTCCTGCTTAGGACTTACCTTATCCTGACCACCCTAAGTGATGCAAGGGGAAGATAACCCCCAAACCTAGTAGGAGCGTAGGCAAAGTAGTTTATCCATGGGTAAAAATGTTTTCGGCGGGGAGAAAAGAAATGTGCAATTGCACAGAGGGGCTGCCTTTCCAGCACATAAAACCACACAGTCCTGCATTGAAGAAATAACAATGGCTTTACATGATTGCCCAGATGGGGGCCTGGAAAGCAGCGATGAGTTTAGCTTCGCAGACTTATTTCAGGGAAAGATTGTAAATCACCATCGGTGCACAGGAGTACTTTCACAAAAGCAGATTTAGGATTAGCTTTGTGAATTAGGGTCTTTTGTTTTCCGTTAACATTCACCTTTACAAAACCTGTCAAAATTGAAAAATGAGTGCCTTATATTAAAATTCCTACCATAAAAAAATTCTAGAATGCCACAAACTGCTTGCAAAAAAAACCTAATGAGGACCAATGTCCTATGACACGTTCCTTTGGCACAGAAGGGCTTCGCTTTGTTCCATGTCCACATGCCTGCTTTACATTTGCATACCACGTATTCACTGTAAAAAGATTTTGTGGCCCAAGCAGAAGTTGATACAAAATACATTCATTGTCAGTCAGTGCTCAAGCAGGGGAGTGACTATTATTAGTGCAGCAGGTTTTACTGCGGCCAAGATGTGCCAGGGGCCACTGCATCTCACTTTTGCCATCTTCCTCACACAGCTCTTCTCACCCGTGGTAGATATTATAGCGCTCCGCTCAGTGGCTGAATTAATCCAGTGTGCGCCTCCGCGTCTCAATATGCGTTAGTTTGGGTACTATACCAGATCAATATTGAGGTTTGCCCTTAGGTTACCATGATGTCTGAAAAAATTTATTGGCTATAGATCTTTGGGATATCTCCTCCAAATGAGTTAAATGTCCAATTAAAGCGAAACCCTCATTTCATACCAGATGGTTCAAACAACAAGATAGTGGTTCATCAATCAAAGACTTTGAGATCCATACGTATCATTTTTTCCAATCAGCGCAACGCAGCAAGCCACTTTGCTGTGCTGCATGAAAGGGAAAGGGCAGCAATGTGCTATATATAATATTAGCAGTCCTGTCTTTTCCTAGTGCTAGCAGCTTTTGGCTGCCTGGCGTCAACACAGGCAACCTTGCGTCATGGTGCAAGGGTGCTGGTGTTGTAGGCAGGTTGTTTGTGTGCAGTGAAGGGTACCGTCCTGCAAAAAAACAATCTTCAGAGGCATTTTCCAGTTTCTATGTGTTCTGTAGCCTCCCTTGGGGCACAGTAGGGCAAGGCAGTGAATTGTGTGGCCTTGCATGGCTTGATAAATCTCACTTAGGTTTTGCATCTCCCTTGCACCCTCTTCTGTGGCACAAGAGCGATGCAAAACCTTGATAAATCTGGCTCTGAATTTCCTCGCTGAATTGCTCAGTGGTGCTAGTGCTGTTTCAAATTCCCTGAACTAATCTTTTAATTTTGAAGAGATATATTACCCTGGTGCATTATCCCTGAGTCAACCATATCAAACTGGGCTATGAATAAACCCCTCTTCAAGACGCCTTGTGTTCTTACCCCTCGCTTAACATTACATCTTGGAGTGCAGCTGGTTCTTTTGATCGTGGGGGATCTAGGGTGGATTCAATGTATATAAATAATCTCAATATCTGAGTATTTCAATAGACCTAGGCTACATCACCCCTAATTTTGCAATGGTTTTCAACTATAGCATTGAAGTCCAAGAGGGTGTTCATTGGGTGGGTTGAATATGATGATGAAGATGATTGGGCTTTACAGAGTGTATGATAACACTGAGTGGCTCTCCTGGTGCCAGTCCAACAGAGAAGAATAGAGGGAAAGGTGAAGGCATAAATATACTTTTTTTCTGAGATTTATAAAGTAGGAGGTGGGTGCTTTGAAAACAAAGGCAAATGGAATGGTGTTCCAGTATTTAGGGGCTATGTAAGAAAAAGCATGCCCTTCAAATCTGGAGCAACAAATTCCTTTGACTTGCAGATAAGGTCTTACCACGGATGTAATGAACTTACTACAGGGGAGGCCTAGATATTGAAAAATGTAGGGCTCAATGAAGAGACTTGAGGAACTCTGCAAGAAAGAGGTAATTACTAGGAGTAGCGAGTGACCGACTGACTACAGTTGGTCAGAGGAGGAAAACCAGTTTAGTGCAGTGCCATTGATGACAGTTGTTTGGAGACTGTGCAGTAGCACCAAGTGTGTGATGTGTCCAATGCGGCTCATAGAAGTAGATGCATCAAGGCTGTGTGACCTCCTTAGTCGAGGATCATTTAGAGATCATTTGTTACAGCCAGGAAGAGGGTGTTGCGTAACAGCCAGAGCTACAGACTTTGGAGCTAGGGAACCAGGTTTGAGTCTTGTCATCTGCTCAGCATCTCGTGATTCTGGGCACATCACTTAATTTCCCTGTGCCTACCAAAAATGAATGTGTCCTTGTGTAATGTAACTGGTGCTCAAATAAAGTGCTCTTATACTTTTGAGTCGAGATCACACTATATAAAACTGCAAAAAAAAAAAAAAATGTGATGTGTCCAAGACACAGTGGGTTTCAACATAAGCTGCAAGATCAGTGTTATATGCTCTGTAGTGGTAGGTAAGGTAATAATGCAATGAAACAATAGTTAGAAGGTACTGTGGGGTCGGCAGAAGTTTTTTTTTTACAAGAGGGGTGACAAAACTGATTCTCAAAGTTTTGGAACAATCACATATGAAGTAGGGGAATTAAAAATTCTGTGAAGTGGGTAGAACTGTGGTTAAGCAATTTTGAAAATGGGGAGATGTGCAAGGATGTAATAGGGAACCAGAATTAAACTTGAAACATTGAGGAGGTATTCAGAGGTAAGTAAACAGGTTAAAGGCAAATCTCAAGTGATCCGTAAGAGTATTTCCTAGCAACTCCCCTGACTTAAGCTTTTCTAATTTACCTTCTCCATTGATCATAAAATGTCTATTTTTACTGTGTATAAGGAGTTAATGAGATCAAATATAGAATCTACTGTCTTGATTCTGAAGTTTCATATAAGCATACATGCCAAACGTCCTCATTTTTCAAGATTTCAAGGATAGTCTCTCGCCTCCTGTTTCCTGCATGCAAAAACCCGCTTCCTCTTCAGGCTTCTGCCAACAGGGCTGGTCTTGTGTGAGTCGAAGCCGGAGTAACCTGCTCGTGCAGGCCGATGCACAACATTTTTGTCATGCTTTCTCTGGCTGCAATAGCATGTCCTCCATGCTCCTGATAGGTAGGGAAAAATATGTATTTGCATTTCTGATATTCATTCCTGCAGCAGCACGTTTTCAGGTCCCATACATGACAATAGACTATATTCAAGACTCAAAACACCTCAATCAGAAAAATAGATTCTCCCAAATATTTTTTGTTGAATCTCCCATTATCCTCTTCTAAGACGTTGGCTTGTGTGCATCTGAGCCCTGGAGACCAAAAGGACTTCATAACATGGGGACATGCCCCCATGCAAATGAGGGAATGCCCTCTATAATAGTCCCAGCGCTGGCATTGTGCCAGCACCCTCTGCATCATAGAATGTCTGAGCCACCTTATTTTTCTAGTGGTACAAAAAATGGGCGCACACACATGTGGCACCCCCAGGGGCACTATTCGTATTATGGCCGAGAAGTAATTCTGCATGATCAGACTTTCCACATTAAATACATTATGCAGGTTTTTGGTTTCTCTTTGATATTTTAAAGGCTTGTTAATATCCAGTAATGTGCTGGGTTGATATGTGAAAATCTGGTTTACGAATGAAAGAATCCAAATCAACTGTGTTTTCTTTTCACTTTAGGGATGGGATCTGCTGGGAGATTAGGCATGGGTACCAGCAAACTGGGGCTCCTGGGAGATATTCCCTGAAAGGTGGGTACATTATTTTGGCTTTCGCTCCCTTGTCTAAAATTTTGCTCCTGTGAGTATTGTTTTCGAAACTGTATCGTAATCCACATCTTTAAAAGTAGAAAATGCGAAGGTAGAAGCTACTCTGCACGCATGCGTGGTAACTGGACATGCTACTGAGGCATCAGCGAAGATGATGAAGACGAGGAAACTCACATGAGTGTAAGATCATCTCATATTGCTGACGGCTGAGTGCTATCTACATGTCACAATAACTATTGAACGAGTACACACACACATTCATATCTGCATAAACAGACACAAACCTGCGAGCACACACACACACACACACAAATCCACGAACACACACAAAAATCCACCCAACTGCCAACACAAATGCTTAAAAAAATGTATTAACCAAAGAGATTTTAATTCTTTAAGACCTTTTGTCCCGTCACCACACTTCAAATATTCAAAATGTATTCCAATCCTGTACTAACCCATGCTGAAGCAGAAGTTATCTTAATCTAGAATTCTGCCAAACTTGAACAGGAATTCCCATAATGAAAGAAGAAATGTATTTGCATTCCATTACACCCTTATCTTAAAGTGCAATATCTTTAAAGAAGGACTCAACATTTAAATCTCAGTCTTGGCACAAAGCCTATCTTGCCGTCTGTTTGCTTAAAGCAAAACCCAGTCACAGAGATGCATTTGTGAAGGTCCCCGTTATCAATGTGTATCGGCTATAAGTGGGGCATAGATTTACTGAACTCTACATAAGATTACATTCTACATCACAACTGTCTCAACTGGGCCTAACGTGATGTTTCTAGTGAAATTTGGAGCTCATTACTGAGGATAATGGAGACAACTGCTGTCAAATTCTAGTTGAACCTTGGTGGAAGGAACAACCAAACAAGGGTTCCGGAGGTAAACATAAAATTATTTCTTAATTACATTTTAGGCGGTTTACTCATACTTAACAACTGCTCCCAAAAATGTTACACTTCTCATGCCCTGTGGGACTGTGTTCTCCTGGCATCTCCACTTCTCTTCTTTCACAGCTTACTGTAGACTGCTTGGCTTGCCTTCTGTATAGCTCTGCATTGGTCACCAAAGTTGTGACTTGAGCAGCTAGTGGCAGTTTCGAATATTTGTACTGTGGACAAGAAGATAGCTGGTTATAACTGTCTGCTTCCTTCAACAAGTTCGTCCTCCTGCTTTGTGTGGGGAGCTTGTTTTGAGTATCTGGCCAAGACACTGCTATGGGACCACTCAAGAGTTTGCTTCATGATTACCTTATGAAGGTATGCTGTTATGTGGATGGCATTCAGACTTATGTTCAAGTCTAATTTTTGGGAGAAGAGAACGTCCTTATTTTGTGGGATTCAAACCCCAGGAAACAACAACTTCTTTAGCTTAATGGAAAAGATAATTAAGATCTAGGGGTGCTGGACCAGGCCGTCTCCAGAGTCATCCCTATTTTTTTGCATTTACCCCCCCACATTTTTGCAAAGTTTGTTTTAGTTGGCCTTAGGACTCTGTGTACTTTACCAATGCTACCCAATGCTAAAGTGCTTGTGCTTTCTCCCCTAAACCTGGTAAACTTGGATGACCCTGATTGGCATATTTAATTTACCTATAAGTCCCTTGTAGAGTGGTATACCATATACCCTGGGTCTGTAAATTAAATGCTACTACTGGGCCTGCGGAACATATTGTGCCACCCACTTAAGTAGCCCATTAAATATGTACCAGACCTGCCAATGCAGCCTGAATGCAGTTTTAAACTAACAATTCGACTTGGCAATATAACCCCCTTTCCAAGTCTTAAACTCCCCTTTTATTGCTTATAAGGCACCCCTAAGGGAGGCCCTAGTTAGCCCACAGGGCAGGTGCTGTGTAATTAAAAGGTTGGACATGTACATTTTACATGTCCTGGTAATGAAAAGCTCCTAAAATCTTTTTTTCACCACCGTGAGGCCTCCCTATCCAATGGGAATATATTCGGTCACTTTATTACATTTAATGAGTTAGCATTTCAAGTTTGGAATCTATGAAATTGTAATGAAAAATACTATTTGATGGTAAAGTCAGATTTCAAATTACAATTTTGAAAATGCCACCATTGGAAAGATGGTACTTTCGTGCCCATAGCTATTTGGTGCCTGCAGCCTCCCCTGGCTCACGTGACTGGATGTAACTTACAGTTAGACTTTGTGAATTCCCCCCACACACAATAGAGGGATTAGGTGTGCCTGAACTGGCCACTTGCTGGCAGGATGGGGAGGCAGGGCTGGGCACAGCCTCACTTACAACTGAATAATCTGTGCTCTGCCTTCATACCAAGGGCTTATCACTTACACATTGTCTCTGCAGCCATCTTAGAGCTAGGGCAGGAGAGTCAATAAATTCCAAGTATTTCAAGAGTCTTTTAGGTGCTAGAAACTCCTCCTAACTTAAAGGACGCAACAGGTATAAAAATAGGGCCTCAAACACCCGCTTTTGTTCACTTTTTGTACCTGCAGAAGGACTCTCAGAGGACTGCCTGCTGTGGTGGCCTGCTGTGTACTCCACAAGACAGCTTGCTGCACCTGGAAGGACTGTTTTGCTGCCTGGAGCCTGCCTTGAACCCTCAGAGATCAGCACTGCTGTTTGAGCTCTGCATCTTCACCTGAACATAGGACTACTAGAAAAACTCCAAGGGCTTGTTTGCTAGCCTCCTGTTCAGAGCCACAGGGACATAAAAGTCTCACACCATCTTGAAACAGCACCTGGACCAAGCTTGAGTGAGTCTTTAACCTCAAATGGTGTCCCACCAGTCCTGGACCCTTGGTTGTGGGTGTGGTGCTAAAGGTGCCCAGATAGCGAAAATCCAAACCTTGAGACTTTGAAAAATGTTGGCTAAAAACTGCTCTGAGAACCGAGGAAAGATTGGGACCAACTTGCTTGTCAATCCACCCAAGGTGCATCTCTGGCCACGTTCTTCTCCGCAGCAGCAAATCCTTCTTAGTGGTCCTTTGTCAAAGGGTATTCAAACTTGTGGAACTGTCTTTGGCTACAGCCTCCTACCTCATCCTCATGGAAATTTATGACTTCTGAAAAATATGATTACGTCGGAACATAGAAAACTTCACCTCAACTTCATCCAGTGGCTTCCAAACAATGATGCTCCCTCCACAGACACTGTCTACAGCATTGCCCCCCTGAACATTACCTTCTTTGAACATTTTTCTTGAAAGTTGTTTTAATTCTGAAGGTAAGCGCTGACCGGGTCCAATCCACGTGTTGTATCTGACGTGTGCTCCACCTTGTTTGGCCATATTTTTTTACATTGACCTGGTCTTGCGTGACTGGATGTCATGGTTGGTGCATTCATCTTTTAGGTTCTAGTTTTTACTAAAAACTTTACAAATTCATAACTCCAGTTCTATTGATTGGCTTTTTGTTGGTTTGATGTCAAATAATTTATTCAAATGTACTCTATCTTGCTAAATTGGTGCAGGATTTTTCTTGTGTTGTTTTTTCACTTTATTACTGTTGTGTGTTGCTTATATACCTTACACATTGCCTCCAAGTTAAACCTGACTGCTTTTTGTGCCAAGCTATCCAGGGTTAAGCACCTGTTAATTTACTGACATTTTGTGGGATTGTGGCTGTTGCTTGGCCAAGGCTCACACCCCAGTCAGCCAGCAATGCAATTTCTCACAAGGGGTGTTTAAATAACTGTTGTAAAAACTGGAGTCCATAGATTTATGGCTCTGTAGTTATAATAATAGACAGGGCAGCACACTCTGGATCCTCTGTATTGCTGTATTAAGTATAGACCTGCTGGTTGGTGCCCAAACGGCCTCAGATTTCTATCATCTATTATTTCTGAAGAATGTTTCACCATATTTACCATATGAAAGACATTTTTTGGTTGCTGGTGTCTAGCTCTATTCAAGTCTTAATTATGGCAATGGATGGTGTGCCTTGCACAGTATCAAAAAGATTGTCATCAAAAGGAGTACCCTGACTGCAAGACTGCAAGATATGGTCACCCATATAGACAGTTAAGATAAAGGAATCATTTTTGAAGTGGTCCTCAAATCAAAATTGGCTCACTTCCACTGACTTTATACTGGGCATTTTCACTGTAATCCTTTTAAAGGAAATTGCTAATCTAGCTTTTTTCATAGTTTCCAATACTAGATCTTTTTGCACTTTATTGATGACAAGTTTTACTATTTTCTTTACTTCTAGGCTTTTTGATCTATTCCACTCAGGCCATTACCCTTAGTGCACCTGTATTTCATCCTCTAATTGTAATACTTTCCAATTCATTAGCACCTTGTATGATCTGGACCCCCTGTGAGCCTATTTACCTGTGAAAGGGTGAAGGTAAACCATGAAATAATGGAGTAGTGTTTTGACACTGCTGTTATAATGGACATGGTATGTTATTTTCATGAACTTCCATAAAACATATTGAAAACTAATTTAATTTAATGCTTTCCTGGAGTGAGAGCTAACTTGTTTTAATACCAGCAGCAGATTGTATTTCAGTGTGAGGCTAGACTGTCAGCTTGTGGGGTTACTCACTCTATATGGTTTAGGGATGCTGGTACTCACCCCAGAGAAATTGTTTAAAATGTGTCTTAACAAATCATTTGACAGCACAATATTGCAGTTATGTTGGCTAAAAAGGGAACGGTTTTACAGGCAGCTTTAAAGAGAGCGTCATGTAGTGGAAATATATTATTACTTAAAGGCTGAATCCGTATATCCGACATTATCGCTACCTCAGAAAATGATGCATTTAGAAGTGCGGTGCTCTGCTCACCAAGACCACATTTCAGGGAACTTGGGTTGGTAAGCCTTCACCCCACTGCAAAGTAAAAGCAGTTCCCTGCCCTCTCGCTTACCTGGGGTTTCCATAGTTTACCAAATGGTCACGCCAGACCTTTTCGGGGCACACAGAATCTCAGTTATCTTTTTCTCATAGGCAATTCATCTATTTATCCTTATATTAATCTTGTTTGTTTGTTTGTTTGCAGTGCGAGGCTATAAGAGTAATGTTGATGTGGTAGTTGGTGACACAGACTACAACACCTATGCCATGCTTTACTTCCAGAAACAGAGGAGCATCTCTGTCAAACTTTACGGTAAGTGCTGTTTGTGCCAAAAGGTAATGTCTACTGACTGAAGATGTATTTACCGTTTGTCTCCATGCCAAGCATGGTCTGATGTAAAGCGTGTTTGCATTACTGAAATGCAATATAAGCTTTTGCTATCAGGATCCTGCTGGGAGTGCTCAATGTATGAGTGATATTACAAAAAAAGTGATAAGTGGAATGCTTGAATTAATCTCGAATAGAACTCTGGGCCTTATGTCAGTAAGCCATACTTGTTTGCTCACTGCACCACAAGTAATGGAAATCAACCATGTGCAAACCAGCCTTCCACTAAAAATAGTCCATCCTAAGCCACATCCACTCTGAGCACCAACACAAAGTAAGACAGGCTGGTGTTGGCCTTCTTGAGTATCATCAGTTCGGTACAGGTTGACTTCTGGGACAAAGTGGGCTACAGGTGGGTGCTCCACTGTGTTGAGTGCTAATGAGGGGTCAATGGGGTTAGGATAGGGAGAGGTTGGTTGAGAGGGATAGTGGTGATAGTTTTTCTTTAAATAAAAAAATCCCAATCCAAACTACTCATCCACATCCTATCATGGATGCTTTTTAGCATTAAGTGAAATGATAACTTCTCCCTCCCCTCCCATCTACTGCTTTCCTCCCTCCATACATTATTTTTTACCTGGGTGGAGTCAAAGGACAAAAAGCTGATCCTCCTTAAGGTCTCTGTAAGTATGACATTCTTCTGTATGTGGGTTTATGTGTGCTCTAATATGAATGCGTCTTTCCTTTAAGATGTCAGCACTGCACCTAAACAGTTATGTTTTCTAGGGTAGCAACCCTGACATTACTGTAACATATATATTTTTTTAATGCAATAGTTAAAAGCATAACATTTTATAATTTGTAATCTGAGAACATATAAAAAGGTGTATATCAAAACACACAATAGGCTGATGTGTAAAATGCTGATAGTTGGTCATGTTGGAGTATGAGTGCTGCAGCCACAACAGATTTTCAAGATTAGTGGTAAGCAATTTTTGATGAATCGTATGTAAAGTTATTTTATGTATATGTCCTCATAATCAGACGTTCATAGATCAACCTTGGTCAACCAAGAGCATTTGTCTGACCTGAACGTATCCTCCTGTATTAAGGATCTCTGAATCCCTAGATATGACTGGAATTGGCTGAAATAGGATGTGTCCAGCTCAGGTACTGTTTTGAAACCACCGCTGTCTTAGTATTTCCAACATTGCCTAGACCAGCCTAATCTCCTCATTCTTTGACCATTCCAACAGCACGAAGCGCTACAGTTGCAAACAACATCATCGAGAAATATGAACAAAGTGTCAAAGAGCAGGGCATAGAAGAGGATTTCATCTACTACTTTCCCAAATACGGTGAGTCCCAAGTTGAGTTCAATTACATTCTCTGGGTTCATGACTTTATCGGGACAGACCGATGATCTGAAAAAGCATGCAAGGCAGGACAGGGCTGGAGCAGTATTCTTTCCATGATTTGAGTATTGCAGGGATTTTGTATTTTTGCGTGGAAAAACATCTACTGTTTAATGGCAAGCTTACCAAGCTTCTTGAGGGCAAGCACAGGAAGCTGTTTTTGTGGGATGTGTAGAAGCTCTACGGAAGTTAAGCAAGTCATTCTGGCGATCGAAAAGTTTCAGTTCTCTTCCCTAACGTGCATTTTTTGCATAATTGTTAGGCTTTATTTCTTGATCAAATTAAAGGGGCCGCCTGGTGAATGATGTCACAACACGTCTCAAAACTCCAGCAGTTATTGTCCAACAAATGGACATTCTAGAATGCTCGTGGACCTTGATCGTTAGATAACTATACAGAGAACTGTTTTTCGCTATAGGGGGATGACCCCTTTAATTTACTGTGTTTAAAAAAATCTCTATAATTTATATTGCAGCTAAAAGACCTTCCTATAGATCTGATCCCTGTATGGAAATTATCGAATTCATGGATGGTCATATGTTTTCCTTTTGAGAACCTTGATAGATTTTCCACCAAAAATCTTGCAGAAGACTGTAAGAAATTTCATAGAGAGCTTAACAGCATTGGGTAGTTCTCTTGCCACATCCTGACTCGCCTATTTGCTGATAAGGGGCCAAAGAAAGGGTAAGTAGTGGAAACCACAGAAAGTAAACTTTGCCCTGACTTCTCGGCCCCTTAGTCCAGGGTTAGAAAGGGCAGTTCCCGGGAAACCAAATTGCAGAAGAGTGCATGTATCTGCTGTCCCAGGTGTATGCACTTGCTCTCTTGATCCTAGACTTCTCTCGTCTACTACAGCTGACTGAATCTGTATCTTAGTAAGGTATAGTAAGAAGAGGTGTTAGACCGTCTCAACCAACATCATTTGCTGTATTCGAGCATCACCCATGTCATGAAAACTAAGCTCTCACCACCATTACTTACAGTAGAGTCTCAAATGAACCATACCAGCACTAAGATAGGTGACATCCCCATAGACTTCAGCCAGCATGTTAACAAAAAGGATACAGGATTGACAAAGTCAGTAGGTCTGGCCTTGGAAAGTGTGCAATGTTTGGCAAGCATGCCATTTTTAAAATACTTGTTTGCAAACACGTCATAGAAATTAAGCGTTGAAAAAGATAATGAAAGAAATAGCAAAAAAATGAAACGACTGATTGGCATTACCTTTTGGAAGAACGTATGTGAATATGTTACAAGAAATAAGGGAAACCTACGGTCACATAGAGACATGGGGTAAATAATGTGTTCCGGAAGCTGGGTCCCTATGTAATAAAGAATCAGACTTGGATAACAAAAATAGGTTTAAAGCAACACATGAATATTCAAAAATACAAATAAACTTCCCTTGACATCCATATTATGGGTAGTGAAGCAAACATGTCGGTGTGCTCATATAAGCACGAGTGACACGTGTGACAAGAGTATACAGTGTAGCAATACAGCACAAGCAATGTTCAAAATTCTTATAGACAAAATAATGGGTCGGTACGAAATGTCCACGTTGTTTCGGTGCTTTACGGATGTTAAGATGATCATTAGGCTGAGGGCGCGATCCAACACCGCGTTTGCATGGACTCGGTGATTTTCAGCGTCCAATGCAGATGTGCTTTGAGTCTGCAGAACTTACCCTGGCAAAAACACAACACCATGTTAAGGCCAATGAAGAGCCGGCTAGCTGATGGACCCCAAAGCACCTTAGGGAAAACAGAATGATTTGAAAAACAAACCTCTTGCATCTCATTCCTTGACTCAGTGTTTTTAAGGCCACTGGACATATAAATCCCTACTTATTAAGCATAAAAGCCAACAAGAATGTACAGAATTTCGCAATAGCAAAAGCAAATATCCATCCTCTGTCAGACACAGAGCACAGATGGGGTCAGAGGGCTAAGGAAAGCTGCCAATACAAACTAAACGCCAAGAAGACTTCTGCCGTGTGATCCTCTTCTGCCCTGGTCAGGAGGAGGCGTCTGCTAAATGTTATGTGAAGTTCACGTTACAAGGGGTATCGACAAATATGTGCCCTTCTGTAGGGTCATCGAAATCCCACAGAAATAAAGGTCATGTTCCAGGTTTTTTTCCCTTGAGAATCCGGACATTTCAGCAACAAAAAAGCATGGCCCATGAGCATCAGAAATGAGTGGATAACAGGACGGCTATTCCTAAAAGACCTACTCCATAGTATGATTGAACAAGCCAAAAATACTTGTGAAGCGGGACCCTGCTGGGTCGCTGTAGTGGCCCTTACATGTCACTCCCTACCTCTTAGCAGCTATTGGAAGAACTGGCCAGGCAGATAAAGTGAATGAAGAAAGCACGATTGTAAGCTGGTGGGAGGCTATAAATGAATAACATTGAATGGACAACAGTGCATGCAACCATCCCCTAGTCACGGTCCTCACTACCTTTCTCTTACCCGCCCTCACAACATATTTAGTAGATTGTGTTTGAGGCACAGGCTGCCAACCCACAAGGGCGGCGAAGGCCTTGCCTACTCCTGCTCTGCTTCAGTCTGATTACTATATTTTTACTTCTCCGTTGCTTCAGCAGAAGCACTTTTGGCAAAAGAATTGTTGCAGCGCAGGCCTCCACTTTGGTGTGGTCTGTTTGGCAAAGTTATGGTTTCTCGGAAACAAACGCCTAACGAGATGGTTTGCTTTTAAGTTCTCCCTGTGTGTTGGGAACATTTCAATTGTTGAATTATCTGGACAATGAATCTGTACTTAAATAGATCAGTTCATCCCAGCCTTATGGGAAACAGCCCCGACCCATAGCTCTCCGAACGTAGAGACAAATGAGTTTCTGCTATTGAAAACTGGGGGAGGTTGGGGGTCTGGGGGCTTATTTACAAGCTTTTGTACGCTGTTGGAATGTCACTTTTAATGACAGTCCAGAAGCTTACACTGCAGAGCTATATCTACAAGACCATGTAAAGCCACCCTACGCAGCTCTTCATGGCCTTGTAGATATCGAGTGAGACAACGCAGCGAAAGTCACTGCGTTGCCTCACACTGCAATAGGGAGGCGTGCCATGGGTGTTACGGTGGGTTTTCCCAAAGAACACCCATGGCATTTGACACATTCCCAGATATACAACAAGCTGTAAACCTGGGAATGCGGCTAAAGCCTACGCCTATCTAGGGGAGGCGTAAAGGAGGCGCAACGAGGAGAAATAACATTATTTCCCCTCGATTCTTCCTCCTTCGAAGTGTGCTGCATTCTGCAGCACACATAGTGAGAGGAAATCACCTCCATTGATTTTTTTGTGCAGGAAGATGCCCCTGCCTGAACAAAAACAAACATCCCTACCACGCAGACACCCATGCACCATGATGCCCGCGTTGGTGCATAGAAGCCAATTGTGTGCCAGCACAGTGGAAGAGGACAGGAATGCGCTGGTTCTTATAGAAATGGTGCATTCCTGCCCTTTTCTTTTGATGCGTGGCAGTGCAGCAAAAGGGTTTACGGCGCTGCCCTGTGCCAAAACATTGTAAATGAGGCCCCAGATGGCTACCCAGGCTCTAAACAAGGTGAGGGAAACGCCTGTTTGGTGCAGTGGGGAAACTGCTGATTTACGTGATATAAACGTTCTGCAAAACTCAGACTATCAACGTTAGGCAACTATCACGGTGGGCCCGGAAATCCCAGTTTGTGCTCAAACTCCTTACTGCAGCAAAAGTGAGATTATAACTTGTTTACAAGTCATGGGTGTTTGCTCCTACCATTTGCAGAAGGTATGCCTGATGCAAATCGTGGGAGCAAATAATGAACATGCGCCATTTGAGCAATATGGAAAGAAAACTAACTTATACAATTAACAGGTTCTTCCCCAAGACAAGTTAGCAAAATCATAATCCGCTGTACATTGCATTCCCTCTAGTTTGTAAACTCCACCCAATTACAAATGAGTGAGTGGGTGTTCAATTTACAGAAGTTTGCCTCCCAATGTTAATGAAGCCCGATGTCTTTTCATCACCGATCTTTCAGGAGCATTTCTATCAATAAGCACATTTTAACCTTTTTTTTCGTTAACTGACAGAGAACTTGATGCCAAAAAAAATGTTAATATGTTTCTATTTAATTGAGGCAATCTTCGAATTATTCATTGATCATCTGTTGAGAATACAAAAGTTAATTGCAACTGTAACTGTGGAAATTGATATATTAGTTTGCAGCATTCTGAACACATATACATATAAAAAGGCATAGGACAATACACCTATGAATACATAGTACTGTTACTGTTGCATTTAAAACTTAAATATTTGATAATAATACTAATAATAATAATGAATGCCAACTCTTAAAGGCGTCCTTGTGTTAAAAAAGTCAAAGTTAATAATTGTATTACGATATAATAAATCCAAATGCAATAACAATTATGAAAGATTTAAAGTTTTTTAGCATCCATCATGGCTATAGCCACAACTGAGAAAATCTCATGTGATGCCTCATTGTACCTTCATCTGGAGTGCATGAACATGGACTCTATCCAATCACACTGAGGCTCAGGTGTTGGTCAAAGAGAATCACCAAAAGGAAAGAGGGAGTCAGAGAGCTCTGTATCATGGACAGAAAAGAAAGACCAGGGAAGGATGTCGTGAGGGAAGAAAGGAATAAGTAAATAATTTGCAGTCTGCCACTTAGCTAAGAAAAATGTCTTTAAAATGTTAGCAATGGGATGTGATCAAGCAAGGCTCTTAAAATTGCAGGTGTTTTCACTAAAGCTTTCCAAAACATTTATTCAACTAAAATTTTTCCAATGAAAAAGAACTGTTACAGTTTTCTGGAGGTCATCTGCAGGCGAGACACTTAACAACCTAAGTATGGCTACCTTAAAAGCTCCTTATACGCTTCAAGATTTTTGTACTGGCTAGGCAACGCCTAAGCCTCAGGTTATGACGACGTCAGATTTACGTTACTTTTTTAAATGTGGTTCACTTAACGTTGTTAGTCAACCTGGATTCAGATAAGGATTCTGTTTTAGAAGCCATTGTGGTGCCCTCATCAAACGAAGAGAAGGAAGCATCTGATACAAGAAATCAGAGAATAATTTAAATTTACACTTTTGAGTCAACAACATATAGGGCATCTACATACTGCCAGACCCAACCACAGGGGAAGCAGAGCCCTTTTTGACATTGTGTAATCTCTCATGCCTCCCCCCAGGAGAAATATAATCCAACCACCCACATGGCAACCCAATCCCTGGTAACCCAATGCAACATTTGCCTGTAATATAGAGTGAACACACCAAAGCTTGATAATGAGCATAATTACTGTACAGGAGAGTGAGTATCAGTCTTATTACAGGCAGCTCAGCTTTACTAGAAATACCTAAATACATGTTTAAATACTTTAAACAATAAAGATTACTTTTGAATTATATTGGTATATCCTCATATATTTGAATATTTTGGTGCAATATGAATTTTCACCCCTAAAGGATACAATCACACAAGCTAAGGACAAAAGTTCTAACATGCTGGTGATTTGCATTTGCTTGTAACCATTGGGGATTATAGTTCCTTTGTCCCACCCAACCTAGGGTGAGGGACCTAAACTTAGCGTTGGGGGGACGCTGCGCTGTTCCTCCAACTCCCCCTGACAATGGGCACTTGGTTGGTGGTGGCCCCATCTTCCTGGGGCCACCACAAGCTGAACACTGTGTCCTCAAGGACTTAGGGCCGCAAAGCCTTGTGGGCCATATGCATATTTAATGAGTGGCTCTCCCGCTGTTCCTGGGAGAGGCGCTTGCATTTCCTTTTTTGTAGATTTCCCTTTATGATACAGCGTTTCCTGCGGAGATTGCAGCTCGAGGAGCTCACCCCCATATGCCCTCATCCCCCAGACCCCTGCCCTGGTATGGGGTCTGGGGCCCCAGGACAGCCCCTCTGGCTGCATTCACGGGGGTGTGACGGCACCCGCCCAGACTTGGTCTTCTGGTGGGGGGCCGGGATAGGGTCCAGAGCCCCAGGACAATCTTCGCGGGGAGCGCAACGGCTTAGTGTTCGGCCTCCGGCTCTACCTCAAGGGGGATGTGACTGCATCCCCGACTTTTCTTTCTGGTGGCACCCCAGAATGGCGTCTGCGGCCCCCTTCCACCATTTTCACGGTGACGGCGCCCCCTGTCTTCCTCTTCTGAGGGGCACTGGGATGGCGTCCTGGGCCCTCTCTTTATCTTCTTGGGGGTTGCGACGGCAGCCCCCAGCTTGGCTACTGTTTTGGGTGCAGCCCCCGGGCCCTGGCCCACCCCGGGGACATCGACCTGAGCAGCGGCGAAGCTCCACGCGCTTCGCCACTCACTCAGGAGTAGGTCAGAGGTCACAGACCTTCTCCTTTGGATATCTCAGGCCCCAAGGACCGATTTAGATGATTCTGGTGTTGTTTTGCTCCTGGTGACGAGCCCTTGCCACCAGAAGCACTCTCCTTAGGCCTCCTGGCCTGTAAGGGTCCCAGATGATAGGGGGCCAGTCCCACTGACTCCCTGCACCAGGTTTTCCTCTGAGTGTCCTCCTTTCCTTCTGGGCAGCGCACTCTCCTTGCACCAGCCCAGTCCTTCCCCCAACTAGTCCTCAGGGGGAGTAAGGGGGCGAGCTTACCTGGCCTGACCTCGCTGGGCCTGAGGTCTTTCAGGGGCAGAGTCCCTGCCCCAGGGGGCAGTCAGGGGGTTCTTCTTTCCAGTTGTCCAGGACCCGCCTGGAGGCTCAGTGTCCAGCAGTGAAGCACAGCCAACAGACAGAGCTCTCCCCTATGCAGGGCTGGTTGATGCAAGGCCCTGCTCAGGCAGCTGGTTAGAGCAGTAATTGACCCTAATCCTGAGCTGAGTCAGAGAAAGATGATAGTCCTTGATGATCCATAAATTGTACAACTATGCTTTTGTAACCTACTGCATCATTCTTTTCATACAGGTTACAGTGTACATTGGTGCAACTCTGATCTCTGTGGGCCCTAGGGCACCTGAGTTATGCCCTAGGCCACTCTTTCCTATTGACATTGAAGGGAGTGCCCCTACAGTGAAAAGATAGTAAGCACACTGATGTTGACATGTACTGGAGTGTCCCTACCGTAAAAATACAGTAAGCACACTGACTATCCCCTCCTCTGGGTACACCCATCTTATGAGGCCTACTCCAGGTCACCACCCACTCTGCATAGTTCCTTCTGCGCCAGACTCTCTATGCGCAGTTCTTGGGCTGCACACGCCAGGATCCCTCTCCTCGCAGCCCCTACATGGGTGCACACATGTGTGCACACATGATCATGTGTAGCTAGCTTGGGGCCTCCTGCTCTTGCTGCACCACAGCAGCCTTTTCTTAGCAAGGCGGCACCAGTGATCACATTCGCAGCCCAGATTACCATGTGCTTACTGTGGGGGAGTCCCTGACTAGGAGGATCCCTCACAGTAATAGGTCAAAAACCAGGTGGCCAAAAAGAGAAGAAAATCAGGGCAGACCAGATGGTCAGAACCATCCGCTCACAGAAGGATATTCATTGTAACTACATTGATGTGACCCAGCCAGGAAATGTGGAATGGTCTCCACCGCCGGAGGTCCTCCAGGATTGCTTTGCGATAGCAGAGCCAGTTTGCCTGCGTCTATGTAGGAAGGGAGCTGATGATAGTGAGACCAGGATCCTGTATAGAGTGTGCGCCCAAAGAAATGGTGCTAGTGCCTGCAGCCACAGGAGATGTTGAGGGATGATAAGATTGAGCACACACAATTTAGTCATGTTGATCCTGTATTCAGACACTCTTTTGAACGCTTGGAGGGCCTGGACCACAACAGGGAGGGAGGATTCCGGGTCAGTCAGGGCAAGGAGCAGATCATTAGTGAACAAGAGGACTCTGTGATCCTATTCCTGTGGCAGATTGCAAAGATTTCTGCTTCATATTGAGGAGGTGTGCAATAATGTCCTCTTTTGCAGAGTGGGAGGGTTTTGCTGCAATGTTGCTGCCAGATCCCCATCCACAGACAGTCTGCCAGACAGGATTCCAGTCTTCAGGTCTCTCAGACATGGAGTGTGAGGGGTTTATGATGGGTGAGTCCCTTGGCAGTCCGAGCATGCGTTTGGCTTCTATAAGAGATCATAGCATCTTCTGCTTGCTGATTCACTTGAAGAGCAGTCCAAAGGGATGGGCCCATTAGTAGTCGATTCTCTGGTCTCCCAGCTTCTCCTTGATGAGTTTGAAGTCTTGTTTCTTCTGAAGTGTTAAAGGGAAGAGTTCTTGGAAGACTTACACTGTGTGTCTGTGGAATATGATATCTACCTTCCCCTAGAGCCACTTTAAGGATTTCTTCCTTGCCTGGGAAGAAGTGGACCTTCGTAAGCATGTCAGGGATGTCATCAGGGCAGCTTGTCATTGATACAACACGGTGCGCCCTGTCAAGAAGAAAGGGTTGACTCTCTGCGTCTCCCCAAATTGCCCCCATCAAGTCCCTGGTGAATGACATGATATCATCACATTCGGCTCTGCGGGGGACTCCTCTAATGCATATATTGTTGTGCCAACTGCGATTTGTGAGGTCATCCTGCTTCGCCTGCTGTTCGATCTGCTGTTCCTCCAGTGTGTTATCTCGTCTCCAAAGTACTTCTTGATCTTCAGCACAGGAATCCATTGTGCGCTCCAGGTCATCCTCTCTGTCACCACAGCTGAGATACTGTTGTGGGACAATAAGATTGAGCACGCACAATTTAGCAATGTTGATCCTGTATCCGGACACCCTTTTGTACGCTTGGAGGGTCTGAACCATAACAGAGAGGGAGGATTCTGGTTCAGTCAGCGCAAGGAGCAGATCATTAGTGAACAAGAGGACTCTGTGACCCTATCCCACAAAGGAAATGCCTTTGATGGCCCGGTTCTACCTGAGGCTGATGACCAGAGGCTCCACTGCAAAGGCAAATAGTAGGGGGGAAAAGGGGCAGCCCTGACGAGTGTCCTGGGAGATTGGGGAGGGGTGGGTCAACTGGCCATTCACCCGAATGGTCTGTGTGGGTGGCACACATGAGGCCATAATTTTGCTAATTCTGTTGGGACCTAAAACTATTTTCTGGAAAGTTCAACTTACCTTATTAAAGGCCTTCTCGGCATCAAGAGATATGAGGAGAGCAGGTATGTTATTCCTATGGACCTTTTCTACTATATGCGGATGTTGTCAGGGACTTGTATATGTTTTACAAAGCCAACCTGGTCAGGCTCAACCAGAGCGGGGAGAAGTGTTTCAAGGTGATTATCCAGCATTTTAATGTAATTGTTGTGTCAGTGTTTAATAGGGCTATTGGGCTGTAGGATGAACAGAGGGTCTGATCTTTGCCAGGATTGGTAATCAGCGTGATCTCATTGGTGTAAGGCTGGTGGCATGGGTGAAGGAGTTGAAGAGCTTGAACAGGTGATCTTTCAACCGGGGGAAGAAAACCATACAGAAAGCGGACATTGGGCTGTCTAGATCCTGGAGTTTTTCCTTTAGGGAGTTCATTAAGAGCCCGACGGAGTACATCCACTGAGACTGGTTTCTCCAATTTATGAGAAGATCAGACGTTCAGAGGCTGCCATGTACAGCTCTGAAGGTAGGAGTCAATGGTGGCTTGATCATCCCCTCCTCTGATGTATAGATGAGGGTAGTAGGCTCGAAAAGCCTACTGTTTATCTGGTTTCCTGATGGCCCCTCTAGTGTTCTCTGTGAAAATCTTTGCTATATTGGATCGGCTGTGTTGGTGGCACAGTCTGCCTGCCTGGAGACTGCCCACAATGCCTCCCCAAAGTAGTATTTTTGTTTGAATGCTTGTAGCAATCTCTCAGCTTTATTAACCCGGTATGCCTGAAGTTGGCTCCTCAGGATGGCCAGTTACCACTTGGTGCATGCCCTGGGATGCTGCTTGTCCATGCCCTCCAAGGAGCAGATCTCCTGGGTAAGGTTAGTTTTGAGCAAGTGTGTTTCCTGAGTCCTGGCTATGAGATGAAATATATGACTACTCATATAGTTGCTTTAAAACCTTCCCAAAGTATATGGAAGGGTTGTCTGGAAGGGAGTTGACCGTTAAGTATTCAGCGATAGCTTCTTTGATGGAGGCCCTATCTAATGGGTCGCATAGGAGGTGGGGGATAAACGCCAACATGGGGGGCGTATGGCATTTCCAGGTGCTGTGTCCATGTAAGCTCAATGTGTGCATGATCGGGGATGGAGATATCTGATATCCAGGTAGACTCCCGGCCTCCCCAGGAGGGAGTTGGTAAGGACAGATAATCAATGCCAGAGTAAGAGAGGTGTACATGGGAGTAAAAGGAATAGTTCATTGCATCTGGGTGGAGGTAACGCCAGGCATCTAGTAGGCCAGTGTCCCCCAATTCCCTTGTGAGCAGTCCAGACATGCTCCTGTACCCTGAAGTGTGATGTGTTTCTATCAAGGTCATTGTCCCATTCTAAGTTAAAGTTGCCCTTACCATGAGGTCCCACCTAGCAGGACCCAAATGGTATTTGAGTACCTTCTGAAGGAACACATCTTGGCATTGGTTAAAGGCATAGAGGTTAAGAAAGGAAAGAGTGTCCCTACCTCTCTTGATTTTCAGCATCAAGAATCGTCCACCCAGATCTCTAGTGATTTGGGTTAAATTGGAGTATGAACCATTTTTGAAGAGGATGGTGATGCCCAATGTTTTAGTGTACCCAATGCTGGCAGGGTTGCCTGGGGGGGCATGTAACTGCAATCTTCCATGAGTAGGTGCGTCCCTTGCAAAATAATTACTTCAGGGTCCTGTTTTATTTGGTACCACCAAACCTGTCAACGTTTCCTGTGGTAGTTGAGCCCTCAGACTTTAACGGATAGGAGTTTAGCATTCTTCATGGGACGCATGGCAAAATGGTGGCGTACAGTGCCTCATGGTGGTGGTTCTGCCCTTACAGAGAAGGTACTGTGAGTAGAGGGTCTAGGCCTCCAACCTCGAACCCCACTATGAGTAGTGAGAGCTGCATGGAGACGTTAAAAAGGGTGAAGATGTGGGGGAAATAAAGGAACCAACAGGGCCATACCTGCTGAGCCAGTCTGTCAAGAGACAAGTGGGAAAGCCCACCAGTCCCTACTGAGGAGTCATCCTCAATGGGGAAAAGCCCAGTGAGGGGGCAGACACCGGAAAAACTGCAGGAGGGTAACAACCTGTGGTAGAAGGGACACACAGATATAACAAGTGACAATCAATACACAACAGTCTGGGCATCGGGCTGAGGCCCTGCTGAGGAGTGGAGAAATAATTTGGCCAGTGTGGCCCATCGGCGGAATGCAGCTTGGCACGGGTGATGCTCAATGCGCATCACGTGTCACTGGTGGCAGATTGCGAAGATTTCTGCTTTATTTTGAGGAGGTGTGTCATAATGTCCTCTTTTGCAGAGTGGGAGGGTTTTGCTGCATTGTTGCTGCCAGATCCCCACCTACAGACAGTCTGCCAATCTGCCAGACAGGACTTCAGTATTCAGGTCTCTCAGACATGGAGGGTGAGGGGTTTCTGCCGGGTGAGCCCCTGGACAGTCCAAGCATGTGTTTGGCTTCTATAAGAGATCGTACCATCCTCTGCTTGCCGTTCCACTTGAAGAGCAGTCTAAAGTGATGGGCCCATTGGTACTTGATTCCCTGGTCTCCCAGCTTCTCCTTGATGGTTTGAAGTCTTGTTTCTTCTGAAACATTGAAGGTAAGAGGTCTTGAAAGATTTACACTGTGTGTCTGTGGAATATGATATCTACCTTCCCCCGAGCCACTTTAAGGATCGCTTCCTTGCCCAGGAAGAAGTGGACCTTGGTAAGCATGTCAGGGATGTCATCAGGGCAGCTTGTCATTGCCTCAACACGGTGCGCCCTGTCAAGAAATAAGGGTTGACTCTTTGCATCTCCCCAAATTGCCCCCAGCAAGTCCCTGGTGAATGACATATCATCATCACATTCGGCTCTCCGGGGGACTCCTTTAATGCATATCTTGTTGTGCCAACTGCAATTTTTTAGGTCCTCCTGCTTCGCCTGCAGTTCGATCTGCTGTTCCTCCAGTGTGTTATCTCGTCTCCACAGTACTTCTTGATCTTCAGCGCAGGAATCCATTGTGCGCTTCAGGTCGTCCCCTCTGTCACCCACACCTGTGACATCTTTGTGAAGGTCGTAGAGGCAGCTCTTCAAGTCAGTTTTTAGTGAGCTAATCTCTTAACGTAGGTCATTGAGGAATATCTCACTGTAGTCCTGTGTGATTGGAGGGGAAAGTGGGGTCACAGTGGTCTGCAGGTGGTCTGTGTCTTGCCACTCATGTTGGCTGCAGTGGATTTGGACCAGAGGAAAACTATAGCGCTGACTTCAGTGGCTTTACCACTTGGCATAACAGATGCACAAGCAGCTGCAACTGATTCAGAAAAGGCAGGCAGGAGAAGGTGGGAGGACTACTGGCAGGTCCAAGCCAAAACCAAAAAAACAGGAGGTGCAATCTTAAAGGAGCATCGGAGGAGTCTTCTTCACTAGATAACGGCGAGCAGTGCAGACCCCAATGGATCTGGGCAGGAGATGAAAAGTGGGGGGCATCCGGTCATGCAGCTTGAGGTGAAGTGGGTCTGAGGAGGATGGGTGCAGTTGAGCTAGGCAATGCTGAGAGGCAGGTCTCCCACAATCGCGGTCAAGTCTCTAAGTGACAAGATGGCTCCCCCTTAAGCGGGCCCTGTTCAGGATTGTCGCATCTCCCCGATGGCTACAGGGAGGCCAAGTCAAGAGAAGGTTGGGAGCGGCGCTAGGCGCAAGTTGGAAAGAGACAGAGACGCAGGGGAGCACTTACTGTGTTGGTCCCCTTAGCCCATAGTATGAGGATTGTCCATCATAGTGTGGCGTGGGGAAGGTGGTTGGTACCTCACTTAGGGCAGGCCCAAGGAGATCGTTTAGTCCCTTTTGCATCTCCCAGTGGGGGGCACCAAAGTTGCAGAGGCAATGCTGATCCTAGGAGAGTGGTCCTCTAGTGTCTTCTTTTCTTTCTTCTGCTTGTTTTGTCTAGCTTACAGTGAAAAGTAGTGATAACATTTATTTTTTGCACCTCTTAGTCAGTTTTATTAAAGTTAGAATATTTCTGTGCGTTTCTACATATTCAAAGCTACTGCAGCTTTTTTTCCTAAAAGAAATATCTATATTGAACTATTTCTAATATCTTTTTGCAATACATATCTAACTGGTTTTTGATGTGTTTAATTTTTGCATTATAGCTTCTGTTTTTATTCTCAATGATGCAAACATACTCTCTCTTACATATGAAAGAGCTATGCTCTAAGGTGTTAAGTGGTTTGTGGAAAAGGTGATGGTGTGACCATGTATTATCTGGGATAAAGTACTCCCTGCTATACATGATAAAGATATTGCAAGTCTGTTCGGGGGTTCAATAACCTTATAAATGAACTTGGCCATCGGTCTCGATCCTCTTTAGGGTTATGGAGCTCCTCGGTGACTTATAATATCCTTATTATGTATGGCAGGGGACACATTATCCTATATATATTATTAATGTTATTATGGTTAAATGTCACTTGCACAGTGCAGTGATAAGGCATTCCATCACCTTCCATAGCCTTGGGATGCCTTTCCAGTCAGTTTGGAGACTTCCTTGCGTACCCGAATCTGATTGTGGAGGTGTATAGCTAGGAAAGGGAACATGAGCATACCTCTGTTAAGCGAATACATCACTTTAAAGAGTTGTAAGTTAATGTCGTGGCATGTTACATTAGAGAACTTGATAGAGTGCATTGTGACCCTGACTTTACCATGGCAGAGCTACAATTTGGAAGATTTGCATGAATTCAGCCAATGAGAACCCTTAAATAGGGTATTTATATGTGACACCAGCGTGACCCGCGTACACCCAGGTCCAGCATGGAACAATGCCCTTTGTCCTTTGTCATTTCGCAAATTCCCCAATGCCGCCCAGTTCAGAATATGAACCTTTTTATGCATGTGGCAATCCCCTAAAGCCATCAAAATGAAATGGCGCTATTACACATTCCAAGGTGCAGGGGTACTGGAGTTTCTGGGGCTGGAATCACCAATTGCAGTTGGTAATGCAAACCAGGTCCCGTGCAATCACGAATATGAGGCCCAAGAATGGGGAAGAACCACACAGACAAGGGATTACTACATCCTTTCCCACGTGGTTATTCCTAATTCCAGGGACTATTCACTCTAGTTCATTACCTGCTCTGAGCAGGTGAGAAATAGGAGAGAATATGCATCACATTGTGAAGGCGGTTAGAGGGTGCCTCGGACAGGGCAGGCTAAGGGTGTTGCTAGGGTGGAGTGTTGCATGTTTTCCCGGTACTATGTACGTAAGTAGAGTTGTGCTGTGCCTGTGGCCTCTGACTGCTCTACATTCGTGTAGATTCACACACAGTAAAACTGTGCTCAGTGTACCTGCACCTGGTAGTTTCAGGTGCAAGGACATTGAGGCACATGAAAAGTGCTGGGTCATTCTGCCCCCAACCACATCCCCAGGATACTGCTTTGACTGGCTTGTAATCAACCCCTCCAGTATTAATATCTTTGTGCCCCAATAACATTCCTCTGAGACAGTCAATATCAAAGGTTTTAGAACCATGTTCTATACTCAGGCCTAAGAGGGCTCTATTTTTAATATATCATCTCCAGTATATTCCAGTAGATCCAAACAAATACCTGACATAGTTGATATCTATGTGCTAACCCTGGAGGACAAAGGTGATATAAATGACCTAGCACTGTCTCTGAAAGGCTTGGCATTCGGGTGCAAATCCAGCATCTTTCAATGCACCCATGCCTAAACGCTGGTATCCCTGAGTCGTTTGCAGAGCCATTCCAGCCCATTCCAGACAGGATCTCTATAGCTGTCCTTGAGGTGAAATAATTCGTACTCATCAATGCCAAAACTCTGAGATATCTTGCAAATCAAAGTGAGGGGTTTCGCATGCCTGTGCCAAACGTCTGATCCACTCTTGGCTAATAGCAAGATATTATCTGCTTGCGCCGCTACCTGAGATATTCTGTCCTAAAGGTGAAATGCTATAGCAATGTTGAAATCTGTGTAGCCACCTCTTGCTGAAGATTGGAATCTAAATTAAATCCTAGGATTAACGCTGTCACCTTTTATTTTGCCTCCAGGTTTCTGCAAGTCAGCGGACCAGTTTCATATTCTCAAGGGTAAGTACTAGGCCTGAAAGCAAAGGTCTAAGGCACTGGATTAATGGATGCATTTGTATAGCAATCAGAAGCCTACGTGGAGCTCATAAAGCATAATTCACAGCCAAGCAATAGTGCACCGCAACTCCTAAACTACTCCTGTTACCCGTGTAAGGACCACTGCAAAATTACCATTTGCTCTACATGGTACCTTCAACTAACCGAGAAAGTCTCACTTAGATACATATTGTTTACCATAAAATGAAAGAAAACTATATTTTCATACAGGAGACAAGCTTCCTCGGTGGAGATATTGAAAATTATCTATACACCCCAGTAAATCTTTTTATTGTACAAGTTAATGGTGACAATGTCATCAGTTAGTGGCAGTAAAAATATGGAGATGAATGGTTCTGCGAAAATATGGTATGACAATTCCAGCAATCTCCTGGGTGCGGCGGATTCTGTATGTGTGAGAGAACCAATGGGGGTTGCCACTGGGTAGTTATAGTTAGGTCGGCGTTTCCATAGGAAATGTGTTATGTTGCCAATAATTTTGGCATAATTTGATGAAACTCCACTGAACTTTCCAAAAAGGTTCTACTTTTTGACTAGTTTGTGCATGAAAAGTTTCAGGGTGATCCCTCAAGTGGGGGGGGGTTGAGAAAAAAGGGGAGTCCCAACATCTAAAATCCCCATGCATTTTCCATAGATGTCTTTAACAAGCACTACAGCAAAAACTGCTGAAAGGAATTGCACCAAATTGGCTGGAAGCTAGATTTTGGTTCAGAAGATTGTGCTTTTTGGGATTTGGTATAAATCTGTTAAACAATATTTGAATTTCTGGACGGTTGGGTTTGAGGGACTCTTGTGAGAGTCCCTTAAAACCAATTGTAAAACAATAGAGCATTCTGCTTGGCCTAGGGAGCATTTTTCCCCATCTTGCTCCCACAGGAGTCAGACTCCTATAGGAGTAAGTGCACTGGTTGGCTTCCAGCAACATGTGAAAAATGTGTTGCCAGCCATTACAGGACTCAGGAACTTAGTCTCCTGTCCTCAACTTGCAAAAATAAAATGATATAAAGGGGCAGGATAAGGATACTAGGTCCCATGGGGGGACCCAAAGGGACCCACCTTGGGCCAAAATTGAAAAAAACTGCAATTTTTGCCACAACCCTGCGGGACTCCCAATGGATCGGAAAAAACAAAATAGTGGCCTGGGGCCAAATTCTTAAATTCTGGGGAGGGGCTGGTGGCACTCCCGCTAGAGCCATTTTTGGTCCCTGGGACTCCATTCCTGGGGCACAGTTTACTTGCTTAGGACAGGGGTCCAGTAACTCCATCCTGAGACATTTTTTGGCCTCAGTGACCCTATCCTCAGGGCCCAGTGTGTATATAAGGGGAAGGGGTCTACACAGCCCCTACCTTGAGCTGTTTTTGGCCCCAGGGACTCCATCCCCGGGAGCCCAAATTAAAATAATTATGGGGAGAGAGGTGCTTGCCCTGCCTCCCCAAGCCATATTCAGCCTCAGCAACACCATCCACCGGGGCATGAAGTATTTCTTAAGGGAAGGGAACCATGAGGCTGTACTGTCCAAGCCTTTATAAAGCTCTGGGAACACAATCTACCAGGGCGATAACTCTTTGCTGTGATCCCACGGTCCCACTGGACTCACAAAGGACCGAAATAAAAACCCAAAATAAAACAAAATATGGGCCTGGGACCACCTTCTTTAATTAAGGCGAGGGGAGTGCCATATTTGGTCCTGGGGACACCCAGCAACTGGGGTCCAGTTTGCTTGTTTAATGGGGAGGCACCCTGGTTAGGCATATTCGGCCCCAGGGACCCCATCTCCTGAGGCCCAATGTAATAAGGGGAGTGGGGACTTGCTGCCACCTCACTGAGCTGTTTTTGACCCCGGGGACCCCATCCCCAGGGCCAAATTCGAATTTTATGGGGAGAGGGGCACTCAGCCCCCCTCCTTGAGCTGTATACAGCCTCAGGAACCCCATCCTCCGGGATCTCATGGCACCTCTCACTGAGCCTTCAATGGCCCAGAGTCCCCCATCTCCTGGGGCCAGCTCACATACTATGCCCCAGCGTGCTCACCCCGGGACACAGTAGTTTCCCTGCTCGCACCAGCATGGGAATGGAAACTTGTGTTTGCTCCTGCCTGGTGGGAGCATTTTTAACACAAAGCTTTAAAAATGCTCCCACCAGCTGGGAGCAGACTTTTGATCTGTTTTTATGCTCCCATCTGGAGGGAGCATCATAAACAGCTGTTCTTTGCGGGTGGGAGCAATGCTGGCTCATGCAGCATGTGGGGAGCTGGCTGGGGCCCCCTGCTGCCCCCAACATGTGTATGGTGGGTGCCCTGGGTGGGCACCGTAGCTCCCACGTATTATACAGGCAGGCCTTGTGGAATGGGTTCCCCAGAGCCAAATTAGACTTGGGGAGGGGGCGTTCAACTCCCCCTCATTAACAAAACATGGCCCTGGGGGATGGGCTTTTCTGGGCCTGTTTAAGGCTTGGGGATGGGGCCTGCGCTGCTCCCCTCCCCTTCCCTAACTAACACATTGGGACCCAGGGAATGGGGTCTCTGTGGCAGAAAAACGCTCAGAGAGAGGGGAGGTGCATGCCCACTCCCCTTATTAAATGGGGCTCCAGAGGATGCTGTCTCTGGGGTCGAAAACAACTTGGGGAAAGTGCCCACTGAAATGGGAGCATATCGACCACTTTCTATGTTAAATGCCGACTACAAAATTTTGAGTGGCATTTTGGCCTCTCGTTTTCTTCCCTTTATGACTACTCTGATCCACCCTGATTAAACAGGTTTTATCCCCAAACGTAGCACTGCAGTTAACATTAGACGGCTTATGGCTATACTCGCTGATACTTCATATAACCGGTCGACGGCCGCTATATTGTCTATAGACATTGAAAAGGCATTTGTTAGCCTTGAGTGGGAATACCTGTATGAGGTCATGACTCTCATGGGACTGGGGTGGGGCTTTGTGGACTGGATGAGATTTTTGCATACTAAACCCACTGCCACAGTGTGGACGGGGCAAACTATCTCAGAGAGTTTTGGGGTGGAGCAAGGCACGAGACAGGGATTCCCACTATCCCCTTTGCTTTTCGCTAAAGCCATGGCGCCCCTGGCAGTGTTGGCCAGGTCGGGAACCTTTTATGAGGCCTTACAGCAGGGGAAGGCATGCAGTGCATTGCATTATACACTGATGACCTTTTACTATTCTTACAAGATACAGGGAGAGAGTTGCAAGGGACTTAATCCTTGTTGGAGAGCTTTGTGGAAGTATTCAGACTTAGAGTAAATTGGTCTAAAACTAAACTATCTCTGATTAAAGAAACTGGGATCCCAGTTGACTTACCCAGAGACTTGGAGTTGGAACCCCATTGCCTCCCATACCTGGGGGTGAAAATTTACCGGTCTGCTCAGGATATGTTTGAGGGTAATTATGGGTTGGGCCTCAGAAACTTGAAGTCATCCATAGCGTTTTGGCAAATACTCCCTATCTCAGTGGCAAGCAGAATTACCCTCTTGAAAATAGTAGTGCTACCTCGGTTGCTGTATTTGTTCGGAACTCTCCCACTGTGGGTACCGCAGTCTTACTTTAATGAACTAGCATCAATCAGTACAGCATTTGGGGCAGTGGGTGACAGCGGGTGGCACTTGCTACACTCTGACGTCCAGTGCGGCGGGGAGGGCTGGCAGCCCTGGATTTTGAATTGTATTAGTTAGCAGCCCAATTGCAATGGCTCGCCAGGTGGCTAACAAGCAGGCAACTTCAGGATGGGCCTATGGATGGGTTTATACCAACACAATGAGCATTGCTCGGGCTGGTCCTGAGAATTGATATCCCCACAGGACTGCACCTGCAGGCCTACAAGACCATGCAGAAATGTTGGAGGACAGTTAAGAGGAAAATCAGATATTCAGTTGCCATATTCCCCGGAGCTGCCCCTTTCTGTCTTTCCGTTGATGAGGGGGGGATGAATTGTCATGGTTTGGCAACATGGACTGCAGCAAGCTTAACTAAACTGGGTGACTTATTTCGAGACAGGGTTGTGGCCCCCTTTGAAATGCTCAGCGAGGAATTCAGACTGCCGGGAGGTCAATTTTTTAACCATGGGGCAGCACATGCAATAATCCGAAGGCACTGGAGAATGGGTGACGTGGAACTGCGCACCCACGCATATTGTTCCTATGTTTTACAAGCAGCAGGGACGTTCAAAGCGATTACTTGCCTCTACTGACATTTGCAAACAGAGATGCTCTGGCCATTAGATGGAGTAAGGGCCAAGTAGGAGACGGACCTGGGCACCCCTATTTTAGAGCAAGATTGGGAGGGCATATTGGAGAGAACCCCCAGAGTTACTAGAAAAGCCGGATTTAGACTCATTCATTTCTATATATTACACAGAGCATATTTACATCCTGAAAGGATTAATAGATATTTTAACACTCAAGAGGCTGCATGTTATTGCTGCAGAGAGGTGGGTGCGCTATTTATACACATGATGTGGACATGTCCAGTTTTGATTCCATACTGGAAGCAGGTTGTCAAGCGCCTAGCAGAAGTTATCGAAAAAACGATTCCAACTACACCGGCCCACTGCTTATTGCACTGGTACCCACACACTGCTAAGAATAAAATAACCAGCAGATCTCAGCATCTGGGCTTAATATTAGCCAAGAGGGAAATAACTAGAAAATGGAAAAACCCTAAAGGCCCTAGCTTGCAATCATGGGAAAAGGAATTAGAGAGATGGGCAGAATGTGAGGGGACCCTGCTTTGCAGAGAGGCATGCAAGGGGGTAGGCACAGTGGAAAAAGTGCAGGCCTGGGACCTGCTGATCATATCTCTGAAAAGCCCCCAGGGTGCCTAGAAAGGAAGGGGACTGCCACTCAGAGAGAGGTAGGGCAAGATTGCAGAGAATAGTAGCAAAAACAACAGCTGCAGCACTTACTCACTGCATTGCCAACAGACATATTAGTAGCGTTGCCGCACCATACCAGCGGGGAAGGAGGGTGGGTTGGGGGAGGGACGAAGGCTACACTTCAACTGCAGACAAATGAGCATGGAACAGGTTGAATTGATTTATGTAATTACCGCAAATGTGTATGCATAGTATCGAAATCTGATATTGTAATGTGAAAATGGAATTGAAGACTGCATTGCAAGATACAAGGGGAGGAGTTAATGATTCTTTGGTTGTTGTTACGCAAAAACCAATAAAATGTGTTTAAAAAAAAGAAAGTAATACTGCTATAGAATGTGCTGCAAAATAGATTTTTTTCTGTAAAATGTTGTAATTTAGATAACCTTCTCACGTCATTTGATTCTCCATGACACATGATGCTAATAGCCCTGACACTGTTCACGCTCTACTGAGTGGTTTTGGGCTACCTGTATTCAGTGTTTTAATGACATTTCTAAACAGCAGCTAATATTAACTCTATCCATTGTTTCTATGCTCTCTGCCCAACTACATACAGGGACCAACCTAAAGCAATTCAGACTTGGTTCTGCTCCAATAGGAAAAGTCCAGTCAGAACTGCCATGCATCATCCCCGATACAAAAAACAAACTGTACCGGCTTAGGCCAATTTGGGACATGACTTGGCAGTTTGGGCTGCACCATCCCTTTTAAGACATGTCCAAGGCTGATTTTCATATGATTGGTCCATGTCTGCAATGGACCATGCTATCTAAAAATGATAGAATGGAACACACTCCAGAGTAACTAACAGTGGCTGAGATTAATTCAAATTTCCAGCAATCACAATTTTGTTGCCTTTCTTTTTTCCTACGAGAGCTAAAATGCACTACATACAGTCCTCCTTGTGGGGAGAAATCACAATATATCTAAAAGCACAACACTTTAACTTAATCAAGGGGGCACTAAAGTTATCCATTCATAATCACTTTATATGTTTAAGAGAGCCTCATCCATATTAAAATTGATTAAACAAAATGTTGCAATCACAGTTTTTATTCGTGTCTATTTAATTGTGGTCCTCCAAACATTGTTGACGAGTTTCTGCTCCGCATTGGCTTGATCTGCCTCTTCTTGATGGTAAAATTGAAATAATATATACAACCTTTATTTACACAAACTGAACCACAAATAAAAATAGAAGAACCTTTAGCTGATTTGCCTTTACTCGTATTCCTCTTATTAATAAGAACATCATGCCGGGTAGATCATTGCAAACATGAGGGCCTTGGCACATATCAATTAAAAAGAGGACAGGTGCTCATCATCTTTTCCAGTCGCACGTCTGAAACAGTAATAAGAAAGGAGTGAAAGGATGGGCATGCAGTGCGAGGAGCAGCACCAAATTGAAGACACACATAACATCTGAACCCATGATCATTCATCTTGTTAGTTATACTTACAAGTTAGAATGAGTGAAATTGAACAATTCACAAACTGGCCATGGCAGCCTAGAGCTCACATGGTAATGCTTTCAATAATGCAGTGTGAAAATACTCATATTCAGTAATGATACCTAAATGGGAGGCATGGCTCATCGCCCAAAAGGTGAATAGGAAAATCACTGTGGATCATAGGATAATGCTCAAAATAGTGCAGCGCAAACAGTAATATTCAGGTACAAGTACTAGGTACTAGTGATACCATTATATGACTGTAGGTATACAAACTATAATTTAAAAAGTAGTTAGAATACGTTAGGTGGAAGTTGTAGCTCTGTGAGGGGCCTAAATTCTTAGAATAATGGGGTGGTCAGATGCCACATGGGCTCTTTGGGTACCGTTGTAAATTAATGTAGGTTGACCGTGCAAATACCACGACCAAGAGTGGACGGGGGACACATATGGGCAGTCCTTAAATGGAAGGATGTAGAAGGCTTAGTGTGACTGCATCAGCACCTATAGTAATGTAAACAACGATGCTTCTAGTTACTGCAGGGACAGTTTGACTGTGAGCTGATCGAGTTAGAAAATTGCTTATCTCAAAACCATGCCCGAGTAGACGTCTATTAACTTCAAGGCCATACATTATAAACATTTCTGGCTCTACAAAAAAATCAAAAATAGTGGTCCAAATGTAACATCATGGTCTTCCAATAAAAACTAGTGTCAGTGGAGATGGAAAATGAGGTCACAACACCACATATTTAGGACTCGTCGTAAACTTTTGGACACGCCACAATACATGGGGGCTAAAAGTGAGGATTGACAATACTAACAGACAGCCTCAGCTATTGAACTGGAGGGTGCAGTCAAACCTTAGACATCAAGCAGTGTCAGGAATCTTCAAACCTCATCAAAAAGGGTGTTTTGTCAACTGTGAATCCAGAAACAGACAACCAGAATGACTTGCCAATCAATACAGACAGGTTTGCTCTGGTGCACAATAACCCACCAAATTAACGTATTTAGCCACATACCTGGAAGATACCTTGACCTCAGCCAAGGCTCTATAATAACACTCATTCATCGATTTCGGGCTATTTTTCATCAGAAAAACACTTCTTGGTGAAAATAAGGGCTGAAGCCTACCCCTGTGAAATGCTTACTCTCTTCTGCTTTTACGATGCTAGCAATAGAAGGAAGCCAGCCTGCAGCTCCTGGAAAAGTAAGGGCTGAAGCCAAGATTGAGACTCTCTATGTGTATTTTAAAAAGCACAGCTGTGGAAACTAAAATTAAATGTTTTCCCAAACATGTATCTTTAACAAGACACAGGGAATCTCAGCGCCAGGTGCACTCTCTTAAATTCAAACGGATTAACAAAATTCCAGTGGGTTTCTTCTCTTGCAGACAGGATGAAAGGCAGAGAGAGTGACTTTCGACATGGGCAGTCTTTAGGTTCTGTTTTCAATCAGAAAGTGTTTTTACAACTTGAAAAACAGAATCCCTCCTACTCCCAGCTCTTAGGAATTCCCACCACACCGTGCTAAGGAAGTTAAGTAAATTTGCAGCCGGTTTCGAGGCTTGCGTTAGGAAAAAACCTGATTACAGCACCTTTATCTTTACCAACATATTTTTATGGAAAACTACATACAAATATCTATTAGTATTCCAGTCATCTGTGGTATACTCTTTCCATTCCAAGGTCAAACATGTCATTTCTGTGGAGTGATGTAGTGGCATATCTCAAACCCCTGCAGCTTCTGCGGTGCATGGAGGATGTCCTTCAGGGGGCCCCCAAACCTCCAGGTGGGTCCCAATCAGCCTAAGGTCAATGAATATTTGTAAAATGTGGGAGACTGAGGAGCCCCTCATCACATTCTGCAGAGAGGCCCATCATTTTACATTACGTCATCAGAACGTCCTCTGAGATAAATAACTCCATAGATGGAAATATCGAAGCTGCTCACTGTGGTGTGGGTTGTACGTCCAGGAACATCTCTCCTCCAAACAGTCTTCTCAACCGTATCTAATGTCTGTGTTTTGCAGCTTAACCATAGAGGACCGATGGAGCGAGGCGCCATGAGGAGGCAGTATGCAGCAGGCGTGCGGAAGGAATAAATGTCAGCTTTCTCTGTGCTCGCAGGAGGGGCAGCACCAGAACTTCATTTATCATACTTTTCTCTAAGTTTGTTGTTTATGAAGCTAATTATTTCAGTAAGCGAAAGCATTTCCAATTTTCAAGTGATGTTCAGTGCAAGGATGCAGGTGTGCTGATAGATGTATTCCTGAAACCCACACACTGATGTGTTTTGGCTGTTTATGCATTCCCCAGGCTAAGCTAATTATTCATGCACCAGGATTTCCCAGTCATATGTCTATCTGGGAATTGTGAGATGATCTTCAATCTGAGATTTATAGACAGGCATGCTCCTTCCTTTAAAAGGTCAGGAACCAGTTTCAATTGGACCAGGCACTGGTCTGCAGTTCTTCCACCCAGTGAAGTCCAGTTCTCCTGCCACTCACATATGGAAAGAAATACAGAAGGACTCCTTAGAGTTCTAGATTGAGAGGTGTTTTTGCCTGTGACGGGCTACAAAGACATTTTGTAAATTTGTCAAATCGCATCATCTAAAGATTGATTTTAAGTAACCAACAAATTGGAACTTTGGATAAGAGGTCAATAAAAAAAAAAAAAAATTGCTATTTTGGGGAAGTAGATGCTGACTGAGACCCTAGAACCTCAGTTCCTGATTGCTAGCAGCTGGGAATGTTTTCCAGCTGGTTATCATCCTATTTTGTTCTCTTTGTTTAGTGCCTCAGTAAACATGATTAAACATTAACAAATATAATCTGGCCTCTTTTTATTTGTGACTTTGGTTTTGTTATTATTTCTTTGCACGATTCTCTTTCTCATTGTACTTTTCAAATCAGCACTGGAGGTTTTTTGGTTTGAATGTAGTGCAGATCAAGGTTTGCAAAGTAAAAAGTGCTTCAGAGAGAATACAATTTGTTGATCATGTCATATACGATAAATAATTGCATGAGAACAGGGGTCTGCAGTACCACTGCTATGAGATGATGTCCTTACATGCCTGCCTTGATAAGTCAACATTGTCCTTTTTGGACTATGATGAGCATGTGAGAAGGGAGTAAGGAGTAACCAGTCAAGCGGACACTGCTCACTGTGCCATGGAAATCAAACTGTACCGCACTGATGAGGCCTAACTTGGTCAAGCCAGTCTGGAGTTGCTTTTGTTCCCATCTGGAGGGGACCTTGCCTGGCAATTTATACTGAACTGTTCCTATTGGAGCAGGAACCAGGCAGATTAGAATATGGCTTGTCTCTGTCAAGAATGACATAGTGGGCAAACAAAATTATGGACTGTGTTGTCAGGCCTCAAGTAATTTACTTTGGGTGAGACTACTTCTAGAATTCCACCCATCACATTTTTGTTTTCCTTAAAGAAACACTTTATGCTGTGTGATTTAGCTAGTGGATATAAGCACATTGGGCCCGATTCACAAAGATACATTTAGAAGAAAAATGACTATGGTTACTGGAATGAAGTTCATAGTTGCTAAGCGGCTCCATTTCATGTGTGACTCAAAGAGTCAGGGTTTTCATAACAACATTGTTTCCATAGTGTCGTCCTTACGTGCGCTAAGGTACTTCAACTGAACTAATGCAGGGCATAAAACAAGATGTAAAGCATTCTAGTGTAACCCTATGGGCTGTGTGGCGAAACATGAGATGGGGTGTCACTCTTTTACCTGAAGCTCACTCGACCCGAGCTCTTGATAATCCATGATCCATACATTAACTCACACCAGGAAACGCTTGATACACTTTCATGGTGAATCTGTAGTTTACATTCAAGTGTGCCCCTATTCATTAAAAGTATATTAAAATCCTTTATTTGTAATGTAAGTACATACGCCCCTGACAAGCCATTTTAATTAATAGCAGTTTTTGGAAACATGGTTTGTGTAAGGTTCAAAATAGCACACAACTTCTTGCTAAAGGTTACCCTTGTGACGCACAGGAAGCACACTACCGTCTAACACACAATAGTAATATTCAGTAGAGACTGAGTGAGAACTCCTCACTCCATATTTTCTATCAGTTTCCCCTAGAACTCCACTTGATGTATTCCTGTGACTTAGCTAATATCATCAGGGTAGGATGTTCTCTATGAATAATTACCAAATGCTTCCTCACTCACTGTGCAGCTCTCAAAAAGAGGGCAGGAGTCTGGCTCACCAAAACCTAGTTTATGGTCAGGAACCAGGAATCCCTCAGGCAAAAACATGGAGAGGCCCCAAAGAGCTCACTAACTCGAGAGTTACCCCAGGAAGTACCTACTTGAAGGCATCTTCAGGTGAGTTGAACATTGCTTTACAGAAGTGAGAGGGTGCGCTTCTGCTAAATGATAGCTGACACTCGCTCGGCCACCACCAACTGGCCTCTTGTCCTACTCCATCAATGGCAACCTTCCTCGCCCAGAACAATCGGGCTTTAAACAAAACATGAAAGAGTGCACGAGCCCTGTGGGAACTGCTGGCTTTGCACAACGATGGATCCGATTCTGGTGGAAAGCTCGAGCTGGGACTCTGCGGTACACAGCCTCCCACCCCCCTCGCAGGTTGCACTAGGCGAGAGGGGGGCGAAGTTACACAAGAGACCAGTTTCATAATCTGGACAGCATCTGGTCGACATTCCTGCTTTAGTTATGAAACCTCCACTATTGTGCAACACCCTCTGTCTAGTCTGCATGTGGATCATTGCAAAGTTTACACAAGTGTGATTGTGCGCCTCCCTCTGAGGGCCTCTCACGTGCCGTTTGTCCAGGGTCACAAAATCTCCTGTGTCCCTCCCTGTGGTTACCGGGATTACAAAGAAAAGCAGTGGATTCCTTTCTACTTTTCTTCGAAGCGCGGCTTTTGTTTGTTTGCTGCTATAAACAGTTTCCTTGACCTAAGTGCCCATGATGTGAAGCCAACTCTGGCCGTCTCTCGCGTTTGTATTTATCCATGAACCCGCTGGGCATCTCTAACTGAAAGTAATATTTAGTGCAGAGGGATGGCATTCAAAAGTAATCAGAGCGTTCCCCATTTCATCTATTTAGGAATATTGCGAAGCGCTACGTGTAGCCGTTTGGCTACTTCAGAGTGCTGAGTATGGTGCAGAGGACACATGTAGACAAAAAAAGAAGAGGTCAGAGTTCAATAGGAAGGTTCATAACCCCCAGTCACAGACCCTGAATCTGTATATAGTTGTTTGACATATAGCCAGTCTAAAAAGTTCTGTAGTTTAGTTTTTGGACGTTCCCTGAACCGTTTCTTATTGGACACTGAACTCAGATTAGGGTTCTATAACTTAGTTCCTTGAATACCCCAGGATCGACCACCATGTTCCATCCTAGTGAAGGATCAGTAATTGATAAAGTGTGTGGATTCTAGTTAGAGGGTCCTTCGGTTATGCAGGGATGTGGCAGCTTCTGTAGATATCCTTTGCCCTTTGACCACAGTACTCTTTATGGCCGGTGCAGAGGACCTTGCATTTGAATTTAGCATTAACTGGGAGCCAGTGGAAAAAAGGCAGCAACAAATCCAAGGTCCTCTGCACCTTTAAAGATTGAAAACAAACAAAAAGATAGCAAATGCAAAAATCCAACTGTTGTTCATCTTTCACTGTGTCATGTTCTCAACTAGAATAAAATAATGATATAAAGTCCCATATTTAATGCCAAAGTCAGGTAAGTACGTATTGCATCTCACAAAGTTCAAGTGCCCATGTACAAATTATAAAAGTGAGTGGTAGCAACCGCTCACAAGCCAACCTTTCTCCCGCCTTAGTGAACATTTACAAGTTCACTATACACAATCATCGGCTCGTATACATTTAACCAATATAGCCTAATGAGTACAGGTGCCATCAATTTAAAACCAGGTGATGAAGTGCCCCTTTGTACAACAAAGAAAATGCATTCTGGGAGATGCAGTCCTCACAAAGGAGATTGGCAAATTCATCTGTAATATAAATGCCAGTTTGTGTCTAAAGGAGAATGATTCATGGTAATTTAATAAAGGCATATGCATGATTTCGCAGATGTAAATTTACCAGCGAGGTTTATAAAAACCTATAGTTGGCACAAGTACCATTTTCCAAATCAAACTCTTAGCATTAATTCAACCGATCATATCGATTAAAGTGCTATGCTCAACCAATGTGTGAATGTAAAGATTTATACACGTCAACATAACAGTAGATTGATTACACTTCATGATTACGGTATGTTTTCCGGTCAGTACAGAGTACCTTACATTTGAGCCTAACATTATCTGGGAGCCAGTAGAGAAACAGTCATGTCAAACTCAAGGCCCTCTTCCTCTGCATCTCCAATCTTGCCCCAAGAATATCCTGTTGTTCTTTAAAAAAACAAAAGGGACTCATTGTCAGGAGGAGGCAGCGATAACACTGAAATAGACTCTGGCCAACTGGCTACCCACAAGCTGGTGATCACAGAGTGGAGGGAGCACTGGACTTATTCAGGAAAGGACAGAGGTGGCCTTGGCAAATGGCCTAGAAGAAGGGAGCATTGCCAACAGCAGAAATAATTTGTGAATTGACACCATATTGTGAAACGTAAGGCCCACACAAAAATGTACAGTTTCCAAGGAGATTCCCAGAAGTGTAATGAGGGCTATTGGACTGGTATGCACAACTAGCGTACCAGTCATTATTACCAAGTCACCAACAGCTACCGGAGTAGTGTGAAGTTGAAAGCAAAGATGGCTAAGGTGGCCTAAATAAAGTACATGTGCCACTCTCAGAGACCTGAAATGCTCCAAAGCCAGGATGATGCTGAATCCTCAATGGTGGGTCCATACACAGATGCCACTGGCATGAACCTTTAGGCTGCAGCCACCAAAGGGGATAGCAAATCGCCCATCATTGAATTCTCCAAAGAAATCTCCTCCTGGCACCATGCCTTGGTAAAGCATTGTTGAAACTGGATCAATCAATCCAAAAAGCAAAAATATAATAGACCACATAAAAAATATTCTTGTGATGCATTCACATGAAAGAGAACAGCAAGCAATTAGATTGGATGCCCTTGAAGCAAAGCAGAGAGTCTTGATAGACAGGATGGACGACACTGAACATTAGTACACCTGCTTTGCTGAATGCTGGAATGGAAGGTTGGGGATTTTGTGTGGAACATTCTGTGGTCAGCAGTTGCTCCCTGACCACCGGTGCCCCAAGACGAATAATTGCACCTTCCCACTTGAAGTTGCATTTTCTTTTCCGTGGTGACAAGGATGGGATAGTTTGTGTGAATGCGGAATGGCTGAGGTGTTTTGGATGTGCCGAGCACGGTGAAAGTGAAGTATTGTACCAAGGGCAGTGGTGAGTTCATGAGTCAATGGGAGGTTAAAGTTGATGATTATATGAGGGTTAAAACTCGTCGTCATATTCTGAAGGGTTGTAAGTTTTCTGGACCTATCCTAGTCAAAGGTGTCAAGGATAGTGTGGTGATTCTCGAAAATGGCAGGTGTAGAACAAAAGCATAGTGGTGGTTGTTCCTAAGTCTAAAGCCGAGTATGTGTGTGATAAGTTGGGGGTGGAAAGGTCTTCCACATCGCCAGGACCGTTGTTGTTCTGAGAAGAAGAAATGCATCCCTCTAAGTTCTAAGATTATGAAGTAAGAAGACACACAGGGCATATTGAAGGGCCACTTGCTCCACCTGTCATTTTTTTTACACTAAGATATCACTTAGGTGGTCTTTTCCTCGTACCATATTTACAAAGTGGCGCAATGCATGAATTGCGCCACTTTGTAACCCCTTGTGCCACATTATGCCTGTGCTAGGCATAATGTATGTAAGGCGGCCGTTCCAACGCTAGAAGGCCAGCAAAAATGGAGCAGTGAAAGGTCCGCTTTCAATGCGCCATTTTTGGTGTCATTTTTAACGCCTGCTCAGAGCAGGTGTTAAAATGACGGACTGATAGAAACCTATGGGCCTCCTTGCACTTTGCTACGCTAGCATCAACATTTTTGATGCTAGTGTAGCAAAGCGCCACAATAGTGTCAAATATTTTGACGCTATTGTGCTAACAACCACCATGGTGCGCCATAACATAAATACAGTACAACTAGGGTGTGGTGAAGTGCTGGTAGGGCGGCGCAGAAAAAGTGGTGCATCAGCTCTGTAGCGCCACTTTTTCATAAATATGGGCCACAGTTCTTTTCCACAAACTCATATGTTTAAGTTAATTGCAGTTTATTTTAGGATTTTCAGATTTTTGTTTATGTTGATAGTCTTGTAGGGTAAGAACTATGTATAGTTAGCATTATTTTTGTTCTACTTTAGGATTCTGGAACTTTTCTCTGTTATGTTACGAGTGGATATGTGGATGGTGCTCTTGGGCGGAACCCGTACACGCGCATTGCCGAATGTTGGAATGGAAGTTTTTTTTTTTTTTGTGGAACATTCTGTGGTCGGCAGTGACTGCCTGACCACCGATGCTGCTAGAAGAGTAAACTCACCTTCCTACTTGAAGTTTCGCCTTCTTTCTAGGAGTAGACAGGAGTGGATCTGAATACTGGAACGAGTATTTTATACGGAGGGGTTGTAAACGGGGTGCTAGTATGCCTGTGACTGTAGGCACACCCGAGATGGGCCTAGGACAGATGGTAAAACAGTCTTTCTGCTGGGTCGCAAGCGGTCTTGGCGGAGGTCCACGCTCACTGAGAAGTAGCACATTAATCCGGTTCCTGAGTGTGCATGGAAGAATTTTACATGTGAAAATTATGCTGGATTTTTCTGCTGGATCAACTGCAACGGAAACTAATGCGCTTACACTATGAAACATGAAACAGGATGAAAGAAGGAAAAATTGGGCCAGCTTTCTCCTACCCCTTTTTGTACCAGTCCCTAGACCTGCTCTGCACAAACACTATCTGGTAACGAGCGATTTCGGCCCCCACACTCATCGAGCATGTGGCTTCCATCAGGGGTGGTCTGGAATGCTGCTTGCATCCCATGCCGGATGCAGCTGCAGGCCTTTTTCACAACTCATACAATACCCCCCTCCACCTGAGTTATTTGTTTGCATGGGTGATTGTAGGAGGGAAGTTCTGCAGGACAGCAGGGGCCAGGCACAGCCCTGTTCTTGCACTGCCGTCAGCTTTTAGTAGAGCAACTTATGAAAGTGAGGCATCCCTGACTCAGCAGGGGGTAGCACTGGCGGCTTTGATGCGGCTGCCCTAATCCCTGAGGTGAAAGGCCATTTGACTCCTCACTTTAATCTCTGAAAAGATTACTTTAAAACAGTCTGAGAACGGTGCAAGCCCCAAGAGCTTTCATTCACTGGCATCTCTCCTCGATAAGACAGTGACAGACGACGATCAACTCCTATCGAAATCGGGCCTATTCTTTTTAGCAAAGTGAGCCCAAGGATTTTGGACCGAAAATTATATTATTCAGAATTGAAGATACATGTATCAGTATGTACAGTGTATCTATGTATAACAGATTCATAGATATGGGTACCAGTCAAGGACTACCAGACCTGCAGTCCACTCACTCCCAGCCTACTACAGCACCAAATAGCCCAGTTAGTCTACGGAACTGGCTTTGTTCTTGAATTATGTATGATAGCTCTCCCAGCCCAGTGCTAGTTTGCATTTGGTTAGTAATTTGGCTCTACCATCTCTGCTGGTAGCCGGTTATATGCACTGACCACCTTTAATTCCAAACCACCATAGTAGCCTCTGATAGAGCGGTCCGTAGTAATAATTTACCTGCGTTTGGACGCTCTTTAGGCCGATGAATCTTTTGACTTAGTGGGAACTCTTTGTACTCTTAATCGATCAATTTCATCAAAATCAATAATCAATAACGAACATAAGCAACCCCTTGAACGACATAACACTTTACGATTAATCCAGAATACATTTCGGCGAACCCTGACCTTTCAGTCAGGAATAACCACACCAGTTTATTGCAAAGTTAGTGAATTTATTTCCCTATATTAACAAAGCTAGCACAATATAAATGTGTCTCAACACCAAATGATAAACATATATGAACATTAATAGCTGTCCATATCGTCGAAACAAGTGCAATCTATGTAGCATTTGAATCACAAGGCATTCGATAATGGCAATGCAAAGCACTAATACGATAATCTGTAATGAACTAATTGCATACATTTAGTCAGCATAACAAGATCTCAAATTGCATCGTGCGACATATGGAATCCTCGTCTAACCTCAAATTAGCATCGGCATGTGGGACTTCATGCAAAAACAATTTAGCAACATTAATTTAGAAAACTCCTAGCTAGGGCCCTTATCAAAATCAGCAGTTGGTTACCTAAAAGAAACACAATGCAATTTTACAATTTCCTTTCATATTTACCAATTACGATCAGCATACAAGGAAGTCTTCGTCTCACAGGTACCGTTCTTCGGTCATCATGGGTACCGTTTCTTGACCAGCATGGGACGGGACCAAGGGGCAGGGGTGAACGGGGCAAATGCCTCACGGCGGCAAAGTAAAACTATTACTTCATGCAAAGGGATCAAATCAAAGTTACAGTCTCTAGGGTAAGAATCATTTTAAAGTCTCTTTCTCTTGATTAGAGAAAGAATCAAAGTCTCTCAAAATGGCGTCGCAGCAAAGTGGGCCATAATAGCTACGATGTCCGAATGTTCGTAATCGCGGGCAAATGGCTACCTTCTTCTCGTGCACCTGGGTTTTATAGACAACAGTTCAAGTCCAGTAGGGTCTCCATTGGAGGGTTCATAGGTTAGCTTCAAATTGACCAATCAAAAACGACAGTTCTCAAGCTTTTACTTAAGCATACATTATCCTTGGAGATGGGTACGCAAGTTGCAACATTGTCTCCCAATTAGCTTACTTTCAGAGCCTCCATTGTCCGCACCTGCAAGTCGACCTTGAATTAAAGAGAAAATATGCCAGGCTGGCACTAACTTTAAGATAAGCATGTGAACAGTTTCTGTGGAAAAGTACAGCTTCAAGCAAAAATACACGTTTATTAGCACAGTGGAAAAATACGAGCATCTAAACCGTGAGACCAGGCAACTAGGCCAAAGCCTCTGCTAAAGTAATGCTAAGCTAAAACATTTCAAACAAGCAAATCGTAGCACACGGTTATGATTATGTCAGATTAGTGCAATTCTAATTCACCACGTTATATAAAGCACGCGTATAAACGTTGACAAACTACTCTGAGGGCACATTTTGTCCCCGTACAATCTTTATTAGTTAGATTAAAGTCACACATGATTATTTCAGCACTACGTTTAAGCGTTAAAAAATCAAAACCTTCATTTTCTGCTTCATCACCTCCCAAAGCAAACCTTATCTCCTGAACTTGTCTTCTAGAGCAACACATCCTCTGGAATGTAATTACATCTAGTAAGACCTGTATCACCCCGGATGGGTTCGATCTCCTTTCGTAAAGATGGGTACAATGATGGAGGATTTCCTGGGCTCAGGTAATGGGGAATTGGCAAGGTTGTTAAAAAACATTTGTTAGTGATGGTGCTCAAAATTCTGGGTTGCAGTTTATGAGATAGATTGATACCCCGTCCGGGACGGGGGCCTTACCACACAGTCTCTGGCTAATAGCATCCTCTACTTTGCTCAAGGTTTACCTGAATACCTGGGAGATTATTAGTAAACAGAGGGGATTCAGTATCAGTGGGCAGGGCAGCATAGATTTTTGTGAAATGTGCTTCCCAAGATTCGCTGGGGATATGACAGCTAATTGTACTCAAAATTTGATTAATTTTACACATATCTGTCACAGTGTACCAGAAGAGTTTACTACTCTTCTTATGAGCTGCCAGTAAAAGGGAGCCCCATTGTTGAGTTCACACTTCCCTCCGATGCTTGGAGGTGACTTCTTTGCATTGTCTTCACATGTTGGCCACCACCAAGGGGACCCCGGGGTTTGCCGTGAGCACCCTACGTTGTAATCGATTAGCCACTGAGCATTTGTGATTAAACCACCTGAGTGCGATGGGTGCAGGCCGTGAAGGTTTCAATAGGTCTTTTTGTGTATTAATGCAGAGGTTGTTATAAGCTCCTACCACCTGATTGATAATCTGCATCTCCTACTGCTAAACAAGCCTCTACAAGCCCAAGATTCTCCTTAATTATTAGAATGAAAAATTGGACTGGCTCTCGTAATCTCCACACCAATCTTAAGTTATCTGTTGAAGGTTGAAGGTTACTGGCCCAGCTATCCACTCTATGTTGAGGATTAAATAACATTAGGAATGCCACTTCAATAGGGTTGTGGTCTCCAAAATTCGAAGGAACCACTTTCCCCACACACAAAGTGCTTAATTAGGTTAGTCAAATAAAAAAACGAAGTTAAAAGTTAGTTAAGTCATGGGAGCCCGTCCGTCCCAGCGCCATCCTCAGCACGCGGAAAAGCTGAAAGCTGGTGAGCTTGGACCCTGACCTGTGCACAAACACCCCGCCTTCCCATGTTCGACATACTCAAGGATTGAAAATTCCTCCATTCCAACACTGGACAGGCCAAAGCGTTGCCCCCTTTTTCCAACCACACCCACTTCCCCCTGCCTAGCTGATCGGGTTTAGATCGTCTAAGCCAGATCCCCAATCGTTCGCCATGTAAGCAAACCTCCCTGTACCGTATCCCAACCGCTGCTCCAACCCCCAACAACTCCGCCACACGAAATGCTCTAAAAAACATCCATACCATACATAAGAGAAACAGTGCTAACTCATATTTGTCTGCGCAACACACCGGCAGCACATGTAACGACTCCAGTGACAATTCAAAATCGATGGGTTCTCTGGCCATTCTACCCTCAGCTGCTCTAATCCTGCCCCAACCTTTTAACATCCGCCCCAACAAATCATTTCTAGCCGGGTCGTGATCAAAAAACAATTTCCCATAAAATGATACACCCGCCAGTTTCCCACCGATAGTTGCCGCTGATAAGCCTTTCTGTATCTTGGACAGCACAAATCGCAAGGCACGATGCTCTAAGTGTTTTCCCTTCTGTACCCAAAATTTTCCTGCAAACCGCTCAAAGGATTGAAAATCCAACCAGGCCAGCCGGTAACTTCACTGAGTGGATTCCTCTAAAGACATCTCCATCAGCCCTGTGATCATCATGCCCCCCACTCCCAAATGTCTGCTGGGACCACTGTCTTGGTCTGTTCTGCTCCTGGGCCAGGTTGCGGAAACGCTGCCACTGTGAACGAGACAGGGAATCCGCAATCTCATTGAAAACTCCTGGTATATGGACAGCTTTAAAGATCACATTCAAAGATAAACACTGCAACATAAAACGGCGCAACAAGCGCAAAACCCTCAGGTCCCTTGCCTTCTGTCTGTTAACCAGCTCCATGACTGCCATGTTGTCAATTCTAAATAAAACTGTCCTATTTGCTAACTCCTGACCCCATACTGCCATTGCTACCAAAAGGGGAAAAAATTCCAAAAAGGCAATACTCCTCCCTTGCTGCAACCATAGTGCTGGCCACACCTCCGTGCACCACCTGCCGTCCCAAAAGATCCCAAAACCATTCGCTCCTGCCGCATCTGAAAATATCTGTACCTGCCATACTGTCTCTTCTTCACAGAAAAACATGGATACCCCATTGAAATGTTTCAGGAATGTTTCCCACACCCTAACGTCTTCTCTAAGGCCCATTGAAACTATTATTCTGTGATGTGGCATCACCGCTCCTGACATAGCCAGCCCCAATCTCCTGCAAAAAGTCCTCCCCCCTCTGACTGCCCTACAAGCAAAATTAAGGTACCCCAGCAACTTCTGAGCTGTTCGCAAATCGATTTTCCGTGCCTCCTTCACTGTACCCAAGAAATCCAGCATGTCTTTTACTTTTTATGCAGGTAATCTGGCTGTCAGGGTAATGGAGTCTAGCTCAATGCCCAGAAAGGTGAGAACCATTGAGGGTCCTTTGGTCTTTTCAGGTGCCAGAGGCACCCCCATCTGATGCGCCATGTCTTGAAAAACTGTCAAAGCCTTCCCGCAATCCCCGGAATCCCTTTTCCCTACAAACAGGAAATCATCCAAGTAATGGGTCACCGCATAATGCTCACTGATCTAGACAAAGACCCACTGCATGAAGGTGCTAAAGGCCTCGAACAGGGCGCACGAAATCGCGCAACCCATGGGCAGGACCCTGTCCACATAAATGACCCCTTCAAACTGCATCCCCAGCAAATCAAAGTCTCCTGGGTGTATCAGCAGTAGCATGAAGGCTGATTGTATATCACACTTTGCCAGTTCCGCCCCGTAACCACATCCCCTGACCAGTTTTATAGCATCATCCACCGATGCGTAAACTACTCTGGTGTCCTCAGCCGCAATGAAATCGTTAACAGATGTGCCCTCCGGCCATGACAGGTGATGTATCAACCTGAACTCACCCTGGGCCTTCTTCGACACGGCTCCTAGTGGGGAGATCATCAAATTTTGGCTCGGCCACTCATAAAAGGGCCCCCAATTCTGCCCAATGACATTTCTTTATCCAGCTTATTCCTTACCACCTGTGGTAGTTCTTTTGCAGACCGCAAATTATCTGCCCAGCGCCTTCTCTGTGGGCCTTGGTAGCTGACCCTGAAACCCTCTTGAAAACCCTCTGCTAACTTAATCGCTGTTGCCCTATCCGTATATCTGTGCAGCCATGTTAGGAGGAAGTCTAACCTAACTGGCGTGGGCCCCCTTTGGAGCAGGAGCGCCCTGTGTCCCTCTGCCTTTAGCTGCTCTCCATTGCTCAGCTGGACTGGAAAGCGAAAAACACTGTGTGACCGGGTGACGGCCCCCGCATTTGGAGCAAAAATGTGCAAGGATGTCTGGAACAGAACCCCTTGTTGAAGTTCCAGCAAGCTCCCGTCGTGTTAGACGGTGTTCTCTGTTCCACGCCCACCCCTCCCGGGGCGGGACGTGCCTGAAAAGGCTTATAAACCACTGGCAAACCACTGGCCGTATGGGTAGATGCCGTGGATTGCGACAACGCCATCCATTGCATCCATAATTCTGGGTCTACATCTCCCCATGGCTTGTCAGGATTGATACTCACTCGGGCTCTGAACTCCTCATCATAACTCAACCAGGCAAAACCCCCAAAGTGCATTTGCGCCTTCCGACTAATGTCCATATATTTAAAGAGTGCTATAGCCCTGTCTGGGTATTTCTCGCAATAAATGCTTGCGAAAATCAAAAACGCTGATGTCCAATTATCCATATTAATTGGTACCCTTGGCCTACGGGCCAACTCCCAATCTTGCTCCTTAGAACCTTCCTTGGCTTGTATGTCCCTATGCAAGAGTTTAAAAACGTCTACATACTCATGTCTCCATATTCTGGCCTTCGTTTTTTCTGCTACGTGTGAGCCCAATGGCATAGCCAAACCCATATAGGAAAGCCTCTTTTTGAGATCTCCCCCTTCCTTCTCCTCTGTCCCTGACTTCTCTCCTGTTAACTTGTCCCCACTCTCACCCTCGGTTGAAGCTGTGCCTTGTAGCTCTTTTCCTTTCTCACCGCCCTGCGTGTCTTTTGCCGATAATGGGTCAAGTATAGAACTGTCACCTACCCCGATGGACTTACGCTCCGGAGCGTCCCCTCCCCCTGCGCCATCCCCCCAAATCGACCACCACTGTCCTTTACCTCTTCCTTGTGTTCCCACAGGCCGCGAAACCCTCCAGGCCCCTCGGCCACGTGCTTGGTCTTGTCTTCCTTCATGTAGACCACTGCTGGTATCCTGATCCTTAAATATAGAAGCGGAAAGGGGGTTGCGCCACTCCTGCGTCCTCTTCCCCTCCCCATCATGCTGTGCACCTGTGTCTCACTAATCTCCCCCTCTTCCTATTCATCCAGCTTCTCTTCATAGTCAAGTTCCAAAACATCTTCTTCGCCCACATCCATCCTTTTATCCACACTTCCACTCATTGTCGTGTAGTTAGCTGATACATCATACTGATCCTCATGGCGCCCACCATCTCTGTGTTGTCCCCGTTCCTGCGGAGTAGAGAAGGCCGCCGAAGACCCCTCTTGCGCTTCAGACCAACGTGCAGGGGCCGTGTTGCGCCCCGTTGACGTCGCCTTCTTTCTGCCGACCTCTTGTGTTGGCATTGACCTTCCGCGCCCAACGTGGCTGTGTGCGCCACTGGCTCCCATCGCGCTACCTAACCCACAGGCTGCACCAGCCTCCTGACCCCTACCGCTCTGAACCCATACCCAGCTACCTTTGCCGGCTTCTTGTGGCATGCTTCCTGCATTCCCTCTGCTCTCTGCTGGCCTCTCTAGCTGCCGGCCGTATGGCACAGCCATATCCCGCTCCATGCACAATTGGGCCCACCTGTCCTCTGTTTCTGCCACTATGCGGCATTGCTCACGTATCCTGGCCTCTAAGTCCCATGCTTCGCCCACATCTAGCCTGCCTGTCCTGGGGCCACTCTGCCCTGTGCTTTTAAAAGGCTCGGGGGATCCCCCCCTCGGCTTTCTTGGGCTTCCCCTTGTTGGCCTTGCCTTTGCCCTGTGCGCCTACTTGTCTGGGACCCTTGCCTTTCTTTTTTGTTGCATTGTTGGCCCCAGCCGAGTTGGCCCCGCCCCTGGGGAGCGACAGGTGCATGGGCGTCATCTCTATAATGGGGGCTGGGAGCTCCTGCACCACTACGTCCTGTACGGGGACCCCGTCCCCAAATTCTGCTTATGGTGTAAATCAATGCCCCCTGTCTGCTGTTCTGGCGCTGCCCCTTCCTCTAATGGCTCTGGCCCGCTTGTGGGAACCTCCCCGTCTCCCATCTGGCTGGAGGGGGAGGTTGCGCCACGTGCCCGTCCCACCGCTGCTTTTTTGGGCTTTTTGGCCCTCTCTGGTGATGTGCATGCGGCTACCACCGCCGCTACCCGGCCGGATGCGATGCGCGTCGGCCGCACCATCCCCACCCAGGCCTGGTCCAAAACCCCAGGCCTGAGGAGGTCAGCCCGGCCAGCTTCGCCTAGTATGCGGAGTGCGGCCTGCACCGCCTCCGCATCGTGGCTGGTTGCCATGGCGCCGGGGTGGGGTTCCCAATGTCCTTACTTGTCTGCCCACTCTAACTGTGGGCTGAGAACGGCCTGCCAGGAAATTCTTATTCTTATTATTTTTTTTAATTTCTATTTTATTTATTTATTATTATTATTATTATTATTATTTTTGTATATATTGCCCCCCGCGGTCGGCGCGTTGTTTCTATTCCGTTAAGAATAAGTATTTCTTGCCTAAGGCCGGCGGGCGGGGCCCTGCGCTCCGCCGGTTAACCAGAAATTGCCAAAATGTGTTTGCCGTGGACCCCCAGACGCGGCCCGGCAACGCGCACGTGCGCCCCGAGGGACAGCGTCTCGATGAACGAGAGCGCTGACGCCCCCTGTCCAGATGCCTCCCACGCGGTTGGGGTGACGTGCACACCTCTGCCTAACTGCCTATTAACCAAGCCGCCCCCCAGCCCTGCCTGCCCGAACACTTGTCTGCGATTGAAAAACCCCCGGGACCGGACAAACTAACCGTGCGATGGGCTGCGTGGAAAGAGGCCGGTCCCTCCGCCCCACACCCCTTTTATCCCCACCCTCTAAACCCACCCCCACTTACCTGAGGACCAATCCTGTCCACGTGCCGTCACTTCCTTCCCCCGAAAGAGCCCGCGGGGAGAATAGAGCGGTGCTCTTACTCCCCCCAGGCCCCTCCATAGGACTGTGTGTTTGTAGATGAGAGCGAGAACTAACTGTCTGACCAGATGAAAAGTCAAAAGCTGTGAGGGGGACAAAGAACCCAAAGTAAACATCTGGGAGGAACATCAACCAGCGTTGCCTGTACTGTCGGAGAAAGGCAGCTGAGGCAGAAGTACTGACGTCAGAAGCCGTTAGACTGCAGTGCCTGGGACACAAGTTCAGCTGGATGCCTGTAAATGCATCATTGTCAGATAACCATTTTCGGCAGACTTAAGTTGACAGCCTCCTGTAAATCTTCTATTTGCTATAATAAATTTATTGTTCTTTCGAGATAGTCGATCTCTATCTACACAACCTGCAATATCATGTACTGAATACTAGTTGCGCTTTCTGCAGTATTTTTGTAAAGAAACGTTTACCCTCAATGTATTAGTCGAATACTCCCAAATTACCTTCAAATGGGCACGCAGCATTTCTTAAACAACTACATTTCACTTCTTACTGTAGGTGGCAGCCATATTGTTTCGCTGACAATGAAAGGATCGGTTCTTTTTTCTTGAAAACAATAAAAATATATTTTAAAAAAATCTGCCGAAACAAAATTCAAGTTCCCTCTTCCTGAAGCACTCCTCTACGGGAAGCCAGTACTTACCCACTGATCCAAATGCCTCTAGGCACAGTCACGCAGCCAGGTGGGAATGAATGCCATCCTTTCTTTGGGATCAGTCACCGAGCGCCATCCTACGTTTCACTGATTGGTGAAAAAACAAAGAATGAATTGTCTGACGTGATCGTTTCATACTTTTTTTTAATCGAATATTTGATTAGTGTTTTGTGTTGTGTTTTTATTGCGAGTTGTTAATTTCCCTAATGTTGCCTGGGTAGTTTTGTGACAGTATCCACGTCTTCTATGTGCAATGATATGATTTCATGTGGGTGTCCACGGAGTGTCACTGAGGTCCACTGGCAACTCCAGGGCTGTTACAGTAAACTGCTGGCACTTTACAACAAAGTGGTGCAATGCCTAGAACTGTGTTTCTGGTTTCAGATTGCGTGGGCACGATGTAGAGGTGTACTTATAATAATACGGTGCCCAACTGTGGTTGTAACACTCAATTATAAAAAAGGGAACTGACTCATTAATAAACACGGGTGGTCGTCTGGCACGAAGCTGCTCTCAGTATGTGTAGCAGGGCTCCAGGTCAACCGTACACCTAACATGGATGACAACATGGACGGCAGGTGAACCTGGGACGGAATGGCACCCTAGGCGATAGGCGGTTCCTGCCTAGCAAAGGGCACAATATACATCCGGACATCCTCTCCAGGCTGTTTTAGCCTTTCATTGACTGTGGTACTTTGAACATGCACTGCTCTTCTTGTTTGGGTGTTTACCTGAACCTCAGATATAGTAATATAATGAACCTTAAAATGCTTATGTATTGAACTGGTTCTTTAGAGAAGCGCTCTATGTGGGTCTAATTCACTCTATATAATAATAAAATAAAAAAATCATATTTGTTTTTTATTTGCTGTGTATATATATATATATATATATATATCATGATGGTGCTGGAAGCTGTCTACAGTGTCCCATGTGTAAAACTCTACAAAGAATTAAAGTCTTCGGAGTGGTAGCTCCAACATGATTTTGGGGGGAGATGAAAGTACCAGAGGAAGCCTCCAGCTGCAGATCGTCTGCCCACTTTAGAGCTGGTGACCCGCCGAGTTCCTCCACCACTGGACCTGGTGGCCCAGCAGCCACAGAACCACCACGTCAAAATTCAGGACACCCAAACACCCGAAATTCCTGTCATTTCAGGGCCACTGTTAATTTGCTTTTCAGAAACAAGTCCATGCTTTGGGGGTCCAGAACAGCACAATAAAATAGCGACCTGACCAAAACAAAATAGGCTCACTCAGCATTGAGTTGTGGTTAAAATGCATCCGCTATTGCTGATGTCTGGAATCACAGGGATCCAATCAGACAAGTGAGGATTTCTAGGTAGGATAGGCTCTTTTCCACAGGCTTGACAGGTTTAAGTGCCACCCACCTTTCAATAAGTGGCCTCATCAGATTGCTTTATTGTAGCTTTTTGTGGCTGGGATACAAAGCAGTGCCAAATACTCCATTTCAATTGAGTTAGTGCTTAATTTGTAAAAGAAAGAGTGCCAGTGCTCGAAGTTCTGCTCAGAAGCCTGTGACCAGTGCAAAAACATGGGCGTGCCAAATAGCAAAGCTGTGTAGCCTTTAATCCAACTCATGCCTCTTTAATTTATCGTCAGCCATTTAACTCACCCTTGCATGTTCCTGCTTTCTCCCTTTTGACGGCTGTTCTGTCTTTCTTTTCCTCCGTCTTTCCTACCCAGGTGTTTTCTCTCTCTTGCACTCAGTAAATATCTGATGCGGAAAAATGAGTGCAAGTCCCCAAAAATAAGTGCTGATGGCCCCCACCGGCTCAAACTAAGCAATCAATCAATCAATCAGCATTTCAGTAGCAAGACTTATCACCCTGCTGGTCTCAAGGTGCTAGCTTAGGGACAAGGGTCAGTCAAAGAGCCAGGTCTTGAGGTCCTTCCTGAACTGAGCCAGCGAGGGGGACTGCCTGAGGTGGAGCGGCATTATGTTCTAGGTCTGCGCAGAGAGGTAGAAGAAGGATCAGACTCCAGCCATGTTCTTCCAGATCCTGGGGATGGTGGCGAGGGCCAGTTGAGCAGAGCGGAGTTGCACAGAGTTGTATTTAGATCACAATGCTACAGATTTCTTGCTAGCTGACAGCTTCCTTCACCTGGTTCACCAAGACGGTTGATGCGTCGATCCTCTGATATTTTGTCCATATGCAACAAAACCAAACACACCTCTCAAGGTCCCAACAGGCTCTTGTATTAATTGCTAATATTCCGCCCATCGGCTTTAAGAAACTGTCTGCAGGGATGAAGTTCCTCCAGGTCGGAGAAGTATTTTTTTGGCTTGGACTTCAAATTAATTAAATTGTTAATTCATTTACACAGTGCAGGTTCATTCAAAGGCATCCTGGTGCTGTAAACATCTAGGACCCAAGGATAAACACTACCAGAGTTATGGGGGTAGACAGAAGTAGCAAAACAGATGAGTCTTCAACTACAGTTTAAAGAGTACATAACTGGACTGTCATCTAATATCCAGAGACAAACATTTCTCCAGCCACAGGCCCAGCTCCTAAAAAGTTCTACCACCACAGAGTGCATGTCTAAACTGTGGAGTTCTAAGTCTTAAGATAACTCCACACGACAGGGTTCTTGGCGATACCTACAGGCTATTTTGATTGAGAAACTACATGTACATCTTTATAAAGAGAAAATTAAGTTCTGGGTCACCAAATTCGAGGAAAAAAATCAACTTTAATAAAATGACCAGGAATCACAATGGAGGCACCAACCTTTGAATGAAGAAAGCCATGTAAAAAAAACATAAAAAACTTACCTAAAGTGAAACTGTCTTATGCTAATAAAGTCCACAATTCCTGGTATATTATAAAATTTGTTAGGTGCTTTATTTGGCCCCTACATGCTCTCTTTTTTGCTTTTTATGAGTGGCTTGAGGCCCTGAAGAGATGTTATCCAAATCGTAAGAGCGTGTTTGGTATAACTGTCTTGGGTTTTTAGTAATTTGTTACGTTCCTGCCCAACACTTTTCCTTATAGCAAGATGGGAACTCAATATAAGCCACGTAATGTGATGAAAGAACAAATAAATTAATATAGTAAATCAGACACATGCCTACACCTGGGATCATCCTAAACAGAGTTTGCTGCTGTAGCAGTAGCAAGAACGTTAACGAACAACTGACTTAGATGTGGCATGGAATATTTACGAGACAGAAAGTGAAGGACGGAGGTGCAATTTAAAAACCTGATCAACACCTGGAAAGCTCTCCTTTGAATAAAAAGAAGTATTTTTCCTTGTTGCGCCATGCTAACGCCACGCCTGGGGTGGCATTCGTTTTTGGAGCTGCCTCAGGTTTACAAATCCTCGTAAATCTGGGGCAGGGTTAAAATGCAATGGGTGTTGCAGTGGAACTCCCACAGCAACACCAATTGCACGTCCATTTCACACAAGGGTGCTAAAATTAGCTGCCTAGTGCCAATGCAGGCACCCTGCGTTGCAGAGTATGATTGTTTATGTGCAGGAAGGTGTCCCATAAACAATCATCAATGGTGTTGATAACGCGTCCTTCTATGTCAATTTATACACATTAGGACTCGTTTTAGGCCGATGAATCTTTTGACCCAATGGTGAGACACCGTAGAACGAGATAACTGATCAATATGTCCAGTAATATATCAATGATATTATCAACACATATCACCACAATATACTTCACTTTAGACATTGGTTAAACTATCGGCGCAACCATGACCTTTCAGTCATGAATAACCACACCTTTGTTGGAGTTTTGTGGATTTTATTCCCTATTGATTACAATCTAATAGCAACTGTATTAATCTCAAAACCATGAAGCAAAAAGAGCATAGTCGCGATATGGCAATTGCGATAAGATTTTGACAATGCAAAGATCACAAACATGAAACGCTAACATAAGAGAATACATAGATCAGAATGTATAGAACATAATATAAGTCCCTGTTCAGCATAGCCCAGTGTCAGTCACGTCCGTTTATGTCAGTCAAAGTAACACCTTAATCTAACCACTAATTAGCATTAGCATGTTGGACTTCATGCAAAACAATTTAGAACACCAATTTAGAAAACATCTGACTAAGGACTCTATCCAAAAGTACAGCAGTTGGTACCTAGAAAGAAAAAGCATATAGACAAATTACAATGGCAATTGTCATAATTACCCTCCTCAGGTCAAGTCAGCATACAGGATCAGTCTTCGTCTTCAGGACATCAGTTAGATCACCATCAAACTATCTCGTCTAAGGGCAGGGGACTCTTCCCTCATAAGGAGGAAAGAGTAAAGGGCAGTCTATGGATAAGGATGGTTTATTTCAAATCTAAAGTCACCAAACAGAGTGACAGAGTTTCTGGATGCAATCGATATCATTCCCTACCTAGTTCCCCGAGTCTTCTGTGTCATGGGTTTTTATCCCTTTTTCGCAATACCTTCCCCCAAAATTCTATTGGATAGTCGCTACACCCCACTATCTTTAACTTATCAAATTATACATTAGGTCGTACAATTGTCACCCCGCGATATTTTATAACACTTTGATTGGTCTTCATAAATGACGTTGTTCGTAGGTGGCACATCCGGGGTTACTTCATTCTCTGGCACGTTCTTCGGGTCAAAACTTCTCTTTTCCATGGTTGAATGTCCTTGAATGTTTCGAGAGATATTGCAAAAACGTCTAAAACTTATACTAAAGCAGCTAGCATGCGGATGGGAAGAAACCTAAGTTTGCTACATAAAACAAAGAAGAGAACACATGCTGGGTCATGGCCTTTTGCGAGTCAGCACACTGGAGGAACAGAAAAATATGCTTTAATATGAGAGTTACACAGCTAGTTCTTCGGCTCACGCTAACTTAAGGCTTATGGATTCTAATAAATGCAATCTTCGTAGATGTTAACGTATTCAATAATTATTTCTTATAGTCGACATTAGTATATGTGTACAATAATTCTCTTCTATTATAAGTACGTTAGAATACATTTCAAATTAATAATATTTTATGACTATTAATGCAGCATTGTTAAATATAAGCATTTCACATCTAAAATAGGTAATATTTAGATTACGCGCTCTCAGTCCCTCCTCTGATGACGCTCGTCATCACACAATTTTTCTTTGATCTTTTCATTTTCAATTTTTCACCTTGCGCATAATACACATTTCAACATCTTGCCCTTTATGTGAGCTTTCCCATATTTCATTAAACATTTTCTCTCTTTCAGTTTCTTCATTTCTTCTGGCTCTTTTAGTCCAATTTCTTTTTATTTTGTCATTAATTTTACATGCCCCCCATAATCCTAATAGACAAATCAAAACAATTAATAAACCCATCAGAATTTTTGCAAGTACCCCATTCCAAATGTTGGTAAACCAGCTTCCGACTCGGGCAATTCCCTTTCCAAATTTCTCCCAAACACCAAGTTCTTTCAGATCCTTCAAGTCTGTACTATCTCAAGTAAGGTTAGTAAGCATGCTTCTAATTTTCTTACTGTTATCGGGTATAAATGAGCAACAATGACGCTCATTAAGCATTTTGCAGACACCTCCACTCTTTGCTAAAAGGATGTCTAAAGCAAGCCGATTTTGAAGAGTCATAGCTCTTTCTGCAGCAAGTTCAGTATCCATCAGGAGTATGGCTCCTGTAAAATTTGTCAACATGTTATCCACTATAGTAGACAACTTTTGAATTTTAATGGAATTTAAGATAACCCCTACTGATGGGATTATGGCTCCAAATATATCATCAATGAAAGCCGCCACTGATTCTCGTTTTTGTCTAGGATGTTGTAATTCAGACGTTTTAGGTATTTGTTTTAAGTCATCAATCTGGTATATCTTGGGGAATACTATCCCCAAATAACATGTCCCATACCATCCCTTAGGGAGACGGTATTAAGCATTTAGCCCACAGATATAATAGATTCCAGGAATCGCTGGGTCTTGTCCATTCAGCATAAAGGTCCATTTACTCTGAAACAAAAACACATGTCTACATTCACTCGTTCCCACAAACAGATTGTCTTGATCAGATTTTGGCCTATATACACAGAGCCTACCTACGTGTAATGCATCTATAGCTAATTTGCCTTGCGTTTTGATTGCAGTATAAGCATAATCATTTGCATATGTACGTTTTTCTAATCCTTTTTCTAATTTTTCTTTCATTGCTTTGCGTCTATCGTCTGTATGATCTAAAAAGCTTTTCTCTACAGGTGACAATAAGCAAGTCAAATTATTGCGATGTGCATAAGCAGTTCCGAATGTAAGTGTTGGCTCAAATAATCCTCTAACTATTTTTATATCGTGCTCTTTAGCTAGTTTATTTAAGAATTCAATCACAGGCACAAAGGAAAACACAACATCCAGGTTCGAATAAAAGTATTGCACATGCTCTTGATTATAGAATCTTGTTAGTAGCAAGCTGCAACTAATTCCATAAGTAAGAGGGAGACTATGATAGGTAACTCCCTCCTGCACAGACAAAGGAATTTTAGTACATACATAACAATCTTTCGCATCCATGGTTTCCACATACTCATTTAGCAAGCGATAGAAGACATTAGTAGATAGTTCTCCATTTGCATTAGTCCCTTCATGCATATGTCTTGCATCTTGCTCAAACCTCTCCCACGGTGTTAGTGTTGTAGTAGTTTCAGGTTTTGAAGTTGCATTAATAGTTTATTTTTCCCTCCATGGCATTCCCACAATCACTCCTACAATCATCACTGCACATACAACACCTATTATAAGACCTAACCAACCACACACCTTACTCCCTTTACTAGTATTTCTATTGTAAGCCATGTTTGTATAGAATTAGTATAGCAGATCAACAATCAACTTGAGGATAAATCTTTTTTTTTTTTTCTGCTTATATTACAGCGTCTTCACTCACTATAGGACCCTTTTTCGTCAATTCAGTTTAGCAGCTTGTCGTAATCAGGTTTCTTTAAAAGTCAAGTCCGGTTTTTAGTGTCACTTCCGGTAGTTTCTACAGTTTCTTTCTTTTCAGATTTCACGAATTCAATTTTAGCCAAGTTTTCCTTTGAACTTTTTCAGGTGCCGTAATATTGGCCTGGTACTTCTCGATCAAAACAAAATGCTAGGAATTCTTGTTGCCATTCAGAGGTTGTAGCATACGCCCATTCAGGACCTGTATATCTTCTGTTCGCGATTCTTTTTCTTTTTAATCTTCGTTCTCCTTGTTGTTCTCCTTCACTCAAATCATCTGCTTGTGAGGTATCACTCTCTTCTATTATGGTGTCATTCGATACCTCCCTTATCTTAGGATGCGACTCGTCTGGCCAATTATCGCCTTTATGTGTTTTTACTCGATGTTTTCCTTCAGAACGTTGGACAGCACTCTCTTCTTGCAATATGGTGTTTTCTCTTGACGGACCTGCAACTGGTTCGGGAGACTCTGACGCGTTTTGATTTGTGTCTACAGTTTCTCCTTCTCTTTCTTCTTCTGGTTCTATGTTGGGTTCAGATTCTAACCCGTATTCGTCTACTTCTGGGAGAACCTCTCCTTGGCTTAGTTCTCCTGCTGCCTCTACTGAGATAGGCACTCTGTCACTTCTCTCGAACTCATTGATAGTTTGAGGGACGAGGCTGTTCTCAGTGGGCTCTCCAGTAGTCTCAGTTCCTTCTTGACTGTTCTCTGACCCTGAGACTTCTCTTCCTGAAGTCGCTGTGCCAGAAACTTCAAGTTCCTCTTCAACCGGACACGTCACCTTGTTCATATGACTGGCATGTATCCAGTTGGGAACTCCGGCACACTTCACAGCAGTAGTAGTTGTCAATATTACTTGATACAGCCCTTTCCAACGTGGCTCTAGACACGATTTTCTCACGTGCTTCTTGACAACCACCCAATCACCAACTTGTAGAGAGTGGCCTGGATCGCCAATCGGTGGCAACGTGTTAGCTTCCACCTGGTGAGAAAAAGAGCGAATTACGTCAGCCAAACCTTTGCAGTAATCCAACACCATATCATCTGTAATATTCTCTAGTGCATTTGCAGGTACTGCTGGTAATCTCATAGCTCTGCCCATGAGGATTTTGTGGGGAGATAATCCCGTTTTCTTGTCTGGGGTATTTCTCATAGACATCAGCACTAGAGGTAAGGCATCTGGCCACTTCATGTTTGTTGCTGCACACATTTTTGCCATCCTTGATTTTAAAGTACCATTCATCTGTTCTACTAATCCTGATGCTTCAGGGCGATAGCTACAATGCAGCTTTTGTTCAATGTTGAGTGCGGCACACAGAAGTTTAATCACCTCATTGTCGAAATGTCTACCCCTATCTGATTCTATAGAAACCGGAAACCCAAATCTTGGTATCAGCTCCCTGAGTAGTAGTTTTGCAACTGTAAGACTGTCATTCCTACGTGTGGGATATGCCTCAATCCAATGACTGAACACGCACACAATCACCAACACGTACTTCAATCCTCCACAAACAGACATTTCGATAAAGTCCATTTGCATTTTGTTGAATGGACCTCCAGCTCTCCCAATGTGGCTCAAAGTTACCACAGTTCCTTTTCCAGCATTCATCTGCTGACAGATGACGCACCTGTGGCAAGTGATTTCTGCGGCATGTCTGAATTTTGGATTGAACCAATCAATTTTAAAGGACCTGATCATGGCATCTCTTCCCAGATGTGCCTGGGCATGATAGAGCCGGGCAAACTGTGATAAAAGGCTATTTGGCAAGACCAACTTTCCCTCCTCTGAAACCCATAGATCATCAGCTCTTTGTACACATTGCATTCTTTGCCAGGAGCGTTTTTCTTCTTTGCTAGCACGACCTTGTAATGTTTTTAGTTCGTCTAAGGTATCAACCACCCGTAATGCTCGATTTAAACACGTGTCGTTTTCAGATTGTGGTAACAATTCCCATTGCTCCTTAAACGATATACAGTTCAGTGCACAAAATCTTGCGACTTGATCTGCATAGCCGTTTCCCATAGACACAAAATCTTGTGATCTGATGTGAGCACTGCACTTCACCACGGCAATTTCGAGAGGTAACTGAATCGCATGTAACAAATCTCTTGTTTGTTCACCGTTTTTCACAGGAGAACCAGAGGAGGTCATAAAACCCCTATGTGACCAGAGTTGGCCAAAATCATGCACAATTCCGAATCCATATCTGCTGTCAGTATAGATAGTGACTTTCAAATTTACAGCTGCGTGGCATGCTTTAGTAAGGGTGATTAATTCTGGACTTGTGCAGAAAACACTCTCTCGAGCCAGGAGGCTTCGACAATGCCAGTTATGGTGCATACCGCGTAACCGGCCCTCAGTGTTCCTGCAGAATCTCTTAGACAGGACCCATCGACAAACATAATGCAATCATTTTCTTTTAACTGGGTATCCTGTATGTCTGGGCGTGGTTTGGTACAAAGCTCAGTCACCTCAAGACAATCATGTTCAAATTCTTCCCCATCTTTGATTTCAACATTTTCATTAGGAAGTAAAGTTGCCGGGTTTAGTCCAGTGCATCTTTTAAGGGTGACATTCGGTGACCCCAGTATGATCGTCTCATACCTAGTAAGTCGTGCATTTGTCATGTGTTGAGTCTTAGTTCGTGTCAACAGAATTTCAACTGAGTGTGGAACCATTACTGTCAAAGGGTATCCCATGACTATGCCTTCACATTGTAGAAGGCTCTGACCAACTGCTGCAACTGCACGCAAACAACCCGGTAAGGCTGCTGCGACAGGGTCCAAAGTAGCTGAAAAATATGCTACAGGGCGATTTGCATCTCCATGGACCTGTGTTAAGACAGACAAAGAACAAGCATCACGTTCATGACAAAACAACAGAAAAGGTTTCTCGTAGTCTGGCATTCCCAATGCTGGTGCCCTGCACATACATTACTTTAACTCTACGAATGATTCAAGCTCTTCTATTGACAAAGTTATAGTGTATGGCTCATCCTTGACTTCCTTTCCTGTCAGTTTTATTAATGGCTTTGAGATGATTGAGAAGTTGGGTATCCACTGACGACAGTAGCCCACCATTCCCAAAAACATCCTGACATCTCTTTTTGTTGTTGGGGGTTTCATTTGTAAAACAGCTGTTATTCTTTCCTTTGATATTCTTCTGGACCCTCTCTCAATCAGATGTCCCAAGTATTTTACTTCTTTCTGACAATATTGTAATTTTCTGGGTGAAACCTTTTGTCCATTCTTTCCCAGATGATTTAGTAATGCAATGGTGTCGTATTTACAACTGTCTCTGGTTTTGGATGCAATTAGCAAATCATCAATGTACTGCACAAGAGCTGAATTAAAAGGCAACACAAGAGGTTCCAAATCCTTTTTCAATATCTGATTGAAGATAGATGGTGACTCTGAGAACCCTTGAGGAATTCTGCACCAACTGTACACCTTATCCAGGAATTTGAAACGGAATAGAAATTGGCTGTCCTCATGAAGAGGTATCGAAAAGAAAGCTTGTGATAGGTCTACTACGGTAAACCATTCAGCATCACAGGGAACCTGGAACATTATTACTGCTGGGTTAGGTACCACAGGGCAGCATTTTATCACAATTTCATTTATCTTCCGCAAATCCTGCACAATTCGAACTTTTCCACAGGGCTTCTTTAAACCCATTATGGGAGAGTTACATGGACTGCTCAAGACTTCTTTCAGAACTCCCTGTCTGAGAAAATCTGCAATTATTTGTGACACTTCGATGAGGACGTCTTGGGTCATGTGATATTGTGGCACTTGTGGGAACACTGCATTTGGCTTTATCTGAACTTTGACTGGTTCTACTCCTTTTATCAATCCTACTTCTTTCCCGGTCAAATCCCACACTTTCTCTGTCACTGTTCCTTGCAATTCGACAGGTAGGTCGATCAAAGTATGCATTGGGAATAAAGTAATCAAAGGGTATTCTTCATTTGTCTCTGCTTCTTCCTCTATGAATTGACTCTCACCCCCCTCATCGTCACTATTTGTTTGTACTTCAATTCCATCATAGGAACAGGCAATTGAACATTTTGTCTTGCACAGTAAGTCCCTTCCCAGTAGGGATACCGGACTTGAATCGCATACAACAAATCTATGTAGCCCTTGGAAGTTGCCAATTTCAACTTGTACCGGATCGGTAATTGGGTTAGTCAGGTACTGATTTGCTACTCCAACCACTCGTATAGTACGCCCTGAGAGAGGCAATCTTGGAACTTCTGCACTTCTAACTGTAGAGCGTGTAGCTCCTGTGTCAACCAAGAATGAAACCTTATAACCCATCACCTTTCCCTCTATATATGGGCCTCTCTGATCCACCTCTAAGGATGCTGCAAACCTGCACTCCTCACTGTCTGAACTATCATCCGACCAGTCATTTCATGACATTTTCTCCTCGTAATGGAAACTGTTGTACAGTGTTGTTTTGATTTGTTACCTGGCTTGTGACCTGCTGAGGAAGCATCACCTGTTGCTGTCCCATCGGAGCCATTGGTAATTGCATTTGCTGTCTAGGCACCATAGGAATCTGCTGCTGCATTGGCTGCATTTGTACTGATTGAAAACGAGGCATTTGCATCTGATGCATTGGCTGTACCCCTTGCATTTGTACTAAATTGTTTTGAAAATTCGGGGTTTGATGTCTCACTTTCGGACCTCGTGAATTTTGTAATGCACCAACATTAGTGCTCTGCTGAACTGTACCATCCTGTATCAAATTCAGGCACTCCCGTTTCCAGTGCCCCACGCCCCCGCACGCGTGACATGGTGACATCTTTTTCACCCCTTGAACATCATTTTGGACAACAACATTATTCGTATCCGAACCGCGGTTTACAAACCCTCGACCTCTGCCTCTTGGTTGTGCCTGAAACACGCCATTCATTTGCGGTTGAAGCTGTATCATCTGTTGAACTCCATTTCCCTGTATTCCAGCCTGTGCAGCCCTTATCTGCATCACCATCACCTTTTCCTTTAACTTTTTCTGCTTCAACTCGATCTCATCACTACAGTACTTTGCATACTGCAATACTTCATCAATCGGTTTAGCTTGCCAACAAATCAAATGATTCTTAATCATTTGACTGACCTCCGGTCTCAATCCTTCAACAAATCTAAACACAAGGTGGTTCATATCCTTCGGTTCAATTGTCTCAGTACCACTGTAATGCTTAAACGCTTTCAACAATCTCTCGTAATAAGCATGAATTGACTCTTTAACCTCTTGAGAGGTCCAGTCAATTTTCTGCCAATCAGTCACTTTCGGCGACACCTTTTGTTTAAAAAACTCAATCACTTTATGATAGTATTTCATCACCTCTTCTGAAGGTGCTCCGGTTACCTTATCTCTTGCCGGCTCCTTTGTCGGCCAATCTACCCCTCTCTTGCACTCGAGCCACAAATCAGGCGGAACAATAATCTCAAACAAAGTATTCAAGTCTTCCCAGAGACACTTTGCAAGGTTCACAAACCTGTCCGTTTGTTGATACCACTCGATCGGCTTCTCTCTCAGTCTAGGATAATCATTAGTAAAGGATAGAATATCTCCTCTAGTCCATGGCACATGTAGTAAAACACCACCAGCTGTCTCTCTCATAGGTAATATTTTTACCGATTCCAAATCAGGTGAGGTCCTAGCTTGATTAGACCCTGGGCTGTCTCCCTTTCCCTTATCTCTTTTCTTTGCCCATCGGCCTTCCCATTTCTCCAATGCACCCCAAATTTGTGCATTCTGCAACAGTTCTCTCAAATGTGCTTTCATGCCTGCAGATCTCATGTGTTCAAAATCTTTTGAGTCAAAATCTAATCTGTAACTCCTTTTCAAATGCTTAGTGTTTCCGATATCGATATTGTATTTGTCTGCTAAGTTTGCTAATCTCTGATGTACTTTGCCTACTTCCTTGGTAATCTTGGGACACAAGTATCTCAATTCTGCCTCTGTGTATGACTCCAATCTATTTACTCCCATTGTCCCTTCTACTAACTCTGCAGCTTCCGCCCTTAGTCGCACAAGGTTCAGGTATTCATCTGGTTGTTCTTTCTCAGGTTCAACTGTAGTCACTACAGTCTTTTGTGAAGTATAGGTTTTCTCTAACCATTCATTTAACTGCTGTATTGTGAAACCCTGTAATGAAATGTTTCCTGCATGTATCATTGGAGAATGCGAAGTATTTGTACTCATGGTTTGGGGAGTTAAAACTCCTAACCCTGCTTGACGCATTGCTTCGGGAGGTGCCCCTACTGGACTAAGGTCCATTAAGGGTCTCGGTGGCTCATTTACTTGTTTTCCAGGGGCCATTATCTGTGGAGTTCCCATAGGCCCTCCTCTTATCGCTTCCTGAGTCATCACTCCCTGATCACACACCCCTGTTTTACCTTGTGCATACAATGGTACTGGGGGACCAACAGTAATGGGTAGCGATATAGCGGCGGGTGTTTGACCTGGACCCAGACCTCTTGGAGCCTCAACACCATAGGTCTGTTCCAATGTACCCGGAACAGGTACTAATGGTGGTCCTGCTACAGGATTTAATCCTGGTATCAACTGTGGTGGCGGTTGAGACATTAATTTTGGAGTTGATTCAATCTGTATTAGCTTTGGCTTTGTGTATATCGGGTCCGGCGGCACTATCAGATTCGTAGTAGTTTCAAGCACTGGGACATCAGGATAGATTCTCTTTATCTGTGGTGGAGGTTGCAACTGTATTGGCATATCGGGTGCAGTGGGTACACTGACACCATTCTGTATCAAAGCCGTATCGCTAGTCTGTACCGTATCAGTAACTCCCTTTTCCTGCATCTGGTTCCCAGGATCCAAGCTAGTACTTGGAGCATTGTCGCTCACCGCATATGGTGGCGGACGATCATGTAACAGTCTACCCATAAATTCCACATCGTCTGAATCATCGTCCTCTTCCCAAGATCTTTTATTTTCTTTAGTTTTGCCTGAGTCTTTATTGGTTTTACAAGAGGCTTTCTTTCCTTGTGTTTCTTCTCCCTGAGTTATTGCTCGGAATAACTTCAACCCGTCTACAATTCCCCTTCTCCACATTTTGCTCTTGTTGTCCCACCTAGCCTTTGCATATGATTTTTCTGCCCTTCTCAGTCTCCTCTGAAACCTTTCTTGTCTATGTTTAAGAGCCATCAAGTCCCAAATCGCTAAAGCCTCATATTGTGCCGGTCTCGGAGGTGGTTTCTGCGTACTTAACATCCACCTCAGATTTTCTAGTACTTTTGGATTAAACGTCCCATGCTCTGGAAACGCTAAACACCCTTCTTTTTCTGTTAATTTGTGCCACTGTTTCATCCATAAACAAGGCGCGACACCTTTCTCTTCCATAACCGTATAAGCTGGAGTACCCTCAGGTGGTGTGGGTTCCCCATCAGTTGCAACAATATATACATCTCCCTTTAGAGCGCTCTTAAATGCTTTGACAAAATTCATTTTGCGATTTTCTTATTTCGTATTCAATCAAAAATGGCTTAGTTCCCAGGCCGCTCTTCACCTGACTTCCTCACCTATTGCCTCTTACGGACTGCAGCCAATCCGTGTGCAACCCCTCTCAACATCTGACCTATCTCAGCGCGGCACCACTGACGTCACACTCACACACACTGCAGCTGACAAAGTCTTGCGGTTTGTCCGCTCCTCACTGACCCCTACAACTCACACAAACTAATGCAAATTATTGCGAGCACCTTAAGTAACAACACAAATCTGTCGGTTTACTACAGGAAGGGTAACACATTCGCTTCAGAACTTTACAGAGATTTCACTTGAAGCCTCAGCCGCTACTCTCTCCTTATCAGTTCCCGCATACGCAAGCAGAATTCGGCCTGCAAATTCTACTCTTGACTTGTCAATGACTCCTTCTAGTGCACTTTAGAATTTGTCAAATCTCCATCAAAGGTTTCATACATACGTTATAACTCAAACTTGACTTGTCAACCACGCCTGATTGACCTATTAAACCGCACAGATTACAACATAAACCACATTTATCTTCATACTCCGGAGTCTTGGACCTCAACAGGTCAGTACACAACAACCAACCACGTGGATAATTTTGAGCAACAAGCGCTACATTCACATGAAGTACGCCAACTTCCCTACTCTCATACTGTGGAGTACGCCTACTCCTGCTAAACAACGTTAAATTTGGCCTAATTCATACAGATTTTCCACAAACACCTGCAAATTGCATAAGCTTAGGCAAGCGCAAAGACCCTAATCACACATTTTATGGCGCCGAGAACATTCCCAACTCATTTAGGCAGGCTCCGAGATCCCGGGAAAGCCATGGTGAACTTAGAAACCCATCATATCTCCGAATTGCATTATCACAGAAAAACAAATTAAACAATGAATCTTTGTCCTAGGGCCCCCAAGGGCCAAACCGTCGCTCTGCTACCAGAACTGATAACACGTCCTTCTATGTCAATTTATACACATTAGGACTTGTTTTAGGCCGATGAATCTTTTGACCCAGTGGTGAGACACCGTAGAACGAGATAACTGATCAATATGTCCAGTAATATATCAATGATATTATCAACACATATCACCACAATATACTTCACTTTAGACATTGGTTAAACTATCGGCACAACCATGACCTTTTCAGTCATGAATAACCACACCTTTGTTGGAGTTTTGTGGATTTTATTCCCTATTGATTACAATCTAATAGCAATTGTATTAATCTCAAAACCATGAAGCAAAAAGAGCATCATCGCGATATGGCAATTGCAATAAGATTTTGACAATGCAAAGATCACAAACATGAAACGCTAATGTAAGAGAATACACAGATCAGAATGTATAGAACATAATATAAGTCCCAGTTCGGCATAGCCCAATGTCAGTCACGTCCGTTAATGTCAGTCAAAGTAACACCTTAATCTAACCACTAATTAGCATTAGCATGTTGGACTTCATGCAAAACAATTTAGAACACCAATTTAGAAAACATCTGACTAAGGACTCTATCCAAAAGTACAGCAGTTGGTACCTAGAAAGAAAAAGCATATAGACAAATTACAATGGCAATTGTCATAATTACCCTCCACAGGTCAAGTCAGCATACAGGATCAGTCTTCGTCTTCAGCACTTCAGTTAGATCACCATCAAACTATCTCACCTAAGGGCAGGGGACACTTCCCTCATAAGGAGGAAAGAGTAAAGGGCAGTCTATGGATAAGGATGGTTTATTTCAAATCTCAAGTCACCAAACAGAGTGACAGAGTTTCTGGATGCAATCGATATCATTCCCTACCTAGTTCCCCGAGTCTTCTGTGTCATGGGTTTTTATCCCTTTTTCGCAATACCTTCCCCCAAAATTCTATTGGATAGTCGCTACACCCCACTATCTTTAACCTATCAAATTATACATTAGGTCATACAATTGTCACCCCGCGATATTTTATAACACTTTGATTGGTCTTCATAAATGACGTTTTTCGTAGGTGGCACATCTGGGGTTACTTCATTCTCTGGCACGTTCTTCGGGTCAAAAGTTCTCTTTTCCATGGTTGAATGTCCTTGAATGTTTCGAGAGATGTTGCAAAAACGTATAAAACTTATATTAAAGCAGCTAGCATGCAGATGGGAAGAAACCTAAGTTTGCTACATAAAACAAAGAAGAGAACACATGCTGGGTCATGGCCTTTTGCGAGTCAGCACACTGGAGGAACAGAAAAATATGCTTTAATATGAGAGTTACACAGCTAGTTCTTCGGCTCACGCTAACTTAAGGCTTATGGATTCTAATAAATGCAATCTTCGTAGATGTTAACGTATTCAATTGATGCAAACAATTATTTCTTATAGTCGACATTAGTATATGTGTACAATAATTCTCTTCTATTATAAGTACGTTAGAATACATTTCAAATGAATAATATTTTATGACTATTAATGCAGCATTGTTAAATATAAGCATTTCACATCTAAAATAGGTAATATTTAGATTACGCTCTCTCAGCGTTTTGCTCTTCCTATTTGTGCTGCAAAATAAAAGTATTTCTCCTCGTTGTGCAATGCTAACGCCACCCCTAGGGTGGCGTTAGTTTTTGACACTGCCTCAGGTTTATGAATCCTCATAAATCTGGGGCAGCGACAAAATACAATGGGTATTGCAGTGGAACGTCCAAAGCAACACCCATCACACGCCCCTTCCACGCAAAGTGATGCATGTAAAGGGGCCGTATTTACAAAGCGGTGTCAAGCCACAGGAAGTGGCTTAACGTCGCTTTGTAAATATGGAGCATGGCCGTGCGCCACCGGAACGTTGGTAAAAGTGATCTTCCAGTGCACAAAGCCCTTGTAAATGAGGGCTTTGGAGTTGCTTTATGGATTTGAATGACGTAAGGAAGAAATACACCTTCCTTTTTGCTTCATGATCATTATGACTGGATGAGGAAAAGCACTACGCGATAGAGAGGAAGAGACTTAGGCCTATTCTTGCGTTGTGGACCATTTTCGGAAATACATATAAGGGAAGACATTCATTCTCAGAAGAGATCATAAGTGTTTGAATAAGTTATTGACAATGGAACGGATGCAAAGAACATCAGCTAGAATACTATCCATGAGTTATTATAGATTGAACATAGATGCACGAGCGTGGTCACTGCCAATCAACTGGATATGACCAGGTGGACATCAGCATGCTCAAGGCAACATCAGTGATCATATTCAAACAGTCCCTGGACAGGAGTCATTCATAAAATATAGGCTTATACCAAATGGAGCAAAATAAGTGGTTTCCTAATCAGTCAAAAGGCCTTCAGGTAAAGCAAACAAAATCAATAGGGAAGAGAAATATCCAAAACATGTCCTTACCCAGGTACAGAACCACTTACCGAGCTTTAATAACAATGGTCCTGATTTCAATTCACATGTTGTTCCAGATAAATAGTAACCAAGGAGGATACTGCAAAGAAAGAGAAGGCAAGGCTTAATATCTCAATAGTAGTACCAAATATTGAAGGAATACGCTGGATGTATTCCACAGTATAAAGACTGTTAACTGCTTATTGGCTGATGTAAAGGTCAGTGTTCTGCAGCAGTGCTTGCATCCATGCATTTATTTAAAGACTCCACCCTAGGTATACCATGGCGGGAGCAGGCAGGGCCACTGCATAATGGGGAACCTGGAAGACTAGAACATAATCTCTGTCCATAGTCATGTTGTCATGTTACCATGGCAACCATGAGGCCAGAGCTGGTCAACAATAAATCAAGCTGGTGTCACACCCCATGCTCTTGTGACCTCACTGGAGCTTTATAGCTTGGCTCCGAGGCTAGATAATTAAAGTCGGGGAGTTATAACACAGCAAGGATGAAAACCGGGGCCCCCCTGTTCGAGGCACTGAAATGTTACTTCCTTCGGATCAACTGAGACAACTCCCATGGATGGGTCGGGGAGAGGTGCGCAGACCGGCCGGTTCTGGAGATTTCTAGCTGCCGCCTTTCACTGCGTCAGCAGCAATGAGCGGTGAGTGCAGATGGTCAGACAGTAAGACCCATATTTATACTTTTTGAGCGCCAAATTTGCGCCGCTTTTTGACGCAAAAACGGCGCAAACTTACAAATGTATTTTGTAAGTTTGCACCGCTTTTGCGTCAAGAAATGAAGCAAATGTGGCGCTAAAAAAGTATAAATATGGGCCTAAGCTTGAGAAGGAGTGAGAGTGACTATACGATCCCCAGTCACCCTGTATGCTGCTACAGCATGTTCAGCACTGATGCAATACACTGAGCTCTGCTGACATCACATCACGGCATGGCATGCAACACATATCTGTCCTTCACTCAAAAATGCATTTATATATTCGAGTATTTTAAAACAAGGATCTTTCCAAATGTTTGTTGTTTTTGTCCTTGAAGTACATTTTATCAGTGATTCAAGAGTACAAACTGCTACAGCTGTTGAATTTGTAGAAGTCTACCTGTGCCTGCGGTTTCCTTTCTGAAAGCGCTAATCATCGGTACATCAATGCTTGATAAATATGTACGTATTTCTGTTTTTATTCCACTTTTTTTATCTCCAATTATTCTATTTTGTTTTATTATGTGTTGCCATACTCCATACTGGATGAAACTTTGTGTTTCCTAATTCGTCTGGATTCTCACAATTATTTAAATATCTTGGCTTTCTTTGTATTTTTATCCCGTCCACTGCCTATCATTATTTTACCCAGATTTGACTCCTTTTTTAGCACTAGATTTGTGAGTTTCTTCCAGAATGGGAATACAATAGGCGTAGTTTCCCACTCGCCCCACCAAGATGAGTCATTCTTAACTACTTGACTTTCCGTGTTAAAAAACGCTGAACTCCAAATTACATCTTCCGATTCTACTACCTCCAGAATCTAAGCTCCCACTTTTCAAACCTTGGTGGTTCTTTGTTCATGAATTTTGCCACTATCCCATGCCGAACCAAGATCATCACAACAAAAAAACAAGCATTTGCAATGCACTAGGGTCTCGCATTTGTCGAAGTTACAGCTGTTCACAGTTGTAAACTCCCAACCGGATTTTTCTTGCTTAAAAAAAAAACCGGCATGATCGCGCTGCTACAGTTCACACTAATAATACCTATCGGCAAAAGTGCAATTAACTGAGTAACAAGGTCGATAGTATGCGAAGCGCTGGACTTCTGCCCAGCGAGATCGCGCTGCGAAAACAGAGAAAAAGTAGTCCACAAACCCAGCGAACCTTGCATGTTTTCTGTACTTGGTCGCTACGCTCGAGGAGGGCTCGCCACCGGAAAAGGCATGACGTATGCGTGCCTTCCACTAATCAAAAGAAGCGGATTCTAACAGGTAAGCCAACTTGCCAATGAAACACACTGACGTGACGTCGACAGGGCTCCGAGCCCTTTTCTAATACCTAAAGCGTCTCGCTAGTGATACGCATGCTCGACCCTAACAAGCAATGGGTCTCGCATTTGCTCGAGTTAGAGCTATTGGTGTTGTAAATTCCTAACTGGACCTTTCTTGCCACATAAATTGGACATAACAGTGTCTAGCTAGATGAAAAACACCTATGAGAGGTGGGAATGTTAGCAATAAGCAACACACAAACATAGCAGTGTGGGCTTTTTTTTGCAATACGAATCTGTAAAAGACATGGCAAGTGTGCTTTCCACCAAGTACCGCACTGGTGAGGCATATGGTGGAAATAAAACTTGCACTGCTTTCTCAACCAGAAAATGAAAAGTAAAACATTAGCTGACATAAGTGAGCCGATTCAAAGCGTCATGGCCGCCATGAGCATGAGCACGAATGAGAGACACAAAAGGAAAAAGAAGTTTGCTCAAAGTCAAACATATCGGCAATCGTTCAATTATCCATGTAACAGGGGCAGTCTGCAAGGCCGTAATAAAATCTTCCCAAGACTGGACAAACGTAAAGCATTTACCAATGATAACAAAGGATTTTTGAAAGGCAAGCCCACAAACAAGTGAAAGTGACGGCCTGAGGTGGGCGTGGTTGAAAGCCCACAATACTTACAACAGATCAAAGGGATTGCACACTCGATCTAATTAAATCATGAAAGGTGTTTGATTAATATAAATTTGTCTAGAAGAATAAATGAACCATGCAACCCCCAGAAAAATAACTTCTTACAATTTTAAATGCTTTCACAAAGGCCTCTAAACGCATTACACTATCACAAAAGCAATATGACTTCTTAGCATTACATTTAATTTTGAGATGAAATCAATAAAGTTCATCCCAAAATTGAAAAAATCCAATTTATATAAAGCAACAAAAACCCATCTTTATCAGAGCTGTACCTCCAATCTAAAAAATTCAAACCTTTACAAACCACAGAACTAGGTAAAAGAAGAATTGGCAAAGTCAATACTTTTTACCTACCATGCAAGATCTACAGGCTATTTTCATTTTTTTAGACCTCTTGCAGAAGAGTGTGGACTGCTGTGCAGCATGGCTTAAAGTAAAAAAAAAACCTATGATGCAGCCAGTATTGACCATGTCATAGCACTTTTTTAGGTCAAGCCTAGTAACAACATATGACGGGGAGGCAACATGAAGGAGGTGAGGATGGAGTAAGCAGCAACACAATGAATGGACAGTGTGAGGAAGGGATCAGCAACACAAGGGAGGTGTGGGGGAGGAGGGAGGTAGCAGCAACAAAACAGACAGCAGGAGGAGGGGGCAAACAACATGATAGAAGGATGGGGAAGGAGTTTGGGTCAATTGCCAGGACGGAGGGGCAAGGGAGCAGGAGGGAAGTGGATGGACTGTTGACTCATGCACTCCTATAAAGTGCATGGAAAAAGGTTAAAATACCTGCAGGCGTGTGCAGCCAGTGGAAGGACATTGGCCACAGACAGGAAGGGGTACACTTGGTCTATACTGCATGGTCGGGACAACAATTGGAAGCGCCTTGAGGAAGCAGGAGGTGATGACCAATAAGAAGCAAGGAAACAAGAGTGACAGCAAAGCCAACCAATGGTAAGTAACAGTAAGTAATGGATGGATTATCAGCTTGTTTTAAGCTTTTTTTTGCTCACAAAATATTTCACCGACAGCATTTGCAATGTCTGACACCCCATCTACCCACAGTCTTAGTAGATCACTCCATACAACTCTCTCCCCAATCTCATACACCTCCCCTATCCACTAGTCCTCCTCCTTGCCTCACCCCACTTCCTAGTGGCACCCATCAGGCATAATTAGTAGTGTGAAATACATGGTGCTATGGGGAGCTATTACTTTAGCTCCCCTCTGCCTTTCTCCCACAATATTTTGAGGTGGACAGATGGCAGAGGGGAGCTAAAGTAACTGCACCCTCCAGCACTACGTATTTGATGCTGGGAAGCATGACAGCAATGTGGTGACAGAGCGCGCAGCTTTAAAATATATACCTGCACTCTCCATGACACCAAACATTTGTCTTCCCAGCTACGTCATGCTGGCCCCACATCTGGGTAATGATAATTTTGTGACAGGTACATTTAGTGCCAGTCACAAAAATACCACAAATGTAGCTTTTTTTTGGCCGCATTTTTTAATTTTCAGGCCTCAGAATTTGGCAAAACAGACGGCACCTGGGGGTATCTAAATTAATTCTTCCATTCGGAATGATGTAGTCAGTACCTGACAGTACTAAAAATGCTTCTGTAAAAAACCCTTTCTAAAAAAAAAAAAAAAAACTGGCAACATGGTTGGTTTGGGCAAATATCACCCCACCCAATACATTCACTACACTGCTACAATAAAGTAATCTTTATTTAGACCCCTTTCTGTCAGTATTGGCAGATCAACTAGACCGTTGTGCAGTGGTTCTGGATTGTTAAAGTTCTTCTTGAGGAACACAGAAATGATTCATAAACCAGGAATTTGTCTCCACCTCCACCAACTTAACTTGGGGGTAGCTGAGGGCTCAGCACTTGATGCTTCTGTCATGCCGCAGTGACTCGCAACCATCCAGAAGGTCATAAAAGACAGTACACTTCGGCATAAACCAAATTATCACTCACTTATGCTAAGTGTCAAGAGACCTTAAAGGTGATAGTGAGGGGTGTGTGGCCAGGGCGTGCATGGAGCCGGGCGCATGCAAGCTCGGCCCAGGTGCACATGGCCAGTAATTCAGTGATCATTGTCCCCTTCCCTCCCCTGGTTCTGAACTGGCAGGGTGTGGGTCCGTGAGGCAGGAGGGGGCCCAATCAGCATTTCTTTCCAATCCAACTGAAGCTTGCATCAGCGCCGAGCTGCGACTGCACCCAAGATGGTGGCACAGGTGTGAGTAGCTTAGCGCATCAGACAGGCTGGAGAAAGCAGGCACAGGCTCCCAGTCTGCGCTCTTGGCCAATCCTAACACTGCTCCTAGCAGTGTCAGGATTGGCCGCAGGGCGGGCTGGGAGCCTGTGCCTGCAGCCTAGGACATGGAGGAGTGGAGTGGCAGCGTGCAGGTAAGTGGGTTTAAAAAAATAAAAATAATGTTTATTCCCCTCCTAGTCCCCATGCGCCACCACGCCCCTTCCACACCCACAAGCTGCGACTGATTCATGTCCTCTGTGGTGGCAAAATCAATCCCTCTAAATGCATTTTTATCCTGGATTCATCTAAAGATTAAGCAGCCAATGCTCCTGTATGTCAGACCTTACTGCAATAACCCTCTGTTACAGGCGTTACCAGCTTGCAGCCTGCAGCCTCCAGTCTGCAGAATGTGAACCATGTGGGTACTAGCACTTATCTCCCCCAACCATTAATGCAGCTGCATGTTGCCACTGACTTCCCCCACCACCCTCCTTCCAATTGCTCTTGGAATATCCTTAGGGCACCATTGGCTTGCTGGAGAGTGAATCCGAACAGGTAGATTATTCTCTCTCTGATAGTTCTGCAGCATTCTGGATGTGCCAAAGGAAGGTTGTGGCCTACATAGGAGTAGTGGACTCATTTGCAAAAAGAAAGGCATGGTTTACATGCATGGCGCTCATATTTATTGGGGTTGTTAAAAACAAAAGGGATTTAATGTTCTCACAACACACATAGGCACAAATTTCAAGGGGTCTATTTAGAGTCTGGAGACAGGACACTGCCAAAATAGTGGTGGAGTACCCTGTCTTTCAAAATTATGGCTCCTTCGCTCTAGTTAGAGTCAGGGCTATCGGCATGCTTCCTACGAAAGAGCCTATGTTGACTCAATCAGTAGCCGTCAGTTATAGTACCTCAGATTGTTAATTCTAGATATTTTCTCCTGTTCAGGACCACCTGGGAAAGCCTGGTGATCTTGGACAGGAAATTAAATAAATGATCACCACGTACTCGGAAAAAACTCCCAACATTTTAGAACCAGATTTGTTGTTTTTCAACAGCAAGCTCCTGCTTTGGAGGTGTGTTTCTGAAAAATAAGGCACTGCTCTGCAGGCATGTCAAAAATGGTACTCACACTGCATAGCTTCAGAGAACAGATACCAGTCTAATTGGAGGATATTTCTAAATATGATTGGTTTAAATCATCAGACTACATCCCTGCTGACCTGGCAAAATTGAGTATAGCCTGTTAACACTATGTCCTAGAGAGTTTCTCATTTTTTTTGACCAACTAAACACTAGCTTGTCCGAAGGGGTCCCTTCAGATATACCTGACTAGGAGCCTGATTTAGAACTCGGTGGACGGGTTACTCTGTCACAAGAGTGACGCATATCCCATCTGCCAAAATCTAAATCCCATTATATTTTGTGGAATTTAAATTTCAGCATGCTTCATTTGTAGAGTTCTACATGTTTTTCATAATTGTATTCCTTAATTGATTGTGTGTCCTCTCACAAATGCCAGGGGCTGAAAAACAGGGTATGTGTTACAAACGTTCACAGACTTTCAATCTAATCCTTGATCACAGCCAGGAATCTTTAAGGCTTAGTTTCACTCCTGACCCCATGCACCACACCTTTCCTTCTAGACTTCTATAATATTCAGATAGTTTAGTTCCCTCTGCCATTCCAGTGGAATATAAAACTAACTCTTCCTGAAGCATGCTTTCGATCAATCATCTAAACCCTAACACTACCACACCTGATGCTGGTAATATACTACTCATTTCTTACTGGCTTACCTGAATGTCTGTTGCCCCTATGACAGCCAGTTTACATGCTGCTGAAAGACTTATCAAGAACAAGAAATATTTGGCCACTTAATCCTACCGCTGATGCACTTGATTGACTCCCAGCACAATCCTGCATCATCTACAAATATGTCTGAATCACATTTATGTCACAAATGAAGAAGTATTAGAAAAACATGGTCTTACCTGATTTAAGACAATCTATATTAAGAATTATCCATAGTACCAGCAATCCAGCCCTTACCAATCTAGAATTCTAAGACTGAAAATGAGGGATAATAATAAAAACAAGGCATCACAGTCTGTTCCTGCCTAACTAAGAACATTGTATACCCTTCACACTTAATAATATCTAAAGCTTGTTCACATCTCCTCCCAGACCACCCTCACAATAACTCCTTTTTTCTGATGATCAAGTATAGTTCTCCCTCTATTCTTATGAAAATACCTGAATAATTTCTCCTGCAATACATGGCTGCCTTCTTGTGGTGAACCTTCCCTCTTCACTGTATAGTGCTCTGCAGCTTCTATCATACAAGTCCAATCTTTATATATATCCTAAGTAAAGTGAACAAATATTTTACCAAATTATATGCTGTTTTGTGTTTTGTTATGCTGTGTTACTTGTTTTTCATACAGCACAACATTCACCAATTACTTGACCTCTTGGCACTTTGAGCAGACATCAGCATGTAGTTGTGATTCATCTAGTGTAGGCTGTTCATTCTTTTTTTGATTCTTGAACCACACTTGTGTTCAGTAGGTGGTTTGCAGAGTGTTGGCTATTTTTTCAAAATAGCTGTGTATGTGTGTATGGGTTGGGGTGTGGGGGTGGGGATGGATTCATGAGACCTTCCTATCTTATCCATGTTAATATTGAGTATAGAGAGGGTTGTCTGCTTGGTGGCTCTGGGCTTGAGGCACTCATCCAAACTTGTGTCAGTTATGATGGGATTGTTGTGTACGCACAACGGATATTGTACCCTTTGAAACGATGCAGGCGATTGAATATCAGAGTCTTCATAGTGCAATATTTATGGATCTTTTTCTCTTTTGGGGTATATTGATATCAATCTAGGGTCTAATAGAAACATGATGCTCTGGATTTGAGTTACCCTGTCTCTTGTATCTGGAATTGGCCTGTACCTCTTGCATGGTTTCTGTTGCTTTTTAATGCATCACCCCTGTATTGTTGTGTCGTTTGTTTCTAAACAAAAAGTCTTTAAGTGTGAGAGATCCTCATTTTCCTCAATCCACATCTCCCTGTTCACTTGTTTTGCCCACCGTAGTGGATTCTTCTGTGTGGCACCCTAAAACCTCACTATCTGTCCCCTGAGAGATCTTATGCTTTGGGATACAGGTCCTATGCCTTCTACTACAGATGATTGATGTTGACAGTCAGGTAGAACAGACAGGTAGACATACAAATATTCAGACAGACAGGCATGCACCTATCCAGAGGTGGCTCAGCGGAGCAAGGTGTAGCTTAGCTATCTGTCATTAATGTGGGATAGCTCTGCTGTCTGAGATAGGTGACAGGCCGCTCTGTAGTTTGCACTGAGCAAAACATTAGTCAGATGCGTAAGTGACTCAAGGAACACTTAAAAATACAGCTTTTTTGGTGGTAGAGTGATTCTGTGCCCCTTCTTCTTTATCTGTCCATCGGTACTTGCCTTTATTTTCTTGATGGACAGTTTTGCTGTCTGTGGCAAATGAGGGACAGCAGTACTGACTGACTCAGGTGAGAAATAAGTCAGCTCAGCCAAGTCTGGTTTTGTTAACAGGACAAGTGAATGTGTAGTCTATTATACAAGACTCTGACAAGTGACATTATATTTTCTGCTAAGGTAGATGGCAGGTATGGACAAATCTAGATCTACTAAATGTACTTTGTGGTGTGTAAAATTATGCAGCAGTTCATGGAATGAAAGGGACTTGTTTGAGTATGGCAGCCTTTGGGTAAGCAAGAACTTCACGTATTCCAATTTTACCCCCCTCAAACCCATCTACGACATAGCTTACCACAATACCCTGCAGATGATGCTGTCCCTTAGCTGCCAAGCATTTGTATCTGTAATCTAGTTCAATGAGCAAAGATCAACAGTCAGTTGAAAGTACATATGTGGTAACAATACAATAGATACTATTCTTGTATGATCTTCACTGCTGGTTGGTCATTTGGGAAGGACAGCAGTTTCTGAAACTGTCTTTTTCTCTGAAGAATAGTTAGAAGAGCATATGCTCAAGTCATTCCAAGCCTACCATACACATGGAAGATATGTGCATGACATGAAATACATAGTCTGGGGATTTTGACTAGGCCTGGGTGAAATGTTACACTGTAAACACCTATTTGGGGATTTTCCTGTTAGGGCATATGAAAATATATGTCCTATCTTTTAATATGCAGCATCCTGCCTTAGAAATCGATAGGTCTATCTCAAGGGCAACTTATAGATATTAAAGTGGGAGGTCTGGACTTTGCCATTAGCTTAAATGACAAAGTTGAGTTAGCATTTAAACACTGCCCTACCAGCATGCAGTGGCAGGCTGGGAGACATGTTTTACTTTGTCGCACTAAGGGTGGCACAATAGGTGCTGCAGCCCATGAGAGACACTTTAACTTACAGGCTCTAGGTACCACTGGTAACACCCTCCGCGCCTGGCCCGTGCCCAGCGCCACGACCCCCGGCCCTCTGCACTCCCAAATCCCACTGCACCGCTACGACCCCATCACCCTCCACACCCTCAACCCAGGGCGCTCCAGCACCTGCTTCCAAGCTAACCCGAAACGTACCCACAGTCCCTTCGCATGCCACACCTGCAAACTTACCTTCCACCACGAAACAACCACGACCACCAGCCCACGCGCCATCAACCACCTCAAATGCATCCTGATCAACGCTCGATCCGTCCACAAGCACGCCGTTGAACTCTGGGACCTCCTGGACTCCACCGCACCAGACGTCGCCTTCATCACTGAGACCTGGATGAACACCTCTTCGGCCCCCGACATCGCCATAGCCATCCCCGAAGGCTACAAGATTTCCAGGAAAGACAGCACCAACCAAGTAGGAGGCGGAATCGCCATCGTCTTCAAAGACTCCATCAGCGTCACCACCTCCACCGAAGACAACCCCCTCGCCGCCGAACACCTGCACTTCCAGATCCGCACAGACCCCAGGACCACCCTCAGAGGATCCCTCATCTACCGCCCCCCCGGACCGCGCGCCCTCTTCAGCGACTCCATCACCGACTTCATCTCCCCGCACGCCCTCGCCTCGCCAGACTACATCCTCCTCGGCGACCTCAACTTCCATCTGGAACAGAACAACGACCCCAACACCACCGCCCTGCTCGACAACCTCGCCAACCTTGGCCTCAAGCAACTGGTGAACACCCCCACCCACATCGCCGGACACACGCTCGACCCCATCTTCTCCGCCAGCAAACACGTTTCCTTCAGCCACGCCTCCTCTCTACACTGGACCGACCACAGTTGTGTCCACTTCACCTTCCGACGCGAGACTCGCCACCTCCGTACTCAACCCATCCCTCGTCGACAGTGGAACAAAATCCCCGAAGAACAGGTTTTCTCCACGCTCATCGACAACCAACCCACCTTCTCCTCCGACCCCAACGACGCAGCCCTCAGCCTCACGAACTGGATCACCAACTGCGCAGACAACCTCGCTCCCCTCAGACGCCTTCCAAGACAGTCCAACACCAAAAAACCTCTCTGGTTCTCTGACACCCTTAAGGAATCAAAGAAAACTTGTCGCAGCCTCGAGAAAGCCTGGCATAAGGACCACACCGCAGACAACATGACTGCCCTCAAGAACGCTACCCGCGAACACACCACCTGATCCGCGCAGCCAAAAGGAATTTCTTCACAGACAGACTGGACAAAAACAGCCACAACAGCAGAGAACTCTTCAACATCGTAAAAGAGCTCTCCAACCCCAACGCCAACGCCATCACGCCCTCACAAGACCTGTGCAACTCCCTCGCCACCTTCTTCCATCGTAAGATTACCGACCTACACGACAGCTTCGGACACCAGACCCAGCCGACCACCACTGAACCCACACCCCCAGCCATCACCCTCAACGCCTGGACCCACAGCAACACAGAAGAGACCAAAACCACCATGAACTCAATCCACTCCGGTGCCCCCTCGGACCCCTGCCCTCACTTCATCCTCAATAAAGCCGACGACATCATCGCCCCGCACCTCCAGACCATCATCAACTCCTCGTTTTCGTCTGCTATCTTCCCCGAAAGCTGGAAACATGCTGAAGTCAACGCCCTACTGAAGAAACCTACGGCTGACCCAAGCGACCTGAAGAACTTCCGCCCCATCTCGCTCCTCCCCTTCCCTGCCAAAGTCATAGAGAAGACCTTCAACAAGCAGCTTACCAACTTCCTTGAAGACAACAACCTTCTCGACCCCTCTCAACCCGGATTCCGAGCCAACCACAGCACTGAAACCGCCCTCATCTCAGTCACAGACGACATCAGAACCCTGATGGACAACGGAGAAACAGTCGCCCTCATCCTCCTCGACCTCTCGGCTGCCTTCGACACCGCCTGTCACCCTAATAACCCGCCTCCGCTCCACCGGGATCCAAGGCCAGGCCCTGGACTGGATCGCCTCCTTCCTCTCCAACCGCTCTCAAAGAGTCTACCTCCCACCTTTTCGCTCAGACCCCACCGAGATCATTTGCGGCGTCCCACAAGGCTCCTCGCTCAGCCCGACACTCTTCAATGTCTACATGAGCCCCCTCGCCGACATCGTACGCAAACACAGCATCATCATCACCTCCTACGCCGACGACACTCAACTGATACTCTCCCTCACCAAGGACCCCACCAGCGCCAAGACCAACCTGCAAGATGGAATGAAGGACGTCGCAGATTGGATGAAACTCAGCCGTCTGAAACTGAACTCAGACAAAACGGAAGTCCTCATCGTCCGTACCACCCCGACCGCCTGGGACGACTCCTGGTGGCCCACGGCCCTTGGCACCGCACCGACCCCCTCAGACCAAGCACGCAACCTCGGCTTCATCTTGGACCCACTTCTCACCATGACCAAACAAGTCAACACCGTATCATCCTCCTGCTTCCTCACCCTCCGCATTCTCTGGAAGTCTTCCGCTGGATCCCCGCCGACACCAGAAAGACCGTGACCCACGCCCTTGTCACCAGCCGCCTGGACTACAGCAACACCCTTTACGCTGGGACCACCGCAAAACTTCAGAAACGTCTGCAACGCATTCAAAACGCCTCCGCCCGCCTCATCCTCGACATACCCCGCAACAGCCACATCTCCGCCCACCTGAGACACCTGCACTGGCTTCCCGTCAGCAAAAGGATCACCTTCCGTCTCCTCACCCACGCACACAAAGCCCTCCACAACAAGGGACCAGAATACCTCAACCGTCGCCTCAGCTTCTACGCTCCCACCCGTCTTCTCCGCTCCACCAGCCTCGCTCTCGCCGCCGTCCCTCGCATCCGCCGCTCCACAGCGGGTGGGAGGTCCTTCTCCTACCTGGCGGCCAAGACTTGGAACACCCTCCCCACCATCCTCAGGACCACCCAGGACCACTCCGCATTCCGGAGACTCCTCAAGACCTGGCTCTTCGAGCAGCAGTAACCCCCTCCCCCTAGCGCCTTGAGTCCCGCACGGGTGAGTAGCACGCTTTATAAATGTTAATGATTTGATTTGATATACCATGGGCATCTAATTAAGTTAACTTACGCCAACTGGGTATAAGCCAACAGACATGTACCTTTAAAGGTCAGAATACTGACACAGAGGTATAATTAGCAGGCTCCAGTGCACTCTTAGAGTAAAAAAAACAGCAGCATCAGCTGAAAATGTTGGGCAGTAGTCCTACAAAAAGAGGCAGTTCCTTACAATTTGCAATAAGTCTGCGCACAATTGGCGACCGCTTTTTGTAAATTGTACTGTGGAATATTTCCTTTCAAAACGTGCTTCACTATTCTTGATTTCATGTTTTTCACCTTTAACTATAATTTATGTTCATAGATTCCCTATTATTTTTTCTTGAGGTTTGTCATAACTTAACGCGCATGGGCAATGTTGTATTTCCTTTCCAAAGCAAGGATCCACCATGGTTATAACTACTCAAAATAAACATTGCTAAATTTCAACTTGTTGCACAATAAGTATGTCTGTGTTTTTACTGATGGATCATCAGTTTTTAACAGTTATTCTTTTAACCCCTTCCCCGCCACGGACGTAATGGTTACGTCCATGGCAGCGCCCGTGTGGCGCCATGGACGTAACCATTACGTCCTGAATGCTTCCCTCGGGAGAAGCGCTAGCGCTCCTCCCGAGGGCCGCCCCCCCACCCCCCTAGGTCAGGGCTGACCAGGGAATCCCTTCCCCTTCCACCCCCGACCCCCCCCAACCCCCCCTGTGACGTCAGCGCGCGAGCGCGCGCTGATTTGTCACAGGGGCCTCCCTAGTCGCGCTGGAAGCTCTGCTTCCAGCGCGATTGAAAAAGAAATGCAAAAGCATTTCTTTTTCAATCACTTGGGAGGCCCGGAGGGGCTTCAAAGGGAAGGAAAAGTATTTCCTTCCCTTTGAAGTCCCTCCGAGGGTTTCAAAAGCCGGATTGCTTGCAATCCGGCTTTTGAAACCCCACTAGACACCAGGGATTTTTTTTTTTGTCATTGAAATTGACAAAAGGGAGCGACCCCTTGGGCAAGGGTCGCTCCCAGGGGGGGCATTTTTTTGAAAAGCCCTTTTCTGCCCCCCCTGGGGGCAGATCGGCCTTATTAGGCCGATCTGCCCCCAGGGGGGGCAGAAACCTCTAGGCACCAGGGACCATTTTTTTTTTTTTCATTTTTTTTTATTGAGGTGGGGAGCGACCCCTTAGGCAAGGGTGGCTCCCCTTGGGGGGAAATTATATTTTGGCCATTTCTGCTCCCCTTGGGGGCAGATTGGCCTATTTTGATGAGGCCAATCTGCCCCCAAGGGGGGTAGAAACCACTAGACACCAGGGATTTTTTTTATTTTTTATTGTTATTGACAAAAGGGAGCGACCCCTTGGGCAAGGGTCGCTCCCAGGAGGGGCATATTTTCGGGAAGGCCTTTTCTGCCCCCCCTGGGGGCAGATCGGCCTACTATTAGGCCGATCTGCCCCCAGGGGGGGCAGAAACCTCTAGGCACCAGGGACCATTTTTTTTTTTTTTTTTCATATTTTTTTTTTTTTGGTGGGGAGCGACCCCTTAGGCAAGGGTCGCTCCCCTTGGGGGAAAATTATATTTTGGCCATTTCTGCCTCCCTTGGGGGCAGATTGGCCTATTTTGATGAGGCCAATCTGCCCCCAAGGGGGGTAGAAACCACTAGACACCAGGGAGTTTTTTCTTTGCGTGAATGTCACGCAGGGGGAGCGACCCCGTAGGCAAGGGTCGCTCCCGGGGGGCGGGGGGTGGGGGTTGGGGGGGCAAATTTATTTTAGGCCATTTCTGCCCCCCCGGGGGACAGATCGGCCTATTATTAGGCCGAACTGCCCCCGGGGGGGGGGCAGAACACTCTAGGCGCCAGGGCAATTTTTTTTTTGTGTGTTTTTTTTTTGTTGTTTCTTTTTTTAGAGATGGGGAGCGACCCATCAGGCAAGGGTCGCTCCCCTGGGGGGGCAAATTGTATTTAGACCATTTCTGCCCCCCTGGGGGCAGAATGGCCAATTTTAGGTCAATCTGCCTCCAAGGGGGCAGAAACCATTAGGCACCGGGGATTTGTTTTTTGGCGCCAATGTCACGCAGGGGGAGCGACCCCGTAGGCAAGGATCGCTCTGGGGGGGGGGGGGGGGGGGTTGGGGGGCCAAATTTATTTTAGGCCATTTCTGCCCCCCCGGGTGACAGATCGGCCTATTATTAGGCCGAACTGCCCCCGGGGGGGGGGGGCAGAACACGCTAGGCGCCAGGGCAATTATTATTATTTTTATTTTTTTTTTTTGTTTCTTTTTTTAGAGATGGGGAGCGACCCATCAGGCAAGGGTCGCTCCCCTGGGGGACAAATTGTATTTAGGCCATTTCTGCCCCCCTTGGGGGCAGATTGGCTGAGTTTAGGTCAACCTGCCCCCAAGGGGGCAGAAACCACTAGGCACCGGGGATTTGTTTTTTGGTGCCAATGTCACGCAGGGGGAGCGACCCCGTAGGCAAGGGTCGCTCCCGGCGGGGGAGGGTGGGGGATGGGGGGCAAATTTATTTTAGGGCATTTCTGCCCCCCCCCCCTGGGGCCGGCTGAGCTACAGGCCAAACACCACAGGTAGGCACCTTGCAAAAAACACCTCTGTTTTCTGTGAAAAAATATGTTGTGTCCACGTTGTGTTTTGGGCCATTTCCTTTTGTGGGCGCTAGGCCTACCCACAGAAGTGATGTACCATTTTTATCGAGAGACTTAGGGGAACGCTGGGTGGAAGGAAATTTGTGGCTCCTCTCAGATTCCAGAACTTTCTGTCACTGAAATGAGAGGAAAAAGTGTTTTTTGGGCCAAATTTTGATGTTTGCAAAGGATTCTGGGTAACATAACCTGGTCAGAGCCCCGCAAGTCACCCCATCTTGGATTCCCCTGGGTTTCTAGTTTTCAAAAATGCACTGGTTTGCTAGGTTTCCTCAGGTGTCGGCTGAGCTACAGGCCAAAATCCACAGGTAGGCACTGCTTTTTATAAAAAAATGTGATGTGTCCACGTTGTGTTTTGGGCCCTTTCCTTTCGTGGGCGCTAGTCCTACCCACACAAGTGATGTATCATTTTTATCGGGAGACTTGGGGGAACGCTGGGTAGAAGGAAATTTGTGGCTCCTCTCAGATTCCAGAACTTTCTGCCACAGAAATGTGAGTAACATGTGTATTTTTAGCCAAATTTTGAGGTTTGCAAAGGATTCTGGGTAACAGAACCTGGTCCGAGCCCCGCAAGTCACCCCTCCTTGGATTCCCCTAGGTCTCTAGTTTTCAGAAATGCACAGGTTTGGTAGGTTTCCCTAGGTGCCGGCTGAGCTAGAGGCCAAAATCTACAGGTAGGCACTTCGCAAAAAACACCTCTGTTTTTTCCAAAATTTAGGATGTGTCCACGTTGCGCTTTGGGGTGTTTCCTGTCGCCGGCGCTAGGCCTACCCACGCAAGTGAGGTATCATTTTTATCGGGAGACTTGGGGGAACGCTGGGTGGAAGGAAATTTGTAGCTCCTCTCAGATTCCAGAACTTTCTGCCACAGAAATGTGAGGGACATGTGTTTTTTTAGCCAAATTTTGAGGTTTGCAAAGGATTCTGGGTAACAGAACCTGGTCCGAGCCCAGCAAGTCACCCCTCCTTGGATTCCCCTAGGTCTCTAGTTTTCAGAAATGCACAGGTTTGGTAGGTTTCCCTAGGTGGCGGCTGAGCTAGAGGCCAAAATCTACAGGTAGTCACTTTGCTAAAAACAGCTCTGTTTTCTGTGATATGTCCACGTTGTGTTTTGGGGCATATCCTGTCGCGGCCGCGAGGCCTACCCACACAAGTGAGGTATCATTTTTATCGGGAGACGTGGGGGAACGCTGGGTGGAAGGAAATTTGTGGCTCCTCTCAGATTCCAGAACTTTCTGCCACAGAAATGTGAGGAACATGTGTTTTTTTAGCCAAATTGTGAGGTTTGCAAAGGATTCTGGGTAACAGAACCTGGTCCGAGCCACACAAGTCACCCCTCCTTGGATTCCCCTAGGTCTCTAGTTTTCAGAAATGCATAGGTTTGGTAGGTTTCCCTAGGTGGCGGCTGAGCTAGAGGCCAAAATCTACAGGTAGTCACTTTGCTAAAAACAGCTCTGTTTTCTGTGATATGTCCACGTTGTGTTTTGGGGCATATCCTGTCGCGGGCGCTAGGCCTACCCACACAAGTGAGGTATCATTTTTATCGGGAGATGTGGGGGAACGCTGGGTGGAAGGAAATTCGTGGCTCCTCTCAGGTTCCAGAACTTTCTGCCACAGAAATGTGAGGAACATGTGTTTTTTTAGCCAAATTTTGAGGTTTGCAAAGGATTCTGGGTAACAGAACCTGGTCCGATCCCCGCAAGTCACCCCTCCTTGGATCCCCCTAGGTCTCTAGTTTTCAGAAATGCACAGGTTTGGTAGGTTTCCCTAGGTGGCGGCTGAGCTAGAGGCCAAAATCTACAGGTAGTCACTTTGCTAAAAACAGCTCTGTTTTCTGTGATATGTCCAAGTTGTGTTTTGGGGCATATCCTGTCGCGGGCGCTAGGCCTACCCACACAAGTGAGGTATCATTTTTATCGGGAGACGTGGGGGAACGCTGGGTGGAAGGAAATTTGTGGCTCTTCTCAGATTCCAGAACTTTCTGCCACAGAAATGTGAGGAACATGTGTTTTTTTAGCCAAATTTTGAGGTTTGCAAAGGATTCTGGGTAACAGAACCTGGTCCGAGCCACACAAGTCACCCCTCCTTCGATTCCCCTAGGTCTCTAGTTTTCAGAAATGCACAGGTTTGGTAGGTTTCCCTAGGTGGCGGCTGAGCTAGAGGCCAAAATCTACAGGTAGTCACTTTGCTAAAAACAGCTCTGTTTTCTGTGATATGTCCACGTTGTGTTTTGGGGCATATCCTGTCGCGGGCGCTAGGCCTACCCACACAAGTGAGGTATCATTTTTATCGGGAGACGTGGGGGAACGCTGGGTGGAAGGAAATTTGTGGCTCCTCTCAGATTCCAGAACTTTCTGCCACAGAAATGTGAGGAACATGTGTTTTTTTAGCCAAATTTTGAGGTTTGCAAAGGATTCTGGGTAACAGAACCTGGTCCGAGCCACACAAGTCACCCCTCCTTCGATTCCCCTAGGTCTCTAGTTTTCAGAAATGCATAGGTTTGGTAGGTTTCCCTAGGTGGCAGCTGAGCTAGAGGCCAAAATCTACAGGTAGTCACTTTGCTAAAAACAGCTCTGTTTTCTGTGATATGTCCACGTTGTGTTTTGGGGCATATCCTGTCGCGGGCGCTAGGCCTACCCACACAAGTGAGGTATCATTTTTATCGGGAGACGTGGGGGAACGCTGGGTGGAAGGAAATTTGTGGCTCCTCTCAGATTCCAGAACTTTCTGCCACAGAAATGTGAGGAACATGTGTTTTTTTAGCCAAATTTTGAGGTTTGCAAAGGATTCTGGGTAACAGAACCTGGTCCGAGCCCCGCAAGTCACCCCTCCTTGGATCCCCCTAGGTCTCTAGTTTTCAGAAATGCACAGGTTTGGTAGGTTTCCCTAGGTGGCGGCTGAGCTAGAGGCCAAAATCTACAGGTAGTCACTTTGCTAAAAACAGCTCTGTTTTCTGTGATATGTCCACGTTGTGTTTTGGGGCATATCCTGTCGCGGGCGCTAGGCCTACCCACACAAGTGAGGTATCATTTTTATCGGGAGACTTGGGGGAACATAGAATAGCAAAACAAGTGTTATTGCCCCTTGTCTTTCTCTACATTTATTCCTTCCAAATATAGGGGTGTGTGTAAAAAAGACATCTATTTGAAAAATTCCATGTAATTCACGTGCTACTATGGTCACCCCGGAATTCAGAGATGTGCAAATAACCACTGCTCCTCAACACCTTATCTTGTGCCCTTTTTGGAAATGCAAAGGTTTTCTTGATAGCTATTTTTTACTCCTTATATTTCAGCAAATGAATTACTGTATACCCGGTATAGAATGAAAACGCACTGCAGGGTGCAGCTCATTTATTGGCTCTGGGTTCCTCGGGTTCTTGATGAACCTACAAACCCTATATATCCCCGCAACCAGAGGAGTCCAGCAGACGTAACGGTATATTGCTTTCGATAATCTGACATTGCAGGGAAAAGTTACAGAGTAAAAAGTAGAGAAAAATTGATGTTTTTTTCACCTCAATTTCAATATTTTTCTTTTTCAGCTGTTATTTTCTGTAGGAAACCCTTGTAGGATCTACACAAATGACCCCTTGCTGAATTCAGAATTTTGTCTACTTTTCAGAAATGTTTAGGTTTCTGGGATCCAGCATTGGTTTCATGACCATTCCTGTCACTGACTGGAAGGAGGCTGAAAGCACAAAAAATTGCACAAATGGGGTATGCCCCAGTAAAATGCCAAAATTGTGTTGAAAAATTGGGTTTTCGGATTCAAGTCTGCCTGTTCCTGAAAGCTGGGAAGCTGCTGAGTTTAGCACCGCAAACCCTTTGTTGATGCCATTTTCAGGGGAAAAACCACAAGCCTTCTTCTGCAGCCACTTTTTCCAATTTTTTTGAAAAAAACAAAATTTTCCCTGTATTTTGGCCAATTTCTTGGCCTCTTTCAGGGGAACCCACAAAGTCTGGGTACCTCCAGAATCCCTAGGATGTTGGAAAAAAAGGACGCAAATTTGGCTTGGTTAGCTTATGTGGACAAAAAGTTATGCGGGCCTAAGCGCGAACTGCCCCAAATAGGCAAAAAAAGGCCTGGCACAGGAGGGGGAAAAGGCCTGGCAGCGAAGTGGTTAAGTTTGATTCCTTTTAAATACAAATAATGGCTTTCCATTACAGTTTGTGAACAATAATCTTTAACTTCCCAGCTATCACATTGTTTCAAAACAATTTTAACTGTTGTTAAGATGAAGAAATAACAAACTGTATTCTATTAGCTCTTTGCTGTCATTCGTGTGCTACCAATAGTTCTTTATTGGAAACCAATTTATATTTTCAGTAGTTCTCTCTAATAATGCATTTGCAGGACTGTTTTAATAAACATTGCCTTCATTTCAACCTCCTACTGCAATGGCAAATCATCAAAAACTAACCACCGTACTCAAACTTTGACTGATCATATTTTTGCAATAAAAGCTGCTAGCATAACACATTATTTTGATGTGTAAATCTGATTTAAGTACATAGGCACTTTTGCTGATTTTAGTATCAAGAAAAGTCACCTCGTTTGGACCCATTTTATGGTATATTTGATGGAATGATGAAATCATTTAATCTGTAACACAATATTGTGTACACATATTGGCACAGAGCACAGCTAAATTACTTCCCATTGATGGCCACTGGTTTGAAGAAAAAATGTATAATCATACCAAAAAAACACCAGCAAAAGAATCACATTAATTATTTTCAGCAGAAATATTTTGTTATTCTCAAATGCATTTGTTGTCAAACATATTTTTCAGTTGTATCCCAACCTTCATCGTGAGAGATAGTTCCAAATAGGTTGATTGAATGACAGGTAAAAAAAAGTCTGCCTCTTCAACTTATGATTCCAGTCTATAATTTTCTTTAAAAAAATAGCCATATCCTAAATTAGAGTAAGAATTAATGAAACTATTCTTTGTAGATAATAACCCACATATGCTGTAGTGCATACACTGTATTTTTGACTTATCCTTGACTCAAGTACATTTTAGGATAAATTAAATTTTGTCAGCCTCTTTTAGAAACTAATTGCTTAAACGGTGTCACAATTTTATTTCATATAGGATGATCTTGTGTACTTTTGGGTGTACATTTTACTATGCTCTCTATTCATACTATTGTTTATCTTTGCAAAAATTACTCTCCTATGAGGTTTTGCATGTTAACATATATCTGTATTTTGGATTCAAATTTTATCAACTTACAAGTAGATAAAAATGACTGTCCCTTCTATGAAATGTTCAATGTTGATTTATTTAATGACATATTGTTAGAAATGGGGTCTTTGGTTGGCAGTCAAGTTACCCCCTGTCCAAGAAAGGACCCTCACTGTAGTCAGGGTAAAAGAGAATCACCCTCAGCTAACCCCTGCTTACCCCCTTGAGAGCTTGGCACGAGCAGTAGGCTTAACTTCAGAGTGCTAGTTGTAAAGTATTTGTACCAATACCGACCACGGGAGCACCGCCAACAGGCTGGCGGTGCTCCCACGAGCATTCTGACCGCGGAGGTTCAGCCGCGGTCAGAAGCGGAAAGTCGGCGGTCTCCCGCCGACTTTCCGCTGCTCGGGGGAATCCTCCATGGCGGCGGAGCGCGCTCCGCCGCCATGGGGATTCTGACACCCCCTACCGCCATCCTGTTCCTGGCGGGTCTCCCGCCAGGAACAGGATGGCGGTAGGGGGTGCCGCGGGGCCCCTGCAGTGCCCATGCCAATGGCATGGGCACTGCAGGGGCCCCCGTAAGAGGGCCTCACTGTGTATTTCAGTGTCTGCAATGCAGACACTGAAATACGCGACGGGTGCAAACTGCACCCGTCGCACATACCCACTCCGCCGGCTCCATTCGGAGCCGGCTTCCTCGTGGGTTGGGGTTTCCCGCTGGGCTGGCGGGCGGCCTCCTGGCGGTCGCCCGCCAGCCCAGCGGGAAAGCCTGAATGGTCTCCGCGGTCTTTCGACCGCGGAGCGGCCATATGGCGGTTCCCGCGAGAGCCGCCCGCCTCAATGAGAATCACCCCCACAGTAACTTAATGAAAACACTACAAAATGACACAACACAGGTTTAGAAAAATAGAACATTATTTATCTAAACAAAACAAGACCAAAACGACAAAAAACCACATTACACAAGTCAAGTTATCAATTAAAAAGCAAAATGAGTCTTCAAGTAGTTTTAAACACACACTAACACTGTTAGCGTGAAAATTTACCTTGGGTGCGTCAAAAATAACCCAGCATGGGTGAGTGTGTGTCCAAAAGGGCTTGCGATGTGTTGATTTCACTCACTCACGAGATCTTGCATTGTTTCCCCTTTCGTCGGGTCGGGCGCGTTGTTTCTTCTCTCTGCAGGAGAGCGATGCATCGATCTAGTCACCACTCTTGGGTCCGGGCAGGCCTTGCGTTGCTTTTACACGCCCAGCAGTACTTGCGTCAGAAATCCAGCTGCACGATGATCAGAAAACCACGCAGCGCGGGTTGCGATCTGACCAGCCTCCATCAGCGATGCTGCATGTCATTTCTCCAGCTCCATGTACCGATCTTCCAGTCGCGTTGCAGGCGAGCATCGATTTTCTGCCGGGAAGCCAGTGGCGCGTTGATTTTTCAGCCGCAGATCGGAGGAGCGTCCATCTTTTAACCCCGCACAGTGTTCTGTGCGTGGATTTCTTCCTCTAAGGCTGCCAGCTTCTCCTTTCAGGGTCCCAGGAACCAGATGAGCACCACTTGGCAGAGTAGGAGTCTCTCTAGAGACTCCAGGGGCTGGCAGAGAGAAGTCTTTGTTGTCCCTGAGACTTCAAACAACAGGAGGCAAGCTCTAAATCAAGCCCTTAACGATCTTCACAAGATGGAAGGCACACAAAGTCCAGTCTTTGCCCTCTTTCTCTGGCAGAAGCAACAACTGCAGGATAACCCCACAAAGCACAGTCACAGGCATGGCAGCTCTTCTTCCTCAGCTCTTCAGCTTTTTTCCAGGAAGAGGTTCCTCTTGGTTTCCAGACGTGTTCTAAAGTCTGTGGTTTTGGGTGCCCTTCTTATACCCAATTTCTCCTTTGAAGTAGGCCTACTTCAAAGCAAAGTCTCTCTTGAATGTGAAATCCTGCCTTGCCCAGGCCAGGCCCCAGACACTCACTAGGGGGTTGGAGACTGCATTGTGTGAGGGCAGGCACAGCCCTTTCAGGTGTGAGTGACCACTCCTACTCTCCCTCCTAGCACAGATGGCTCATCGGGAAATGCAGGCTACACCCCAGCTCCCATTGTGTCACTGTCTAGTGTGAGGTGCAACCAGCCCAACTGTCAAACTGACCCAGACAGGGAATCCACAAATAGGCAGAGTCACAGAAATGGTATAAGCAACAAAATGCTCACTTTCTAAAAGTGACATTTTCAAACACATTCGTAAAATCAACTTTACTAAAAGATGTATTTCTAAATTGTGAGCTCAGAGACCCCAAACTCCACATGTCCATCCGCTCCCAAAGGGAATCTACACTCAAATCAGATTTAAAGGTAGCCCCCATTTTAAACTATGAGAGGGACAGGCCTTTCAACAGCAAAAAACGAATTTAGCAATATTTCACTGTTAGGACATAAAAACCACATTACTATATGTCCTACCTTAACCATACACTGCACCCTGCCCTTGGGGCTAACTAGGGCCTACCTGAGGGGTGTCTTACATAAAAGAAAAGGGAAGGTTTAGGCCTGGCAAGTAGGTACACTTGCCAAGTCGAATTTACAGTTAAGAACTGCACACACAGACACTGCAGTGGCAGGTCTGAGACATGATTACAGAGCTACTTATGTTGGTGGCACAGCCAGTGTTGCAGGGCCACTAGTAGCATTTGGTTTACAGGCCCTGGGCACCTCTAGTGCACTTTACTAGGGACTTAGTAGTAACTCAAAAATGCCAATCATGGATAAGCCAATTACATACACATTTTGTAAAGGAGCACTTGCACTTTATCACTGGTTAGCAGTGGTAAAGTGACCAGAGTAACAAAAACAGCAAAAACAGAGTCCAGCACACATCAACAACCTGGGAAAGAGAGGCAAAAAGTTAAGGGAGACCACGCCAAGGATGAAAAGTCTAACACATATCTTATACTAGAAAACCTAAACTTTCTTGGTTGGTCCTCGCACCCTTTGTTATTTTGACGTATATTCTGGTTTCATCTTCCCTTTTGGTCCTCTAAAAAGGAAACCTCTTTTAACCCTTGTATTTTCTCCCTTGTGTTATATGAATATTTTCAAACAACTCCATGAAACTTGACAAACATGGTGATGTATCCCTTCCTTGTTGTTTTATAGCATGTGTTTTTTAACATTTTCATAATTACACATATTTCTGCAAATAATGGACATTATAATTGTGATAGTAAACACATCTTGTTTTCATTTTCTTAATTAACTTGGATGGTTTTCCTTATTTATTTTGTTAACATTCTTTCTATCTGTTCCAAAGTTTTATTATTTCTTCTTTGGTCCCTTGTGTTTTTATTTCAACCATGATTTTATTAATATCAACTTTTAAATCATCAACTTGTTTTATGTGTTCTTCAGTGGTTAATATAATTAAATCCAAGTACATTTTCTTAACATTGGACAACATTTTTTTTTTTACATATATGTTTTATTTTTGCATGACAATGGCTTTTTTGGTATGCTCACTCTCCTTGGTATCATGTTAGCCTTTTGCAATGATGTTTGTGCATGTACCCAGAGAAAGGATCTTTCACAGTTCCTAAATGTAGGTATGTGCTGATATGATTGCAATATTTGACAAGTTATCAAATAGCATCTTGTTATTGTCGGTTGGCTGTGTGACAGAGTCTATTGTATGAATCGTCTTAATATAATTACATTTCAACTGTAGCCTTCCTGTTTTCTTAATTCCATTTTAGGTTTTTAGGGTCACTTCTTGTACCTAATGCTAAATTGGTAATAAAGCTCAAAATGCATCCTCCAGGAATTTTCACAAAATGTTTATTTTCATTTTTTATATAAACCAAAAATGAGTTTTATTCAAAACTGATCCAATCTTCCATCCAATTAATTATTTATAGCCAATGCATTTTAGTATAACCCTCCATATAGGGCATATTATATACATTTGTTTTCAAAAAGTAAATATAATATTGAATTACTGTCAAACTTTTCACTCGTGAATATTATAAAAACATTTAGCTACGATTTCTTAGCAAAATGGGTCCCTTGATGGCTATGATAATCTAATGGTTGAGCAAATTCGGCTATTCAGCCAAGACTGCTTGTTTTTGGAACATCAAATAACCATAGTGAGGCAAACTGCCAATTATAGTCAACTTCCCAGGGCACAGATTTGGTATTAGAGCAAGGAACCCTAAAGGTTTTTGTCTCTTAGCATTTGGGACAGCACAGGCCTTTTGCAACGCAGTAACATCAGTTTTGCTGGCAAAGTAATGCTTAGAATACTTTGCTATACTTCATACTGCAACAGTTTATGTGATGTGTATGAGGGATGAAAATTGGTTTTACATACAAGGAATGCAAGTTACTGTTGCCAGGTGGTTATTGTAATAAAACAACTTGATGATTAAACGGGAGTGATACAAAGAGACATATGGCCTCATTACGAGGCTGGCGGTCCTAGCACCACCAGCCCCACAGTGGTGATCAAATCATCGAGGCTGAGGTGGTCCAACCACCACGTTACAAGATAAGCGGGCAGACCTGCCTTCAGACCACCATCCCTGCCAGGATCAAAGATCAGGGTGGGCTGACGGCAGTCTTGATTGTAGGCAGCCACAGCGGAGTAGAACTCAGCGCTGCCGTGCTGATTACAACCTTGTTCTCTGCAAGCCTTTTCATGGCGGTTTCCACACCATGAAAAGGCTGGCGGAGAAGAAGTACAGGGGGCCACAGCGATTACCCTGCCCAGCACCCTTGAAATGCATACTGACTGCTGTGCAGATAGTGTGCATTTCAAGGTTGCTGGAGTACCCTGCATGCAGCAGCACTGCTGCCGGCTCTATTTTGAGTCAAGAATAATGCTGCTGCACCTTTTCCACTGGGCTGCAGGTGCAAACCTTGGTTCCTACCCATCAGCCCAGTGGTAAAGTCATAATAGGCCTGGTGAGAAGACCTCCATGGTCTTCTCACCTCGGGGATGCCGGGCTGACCATTGGCCCGTCAGCCTCATAATAAGGCCCATACTGCATGATGATGTGTATTAGATGCCAACAAACAAATATATAGGGCCTCATTATGAGTCTGGTGGTCTTCTGGCAAGACCCCTGAGGTGGTGGTCATCCGACCTCCATATTAGGAGATACACAATGAAGTCTGCCAAAAAACAACCACATTTCTGAAACCGCCAGGACACTGGAGGACAGAAAAGAGGTGGTTCCACCAACAGCACCGCCAGCCCGACAAAAATCCTCCCTTCAGATTACGATCCACAAATCACAACAGTGCTTCTTCCATGGCGGAAAACTATTGGCGGTGCGAACTGCGGCGGTCTCAACTCACATCACACAGAACACCACACCACATTGGATAGTTTGAATACCCCATGCCTTACACACATCCACACACCCAACACACCTAAACACTGCACTATAAAACACACCCCTACATGGCCCACAATACTTTGCAACCAGAACACCACACACAGTCACAGACAACCTACATATTACACAGATACAACAAGCATTTACAATGCATCGGGTCTCGCGTTTGCTCGTGTTAGAGCCGATCGCGTTGTAAACTCATAACCCGACTTTTCACCTATCGGGCAAAAGTGCATTTATGCACGTAACCCGAAAAAGTGAAATCAAGTAGGTAAAGCGCTCGACTTCTGCCAAGGGAGATCGGGCTCGTAAATTAGTTTAAAAAAAAGTCCAGGAGCCCGATGGAAAACAGCGAGCCTCGCATGTTTTCTGTACTTGGTCGCTGCGCTCGAGGAGGGCTAGCCACCGGAAAAAAAATGACATATGCGTGCCTTCGACTAATGAAAGCAAGCCGATTTAATTAGGGAAGCCCACGAACCAATAAAAAGCACTGACGTGAAGTTGACAGGGCTCGGAGCCCTTTTCTAAATACATAAGAGTCTCCCTGCTATACGCATGCGCGAGCGCATGCAAAGCAGGCTCGACCCTAAAAAGTAAGAATAGGCACCCTTTAACATTTCACTACGCACACATCACACACCTGCACAACATACTCATCACACATTTTACTACCACACATAACCTAGAACAACCATTACCCACTCACATCACAGTACCTACACCTCACCATTTACCTTTTTCGGCAGCCTTTCACTTTGAACACAACCACACTGTCTTCACCACCACTACCAGGACCCCACAAACACACCCATGTTTCACGGATGAGGAGTTGAGGGTCATGGTAGATGAAATTGTCAGGGTGGAGCCACACCTGTTCAGGGCACATGCCCAGCAAACATCAATAGCCAGGAAAATGGACTTGTGGCAATGAATAGTCGACAGGGTAAATTCTGTAAGCAGCTGTCCACGCACAAGGAAGGACATCAGGAAGAGGTGGAACAACCTCATGGGGAAGGTATATTCCATAGCATCCAGGCACCAGCTGGAGGTAAACAAAACTGGTGGTGGGCCCCCACCTCCTCCACCTACATTCACATCTTGGGAGGAGAAGGTCTTGGGCATAGTGCATCCTGAGTGCCTGGCAGCAATACCTGGTGGGAGAGGAGTTGGGCAAACTATCACAACATTGCATGTCACTCAATTGTCAAGTACTGCATGCTCCCTCAACAACTTATCCCCCCCCATTAACACACCATCCACTACACCTCTGTCCAAATCACCGAAAACCCCTCTCTGGCATGCCACATGCCCACTAAACTCAGCTGGCCCCACCGCCCTTCGAAATTGCACGTGAAGTACTGGCTAATTATAGCACTACAACTCCCAGAATGCAATATCCCATTATCCTGAAAACCTGGAGAGTGCACCAAATATTAGATGTCATGCATTTTAAACTAACTTCCTATCTAAATCATCTTGAAAGTCCTAGTGTGGAACAATATATGACAATGACAGCAATGCAATGGCACACTCACACTATCATCCCAAGCGAAACACATCTATAGCTGAAAGCCCATTCATAATGGCCTCAGATCAAAGAATCCTAAGCTAGAAATGTACTCACCTGGATTAGAATGTCGGATGGTTGAGTGGATGCACATGCAGTACATTCAGATACAGGTCAATGTCCATTGCTTACTCACAAACCGTGTCCCTACAATTACACTACTGTGCATTGTACAGCTCTTATTTGTGCTATCTATCATGCCGGACAGTTCACTAGGTAAAAGAGGTGAACAGCTTTGTCAATAATCAGACAACATCAAATGGCATCTGCAGTACAATCAGTACCAACCTAGTTTAACAACCCTAAACATGGGGTATGGAATTGAAGTCACAGAGGTTTATGTTGTACCAAGTTATGCTGTGCAGCAGCTGTCAATGTCTTTGCCATGGATCGTGTTAAGGTACTGTCTGCATCTCACACAATTGCAACAATACCACCAATTTAACCTGAACTCTGTGTTCCACTTCTCCCACAGGTAACCTTGCCAGAGTCATCATGGACAGGATACCAGAGACTGTCACTACCCCTCTGGAGGAAGGCCTCAGTGAGGACAACACCCTTGAGGTCTGGAGACTGATGACAAACATGGCCCATCAGGGACAACTGGTCAGTCAACAACTGTCAGCTACACCTGACCCACATCCATTCCTACCACACCTGTTGCATTTACGATACAGGCAACCATTAGCCCCCCCATCCTGTGTTCCAACGACAGTTCCATCCATTGTGTGCCCCACTGTGCGGGTACCTCAGTCCCTTCTTGTCACTCTTGACAATGATAGTCCTGACACCACTGGGAGTGGGCACTCTGCGCCAGTGGCACAGGCACGTGGGGGTAGGGTGTGTTGGAGGGATGCTGTGGGCCAGAGAACGGGGTACCAAAGGAACAATACTGACCAGGAAACCATTTCCCAAGTCTTGGGAGCCTACCAAAATTCTCAAGTCATGATGGGCCAAGTAATCACCATGTTGGGGTAAATTCAAAAGCTGCGGAGGGGCAACCATCAGGAAGTCATGCAGAAGTGGCAGGCACAAAGGAGGTGATTCTAACCCCGGCGGTCTTAGACCGCCGGGGCCAGGGTCGGCGGGAGCACCGCCGACAGACCGGCGGTGCCCCGCAGGGCATTCTGACCGCGGCGCTTTGGCCGCGGTCAGTGCAGGAAAACCGGCGGTCTCCCGCCGGTTTTCCGCTGCCCCTTGGAATCCTCCAAGGCGGCGCAGCTTGCTGCGCCGCCGAGGGGATTCCGACCCCCCCTACCGCCATCCAGTTCCCGGCGGTCCGCCCGCCGGGAACCGGATGGCGGTAGGGGGGGTCGCGGGGCCCCTGGGGGCCCCTGCAGTGCCCATGCCACTGGCATGGGCACTGCAGGGGCCCCCGTAAGAGGGCCCCTAAATGTATTTCACTGTCTGCTGCGCAGACAGTGAAATACGCGACGGGTGCAACTGCACCCGTCGCACAGCTTCCACTCCGCCGGCTCGATTCCGAGCCGGCTTCATCGTGGAAGCCTCTTTCCCGCTGGGCTGGCGGGCGGCCTGAAGGCGGCCGCCCGCCAGCCCAGCGGGAATGTCAGAATTACCGCCGCGGTCTTTCGACCGCGGAACGGTAACCTGACGGCGGGACTATGGCGGGCGGCCTCCGCCGCCCGCCAAGGTCAGGATGAGGGCCAAAGTGTCATCCTGGCTTCTATTGCTGGGGTGCTGAGGGATAACAACACTACCCTGAGTAGGTCTGCAACACAACTCTTGCCTTTTCCACTAGTAAGTACTCTTCAGGCCCTTCCACATCTGCAGCTGCTAGTGGACTTGAGGTCCTGCCAGAGGAAGGAGACGTAAATGTGGATGTCCACCCAGACATCCAGCAGATGCCAAGACCAAAACCACTTCCAGGAAGTAAACCTCTCCTGACTTGTTCTCCTTGTGTGCCACAGATACACCCTTTTGACTGTTCTGTAACCAACTCTATTTTCCCTTTTTGCAAGGACACTGGACTTGTGCATCCTAATGGTGTAGCAGCTACACTCATGATTCCAGCCAACATGACTGAATCCTTCACTGTTTATTTTGTGTTTTTGTTAGTTTCTAGTCACACATATCGTTTTACTGTTCACAATAAATCACCCTTGACCAGAGGTCCTGTGTATGCGTCATTTATCAACCATGTACAACTGTTATGCATAGCAACTCTGCTATCAGCAGGAGACGCATTACATTAGGATTCCAACACGGACAGATTAAAAAACTCTTGTATGCTACATCTACACACATTTATTTGTAGACATGCAAACAACACAAAGAGCATAACTGAGTGTAACATTAGGATGTTTGCTAAGGCAGCAACCAGTGCTAAACCACAGGATATAGAAGTTTGGGTCATGTTATTCTTCCTACAAGGAAGGAGGCACACAGATTGGTCCTTTGTATCACCTGGTAAAGTCTCATCACATACCCATACCATAGCTTGCAAATATCCACATCCCATGGTACAGACAGATATCAGTACTGATGTTCTCAGTCCAGGGATGTCTCACTTACATTGGTCACATACCTGTAGGCTTGTCACTCACCTATGTCAGTCCACAGTGACTTGCACATTGGTCTGCAAAGTAGGAACACACTGACAGCTAGGTTCAAGTAAGAATACACACTCAAGCGTGATAGGGGTGTGGTGAAAGGTGGAAGGCAGGTCTGAGAGCACACGTTTGCTACACTCCATTGCTGAATGGTTCAACCCAGTCTTGGTTAGATGTGAGACGTGAGGCGTGCTGACGCACTGACGCGGAGGAGCTCAGCAGGGGTCGGTGGTGCACAGCAGAGCCTGCCTGCCCGAGGGCAGGCCCAAGTGTGGGCGGCACAGGCAGCGTTCGACTGCCCCATTCCCTCCCCTGATACCTGGTGGGGTCGTAGGGGTTATGGCAGCCACCCACCGAGGCCCACGGAGGCAGGATTGAGGCAAGAAGAAAGAGCGAGGTACCGGTGTCTGTGAGTTTCCATCCAGCTGTTTGTTGCACGCTTGACCTTCCTAGACCAGACGTGCACAAGCCTCAGCCCGGCCTGACCTATTGTTGTTATGCCACTTGGGTGGTGGAGTCACCAGCTATATTGGGCCACTATGCAGCCGCCACACAGTCCACGAGCCTACAAGCTTAAAACGATCTAAGATTGCTCAAACTCCTATCCTACCCCAACCAACCCCAAACCTACCGCTTTCTATGCCAAATTCAATTGTGTGGCCTCACAGCTGTCCCTGCTGCAATAGTTTTTGCCGTTGCATGAGCTTTGCAACATACAGCCATTGACATTGGCATGGACTGTGCATTGACTGCGCTAGAGGCTGAAAAGCTGAAAAGGTCTAGAAGCTGGAAACCCTGGAACTGGCTTTAGTTGGGGTGTAGAACCGGCATTGGGAATTGGCGTGCTTGTGACCCCCCTGCCCTCCCCTGCTCTAAGTGAGCAAGGCAAAGCGGAGCGGACCAGTGCGGCAAGTGGCAGGGGGTGTGGGGGTGCTCACTAAGGTGCAAAGCTACACTCAATCAGCGGCAGCACACAAGGTGAATAATTAGCTTGAAACTGGAAGCCAAGGTATAACGGATAAAGATTATGGTGGTCATTATGTACTTGGCGGTGTGGCCCGCCATGCCGGTGGTGGTGGGAAAACCTGCCAGCCGGCATGGCGGGCCACACCACCACATAAAGAACACCATGAGGGCCGCCATCGGCAGCCCTCAATCACCGCCAGGCTGCCTCCGTCAGGCAGCCTGGCGGTGGTCAGAATCATTATCCGACAAGGCAGCAGTGCTGCCCCTTGGATAATGATCTATAATCCTCCAGCCTTTCCCTGGCGGGGAAACCTGCCACGGAAAGGCTGGCAGAGGGGGTGCCCCGGGGAACCCCCGGGACCCCCTGCACTGCCCATGCACTTGGCACCAGACTCGACGCCTCAATAATTGGGGAGCTGATTGAGCTGGCGGGCACTGCTACAGGAGAAAATAGGGGCTCACATAATATGAAGCATTGGCACTAATTCCAACAATAATACCAATAATAATACTAACACCAATACAATGGGATTTGGCTGTCAAACTGAAGCAACAAGAACAGTCCCGGTATCCAAAGCAGTCAGATACGGGACAAGTAGCACCTTCAATTAACAACCAACTACAAATAGATGCTGTGATCCACCAGTCTACAATATTTCGGCCTCAATTTTGATTAGTGGAACCAGTGTAGCCAGATACACAAGAGACACTTGATAATAGCAGGCCTGACCTCAGCCCCTCCCAGGGACAACAGGGGGATTGTCAGGGAGAGGAAGGCAGGTATGACGCGGGTCGCTCAGCCTTTATTATATTTACCATCAAAGGCTCCCTCTTAGCCACAGTTAAGGCTCTTACTTGGCAATCACACAAGATGGAGATTCACTTAGAACTAACCAATATGCTGGCACAGAGCGTATTTCAGTTAGACAACAAACTGAGCGCCAAATGTATCAAGATTCCAGTTAGCGATTTCCAAATTGCGATTTTTAAAAAATCGCAATTTAAGGAATGCAAAAAGCGATGTATCAAATTTGAAAATTGCTAATACCGATTTCTTAAAATTCGCAAACGCAATTTGCGAGATGCATATACCGAATAGCTAAAAAAAATTGCGATTCAGTAATTGAAAATCACAAATAGCAATAATCGCAAACCGGAACAGCCTGATGGCATCACAACTAGGAAGTGAATCAGCCCATGCTGTTTCTAGGAGCCACACCCACAGGAGCAGGGAGAGAGACACAGCCCAGCACCAGGGAGGCAGCCTTGTGAGTAAGCCAGGATCAACCTGAAACATGGCCAATGCTGGAAATGGGAAGGAGAAGGGAGACAGGAAGAGGAAGCTAAAATTCAGTGAGGCAGAATTGTAGGTGCTCATTGAGGACGTTGTTGGGAACCATGATAGACTATTTGGAAAAAACTCACTCCAAGTACCTGTGAGTGAGAAGCGGAAACTCTGGTCTGACATCCAGACAAAAATATGCTCAGTGGGTGTTGCGCAGCGCTCTGTGGAGAAGATACGCAAGCGATGGTACAACTTGCGGTCCCGTGCCAAGGAGAGTGTGGCCAGCAGGCTTATGGAGGCAAGGAGCACCGGAGGCGGACCATCCACCCAGTCACTGTCCACTCCTATGGAAGACGTGGTGGAGTCCACATTGCTTCCAGAAGCTGTCAGTGGTGTTACTGACATTGACACCTCAGGGACACCCAGCACCAGCAAAGGTAAGGCCAGTAATTATGTGTATCCCCACATGTGCATGTACCAATGCCCCTTAGGAAATAGAACATAGATTGATGCACAGTGAAAAGTAGTCCATGTCACATCTTACATACAACACAACAGTGCCTTATGTGAGTGGTAGTACACAACCCTAAGGTGAATACACAACGTAAATAGCAAGATAGTGGTCAGCCACATAGAGAAGCACCACAAACGACTTAGGGTGACACAATTTAATTGTACATTTAAAGCAACACTGTGGAAATCTGTGACAAATGCTAGAACTGACATGCTGCATATTGTCTTTGCAGATGACTCGGTCCCTGCTGCTGCAGGATCTGAAAAAGTGGGGTAAGAAGAAACACAGCCACAGTCTGACTCAAATACCAGCGAGTCCTACAGTATTGTTCCTCAGGGCAAGGGTGTTACCACTGCCAGAGTATAACCTGGACTCAAATAAGATGCCAGAACACAAACCCACACCATCACCAGAGGCGTGTCCCACAGGAAGACAGCAGTCCCTGCACCAGCGCCAGCGCCAGTCAACTCCCCTCAGGAGGCGCCATGATGCAGACAGACAGGGCACGGAAGAAGGAGTGGGCACATCAATCTTTGGCCGCCTTGAAGCTTCCATGCTGAAGGTGCAGCGCCTGCAATGCAAACATTTGAAGTCACTGCACAGACAGTTTGTGTCTCACAATAGCAATATGGGGTTACAACACAAGCAGTTGGAGACCCTGATTGAAGGACAGCAAACAACTGCTGAAAACACCAAGGAGTTGACACAGGCCATTGTGGAACTCTGCACTGAGATACGGCTGGAGTGTGTCAGCCAGCGCAGGCGCCATCACCAATATTTGGAAAAGTTTGATAGCTTCTGTAGATCCGTCAATCGGCTTGCAAGTTCAACAGCCCTGATATCACAGCGTGCCGTTGCCACAGAGGTGGAGATGGCACATTGCAGTCGGGACATCGCACAGGGACTGGTGCAAATTACCAATGTACTGGATGCCATGCAAACAGCATGCAGTGCCACAACCAGCGAACTGGGTGTTTGGGACAGTGAGGAGTCCTCTAGCCTCAGCAGTCTGACAGTCCCTGTGATTGATCCGAGGCATCGCAGTGCCAGACACAGTAATGCATGTGAACCTGCTAGTACAGGTGCCAGCGAGGGCACTGAGCACTCAAGTGGAGTGCGTGGACGTAAGAAATGCTGTTGAGGGCTACAGGGGACCACCTAAACATGTAGAAATACAGTCAGGCGATGATGCTAATAGTGTGACAGTGTTAATAGTTCATGTCTGCCCATTGTGAATAGCTATGTCCTAGTGGCACATGGTTTACCTGAAGTCAAGGTAATAAAGATGCTAACCACAGAAATACATTTCATTTAAGTGGATTTGTCATTACTTACATCAAAGATGGTTGTGCGTGATGTCAGCACGTCTTTGCCTGCCCTCTGCTGTACTGGTCCTGTCTGCTGGTAGAAGGGGTGGTAAGGAATCATCATCCTCATCTGAGTCTGGCTCCGTGAGTTCCACTGGTATGCCCCTGGTGGTTGCTATGTTATGGAAGATAACACGTCGCCACAATTTTGCATGTCGTCTCTGGGCTGTACTGTGGTGCACCTCCACTCTTATGGATGCACCTGAAACGGCTCTTCAGCAGCCCAAAAGTGCACTCCACCACACTGCGGATTGCCCTATGTGCAGCATTGTACCTTCTCTCTGCTGCAGTTGCAGGGCTCATTTAGGGAGTTAGCATATAGGTGCGCACTGCGTAGGCACTGTCTCCTGAATGCACAGAGTAAAATGAGTACGTTTTCTGTCTGACGTCATACTTACATCAATGCATTATTCTGAACTATCAAATTACCTAGTAGATATCCTTCACCAAACTCCCCAGCTAGCAGTCTTGTGTATATCCCGCTGTGGTGAAAGATGTAAGAGTCATGTGTGCTCCCTGGGTATCTGGCCACAAGATCAGTAATGATGTAGGAGGCATTGCATATCACCCGTATGTTCAGAGAATGATGGTTTTTACGGTTGCGATACACACCGATGGTAGACAGATTGCTACATGTGTCCCATCAATGGCACCTAGAACATGTGGGAACAGTGCTAGCTGGTAGAAATTAACTTTAGTTTGTTGTAATGCCTGTGGGGTGTTGGGGAATCTTATGTACAGTTGTATTCTGCTCAGCATGGCATTGAGAAATGCATTGAAAAATCTAGAAAGTGCACTCTGTGATACCCCTCCAGCTGCTGCTATGACCCCTTCATAGCTCCCTGAGGCTAGTAGGTGCAGGGAGCATAATACCTGTACATGGGTGGGTATGCTATTGGTCCTGTGTGTTGTGCGCTGCAGCATGGGTTGTAGCTCAGCTATCAGGTCAAGTATCATGGCTGAGCTTAACCTGTACTTCTTATAAATTTCTTCCTCAGTCTGGTCAAAAAGGGTTATGCGCCCTCTGAAAATGCGCTCCTGTCTCCTCCTCTCTCTTCTCAAACCTGCCAAGATCCTCATTCTCCTCGCCATGACGTAGAGTGCAGCCATTGTGGAAGAGGGGCTGAGGCATTCTGGGCCTCTTTATATAGGTTGCACCTGGTTACCACCTGGTTTCAGTTCGTGGTAAATTGCATATGCAAACGGCCATTCTGCGAATAATCGCAATTTGCGATTTTTTGCTGCATTGCATTGTGAATCCGTTTTTGCATGTCGCAAACAGCGTATCACCAATAGTGGCACAATTTAGCGGATCGCTATCTGCGATTCGCTAATCTGCATCGCTATTAGTGTTTCACAAATTGTGATTCGGTAAATTATATTACTATTTGCGATACGCTGTTTGCGACACGCTAATTTATATCTCATTCGCAAAAATTTGCTATTTTTGTGATTTCTTATTTTCGCACTGCGAATGCCTTTCATACATCAGAAAACGCATTTTTGCATTTGCAAACGGACATTTGCACCGTTTGCGAATGCAAAAACGCTTGATACATCTGGCCCTGAACTCCTTATTAGGGATGATAGATAAGGGGGTCAACAGAAGCCCACAAAGTAATGAAGGGGAAGGGAGGTATAATGATGAAATCATAGACAAATTATCAACATTGCCAGAGCTGCTGACAAGCCTCATTCAAGACTGTAAATCAGGGGGTGTAACCAACAGAAAAGTCAGCAGTATGTTGCTAGTAAATAATATGCATTGTAGGGCTCCCATTGAGGCAACAGGTAAAGAAGAACTGTCTACAATTATATCCACAGGGGAGGAGGGAAGCAGGGAGAAGGAATTAAGAAATAGCCCCCCACTGCTGCATATCCATTCTCCCCAATGGTTACTGTGGCAAAAAACAGCCCAGAAGGGCTAGACCTTGGGTTAGCGGTTTATCCATCATACAAACCCGACACTAGGAACAATCAACAGCCACAATTAACATGAAGCCAGAAGAAGAGACTGAAAAAGTCACTCAAAGCCTAAAAAAAACTAATAGACAGATTCAGAATGGGAAAACATCACCACACTGGCAACACTCTAGCGTCGCTGGTGCCCTACCCAATTTTTCAGCTGAGACTGAGGTCTGCCCCCTCTTCTATCATTGGCCTAAATACTAATACCACCACTCCATATGGGAAAGAACTGGCAGCTAATGTTAAGCACATATCCCAATTAGCTTACAATAAGGTCAACTAGACCAGAGATACAAAGAGTAACTCTCAATTTGATAATATACTGCCAAGAGTTTCCACTGTTAACTCTGAGCATGCTTCTGTAAACTCTGAGCATGCCTCTGTAAACTCTGAGCAGGCTCTCCAGAATAAGGGATCAGATGACCCAGCAAGAATGACGGTCCCTTAACAGGCCGGGGTGCCATAGTCTGCAAAGGAACAAAAGTTAGAGGGGGCCGCAGAGAGGTTAGGGGGACCACCACCAAGATAGATGTTACAATCCATCAGCCGGGTCATGTGGAAAGGAGGTGCTTCACAGAGGGAAATCTAGGAAGGGTGCCCTGAAATAATTCTCAGGCAAAATATGGGGGTGCACCCTTTAAACAAAAATGTAATGGAGAAACTCCGACGCGCCCCATAAACCGGGGGCTAGCCCACGGAGAGACATTATCTGAATCCATATGGTCAAAGGACTTAGAACCCCACGGGAGGCAGGAGGAAAGTTTGTCAGTATTAAAGCAAGGCTGGCAAAATGGGGGACTCCAAGAACATAAATTCTTACAAGAAGCAACCCCAGCCATGGATGGGTTAGGGATGGGCTAGAGCCATGTATGGAGTAGGAAAAGAAGATGGTAATATTCCAACACTCATAATTCTGAGTCAGATTTGGAGCATAGTAGGGCACAAGAAAACTCAAATCAGTCGACAATCATTTTTACTCCACTTTAAGTGTCTCAAGGACCATGGGATCAACTAAATAGGTCAAACATCTTAAGCCTACTGCAGCACATACCATCACTTGAGAACCTCGTGACCGAAGATTTACTAAAAGTACATTTTAATACTTATACATGGATTAGCCAGAATGAATCTACTCTGACTATATGGTCCAAACAAAGCATTATCTATAGAATATTTGAACATATTGGATTGCTGGAAAACTTGGGTATAAAAATCAGCAAACCAGCTATAGAACGCTACCCCCGAGCTCTGGCTATCGGAAATCAGTCAACACGCCCAGATAGGAAAACTTTTAGTGCCTTGAAAGGAACTCCGGTAATAAAGCCACTATTGATAGACAAGAAAATCACCGTACAGCTGACAAGGAACATAGGAGAGCCTCAATTGGACGTTAGAAAAGATGATTACGGTGAAAAGAGGTGTCAAGGATGAGAATGGCTCTCTACAGCACTGGCTATCAAAGGGGAAACACATATTTAACCATAAAAGCCTCACTCTCAGAACACATAAAAGCCTTTCTCTCAGAACACAAACTAACAGGATCAAAATAATTAGTTGGGACGAGGCAGGTCTGGCCTCCCTTATAGCCAGCCCCAGTATTGCAAGCTTTGTCAATGAGATAGACATTATGTGCTTCCAAGAAACTTGGGCGGTGGAGCCACTAACTAGATCAGGCTTTACAATAACCCAGTCGCCGGCACAAAAAAGAACTTGTTTGAAAGACATATTGGAGGACTTGCAATATATGTCAAGTTAGACTTAGCCGTCAAAGTGATAAGCTGGGAGAAATTTACAAGTGGCATACAGGTGATAACCATATACGGCTTAATCTTTACAAAAATAACTATCCTGGTAACAGTCATAAATCTATATATAAATTCCAGCCAAGGTCACAAACAGATAATGGTCAAATCAATTGTTTCCTTGTTGAAGAAATTTTTATATGAACACCTAGATCACGAATATGTGATTGCAGGAGTTTTAATATCCGCCATCTTGGTCAGGGGATAAGGCCCCACAGAGACCCCACAAGATCAAATCTAAAATCTTTGTTCAAAGAATATGACCTGAGAACAACTAATTGTAGCAAAACAGCAGTGGGTATAACCATTCCTACGTTTAGAAGTATCTCTACGATAGATTATATCTTTCTAAGCACATCATTGATGTGCAGATGCACAACTCACAAGGTGATCAATAGAACTGAAAGCGACCACAATCCAGTGGCCATAGAAATTGACCTGCATGCGATGAGACACAAGCCCTACAAAACCAGTGGTCATCAATTAATATCTGGCCTTTGCCCATTGACAAAACAAATCAAATGGACCATATCCTGCAAAGCAAAACATGAGGTCTGGAAACAGATTAATGGGCCAATAAACTATAAATCTGGGGAAATTGACAAATGGGGTCCTGTGCTTGAAGACCTGCATGCCTATCCATCCATTAGAAAGCAGGTGGGTCCCACTGGGTGCAGAAGACAACCGGGACGCAGAAAACAAACTGATGGCAACGGGTTATTAACCAGAGAATGTACATAGATTAAAAGGAGATGCCGGCAAGCAGAAAGGTGCTACAGGAGAAACAAAATCCCCGCAACAGGAGCCAATAGAAGGCTTACAAGGAAAGAGTATAAGGGCGCAAAATGGAAGCTAAAGCTAAAAGCGGCCGAAAAATGCTGGAATCGTCTAGTGGCATTACTGCGACCGAGTAAAATTAGAGAATTCTGTGATTATCTTAACCACCTCCTACATGTGTCCGCAATCACGGCCAATGTGATTTCGGCCAACGAATGGGGAAGGCACATGGGGATTCTGTATGTTGATCAAAAGTATGCAAACACCCAGGGTAGTACTGGTGGGCATTTATAGGTTGAGGCTCCAGACGATACGGTAACATCCGTCACCATTAAAGCAGTGCAAAAGGGGCTTGGTAGTATTAGGCGTGATGGAGCGCCTGGCCCCAACGGTCTTCCAGGGAGCACATTTAGAGATGATCAGGCGTTTTGGGCCAAACCGATGACTGCCCTATTTAATGACTGTCTATACTATTCGGTGGTCCCAGAGGCCTGGAAAGGCTCAATACTACATCCCAATTTTTAAAAAGGAGACGACACCAGGCCGGAGAACTATAGGCTGATAGCTTTACTGGATGTAGACGGCAAAGCCTATGCAAGGGTATTGCTCCAAGAACTTGAAAGCTGGATAGTAGAATATTACATTTTACCCATATATCAAACTGGCTTCAGACCCAACTCCTCTATACTAGACAATATTCTGGCACACACATACTTAGGCCAAAAAGCACTGAGACCATCATCCCAGCCTCTCTTTGCATGCTTCATCGACTATAGTGCGGCCTTTGATGGGGTGGTGTGTCAAATCCTTTGGAAGAAAATGGCAGACTGGGGGATACCAAGAAAACTGTTAGCATCGATAATTGCTTTATACTCTTACACCTGGGTGCGTATTAAAATCACAAGCACACATGAAACCAGGAAGATCAACACCAACAAAGGATTAAAACAGGGCTGTGTTACTGATCCCACCCTTTTTAATCTATATATGGCGGATTTGGGCTCAGAACTGATCAGAGGAAATACGCTGCCTCCGAGACTGGGTCAAACCGTGTTGCCTATAATCCAATATGTGGATGACCTGGTCCTCCTCGCTCAAACCTGGATGGGGCTAAAAAGGGGTTTGGACATATTACACAGCTACAATGAAAGAAATACGTTAAGAGCAAATGCTACAAAAACCAAGGTTCTGGTCTTTAGCTGCCAGGCAAATAAACATCAAAGAGTCTGGCAACTCGGCCCGCTAAACATAGAGATGGAAGACAAGTACCGTTACCTTGGAGTCTGGCTATCCAACATAGGGAAAAAATCGTACCAGGTAGCGGCACTGACAGCCAAATCAGAAAAGATTTCCTATGCTCTAGCAAAACTCTATCGCTGGCTTAAGGTACCGACATCAGAGCCACTAAGGAGCGTGATACAGGCAAAATTATTACCTGCAATTTCCTATGGTCTTTCAACCGCGGTATTCCATTGGCGGTACACACCGCCATGCTCAAAATACACACACATATACAAAACAGCCACATTGGACAATTCGAAACACACACCCCTGATACACACACCACACCCACACACCCAATACAATATAAAACACACACCCACATCACCTACAAACCCCTACGACCAAAATCCCGAACAAAGGACAGAGAGAGACACCACAAACAACTACCAAGCATCCACAGGCACACAATACCATCACCCACAGAACTTCCATGCACCTCACACAACACACCACTAAATATCACCCCACTTATCACTACACACACCACCCCACACATCACCCACACCACCCCATGGCACGGCAAAGGCACCCCAGGTTCTCTGAGGAGGAGCTCAGGGTCATGGTGGAGGAAATCGTCCGGGTAGAGCCACAGCTATTCAGATCACAGGTGCAGCACACCTCCATAGCTAGGAAGATGGAGCTATGGCGCAGAATAGTGGACAGGGTCAACGCAGTGGGACAGCACCCAAGAAATCGGGATGACATCAGGAAGAGGTGGAACAACCTACGGGGGAAGGTGCGTTCCATGGTCTCAAGACAACACCTTGCGGTTCAGCGGACTGGCGGTGGACCCCCACCTCCTCCCCCAAAACTAACAACATGGGAGGAGCAGGTCTTGGCGATTCTGCATCCTGAGGGCCTCGCAGGAGTAGATGGAGGAATAGACTCTGGTAAGTCAAATCTCAACTATTACATCCCCCACCCTACCTGCATGCCATCACATACCCCCACCCTCACCCTCACCCCCATCACTCCTACTCCTCACAAATGTCCCACTATCACAACCCACCCATCCCAAAACCAAGCCCTGCATGCAACAACAAAGCATGGACACCCATCACCAAAGCATGCCCACTGCACATACCCATACACCCCCCTAAACCACCATCACACAAGGTCCTACACAGGAATGCAAGCACTGGGGTACACGGACACCCACCATTTGGACACCATGGCACACACAGATGTAATAAACATCCTTTTATACCCCTGCAGGACTCCTACCCAACGTCACCGGACAGGAGGGTCAACACATGTCCACACCACCAACAGAAGAGGCCCACAGTGATGACAGCAGCTCTGTCCAACTGGATCTAGATGACCAGCCCGGCCCATCGGGGACCTCGGGACAGTCGGTTCCCCTCACACAGTCACAGGCCACTACAGACCTTCCCCCCTCTGGAAACACCAGCACAGCACCCACCCAGCGGGCCCATACCTCTGTCCCCAGGACACGTCAATCACCAGTGTGTCCACCACTACAGGGAACCCAGGCTAACCCACCACCCCAACAACAACAGGGACCTGGGGGCAGTGGTAGTGGGCACACGGTCCAGTGGACGGAGGCCCAGGAACACAGGGGAAATGGGAGGGCTGCTGTGTGACGGGGGAGGACAGGCCAAGGGAACCCACTCTCCACGAGGCCCTCTCCTCCATCATGTGAGCCTACCACCACTCCCAGGAGACGATGGCAACGGTACTGGCCAAGTTTCAGGAGACACAGCGCCTGCAGGAGGAACAGTATTTGGGCTTCAGGGAGGAAGTCAGAGCCATCAATTCCACCCTGGGCACCATCGTAGGGGTGCTGAAGGAAGTACTCAACACCAGGAGGGACACTGTGGCACAACAAGGGGCCCCTGACACTAGCATGGATGATGAACTGCCCACCACCTTTGCCGGCGCTAGTGAACAGGAGGCACCACCACAGGACCACCACACCAGCACCCCACCCCCTGCAGAGGGAGAACCACCCCGCAAACGGTCCCTGAGATCCAGGACAAAGACAGAGAACAATGCCAAGACCCCCGCCAGGAAATGAGACCACCCTGAATGTCATCCTTCTGTCTCACTTTGTCACCCTGTCCATCCTCAAACTGCCCCAGCTCCACTTCCTATGCCCATTTGGGCAATGCACCTGTGAGACTAATAGACTGGACTCTGCCATGGACATTCCTCCACCATCACCCCTCACCATTTTACAACCCCCTCCAATATTGAGCACTTAAATAAACACCCTTGAAGCACAAAACAATCTGGAGTCAGTCTGTGATTTCGGAATAGTGTATTAGCAATTACTGTGTCAAAATGCTCTTTCAATTGTAATGTCAACATACCTATGTCACACAGCTCTAGTCCATGAGGAAACAAAGCAGATGTCACACTGTGGGACCGACATCTTTGAAATCGTAAGGGAAAGTGACAACTCAGTGACCATACACTGGGTGAAAACGAAAGACAGTAGAGAGGTAGTAGTGTTAAAGTACATGTAGTAGGCAGGTTTGTATTCTTACCTGTGTCTCACTGGAAATATTGCAGGATCACCGAGTTCCTGTTGTCCATGTCCTCTTCTTCTGCTTCCCCGTCTTCACTGTCCACAGGCTCCACAGCTGCAACAACACCGCCATCTGGACCATCCTCCTGCAGAAAAAGCACCTGTTGTCGGAAAGCTAAGTTGTGAAGCATACAGCAGGCCACGATGATCTGGCACACCTTCTTTGGTGAGTAGAATAGGGATCCACCTGTCATATGGAGGCACCTGAACCTGGCCTTCAGGAGGCCGAAGGTCCGCTCTATTATCTGCCGAGTTCGCCCATGGGCCTCATTGTAGCGTTCCTCTGCCCTTGTCCTCGGATTCCTCACTGGGGTCAGTAGCCATGACAGGTTGGGGTAACCAGAGTCACCTGCAAATGGCGAGGGACAACTGTTAGACACACACTAACCTGGAGGGATATCCCCAGACAACCATTCCCACTGACTTGCTACCAGGTGCTCACCTATTAGCCACACACGGTGCCTCTGGAGTTGACCCATCATATAAGGGATGCTGCTATTCCGCAGGATGTAGGCGTCATGCACTGAGCCAGGGAACTTGGCATTCACATGGGAGATGTACTGGTCTGCCAAACACACCATCTGCACATTCATGGAATGATAACTCTTCCGGTTTCTGTACACCTGTTCACTCCTGCGGGGGGGGTACCAAAGCCACATGGGTCCCATCAATGGCACCTCTGATGTTGGGGATATGTCCCAGGGCATAGAAGTCTCCTTTCACTGTAGGCAAATCCTCCACCTGAGGGAAAACGATGTAGCTCCGCATGTGTTTCAGCAGGGCAGACAAGACTCTGGACAACACGTTGGAAAACATAGGCTGGGACTTCCCTGATGCTATGGCCACTGTTGTTTGAAATGACTCACTTGCAAGGAAATGGAGTACTGACAGCACCTGCACTTGAGGGGGGATTCCTGTGGGATGGCGGATAGCTGTCATCAGGTCTGGCTCCAGCTGGGCACACAGTTCCTGGATTGTGGCACGGTCAAGCCTATAGGTGATGATCACATGTCTTTCCTCCATTGTCGACAGGTCCACCAGCGGTGTGTACACCGGAGGATGCCGCTATCTCCTCACATGTCCCAGCGGGCGGTGCCTATGAAGGACAACAGCGAGCACAGAGTCAAACAACTCAGAGGTACGTACCCACAGCTTACACAGAACACGAATCATAATCCGAAAATCGGCCTGTATGTGTGTTGAGGCTAGACGCAGTTAGAAATTAAGCCATGTGGGCCCCTGAAATGGCAGCTGCCTGACCAGTAAAGTGGGACAATGGGATGTGAGGTAACTGCGCTGGCGTTGTACACCGTCACGGTAGGCGGTCGAAGACCGCGGCGCAATGCTGCATTGGTTTACATTGGAGCCCAGGGGTCTCAGGAGCCAATGACGATGTACGCTGGCGGTGATGGTATGCACCGCCGCTGACGTAACCGCCATTTTCTATCTGGTCAATCGCTCGATACCTGATCTTCAACAGGAGAGGACCTACACTGCAAGTGCTGCTGTGATCTCGTTCTGGAAGAGACAATGGCTTGTGCGACTGGGGAAAGGGCCCCTGCCTTCACATCGGAGGAGTTGGAGAAACTCGTGGATGGGGTCCTCCCCCAGTACACGCTACTCTACGGTCCTCCAGACAAACAGGTAAATACACTGGGAGCATGCTGTATGGGCTATGCCTGTGTGGAGTGGGGTGGATGAAGATGGGGGTAGATTCAGGCGTGCATGAAATGACGGTGAGTGCATGTGCATCATGGCAAGGGTAGGGATGGGGGCCAATGACTGTGACAGTGCATTTGGTAATAACTTTTCTTTTCCCCTTGTACAATTCATGTAGGTCAGCGCCTACCAGAAAAAAGATATTTGGCGTGCCATCGCCAAGGATGTCCGGACCCTGGGGGTCTACCACAGACAGAGCACCCACTGCGGGAAAAGATGGGAGGACATTCGCCGATGGAGCAAGAAGACGGCGGAGAGGGTGCCCATCGCACCATGACCCCCCTGATGTTCAAGATCCTGGCGGTGGCGTACCCGGAGTTGGATGGGCGCTTGGGGGCATCACAGCAGCCACAAGGGGGTGAGTACACTCTCATTCTGCTGATTTTGCACGCAGTGAAGGTGTCTGGGTGGGGGAGGTGGGCTGTGGGTTTCCCTAGGCCAGGGCGAGATTAGGAGGCAAGGTCCCCTTGTTCTGGCAGAGCCTGTGGCACTCCACCCCACCTGTGTACAGTGCCAAGTACACCTAGTCAGTTTCCTGTGTCATCCATGTGCTCAGATGTCATCCATAGCCTTGTAGGCCATGTCTCAGGGATTGAAGAGTGGAGGCCAAGTGCACAGCGTAGTGCAGGGGGCTTCTGTGTCTGTCGTGTCCGCCAAATGTAGCGGTAATGCATGCAGTCAACATGTCTTTCTTCTGTCGTCCCCCCTTTTGTGGTCTCCCTGTTCTTGTGTGCATTAGCATCATCAGGCAGAGGAGCAGTGGCAACGGAGTAGGAGGGAGCTGCATCCCACATGGCCCTGGAGGGCGAGACAACGGACTCGGAGTTCACCAGTGGGATGGAGGGCGAGGGGAGCTCCACGGTGGGGGCAGGAGCTGACACCAGTGACACGGACTCGTCCTCTGATGGGAGCTCCCTTGTGGTGGCGGCAACATCTGTGCCCCCCGCATCTACAGGTACAGCCGCCACCCCCCCTACCAGCACCGCCCTCCCAGCAGCCCCTCAGCCTTTGCCCCGTGCCCGTTCACCCAGGAGGGTGGGCATCACCTTCGCCCTAGGCACCTCAGGCCCTGCCCCAGTCACCCCTGCTGCCCTCAGTGAGGAGGCCATTGACCTCCTCAGGTCCCTCACTGTTGGGCAGTCTACCATTTTGAATGCCATCCAGGGTGTAGAAAGGCAGTTGCAACAAACAAATGTATTCCTGGAGGGCATTCATTCTGGTCAGGTGGCCCTTCAGCGAGCTTTTCAGACTCTGGCCTCAGCACTGATGGCAGCCATTGTCCCTGTGTCTAGCCTCCCCCCTCCAACTTCCTCCACCAAGACCCAATCCCCTCTACCTCAGCTTATCCCAAGCACACCTTCAGACCAGCATGTACACACGTCAACACACAAGGGAAGCTCAGGCAAACATAAGCACCACACATCCTACAGGCACTCACGCAAGCATCACACACATGCAGACACACCAACATCCACTGCCTCCACTGTGTCCCCCTCCTCCTCGTCTCCCTCCTCCCTCCCAGTCTCGTCTACACTCACACCTGCATGAACTACATCTACAGCCACTACTGCCATCACCAGCACACACACCACCACACCCCGCTCACGTGCAGTCACCACCCCCACTGCCATTCACACATCCCCTGTGTCCTCTCCCAGTGTGTCTGTGACGCCACCTCCCAAGATACACAAACGCAGGCACACACCGACCCAACAGCCATCCACCTCACGACAGCCTCCAGCGCATGCACCTTCACCCAAAGTCACCAAACGAACACCTCCTACAACCACAACCTCTTCCTCCACTCCCAAACCCCCTCCAGCTACCTGTCCCAGTGTTTCCCAAAAACATTTACTGTCCAACCTTGACCTCTTTCCCACACCTCTCCCACCCCGTCTGTCTCCTAGGGCCCGACTCTCCAGGTCCCAACCTAGCACCTCAGCCACAACATCTCCGGAACCAGTGGTGCCTGTAGTCACCGGAATCTGGAGTGGACCGGCTACCAAGGCAGCCAGTGTGGCACGGAGCCACAGCACAGACAGTCCCCCACCTGTGAAGCATCAAAAGTTGGCCAGTGCCCGGCGGGAGAGGGGGAAGACTCCAGCCACCAAAGCCGCTCCCAGGGGTAGGGGTGGGAGTGTGGAGTCAGCTGCGACACCTTCCAAGGTGGGGAAGGGCCACAAGAAGGTCAGCAGGTCTGGGAAGAGCAGCACGGCAGAGAAGACCGCCATCATCCCCGCTGCCCAGGAGCCCACCGCCATCATCCCCGCTGCCCAAGAGGCCACCGCCAGCACCTGCCCTGTTGCCCAAGAGGCCACCGCCAGCACCTGCCCTGCTGCCCAAGAGGCCACCGCCAGCACCGGCCCTGCTGCCCAAGAGGCCACTGCCAGCACCAGCCCCGCTGGGCCAGAGAGGACCGCCAGCACCAGCCCCGCTGGGCCAGACAGGACCTCCAGCACCAGCCCCGCTGGGCTAGACAGGACTGCCAGCACCAGCCCCGCTGGGCCATGAAGGACCGCCAGCAGCTGGGTCACTGCAAAGGACACCGCCGCCACATGCACCGCTGAACAGGGCACCGCCGCTAAAAGCACCCCTGAACAGGGCACCACCGCCACATGTACCGCTGAACAGGCCACTGCCGCCACAAGCACCGCTGAACATGGCACCACCACCACAAGCACCGCTGAACAGGGCACCGCGACACATGCACCGCTGAACAGGGCACCGCTGCCACAAGCCCCGCTGAACAGGGCACCGCCGCCACAAGCACCGCTGAACAGGACACTGCCGCCACATGCACCGCTGGCCCATGAGCGCCAATGGCACTGACGCTACTGAGTCCGCCACTAGCAGGATGAAGTACTCTGGGCACCAAGCCCCCTCCAGAACCAGTGGAGAGATCCATCCACTACCTCAGTCCTTGGCAGGATGAAGCATTCCTGGCACAAGGCCCCCTCCAGAACCAGTGGAGACTGTTATCCACGTGAGAGACTGTGGCTTTGCACTCCCCAGGATTGAACAGTGGGCAAACCACCCACTGTAGAGACTTGAGAGACTGTGGCTTTGCACTCCCCAGGATTGAACAGTGGGCAACCCACCCACTGTAGAGACTTGTGAGACTGTAGCTTTGCACTCTCCAGGATTAAACAGAGGGCAACCCACCCACTGTAGAGACTTGAGAGACTGTGGCTTTGCACTCCCCAGGATTGAACAGTGGGCATGTGGCCCCCTCGTGGATTTGGCGTCGTGCACTCAACCGGCTGAGGTGCCCCCCCTTTACGTCCCCCTGAGGTGCCTGTTTTATTGCCATCTGATGCCCCTGCAGTGTTCTCTCCGTCATGGTCGGGGATGTTGTGTGGGCCTCGCCCATACCGTGTGGGCCTAGTGTTCCACAGACTTCAATGGAGCACTACCTGGACTACTATGCTTGGTGTATATTTTGTTTATAGTGTATATATATATATATATATGTATATATATATATATATACTGGATTTTAATATATTACAATGGTTACACTCATTTTCTTTGGTCTTTGCATTCTTACAGGGGGGTTGGGGGATGTAACTATAATGTATCATGATGTATTAGTGGTGTGTTGTGGGTGAGGGTGGGAGTGGGGGTGTTGCGTGTGTGTCCCCCTGTTTTTTCCCTCCCCCTCCCCTGTGTCGTAGGTGCAGTACTCACCGTGGTCTTTGCCGCCGGCGTTCGTGCTCCTGGTAGAGGAAGAAGAAGATAAGGGCTGGCAGGATCTGCAGCTCTGGTTCCATGGTGTCCTGGTTCCTTGTGGGGTGTGTAGAGGTGAGCGTTTTCCCTTTGAGGTCCTGTTTCTACTGTGTTTTTGTCCGTGGTGAATCCGCCCCGGAAAAGGTGGCGGATTGGTAGGTTGTGATACTGTGGGCGGTACATTGTCTCCCGCCTGTCTGTTGGCGGTGACCACCGCGCTGTTTGTCTGTACCGCCGAGGCAGTCGGAGTGTTAAAGTGGCTGTCTTTGTTGGCGGTTTCCGCCACGGTCGTAATTCCAATTTTTTTACTGCCGGCCAGTTGACGGTCTTACCGCCGCTTTAACACCGTCCGCCAGGGATGTAATGACCACCTATATCTCTACAATAAGGAATATCAGTGGAGCCATGGATTTATATGAATCTTACGCAAATACAAAAAGCCAGCCTTATATGAGAGTACTATTAGGAGCTCGAGCGTTCCAGAACATCTTGCAAATGCTGCTTCTAACTCTCCCTGTTTGGGACTATAGGTGTAAATGGAAATGTTCACAGGGGTATTCGCAGGAATGCACCCTGTGTCAATATCACACTGAATCAATAGCACACCTGGTAAGTTGTTGCCCATGTCTGGCCTCAGAGAGACGTCAGCTTTTAAAACCTTTGTTCCCGAAACATGGGCTAAGAACATGTAAAGAAGCTATAAGTCATATATTTACTACAGTGGTCCCCATGGAATTGGCCTGCTTTGGGAAATTTGTTTGCACAGTGAGAAAGGCACTACAATGTGCACGAGGTCAAATAAGGGCAGGAATCAACATCATCATGGCCAAGACATATACAGAAACTCTCCTGACGAAATGGCTCCTATGTCCCAACTAATTTCGTCATCTTCTTATAAAGAGACGCTTCTGGGTTCTTGGCTTGTGACTGTAGTGAAGTAGATCTCCCTCGATTAGGTAGAAGGAGTAAATGGACATTAGCATGTTCACTCTTATATCTTGGTTTACATCAAACCCCGAGAGACAAACTCCCCATGGTAGTTTCAACTGAGGGGTTGTGGACGAAATGGCTTCTAACCATTCATCACTTCTTATAGAGAGATGCCTTGGGATTCTAGGCTTGTGACTGTAGTAAAATAGAACTCTCATGTTACTATTATTGAAGGATCCATCGGACGGCAGCAGTTGCACTTTGTGTATGGGTCATTAAGCCAACTATGATTCTGCGATAGATCAGATCCCCTTTGTGTGGTTAATAAGTGGGGTACATGGAAGCCAGCATTTGTACTATGCTCTAAATGCTTGGAGTTTGTCAATTATTACCTTTGCACATGGGTGAAACGAGCAGGGTGTATAACTGAACTCCTATGATTGTAGAATCTCAGGCTGATAGATCAGTGGATTTCTTTTTAGTACTGTATGTGTGTATCTTAGTATAACACACAGTTTGAGCTATTTATATGTGTTTTATGGGGGTACAGTGTGGGAATAATACACGACTGGACACTGCAAATGTAATTTAGGGGTGGGTACTGGTTTTATTGTACACTGTGCAACAATTTTTATTATTAAGCAATAAAGGTTTAAAGAAGTAAGAATACATACAACAGAAACCATTGTGATAGGAGAGGCTATGGTCCTACATTTACACATGAGCCAGACACATATGGAGACACAAATGACAGAATTTGATAACCTTCTGTACCCTACAGGTGAACTTGGCAGGAAATCACATTACCAACCCAGTGTCCTGACAGTCTAACAATGTTATTTACTCCACATACTCATGACTATTCGTACCTGGTTTCAACCATGTCCACTCTTCATGGCTGCCTGCGATTCCCATCTGCTTCTGACACTGTCTGTCACTTGCCATGGTTGATGATCTAAACAGGATCTCGGCATATCTGTGATTGACAGAGATAAGGGATAGGACATATCAGAAAACATTCTTTAAATCAGAGAAGTCAAGTCCCCATATCTGACTTTGCATCTGCTGTAACAAAACATGATTCTGTAGACCACTTTGTCCTGTAAAAAAACGAATTATCTGTCTGCATGCACAAATCACTCATAGGCATTTAACCTACCTACAACCCCACAGATGATTCAATAAGGGAGGTGACATGTTACCCATCAATTTCAGGTTACAAAAGTGGATCACAACATTAAGTAAACATCACATACCTTTTAGTCAGTTGAAGTATTGATTGATGAGATCTGCCCTGGAGTCTCCTGCTTCATCTTCCTCTGGCTCTTCATCACTTGGCAAATCTGCATTTCCACGCACAGGTTCTGCTGCCTCCCCCTCTTCTGGTATATATGGTATCTGACGTCCCAGGGCAAGATTGTGGAGCATGCAGCAGGCAACTATTATTTGACATACCTTGTTGGGTGAGTACAGGAGAGCTCCTTCTGAAATGTCCCAGCACTTAAATCTTGCTTTCAGGAGCCCAACAGTCCTCTCCACGACATGCCTTGTCCTCCAGTGGGCCTCATTGTAGCGGACTTCCCCTGGCATGGTTTGGTACCTCACTGGTGTCAACAACCAAGGATGGTTAGGATAGCCAGAGTCTCCTGTAAGCAATTTGGTAGAACAACACACACATATATGTGGGACATGCAACATTGTGATGGCAGGAGACATACTTTGCTAATACACTTTTCAGTTGTAACTTACTGAACAGCCAGGCCCTCTCTGTATGGAGTCATGTCATCAGCAGTGGGACATTGCTGTTACGCATGATGAAGGAATCATGGACTGATCCTGGATACTTAGCACTGACTTGTGAAATGTACTGGTCTGCCAGACACACCACTTGAACGTTGATGGAGTTGTAGTGTTTCTGTTCCTAAACATGTGTTCATTGGCACTGGGGGGAACCAAGGCTACATGGGTGCCATCTATGGCTCCAACAACATGTGGAATGTGTCCCATAGCATAAAACTCTGCCTTCACATAGGCCAAATCCCCAGTTTTGGGAAACGTGATGTAGCTGTCCAGGTGTTTCAACAATGCACACAGTACATCCTTCAAAACCAGACTGAATGTGGGCTGAGTCATCCCTGCAGTTAGGGCCACTGTATTCTGAAAGGACCCAGTGGCCAGGAAGTGTAGCACTGGCATGACTTGAACAATGGGGGGAGGTATGCTATAGGGATTGCGAATGGCAGGCATCAGATCTGGTTCCAACTGATCACAAAGATCCATGATAGTATGCTGATTCAGTCGATATGTCTGGAGGGTATGTCTTTCCTCCATGGTGTACAGGTCTACAAGTGGACAGTACACTGGTGGTTGTCTTCCTCTCCTCATGGCAGCGTAACTATGTGAAAACATGTAAATATAGTATGTGACATGCAGCGTGCACACATCAAGTAAATTTTCATACACAAGTCACACATATCTGCTCTCGAGGTAGGTTACAGCCTCTGACATCTACAGTACAGCACATAGCTATGTCTCCGATGAAACTCTCCTTGGTGCACATTCCCTCAAGTACCTAATGTGCTACACATACATATACATCTGTTACAGCATTTGTTTGTTAGTACAACTGACTTGACATATTGAACACATATTGTTGCACATTATCTACATTTACAACACACATAGGATCCTGAGATTAGGTGTCCATTCCTATCACCACGTCCTTCAGTTACACAGTTTTTACTGCTTACATGCACAAATAGAGAAATAACATGCAGGCAGTAGTTATAGATATACTGCACAATATATGGCATTGTTTATGATGTAGATTACAAAAATCTTCCATACAGGAAATGCACCCAAAATGTCAGCCGCCTGACCTACTGTGCTGGACATATGGAAGTTACCTAAGTCCGCCGCTGGAAGTCGTCATGGCGGTCACAACTGTGGTGCAAATTTCCATTGGAACACATTGCTGCCTTTTGCCATCTTCTGCAGTATTGTTCACTTGACTCCTGACACTGCTGCCAGCGAGATCTCCACTACCTGAGCAGCTGTGTACTGCCTCTGGGAGCTATCATGCCACGTCCTGCAGGTGATAGGGTCCCAGCCTTCACCCCTGAAGAGCTGGACAAGCTTGTGGAGGAGGTCCTACCCCTGTATCAACAGCTATATGGTGCATCAGAGGAGCAGGTGAGTCCAATAGTAGACCAGTGTGTGAAAGGTGTGGTGCATGATGGTGTACCTGAAATGTAAAGTAGTGAAGGTGTTGATGCATGCAGATGCTAAATAGTACATGAGTGTGAACAGAGAGGATGGGAATTGTTGCCTACTTACTGTCACTGAAGTTTTCTGTCCACTTGTGTTGGTATGGTGTATGTAGACATGACTTTTTCCTTTTGTATGTGTCATCCATGCAGGTCAATGCCCATCACAAAATGGGAATCTGGCGTACCATCGCCAAGCAAGTGCAGACCCTGGGGGTCCATAGCCAGTGGAGCACCCACTGTAGGAAGCGGTAGGAGGACCTGAGACGCTGGGCCTGGAAGACCACAGATGCCCAGCTGGGGATGTCCTCCCAATGAGGGAGGGTGCCCGACGGACCTTGACCCCCCTAACAACCTGCATTTTGGCGGTGGCCTACGCTGAGGTAGATAGGCGTTTGAGGGCAGCACAGCAGCCACATGGGGTAAGTACTTACAGAACCCATTTACATGCCTCTGCAAGTTAGTTAATGATGTCCAAGTATCTCAGCTGTGACAATGTTGTTAGTGCTACTGGTAATGTGTCTCATAGGAAGACACAGTACTACAGTTGGCAACACTGAAACACAGATGTGGCCATTGTATTGTGTATAGGGACATGTTCATCACTTATATCAACCAAATAGTATGACTGCATATGGCGATGCACATGTGACTGTGTCATATGTGTAACTCTACTCAGCCATACATATGTGTAACCTGATGTGTCATCCTTCCCACCTAGTGTTCCCAAGTCCATTTACCCAATTGTTAAGTTGTATAGCTCTTTGGTCTCTGACCAGACCTATTCGACTGGATCTTGCTCTATGTTCAACATTGGGTCTGACAGATGAGTAACAGGGCCAAGTAATCCTGAGTACTGAATTAGAAGGAGACCTCATGTCAGCCTATCACCCCAATCATGATTTAGCTATGCCAAACGTGCTACACAGCCTATGAGGTTTGAGAAGGTGTCCCCATTGTCATGTCAGATAAATGAATTGGGAAAGGTGGCTATTGCTCAGGGTGGATATCCTACATATTAAAAATCATGTTGGCAATATTGCATTGACATTTCACGACACAACATTGACATGTGCTGAAAAGGTAAGTGACTAGGCTGCTGATCCCTTAGCCCATGTATATTGTCCATGCTACATAGGGGAGTACCATACCTATATGGGTGCATCATAAACTATTTTGTGCCTACATCATGTGTCAAGTGATACTTCATGCGTATTGTTCTGTTGAAACCTCTTCTTTGCCAGACTTACCTTTGCTAATCTGAGGCTGTTTGGACAGTTCTAGTCAAGGATCTACCAATTTCTTTCTGACTTAGTAGTGTAGCAGGGCTTTCATTTGACATACACATGTTGGTGTTATGGGATATGTTATATTTCAATTTTCTTGACTTTAGGTGTGTGTGACATTCATGGTCACATTAATGATTGGTTATGTAACTGTTAGTTCTGTACTAAGGTAATAGGATTCACATATTTGTTTGTAATGTAGGTGTTTGGATGTTGTCATGTAGAAGTTCCTAATTAGCATGTATAGTGGAATAGTATGTGGCCTTCATTCATATTGTTAGGTGTCCATTTTATTGAAGGTGTTGGTATGCTCCCCGTGGTTGTCTGTGGTTGCATCCTGTGTGCTAAGTAGACCCCTATTGCTGGACATAGAAATGTTGTCTATGTGTAAATGAGTTAGACCCGTGGGTCCAGATACTCTTAATAAATATTTTTTGAGTATTTTGATTGATGGTCCAATGACATGCTATGTCATTCTGTGAAGCGCACTGTTTGGGTATGCCATAGGTTGTGTCTTCATCTAAGGTGTTTAACATTGTGAAAGATATGGACAGATTCACAAGTTAGGTATGTGTTTGCAAAGCAACATGCTGTGCTGTAGTTAAAATGAGATGGGTTTACTTTCATGGAACATGACTACTGTTGATGGAATGGGCAAGTGTGGAGTAGGGGGAAGCATGATATTGTGGTATCAGTAAACTGCATTTCCTAAGCATGATTTGTTGATACACAGTGATGATCTGTATGGGGAGAAACTTTAAATGTAGCCAATTCCTCTTGTGCATGATCTTTTTGAGTTACTGCTGAATTGGTGGGATGGTGATCAGATGGTTGGCTTATCTTGTGGGTGACACTGTGGTCATATGGGAATGTGGGAAATATATAGTTGTGACATGATGTAGGCTCTATATGGTTCCTACCATGGGCTTTCTAAGACATAGATGTGATGTTACTGTTGTGTATGATGTTATGTATGTGTATGTTAAGAATGTGATGACCCTCTCTCTATGTTTCTCTGCATAGGAGACGGGGCACAGCCAAGTGGGGAAGCTGCTGGCCACGGGACCCAGAGTGCTGATACCATTGACACTGAGGGACCCAGTGGCACAGAGGGCAAGGAGAGTGCCACGGGGGAGACAGGATCCACCTCATCAGCATCAGAATCCTCCTCCAATGGACACTCCCTGGCAATGGTGGACCCATCTGGGGCCACCCCAGCACCATCTCTCTCCGCCACCCTGTTACTACCACCGTCCTCCCTGTAGCTCCCCTCCCAGTTGACTGTGCAAGCACCTCTGCCTCTGCCCCTGTTAGGACTCCTGCCTTCAGTGAGGAGGCTATTTACCTCCTCAGGCTGATCTCTGTGGGTCAGTCAACCATTGTGAATGCCATCCAGGGACTGGCAACCCAGATGCAACAGAGCAATGTGTTACTGGAGGGCATTCACGGTGCACGGGCTGGCCTACAAAGATCCTTTCAGGCTCTAGCCTCTGCACTGACGGCAGTCAGTCACCCTTTGTCTTCTGTCTCCCCTCCATCTTCCTCTTTCTAATCCCGAACCCCTCTTCCCTGACCCAGCCAAAACACACTGCCAGACAAGCATGCATCCACCTCAACATCCAAGGGCAGCTCAGACAAACACAAGCACCACAAGACACACCACCGGCATGCACACAAGCAACATACACCTGCACCTACATTAAAAAGTCACAACCTGCCCTGACACCCCCTCCACCCCCAGCATCACAGACACAACACCTGACACACCTGCAGACATCACACCAACATTCACAGATCCAGCCACTACACCTATCTTACTCATAGACAGCACCACAGCAGACCCTCAGACATCCACCCCAGTCACCACATCCGTAGACACCACAACCACAACCACAACCACAGACATGCCTACATGCAGCACATCAACCAAACATGCAGTCACCACACCAACAGACACTCACCCACCCACTACGGCATCTCCCAGCACATCCACCCCCCTCCTCCCAAGACACAAACGCCCACACTTACCAACCCAATAGACACCCACCACACCCAAGCATACCTCACACAAATATACACCCAAGACCTCCACCACAACACCTCAAACAATCACTCCCTATCTCTCCACACCCAAACCCCTTTGCTATGATCATCCCTGTGTGTTTAAAAAAGCTTTCCTTTCAGAGTTTGCCCTTTTCCCTAATCCTCTCCCACCCAGTGATACCTCTAAACATGCTGTGTCCCTCCCCAAGTCTGGGCCTTCCACCTCCAAGACCTCCCATGCCCCCCCCGCAAGTGCCCATGCCCTCCCCCTGCCAAGACGTCTACCTCTCCACCTAGAAGCCAACTCTCCCCTAAACCTAAGTCCAAGCCCAAACCCCCCAAGCCTGATCCCAAAGGCCCCCCTCTAAAACCCAAACCCAACCCCCCTCCCCAGATAACACATAAGGTGCTTGTCTGCCCCATACTTGTGGAGGTTACATGGCAGTCAGGAGTCAAGTTCGGGGCACACATATGTGCACTGTGTGCAGTGAAACTTTTAATAGAAGGACTGGCCTATGGCCTTTGTTTTTCCATGATCATGGTTTTAATATTAACTTAAATCAACCAGTTGATGGTTTCCTCGTTACATCTTTGCCATGCATTTCTTTCCCTAGTATGTAGTTGTTCCTGACTGACATTAGTTGTGTGTCTGTATGTGTGTGTGTTCTGCTTGGGCTGTGTGTGTGTGTTGGCCATGCAGTGTTTGTTGTGTGTATGCAAGTGTGCATGGCTGTCAGTGAGTGTGCGTGTCAGTGTGCAGGTATGTGCGAGTTCACCCTCATACCCCCTCACGTAATGTATGTTGTTTGTATAAAAATTGACAATTTACAACAGTAACAGATAAGTGTGTATACTTACGGTTGCTGTCATTGTTGCAGATTTCAAAGTCATTGGGCGAGCAGGAGCAGCGGGGAGACGTGTTGGTCTGGTTCCATTGTGGCTCCGGACGAGTATGGCTTCCTGAAGGTGGGTGTCTCCTTTTAAGCAGCTGGTTTTCACCTAGGTTTCAGTGGTTGTGGGATGCGGCGGAAACCTTGGCGGTGTGCAACCTCGTAATCTGTCCAGCGGAAACATGGTCTCTGCCAGCCTGCAGGTGGCTACCATCGTCCGTGGCGGCCAGACCACTGTAGAAGTGCTGGCGGTGCTTTGTCTGTATTCTGTTAGGAATACTTCCATGGTCATAATATGGAGGTCTTCTCCACCAGTCTGTTGGCGATATGACCACCACCACCAACATAGTGGTCCTGGGGCCACCAAACTTGCAATGACCCCATAGTCTAGTCAATATATATCTTTGTCTAGTCAATATGCATCTTTGTCCAAGTCACAAAGGGTAAGTTGGTAGTAGTATCAAAACCCATAAACCTTAATTATGAATGATCACCATGCTGAAGGAGTTCATCAGCTTTAAATGGTTTAGCTGTAACATTTAAATATTTTGTTAGTATTTCATGAATCCAAATTATTTTTCAAAGAATAACAAAATTGAAAGATTCATCTTAACCCAACTTTTCTTTGTGAAACCAGTTTCTCACTTCTCACATCCCTTGTCATTGAGTATTCACAAGAACATTTCCTAATTGTTCACTACAACACTAAGCCATGCTCCCACTACTAAATAAAACGTTTCTTATTACTCACAACACAGTTTAGAATATGGATTGCTCCCTTATGACAGAGACAGTTCTGCTTGCTGGATGCATATCACCCAGCTTTAAGAAAGCATTTGGGCAACTCTATTTTTTGTTTCCTTCAAAAGCAACTCCATACAAGTAGTGACTCAAAGACTATGGGGGTCATTTTGACCTCGACGGTCTTTTGTCAAGACCGCCGAGGGACCGCCGTGCTGAAGAACGCCAGTGGTGGCGGTTTTCCGCTCGGCGTATTATGACTGTTGGCAGCTCTCCGTCCTTTTTCAGATGGAGAGCCGCCAACAGCCATACTGGCGGTCGGCACGGAAGTGGAGGTTGCTCCACCTCCACCGCCACGTCAACAGAACACCGCCCACCGAATCACGTCATGTGATTCGGCGTGGTAGTGTTCTGTTGACGGTGTGGTGTCGGCGGAGCAGCCCCCATGGATCCCGTCCCATCCCGGAGGATCGACAGACCAAGTAAGTCGATCGTCTGTTAGGGGAGGGGGGTGAGGGGTGTTGTGTGTTGTGCGCGCGCATGGGGGTGTGCGTGTGTGTATGTAGAGGGGATGTGTGAGTGCGTGTATGCTTGCGGGGGTGTTGTGAGTTTGGGAATGAGTGCGTGTATGTCTGTAGGTATGTCTGTATGGTTGTGTGCGTGTATGTTTGAATGTGGGTGTGTGTGTCTGACTGGGTGTGTGGATGTTGGCATGTATGTCGGTGTGTGTGCGTGTATTGGTGCCTGCATGCGTGTTGTGTGTGAATGAGTGATGTGATGTTGGGGGTCAGGGTGGGGAGGGGGGTCCTGCCACCTTTGGTGGGTGGCAGGGGTGGTGGGGGGTGTAGTGGAGGGAGTCGGGTGGGGGTGGGGGAGACCCCTATCAGTGCCAGGGAAGGAATTCCCTGGCACTGGTAGTGCTTACCGCCATGGATTTCATGGCGGTTCCAAACCGCATGAAATCCATGGCGGTCAGCCGGGTCCAAATACTGCCGGCGGTATAGTGACGACCGCCGGGCTGGAGACCCAGGTCTCCAGCCCAGCGGTCGTCTCCGCCCCGGCGGGCGGAACGGAGAAGCAGCGTATGACCATGGCAGTAACCGCCATGGTCATAATTGCAAAAATTAGACCTCCAGCCTGTTGGCGGTCTTACCGCCGTTTCTCCGCCGTCCGCCAGGGTCGTAATGACCCCCTATGTGTATGATCTAATCCATATGTACAGATTTTAGGTTTTGCTCCTTTGCCCTTCAAACTGAATCATTTCATACAAATAGGATATTGGTTAACCCAACTGTTTGGAAGAAGCTTTCTTAAAAAAACATTTTTATTTAGTTTTTGCAAAGGGCCAAAGTGGCCATAATATAGTCAAAGCACATCTAATGCAGATCAAGTTGGTGCATTATTACCAATGGGAATTTATAAAGTGTAGGTAAATAAATCTAAGTCATGTACTTCCTTTCGGGATTTGGGGATAAACAGCACTTTACTCACCAATGTCTAAACGGAATCCAATTCCTAGCCAAGCTTATCAAAATGATTTAAGGATATCCAATATCTATTACACTGCATAAACATTCCAAGTTTAAAAACATCTTATATCCATCAAAGAAACCTCCCAGGATTTCAAGACGTGTTAAGAGTCTGACATGCCAATATGGAAAATTGTGAAATCTGCTTCACAGTCAGGGCTCTCAAAGTATGAATAGCATTTTGCATATAACACACTGTAAGAATGCTAAAGAATCACCGGACAACTAATTGTAAATAGTGTCTTTCATTTGAGCTAGGATCTCACTTCAAAAATGCTGTGGTTTGTTCCAGTCCACCAGATGTGTAATAAGGTTCTTGTTAAGACCATCTTGCCGTGCTCAAAAGAGAAAATACCACTGAAAATATATCTTACATATACCCTCCTTGTTATGTGATCCGGTACGAGAACAAATGCAGCAGAATCTGTGATTTGCTCTCAGGGATTCAGATAAAACGAATTAAAACCTTTTTATCATATTCCTGCGGGAAAATTCAAAACAGTACAATACTCGCTCTTGTCATACTGGATTGACTAACCAGGTATTCATAACAAAATGCAAAGTCTAAAAGGACAGGAGGAGCAAGAATGTGTTGCAACTTTTATTTCGTTTATTTATTTACATGCAAATCTTTTGGCTAACATGTGGTTCATGATACATAATAACTTCTTCCAATATAATTCAATTCACACAACTTTTTACATTTTCTACCATTGCACGAGTTCAAAGTTTCATTACTTTTATTGTCTCTTTTCTCATTTCATCTTCATTATCACAAGTCACTTTTTCCAAACAAGTAAGTGGCATAGTGGTTAGCCATTCTCCACTGATTTTAGATAGATGAATACAAGAAACCTGTGCTTGCCAAAGGATTTGCATATAAATAAATATATCCAAGAGGATTTGCAAATATTATTTCTCCTGTCCTTTGCATTCTTTTGTGCTTTATATTTTAGCATTTATTGGTGTGTGGGTGGCTGGGGGTGGTATATGCCAGAATAGTATATACATAAATATCATGTCCTAAATATTGTTTACTAAAATATCCCATTTTAGTGTACATTTTCCTAGTCGTAATGCCAATATTTCAATATTTTTGTAGATGATGTATAGGACACAAGATTTAGACAGTGTTCTGACAATGATATTCTGGTACCACACCATGTGGGCCTTGATATCTATAGCTAGATCTGTTTTTATATTGGACATACACTTTTGGAAAAGTAAAAGTTTAAACAAATGTATTTTACATGAGTTTTATTACATAAGTGATTAAAGCTTGACTATTTAGTAGAGATGAAAATACAAGGTTAATTCTGATTCACAAAAGCAGAAAGGAAATTATGACACAGAAGAAGGGAATTGCTATGATTCAACACCAGAGAATATATTCCTTTGTACTCAGTGGGTTTCCAAATATTTTCCTGCATCTGTTTTGCAACCCATAATAGGCTGCCTATCTTGTCTTGAGATCAGTGTAAGGATAGATCTCAGAGCCGACTGAAAAAAAGGATTTATCATGTTAAGGCTAAAATGTAGTCCCAGAAACTCATGGCTACGTCAGGTGTAGCTAGACCTACACACAGAAAACTCTCTGTTCCTGGTCTCCAAGTATTCTAGAAGCAGATGAATACATGAGATCAGCACTTAAATAAAGGCATGTGAATAAAAATCAAATGGAATCGCTGGACTCTTCCAAAAGATAGACATGCTTATGTCTCTGTGAAGCTCAGGGAATGTTACTGTCAAAAAGAAAGACTAGCAAGACCAGCACCTCACACAACCAACCACTACTGCTACTCCTTCAATAGAAAATAATTTAGGAGGGAGTTACGTAAAATGAAACCCTGCAGGAAACAATGTTAAATGAGATTAAAATATTCAAAAGATATATGATTTAATGTTGAAATATATAAAGATAAAACAGATTATTAAATTATAAAATAATTGTAACTGTTTCAGTTGAAAAATTAATGTAATATTAAATTTATTAAACTATACTTTTTTTAAACTTCAGTAAAATAAATTTAATATCGTTAAATTAAAGATTTTATTCAAAATAAAGTTAATATTTCTGTAGCATTTTAATTTATTCTAGATTTAAAATAAATACCTAAAATTAATTTAAAATAAGATTTTAAATACAAGTATTTTTACTATTTTTACCATGTGTAATAAGCTGTTTTACATTTTCCCTATACTTTTCCCCTATACTCTAACATACAGAGAACACCACCACAGCCACAAAGTCTCCCTGTGGTAAATTATAGGGAAAAATAAAGAAAAGTTTATTGAAATTGAAAACATTTGTACAACTATTTTTGGATTAAATATTAATGCAAATTCATTTTATGTATTTGCTTAAAATGTGGGGCAAATGTTTAAAAATGCTACTTCACTATTAACTTAATTTTGAAGTAAATCTTTATTAAAATGTATTACAGTAAATAAAAGTTGTTTTGCTGAAGTCTAAACTAAAAAATAAATTCACACTTATAGTTTTTATTATGAAATATGAATTCATTATTATGAAAAGTGCTATAAAGAATCAATTGAAAGCAGCTTACATTTTAAATGTTTTAATAAACATAATGTCACATTACTTTTCAAACTTAAAAAAAGGTTAAATATGTTATAATGATCTAATAAATAAGTAATTGTAATTTGAAATTGCATTTTTATAATGCTTACTATCCCTGACCAAATGATGAAGCACTATGCGACAGGTAGCACACTACCCCAGAGTTAAGGTTAAAAAGTCAGGAAATTGGTAAAAAGTGTTTTAAAGTTCTTGCCTGTGACAGTGCATGCTCTGCTTGTACATGCACTCTCCCTTGAGAGACTACTGTGTACAAGACGCTTGCAGCCAGCACAATGCTTATCATTTGTTGGCTTCTTTGTCACTTTTCTGTGCTTGCCCATACCTCACCTCTTTCCCCCGTCCTTGCTTGCTTGTCAAAAAGTATTTTTTAAAGCGCTTTGATGTGGCCAGCATTGACCGGTTCAAAGCATTTTGATTTTCTTTACTTTCTCTGATGCACAGCAGCTGTCAGTGTATTACAAGTACTATCCTTGTAGTCACAGATATTAAGGGGCATATTTATACTCTGTTTGCGGCAAATGTGCGTCAAAATTTTTGACGCACAATCGGCGCAAACCCTGCCCCATATTTATACTTTGACGTCCGACCCCGCGGGCGTCAAAGTTCCACCATGTGCGTCATTTTTTGGAAGGGGGAACCAGCCTTGCGTTAATTATATGCAAGGTAGGCGTTCCCTTCCAAAAAATGACTTTAAGGCCTGTGCCCCATATTTATACTCTGATGTCATTTTGACGCACAGGAGGGGGCAGGCCTTAAAAAACGGCGCCCAGCCTGATGGGCGCCGTTTTTTAACGCCTGGGTCATGGCAGGCGTTAAGGGACCTGTGGGCTCAGAAGGAGCCCAGAGGTGCCCTCCCATGCCCCCAGGGACACCCCCTGCCACCCTTGCCCACCCCAGGAGGACACCCAAGGATGGACGGACCCATCCCAGGGAAGTTGAGGTAAGTTGGGGTAAGTATTTTTTTTCGTTTTTTTTTGTGGCATAGGGGGGCCTGATTTGTGCCCCCCTACATGCCACTATGCCCAGTGACCATGCCCAGGGGACACAAGTCCCCTGGCCATGGCCATTGGGCAAGGGGGCATGACTCCTGTCTTTGCTAAGACAGGAGTCATGTCAATGGAGGTTGGGCGTAAAAAAAATGGCGCAAATCGGGTTGAGGCCTGAATTTTGCCTCAGACCTGACTTGCCCCATTTTTTGACGCCCAACCTCCATTTTCCCCTACGCCGGCACTGCCTGGTGTGAGTCATTTTTTTTTACGCACATCAGTCCGCAGCGCCGGCTAACATCATTCAATAAATAAGGCGCCCGCATGGCACTTTGGAATGGCGTTAGCCGGCGGTAAAAGTTTTGACGCACAATTGCGTTGGCGCAGTTGTGCATCAAAAAGTATAAATATGGGCCTAAGTCTTGTGAAAGTGCTAAGTCAACAGTTACCTTGTGTTACGTAATGGGAGTAACTTGCTTTATACACAAATGCTATGCTCCGCCCAGGACTGACTTGTAATCATAGTCAAACGTTAGGACTTGTCTCTGTGGAGAACGTAAGATGTGAACTTGTAATGCCATGAATTGTTACCATGCCACGTGGTTACACCTATGGGGACAAAAGTCTAAGCAGGTCTGCCCATGAGCTCAAAGCTGAAGCAGTATGTCTAACTGTTAGTCTAACAGGCAAAAATTAGAGATATTATGATTTCTTTGTGTTAGAAATGGGGTTTTTGGTTGGCAGTCAGGTTACCCCCTGTCCAAGCAAAAGCCCTCACTCTAGTCAGGGTAAGTCACACACAATCCAAGATTATCCTGTGCCCACCCTCTGGTAGCTTGGCACGAGCAGTCAGGCTTAACTTAGAAGGCAATGTGTAAAGTATTTGTGCAATAAATCATACAATACCACCATATAGCACCACAAAAATACACCACACAGTGTTTAGAAAAATATATAATATTTATCAGGATAATTGTAGGTCACAACGAATAAAGTTGCAATGTGAATTTGTAGAGATATCACTGAAAAGTGATATAAAGTATCTTAAGTCTTTAAAAAGCAAACAAAGTCTCTTTCAAGCACAAAGTACCTGGTTTGGAGTGGAAAATCTCCTCAGAGGGCCACAGAAGAAGAGATATGTGGAAAAAGGGTGTGTGCGTCGATTTCTCCCCAGCACACACGGACTTGCGTCGTTATTTTTCACGCAGGGAAGTCGTGCGTCGTTTTCCGGCGCACGGACAGTCTCTTTCTGTGGATCGCGGGGATTACCAGATGTCCCGGGTCTGTGCGTGGATTTTCCTTCTTGTTTTCCGGCTGCGCGTAGTTCTGCGGGGCTGCGCGTTGAAATTTTGATCTCACGGCAGGCGTTGCGTCGATTTCTCCTCTGGAGGTCGGGTGGCGTTGTCCTTGCGAAGCCGCGCGTCGAAGTTCCGGTCGTCCCGAAGGCGTCGCGTCGATCAGCGTCGGTGTGCGGTGTTTTTCTCGCCGCAGAACAAGCTGTGCGTCGAAAATTTCAGCGCACAGAGCGTCCAAGTGAAAAAGAGAAGTCTTTCTGGTCCTGAGACTTCAGGGAACAGGAGGCAAGCTCTATCCAAGGGCTTGGAGAGCACTTTCAAAGCCAGACAAGAGTTCAGCAAGGCAGCAGGCCAACAGCTAGGCAGCAGTCCTTTGTAGAAAGCAGACAGGTGAGTCCTTTGAGCAGCCAGGCACTTCTTCTTGGCAGGATGTAGTTTCTGGTTCAGGTTTCTTCTCCAGCAAGTGTCTGATGAGGTAGGGCAGAGGCCCTGTTTTATACCCAAATGTGCCTTTGAAGTGGGGGAGACTTCAAAGAGTGGCTAAGAAGTGCACCAGGCCCCCTTTCATTTCAATCCTGTCTGCCAGGGTCCCAGTAGGGGGTGTGGGAGTCCTTTGTGTGAGAGCAGGCCCTCCACCCTCCCAGCCCAGGAAGACCCATTCAAAATGCAGATGTATGCAAGTGAGGCTGAGTACCCTGTGTTTGGGGTGTGTCTGAGTGAATGCACAAGGAGCTGTCAACTAAGCCCAGCCAGACATGGATTGTAAGGCACAGAAAGATTTAAGTGCAAAGAAATGCTCACTTTCTAAAAGTGGCATTTCTAGAATAGTAATATTAAATCCAACTTCACCAGTCAGCAGGATTTTATATTACCATTCTGGCCATACTAAATATGACCTTCCTACTCCTTTCAGATCAGCAGCTACCACTTCAATACTGTATGAGGGCAGCCCAATGTTAGCCTATGAAGGGAGCAGGCCTCACAGTCGTGCAAAAATGAATTTAGGAGTTTTACACTACCAGGACAGGTAAACTACACAGGTACATGTCCTGCCTTTCACCCACACAGCACCCTGCTCAAGGGATTACCTATGGCACACATTAGAGGTGACTTATATGGGGAGAAAGGGGAGGTTTAGGCTTGGCAAGTACTTCTAAATGCCAAGTCGAGGTGACAGTGAAACTGCACACACAGGCCTTGCAGTGGCAGGCCTGAGACAAGGAAAAGGGGCTACTTAAGTGGTTGGCACAACCAGTGCTGCAGGCCCACTAGTAGCATTTAATCTACAGGCCCTAGGCACAGAGAGTGCACATTACCAGGGACTTATAAGTAAATTAAATAGTCCAATCAGGTATGATTCAAGGTTACCATGTTTTAAGGGAGAGAGCATATGCACTTTAGCACTAGTTGGCAGTGGTAAAGTGCGCAGAGTCTAAAAGCCAGCAAAAACAGTGTCCAAAAAGTGGAGGGAGGCAGGCAAAAAGTTAGGGGTGACCACCCTAAGGCTGTCAGGTCTAACATGTGTCCCCCCCAGCTGAAAGTGGGGAGAGCTACCCGACCTACTGGGAGCTCTCATCGCTAAGGCGGAAGTATCTGGAGAGACCATCACCATTGGCGTGGTCAACCCCGGGGCGATATTCCACCGTAAAGTCTATCCCCTGTAGGAAAATGGACCACCTCAAGAGTTTTGGATTCTCATCCCTCATCTGCATGAGCCATCTGAGGGGCCTGTGGTCTGTTTGAACACGGAAGTGAGTCCCAAACAGGTAGGGTCTTAGCATCTTCAGGGCCCAGACCACAGCAAATGCTTCTCTTTCAATAGCACTCCACCTCTGTTCCTGTGGTAATAGCCTTCTGCTAATAAAGACTACTGGTTGGTCTAGGCCCTCCTCATTTAGCTGTGCTAGGACCGCCCCTATACCATGCTCTGAAGCGTCTGTCTGCACAATAAATTCCTGGGAGTAGTCAGGGGCCTTGAGCACAGGGTCCATGCACATGGCTTCCTTCAGGGAGTCAAAGGCTTTCTGACAAGCCTCTGTCCAATTCACCAACCTGGGTTGTTTCTTGGAAGTGAGTTCTGTCAAGGGTGACACAATGGTACCATAGCCCTTGACAAATCTGCGGTAGTATCCGGTGAGGCCTAAAAAGGCTCTCACCTCAGTCTGAGTTCTAGGTGGTTGCCAGGCCTTGATAGTTTCAATCTTGGCCTGGAGTGGCTGCATCTTGCCACCACCCACTAGGTGTCCCAAGTACACCACGGAACCCTGCCCAATCTGGCACTTACTAGCCTTGATGGTCAGGCCTGCCTGTTGCAGGGCCTGAAGCACCTCCTTGAGGTGGAGCAGGTGTTCCTCCCAGCTGGAACTGTAGATAGCTATGTCATCCAGGTAGGCTGCACAGAAGGCATCCTTGCCAGCTAGGACCCCGATAACCAACCGTTGGAAGGTAGCGGGGGCATTTTTCAACCCAAATGGCATCACCCGGAACTGGTAATGGCCATCAGGGGTTGAAAATGCAGATCTCTCTTTAGCCCCCTCAGTCAGGGCGATCTGCCAGTACCCTGAAGTAAGATCAAATGTACTCTAGAACTTGGCAGCGCCCAGCCTGTCAACGAGCTCATCAGCTCGGGGATGGGGTGAGCATCAGTCCGGGTGACTGAGTTGAGACCCCGGTAGTCCACACAGAACCGAAGTTCTGGCTTCGCACCTGGGGCAGTAGCCTTAGGGACCAACATCACTGGGCTGGCCCAGGGACTATTGGATTTCTCGATAACCCCTAAAGCTAACATCTTGGAGACCTCCTCCTTGATGCTGGCTTTCACCTTATCCGATAATCTGTAAATTTTGTTCTTCACAGGGAGACTGTCACCGGTGTCAATGTCATGAACACAGAGGTGGGTCAGTCCAGGAGTAAGGGAGAACAGGGGGGAGAACTGCTCCAACAGCTCATAGCAGTCTCCTTTCTGGTTTAGAGTCAGGGAGGATGACCCCTTTCACTGACCCATCACCTTCTTGGGCAGAGAGGAGGTCGGGGAGAGGTTCACTCTCCTCTTCCATTCCTTCATCTGTGACCAGAAGCATGTTGACCTCAGACCTCTCAAAATGAGCCTTTAGCCGGTTGACATGGAGCACCCTTAGGGGGTTCCTAGGGGTTTGGAGGTCCACTATGTAAGTGGCCTCCCCTTTCCGCTCCTTTACTTCAAATGGGCCAGACCTGCGGTCCTGGAGAGCTCTAGGCTCTACTGGCTCCATTACCCACACTTTGTCTCCAGGTTGAAACTCTACCAGGGTGGCCTTCTGGTCATACCAGCGTTTCATTACCTCTTGACTGGCCTCAAGGTTACTTTGGGCCTCTTTCCAGAAGCGGGTCATCTGGTTGCGGAGGGCCAACATGTAGCTGACCACATCCTGAGGGGGTGCCTTTGGAGCGCTCTCCAATCCCTCCTTGACAATGCTTAAGGGTCCCCTGACAGGGTACCCATAAAGAAGCTCAAAGGGACTGAACCCCACCCCCCTCTGGGCGACCTCTCGGTAAGCAAAGAGAAGGCATGGTAAGAGGACGTCCCACTCACACCTCATGGCCTCAGGTAGGCCACCAATCATGCCTTTCAAGGTCTTGTTGAATCGCTCCCCAAGACCATTAGATTGGGGGTGATAGGGTGTGGTGAACTTGTAGGTTACACCACACGCATCCCACAGAGACTTCATGTATGCAGACATGAAGTTAGTGCCTCTGTCAGACACTATCTCCTTTGGGAATCCCACACGGGTAAATATTCCCATCAGAGTTCTGGTCATCACCGGTGCAGTTACGGTCCTGAGAGGGATTGCCTCTGGATAACGGGTGGCATGGTCTACCAAAACCAGGATGAACCTGTTGCCTAAGGCAGTTTTGGGGTCCAATGGACCAACAATGTCGATGCCCACCCTTTCAAAGGGGGTGCCAATGACAGGAAGTGGAATCAGGGGGGTTTTAACCCTTTTCCCTGCTTTACCACTGGCCTGGCAGGTAGGACAAGATCTACAGAACTTATCTGAGTTTGTCCTCATTCTGGGCCAATAAAAGTGGGTGACAAGCCTGTCAAAGGTCTTGCCTTGCCCCAAATGTCCTGCTAGGGGAATGTTGTGAGCCAGACCCAGTAGGAAGGTTCGGTAACACTGTGGGACCACCAGCGTACGCGCTGCCCCAAAGGCCGGAACCTTAGGCTCACTGTAGAGGAGATCATTCTCCCAATATATGTGGTGATTGCCGGAGGCTTCACCTGCCGCCTGGTCTGAGGCTTGCTTCCTCAGACCCTCTAGAGTGGGACATTCTTTCTGCGCCTTGCAGAATTCCTCCCTGGTGGGTCCACCCTCAACTTGCCAGCCAGCAAGCTCCGGTAGGTCACCTAGGGTGGCAATGTCTTCCCCAGATGGCTCGGGAGCCTCCTCCTCAGGAGCCCCGTCAACCACTGCGGGAACTTCTGGGACCGGTTTCCCGCACCCTTGCCCCTCCTCTTGGCAGCTCTCTGGGCCATTGTTCCAGGCTCCAGACGCCCTTGACTTCCCTCTCGGTCAGCCATGGACCGTGTGGTCATGCAGACCCACTCAGGTAACCCTAACATCTCCAGGTGAGATCTGAGCTCCACTTCTTTCCAAGCAGTATGCTCAAGATCATTGCCTAACAGACAATCTACAGGCATGGCAGGACTCACAGATACTTTCAGAGTACCAGAGACCCCCCCCCACTCAAAGGGAACCAGAGCCACCGGTAGGTGACTCTCACGATTGTCAGCGACTATGACCTGGTGGAATGTATTAGGGACTATCTGCTCTGTTGACACCAGCTGAATCTTGATAGTAGTCATACTGGCTCCTGTGTCACGCAGAGCCTCCACCTTCTGCCCATCAATGGTGACCCACTGCCTGTACTTGGAAGTATTTTGGGGCATGTGGGCTTTGGGCACCATTTCTCCTTCTCCCAGGGACACTAGGGAAATCTCTACCTGTTCCCCAAAGCTATCTGGGTCCATCTCCCCCCCGAGCGCTACACTAGTCAACCCAGGTGTCTGTCCAGTAGTGGACGGTGCTCTCTTGGAGCACTGGGGTTCGCCTTTATAGTGACCATACTGGTAACACTCCATGCATTTGGGGTTGGATTTCCCTGACCTATCATATGTCCCTGGCTTTTTCCCAAATCTGGAAATTGAATGGTTGCCACCCCCTCCCTGGGAATTCTTTTGGGGGCCTTTGGAGAGTTCCTTATCTGTAAGTTATTTCCCCCCTCTTTCTTCTGTTGGGAACCTTGACCACCTTTGTGGGTGTCCCCCCCAGGTACCTTCTTGGACCCTCTGGTGCTAACCCAGAGGTCTGCCTCCTCAGCAAGCTTCCTGGGATCAGTCAGCTTACTATCCACTAAGTGCTGGCGCAACTCTGTAAAAGTAGTATTAAGCATATGCTCTCTCAGAATCAAGTCATATAACCCTTTATAATCATCTACTTTGTTGCCCCGCACCCATCCATTCAGTGCCTTACTGGAAAAGTCAAAGAAATCTACCCATGTTTGTGTGGTTTGTTTGGTGCTGTCCCTGAACCTCTGACGGTATCCCTCAGGGGTCAGCCCAAACTTGGCAAGTAAAGTGGCTTTCTGAAGTGGGTATGTGTTTTGATCAGGTTGATCCAATGTGAGAAGTGTGTCCCTCCCCAATGGCGGTACATAACCCCACATAGCTACCCCCCATTGCCCTTCAGGAACCTCATGAGCCCTTAGTGCAACTTCATAAGCAGCTAACCATTTACCTATGTCATCTCCCACCACAAAACTGGGCACCACATTTTTGGGTATACAAACCTTCTTTTCTCCAGCAGGTCCTGTCTGTATGCTGCCACCATTATTGCTGGATTCAGACTGTCTCGCCTTGATCTCCAGCTCCTTGAGACTCAGTTCATGAGCCAACAATAGTTTCTTTTCAGCCAAAGCTCTCTCAGCTTCCACCTGTTTGGCTGCTCTTTCAGCTTCAGCTTGTTTGGCTTCTCTTTCAGCTTCAATTTGTTTGGCTGCTCTTTCAGCCTCAGCTTGCTTGGCTTCTCTCTCAGCCCTTCTTTTCTCCTGTTGAGCCTCAATTTTCAGTTTTGCCATTTGCAATTGGAACTCCCTTTCCTCTCTCCTTTCCTCTGCGAACAGGCTTTGCACAGAGACACTGCTCCCTGGTCTGGAAGGGGGCACAATTGCAGTGGTAACATCATACACAGATAGCAACAAATCCTCTGAAGGGCCATTTTCTGGCTCCTCTTCCTCATCATACTCTTCTAAATGGGCTTCTGCCCAGGCCCTCAGCGCCACTTAAAAGTCCTCCTTTTTGGAGGCCCCTTGGGTGGGTACCCTCATTGCCCTGCAGAACCCTCTTAGCTGTTTGACCGTATATATATCCAACAGGACTAGGTCAAAGTCTCCCATTTGAAACCCAGTCAGAGACATGTTGAGTGAGGATTTAGTTTTTGAAAATTGTCAGGAAGAAAAAAACGAAATTTTGCAAAAAGAGATAAAAATCAAGTTGACCTTCAACTGTGGGTAGGTAGTGAAATACTTAGCTACTGTATGTCACTGCACAAACACAAGTCCTATCCTCACCGCTGATCACCAATGTTAGAAATGGGGTTTTTGGTTGGCAGTCAGGTTACCCCCTGTCAGGATGGCGGTATGGGGTGTCAAAATCCCCATGGCGGGGCAGCGAGCTGCGCCGCCATGGAGGATTCTACAGGGCAGCGGAAAACCGGCGGGAGACTGCCGGTTTTCCCTTTCTGGCCGCGGCTGAACCGCCGCGGTCAGAATACCCTGTGGAGCACCGCCAGCCTGTTGGCGGTGCTCCCTCCAACCCTGGCCCCGGCGGTCCATGACCGCCGGGGTCAGAATGACCCCCAAAGTCTCTTTCAAGCACAAAGTACCTGGTTTGGAGTGGAAAATCTCCTCAGAGGGCCACAGAAGAAGAGATACGTGGAAAAAGGGTGTGTGCGTCAATTTCTCCCCAGCACACACGGACTTGCGTCGTTATTTTTCATGCAGGGAAGTCGTGTGTCGTTTTCCGGTGCGCGGACAGTCTCTTTCTGTGGATCGCGGGGATTACCAGATGTCCCGGGTCTGTGCGTGGATTTTCCTGCTTGTTTTCCGGCTGCGCGTCGTTCTGCGGGGCTGCGCGTCGAAATTTCGATCTCACGGCAGGCGTCGCGTCGATTTCTCCTCTGGAGGTCGGGCGGCGTTGTCCTTGCGAAGCCGTGCGTCGAAGTTCCGGTCGTCCCGAAGGCGTCGCGTCGATCAGCGTCAGTGTGCGGCGTTTTTCTCGCCACGGAACAAGCTGTGCGTCGAAAATTTCGGCGCACAGAGCGTCCAAGTGAAAAAGAGAAGTCTTTTTGGTCCTGAGACTTCAGGGAACAGGAGGCAAGCTCTATCCAAGCCCTTGGAGAGCACTTTCACAGCCAGACAAGAGTTCAGCAAGGCAGCAGGCCAACAGCAAGGCAGCAGTCCTTTGTAGAAAGCAGACAGGTGAGTCCTTTGAGCAGCCAGGCAGTTCTTCTTGGCAGGATGTAGTTTCTAGTTCAGGTTTCTTCTCCAGCAAGTGTCTGATGAGGTAGGGCAGAGGCCCTGTTTTATACCCAAATGTGCCTTTGAAGTGGGGAGCCTTCAAAGAGTGGCTAAGAAGTGCACCAGGTCCCCTTTCAGTTCAATCCTGTCTGCCAGGGTCCCAGTAGGGGGTGTGGCAGTCCTTTGTGTGAGAGCAGGCCCTCCACCCTCCCAGCCCAGGAAGACCCATTCAAAATGCAGATGTATGCAAGTGAGGCTGAGTACCCAGTGTTTGGGGTGTGTCTGAGTGAATGCACAAGGAGCTGTCAACTAAGCCCAGCCAGACGTGGATTGTAAGGCACAGAAAGATTTAAGTGCAAAGAAATGCTCACTTTCTAAAAGTGGCATTTCTAGAATAGTAATATTAAATCCAACTTCACCAGTCAGCAGGATTTTATATTACCATTCTGGCCATACTAAATATGACCTTCCTACTCCTTTCAGATCAGCAGCTACCACTTCAATACTGTATGAGGGCAGCCCCAATGTTAGCCTATGAAGGGAGCAGGCCTCACAGTTGTGCAAAAATGAATTTAGGAGTTTTACACTACCAGGACAGGTAAACTACACAGGTACATGTCCTGCCTTTCACCCACACAGCAACCTGCTCTAGGGGTTACCTAGGGCACACATTAGAGGTGACTTATATGTGGAGAAAGGGGAGGTTTAGGCTTGGCAAGTACTTTTAAATGCCAAGTCGAGGTGACCGTGAAACTGCACACACAGGCCTTGCAGTGGCAGGCCTGAGACAAGGAAAAGGGGCTACTTAAGTGGTTGGCACAACCAGTACTGCAGGCCCACTAGTAGCATTTAGGCCCATATTTATACTTTTTGACGCAAAACTGCGCTAACGCAGTTTTGCGTCAAAAAATTTGCGCCGTCTAACGCCATTTGGATGCGCCGTGCGGGCGTCAAATTTATACTTTGACGTACGGCGGCGCAACCAACAGGTGGGCGTCAGGATATTGTGACGCACACAGCGGCGTCAAGTCGTAAGGAAAAACCACGTAAAGGCGACGCACATCACCGTGGGCCGATTTACGACAGCGCAATCGTGAAAGCGCTGGTTTTTCTCACGCAATTGCGTCAAATTCTAGCGCGAAAACTGCAGTGTTACCAGAGAGCCAACATGGATCCCAGTGGACACAACAGAGCCCAGGATGATGACAGCAGACCAGGAACCAGCCAAGAGGTCCCACAAACAAACCAGGATAACCAAAAAAAGAAAAGAAAGTGTCGCTTCAGTGAAGAGGAGCAGGAAATCCTGGTGAGAGAGGTGACGGAACACCAGCACCAACTTTTCATTACATCCAAATTGCCACTCAGTAGGAGAGAGGCCATATGGAAGCAAATAGTGGACAAGATCAACAGTGTGGCTGAAGAACGCCGCACAGTCACTGAGTGTAAGAAACGCTGGCATGACTGTAAACGCAGGACCAAAGAGAAAATGGCCAGGAACAGGAAGGCAGCAATGCAGACTGGAGGTGGGAGTCCAGCACAACAGGAGGCCCTGGACCACATGGAGGAGATGGTTGCAGCCGCCATCCCCGAGGAGATCGTCACAGGGATTCAAGGGCAGGACAGTGCAGACTACCAAGACACAATGCACATGCAGGGTAAGTCGCATGGGGAATTATAATGCACTAATGTTAACTGCAACCAGGGGGGGAATACCTACTACACAATGCATGTAAGTCAGCATATACATAGAGTGGCATGGGTAAAGGAGCACAGTAGGGGGGCATGCCTAGCACACACTGAAGCTGGGGCACCACCAAACACAGCAACAAGTACAGCCCCATGGGGACATCCTGTAAGTACAACAATAGAGCCAAGGGAAAGCAGCGACAGGTAGGAAGGCCACTACAGCAAACTCACATCCAGGCACTTTTTTTGTAAAATCTATCCTACAGCAACTAGGTCCCTATCAGTAACCCAGTAGGCAAAGCAACAACTGCAATGTAACTGCCACAACACCTTACAATAACGCCTCTCATCTCTGTGCAGCTACAGTACCAAATGGCAGCAACCTCCCCATGGAATATACATACACAAATTAGGGGGTGACATTGACATCCGCAACAAGTCAGTGTAAAAATACAAACGCACCAGTACACTCAAATGCCCAATGTCCATACCTGACACATACATAAGCCAAAGTAAACAGCAATAGGACCCACACAGCACCAACCACACACACATGCTGCATACGTCAGGGTCCCTCACATGCCTGGATAACAAGGCTACATCACTAATGTCATACTGCTCAGACAACACCTGAGGAGGAGACATAGGCAACTGGTCACTCAAACACACCTGCAAACTCTGACAAACAAATCGGACCTTCATACGATAAACAGGCTTATACAATCAAACACACATGACCCACCTTCATCTTCAAACATCAACAATGTTTACATCCACACCACATCCAAACATGAACATGCATAGGAAATGGCACGGAACATGTACACTGCATGCAATGTGAATCAAAAGTGAATGGGGCAGGTCCTGAGAGGCAAGTGTGTTGGCAGGGCACTCACAACACCCACAGTCAGTCAATGTGTATTCTGGCAAGTGTAATGTATACTTTGCGCATTAGCCTCAGGCTGTAGGCCTTTCTGCACCTTACCCTGAATGTACTCTTACGCATATGCTCACATCTAAGAGCCTCTGAGCACTTTGCACTACATGCTTCTCATTGGCCTTCCTATCAGGAAATATACCAAATAGCCAGTCCTAGGGTGTTGTTAATAAGTCCAATCACACTGTTTTGCCTACATCTGCACTGGAGTGTGCCAGAACAGATACACTCTGTGCCCCAGTCAAGGATACAGTCTGGTACTTTGCGGATAGATGGGGTAGGGGTTCTGATTTGCCATTCCTGCGTAGGGAAACTATCTCATCACCATGACTTATGACTTATAAAATCACTTCCTTGTCCCAAGACACACAAGAGGGAGTCTCCAAACAGAGAAACACCAGACGCTGCCTGCCTTGCTGCAGATGCAAAACCAGATCAAAGGCCATTGCTCAGATATAACGGATGAAGTCTCCCCAGTGATTCAGACAGGCAGGCTAGAAGCTTAACATGCTGTGCTATAAATAGAACAAGCAGAGGGAGAGTACAAACTGTTAGGCACCATGATAGCTTTCGACCAATGTCTTACTCTCCTGCTGACTATTTCAAGTCTACCATGTTGAAGTATTTGGGTTATTGTGGCTCACACCTAAATATAGACAAGTCAGTTGTTCAAAGAGATCATCATATGAAACAAATACTGTCTTTGACTTTTGTGTATGAGTTCATACTGGAAAAGAGTGAAGATGTTGGGATCTGAGTGACCACAACTTCCCTGAAAAGTTCCAAAGATGTCATGCGCTCGGATGTATAATCATTCCTTTGCTGTGGGAGACATGAGCCAATGCTAGTTAGCTAGAGCAAAATGAAAGAATCAGGGTGACAGAGTCAATTAAAAGTGGGTCAGACTCAGTCCATCACACCATTAGCTATCCTGCTGCCTCGTAAGCAAGTCAGCTCAGGTCGGATAATGAGAACACACCCTCGAAAATGTCTCTACATAAGAATAGTTAATCACGGAGGGACTAGTAGGACACAAAGATGCCTATTCACAAAATGTTACAAAGCAACACCTAGCGGCAATTAGGCAGACAAGTCTGGTAGCTCCACATCACACATGTGACACACAGGTGGGCCATAGGCCTACAACAATGCCCATATGAAGGACAGCAGATACCCAGAAAAAAACAGACACCAAAGATAAGGCATCCAAACGCCTGTAACTGTTTGCAAACTTGTTACAACACAGACACACTAATTGTACCCTGTTTCATTGCAGAGGAACATGGATCTCCTGCCGATATGCCTGACCCTGATTTCCCTGATGACATCGATGACGACCCCATCAACCTCTCCCCACAAACCCTCAACATGGTCTTAGGAAGCCTCCAAACCCCACCTTCAGTCCCAAGGAGGAGCCCAGAAGAAGCAGCCACCCCAGTAGACCCACCTGCCACCCCAAATGTAATACCTGCCAGCTCCAACACAGCTGAGGACTCCGACGACACTGGAACCAGCTTTGAAAGAACCGTCGTTGGGGTCCAGCGGGAGCTGGCCAAGGAGGTGCGGGTGGGGATGCAAACTATGGCAGCCAGCCTTGAGAGGGTGCGTTCGTGCATGATCCCTCCTGCTGATCAGACAGCTGTGATGCAAGCACTAACATCGCACATGCAGGAACTTGTAGAAACACACAAGCAAATCGCCACAGCTGTCATCCAGTTGACGGAACAACTAAGAATGCAAGCCAGTCAACGGGTGCACGAATGCAACATCGAACCCCTCAGGGCTGACCTGGCTGCCTACCATCGGGATGTGGCTGCCATTCTGAGAAACCAGCAGGCCCTCCTTGCTGCAGTATTGCCCTTCCTAAGTCCACAGGGACTAGCCCCCGGGATGTCTGCCTCCATGTCTTCTAACACTGAGGTGTGTGTTGCCCCTTCACAACCAACAACAACAAGGACAGAGGAGGCAACACACACATCAGAAGAAGAAGACGTGGAACAGATAACCTTCACACGGAGGAGTACCCGGAAGCCCTAGTCCCTGCACCATGGCCTACTCTGACCAAGGTCCTGCGTTTAGTCAAAGCCCAGTTTCTGAACACCTACACTCAATGACTGTTTGGCAATCCACTGTTTGACTTGTCCACATTGCCAGTGAATGTCTCTCTCCTACAATTTGGTAATCCTGTCCCTCTGCACTGACACCTTCTATAGGCTCACCAAGAAATGATGCCCCAGAACGGACTCAGCCAAAATGTTGAATGGACAATTTGCACTACAACACCTGTAAATAAATCGCACTTGCTCACCTATTGTGTCTCTGTGTCATTTCACACTTCAACTGTGCAGTACCTAACTCCAAAGTGGCTGTGTGGCAACCCTGTTGAATCTCTATACTACTGTCCTGATGTCATATATTCAGATCCATCTGTGCATTGGCCAGGATTGCATCATAGCCCTACCATACTGAGGGAAATAACTGAGGAAGGAACTAAGCACACACAATCATGCTGTGTTGGTCAGAATGATGCACCATCTATCGCTATTCCAGAGAGCAAATGGTGTCTGGGAAATGTAGGCTCCATGCAAGACTTAAATAAGAATGGATGCCGCTTAATGTAATGAATCGTGTACAAATCACACTGCATTAACTTCCCTTACAGAGTAGGCTTCCATGAAGGAAATTCATGCTGCTTCAGTACACACATGATGTAGCTCAGCAATGAAAGCAGCAATACATGAGTGTGAACAACTCCTCATCTACAAAGATCTCCCTGAGCTTCACACTGCTGTCCGACCTAACAATTAACCCACATTGACATGTAATGAAGCACTCTTTGTGAAGTTGGACACATATCATAACAAAAGCTTGGTGTACAATGCACACTACCAATGGGGAGTCTCCCAATTTGAGGATACTTAACAAGTGAGCACACGGGTAGATGGGATGTTAAACATCCATTCCCAGGGGATGCTGAGCATAGGACACAAATGTCACACTAAATCATTCTGCAACATGGATGTCAAGGCCATGATAAAGTAGCACCTAACGCATCAAGTAAAGGGTTAACAAAATATTTATTTATATCTAGTACTACAAGAGGCAACTAAGGGAAAGGTACACCTACACTAATCTAACCTGACTACTAATAACCCACAACTGTCCCTATCTAACCTAAGCTAAACTTACTCTACACATGTAACGAAACGATCTAAACATCAACCCCCCACCCACCATTATGAGACAGGACACATGCAGGACAAAACATACTAACCTACACACATACTACACTATCCTAAACAAGCAGATATTTTTATTTTTATTTTTTGTTTTAATTTTTTTTTTTTTTGGGGTTTTATTAAACATGAATCCCAACATTGCCCCCCACCCACCCACCCACACACAAATATTTGAGAAAAATAACAAGGACCCCCCACCCTCTTCCCTAACACTAACTAAGCTACATACCTATCCTAATCCTAATACTAATCCCCAAAGCCCAACTAACAGGAGAAAAAAAGGAAAGAGGTCAGAGGGGAGGGATAAAAGTTTAAGAGGGCAAACGAACTAGACGTTTGCACTCCTTAGTGTGCGCCTGATGTCGCGGACCCGGGTCTTTACATAGTTCATGTCATCAGTCAGGTTGTCCACCTTCCTCAAAAGTTTGTCCACTTTCTGGGACAATGCCTGGAAGGCTGCAGGGTCCACGGGAGGGTCTGTGGGGAGGGTTTGTGTGCCAGCAGAGGTCGAGCTAGTGGCAGCTGTTGGTGGGACATGTGACTGTCCTGCTGCCAGCACACGGCTGGGTCCAGGTCGTGCTGCATGCGGCGGGTCCATGGCAGCCGAAGTAGATGGGACCACTGGGCCAGACCTGGTGGCTGTGTCGTTGGTGGCTGTAGGTGGCACACTTGTTGGAGGCTGTGGTGTGGCCCACCACGCCCCGGAGGCCCTTTCGGAGTGATACCTGCGGCCCATCCGCCGATACCCAGACTGCACCTGCAGGATGTGCCTGTAACGGATGGCACGCCGCTCAAAATGGATGCGATCGGCCGCCCTCATGTTAGCAGCTGTGAAGAGAAAAGGCAGATATTTACCTTTGGCTTTGCATTGGGTGGGATAGCACAATGGGTTATTTGTACATTACTAGAAATGTATAGGTTGCAGCAATTGTCACAACATAGTTCACAGAAGGGCTCAGAGGAAGTACATGTGAAGCATGCATACATAAGGGCATATCACACCTAGAATATCCAGGTCTCTACATGATGGATGACATCACCCTACACTACTCATCCTAATCATCCCTACGGTTTTGTACATCATGGCTGCACCTCTTCCGCATACTTACTTCACTACATATGTCACTATATGTGACAACTATCACACTCCTCACTCTAAGCCATCTGGAATTGGTTGTGTGCTAAGATTGAACCAATGGGCTATAACCCAATGTCTACACTAGGGACCAGATGTAGGAAGATGGGAAATGGGACGAACAATCTGCAATGCAGAATGGGGTATCTGACACCGTCTGTGAGTTGCTATGGGGTTGCTAAGAGCCACCTCATTTACATCAATGATGTGGGTTGCAAGTTGCTCCACCTTTGCAACTATGGGCACTCACGGGGATGGAGGCCTGCTGGGAACAGCAGACCTCCATGTCCGTGACCGCTTGGAAATAACGCAGAACATGTTCCCCAAGTGTAGGCCGTTTACCTCAACGGGAAATGAGCAGCACTTAGAAATAAATTACGACAATTTCAATATTGAATAATTTAAGGCACTTAGGCCCGTATTTATATTTGTTGTTGCGCCGCATTTGCGTCACTTGTTGACGCAAAAGCCGCGCAAACTTGCAAATTCCAATTGTAATTTGTAAGTTTGCGCCGTTTTGGCGTCAAAAAGCTGGGCAAATGTGGTGCAAAAAAATTATAAATACGGGCCGCAGTGGTCCCTTGGACCACTGCCTGTTTTGTACAGGATTATTTTGGTACACTCGGAAAGGTGATGGGTTACAATGGGGACCCCTTACTGCTAGCAAGTGGGTTACCATCCACTTAAAGTGGATGATAACTGCGACTCACTTAGCAACCACAAACTCCATTGCAAATGGACTTGCATACCACTGTCAGTTGCAAATAGGACTGGAAAAAGCCTTCATATTTAGGATTAGGAATAAAATCTCCCATATATTTTCATGATCACCTAATACATTTCGGAATAGGAAACAGATGTTTGCAACTCACACACAATAATTATGAGTTTATCAACTTGTACACAGTTTGGCACATCTGGCCCTAGGTTCTGACTCACGACACAAAAGGTGTCAAGTAAGTGTGAGATACTGGTTGCTACAGTCCAAGGTAGCCTGTTTCACATTAACATCCCAGTCGTTGAGGGTGGTGTGGGAAGAACAACCACCAATCCCATGTGAAATGCACACCCAGGAGTGTATTGAACGTTCACCAAGTATGTGCCTTCACACACAAGACCTATGAATGGCTAGCAACACGTTGGACTTAGGCAAACATTGTGACATCCATGGACCACACATGTCACAATGATATGACTTTTGCCAACATGACATACTATCAGTGAGGCATGTTTTACTACACACACAGAGGAGGTGGAACACCCATTCTCATGATTCAACAGAACACATAGGCCATTGCACTCAAGTCACACACACTCCTAGTTCAGCTTGTGTAAGTACATGCCCCCGGAAGATCCAACCTACAGTGTGCACAGTCCATCCTCAACTAGGAAGATGCACTTTTCATCACAGCCATGTGCCTAAGCTATATGGGAGAATGTCAGTCTGATATGCAGACTCAGTTCATGTCAAGTCCCCGACCAAGTCTTACTTTGACCAGTGTATTCTAAGTAACTCATCCCATTCCCCATTGCGGCCCAACTGTAATGTCCTACAGCCCCTCAATCTCAGAGATGGCTAGGTGTTGCTTAACAGAAACATAAGTCCAATTTGATATCACACTAACACGACAATGGCAATGAACGGCCAGCGCATCACATCATGATTTCTCTTGAACACACAGTAGTCCATTTTGCGTCATTGGCAAATAAATATATCAAATAGCACTCAGGCAACACTCACTGTAGGTATCGGGGTCGTCGAAGTGTGCCACCTCTCCCACGGTGTAAGGCTCTGGTCCACCTGTAAAGCATGACAGGAAGAATGTACTCAGACTGGGTGGACTGACAAAATAATTCTGTTACAATGACACTGTGAGAATATGACATGGTAATGATACACTTTCACACATGCTCATACTGCATGGATGAGTTTGTATTCAACATTAACATTGGATGATTCTCCTGCTACAGTTACACACCCTACTACACACATGCAGTGGCCAGGACAGTCAGGTGTCGTCCAAGTTTACTCACAATAATTATGCCCCGACAATATTGTTATCGAAACATCTCAGCATGTGCATTCCAGAGAGACATCCAGACACTTGTTCCATGAGGACTGCATGACCACTCACAGTCAAACAGCCTATGTGGACATGTTCAACACACAGCAACCACACACACATGTGACATATCTGTGGAAAACATATCTGACTTCATGTGACGTGTATAAAACACACATGTATATCATCATCATGGGATTCAAATCAGATTTCGAGCGATGGGGTCTACATATGTAGGTATGTTGTTTCGACATGACTTACTCATTGCCCATTATGACATGTAGAGTACAAATAGAGCCATTAACGTGTTGCTTGTCTGACACAAATGCTACACTACATTACATACAGCTACAGCCATCTTGTATGTGTAGAACAACTGAGCCATCTGACTGCTAGCATAGGTCTTCATACACATTGTGCAACACGTACACATTAGGGCACATATGTAAACATTAGTAAGGCAGCATTTGCATCATTGCATCACGCAGAGATGGGCCACACCTGCCAAATACAGATATATGTATTAAGTTTCTGCTGTTTGAGGGAGAAAAAGTGTAGCCAATTTGGGGATATCAATATATATTGACAAGGGCCTAGGTTTCCCTAGCATTACACATAGGCAGCTCCTTATCTAGCAGATTGGGTAACATTCATCACATGTTCACACACAGATTACTATCATGTCCATGTAATTGATTGCTACTCACCAACAGGGCCACCAATCCTGACTCCCAGGTGGTCCAGCAGCTCCTGTTCCCTCGTGATCAGATCGGCCCAGCGGTGTTTCAACTGATGGACATTCCGCATGGTCCCATGGACCCGGACCATGTGATGGCGCACCTTCTCCCAGCGAATTTTCCGGGCCTCCGTGTGATACCCCTGTATCACACGGCCCCCAGCCTCCAGCATCAGCGGGAGGAAATGGCACACTAGCCAGATAAATCCCCCCAATTCATCTTCGCCCATCCTGGACAGGCGAGGCCTCCCTGACATTATGACTGATGACTAACAGAAAAAATAAAGTAGGAAATGGGGAAAGGTAGAGGTGTGAAGTTAAGAAAAGTAGAAAATAGCCCAACTAACCCCAATAACTACCCTAGCCACAACAGACTCCCACAGACAATACAAACAAATACAGGAATGGACAAAACTAGACTTAACAGACTGAGACAATGATACACAACAATATTAGACTGAACAAAGTACAAAAGACAAGCTACACAGGACAACAAAGCAGTAATTCACAGGACAACACTCTTCACTGAACCACACAGTCTAGAAAAATCTGAGACTGAAAAGTGAAAGTGAAAGTCAACTTCCAATACAGATTTGGCAAACAGGATATCCTATTACATCACTTCCTGCATAAAATGGCCGCCGTTTTTTAATCGCGGTTTGCGTCGTATTTTCACGCATACATAATTTCGCGTCATTTTTTATGACGCATAATATTGCACATGCTGCTGAGTGTAAAAATATGATATGAATATTAATATTTATTTACTGTACGAGATGTCCAAAAATATGTGCATGTTGCGTCATTTTTTCCGACGCATACATGATGGGCGTCATATTTTATCCACCTACAGGAGTGCTAATGCTGCTGAGTGAAAAAATATGATATGAATATTAATATTCATTTACTGTACGAGATGTCCGAAAATATGTGCATGTTGCGTCATTTTTTCCGACGCATACATGATGGGCGTCATATTTTATCCACCTACAGGAGTGCTAATGCTGCTGAGTGAAAAAAAATGATATGAATATTAATATTCATTTACTGTACGAGATGTACGAAAATATGTGCATGTTGCGTCATTTTTTCCGACGCATACATGATGGGCGTCATATTTTTGAAACGTACAGGAATGCACATGCTGCTGAGTCAAATCTGAAATATGATGTAACTTATATTTTGCTGTCTAAATCTGTGAAATTTTTGTATACATTCAGATTTGACTCTGCATTCTGTGCACTCATGTACGTGACCAAAATATGACACCCATGCTGTATGCGTAGAATTATGATCAAATCTTTTTGTTACGTCTTCATGTTTTTAACTTGGGGAAGGTGATTTGTCAGGGTCAAACGGGGCAATGTGATACACATTTGTGTTTGGATATGCCACATGTCCATTGTTGTATGTATGGCAGGCATTCACACAGTAATGGTGTGGATACGTTACATAATGTCTTTTCCATATTTGTCAACATATTTGTGGCAATTGCTGATGGCTGTTTGGAAATGATGGATGGGATACCATGATGTATTCCTTCTCCAAATTTGGTCCACACTTATGATGGTGATGCTTTTATCTGGAGTCCTAACAGGGAGTGCAATGGTCACTTACAGTTATTATGGGGCTAACCATGTCCTAGCCTCATTTTGTGTTTGTGCTTTGTGTTCTACTCTTGACATGTAGGCCACACATGTACCTTATGCATGTGTTTGGCTCACAAGTACAGGATTTGTGTATGTTTGTGGGACCGTAGAAGTGGACTTAGGCCCCCAGCACCCTAGGATTTGACCATCCTGATTAGTTACAGTATCCATGGCTTGGCTTAATATTTTATGGGAAACCTGCAGCAGCAGGCTAATGTAAGGCCATATGGTATGTATGACTGTTGACCATTCATTCATCTCATTAGCCCATTAGAAGTTTGCAGTAATGATGATTTTGAGCTGACATGCCTACCATTTCCCAATGACTATGTTTGGAAGACTCTGAGCGTTCCTGATGTTCTGGGGAATATTCTTTAGTGGGTGTCTGTGTCCCTTTCTGCATTAACTGGTTAAGTGGCATGTCACATTCTTCCTGCTAGGTTCAAACTGGGACCCGACTGTGATGGTCTACTTTCAATAATTTGGTTGATTGTATGACATATGTGTACATGTGTGTTGGTATGTGGATCCACTATCACCTGTCTGGGTGTATGTTGTCACTGTGACATCCAGGTCTCCTCCTGAGTTAGTGGCAGCTAATGTTGTCCCAATTGTGTTTTGCTCATATCACCCACTGGAGAGAAGCCATTGATGACATGGTGACGTACACATGGATGGTCCCACCCTGTCTCTGACCACATGTGATGTGACTTTCACATGATCTACTTTTTTTGTCTGGGTGCAAGACTGTCTCAGGTGTTTTGATGTAGCATGTGGATTTGCCACATTTGTACTCATGTGGGCCTCTGTGTATGGCAATGTATCATGTCACATCCTACCCTCTGTGCATACAATTGAAATGTTCTTTTTTGTTGTGATGATTGTTATGGCATTGTTGGTCAAGGAGACCACATTCTTCGTCAGCATTTTATAAGTAAAGGTGCTCAGTAATGCATGGACCAAAGCATGATGTGGTGTTTGATATCTGTGTTTATTTACAATAGTGTAATACAGGTGATTATTATACATTAAGCAAAAAAATTATTTACAAGCTGCTGGCGCCTACGCTGTCCTGCTGCCGTGTTGGGTTGTCCCCCCTCCTGTTGCGGCCCAGCATCCTCCTCTTCGTCATCCTCAGGCATGCCTGGGTCCAGTTCAAGGAGGGGAATGTTCCTCTGGACACATATATTGTGCAATATGGCACAAGTGAGGATGATTTTGCACACCATCTCTGGGGAATAGAGTAGGCTCCCGCCAGTGATGTCAAGGCAGCGGAACCTAGACTTTAGGATCCCAAAGGTCCTCTCCACAATGCTGCGGGTCCTCTTGTGGGCGTCATTGTATGCCCGCTCTGCAGCAGTGATTGGGTTCCCGAATGGTGTCATCACCCAAGGCTGGATGCCATACCCCTGATCAGCTGAAAGAGAAAGAGAATGGATTGAATTAGATGTAGGAGGCAGTGTTGTACGGATCTTTGATGGCTGTAGTTGTCTTGTGTTGTCTGTGACTCTTTTGTGTACTAATGTTCCAACCTATGGTTGTTATTGAAAACTTTGCTTTGATATATTTTCCCTTGGCTGAGCAAGTGTTTGTTGGCTAACCGTTTGTCAGAAGGACTGTTTTTGTTGTTGCAGTAGAGTGTTCCCTCCCTAGCATTGTGACTAGTGATACAGTTGTCTGTGTGTCCTCACTGGGGGTGTGATGTTAGTTCCATGCCGAGTTAAAACGTGAAAGTGTATTTGACACCTTCATGTGTATGAGCCCAGGCCATCCCATACCTTTTGACTTATGCATTGTATTAGTGTACAGGTTATTTTGAGACTTCCAATCTGTAAAGTGACATTTGGCCAACCACACTCATTGATGTCTTCACATTAGGCTGTGGATTAAATTCCAATGTGTGACAGGTTAAATGTTGACTTCTGACACATGGCTAGTGATGTGAGTACCTCAGTGTGTTCCTGGCTAGGTGTTGCTATTGTGGTGTATGTGTTGTTTGTCCTAGAGGGTTTGTGTGCGGTGTGTGTATGGGTTTGTTTTTTGTCCTTACCAACAAGTAGTCCATTGCCATAGCGTCCATCCTGGAAGTGTTGGTTGATGGTGGAGTGACGGAAGATGAATGCGTCATGTACACTCCCAGGATATTTGGCCACGATGTTGGTGATCAGTCCTTGGTGATCGACTATGGCCTGCACGTTGATTGAATGTGTGTGCTTCCTGTTGCGGTAGAGGTGTTCTGAATCAGCAGGTGGCACAAGGCGTACGTGTGTGCAGTCGATTGCACCAAGGACGTGCGGGAAGCCACTGATGGCGTAGAACCCCTGTTTAATTTCCTGCTGCTTCTGCAGTGTGTTAGGGAAGCAGATGTGGCGGGGTGTCAGGCGAATGATGGCATCCAGGACTTTAGGCAGGAATGCAGAGAATGATGGTTGGGATATTCCACCAACCAGGGCACCAGTTGTCTGAAAGGAGCCACTTGCCAGCAGGTGTAGTACGGCAAGCAGCTTTGTTTCAGTTGGGATAGTGCGGGGTGTCACTAAAGTGGGGGCCAACTGTTGTTCGATATTTGCCAGCAGCTGCTGAATGGCCTGCCAGTTCAACCGGTACCTCTGGATGATGTCCCGTTCCCTGAGGCCATGCAGGGTTGTTCTTGGGCGGAATATCCTGTCCTGCCTTCTGCGCTGTCTTTGGGGTCCCTGCTGTTGTTGTTGTAGCTGCTGTTGTTGCTGCAGGGCTCTGCGTCTACGTGCACGTTGAAGAAAAAGCACCTCCATAGCTCCCTGTTGCTGCTCTGCTGCTCTGTTGTTTGTTCTGTGTGTTCTGCTTAAGTACAGGTGTGTTTGCCCCATTTTAACGCCTGCCCTGACCCAGGCGTTAAAATTTAACGCTATTCGTGCTTTGCGTCATTTTTTTGCGCCGCCTACGGCCCGGGAGACATTTTTGCCCGGAAGCATAAATACGACGCACCGCTGTATGCGTGGGTTTTTGGACGGGAACGCCTACCCTGCATGTCATTAACGCAGGGCGGGGTGCCGCTTCCAAAAACTCACGCACATAGCGCCATTCCCCTTGTGCGCCGCATCGGGCGTCAGGGTATAAATATGGGGCATCGTTTGCGCTGAATGTGCGTCAAAATTTTTGACGCACATTCGGCGCAACCGGAGTATAAATATGGCCCTTAATCTACAGGCCCTAGGCACAGAGAGTGCACATTACTAGGGACTTATAAGTAAATTAAATAGTCCAATCAGGTATGATTCAAGGTTACCATGTTTTAAGGGAGAGAGCATATGCACTTTAGCACTGGTTAGCAGTGGTAAAGTGCGCAGAGTCTAAAAGCCAGCAAAAACAGTGTCCAAAAAGTGGAGGGAGGCAGGCAAAAAGTTAGGGGTGACCACCCTAAGGCTGTCAGGTCTAACACTTTGCTTAGCTTGATCTACCTGTTTTTCACTACCCCGGCAATCTACAAGGTTGCTTAGTTCCGTGATGTAGTTGGCAAGTGTCCTTGTCTTGAAATGTTCATTTACAGTGGAAGGTTGCCTTTCATGCTGACCCGTGATAAGGAGCCTGGCCTTTAATAGGTGCTGAACATACTTACTTCTCACTTTTAGGACCACTCTGGAGTGCTTTATTTAACCTTTACACCTTGTCCTTTTGATTAGTGTCTTTGCTCCTGCAGACTGTGCAAATACTAACAACATCATCTGGGCAAAGGGTTGTCAAGTGCTGTTAGTAGCTTTATTGGGTTCTGAGTTGCCAAACAACACCGCATCACCTGGGTGAGGGTTCCTGGGAGTCGAGTGCTAAAAAGATGTGCTTGGTTTTACATTTTGGTTGATTTGCATCAACTGAACACCTGCCAAGGATTGTCAGTAAAAGGAATGTATGGTATTCAATAAGAACTGGGACCCTTGTGTCAATCTAAATTATATCCCTTGACTCGCTTTGTCCAGACTGCTAGACCCTGGTGTTGGGCCACATATCTTATTTATACCATATGCTATTTAGAGCTAGATTTAGAGTTTGGCAGAAGGGTCACTCTGTCACAAGCGTGACAGATATCCAATCCTCTGTATTACAAGTTCTATAGGCTATAATGGAATTGTACTATGGCAGACTGGATTTCCATCACATTTGTGAGAGTGACCCCTCCACCAAACTCTAAATCAGGCCCTAAGTGTTCAGCAACAAATGAAATTCGTGTGATGCAAAGAACCACGTATATATTCAAGGAAAGCAGGACAAGTTGCAATTTCACTTAAATTCCACACTCTAATGTAGGCGGGGGCTGCCTTTGGATTTGACCTCAGGGTGCAATTTTTTTCGAGACAAGTGTGGTTCAACTACTAACAAATTTGCATGGCTACAATCTTTTTACACTGTTGTGGTGGTGTGTGCAATTTTACTGAAATGGTTATTATTAGACGTGTAGCTATTGCCATACTATAGTTGTTTGCTTATATTGCAATAGTAAGTGTTCTAATTCTTTCAATTTACATGACACTAACTAGGCACAGCTTCCTATCTGAGATTATTTTAGCATGGGCTCCCATGTAAAATCATTACAGTGAAGGAAGTGAGTAGGTACGCTAGCCTTTGCCGCGATAGTCATTGTAGCCTGAGAAAAGTGAGAAGAAACTTGGAGAGGGCCAGCGCCATGGACCAAGCACACTGTGACTGCTTAAGACAGCTGCCGTGGATCAAAGTCAGTCTTAATATGGGAGTTGTACTACCCAACATCAGGGAATTATTAAGTACAGAACTTGTTTAAGCAGGCTAAAAAACGAGGCACAGAAGTTAGTAGCCCAGAACATTACTTAATACTTCAAAACAGCAAAGTTATTTCCGTCCAGTGTTCACAAATGTAGGGAACTACTTTTTTCTTTTTCATTCAGAACTCCAAAACAGTATATATGCTTTACAGCTCTTGCCCTCATGTGCTGCTTCCATTGACCTAAAGCCCACCCCCTAACGAAAGCAAAAAATTGTTTTTGGTGTGGGTAGTGTGAAGAAGTTAGGAAGGGGTGAATAAGTGAATATTTGTGAAAGACTGTAGTGTTTATGATGTTAATGTTGCAAAGGGGAGTAAAGAAAAGATGCTGCAATGAGTCAGACAGAAGTGGGAAGGGTGAAAAGATAGTGAAATATTTGTTAATTAAGTTGTTTATGTGGTTTGTTTGAATGTTGATGCCATTTTGCTTGCAGTATCGACACTATGAAGAAACGAAAGGGAGTCATTTGTAATGGCACCTGTGAAATTGTAAAAAAAAACAGAAAAAGGATTTAGGAGGGTAAATGTTTTTGTAGAGAATTAGGTGTCAATTAATAAACTTAGAGCCTGATTACGAGTTTGGTGGTTGGACTGCCAGACCGCTGTGGCGGTGGTCTCAATAAAACCGCTAAGTTGATGGTCTTCAGGCCACTGTATTACGCTGTTACCGCTGGCCAGAAGCAGTGACCCTGACGGATGGGGAACGTGGTCAGTCAAAGTGTATTTTCACCATTTTGTCGATGCAGGTGTGTAGAATTCGACAAAAAGGTACACATATGCATGACAGGTGTAAAAATACCCTGCACATGATCCATGCCATTGCTGGTGACGGGGGCCACATATGCCCAGTCTAGTCAATGGCAGGAAAATGTAAACTGTACCAACCTGTGTTTTCCTTCTTTTTGTATGCTTGATAGGCAGGGAGCATTTGGTAGGCTAAAGGACACTAACTGAGAAAGTAAAAACTATTGCAAAGTAGGGATATTTGTTTATGAAAAGTAAGTTGCTACAGAGTACAGAAAAGGCGCAGAATAAATTTAAAATTAAAAGCAGTATAAAACAGAAAATTCGACAGGATTGTAGCTCAAAAAAGGCCAGCGAAAGTGGAAAGTGAAAAAAGGGAAAACAAAATTAATGTAATTATGCAGGGAGAACGTCCAAAAACGACAAAAATGATGCATCAAACCTCTAAGGGTAGCGTTCGAAGTGTTTTGTGGTGCAGACAGAAATACTTAAAAGTTTGTTCAAGTGCATTGTGTAATGTAATTGTGGAAAAATTGTTGTCAAAATAATGTGGGCTGTTATTACTTTTAGGTGTTAACTGCAGCATTCTTGCGGGTTTTTAATTAAATAAGACGCACGGACGAGCGTGTAAGAAATATAGATATCATAGGCATGGAAATGAGGATAAAAGTCAATACATGAATACGTAAGGAGTGTACAAGCCAGTGCTGGTGTTAATAAGCAGAGGAAAGGTGCAGGATAAAATGTTCGGAAAAGTAAAATGGATGGCGCTGCGGCTGGAAGTCTAAAGCAGCAGTAAATAGAAAATTGCACTCTAATGAGAAGTGCAGGGAAAAGCGGGCAAAACCAGAGAAGTATTGAACAGCTAGTACCGATATGCAAAACTGATGTCTTTTTTAGCACTGACGTATTTGCCAGAAGGGGGAAAACACAGAGAATAAGAGAAAGCTGCGCCTTTAAAAAGTGATTTCAGAAAAATAAAAAAATGTTTTATAAAAGCAGACACCTGTGGAAGGCTAAAAGGAGCCAGTCAGATACACGATAGATGGGAGGGCTAAAAAGAACAAAACAAACAAATAGAAAGCAAGAAAATAAACTTGACAAAATGAAAAGCTGACAGAAAGCAAAAGACAGAGTTGCTTTCCAGGTCAGCCAGCAACATGTCCCCAATAAGGCTTCCACCTAAAAAGTCAATCAGCCTGGCACAAACCAGAACTTATCAACCAAAAAGACAGTGCTCATTGTTAACATTTAAGCTGCCCCACTGTCCGTTACTGAATATCTGAAGCTTATGGGACACTGGTCATTACTGAGTGTACACATTTTCTACATAAGGCAACATCAACAGACAAAAAAAGCAAAACAAGCATTTGCAATGCAATAGGCTTCGCACTTGCTTGAGTTAGAGCTACTGGCGTAAATTCATAACTGGACTTTTCTTGCCACATAAATTGGTCAACCCAGCCTCATAAATTGGTCTTTCCTGCCACACAATTCCAGTGGCCCTGCATATAACTAAAGCACCTCCGCTTACCTTCTTCCTCTATCTGCAGCAAACAATGAAAATGCCATTTAGCATTCTAATTTGAATCTGCCATGCTACTTCGAAAAAGTTCCAACAGAATGATAATCTTCTAGCATTCATTTCTAAATATAATTAAACGTTTGTGTATTTGTTATCAAACACTAAAGCAGCAGTCAGGTTCCAATAAGATGACTAAAGAAGGATGAAAAAACCACCAAAAGATACAAAATATAGGTTCAGATGAGGCCGTGGATTGCCAGTGGAAAGAACATCTTGACAGTTGGGCGCATGTTCTTTGGGAAGACCCTTGCCAGAGGTGTCATAATCTGAAGCAATGTTGCACGCAGCAGCTTGTTGCTGCCTGGTATGCAGACATTAGCAGGCCTGTCACTAAGTTTACTTAACACTCATTTGTCTCAGTCTGTTTTTTTTAAAAGAAAAACAAATTTCTCTCTGTATTTTGGATAATTTCTTAGTCTCCTTCAGGGGTACCCACAAACTCTGGGTACTTCTAAAATCCCTATGATGTTGGAAAAAAAGGACGCAAATTTGGCATAGGTAGCTTATGTGGACAAAATGTTATGAGGGCCTAAGCGCGAACTGCCCCAAATAGCCAAAAAAAAGGCCTGGCACCTGAGGAGGAAAAGGCCTTTCGGCAAAGAGGTTAAGATCACATGTTCAGAATCACATGTATTTATATCAGTCGCTATATCTAATAATACACCAAATAGCGTTTCTTTTGCTTGATGCATCTACTTTAAAACTGCAACCTGCGAGTGTGTTCGCAGTTTTGTGCAAGCATCTGTGGTGATCACGTAACATAGGACACTCACGTGTGCGATGTCCTAGTTCTCTACCATTAAAAAATAACAGGATTGAACAAGTAATTAAATAACAAATGGAGGCGGTAAACACAAAGTGCTGGGAGCCGCGGCAGTAACAATGAAAGGAACTGGAATGCCTCATGTGCTCCACGGAGACGTGCTGGAACGGGGAAAAGGTTTGGCACAATGTCTAGAGCTGCTGACTTTGGAACTGAGGACCTGGGTTTGAGTCTTGGCACTTAATCCTGCCGTGCCTATGAAAAATGAATATGTCCTTGTGTAATGTAGCTGGTACTTATGTAAAGCCTCCAATACCTTCTGCTGAGGTTTGGGCTACTTAGCAAACATGTAATTAAATAAACACACCGGGCAGGCACACTCAGTAAACAGAATCCAAACCAAGGAAGGGTGGGAGCCTGGCAATTGAGAGAGAGAAGCAAAAGAGGGCTCAGAGCGAGGAGGCCCAAATGTGACCAAGATAACAGCCTGATTTACAACCTTGTTTACAGGGAAGCCAAACTGAGAGCAAGAATGCTCTGCAAATGAAAAGCGAAGCTTCATTGAGTAGGAAACAAAGAGACAAAAAGTCCCCCGATGAACACGACAAAGCGTAATCATACAGTAGTTGGTCTCTGCTCCCAAAGAGAAAAGAGAGGGACCAACAGACATGATCTACCATTAGCAAGCCAGGATCTGCAAATGACACAGAAATGAACAAATGAAATGGCTTTAAGCCCACAGTACAAGCCTGACCTAAAAACGGAGCACACGCTGAAAGACATGCCACTGTGCTAGAACAGATGAGACCTTGCCTTGTCCCCACAAAGGTCACTAGCCTTAGAGAGATAAAACATAATTCCTTTGCCCTTTTCCTACCTTGATGAGAGTGACAGCTGTCCAAATACAAGTATGCAGTTGTAAAAAAATACCATTATACCTCATTCAATATTATCTGAATACCCTAATATGGCCTCCTTTAAGTGTTACGTCTGTACATTTCCTTTTCAAGTCCTCTGCACCTAAGATTGCTATAGGGGATAACGGCTGCAAAGTACATCAAATCTGCTTAGCCTAAGAAAACATAAACCATGACAATCATGGTCGAAGTAACAGACGTGTCTTGTCCATTGGCATAAAAGGAGGGCATGAAGGAGTGGAATGAAAAAAACAGTGCTTAATTTGAGTCGGTGGTTGCCGGTGGGGGCCACCAGCACTTACTTTTGGGTAATGGTACTTATTTTTTTGCATCTCCTATTTACCAAGAGTAAGAAATGGAAAAACAAAGAAACTGGAAAGACGGAAGATAAAGATTGGAAAACTTTCACAAAAGGAGAATGCAAGTACCTGAAAGAATGAGAGAAAGGGGCAGTGAGTGCCAGAGTGGATTAAAGAGGCACATTGTGGTTTTAAGATTACCAGCTTTGGTATTTAGCACAAGGACATTTAACTGCAGGGACAGCAGCTTTCTGAGCAAATATTCTGGCACCGCTACACTTTCTTTTACAAGTTAAGACATGCAAGTTAGTGAAACATTGTACTTAAAACTCAATGATAATCTCTTTAGTAGTCGTTGCTAAAGGAGGAGGAGGGAGGGCAAGTGACTCTATCTCATAAAGGTTCCAAACTCAGAAGATAAATCTGAAGAGCTGTACCTCTGCCAGATAATCTATCCTGTTATAATTCCTAGAGAAAAAAAATATTCCACTTTAATCTCTTAGAATTGTGGGTGGTCAGGTCAGTGGACCTAAGGTTAACATGCAAAAATGAAATAAGGTTGCTGAAAGACATTCCCTGGGACATGGGTTTGCATTGACCTCAGTGGGCTAGGAGAGTCAGAGGAAGGGGGCATAAAACCAGGAAAACCACAAAAGTGGTTGGGTTGAGATCTCCACAAGACCTTGGGCTTCCAAGCCCAACCCCAGAAGTAACCTAGCAGCAAGAGATGTAAAGGCAGCCCTATTGGTGATTCCCGAGTTGCTCTGCCATTTCAAGCTCCTCCCCAGAGGAAGGAACAAGAGAATAGTTACCATTGGTGCAGCAGCTGCAGTGGCTCCTGGGCCCACAGCACTGAGGGGCCTATTGAACCCTCATAATTGCTGTATTTTACTACCCGAACAATAGTCAAAGGGGCCATTGTCCCTGCTTGCACACCGGCTTACCTTCCACGTGACCCAGTCAACATTTATCAGCGTTTTAGTTCTGTCACCCATTTTCACTCTGATCCACATCCTCTAGGTGTATCAAGCAGACATGACATATGGGGCAACCATGACATTCAGTCACTTGCTACCCTGCTGCCCACACAAGGTCCTCAAGTTTAAAAATTCTGCTAATTTACCCATGCAATCTTTTAGCCTAATATATGGCAATGGTTTTGAGTTGGTTTACAAACAGAATAAAGAAGACCAGCTACATTACAAATGCTAGTCACAGGTGACAAGTATTCTGTCATGTAACACGTATTGCCTCTTTTGAGCTGCTTCTTTCTTTGGTGATGAATTGTGTACTGTTGGGTCAGGGGAGTGCCTTGCATGGAATAAGAGGGCCACAAAACAAACAAACTCTCTTTATAAATGAACTCTGTGTTCACACCACCAACTCTGTCAACATCCAGTTGAAAATACTCCTAGAAGGCACCAAATACACAGACATCCATAACCAAAAAGCAAAACTGTGGATAAGCTAAATATAGGCTGCAACATGCAGTCACAGAAGTAGCTGCGGCTGGCTTAAGTAAGTGCCCTCACCCATTCTTGCTGACTGCTCAAGCTTATGATTCCTTGGCACATGGGATGTTGCACTGTGGCCTGGGGAAAGGAACAGCTATGAATGCCTCGTGGCAAGTACAGTGGGATCGAGAGGTTCTCACATGGAGCTGGATTTAAGAGAGATCCTTGCTTGTCCAAGGTTCAAAGTGGAGGGAGGCCTGCCAATCCTCGAAAGCTGGCTGGTAGTGAAGGGAAGGGGCTGAAGTATTGCCATGACATTAGGGAGGAATAAGTAAAGATGGGATTGGTGCTTGATCAATGCCTTGCAAAGGAAGTGGAAAGACACTGGCACCATAGATGAATCAGCAGGAAGGTGAGGGGCACCAGCAGCAGGGACCTCTGAGTGGCCACTAGGAAGGTTAGACATCAAGTTGGACCTTATAAGTTTGGATGGAAATTTAGAAAAAGATAACCTGGATTGTTCATTGGTACTGGGTCAACTACAATGGAAAGTGGTGGGTGTGTTACAAACTTGCCCATATGCATAACTAGACAGGGGTACACAGACTAGGCATCAAGTGGTAGACAAATGCAAAAATATGTGTTCTTGAGGGAGACTGGAGAAGGGGACAAGGAGGAAACGGGAGGACAAGTACGTGAGGGACAAGACAATGAAATATCACTTCATGAAATACTTCTAGCGATTATGATATAAAAAGCAGTGCTGAAGCAATAAATTGCAATCATTAATGCTGAGCAATTAGCCTGCTTTCTTCTGATATGATCAAGAAAAACATATCTGCTATTGACAGTGAATGTTTACAATGCCCTGTATGTTTAGGTTCACTCTTGCCTGGTAGAAACCCGCTTAGTCAGTCTTCTACATATTTCCCTAGATTAATCCAGTGTATGGTTTTTCCAGACAGAGAACTTGATACCTGTATCCATAAGGCTCAGCCTTCAGGCTCTCCTTTGGGCCTATTTCCAGCTAAATATATACAACTGACCTCACCCCTTTCTTGAGTTCAGCGATTGGTGCCATCTATAAATCATCTTTTGATTCATGAGTAGTACCTCCACTATTGAAAAGTTGCAGTAGTTAGACGTCTGCTGAAGAAATTTTGGACCCCACTGAGATGAGCAACATTGGACCAATTTCTTTCCTACATTCCTTTCCAAAATATTGGACAAAATTGTGTTCTCTCATTACAGAGTTGTGCCAATGCCCTTCTAGGTTGTCAACAGGCACGTCCTCACCTCAGTTGGAGTACTGAACTTGTGGTTGTCTGTTTCCAATGCCTTAGCCAGAATGGGACTGGCAAAGGGGCTGGTGCAAATAGGGCAGATCAGTTATCAAACCCAAGCACACAAAAAACAACAGCAAGACTTAAAAGGCGGGAGACCAAGGTGTTGTGGACCATAGGGAGGAGTCTATTGCTGCACAGTAGGACATATTTATTACAGCAGGAGAACATTGTTCATCAGATGCCATAAAGGAACAGAAAACCACTAATGAGTGAGATGTCAACAATGAAACTGAAAGAGCAGAGAAAGAAGAAAGAAAATGTTACTCTAATGGATGAGGTGCAATGAGAGTCAGATGGTTGAGGCCAAGGTCTGCTACAGCCGTTCATTAAGACAGAAGGTCCATTTGGGACAGAAAAGGATGTGGTTATGATCCAGAGACTATTTTGTGGGGTAAACACAAACAGTTTGAAGGACTTGCGTATTGCAGGTCTGGTTGATGTAAGGTTTATAGGGACCTGTTTTGTGGGGTCTACATGCACATTGTGCTTCTCAAGAGTGATTAGCTGAAAACCCTCCAAGTCTATGTTGTGGAGTGGGTGGTGTTGTAGGGTTTAGAAGTGATTAATGCTACAGCTGCTTAACTATGCATCTTGCACAGCACTGCAGGAATGGGACTGCAGGGAGGACAATACACCCGAGACACAATATGAGTGGGACAATCAAGGACACTTAAATACCTGAAATGGAATGTCAACAAGCTGGGTAGCAGGTTGAAATGCGGAATAGCAATCAAAATATTGGTGTGACGTGGGCCATATAAAGTTGGCCTACAAGCAGTGCACCTAATTGTGTGAAAAGGGCCTGTTTTGACATGGCAGCCCCCCGGGGACTGCTATACAGATGGCCTTTACAGGTTCTTTCACTTAGATGATGAAGACTCACTAAGGAAAGGGTGGTCCCATCCTCTTTCATTTCGGGGGATAGTGTGAGTTAGGGCCTCTTTTGACATGGTTAGCCACCCTACTTTTTTGCCTGATATTTGATGTGGTTTCAAAGTTGTTAGTGCCCAGGGCCCTTGCTAACCAGGTTCATTGGGCCAGATCTCTTTCCCCAAAACTGTTGTGATGCATTGTCACAGTTGGCAACACCTATAGCTGCCACTATAAGTCACTAGTAAATGATACTTAGGAACTCAGGCCATGGGGTACTAAGGGTAGGCCCCTGAGGGCAGCAGCACAGATTGTGCCTCCCTCAGGGCCACACATCCAAGTGCACCCAGCACTGCCATTACAGGCTGAGTGTCCTGGTGCAATCCCAAAATGCAAACTCGATATGGCACACAGCCTGTGTAACCTCTCCACTACACACTGCATGCAATATAGGTAAGCCACTCTTCTGGCTTGCAGGCCTTTCAGACCTAAGGCAGGATGCACTATAATGCATGTGTGGGCATAGATGCATGAACAATACGACCCTACTGTGTCCTTGCCAAACCTGGTACATAGTAAGTGAGCAGAGCAGCCATTTTAAATGCATGTGCTGGACACTGGTCAGTACAAGTTTCACAGCTACACGATGACCACTCCGAAACCTGGGTTGTTCGGTATCAAGCAACTCAGAACAATAAATCCAAACTGGTACCAGTATTGGATTTATTGAAAAATGTACCAAGGGGCCACATTAGAGGTGCTCCCTGCAAAAGCTAACTAACCCTGTCATGGTTGCTGGCCAGTCACAACCAGCCTGCCACCACCAGACAAGATTCTGGAACCCTGAGGTGACAGCCTGTGTTCTCTGGGTTCAGGAAAAAACAAAACCCTTCCGGGGCAGAGGTGTTACACCTCCTCCCCAGGAAAGTGCACTGCCCAGCCAGCAAGCTTCAAAGGGCTTACTGCCTTTGAAACACAACCGCCAGCCCTGCTGCTAGCAGAAGATGGCTGCCCCCATCGAAAAACCCCACTTTTGGTGGGAGCAACAGCAGGAAAATGCACAAAGGACAGGAGGAGTGGCCACCTCCAGCTTGCACCACCCCTAAGGTGTTAAATGCAAGGTGACCTCTCCATTTCATTTTCCTCCATCTTGCATGGTAGGAAAATAGTCTATCCGGGACAGGGATGTGACCTCTGCCCATATGAAGTGGTCAGATAGTGGGTGTAGCCACCCTAAGGTAGATGACCCATTGGTCATTACTAGGGACTCCCCTAAACACCCACTAAATGCAGTATTCAGTGGCACCCCTAGACCTGCAGATCAGATTCCAAGGACACAAGAAGGCCTGCAACAAAGAAGACCAAGGCTTGAGAATTGCATTCCTGCTGCACAAAGCAAAAGGCGCTAAACCCTGCCTACTGCACCCAGGACTCGACAATCACCACCGAGGGGTTGCATGGATATCGGACAGACTCTACAAAACCCTAGAGAACCTCCACCCATCTGAAAATTGCCAAGGATCTCCCTCCAGCGTGAAGGCATCACTCCCTGCAACAAAGAAGCAAAAGACCAGTGAAGTCCAGTTAACTGACTAGCCACTGACCAAGGAACCAGACAAAGCAGCCAGACTAAATTCCATCCGACTGACCCAGAGGACAAATCCTGCAAGTGTGCCAAGTTTGTTGGCACTGTGACCTCCAGTGACTGAAACGGGCAATAGCCTGGGGTACTGGCCACCCAACGTCGGACACCAAGAAAGAAGGTCCACTCCAGGCTCTCAAAAGACCAGGAGCAAGCCCCAATCGAGGGACTTCAGAACACAGAACACATAAGAACTACCCCCAAAGTGGGCCTGCAGACCTGCATTACACCCTCAAAGTGACCTGCCTCCTGCTTCCAAGGGCACCTTTGCGCACATCATTGTGCACATCATTTATCTGCTCTGCACCAGAGATCCAGCTGTGCACTAAGTGTCCCCCACCCCTTGTGACCTCTACACTCCAAAGGGACCCACTGGACACACCTTGAAGCCTGCCTGTGCATTGCTTTTCCAAGTGGTCCCCTACAGTGGTCCTGCACCAGCTCCAATGACTTTTCAGCCACTGCTCCCGCCGAAACTGGGAGCTGCCCAAATGTCCCTGGCTGGTCCACAGGAGATCTCGACGGCCTTGACCTGTAAACTAAAGGAAACATTGGTAAACGCATTGCCTGATTGTCTATGCATTTTCAAAGTTTTCTTCCATTGATACCTATGGTGCATAATTACGCACAAAAAGACTATTTTTGCTAAACTTTGAAAAATCATAGCTTAAAAAGTACTTATCCACCTTTTATGATCTTGTTCTTAAAAATGTTATAAAAATCTGAAATAGTTTTTGTAAATTGGTCATGAGTTATTCATTTGAGTGTGTGCCCACATTTATTGTTATTGTGAGTACAACAAATGCTTAGCACTTCTCTAAGATTGGCCTAACTGCTCGACCAAGATACCATAAAAATGTGAGCTTTAGGTGGTCTCATTTTTACCTCTGTAGACCAAGGTGGGGTTGCTTGGATGGGGCTATACGGTCCAAGGATGGTTGAGATGGGGCCCCAAGGTCGATGAATGTGTAAGACAAGGACTGTGATGCTCAAGAGGTTTTTGATTGTGAACATAAGAAGAGGTGGCTGGAATGTCTTTGGGCAGCCTGAGATTTTTACTTGTGGCAGCACATAGCTATATGTTCATATGTTAACGCATGTTAGGGACTTTTAGTTTGTAAAGTGATGGAAGTGAGGGTGGTGTTTGAAAGCCTGCTGGGTTCCCTCAATGAATGGAGCCCTTTACAAACATAACTGCACCTGTCTCTCATAACTTCATACCAAAGACTTCCTCTTTGTTTCCCCCTAGGACTGAGGAACCAACACAGCATGACTCATCCGACTGCTGCCCCTGCAACATGCTTGGGGTATTGAGACGTAGACAGATCCAGGCATGCAACAAACAAGGTCACCACAGGACAATCAATGGCAGGGGGGCTCCGACCTTAACCCGACGAGCCCAGACTGCACGGGGGTGGGCAGAGGACGAGGCCCGCTGTACCAAGTGGGCCACACCGCGGCCTGGGCGCAGCTCTCGAGGCAGTCACTGTGGATTCGAGGCCAGAGTGGACTGGAGAGGAAGGAGACCAGGAGTGCTCCCATGCTGGATAAGGCCACACTCCGCCCCACCTGTTATGGCATCTGACGCGTAAAGCCAAATAAAGGATTTATCAGCTACACATACCCAGAGTATCTTTCCATTCCACACACACAGCCCAGGAACTGAAGAGATGTAGCCATATGCGTTTAAGGAATGAATGACTGAATGATGGTATGCGGCTTATAAGAAGGGCCATGGAAATATGGGGCAGCGGAGAACCAAAATATGCCGAAATATTGACGAAATTGTGTGGCAATAAAATGCAAATAACGCAGCATAAGCAGCAGTTTATGTGGCAGAATTATAATGGTTTTAACGCGTTAATACTGTCTCCTCAAAAGTTTCACTTCTTTACTATCAGTTTAGCACCTGAACTCAGAAATTTCAAAGGGCCTGCCGCGTTTCTTAGTAAATTTTGATCGTGATAGAGTAGATGATGTATTATTTGGCAAACCTGGTAAATCCATAATTAAGTGGAAAACACTGCAGAATTCCAATCAATGTCCGTGCTCATGAGCAACTGTCAATAGCTGAGGCTTGATGGCAAAAGATCCACATCTCCAAGATCATTTGGAGTCAAGGCATGATAATGCTGCTGTACACTATCCATCCTCTTAAGATTTTTAAATAGTTGTTTGAAAACTGATTTATTTTCCCTCTAAATATAGTACTGCTTATTCCCCATAGAAGGTTGTGGCACGAACAACTGTAAAAAATACAAAGGCAACTGCAGTTTATTTCACACACGTATTAGCAAAATATAGTGAATATTTGAGTCATGAAAATTTCTGCAACACATAAAAACATTCTGTTTGTTAACTTAGACACCGTGGGCCCCGATTTAAGAAACGTGGTACAATACATGTAGCACCACTTTTCTTGCGGCCCCTTGTCCCCCCTACTTCCCCATGTATGCACCATGGTGCAGAGAAGGGGGCAATGGCATCAGAATTTCTGACGCTATTGATGTACTGTAGAAGGCTGGTGGCAAATTGTTGGTGCTGAACCTAAACAGTACATAGGGGCCCATTGAATACAATGGCATGCCCCCTTTTAATGCCTGCTCTGTGCAGGCGCTAAAAGTGCCGAAACAAATGATGAACAGAAACCTCTTCGATTTCTTTGCGCCATTTTTTCGGCCCCCCCTAACGTGGAATGTCCCCCTTGCATACATTATTGTGGCACTTTATAAATTTGGCGTGGGGGAAAAGGCCATCTTAGCGGCACCTTAGCATCAAGAAAAGAATGTAAAGGTGGGGCTAAAGTGCCGCTAGGCCATCTTAATTCTGGGCCCAAGAGATTTGTATTTGCAAACGCTCTGATTCACGAAATCACAAGCTTTGCAACCATAAAACCCAATGTACAAAATTTCAGTGTACAAATTGTAAGTCAGAAAACACTTTAATTGAGATGCAGAAGGTGGCGTATACGTATAGCGAGTCATTTAGGGGTCCAAGAAGCAACCCCTGTGTATTGCCCCTTGCCAACCCTATCACTGCCTCTGCAATCTCTGGCCTCAGCGGTGACAAAAGCAAGAACAGAAGGTAAAGAATGCCCTCATGAGCACAGTTTACATTCTGCAGCTTCAGCTGGAACATGACACTCTGTTTGGCAAAATAAATGCATTTAGCAGTACAGTACTCTTTACAATACATCATAAAATTAAACAAATGAAAAAAATATATATATTTTAAACTTGTTACCATGATTCATCTTTGTGAATAAACGAAAAAACAAGCACTGGCAAGGTCAATAGATCTAACCTTGACAAGGTGGTGAGATGTTTATTCTTTTTAATTACTACAAGGATACGACAAAAGCAAAATGAAAAAGAAATATGCTGCCTGTACAATTTTAAATTTAAAACATAACAATCAACTACAGCTTTAAATAGAACAGTATGGTTTCTTCCTAGAAGAAAAATGTACTTAGGACAGGTCTAGAAACCCTTTTAAGTTTTATTCCACTTCACAAGAAAATATGGCTCCTTTTGGTGAAAAGAAAAAGTATTATTTTTTCTGAATTGCTGTAATCCGAAGAGATAGTTTTAACCCACAAGGATGACTACAAAAATAAAGAGAGATGTGAATGGAAAAAAAAACACTGGGGAAGTACACTTTATTTTAGTCAGATGTGTTTGACTGATCAGGTAAAAATGCAGTCGATCTCAGCGCAAGGCAGTCAGAGGACAAAGTGTGCGGACCTACTGCTCCTGGAGGTATGCTAACTATGGATGGAAGCAAAACGTGCTGTTGACTGTTGCACAGACCAACTGTTCGGAGAAAGCCAAGTTCATCAAAATACTCAGCGCCGGATTTGCGTCGTTTTTTTTTACACAAATCCGACACAAAGCTAACTCCATATTTATACTTTGGCGTTAGACCCGTCTAGCGCCAAAGATCTTGGAGTTTGCGTCATTTTTTAGCGTGGACACCTACCTTGCGTTAATGATATGCAAGGTAGGCGTTCCCTTCTAAAAAATGACTCTAAGGCATGTGCGCCTTATTTAAACTCCCATACAAAAATGACGCACGGGAGTGGGCGGGCCATAAAAAATGACGTCCAGCCGCTTTTGCGTCATTTTTTAACACCTGGTCAGGGCAGGCATTAAGGGACCTGTGGGCTCGGAAGGAGCCCAGAGGTGCCCTCCCATGCCCCCAGGGACACCCCCTGCCACCCTTGCCCACCCCAGGAGGACGCCCAAGGATGGAGGGCCCCATCCCAGGGAACTTAAGGTAAGTTCAGGTAAGTATATATTTTTTTTTGTGGCATAGGGGGGCCTGATTTGTGCCCCCCTACATGCCACTGTGCCCAATGACCATGCCCAGGGGACATAAGTCCCCTGGGCATGGCCATTGGGCAAGGGGGCATGACTCCTGTCTGTGCTAAGACAGGTGTCATTTCAATGGGGGTTGGGCGTAAAAAAAATGGCGCAAATCGGGTTGAGGCAAAAATTTTGCCTCAGACCTGACTTGCCCCATTTTTTGACGCCCAAGCTACATTTTCCCCTACGCCGGCGCTGCCTGGTGTGAGTCATTTTTTTTTACACACACCAGTCAGCTGCGCCGGCTAACGTCATTCAATAAATAAGGCGCCCGCATGGTGCTTTGGAATGGCGTTAGCCGGCGTTAAAAATTTTGACGAACAACTGCGTTGGCGCAGTTGTGCGTCAAAAAGTATAAATATGGCCCTCAATGTCTGTTGCAAACGTAACACCCTATTATGGACAACTTTTATTTGTATCAAACTCCTGACAGTCACCACACCTATATTGAGATATGAAGTTGATAAGAGTAGAAAAGTAGGTACCTTAAACAGTATTCATTCACTCTATGGATAGTTCACTCTGTACCACACTGTTTGCAGACAGTAAAGCCCTTATGAGAAATACACTACAGAGTATTAAAATGTATCTACTAAGAAAAATTTACACTCTATGCAACATTTGGCAAAAAAGACAGTTTTCAGTTAAAATAACCAAGGTCGGAAGGTGCTAAGGAGCATACTACATGCAGTCTTCACACTGTGGTGAAAAGGTTACATATAGCCCATCTTCCTGAACAAAATAAGTGTATGTACATAGGTAAGTACCTGGTGCACATAGTCTTCTATGTTACTTAGAAATTGGCACGCTGAGACGATTCTGTCTAATAACTGAATCTCCTTGCAATACTCAGTATGTTGTACATAGAATATTTGCCCTCTTGCAAACTTTTTCTCCAGGGCCTATTAACTAGTGTGGAACATGAGGAGCACAAGGCATCAAAGGTCACCCTCTATACAGCTATGATGTATCCAGAGCACATGCATTTTTACACCAATTAGCTGGACACAGGCTTTACAAAATTAGGTAGAGAAGTACTATGGTAGCTACCCACCACCATGTAAATTATAAAACACACTCATTGGATGATGTCATCAGGGATGTCATCAGTGATGTCATTTGAGATGTCATCAGTGATGTGATAAATGATGTTATAGAACATGTCAGAGTCTTAATATGTGATGTCAAAGCAGTGCATGATGGGGGGGCAAGTTATAGTTAGCTCTGCGCCACTGGGTTGACTGCAGGGCTGGCTTGCACTCAGGCCAAGCATCCAACTCCCCACAGGCAGCTAACCCCGCTGTGCACATAGCTTTTGGATGTGCACAGCGGGATGTTGGCCACAGGGTTTGGCCTGCCACCAGACTCTCTTGCCAAACCCCCAGCAAGCTGCAAATCCCACACTGTGCACAGCCATTTAGAGTGAGCAGTATAGGGTTGGCCTTTAGGCCCCGGGACCCCAGGGCAAAACACATATATTAAGGGGAGGGGCATGGAGCCCCCTCCTGACCCCTAACTGGCCCTGGGGACTGTATCCCCAGGGCCAGTTCCAATAAAAAGGGGAACCAGCTGTGTGGCCTTCCTCCCTAAGCTTTAAAATGCTCTGGGGCCCTCTTTCCCGGGGCCCCCTCTTCGAGCCTTATTAGGCCCTGGCAACCACATCTCCTGGAGACAATTATGTTTTCAAAAGGTGAGTGTGCCTCCCTCCCTAAGCCTCCTCAGGCCCCAGTGACTCTATCCCCTAGGGCCATCCATCTTTAAAATAGAAGGGGGGTCCACACCGAGGCTGTCTGTTTTTCAAAAGGGGAAGAAAGGGTACGTGGCCTCTCCCCAAGCCTTATTATCAACCAGGGACTGGAGCCATATGGCCCTCTCCCCGAACCTTATCAGGCCCCATGGATCCTATCCCTGGGGACCATATTTTATTAAAAAGCAGAGGGGGCCATGCAGCCCCCCTCACCTGAGCCTTAATAGGCTCCAGTTATCCCACACCTGGGGCCAAGTAATTAATAAAAGGGGCTATGTGCCCTCTCCCTCCCTGAGCCTTCTATGGCCCCTGAGACCCCATAGCTGGGGCCGGATCACATGCTATGTCCAGGGATCCCACCCCTGGGACTCAGCAGTTTCTCTGCCCGCACTGGTGCAGGCAAGAAAACTTGTGTTTGGTCCCACCTGGCAGGGCTTTTTCAAAACACCTGCCAAATGGAATCAAACACAAAGTCTGCTCCCTGCAGGCGGGAGGTTTGAAAATGCACCCACTGGCAGGGAGCGATCTTTGATCTGTTTGCATGCCCACACTGCCCAGGGAAACAGATCAAGATATTTCTCCTGCCTGGAGGGAGCAGCATAAATAACTGCTCCGTCCTGGTGGGAGCAATATGTGCTCACTTCAGTGTGAGCAAGGAAACAGTGTATATAATTTTGTTCACAAGGGTGGTGAAACAGATAAAGCTATCTCTAGACCACACCTAATGATGTGTTTCAGCATAATAGCCATCTCAATGTTTCGCAAGTGTGACAGTTCCTTACAACTGATCATAAATCAAAACTTGTTAACCCTGATAAGGAGTACACCAAGCGGTAGAATACAAGTCTGCTCCCAGCCGCAGGATCATTTTTAAAGCCCTTGCCTACTGGAAGCAGACTCAGTGTTTGCTCCTGTTTGGCAGGAGCTTTGAAAACGATCCCTCCATGCAGGAGCAAACACAAGTTTTGGCAGGGAAACTGCTGTGTCCCGGGGGCGGGCTCCCAGGACCATAACATGTGAGCCAGCGCCTGGCCTGGTGTCTCAGGCGCCATAGAAGACTCAGGGAGGAGGGCTGTGTGCCCCCCCTCCCTTTTTGAAGAGTTAGCGGGCCTGGGGGATGCGGTCCCCAGGGCCTTTTCAGGGCTTGGGAAGGGGAACCGGGTGGGCCCCTTCCCTTTTTGGTAAACTTGGGCCCCGGAGGTGGGCTCACCAGTGTCTATAATGGCTCAAGTAAGGGGGACACAGCCATAATCACCCTTTTTAAAATGATTTTGGGACTGGTGCTATAATGGCTTTAGGAGAAGGCTGCCCCTCTCCTTAATTAATGAAACCAGCCCAAGGCATCATTGTGGTTTTTCTTTTTTTCGATCCCTGAGGAGTCCCATGGGATTGTGGCAAAACCTGCAGAGCCTTTTTTTTATTTTGGCCCCGGGGGGTCCTCTTGGTTCCCCACCATGGGGCTTGGGGCGCAGGGTATCCCTACTCTGCCCACTTATATCTCTTTAAGTTTCCAACTTCAGGACAGGGGACTTGGGGCCAGATGTATGACACTCAGGGGGTCATTCCAACCCTGGCGGTCAATGACCGCCGGGTTGGAGGACCGCGGGAGCACCGACGACAGGCCGGCGGTGCTCCCAAGGGCATTCCGACCGCGGCGGTAAAGCCGCGGTCGGACCGGCAACACTGGCGGTCTCCCGCCAGTGTACCGCCGCCCTTTGGAATCCTCCAAGGCGGCGCAGCTAGCTGCGCCGCCGAGGGGATTCCGACCCCCCCTACCGCCATCCAGTTCCCGGCGGTCCGCCCGCCGGGAACCGGATGGCGGTAGGGGGGGTCGCGGGGCCCCTGGGGGCCCCTGCAGTGCCCATGCCACTGGCATGGGCACTGCAGGGGCCCCCGTAAGAGGGCCCCTACAAGTATTTCACTGTCTGCTTGGCAGACAGTGAAATACGCGACGGGTGCAACAGCACCCGTCGCACCTTCCCACTCCGCCGGCTCGATTACGAGCCGGCATCCTCGTGGGAAGGGAGTTTTTCCCTGGGCTGGCGGGCGGTCTTTTGGCGACCGCCCGCCAGCCCAGGGAAAAACTTAGAATACCCTCCGCGGTCTTTCGACCGCGGAGCGGTATTTCAGAGGGGGGAACTCTGGCGGGCGGCCTCCGCCGCCCGTCAGGGTCAGAATGACCCCCTCAGTGTTTGCGACACTGATGTACAACAGTGTCTGGGACACTGTTTGCCATTCCCAACTAGGTCGCAAGGGACATGGCTCATTAATATTTATGAGGCAGGTCGCAATTTATAATCCATTGGGAATAGCCAGCACTCACAGGTATGGTGGCCTGCTGAGGTCAGCAGACCACCATGTCTGTCACTGCTTTTTAAATAAACAGTTTCTTTTAAACGCATCACACCTTCCTTAAAGGAAAACGAGATGCATTTCAAATATAAAACTGAAAAGTTTTCTTTGCAATTTTTTTTGTGTGGTCAGTGGACCATGAGACCACTGCCTGCTCTGAAAAAATGTTGGCGTCTCCATTCACAAAGGGGAAGGGGTCACTTGGGGGCTCCTTCCCATATGCAAATGGGTTATCACCTCCCTCACGAAGTCGGGAAAGTATGAATGTTTCGCGACCGCATTCACAATTGCAAAACATTCATACATACCAGTGTGACTCGCTATTAGGAAGCCCATATTATCAGTCACAAACGGCCCGATGGGTGTGATAACGCATCCCGCCCTAGGTAATTTACTTAGTCTGGGACTCGTTTTAGGCCAATGAATCTTTTGACCCTGATTGGAGACACCTTAAGACGAGATAACTAATCAGCATGTCAATCAATAGATCGATATTCTCATTGATATTCACAATAGCAAATCAATCAAATTGGTTAGTGACATTAATGGAAAACAAGACACCCCGTGACCTTTCAGTCATGAATAACCACACAAAATTTAGTAAGATTTATGATATTTATTCCCTATTGATTGCACTCTACTAGCAAGTTTATTAGTCTCAATACCAGAAAACACATTAGCACTGTCACAATATGGCTGCTCAAATAAGATTTCATCAAAGCAAAGATCATAAACATTAGAACAAAGCACGACGTCAACATGGATTAACTTTAGCAGAGTATCATTAGCGCATTATTCAACAAAGCATTGATTCAGTCATTTGTCTATTTGCGTCTGTTTAGTGAACCACCTTAACTAGCTCAAATTAGCATTGGCATGGTGGGTTTCATGCAAAACTATTTGGCAACACAAATTTAGAAAACCTCTACCTATGGTCTCTATGAAAAGAAGCAGTTGGTACCTAGCAAGAAAAACGCAAACAGACAATTACAATTTCATTATCATATAGTTACCCTACGTAATGGGTCAGCATACAGAGTCAATCTTCGTCCTCGGGACATCAATTGATTCGCCATCAGCCAGGAAACTCAGCAAAGTTCAGCAAGGAAGGTAATAAGGAACACTTCCCTCATAAGGAAGAAAAGTATGACTCGGGCAAGACAAGGGTAAGGATGGTTTGAAGAGTCAAACAGTAAAGTCTTGGCTAGGTACTAGCAAAGAATGGCACGTAATTGCTAGAATATGGCAAAGAATGGCTGATTTCTCCTTGTGACACGGTGTTATATTAATCTTGTTATACAGTCTCCTAATTTCCAATTGGGCAAATTTTGGTGCATCATTATCTCCAACCAATAATTGGGTTGTCACCTCATTAGGATTTTCACTTTAGAACAGTTCTCACGTAGTTCATTGGCTCCTGTAATTGACGTCTCCAACGGGTAGAATGTCAGGTACAAACTTCTATTCTCGCAGGCTCAGTCAGTAGTCCCATTGTCTTTACCAGTTCAGGCGACCTTGTACCTGTTGCAAGTTTACACTGTTGCATTCAGCAAGAATGTTTTCTTGATCAAGTCGGGTCTTATGAGAAAGAATTTACTACGTTTACACATATCTTCTAGCTTCTGAAAAAGTACGGCTACATGTCCTTCAGTAAGTCAGCACATTGTACGTTAGAAAAACACATTTAATATGAGACCGGCAGCTAGGCCCGACTCATGCTAACTAAGGCCTAGTAATTAATTTTAGAAAAATCTTAACATATAACTCTTAATACTAATACAAAACCACACATTAATACATCAATAATTCATTATTAATCAAATTTCATTAATCCTCGTATACATTGGTGGCCACTCCCCGTGGGCACATTTCACACGCGTAGGTTAAAACACATTAATACATTTTCTATGCGACATCGTTATACATTAATTTGCAAATATTTCGTGTTCATTTTTTATTATAATAGCTACACTCCAACAGTTGTGCCCTGCATATCCTGACGGCCCATCACCAGGCTGATGGATCTTCCTGAGCTAAAGTGGGGGCAAAAACTGACACTTGCACCTGAATAGGGCTGTGCCTGTCCTCACACAAAGCAGTCTCCAACCCCTGGAGTGTGTCTAAGGCAAGGGCTGGGAATGGCAGGGTCTTGTGTGCATTCCAACAACTTCTCTTTGAAGTTTGCCTACTTCAGAAAAAAAATCATTATAAGTACTGGACCTCTGACACCACATAGGTAGAACACTTCTGGACCTGACACATTCTGCCAGAAAGAAGAGCTGGATGCTGTAGGAGGGACTGCCACTCTGCCTGTTGCTTTGTTGTGTTGGCCTGCTGCTTGCTATGTCTATCCTAGGAGTGAAAGGACTGGACTTTGCTTTCTACATCCTACTTTTGCAAGGTTCTCCCAGTGCTTGAATTGAGCTTGCCTCCTGTTAAGAAATCTCAGGGCCATCAAAGACTTCACCTGTCAGCATCTGGGCTTTTGCTAAGATTGCTGGCTTGCCATGTGGTGTCAAATCCAGTTCCTGGGCCCTTGGAAGTGAGCTCTCCTGCAACGAAAAAGAAACTAAGGACATCAACTCCAGAGTGACTTTGAAACCGGTGACGCTCTCAAACTCCACGCCGCCTTCTGTACCGGAGCTATGTCCCTGCTTGGTCCAATGACCCCGACCTGCAACACAGGCCCGGCGCTGCCTTAGCGCCTCCGACGTCCTGCCACAGCATGACTCCTGAGTGCTGTGTCACTGACGACCGTACCGTTCGACTCCGACTCCAGCACTATGGCTTTGTAGTGTGACCATGACACTGCAAAGTCGATGCCTTGCATCTTAACCTGCTGGATTCATTGACCCTGCCTTGTCATAAGGAACGACTCACCTCCCCTGCCTACTAGTAAGGAACCAATGCCTCACCTCCCCGGTAGCTGTAAGGATCTGATGCCGCACCGGCTCCAATGATGCATCACCTCCCCTGCTCCATGCAATTTTTTTGTTTTCTAATCGTTTTCCAAGGTACTGTACCCAGGGTCTGCGAGACTCTGTGATCGGGCCGTACTCCCTGTGAGTGGCGTCATACTGTTGCAAGTGACTCCGTCAAGATGCCATGATAGCTCCAGTTAGAGCTATTGTGTTTCTAAGCCCTATACTAAGATTTAATCTTTGAAATTCATATCTTTGCTGGTATGTTTGATTTTTGTCATTTTAGTCTTATTTTACTCAAATAAATATTGGCTATTTTTCTAACCTGGTGTGGAGTACTTTTGTGGTGTTTTCACTGTGTTACTGTGTGTGTGTACAAATACTTTATACATTGCCTCTGATATAAACCGTACTGCTCGTGGAAAGCTACCAAGGGGGTGAGCAGGGATTATCTTAGCTGTGTGACTCCCTTACCCTGACTAGAGTGAATGTCCCTACTTGGACAGGGTGCAAACCACTGCCAACTAGAGTCCCACTTCTAACAAGGCCAAAGTTATTAGTAACACAAAAATGCTTTTCCTTTGGAACACTTTTCCTATGGAACAGCTGACCTAACTATAACTGTTATAACTGTTACATATATACTTTTGTTGACAAGAAAGAAAAGCTATCTTTAGACCACACCTAATGATGTGTTTGAGCAAAATAGCCATCTGAATGTTTCGCAAGTGTGATAGTTCCTTATAACTGATCATAAATCAAAACTTGTTAACACTGATAAGGATTACACCAAGCCGCAATACTTAGTTCATATTCATTATATGATCCATAGGGATTAATGCCGGTAGGTGGATGAAAGTGGATTGAGGCAGATGCAGGCACTACTATTGAGACAGTTTGCAGATCCAACTAGCTCCAATGAAATATGCTGAATGTATCCTGATGTAATTTTCCAAACTGGAACAGAATTCAACAGAGCCTGCACATTGTCTGCTTTCTGTTTTGAGCAGCAACATGCGGGTAACGGAGAGTTTTTCTTATTTTAGATTCCAGCTGGGCCTAAAACAAAGGCCAAAGTTAAAGGCCCTTCAGCCCCCAACTATGATCCTAGCTGGGAGCTATCTGGAGCCTTACACCTAGATGCCAATGCAATACATGAAAACAAAGGTACACATCTTATTACTTCATAAGTACTAGAAAGTGTCAAAGGTTTGGAGGCAAGCTTCTGACTTTGTTCAGTCCATGTATATAAGAGATATGCATGCACTGTAGGAATGGCAGATGTATCGATCTGTAAACGTATTTACACAAATAACAATTTAAATAGCACTTACAATTTGTTTTATTAAATTCTTTTACAGCGCTACTAATAACAAAGTTGGGTGTCATAGTGCTTTACATCACACGCATACATTAGACCATACATGATAGAAGTGTGTAAATCAATGTATTGAATGCTACATCAGACAATCGTTCTTACTGGTAGGGTTATATGATAGTGCATGGCTGGGAGAAACACAAAGATAGGATTTATAAAGTAGCAGAGTACTTGGGTTGCATGTACCAATAAGGCTTTATTACTACCTCAAAACACCCTTTATGTGATCCTGATAATAACAACTGGTTTAGAAAAAACAATAAGATTGGAAATCCATCCCTTGAACTTAGCAGTACGGTTATTCATACCAGTTCATAGCTCACTGTGCTATACTAGAAGAATTGCAATTTATGAACTGAAAGTAATGAAAATGATCTCTGTGTCAAAAGCAGTAACCAAGTTACCAATCTACATAAAATAAAAATCTGTCATCTGCATGATACATGTTGTGCTTTGCCTCTAAGCTACCTTATGAGTCAAAGCTGTGGCTAGAGAAAACACAAATCTGTTCAGCAACTGCATTAACCACCGGGGTTATATTATTATTTGTATTATTTCTTGAGATTTACTGGTACACAAAGCTTTCTGCAGCAGGCGCAGTAACCCCATAAGATATTTCAAAATGTAGCCTGTGCAACCAATTAAGCCAGAACAGATTTACTGTCATGTTTCTTCTTGTCGCCAATTACTTTGGGTCAGAGGTTTAAAAAACATAAATATAGAAGTTGACTGTCATACTGTTTTCATGACTCACACCTTGTTAAACCCCCCCTCACATTTTGTTGCCACACCTTGTACCCCATTTTATGGTTTTCCAATTGCAGCACTACTTGGCCCCAGTACTTTAAATGGGGAAAAATAAGTGTGGTGGAGCTGTTGGCATGGGGTGGAGTTTGAGGCGGGGAAAAGAGTGGAGACAGAAGACGAGCAATGAATGGGCTAGAGATGTTCTCTGCATGCACATATGCGTGGTGGGACAGAGACATTCTGCCAACAGTAAAGCACTCTTTGCGTCAATGCATGTTCAGGATACACCTCATGAGTAACTGGGTATCTGGTATCTGAGAAGCAGGCTGACTCCAAAATCTGTGTTCCAGTTCAAATTCCTAATAATGGAAGCCTGTTTGTAATTGGATCACATGACTATTTGAACAAAGAACAAACCTTTTGCTGACATTCTAATCGGGCATTATGGTAGGCACCATGGACATCAATTCACCAAAATGCCAAGGATAGCAGAAGTAACATCATGTGCCATTTCATCTTTACTTTCACACACACATGCTTACGCAAATATACATTCACTCATACACACACTCTCTTTTACATAAGCACACTCTCACCCGCAAACATGCATGCAACATACATTTAAAAGTGTTTTTTACTTACCTCAGCCGCCAAAGAGGGATATTTTCCAGATAACTGTACTCCACTTTTCATTACATCAGAATAATATATTTTATTGGTGTAAAAATTACTCATTGAAAACAAGCCGCCCCAAGGACGAACTGTCCCTGTGTTCCTGTCACTGATTTTGCCGTCTCGGAAGCCAGGGGTCGCAGAGTCAGTGTCACGGGTCTCAAGGGACAAGCTGGGGGACGCAGCTGCGTCCCCAGGAGACCCCTAAATGTTGTCCATCGTAGGCACAAGCCAAGCATCGTCTTGCGGTGTAATGCAGAGCCTAAGCCCACAAATCCAGTCCCAACCAGGGGGAAACATTTATCAGGGTCAAATGTCAATTTCCTCGCTGAGTTATTATTATAACATTCACACAGATCTAAATCGACAGTCAAATTCTAATTGCTCTTTCAAGTGGTGGATAGGGCAGTTTGTTAGGAAAAAGCACATGCTGCCACCAATTGCGTGTAGTTTGGACAACCACTCATAGGCACTACCTTCATTGCCGGACTGGCTACCTGCAATGCCGATCAGAGTTTTGTCTAGTGTCTGTTTTGACTCATCTAAGGTAGCACAGAGGGTTAATATGCCCGCAGCGAAGAAAGTGTACTATGCAGATCACAGAACAAAACTTTATGTGCATAGATCAGTGGGTTTCTGCTTTTGTCACAACGATAATTTTTTTACTGCACAGTTCATAAGTTGCAATCATAATCTAGCACAGTGAGCTATGAAATGCCATCAAAGAGCGGCATGAAAACTGCATGGTACAGATTAGAAAAGTATGTTTTTCCCAGTCTGTCATGATCCTAAAAGTGGTTTGCTTGGGTAGAAATAAATTCTTATTAGTAAAGTGAACCCTAATCATTGTGCTACGTTCAGAATCCTGGGTTTGTGCATCCCCAGACCTAGCACTCTTAAAAATGCTTAACAGTATGGATGACGTGAATCCTACACCCTATAGCCCCCTTTGTCTTATGTAACACTTTCTATATACTGATTTACACACACGATTCATTGCTTCTGTGTGTGAGTGTGTGTGTAATGTAAAGTTCCCCTCCAGCAGCAGCTGCAAACCTTTAAAAATAAAAACTTTATAGTTTTATTTTTAAAGCGGCAGGGCCATGGGTGTGATGAGCACTGAGGGGAGTGAACAAGGCACTCCCCTCAGTGCGCATGCATGTTAGTCCAGCCAAACACAAAGGTGCACAAGGGCTCTCTCCAACCCGGCACTGTGTTGCTGGGTTGGAGAGAGCAAGCCCAGGCTCCCAGTCTGCCTTGAAGTGTCCAGCCAGGGTGCTCCAGCCGATCCTAACGCTGCTCTCAGCAGCGTCATCATAGGCCAAAGGGCAGGCTGGGAGCCTGTGCCTGGAGTGCGGTGGAGAGCAGCGGTGCAACGGAACGATTAAGAATTATTATAAAAAATGTTTTTCTTTTTTTATTACCCCCCCCGCCCGCCACTTTGCCCAATCTCCAGCCGCACCTGTGTAAAGTGCTCCAACAACCTACACTGGCATGAGAGGTCCTGAGCTATGGAGAGATGAGAAGCACTGCTCAAGGGTGATAGTGAGGAAATCATTGGAGAGCCCAATAAAAACTGCCTTATCCTAGTCTGTGTAAGGTCATCATTTACTATGCTTTCAAAAAATACAATTGAATATATAATGAAAAATGTGTTGCAGAATGCACCGTTTTTGCCACTTTTTTCCCAAATGCTCCCTCCCACCGAACCCCTTTCTAATTGTTAGGCTCGCTCTCTGTTCACCCCATGGGGAATGGTATGACAAAATTTGCCAGGGCTGCTTTGGGGTTTGGGTTCTCAGTCCAGCCTTCGCTACCTGGCAACCACATCCCATTATCCCTTGGCCAGAAATTCCATTCTAAAGGGTGCAACTTGCAGAGGTAGAGAATTGAAAGTGCATATCTGTTGAGTGGTAGCTTTCCTGATGTTGTTTAGAGCCCTTTTTCACTCTGTTTAGTTAAACAAATAAACTTTGCCAGCATCGGCAAAGCTGGCGAAGTTTAAAAACAAAACCATATGAACCTGAAAAGTGTTTGATTTAATAATTTCATGTATCATATTTATCATTTCCCAATTGCTCCATATTTAGCTAATAGAGCATTCCTCATGTGTCTCCTTTGTATTTTGTTAGGCACTTCCAGGTAATGTAAGGACTGTGATGAGAGAAACAGGCGAGGGGGTCCTCACTCGATTACTTACTGGTAATAATCATTATCTGAAGCTCAAATGTCGCACACCACAGCACTAGCCTACAGCTCTTCCAGAGAATCATACTTTTTAAATATTTCCCCCTATGGGTTTGATATGTAATAAATCAATCTATGATAGGTGCAGCTCAGTTTGGGCATGAGGAACAGCTAGAGAATGAGACAAAATATTACCTATGCTTAGCCAGGGGGATACCTTTTTCTCTTTTTAGTGGTAACAATGTTGACCTGTCTCAGGGGTGGCCACACTTAAGTATAAGGAAGTCATGGACTAGGAGAAATGAAGATAAACAACAAGTAATCTGATTTGCTAGAAGAGTGTACTGATTTGTCAAATGAGAGCCTAGCGCTGGAAATATAGTGCTTGGTGAAATATCCAAGCACGGTGTTATACCACTATATTACAACAGAAATATCAACATGGGAAAATATTGCACCCACTGTTGGAAAATGGCATCTCTGAAGGGTCACCCCAAACATTTTGCCTTCCTCCTTTTCTTTTTCTGACCTCATATTTGCTGGCTTTAGGACTCTGGACACTTTACCACTGCTAACCAGTTCTAAAATGCATATGTTCTCTTCCTTAAACATGGGAACATTGGTTTATCTCTAATTGGCATATTTGATTTACTTATAGGTCCCAGGTAAAGTGCACTACACTGCAGCACTGATTGTGCCACCCACATAAGTAGAACCTTAACCATTGAGTAGTAGATTCTGATCTGAAAGAGGTAGCCTGGTCATATCTAGTATGCCCAGAATGGTAACAGGAAATCCTGCTTATTGGTGAGGTTGGATTTAATATTACTATTTTAGAAATGCCACTTTTAGAAAGTGTGTATGTCTCTGCATTTAAAACCATCTGTGCCTTACAGCCTGTCTCCAATCAATGCCTGGTCTGTGCTGGTTGACAACTCCCTTGTGCATTTCACCCAGACAACCACAAATACCGGACACTCTGTGTGAGAAAACAGGGCTGATTGCAGAGGCCCCATAACTTTTTGCCCCCATTTTCCTCTTTTTGCTGGTGTTTTCCTGACTTTAAAGGTGCCCTGGGTACTGCTAACCAGTCCCAGGGCCTGTGCTCTGTGTAAAATGGATATGCAAATTAGGCTAATTATAAGTGGCTAAGTTAACCTACCTATAAGTCCCTAGTATATGGTAGGGCATGTAGGTTTAGGGACCACAGCATAGGTGGTGCACACCTAGGTGCATTGCTGAGGTGCCCAGTGTCATTTTAAAAGCAAGCCTGCCTTGCTGGCTGCTTTTAAATTAAAGTTATATGCAAATTCGACTTTGGAATTAAAGGTACTTCCAAAGTCTTAAACTACCTTATTTTTACATATAAGTCACCCCTAAGGTGTGCCCTATGTGCCCCTAGGGCTGGGTGCCATGTAACTATAAGCAGGGACTTTATAAAAATAGATTTATAAGCCCTGGTGAGGTAAAAACAGCCAAATTCGTTTTTCCCTCATTGAAGTAAATGGCCTTCATAGGCTAGAATGGGCAGACTTTATTTTAAATTTTAAAGTCTCCTTAAATGTTGCATACCAAGAATTTGGTATCAAATTAATTGTTGTAATAAATCCTACAACTTCCAGTTGTTGGATTTAATATAACTAGTTCAGGTAAAAAGTTTAGACTTTACCTAAAAAGTTGCCAATTTCAGCTCTGCATTGTTTTTGCTGCTGTGCTCTGATTGGCCAGCCTGCAGCAGCTTCTGCCAGGCTGCCTTGATGAGGTGTGAAGTGGCCAGGCTTCACACAAAGGAATGTGCTTGGGGGAGAGAATCTCCCCTCAGCAGATGGTGAGGCAGGAAGGGGGAGGGCTGCCAAACTGGTCTTCAAAGGCAGAGAAGGACATTTGGAGCATCCAGCAACACCCCCACATCCTGCAACCCCAGATAATTAGGTGCCCACTTGATTAGATTAGGAAAGGGCAGGAGAGGGGTGTGTTTATGATTTTTAGCCACACCAGTGGGTGGGCTCAGCCAGATGTAACCTCCAAAAATCAGATTCAGCCATGTTGGATTTTTAGAGACTGTTGCCTTTTGGGATGGATTTTTGCCACACTTCCCAGGAAGTGGTCATCACAGGGGGACGACCCTGTACCTGATTGGAGAACCAGGGCCCCCCTGCTTTTCACCCAGGAGCAAGAATAAAACTGGCAGACCTGCCCCCACACCTCAAATCCCCTCCAGAATTCAACAAGAAAGGAACTAAAGAAGAAGAAGGACTGCCCTGCTGGACCCCTGGCCTGCACCTGGACCCTGCACTCAGAAGGACTGCACCAGCTGCACACTTGGGCTTCACCACAAGAAGGACTTTGCCTGGCTTCAACTGGTTCAAGGAGGGACTCCCTGTTTGCTACAGGTGAAAAATTGCTAAACCAGAGTCCCCTGCACCAACTCCTGAAGAAAGCGACCAGCTGACCACTGTCCAGTGGCCAAAAAGGAGTTTGCGCCAGGTGCATTCTGGGAGTTGAAGTCCGCACCCCCCAAGGACCATCACAGAACTTCTGGACCCTTGGGGTGAGCTGTGGACCCCAAAAGAACCTTAAAAGAACATCTGGGTGAAGCCCCAGAAGTTTGGAAAAGATTTGAGAATTTTTGGAAAAAAGCTCCAGAGAGGGACCGAACCGCCGTGGAAATTCTAGCCGGCTTGCCTCAACCGCGACCCGGCCTGACTTCGTGGTTCGTCCCGGTAAAGAAAAACATCCAAAAAAGAGACTAAGGGGGTTATTCTAACTTTGGAGGAGTGTTAATCTGTCCCAAAAGTGACGGTAAAGTGACGGATATACCACCAGCCGTATTACGAGTTCCATAGGATATAATGGACTCATAATACGGCTGGTGGTAAATCCGTCACTTTTCCGTCACTTTTGGGACGGATTAACACCTCTTCCAAAGTTAGAATAACCCCCTAAGTCCGAACGTAAAAAGTTGACCGGGACCTCCCAGCCATCGTATCCGAGAAGGGCTCCATGGACGTCGGATCAAGATCCAGGTTTACCCCGGTCGAAGGATTTTCATCTCGAAAAAACGACTAAGTCCGAAGGTAAAAGTCTCCACCGAGGAAACCCACATCGCGTATCCGGACAAGGGCTCCAGGAGGTCGGATTCAACTGGCAGGTTCGTCCCGGTGAAGAAAAACTTCAAAATAAAGACTAAGTCAGAAGGTAACTTTTTAACCGAGGCCTCCCGCGACCTGTAGCCGAGCAGGGCTCCATCGCGGTCGGCCTGAAAGTTTGACTTTGCCCCGGTCGAGGTGCAACCAGATGACCCGATTGGCGCTTTTTGTTTCTAAGCGCTAGAAAAGTAATAATTCTTTAAAAATTCATATCTCCGGTTCCCCTGAACCGATTTTAATCGTTTTTGTGTCATTTTAAAGATAAAAATATAAACTATTTTTATAAATTGGTTTTGGATTTTTCAACTGTTTCCTGTGTTTTATTTAATTACTGTTTTGTGATATTTGAATGCTTTACACTTTGTCTCCTAAGTTAAGCCTTGACGCTCGTTGCCAAGCTACCAAGGGTTGAGCTGGGATTAATTTACTGAGACCTAACTGTACCTATGTGGAGGTTAGTGGCTTGTTGCTAGGTGAAGGTACCTACCTGCCCTACCAATAACCCATTTTCCAACACTCAGTCACATCTGCATTCATCTGCATACTGAATGGGTCTTCCTGGGCTGGAAGGGTGGAGGGCCCGACACTTACATTTCAAATGCCAGTGGCCTGCCTTCACACAAAGGACTGATAAACCCCCTATTGGGCCTGTGACAGACAGGACTGGGCTGAAAGGGGAACTTGTGCACATCAAAACCACTCTTTGAAGTCTCCCCACTTCCAAACGCATTTTTGGGTATATAAACTGGGTCCCTGACCCCACCAAATCAGACACTTCTGGACCTACACCTGCACCCTGTCAGAGGAACTGCCGGGCTGCCAACAGGACTCATCTGGACTGCTTTGCTGAGAAGGACTGCTGCCCTGCTGTTGCCCTGCTGCTATCTGACGTTGATGAGAAGGACTCTGCCTTCCACAAAAGTGCTCTCCAAGGGCTTAAATTGAGCTTGCCTCCTGTTTTCTGAAGTCTAAAGGCCAACAAAGACTTCATCTCTTCAAGAAACTCCTTGTGCATCGAAACTCCACACACCACCTGCCAGAATCGATGCAAAGCCTGCATTCCTGACTTGAAATTCGGCACAGCACCTGCCTTTCGACAGAAAATTTGACGCATCTCCTACTGGATCAATGCAGAGCCTTCCAGAGTTTCAAGGATTTTTCACGCGTCTATGGGTGTCAAAATATCCCAGCATTGCAGTGAGGAACCAAGACTGCCTGCCGAAAAATTACGCAAACCTTTTGCAGTGTGACAAGAAACAATGCATCGTCTGTGCCGTGTGGGAAGATCTGACACAACCTTATTTTTCCACGCTTCTCCTATGCGGTTTCCTTGTGTCCTTATTTTTGATGCATACCAGGTACTGTGTGTAACAAAGACACAACAGGTTATTTCTAAGGATTAAGACTCTTTTAAAACTTTTAAAAGTGATATTTCAACTTGTGCTTATTGGATCTTTGTCATTTTTATCTCATTTTATTCAGATGAATATTATCTATTTTTCTAAAACTGTGTGGTGTATTTTGATCGTGTTTTCTCTGTCTTACTGTATGATTTACTGCACAAATACTTTACACATATAAGTTAAGCCTGACTGCCAAGTGCTAAGCTACCAGAGGGTGGGCACAGGATAATTTGGATTGTGTGTGACTTGCCCTGACTAAGATTACAGTCCCTACTTGGACAAGGGTGTATACCTCTGCCAACTAGAGACCCCATTTCTAGCATCCACAATATTGAATACCATTATATGGTGAAGGTGCATGTGGAGTTAAAGGGGCTGTCTGAAAAACGATGTCACAAAGCATGACAAAATCAAGCGGATGTCAAACAAAACAACATTCTAGAAGGCCTACTGTTGCGATTATTAGAAATGCACTGGGTAAAGAGAACATCTTTTTTACTCTGTGCCCTGGATGGGCCCTTTACGGATTGTAAGTCTATGCTAACCTGTATATACATACATTGGCAAAATACTGGTAGTTGATACTATAGATCAAATAATTTTGCAGGTCTATATTTCGATTCTAATATTGTGCCATATAATTCTAACAGATTACTATATTCTGCCTTCATATTACTTCATGCTATGGAAACATCCTCTATCATTGGGTAAAGCGCCCCCGCCAAAGTGGGGGGGCGCGGCCCGTTAGGAGTCGGGGGCTACGTGGCCCCGGCACTCCCCTCTGTTGCGCACCTAGGGTGCGCAGTTTGCCGGGCGGACTTCTGCCCCCGGGCCTCGCGAGGCCCGGGGGCGGAAGTCTTCCCCTCGACGAACGTTGGGTCCACGTTGGGCCCCGACCGGTTCTGGCCGCCGCGAGCTGGTGGGGGGGCTATTTAACAGCCCCCCCAAGAAGGCAAGTCCTTCTTCTAGATTTCGGATTTTCAGCCTCCTGGAGGGCTGGAGTGCTGCGCTTGACCTTGGGAAGGGGTGCACTGCTGGCCCTGGAACAGAGCCAGGGTCTTTTTTATCCAATTAAGCCAGCAGCGCTAGGAGGGTTTCCCCGGCATCAGGGCGGCATTGCAGTCGGGGGACCACGTGGGGGCATAGAAGGTATTTAAGCACCAGAGACTCAGGATACTTTGCTTAACAATTGGAGACTTTTAGCAATTGTGTTATGCCACACATGTTTGGAACCATTTCTTGTTCGTTTTAATTTTACCTTTGTCGCATTTGTTTATTGCCACTCATAATGTCAGTTTTTAGAGGAGCATCACAGTCTGCCTAGAAATTTGGTTTTGTGCTTGGGTTATCTCAATCTTGAGTTATTACTGTGTTTTGCTGCTTCGCTGGGGAATATTTTGCTACTACTGTATTATGTCAATGTAAACGCCGCAAGCCCTGGTGTGAGTCAAAAGTGGTAATGTTGATTTAAAACGGGGGAGCCATTAGGGGTTATACAGTTTCCTCTTGACCTGTTTTACTTGCTACTTGTTATAATAGTTAACTGTGTCTGTATTCATTTGTTGCAGGTTTAAAAAAAAAAAAAAAAAAAGGATATATATACATAGATAGGTTTTTGGACATTTTCAGATTAGGGGGGGATCCTCGCATCTTACATTCAATCATGGCTCCTAGGAAGGCGTGCGCCCCTAAAAGAAGTGGGAATGATCCAGAGCTATCTCAGTTGTTGAGATTGGTCCTGGAAAAATTAGGCAGAGAGGAAGCAGGCGAGGTCATGGGGGCACCCGTTCATGTTGCTGGTGGGGTTAAGAGCAGCCGCCCTAAGCGGTCCCACGTAGCTCCAAGCGCAGCTTTCCCTCCAGTCAAGCGCACGAGGAGGGGCGGAGCGCAGCCTCCAGTCTCTCCCTCGCTGCCACCCACTGTAGCTGCCCCTACTGCAGCAGCCAGTCCATCGGTGCATATTGACCTACCTGAACCTCCAGCACCATTTGCTGCACCATCCCCCGTGACCCAGGGCACTACACCAGTACTAGGGTTAGAAGGGGTCTTGGCGGATATCCGCAAATCCTTGGCCTCTTTGGCACCCGCGGCGCAGGCAGGGGCTCCTCCCGCCCCCTTAACGGGGATAGCCTTGCCCGCAGCAGTGGCTACGGCACTGCCTGTACCCCCCCCCGGCTTCTAAGGCTCCCGAGCTTCTTGCACCGGTACAGGACCCATCCAGGCAAACATTGCTTGAAGTATCCAGGTTGTTAGCCAGTATTAGCACACCACCTGTTAACTCGCCCCCTCCTACAACGCCGTGGGTGGCGGAGGATTCTTTACAGAACACACTAAATGAGCTAAAGCGGCAAGTGGATGCGCTATCAGCTGCACATACAACGAACTCACAGGTATCTGTGCTTAGCCAGAGTGTCACCCTGACACCTGGCGCGGTCGTCGCATCACCTCCCATAGTTCAAAATGTCCAGCCTGGGCCCAGCAAGGCTCCGGTTCAAGATAACTCTACAAAGGAAGGGACATCAGATGCGGTGCTATCCAGACCAGGTAAGCTGACAGCACACGTTGCCGCAGAGGTTAAGGAGAAGATCTGGAAAGGGGAATTTGTGGATATCTTTTCATTAATAAGGGCAAAAAGGAGGGAGGTTGAGCCAAAAGATAAAGAACCCAAGTCTACATTCTTTGGGGAGAGGAAACCCCGAGTGGAAGAGAGCATCACTAATTGGTTATTGGGTTTTAATGTATTCATGTCAGTCTGGTTGGAGAAAAAACCGGAGTTGGCCTCCTCTTTGATATACTATGCAAATAAAATATTGAAGGCCCAGCACACTTACGGGGGGTATGCTTGGTTAGAATACGACAGGGACTTCCGCTGGGCTAGGGTGGAGGATCCATCCATCGGGTGGGATCAAACGGAGGTTGAAGTCTGGCTAGAATGCGTTAACAACAAGGTTGCTGGGAGGCAGCCCTTTCGGACTCAGGCCCATAGCGAGAGGAAGGGCTCTTGCTGGGCATTCAACCGAAACGGGTGTTCACGTCCCGCAGGGTCGTGTAAGTTCAGGCATAACTGTTCCTTCTGCGGACACCCCTCCCACCCGGAAACTAAGTGTATCAAGAAGTCTAAAGAGAGGGGCAGGGATTCAAGTAAGCCAGCAAATTGACCACCCTCTGCCTTCTCCTATTAGACGAAACACATTGCTCCCATGGTTACAGGCTTATCCTGCATTAGATGCCGCAAAGTTACTTTTTCACGGGTTTTCCTACGGTTTCAGGATTCCTGCCTCCAATGTCACACCAGTAAATCACTGTAGAAACTTAGTATCAGCGTCACAGAACTCTGGCGTGGTGGCCAGGAAGCTGGCAAAGGAGCGGGCCCTGGGGAGGCTGGCGGGCCCCTTTGCAAGACCACCTTTATCCGCCTTTATGTGCTCCCCTTTGGGAGTAGTGCCCAAGAGGGAACCAGGGCAGTTCAGGCTGATTCACAATTTGTCTGCCCCACGGGGGTCGTCGGTTAACGATGCCATTGATCCCCAGCTTTGCTCTGTCCGATATGCATCAGTCGACAACGCATTGGAAAAGTTAAGGGCATTGGGCCAAGGGGCCCTGCTAGCAAAAACCGACATTGAGTCAGCATTCCGTCTTCTTCCAGTCCACCCTGATGATTATCATCTCTTGGGCTTTCAGTTCCAGGGGGAATACTTCTATGATAAATGCATGCCCATGGGTTGTAGTGTATCATGTAGCTACTTTGAACAATTCAGCACATTTCTCCAATGGGCTTTCTCACTTCGCACTGGTCACCGCGATGTCATTCATTATTTGGATGATTTCCTAATCTTGGGTCCCCCTGGGTCTGACAAATGCGGGTGGGCACTCCAGGCGTTGATCGCAATGTTTGAGGAATTCGGGGTTCCTTTGGCCCCCGAGAAGACAGCTGGTCCCACTACGTGCATCACTTTCCTGGGAATTGAAATCGATTCAGTGGCCGGGGAGTGTCGTTTGCCTCAGGAGAAGTTGGTAGCTTTCAAGGAATCCATCCATGTGATGTCGTCGCAAGAGAGAGTTACCCTACACCAGCTTCAGGTGCTGGTAGGCCAGCTAAATTTCGCATTGAGAATCATCCCCATGGCCCGCCCCTTTTCCAGATCCATTGCACGTTCAATGTCCGGGCTGGTTGAAAAACATCACCACACCCGGCTATCTGCGGAAGTTAGGGGAGACCTGAGGTTGTGGAAGTTTTTTCTAAAAAATTTCAATGGCGCGGTCATTTGGCCCAAAAAGGCAATCTCCAGCCCAACACTGGGTTTGTACACTGATTCAGCTGGTAGCGTAGGTTTTGGAGCAATCCTGGGCCCCCGGTGGTGCAGAGCGGATTGGCCCGATGATTGGGTTAGCAAAGGATGGACCAAGAACATAGCCTTCTTGGAGTTATTCCCTATCGTGGTAGCGGTAAATATCTGGGCGGAGATATTGAAAAACAGGGTGGTAATCTTTTGGTCTGACAACATGGCAGTAGTAGAAGTCATTAACCGCCAAGGGGCTTCATGCCCGCTGGTCCTACGCCTGTTGAAGCACCTGATCTTATCATGCTTACAACACAACATTACTTTCAGAGCTAAACATGTGCCAGGGGTTCATAACAACGCTGCTGACGCTCTGTCTCGCTCATTAATGCAGGAATTTCTGCGGTATCACCCCCAGGCGATGGAGAAGATGTCGGAGTTCCCAGAATCTCTGTGGAGAATTGGTGCCCCGCCCTCCCCGACTTAGTAGCAACATCTCTAGCACCACGTACTAAGAAAGCTTACGAGAATGATTTTTATAATTACAGGCGTTTCTTACAGTCACAGCAGATCTCTGAACCATTCACTGAGTTCGCGGTTTGTGCCTTCCTCTCACATCTAAAAACCCAAGGCCGGCCAGTATCGTGCGCAAAGGCTTATTTGTCGGCGATACGCTTCTTCGCAAAGATCAGACAACTCGAGGCACCCTTGAATACATTTATTATAAATAGGGCCTTAGCAGGTTGGGCCAGGGTGGCTCGTGTTCGAGCGGATTCTAGGCGCCCCATTACCGCACCCCTGCTCGGGAACATACTGGGCGCACTTCCAGGCATATGCTCGTCCCCCGCAGAGGCTGCTTTATTCTCCGCGGCTTTCGCGGTGGCTTTTTATGGGGCCTTCCGAATCAGCGAATTGGTGGGCGCAGCCAAGGGCGACCATGCGGGTGGGCTACAATGGGGCGACATTACGTCCGGCGCTGGGTTCCTTTCAATAGTCTTGCGCAAATCAAAAACGGACCAGCTGCAGAAGGGGGCGCGTATCTCACTCAGGGCCGCACCTGGGTCATCATTATGCCCAGTACTGCTTATAAATAATTACCTCCAGGTCCGCCCGCGGGCTAGCTCGTCCGCCTTGTTCTTACACATCAACGGGGATTGCTTATCGCGTTACCAATTCTTGATGATCTTCAAGTTGGCTCTGAAGTCTTTAGGCGTTGAACAATCTGGTTACTCCTCCCATTCTTTTAGAATAGGGGCAGCCACATTAGCGGCAGGTGCTGGATTGGGGGCCACCACAGTGAAAGGCATCGGCCGGTGGTCTTCTGAGTGTTACAAACGGTATATTAGGCCGGAATTGGTCTAAAGGTAGCACTGTGCTTGTATATGAATGCCTCACACTCTTTTCTTTTCATTTCAGTACAATGTCTCAACGTGTAGTTTGGGTACTGGGGCATTCATTTATTCGTCGGGCGGCGCACCAGGTGCAACAGCTCCGTGGGTCGAATCCGGCGATGGTTCAAGGTGTGGCGTTCCGCTGGTGTGGAATTGGCGGTGCGGGCATCACTCAGCTACAACAGTTGGTCAATGAGGCAAAGGGATCCGCGGGGCTGCAGTCCCCGGATCTTGTCATTATTCACTTAGGAGGCAACGACTTGGTGCAGTTGGGCCGCAAGACGCTAAGAGAAACAGTATTTTTAGAGATTACTAAATTGGCAAAGGTATTCCCAAATGCTGCGATTGCATGGTCACACATGGTGCCACGTCGGAAATGGGGTGCAGGGATCAAGTCAAGAACTATCAACGTGTCGGTACGACGGCTGAACGCCGAGATGGCAAAACTTTGCCCGGGCCCAGGGCGACTATGGAACATCCCCCACAAACTATTAAAGGGCTCACACATGTTCCACCAGGACCAGGTACACCTATCTGATGCAGGGACCGATCAATTCATTTACGACATGTGGGCTTTTGCGCGTGGTTTGTTTTATGGTGGGGAGGGCGAAGGACCTTTTGGGCCCTGGTCGCCCTCGTGGCGGAGATTGAGATGTGACTAGAAGCAACAGGGGGGGTCCCCAAGGTGGGGCCCCCGGGAGGACACCTGGGATGGGATCCTGAAGTTCTGAGCCAACCAACGGATGTACACACCAGATCAAGGGGTAAGGGAGCTCAGATCGCTGGGGGGAACATGGGGCTCCAGCCCTTGGCCGCCCCATTACACCCCGAGTCTGATTGGTGTTTGGAGGAGGGGGCGGAACCCGAAGCATGAGGACAAGGTACAGTGTTGTAGGCAGGGTAACCGCCCCTCCTAGGGATACAGGTGATAGATGGGTCACCTGTGTGGTCCAATGGTGGTTCAGGACAGGAAGGGATCCTGTCAGAATTTGATTTATGGTCACAATAATGCTCATGACGTATAGATGTAAAATTTGATATGCTTGAAAAGTTATGAGATGCTTGAAGTTTGAATAAAATCTTCCAACGTTTATTAGTTGTCAAATTGTGTATTTCGGAGGGGGGAGTGGGGGTCGCATGGAGGCCTCCGGGTCCTAGGGTAAAGCGCCCCCGCCAAAGTGGGGGGGCGCGGCCCGTTAGGAGTCGGGGGCTACGTGGCCCCGGCACTCCCCTCTGTTGCGCACCTAGGGTGCGCAGTTTGCCGGGCGGACTTCCGCCCCCGGGCCTCGCGAGGCCCGGGGGCGGAAGTCTTCCCCTCGACGAACGTTGGGTCCACGTTGGGCCCCGACCGGTTCTGGCCGCCGCGAGCTGGTGGGGGGGCTATTTAACAGCCCCCCCAAGAAGGCAAGTCCTTCTTCTAGATTTCGCGGCGGCCGGACGGGAGCGGGGTCCCGCGATTGACCCACCCACCCTCTCCTTGTTATTAGGCAGTAGGCATGCGGAAATTGAGATGTGACTAGAAGCAACAGGGGGGGTCCCCAAGGTGGGGCCCCCGGGAGGACACCTGGGATGGGATCCTGAAGTTCTGAGCCAACCAACGGATGTACACACCAGATCAAGGGGTAAGGGAGCTCAGATCGCTGGGGGGAACATGGGGCTCCAGCCCTTGGCCGCCCCATTACACCCCGAGTCTGATTGGTGTTTGGAGGAGGGGGCGGAACCCGAAGCATGAGGACAAGGTACAGTGTTGTAGGCAGGGTAACCGCTCCTCCTAGGGATACAGGTGATAGATGGGTCACCTGTGTGGTCCAATGGTGGTTCAGGACAGGAAGGGATCCTGTCAGAATTTGATTTATGGTCACAATAATGCTCATGACGTATAGATGTAAAATTTGATATGCTTGAAAAGTTATGAGATGCTTGAAGTTTGAATAAAATCTTCCAACGTTTATTAGTTGTCAAATTGTGTATTTCGGAGGGGGGAGTGGGGGTCGCATAGAGGCCTCCGGGTCCTAGTCACATTGAGCTCTTAATTTCCAGTAAAGTGTTGTAAGCATCGAGGATACTATGGTGATTGGCAACAACAAAAAGTACAATTGTAGTCTTGGGTTGGAAGAGTTAAGAAAATAAAGTTCTTCTGAGGGTGAGGAGGTGCGGAGGTGCTCATCTTTCAAGAATGCGTTTCAAGTAGTAAAAAACAGGAAAAAAACAACTGAGAAAAACAACTTCAAATCCTTGGTTATGAAGCAACATTCCTACATAAGTCTTCATTGGCAGGGAGTGATGGTCAGGAAGCGGCAAGGGTTCTTCAGTCGGGCGGTGGCTCTTCAGCATCTCCTGACTGAACATGTTTGTGCAATGAGCAAGACAGAAGAATGGACAGTTAAGGTCCCCCGATGAAGAAGCAAACATATCAAACTACCTTAAAAATTACCTTGGATATCATTATAAGTATAAATTGTAGGGCTGACACCTAGTTCCATGTCTCAAGAACAGAGTGTTTACAGGTTTGGACTTTTATTTGACAGCCTGAGTTCCGTGAGTTGTCTACGGCTTCGTTTTTGCCAGCAGCTGCACGACTTGGGCAGTCTTTTGAGGGGACCAGGAGTTATTTTTCATCATTAGACTTTGTATCAGAGCAAGACAGAGGAAGGTAGTACTGGGAAAAACAAGAAGGCACAGAAAGATAGAAAAATTGTAGTAAAGGGAGGAAAATGTGGTTGAAAAAGGCCCTGCAAGAGAGAGATAAAGAGACCGGACGAGAAGGGCAGCAGAAGAATGAGACATGAAGTGGAATCAATACTAGAAAGCTTTGATATGTGGCAATCTCACCATTTCACAGTGCTGGGCTCCTAAGAAAAGCTTTGACCTCCAGCACTTATCTTTTTTACTTTTTTTGTTTTACAAAGTAAGCACTGCTAGCAGTCATGGTTTGATTCCGTTGAACCAATTGGACTGACACCTGATAACAATGTTATGCAAGTGTAAAGTGTAGGACTGCAAACATGCTGCCCTGATGACATGGATTGAAATGACAACGCTACTGTTGTTGTAATTTAGCAAATATAAAAGGTTTGTCATTTATACAGTAATTGTGCAGATATATTAATTTGAAAGTTGATTAGTTTGTGCATGTTATCAGGGTGCTCACAAAATTTCCCAGTTATACTGATTCTTAAAATTAGAAATTCTAGAATCTATAAGCAATTGAACTGCCTTCTCAAAAGTAACTCCCTTAAGCCCTACACCGTTTCGACAAATGTCAGTTGTGCTATATGCGAGGCCTGGTCTCTTCTTGCTCTAGGGAGACTGGCCATGTTAGGACTCAGAACAGAGCCTAAAAGGAGGTGAAACTGAAGACTTTGGCAAACGAGGTTTGGAAACTTTTACATCGTTGATATTCCAACTGTGCTTTAAACAGAGTATCTATTTCCATATCTCCCATCTATGTTTGGCATGGCATCACGTCACATTTCAAGTAACAGAGAAGGTGAGGTCACGTGGTGTGGAACCTACAGTCCTTAATGACAACAGAAACTAAATTGCTCGAAGGCTTAAGAATTATTTATTTAATAATTCTGTCAGGTGCTCGCGCAACCAAAAGGAGGCTGCAGAGTCCCGGCGATATAGGGTGGGGAGGTGGCAGAATAAGTGCGTCAACTGACGTTTGCGAAAAAATAAGATGTTGGTTTCCTGGAGAAGATGTGAACGGAGAGGGTTTCAAAGGGAGAAACCTTGCTGGTGCATGGACCGGCACCCACAAACGTTTTAATTTTGAATGTTGAGAGATGGTGTTGGGAGGGTACTATTAGGTTCCTCGGCTCTGGGTTGGTTGCAGTGTGTATAAACTTGGGTGAGATGGGCCAGGGCTGGCCGGGGCTGAGCCATGGGTCAGGAAGACCATTTTGAATCAGGAAAACCATTTTGAATTCAATTCTTCATTTAACAGGAAGACAGTGATGTGATTTCAAGCTGGCGTGATGCGATCCGGCTACTTGTAAGAATGAGGTAAGCAGTTTAAATGTAGGCTCTTTGAATTCAGGTCATAATTTTGGCTAGAATGCCAATTTAGGTACGGTTGAGATAGTTAACATGAGAGAGGGCAACAAGTACGGTAAGGCGAATTTATACTTGAGTTTGCAATGGGGAGGTGATACCCGATAGGTGAGGTAGATGGAGGGACAGGTTTTTGATGATAGAGTTGACCCAAGTAGCAAAGGAGGGCTTCATGTTAAAAATAACTCCCAGGTTTCTGGAAAAAAAACTAAAGAGCTGGGTTGAGGGCAAAAGTCTGAGGAGAAACGTTTCAGGTTTAGGACCCTTAAATATGCCAATTGACTACTTCTAATTCTGAACTTGCTGGAAGCAATCCAAAAACCTTTCCAGTGTTAAGGTACTTTAGAGTTTTGATGTGTATTTGGAAGTCATTAGCATACATATATCAACTGACATCAGAGCTGTTGAAGATTCCTGCAGGAATGGCCAGGTAAATAGAGGAGTGTCATTGGAAAAGAAGAAACCTTGGAGGACGCGACAGGTCAGAGAGGTGAGTTTTGATGAGAATGAGCAAATTATCACATGATGTGAACAATTGTTCTGAATAATCTAAACCATTGGAATACAACACCTCTTAGCTCAATGGTAGACTCCACAGCACACACAAGAATACTGTGATCAACTACAAGAAAAGTAAAAGACAGATCTAGTAGGATCAATGCACAGTCATCACTATTGCCTTTGGTGTATAGGTGTATAACTCTGATGTTCAGTAATGTGCCATTTCAGTGCTCCTCTAAGGTCTACATTCAGTTTGAAAGTTGTTAAGGAAGTTGTTTGTTTCTAAGTGAGCAGGTAGTTGAGAGGTAACATCTGTTTTAAGAATTTCAGCAACACTGGGAAAGCAGGAGATTGATTGGTAGGCAGCAATATTTTTCTGATAAATGGTGGGCTTCTTAAGGAGGTTGTGATAGTAGCATGTTTAAATTGGTTTGAGAAGACATCAGTCAGGAAGGGCGTATTGATACATCTGGTACCAGAACAGGTTGGCCAAGGTTAGTGGTTTTTACAAGTCTGAATTTTTTTAAGATTACGGAAAACAGCAAATAGTGACAGATCCAGCAGTGAGGGAAGACTTGAGTGACCTGCACAAAGAAGGGGGAGTCTGAAAAACTTTATTGTCTGGACTGGTCAGCTTACACTGCTAGAACCGACTTATAGGAAGATAAATTAGGCCACCTCTTGGCCTGGATCCTTTTGGAGGATTACCGTGGTCACCCAATTCCAGCTCTTCATGATAAGCAGGGTTGTCTTGTATATACTCAAGAGATTTGTCAAATATTATTCCAAGTTTACAATCGCCTTTATAGAAGCCCTTGTGCTGGGAGCTCTGCAGTGACTCAAGTTTGCCTGGCAGGGCTTGAACTTCCTAAACTCCCAGCTGATCTCTGACAGGAAGTGGATTGTCTTATCACCCCACAAGAAATAAAAACTGCATCAAAATCCTGGCTTTGGGTAAGATCCCAGGACTTGATGGCCTACTTATTGAATGTTACGAAACCTACTCTACATCTCTTGCCCCCAAGCCGTCTCAGCTCTACCAAGAGGCCCTGGATCTAGGGTTGCTCCCCCCCATCTTTGACAGAAATCTTGCTAGGCCCTACCGTGAAACCCCTGAAGTGCCCTCGATCCTGAATCCTACAATTATTAAATGCGGGCTACAAAATGATAATTAGTGAAGTCCTGGCTGGCCAGCTTTATAGGTTGGTCTCACGGCTGGTTCATCCAGACAAAGTTAACTTTATAGCAATATCCGGAGGTTGTTTAGGATCATGAACACAGCACCAGGACGCTGGCCATTTTGGGTTGGGCTAGTTCCTAATCTCAAAAAACACGCTTGATTGGTCTTCTCTTTCTGCAGCGCTTCTAAAATTCAGATTCAGCCAAGATTTATCCAAATGGTCTGTCTCCTTTACCCTGGCCCCGTGACTAGGATCAGACTCAACGGATATGTCTCATCTCATATTGTGGTTAGAAGGGGATCCGCCAGAGCTGTCCACCCTCCCCACTGTTGTTTGCCTTAGCTATGGAGCTCCGTGCTGCTGGAATGTGGCAGGAGGGTCAATGTTAGAAGTAGGGCCTCTAGTTTGAACAGGTATACACCCTTGTCCAAGTAGGGACCACTGTACTAGTCAGGTTAAGTCACATACAATCCAAATTATCCTGTGCCCACCCTCTGGTAGCTTGGCACTGAGCAGTCAGGCTTAACTTAGAAGGCAATATGTATTTGTGTAAGAAATCATGCAATAACACATTGAGAATACCACAAAAAGACACCAAACAGGTCTAGAAAAATATAACATATTTATCTGATTAAATTAAGGTCAAAACGATCAAGATTTGATAATCACAAGTTGAAAAATCACTTATATAGTCTTAAATTCTTAAAAAGCAACAAGTGTCTCTTGCAAGAACAAAGTACCTGCTATACGTCAAAATTACATGCACGGAGACCTCAGAGGAGCGTATGGGAGGGAAACGAAGGTTGTGTGTTGGATTTCTGGGCGCACACAGACGATGCACCGATTATTTTCCACACAACAAGGACTTTGTATCAAATTCTGTCATGCAGGCTTGAATCCTCTATGCGATGCGGCTTTTTTTGATGCCCAGGGACGATGCATGGAAATCCTGGGTGTACACGATGAAGTCACAGGTGCTGCGTCGATCCAGTGGGTGATGCGTCGGAGTTTCTGTCGCACAGCAGGCGCTGCGTCGATTCCTCCCGCAGGAAGTAGTGCTGCGCCGTTCCGGCTCGGTGATGCTTCGACCCAGTTCCGGTCGCAATGCTGGCGCTGCTTCGACCTCCACTTGGGGAGCCAGGCTGCGTCGTTTCAGTTTGGCGATGCAGTGATTCTTTCACTGCTAGGCAGGCTGTGTGTCTATTCCGGGAGGCAGTACATCGATTTTTACCGCACAAGGAGTTCCTTTGCAGAGGTGAAGTCTTTTTGGCCCTGAGACTTCAGGAACAGGAGGCAAGCTCAAGCCAAGCCCTTGGAGAGCACTTCTCAGCAGAGACAGAGGCCAACAGGCAGCAGGGCAACAGCAAGGCAGAAGTCCTTCACACCAAAGCAGTCCAGGTGAGTCCTTTGGGCAGCCAGGCATCTCCTCTTGGCAGGTTGCAGGATCTGGTTCAGAGTGTCTGTCCCAGGAAGTGTCTGAGGTGGTGGAGTCAGGGACCCAGGTTATATACCAAAAAGTGACTTTGAAGTGGGGATGAATGGTTTTGAAGTGCACAAGGTCCCCTTTCAGTACAACCCTGTCTGCCAGGGTCCCAGTAGGCGATTTGGCATTCCATTGTGTGAGGGCAGGCCACTGGCCTTTGAAATGTAAGTGTCAGGCCCTCCACCTTTCCAGCCCAGGAAGACCTATTCAGCATACAGATGTGTGCTGGTGTGACTGAGCATCCTGAGTTTGTGGTTGTCTAGGTGAAATGCAAAAGGGAGCTGTCAACCAGCCCAGACCAGACATGGATTGGAGACAGGCTGTAAGACACAGATGGATTGTAAGTGAAGAGAAATGCTCACTTTCTAAAAGTAGAATTTCTAAAATAGTAATATCAAATCCAACTTCACAAATAAGCAGGATTTTGTATTATCATTCTGGCCATACTAAATATGACCTGTTTACCCTTTTCTGATCAGAATCTACCAATCAAACAGTATATGACGGTAGCCCTAATGTTAGCCTATGAAAGGAGCAGGCCTTGCAGCAGTGGAAAACAAATTTAGGAGTTTTCCACTACCAGGACATAGGTATATGTCCTGCCTTTTACCTACATAGCACCCTGTCCTATGGGTTACCTAGGGCCTACCTTAGGGGTGACTTACATGTAGAAAAAGGGGAGTTTAAGGCTTGGCGAGTACTTTCAAATGCCAAGCCGAAGTGGCAGAGAATTTGCACACCGAGGCCCTGCAATGGCAGGCCTGAGACATGGTTAAGGGCTACTTATGTGGGTGGCACAATCAGTGCTGCAGGCCCACTAGTAGCATTTAATTTACAGGCCCTGGGCACATGTAGTGCACTGTACTAGGGAGTTACTAGTAAATTAAATATGACAATTGGGTATGAGCCAATGTTACCATGTTTTAAGGGAGAGCGCATATGCACTTTAGCACTGGTTAGCAGTGGTTAAGTGCGCAGAGTCCTAATACCAGCAAAAACAGTGTCAAAAAGTGGATGGAGGGAGGCAGGCAAAAAGTTGGGGGTGACCACTCTAAGGCTGTCAGGTTTAACAGTTGAGCTTGGGATATTCTCCTCCCTCATGCTAGGTCATCTCCCTTTATGCAGACAATGTCCTCCTTTTCACCAGAGACGCCCAAGAAAGGATTGATTCAGTAGCTTGCATTTTAGAAAGGTCTCAGAGTTCATGGCAATAAAAGCAAGTCTTGTCTGTTTCTCTTATGTCAGGATACCCCCTCCCTCATTCCCCAGTAAGTAGCCTCGCTAGGAACCAACCATCTTTCATGGAAAAACTCCACTTTCTGATACCTTGGCATTAAAAATGTTCGCACTAATGTAGATATTGGAGACTGTATCCTTAATAGGGCAGTGACCTTCCTGAGTGCCCAAGTGTCCTTCTGGACTACATTCCCATTGTTAATCATGGGTCATATTGCCATCTCTGAAAATGTAATGTGTTTGAGGCTCTGGTATTAGTCCTCTTCTTCTCTCGCACATTGATTCTTCCTTGAACTGGACTCAATATTGGGTGACCTGACATGGTTGAGTGGCCGAAGTAGATGTCTTTATCAGTGTTGTGACTTCCAACCACCCTGAGAGATATGGGAACCCCGCAATTTGAATCCTATTACCTAGCAACCCAATTACAATGGCTATCCAGATGGTTGACTGGAGTGACATTGGAAGAGACTGGAATGACCTCAGCGCCCCTGGCCTTGGCTTGGTTTGACGTTCCCTACAACATGTGTGCCCAGAGGGATACCCCGGCTGGTCAAAGAGGTGTTGACCCCACAATAAGGCTCCATAACCTCACCAAAAGTAGGACTTATTACACCTTAGATATCCCACTACTGCTCCTGCCTAATCAGCACTGTCATCTGGATACTCAACGCTTAGCGCCTTGGTCAATGGACGGTCTCAACACTCGGGGAGTGTTATTCAACAACAATGAAAGCCAATCATTCAAACATCTGAGGGTCAATTAATCCCTACATGAAGGACAATTAATGACGTATGGCCTGCTCAAGCACAGGCACCACTTGGGCAGATGTGGAAATGGAACCAGCTGTTCATCACCTGAACCACAAACACTATATTTGAATTAGTAGGCATTGTGTGACTTGGTTATATCAGACTCAAAGTTTCCATTTGCATGTTTCTGTAATAAAAGCTACTTATGTTCAATGAAACTTATCGAGAGCTACTAATATTATCAGTGTTGTAATAGTGACCACATCAGACAAGGTTATATGAGTGGTCGCTATTTGCAAGAGATCACCTCAGTATTCCAGATAGGGTTGCCAGCAGTAAAGTATAAAAGGCCTTGTCAATATTGGATGGCTCTACATGGGCAATATATAACAGACGTAGCCATAGCCAATTCATATGGCCCCAAGGTAGTAACATTTGTAAAAAGACTTCCCAATGCCACATGATTTATCAGTCAAATAATAGCTTTAAATATATTTTGGAAATTCAGTCATTTTTCTCTAAACAGCATCTTATGAGTTCTGAAAATAAACACTTTTTTGTCTCTACTATTCACGCTAAATGTTGGTATACATATATTAAGTTAACCAAGTAAAAGCTTCTAATTTAATAGTTTGGGTTACACACAGGAGAGCTACTTACAGGTAGCTGGAGACCTACCAGTAGCTCATGAGCTACCTGTTGGAGAATCCTGGTCTAGCGCTCTCAAATATCCGTGCAGTTTCTTGTAACGGCCATTTTCAATTAATTTTTTTTTTCCTACATTGTTCCCATCTTTCCCCAGCTCCAATACACAAAATTTTCTCAGGGGCCTTTTTTCCTGTCTGCGATGTCATCAGACCCCAGCGGACTTCTATCACATGGATTCCCCATCTTTTTAAAAAAAAAAATTATTTACAGTATGTTGGACTTTTGCTTATGCAGGGTCATCCCCAGTCTTTTTGCCTCCTGCCTCCTATTTTTTTCTGACCTGTCGCTGTTGGCTTTTGAACTCTGAGCACTTTCCCACTGCTAACCAGTGCTAAAGTGCATATGCTCTCTGTGTGAAATTGTATGTGATTGGTTTATCCATGATTGGCATATTTGATTTACTAGTAAGTCCCTAGTAAGGTGCACTAGAGGTGCCAGGGCCTGTAAATCAAATGCTACTAGTGGGCCTGCAGCACTGGTTGTGCCACCCACATAAGTAGCTCTGTAATCATGTCTCAGACCTGCCACTGCAGTGTCTGTGTGTGTATTTTTACACTGTAAATTCGACTTGGCAAGTGTACCCACTTGCCAGGCCTAAACCTTCCCTTTTCTTACATGTAAGGCACCCCTAAGGTAGGCCCTAGGTAGCCCCAAGGGCAGGGTGCAGTGTATGGATAAGGTAGGACATATAGTAATGTGGTTTATATGTCCTGACAGTGAAATACTGCCAATTTCGTTTTCACTGTTGCAAGGTCTGTCTCTCTCTCATAGGATAATATGGGGGCTACCTTTAAATATGATTAAAGTGTAGATTCCCCTAGAGAGTAGATGGACATGTGGAGTTTGGGATCCCTGAACTCACAATTTAAAAATACATCTTTTAGTAAAGTTGATTTTGAGATTGTGCGTGTGGAAATGCCACTTTTAGAAAGTGAGCAGTTTCTTGCTTAAACCATTCTATGACTCTGCCTTGTTTGTGGATTCCCTGTCTGGGTCAGTTTGACAGTTGGGTTGTTTTTCACCTCACACCAGACAGTGACACAAAGGGAGCTGGGGTGTGATCTGCATTTCCTGATTAGTCATCTCTGCTAGGAGGGAGGGGTGGAGTGGTCACTCTCATCTGAAAGGACTGTGCCTGCCTCTGACAATGCTGTCTCCAGCCCCCTGGTGTGTGTCTGAGGCCTTGCCTGGGCAAGGCAGGATTTCACAAGAAGGTGTGAGTCCCCTTTGAAGAAAGGTGACTTCAAAGACTAAAATGGGTATAAGAAGGGCACCCAAACTTACAAACTTTAGAAACACTTCTGGAATCAAGAGGAACCTCTGCCTGGAGAAGAGCTGATCGCTGAGGAACAAGTGCTGCCCTGCCTGTGACTGTGCTTTGTGGAGCTTTCCTGCAGTGCTGCTTCTGCCTGAGTAAGAGGGCAAAGACTGGACTTTGTGTGCCTTCCATCTTGAAGAAGAAATCTCCAAGGGCTTGATGTAGAGCTTGCCTCCTGTTGTTGAAGTCTCAGGGATAGCAAAGACTTCTTCCTGCCAGCACCTGGAGTCTCTGGAGAGACCCCTACTCTGCTCTGTGGTGCCCTTCCAGTTCCTGGGACCCTGAAAGGAGAGGCTGGCAGCCTAAGGACAAAAATACACGCACCGAGCACCGTGCGGAGAAAAGATCGACGCGAATCCGATCGCGGCTGAGAAATCGACGCGACGCCGGTTCCGCAGCTGAGAAACGACGCCGCAGGAAACGCGACCGAAAAACCGACGCCCGGAGCAGGAGAAACGACGCGCAGCATCGCTGACGGAGGCTGAGAGATCGCACCCTGCGCCGCGGGACTTTCGGATCGTCGTGTGGCTGGCTTTTTCAACGCGCACCGCCGTGCCGAGTTGTTTTCGACGCACACAGCCGTGCAGGGTTACTTTCGACGCACACCGCCCGTGCGGGGTTATTTTTGACGCAAACCAGGTACATTTTCACGCTAGCAGCGCTAGTGTGGTGTTACAACTACCTAAAGACTCTTTTTATTTTAAACCTTTAAAAAATCATAACTTGACTTGTGTATGTTGGATTTTTTGTCGTTTTGGTCTTGTTTTGTCTAGATAAATATTTCCTATTTTTCTAAACTGGTGTTGTGTCATTTTGTAGTGTTTTCATTAAGTTACTGTGTGTGTTGGTACAAATACTTTACGCCCAGCACTCTGAGGTTAAGCCTACTGCTCTGCCAAGCTACCAAGGGGGTAAGCAGGGGTTAGCTGAGGGTGATTCTCTTTTATCCTAACTAGAGTGAGGGTCCTTGCTTGAACAGGGGGTAACCTGACTGTCAACCAAAGACCCCATTTCTAACACAGTATTTTGCAGAAATCAAAACAAGGAGTACAGAGGCTACATCTTTAATACAATAATGACAGTCTACCACTATTTCAAAAAGATAAAGATAAGAGTGAAACAAGGGACCAGAAGGAAAGAAAGAAGCGTGTTGATTAAGGTGGGAGAGCGCATGCGGATAGAGATTGACATGGCATGTTAGCTGCATGTGTAAGGAAAGAGAAAGAGGAGGGGTGGACAAGAGATCACAACAGCATAGCAGTAAAGGAAATTGTGTGCAAAATATTGCAGAAGATAAACCTGTGCATCACGGGAGAGAAGTAGCAGCTTCCTCATTATCTGCCGCTGGGGTGGGGGAGGGCCTAATGTCAAGAGATAGTCCCTGAGTGGTTGCCATATGTCTTTGGTCCGCGAAGATCACGGTTGTAGAGAAGCATAGATTTCGCTGGTGGTACTGCAGTAAGACATATCTTGCAGACAGGCTGCCTTGGTGGAACGCATGCCGCTGCCCCAATGGAGGGCAATTTGACGTTTGGCCAATAGCAATGCGACAGCGGTAAAGTGATGAGGTGCAATTCCAGGGTAAGTGGGCAAAGCCGGAATGCTCAGCTGAGCATGTAGGGCAGCAATGTGACTGTGAAGGGTTTAGGTTAGCTAATGCGTGTGGAGTTGTGTAAGTGAGATGCAAGTATTTATAAAGTAGTAGTTTGTGGCGATGATTATTAGAGATAAGCTTAGTTTGTGTGCAACAATAATACCATATTTTGGCTGCGATAGGGTGCCCCAAGTCCCTTACCCAAGCGGTCCTCAACTTCTCTACTCCAATAGCCTTAGTTGTAGAGAGGTATATAAAAGCCTGGAAATTCAGCGAATATTGTCTGGAGCAGTAATAATCAATGTAAGGAGAGGGAACTCTTTCGGATCCTCAGGGGATGCAGGTAAGACGACATGCAGCCATGTAGTCGGTATAGGATAAAACTTGATGAAAGTGTTTCATCTCTCTGTTAGCATGTTGAAAGATTGTAAAGTGGCATCAGTAAAGAAATGACTGATGTATCTGATGGGTATTTAGTGAGCGTTGTGTCAACCGTTCTCGGGTAAGTGGGAGCCAGGGTTTCCCAGGAAGGGAATATGCAGGGAATACGGAGTATCATGTCCTAAATAGCAGAGTAGGTTAGCCCACGCCCAGCAGGAAGTGTGGAGTGTTTGTATCTCAGCCAGGTTTCTGGGCAATCCCTGAGGTAATAAGGGAGAGGGAAAGAGGAAGGGCCTGCATCAGTTCCGGCTTAAGGTATTGGAGTCTAGCATCAGGATTGTGACAAAAATATGCCAAATGTGTCTGCACGAATAGAGGTGCAGGTCAGGGACTCCGAAACAGCCGCGGTCATATGGGAGTATCGGCATGTCCCATCGTATGTGGGGGCGACATCCAGCCCATGTGCGTTTAGTAAGGAGACTACGGAGAGTGTAAAAAAAATGTTTGGCAGGGCAACAGGGATATTTAGGAACAAGTATAGAAACTGTGGGGAAATCACCATTTTAATGCTGGCAATCTGTCCAGCCATGGACAGTGGCAACCTAATCCAATGATCAAACTGGGTAGTGAGTTTTTCGACCACAGGGCCATAGTTCAGCCGAACCACTTCACTGCTCTCTCTCTGGTGGTAAATGCTGAAATACCTTGGGGGGTTGACGCACCATTGTAAGAGATTTTCAAGAGAACATGGGCTTGTTGCATCGGTCAAGGGAAAGGTGTGCCCTGTGTTAAGGAAAAAGAGTCAGACAGCGTGCCATTTACCTATAGACACACAATTGGGGCTGTAAAAAACAGTATAATCAGGTCTCTGAATTCTCTAGGGCAGTGGTTCCCAACCTGTGGTCCGGGAACCCCTGGGGGTCCGCGAAGCCTTCTCAGGGGGTCCGCGAGAGCCTAGAAAATTAAAAAATATTAACAAATATTGACAAATTAGGTCCCCAGCTTCCAGTAATGACTCAGGCAGGGGTCCTTAGATTCCAATGATGATTCATTGGGGGTCCCTGTGTTCCATTAATGTTTAAGTGGGGGTCCACAGAAATCAAAAGGTTGGGAACCACTGCTCTAGGGATTCCCAGTTGTGTTAGGAAAGGACCATTCAAGAGAATCAAATGCCTTTTTGGCATCTAGAAGTGCTGCAGGGAGATCTGGGGATATTTGATTAATAACTGCAAACACCATATGTAGATCTATCACAGTCGGACAGAGAGGGACAAACCCTGACTGCATGGGAGAGAGAATTCTATCCATTAGGAGAGCAAGGCATGTTGCGAAAACCTTGGCTAATATTTTATTATTGTGGTTTAGCAATGACAAAGGCCTGTGTGGAGTACAGAGATGAGGGGGTTTGCCTGGTTTTAGTAGTAAAGTAATGACTGCTTCCTTAAGGGTGGGAGGGAGAATACCCTATTTTAAGGATTCAGCATACACTTCTAAGAAGTGGAGAATCAGGATTGTCTGTGAAGCCATCCAATTCAGGGGCATTCGAGCTGTTCAAAGCATCAATGGCTTGAGATATCTCCTTGCACGTTATCGGAGAGGCTAAAAGATAATTCACTGGAGCTGTCTTGGGCATATTGATGCAGGAACTATATTGATGTTGGTAATATGCAGTAAACACAGATACAATAGCAGTACTGTAGCAGATACTATAGCAGTATTTTCAGTGATCGTTATGCCATTTTCAAGTAGCAGACTGGTTATACCGGAGGCCTGATATTGTGGGAGCAGGAGTTAGGCATCTGTTCACCATGGTCTCTCTCCCTCTCCATATCTGCGCATTCTGGCATATTTTTCTAGGTATGCTACCTCACGGGTGGCCAAATCATGAAACTCCTGCAGTAGTACAGAATGGGTACGCAAAGACATATGACTGGTGAGAGGCCTGGTCTGCCTGTCCAGGTTCTTAAGTTGCCCCTCAACCTTGACTAGATCATTCTGGTTACTATGGAGAACTCCTGCATGTTTGGCTATGCAGACACCTCTTATGTATGCCTTAAATGCTCTTCAACGTTTTGAGTGGCTTTGAACAGACCCAGTGTTCAATGTGAAATATTCAATAATGGCGTCATGAACTTCAGTGTGAAATACCTCATCCTGCAAACCGTTTATAGGGAAATGCCAAGTCCTGATCGGTGGGGTTTGGCATAGCACACATAGCCTGGCCACTACTGGGGAATGATTGGATAAAGTTTGTGAGAGGTGGGTAATGTCAGTCAGCCATAGGAGTACTGATGGAGAGAGGTACCAGTGGTCTATGCAGGTCCAGACATCATGCGGTGCTGAATAGAAGGTATAATCTGTCATGTGTGGGTGGCAGGCACGCCAAGCATCAGGTAGATGAAGGGTATCCAGGAGTTCCATGAGTACTTGCAAGGAGTGTGGATTGGTGATGCCAGTGGAACCGGTGGAATCAAGTGCAGTGAACATAATACTGAAATCTCCACCAAGCAGAATATGATCAGCTTGAAGGCGGTCTATCTGAGTAGGAGGTTGTGAAAAAATTCCTGAGAAACAACCTTAGGTGCTTACATGTTAATGAGTAATATAGCTGTGCAAGCCACTTCTCCATACACTAATAGATATATTTCCTCAGGGTATGAAACAGTGTCACAACAGATGAAGGGGATACTTTTATGGGTTAGTGTGCACACTCCACGTGAATGTGTGCTACAATATGCAAAATAGCGATTGGCGCCCCAGTGAGCAGCACATGAGCAATCAGTACAGGGTAAGAAATGAGTCTCTTGTACAAATGTCAATTTGATACCATGTCTATGCATAAAACCTGCTTCCCATTCCTAGGGTTGTTGAGGCCCCACATGTTCCATGTCATGTATGACAGGTGAAAGGATTGGGTGCCATTACCTTGATGCATCACAGAGGTAATAGTGAATGTGGACTAGATAGGTACGGTGAGAAACATGAAATGTCATAAAATAGAGTAGATGGTAGATTCCATATTCAAACATTACACAAATAACTTGTTCCTAACCCCCCCACCCACATCAGTAAGCGTAGCCTTTGGTGAATCCCAAAAATGAAGCAACAAAACAAGCAAGCATATCAGTATACACCTTGGGTTGCTGCAATGGTCTATGAGAGGTCATGCCCAGTTGTAGAGCGGGTTGGTAGTAGCTTGGCGGCTGCATCCAAAAGAGACCAGAGGATTTCATTATGTTCAAAAAGTTCCTTCATGCACCAAAATTTCCAGAACATGTATTAGATCAGAGCCACCTAGTGAGGAAGACAGGGCATGAAAAAAAGTCATTGAGGATGAAGAGGCACCTTGGGAACCCGGTGATGAAGGGGACAGGGATCTGGCGGAGGGATAATGGGCTGGAGAAGTTAATCCCAGCTTGTGTTGCTTACAAAACAGTGCTGTATCTGCAGAAGAGGTAAATACACAGTGTTTGCCATCCTTTTCAATGAGCAGTCATGCCAGTACAGCATACCATACCGAAGGCCACATTTTTGGAGAGTCGCTTTGATATCGTCATACTTGCGGCGTGTCTCCCCAACTATTTTTGTAAAGTCTGGGAAGATAGAAAGTGTTATACCCTGATATTGGAGTGACCCTTCTCACAGGCCAGACGCAGGGTGGTGTCCTGATCTTAAAAATTAGGTAGTCTTGTGATTATAGGTCATGGGGTCGCTCCTGGGAAAGGACACTGACCAAGTGTTCTGTGTTCTGTATCCTCTCTCGCCAACAAATGTATCCGTGAATGACTCCCTGCCAAATAGCTCTACCAGAAGTTGTTCTACAAAAGTGTCCATTCGGCCAGAGTTGGTGGTCTCTGCCACTCCTGTGATACAGATATTATTTTGGTAGAAGAGTGGCTCAAGGTCTTCGTTTTTGGCCACAACCACTTTCAGGAGACGTTCCACTCTCTTTAGGTGTGTTTGGGTGTCAGTGTGGTTGTCCTCCACTTCAGATATTTGTCATTCCGCACCATCCAGTCTAGTGGCGTGTCAGGCCATACACTCATTGATGCAATCAAAACTTGTGTTCAGTAAGTCAAGTCGTGAGTCTATGGCTTGAAAGCCTGACTTGAGCTTGGCCATGATCATAGCTGTCCCATTGGGCAGCGGGGCTGAGGTGGCACCAGCACCGAGGTCCCAGCCTGCAGGCTCCTCCATGTTCTACTGTCGTGGGTTTTGCTAGATTCAAACAGCAATTGTTTCTGCCTATGGTCTCTTATTATGTGGCCGTGGGGATAGCATTGTGTAACGTAATAGAAGGAGCGCTCAATGAGGAGGAGCTGGCGGAGGACCCTGAAAAGTCATAGCTGTCACAAGGAGGTAAAGGAGTCAGCAGCTAACAAGTCTTCCATGCATGAAAACACATAAATCCCTCAAAAGTAATATGTAAGTAATTTAAGGGTGTCACAAGTACCCCGAGATTAGTTGTGGTAGGCTCCAATAATAGCACAGGGTTAAAATGAACCACTGTGGCGTGTGGTGCAGAGGGTAGAGCAAACAGATTATTCAAGCATCATAGATCAAGTGGCCCAAGAGAGCACTACTATATAAGCATGTGAAGGTATGGGGGAGGCACATCCAGACATGTTATGGATAGTCAATGGCCGGGGCCCCATTAGGCATCGGCCCAAGGACTCACCACAGCATCAGGCAGGCATATCTACTCAAGGTCTCTTTACGTCTGAGCAATGTGGGGTAGTAAGCGGGTCAGCAGGGAGCCAGGACGCCGACAATGACGCATCTCCGATCGGGGGACAAGCAAACCCAGGCATGTGATTCAGGGCCGCTGCATGGGAGGTAGATAGGAGGTGGAATGCCGTAGCAGGCTGCAGCCTGCTCCCACTTCGGGAAACAGGCATACAGTGTTTAAGTGGGGCCTAGGATGACCTAGGATGTAGTGCTGCTCCCCCGCAAGGCCCCCTCCTCAGGCCGAGCATTCCACAGCCCAGACCTCAGGCTCACCTGCAGTCCCTGTCACCATGGGGCCTCCGAAGGCCGTGTCAGGCTGCAGCAGCTGGCAGCATGCATAACAGTAGGTTCACAAGGATTTCATTCGCTCAAACTGGTATATTTGGCTTCGGGCACATAAGCGCTTTAGGTCATGGCACTGAGTCTCATTCGGAGGCAGGATGGTGTCTGTAGACAACAGGGTTTGGGCGAGATTCCCCGTAGATTCAATGCTGTTGCCGGCTAGGCCATGTCTCCTTGAATTCTCCATCCTTGACAACATATTCGCCGTGAGTTTTTCAGGAAGTTGGCCAACTGTACTGGCATGCCTTTTCCACCCATGCACGAACGTTGTGCACTTGGGATTTTTCTACACCCCCTTAGGCATAGAGCAGTTTCATTATTCCTAGACCTTACTCTTCTTTGAGAAAAAAGGGCAATCACATCTCTGTGGAAATCCCCATAGGCCCCCAATTCCACAGCGTTGTGGCTCACAGTGACATTGCGATGGTCGCAAGCAGAAAGTAAAGCCCTCTACAGAGAGGAGATTCGAGGTTTGTGTAAATATCAGATCGCAGTGAAATGGAAAGAACTCTGGAAGTCCGTGGATGAAGAAGCTGGGGACAACAGCCTTGCCCCATGATGGGATGGTTACTCCCTTTTTTCCTCGACTTTACATTATCCCCTTTCACTGCAGCTCCTTGTCACTAGTCTGATGACTGGGTGAATCTTTCTGGGTATGTTTTGATCCAGACTTCCAGCTCTTCGCAGTCCTCATCTGCCAGAGATAAGGGTGACCCTTTCAAGTAGCCACATAGCCAACACAAGGTAGAATCAAAGAAAGTGCCTCCCAGAAAGGGCCCCAAATAAGAGGAAAAAGCCCTGGGTGGAAAACCTCCTTGATGACAATGACTCCACACCTGAATAAAGGGAAGGTCAGGACAACTGGAGGAGGTAGCTGTAGGGAGAGCTGCCGTCAGAACAACTAGAGAAGGTAGCTGAAGGGGCTCCAAGAAAAAGAAGAAGGACTGGAAGGGAACTGGACTGAAAAAAATTCCAACAAATGGACAGGAACGCGAAGCTCTACGGCTGAAGTACTCGCAGCATTGCGACACAAGGAGTAACAATAAACTGCTCCTTAAATAGGGGACAGACAGTGAGTTACATCAGAGCACCATCTTGGATTGGGCACCTCCCTTACAATCCTTTTGGAGACTGCCATTTTGGATGGGGAAGGTATAAACCTTCCCAGCGGCTGCAGTGAAGCACTCTGGGAAGAAGGAGAAAGAAGACTGAGCAGGGGACACTGAGCATGGCCCCTGGGTGAGGAGTACAGGACTGGGAGACAGCACCAGCGGGCCAGCTACCGTGAGGTAAGTTTCCTGAAGGGAGGTGGTGGCCTGCTGGCTCGCTTGCACTGCCCCTTGCCTGTCTTAACACGACTTGACAGTCCGCACATCCTGCCCATGGCAGGCAACTCCTGCTGATGGTGTCGGGCAGGGAAGATGTGCTGTTGCAAAAAGTCCAGCCCTCAGTCAATGATTCACAATGATGTTGACAGGCGGGACAGATAGGGCTGCAGTGGCTCAACACTCCCCTTAGGTTCTTAACTCTCTACCATCAAACTCTGGTCTGTTCTGTCCTATATTAGTTTGTTTATATATACTTGATTCAGGCACACTTTAGTGAACCCTTACAATATTTCCATTACAGCACTTGTGACTCGCAAACAACAGCCTATTATATATTATATATTATATATTATATATTGCTGTCAATATTTATTAGACCTGTCAGCTGGCCTTCAGACTCTGTGCACTTTAAAACTACTAACCAGTACCAAAGTGCTTGTGCTAACTCCTCAAACCATGGTACTATTGGCTTCTCCCCAATTGGTATAAATAACTTACTTATAAGTCCCTAGTAAAGTGGCACTAAACGTACCCATGGCCTGAAATTAAATGTCACTCGTTGGTCTGCAGCGCTTGTTGTGCCACCCACTTAAGTAGCCCTTTAAACATTTCTCAGGCCTGCCACTGCAGAGCCTGTGTGTGCAGTTTTAAACTACTATTGCGACCTGGCAAAATAATCCATTTATTTGGCTCAAACCTTCCTTTTTATTATATATAGTTCCCCCCTCGGTTAGGCCATAGACAGCCTAGAGTGCAAGATGCAATGTATTTAAAAAGTAGGACATGCACCTTTCAGTGTTACATGTTCTGGTAGAGTAAAACACTTAAATGTATTTTTCACTACTGCAAGGCTTATGTATCCCACAGAATAACATTGGGATTGCCTTGTAACATTTTATAAGTGTACTTTCCAAATGCAGAGAGATAAGCAGCTCATGTGTGGTGTTTCTGAAATCCTAATGTATGGCGAGGTGTAATTTTAAATTGGTGTTTTGAACATGCCACTTTTAGAAAGTTGGCATTTTCCTGCCTTTAGTGCCTGTAGCCTGTCTCTGGGTCACTTAACTGGGTGTAGCTGAAAGTTGGGCTTTGTATAGTCATCCTAGTCTGCCACAAGCAATAGGGAGAGATTGGGTGTGCCTGGTTGAACCATCACTTGCAGGATGAGAGGGAGGCATTGGGCACAGCCCCACTTAATACCCGAATAGGCTTTGTCCTGCCTCCACACAAAGGGCTGCATGCCCCCTGTAGTAGGGCAGGGAAAGCAGGATGCCTGGGGACTTCAAATGGAAACCTCAAGAACCTTCTCCCCCACTTCAGAGGCCCAACTTGGTATAAATACTGGGCCTCAGACACCACCACTTCTGTACACTTCTGGACTTGCATCTCTTTAACCTAGAGTGACTCCAAGGGCTAGCTGGCTGGCTTCCTGATCTGAGACCCAGGGACATAACAGGCTTCCCGCAATCTTGCATCTGCACCTGAACTTTGCCATCTGTGAGTCTACCCTGGGAATTGGTGCCACCCCAGTACGGGACCCTTAGAAATGGAGCTAATGCCACCAGCTTTTCAAAACCACCACATCGCCCGACTCAGTGACACATCCTCTGCGCATGTCCTCTCATCTATCATCGATGGCAACCTCGACAATGACAACAGACTTCACATCGCAGCCTCTCAGCTCTTCGGAACCGATGAATCACCCTGCTTGTGTGTATTCTCGATCAGTCGTGGCTCACGGGGACTCCTGGGGGCGGGACGGTATGGTGGGGCAGATAGAATTAATAACATTAAAAAAAAAAAAACTTTTTAAAACTTACCTCCTGCGCCGCATGCCGCTCCTCTGCTCTACTGCTGCACGCAGGCAGAGGCTCCCAGCCTGCCCTGTGGCAGATCCTGACGCTGCTCAAAGCAGCGTCAGGATTGGGTGGGAGGGCCCCAACTGCGTTGCTGGACTGGAGAAAGCCCTGTGTGCATGTGTGTTTGGCCGGCCCGAGACAGCTGGCCAAACACACACGTGTTCTGAGGGGAGTGCACAGTGCACTCCCCTCTGCTCGTGACCCGCAATGCCCGGCCCCTTTCACAAGGATAAACAGAGTTTATTATCTCTTCCATGCTAAAGGATTTGCAGCGGTTGCTGCTGGTGGGGTGCCGGACTTCGCATCACAAGCACTGTTGATGAGATTATTAAACAATGATGCAGTCCCTTGCATCGCAGCCTCGCTGCATCTGAGACCAGATGCATCACTTCAGCTGCACTACACAACTTTGGCACGGATCAATGCAATGCTTTGTAAATCAGGATTGAAATTACCTAACTGGGTCCCTGTATCTGGCCTACGCTCCATTGCAGTCGTCCTGAACTTGTCACTTTGTCCTGCTCCGACACAACTAAATATCCACTGTTGGCACTTTTTTGGCGCTATTTTTATTGAAATCTTTAAAAATGAATATCTCTGGTTCTATTAATTAGACTTTTGTCATTCTGATTTGTTTTATTTATTAAATTCAGCTCTATTATTCTAACTTAGTGTGGGATACTTTTTATGTGTTGTTTTCACTGTTTTACTGTTTGAAGTGTTGCACAAATACTTTACAAAGTGCCTCTAAGTTAAGCCTTACTGCTCTGTGCCAAGCTACCAGGGGCTGAAGACAAGTTGATTTGGGGTTTGCTTGTGCCTTACCCTCACACGCTTTGTGGTTGCTGCTTGACCTGGGTGTAGGAGGCTGGCCTGGCTTATAGTGGGTACCTTATGGTACTTACACCTTGTACCAGGTCCAGTTATCCCTTATTAGTAGATTAGTAGTGTTCTAGCAGCTTAGGCTGATAGAGGTAGCTATAGCAGAGCAGCTTAGGCTGAACTAGGAGACATGCAAAGCTCCTACTATACCATTTATATCATAAAGCACTATATCATAAGAATCACAATACTCAGGGTTACTAAAAATAAAGGTACTTTATTTTAGTGACAATGTGCCAAAAATAGCTCAGAGGATATAGGGCCAGATGTAGTAAACGTTTTGCATGGCGCAAACTGCAAAATTCGCAGTTTGCGCCATGCAAAACGTACACCGCGAGGCAGATTCCCATTTTGCGAGTCGGTACCGACTCGCTAAATGGGAATGCGACTCGCAAATAGGAAGGGGTGTTCCCCTTCCTATTTGCGATTTGCACCGCGATGCAGAATTGCTTTCTGACCGCTAATGTGGTCGCAAAGCAATTTGCAGTTAGCAGCCATGTGAAGTGGGTGCTAACTCATTCGCAAAAGGGAAGGGGTCCCCATGGGACCCCTTCCCCTTTGTGAATGGCGCCAAAAATATTTTTTCAGAGCCTACCCTGAAAAAACGAAACCAAATGGTTTCATTTTCCCAAGTGTATTGCAACTCGTTTTCCTTTAAGTAAAACGGGCTGCAATACAAAAAAAACTGCTTTATTAAAAAAGCAGTCACGGACATGGTGGTCTGCTGTCTCCAGCAGGCCACCATTCCTGTGAGTGCAGGGAATCGCAAGGGGGTCACAAATTGCGACCCCCTTGCGATTCACAGATGGTGTCAGGGACACCATTCTGCATATGGGTTTGCGACTTGCAATTTGCGAGTCGAAACCCTTTTCTACCTACATCTGGCCCATACTCCCTTAGGAGGTAAGTGAAAGACACAAAATATACACACAAACCAAAATCAGGTAAGTAAATAGTTAGAAAAGTAGTGCAAACACTGTAGAGCACAATAGGAAGCAATAGGCCTAGGGCAACACAAACCATATTCTAAGAAAGTGGAATGCGAACCACTTAGGTACCCCTTGCCTAGAGTAGTGTGTAAAGGGTCGCTGGAAGTGTAAGAAATCACTAAGGGTATCCAAGATAACCAACCCCAAGACACTGAAAAGTAGGAGTAAAGTGACCCTACTTCCCCAGAAAAACACTAAAGTTGTGATAGGAGATTCTGCAAAGACCACAACAGACTGCAAATCACTGAAGATGGATTCCTGGACCTGAGGACCTGTAAAGGAAGGGGCCCAAGTCCAAGAGTCATGAAAGTGTCCGGGGGGGAGGGAGCTCGCTAAACCCCGGATGAAGGTGCAACATGGCTGCCTCTGGGTGGAAGAAGCTGAAGCTTCTGCAACAATAGAAGATGCGAGGAACTTGTCCTTTGCACAGAAGATGTCCCACAGAGTGCAGGAGGATGCAGAGTTGTTTCTTTGGAGAAGTACCGTAAACAAGCCTTGCTAGCTACAAAGGTTGCGGTTGAAAAAAAAAAAAAGGATGCTGCCCAGTCCCAGGAAGCACCAGGAGGTCGCCACTTGGAACAGGAGACAGAAGGGGCCCTCAGCACACAGAGATCCCATGCAAAAGAAGGCAGCACCCACAGAAGTACTTGAACACAGGTTCAAGAAAACTGAGTACGGCAGTCATCTCAACACTACAAAAGTGGGTCCCATGAAGCCGGTGGTCAACTCAGCGAGTTGAGCAGTACAGGACAGAGTGCTCGGGACCTGGACTGTACTGTGCATGAAGGATTCCTTGCAAAACTGCACAGAAGCCCTAGCAGCTGCAGTTCACACAGTACACAGGATTATGTCTGGAGAGGGGAGGCAAGGACTTACCTCCTCCAAATTTGGACAGTTGGACCACTGGACAGTCTGGGTCACTTGGATCCACCACCTGTGTTCCAGGGGCCACGTTCGTTAGGATGAGAGGGGTCTCAGGGTACCGGTGACGCTGAAGTTTGGTGCCTGCTGGAGCAGGGGGAAGATTCCATTGACCCACAGGAGATTTCTTCTTGGCTTCCAGTAGAGGGTGAAGGCAGACAGCCCCCAGAGCATGCACCACCAGGAAACAGTCGAGAAAGCCGGCAGGATTAGGCACTACAATGTCGCTGGTAGTCTTCATGCTACTTTGTTGCAGTTTTGCAGGCATCCTGGAGCAGTCAGCTGTCCATCCTTGGCAGAAGTCGAAGAGGGAGATGCAGAGGAACTCTGATGAATTCTTGCACTTCATTATCTGAGGAAAAGCCCACAGGAGAGACCCTAAATAGCCCTCAGAGGAGGATTGGCCACCTGGTGAGGTAAGTACCTATCAGGGGGGGTCTCTGATGTCACCTACTGGCACTGGCCACTCAGAGGCCTCCATTGTGCCCTCACACCTCTGGATTCAAGATGGCAGAGATCTGGGATACACTGGAGGAGCTCTGGGCACCACCCCTGTGTTCACTCCCCTTTCCTTTGTCCAGTTTTGCGCCAGAGCAGGGGCTGGGGATTCCCTGAACTGGTGTAGACTGGTTTATGCAAGGAGGGCACCATCTGTGCTCTTCAAAGCATTTCCAGAGGCTACTGCTCCCAAGCCCTTAACACCTATTTCCAAAGGGAGAGGGTGTAACACCTGTAACACCCTCTCTCAGAGGAAATCCTTTGTTCTGCCTTCCTGGGACTGGGCTGCCCAGAACCCAGGGGGGTAGAACCCTGTCTGAGGGTTGGCAGCAGCAGTAGCTGCAGTGAAAACCCCAGCGAGCTGGTTTGGCAGTACCTGGGGTCTATGCTGGAGCCCCGGGGATGCATGGGATTAGCACCCCAATACCAGGTTTGGCATGGGGGGAAATTCCATGATCTTAGATGGCCATATTCGGAGTTACCATTATGAAGCTACATATAGGTATTGCCCTATATGTAGTGCACGCGTGTAATGGTGTCCCCGCACTCACAAAGTCTGGGGAAATTGCCCTGAACTATTTTGGGGTACCTTGGCTAGTGCCAGGGTGACCTCACACTTAGTAACTTTGCACCTTACCTTCACCAAGTGAGGGTTAGACATTTGGTGACTTATAAGTTATTTAAGTGCAGTGTAAAATGGCTGTGAAATAACATGGATGTTATTTCACTCAGCCTGCAGTGGCAGTCCTGTGTTAGAATTGTCTGAGCTCCCTATGGGTGGCAAAAGAAATGCTGCAGCCCATAGGGATCCATCCATCCTGGAACCTCAATACCTAGGTACCATATACTAGGGAATTATAAGGGTGTTCAAGTGTGCCAATTAGAATTGGTGAAAATGGTCACCACCCTATAGTGACAATTTTAAAGGCAGAGAGAGCATAAGCCCTGAGGTTCTGGTTAGCAGAGCCTCAGTGACACAGTTAGTCACTACACAGGGACACAGATTCAGGCCACAAACTGTGAGCACTGGGGTCCTGGCTAGTAGGATCCCAGTGAGACAGGCAAAAACAACTGACATACAAGTAAAATAGGGGTACCCTGCCAGGCAAGATGGTACTTTCCTACACTGGGCTCACACCCCAACTAACCAGTAACCCAGTTTCTTACAATACCCCATGCAGCTATCCACTATGATGTCAATACAATATGTTATAGAATATATATCCCTGAATGCTCATGTTATATCTTACTGCGAAATTTGTTGCACTCGCATGTTAACGTCTATCATACCAAAAGTTAAAAAAATGAAAATAGTGACTAGAAAATACGGCTCACAGAAATTCAGGACAGTGCACTCTTGAGCAGTCCATAGAATACTGGTACCGAAGCCCAATTCCTTATTCGGTCTCATTAGTTTCCAGAGGATTAGTCTGTTGCCCTAGTCTCTAAGGAGACAGGGTGAGGAGTTTGCAGGCAAATCAGCTGGCAACCGTTAAGAGCCCTGACCCTAACCTGCCCAGCACTGTGGTAGAGGAAAAAAAGATCTTACTTCTGGACGATGACAGTGCTACATCCTAGAGGTGAGACTGGGCATTTGGAGACCCAAGGGCTGTTTCCCTGCCTGCATGTCTGTGGGCAGGGAAACAGGAAATCTCCACTCACAAAGAGGGACAGCTGTTTGACAGTGTTTGCTGTAATTTGGTGGGAGCTGTCAGCTCCCACCAAGTCACAGCAAACAGCTATGTCCCAGGGGTGGCAGCAGGAGCTGGCTTAGGGGAGTGGCAGTCCCCAGTGCCAACAGTGGCTCCACGAGGGGGTCTCGTGGCCCCCCTGCGAAATCAGAAGCCCCGGGGGGTGGTGGTCTTTGGGGCTTGGGGTCCGCAACGGACCACCTATGTGTTTTAAAATGTGTGCCTCGGGGAGGTGGCGGTCCCCCGGGCTGCAGGGTGCCAGGTGGCCCCCTGCATCAGTTTTACACATGTGCCCCTGGAGGTAGCAGTCCCCTGTCCTGTGGGGTGGTCAGGCGGCCCCCGCATTCGTTTTAGAGAAGTGCCCCTGGGTGGTGGCGTCTCCAGGGCTGTGGGGGGCCAGGTGGCCCGCATTGGTTTTACACATGTGGCTGTAGGAGGTGGTGGTCCTCAGGCCTGTGGGTTGGCCGTGTGGCCTCCATGTTAGTTTTAGAGAAGTACCCCAGGGAGGTGGCGGTCCCCAGGGCTGCAGCGGTCAGGCGGCCCCCACATTGGTATTACACATGTGCTCCGGGGAGGTAGTGGTCCCCGGGGCAGCAGGAGGACCAGGGGACCCTGGGAGCTGGCCCACCCGGGGACTCCAGTGAAACAAGCGTGGAAGCCAGTGCTTGTTTTTTTTTTTTTCCTGCAGATCCACTCCGGCTCCTAACAATTGTTTTTCTAAATGCTTTTTTGCTCGTGGTGGGGGTGTGGTTCATCGGGACCCCACCACCAGGGCTAATGGGTCAGGGTGTTCCTATCCTGGCACCATTTGTTTTTTTCATCTTTTTTTCTGGGACTTGGCTTAAGCTGAGTCCCAAGATAGCTGCCAACATTTCCTTGTTGAAGTGTTAGCAGCCAATCAGATCTCAGCATGACTTTGGGAGGGATTTACACCAAATAACAAAACGGTCACTTTCTGGACCAAGGCCTACCTTTCCGCTAAATTTGGTGTCATTACGCCCAGTGGCTTGGGCTCTATCACTGATCAAAATCCTTATTGAAAAATGAATGGGAAAGCTTTTTTAGACCCACCCTTTTTCTTGGGCCCTCACTTGACAGATCACCTCAAAACTTTCCAGACAGCAGCTCATGTGAGCATCAATTTTTTTTTGAAAATTTTGTGAAGATTAGTCAAACGGCGCTAAAGAAATAGGCAGGTTAAAAAACACTTTTTCTATAGAAGCTAGGTCCTAACTATAGCTACCTAGTGGCGACTGCCACACGCCACTATAACTGGCAGTTGCCAGTAGGCAGTTATAATTAGGACCTAGTTGCCATTGAAAAAGCCTTTTTTGACTTGCCTATATCTTTGGCACTGGTTGAAAGTTTCGGGATGATCTGCCAAGCCAGGGTTTAGAAAGAAAGTGGGGTCAAAAAAGTGTGTTCACCATGTTAATTCCTAGAGACTCTTTAGACACGCTTGCAGTTGAACTGCTGGATGGAATTACACCAAATTTGGCAAGAAGGTAGCTTTTGGTCTGCAAATAACCTTTTTTTTAAAACGAATTGGCGTGAATCCATTCAGTAGTTTTCGAGATATTAAAGGGAAAAGAAATGTGTATATCTAGGGCCGTGGGTCCTGTTGAGATCTGATTGGCTGCTAACACTTCAAATAAGAAGTGTTGGCAACCATTTTGGGACTTGGTTTCAGACCCAGGAGGTGGTGGTCCTTGGGACCTGGGGAGATCTGCATGGCCCCCCCTATGTTTTGTTATTATGTAGCCCCAGGGAGGTGGTGGTCCCTCTGGCCTAGAGGTTGTTAGTGCAGTCCCCATATATTTATTTAATGTTGCCCCGGGGAGGTGGTGGTCCCTGAGGTCCAAAGGGGGTTTACGTGCCCCCCTCAAAAATTTTATTCGGTAGCCTTGCGGAGGTGGTGGTCCCCATGGGCTTGGGGGGCTGAGTGCCTCCCTAAATATATTTTTTTAAAGTTGCTCCCTTAAGCTCCAAACCCCTTTGCTGTGCGTGGCGCAGGATTGGAGCGTAAAGGGGGCTGACCGCAGGGCCTGGGCAGAGGCCAGGCCCTGTGGCCAACTCCCGCCACGCATCGCTGAAAGCAGTGTGTGGCACGGGTTTGAGTGGTTATAACGGGTTGGCCGCAGGCCAGGCCCTGTGGCTAACCCTTGCCACTCACAGCCAAAGGCTGTGCACATCGATGGTCAGATTTACATACAGTAATTAAAATTACTTTACATAAAAAAAAAACATAGAAATTCACTGAAAGCACAAAAGGTTACAGGGATGTTATAGTTAGGAAATAGAATTTAAAAAAACATAGAAATTCACTTTAAAAAATCAAAAGTTACAGGGACATTATAGTTAGGCTCGCATTTTAAAGGTACAACACCATACAAATTCACCTCTTATAGTTAAACTTATTTCAAGTAACTATAGCTCTAGGGTGAGCAGATGTCCCAGATTTCCCCAGACAGTCCCGGTTTTTAGGAGACTGTCCTGGTGCCCCAACGCTTTTGTTAATTTTAAATAAATGTCCCAGTTTTTGAAACAACAGTCAGGTCATACTGCAAAGCATAATTGAAAGGTATGCATTCCTTTCCATAAGTGCTGCTAAAGCCTGGAATTATCTAAGTAATGTATCTGTTTCTGCCAGGCAGCAGAGGAGGAGCCTTCTCCCAGCAGAAAGGCAGAGTGGGGAGGATTGGGAAAGGGGTGCAGGTCCTGCCATTGCTAATGTTAAGTTGTAAATGTACATATGTACTTGTAAATGTGTGTATATTTGCACATATTTACAAGACTCACAACCCTAGTGCATGCACACACATGCATTTACAAAGCTACGCAAAAAATGGGACATGTCAGATATAGAAGTAAGGCTAAAGGTTTTAGTCTGACTTTTATGTCCGACCTATCCTGTTTTTTGCTGCTCAAAATCTGGTCACCCTATATAACTCGTGCCCTATGGTAACTATAACTCACACCCTCACCAAGCACTACTAATTACGCCAGATATTACAGCTCTCTTGACATCTCTTATAACATCATTGATAACATCACTAACATTTGTTGTAAAATTATTCCTAAAAAACTGTGCATGGCAGGGGAATGAGTTTTAGTTACCTTAGGGCAGGAGTCATAGTGCTTGATTATGACCAATTGGGTTACTCTATCACAAATGTGATGGATATCCATCAGCCTTATTATGATCCCATTATATTATATGACAATGGTAATACAGCAGATGGAATATCTGTCATGTGTGTGACAAAGTACTCCATCTGCCAAGATCATAATCAGTCCCATAATTACTTGTAATAAACTATAATAGGTGAATTTCTATGGTTTTGTATGTTTAAAAAGTGAGCCATCTATAACGTCCATGTAACCTTTGGCTTTTTAAGTGTATATATATATATGTATATATATATATATACTTATGTATGTGTGTAAATATCGACTAGCAGTTGCCAGTAGGTGGTTATAGTCAGGACCATGTTTCATTTGAAAAAGCGTTTTTTGACTTACCTATATCTTTGGCACCGTTTGACGAATGTTCATGGAATTTTCCCAAAAGAGTTTTCCTGAGAATCTTGCGGTACATAAGAAGTTACAGGGTGATCCATCAAGCAAAAGCCGAGAAAAAGGAGGGATCAAAAAAGTGCATTTCCCATTATAATTCCCATAGGGATTTTGAACACGACTACAGCCCGAACTGCTGGACAGAATTACACCAAATTTGACAGAAAGGTAGCTTTTGGTCTAGAAAGAAGCTTTCAGTAAATCCATTCAGTATTGTTTGAGAAATTCTTCGGTGCTTATATTCAATAGTATGCAGGAGGCCCCCCGGTGTCCACCACCTCCATAGGGCAAAATGCCTTTATTATAAAGGGGGGTGGGGGTCCTGCTGAACTCCCTGCAGCCCTAGGGACTGCCATTTTCCGGTGTCTGAAAAAAAATAATGAAGGGGTCTGTTGCAGACCCCTGGCTCTGGTGACCACCATCTTCCCGGGGCACTTCATTGCAAATAAGGGGGGCAGCACCCCCCACAGATGTGTTGACCGCCACCTCCCCAGGGCTGGAATAAAATGATGCGGACCCCAACCCCGGAGACCACCACCTTCCTGGGTCTATGTCAAAATGTTGGAGGGGCCCATGCGGCCCCCCTCGTGGAGCCAATAAAGGCCCTTGGGACCTCAACTCCCTAGGGCTCCTGCTATGTCCCGGGGTGCCTACCCCTGGGACAGAACTGTTTGCTCTGACTTGGAGGGAGCTTTAACAGCTCCTGCAAAGTCAGAGCAAACACTTTGCTTTCAGAGGGCGAGAGTTGTCAAAGTGCTTTCACCCACTGGAAGCACAGGTTTCATCTCTTTCACTGACTGCAGTGATGCAGAAAGAGCATGAAACAATTACATGTTTAGCAGCTCCCTGTGTGCAAAAGCAATGCCGGCTCCCAAAGGTGGGGAGCCGGCTGAGAATGCGGGGGACTTGAGGCTTCCCTGCGGTCCCATTCCACACTGGGTGCCCTGGGGGCAACCAGGAGAGATGGCCGGGCCCTGGGGGATGGGGTCCTCGTGGCCAAAATCAGCCCGGGTAGGTGGGGGATCGTGTGGTCCCCCTCCCCCATCAAATAGAGGTGGGCCCCATGGGATGGGGTCCCTGGGGCCAAAATCGGCTGGGGGGTCTACACAGCCCCTCTCCCGTACATAACATGGTCTCCCTTTAAACTGCTAAGAGTTTGCAAATGTGCAAATCACCTGGAAGTTGTGCCCACTTGCTCTTCACCGTCTACCTTATTAGTCTGCATACGTCTTTCCCCCTTTTGCCAGGATGAGGGACAGCTTCCCAAAGGGACCCCCAGTGTGTTTCCGGCCTATTTTAATGGCCCATTTTTGATGCAGAGGAATATGAGGACACCACCACAAAACAAAAAAGCACTAATTTCATATAGATAAGAGGAAGGACCCTCGTTTGTTGGAGATTTACGTCTTTGTAGTCTCGTTGGTCTCTATAGGAGGGTTCATGCTATCGCAGAATTCTACAGAACAATCATGTTGCCAAAACACACACAATGCCACTGGTGACATTTCCTTGTGCTCCATTACACAGCTTTAGTATAGTATACGTACTGGACATTTACCCAAGGAGGCAGAAAGAACTCCACTTGGGTAGATATTGCATGGAAAGCTGTGGACTCTTGTTGGATAAAAGGGTAGGTGAGGTTCCTTTGTGACATAGTCACTCACACAGCTACTGACACACCCAAACAGAAACTCACAGACACACTCAGGCACTCACTCAGACACACATGCACACACTTACAGACCCATTCAGAGACTCACACACCCACTCTCAGACCCACTCAGACACTCATGCACCCACTCACAGACTCACTTACACACTCATTACCCACTCACAGACTCATTCAGAGACTCATGCACCCACTCATGGATCTACTCAAAGACTCATGCACACACTCACAGACCAACTCAAAGACTCACGCACCCCCTCACCTACCCCCCACTCAGAGACTCACACACCCACTCAGACTCACACACCCGCTCCCAGACCCACTCAGAGACTCACACACCCACTCACAGATCCAGTCACACTCACGCACCCACTCACAGACCCACTCAGACTCTCACAGACCCACACACTCATACACCCACTCACAGACACACTCACACCCTGAGACACCCTCTTACACCTACTCTCAATTACAGTTATTTGATATAACTCATTCACATATATATGTATGATATATTTTAAGAACATATTTTTAACAGTAGATCAGTAGTTGCTTATGTAGGGTTAGGACAGTTGATTCCTGGGCCTACATAACAATTAGTATAAGATTCGGATATTGTTGTGCTACTCCCTAAGCCCTCGCTTGGGTGCACAGCTCACCCTGCTCTCATAAGCTAACACTGCACACAGCTCACCCTGCACTCACACAGGAGTTTACATATTTTGCTCCCTAAACCCCTTCTTACATTTCCATCCACCCTTCCGATTTTTAGTGCCGAGCCTGCAAGTACATGCTCTAGCATGTGCGTCCGCTGGCAAGACTCTTGTGTACGGTAAAGGGCTTAGAGCCCGCCTATCGCTTACCATTTGTTGGCTTGCGTGGTGCTCTTCTTTACAGCCTCGTAATTCATCACTGCTGGCCTGGCATCATTTCCATTCCTCTGTGTGGAGCAGGACCCAAGCACTGATTGATTCACCTCAATAAGTGCCCGACCTCTGCTTGCAACATGATTGAGGTACTATTTTAGTCTTTTTAACTTCTAGTGCCCTGCAAACATAAGGCGTGAGACTGTCAAAAACGTGCCCGGCAGGACAAATGAAATGGCAGCTTTATTTTTTATAGGTAACTTTCTTTTATTTTGCCAAGTTGGCTTTTCTCACTTTGCACTCATATTTTGTTTTTGTTTTTCCTTGTGGGTGGTGTTCTCAAAATATGATTATTCAATTCACCTCACCCCAATCCAATGCAATCCACCCCATCCCAGATTAGTTCACCCCAATCCTAGCCAATCCTTCCACACTGCCCCACTCCAATCCACCCCACCTCAGTGCAATCCTCCCCACTCCAATCCAGCCTGTTCCAATCCACTCCAATCCACCCACCCCAATCCAATCCACCCCACTGCAATCCAATCCTTCCCACTGTAGCCCACCACACTCCAATCCACCCCACTCACTCCAATCCACCACACTCTACTCCAGTCCACCCCACTCTACCCCAATCCACCCACCCCATCCCAGTTCAGTCCACCTCACCCCACTCCAATCCAGTCCATCCTGTCCACGCCACTCAAATTCAATCCACCCCACTCCAACCCAATTCACCTTACTCCAGTCCAATTCACCACACTCCAGTCCAATCCACCCCAATCCACTCTAGTCCAATCCACCGCATTCCACTCCAATCCACCCGACTCCAATCCAATCCACCCAACCCCTACCCACTCGAATCCACCCCACTCCAATCCACCATACTCAATCTGATCCACCCCAATCCGATCCACCCCAATCTGATCCACCTCACCCCAATCTGATCCACTACACCCCACTATGATCCAATTCACCCCACTCCACTCCAATCCACCCCAATCCACTCCACCCAACTCCATTTCAATCCACTCCACTCCACACCACTCCAATCCACCCCACCCCAATCCACCCCCACCCGATCTCAGTTCTGTTCACCCCACTCCTATCCAATCCATCCACCCTGCCCCACTCCAATCCAACCCACCTCAGTGCAATCCAACACACGCCAATCCACACTGCTCCAATCCACTCCAATCTAATCCACCCACCCACTCCAATCCAATCCACCCCACCCCACTGCAATCCATTCCATCCCACTGCAGCCCATCACACTCCAATCCACCCCCTCTCAACCCAAACCACGACTTCAATCCACCCCACTCTACCTCAATCCACCCCACACCACCCCACTCCAATCCAATCCATCCAGTCACCCCACTTCAATTCAATCCACCCCACTCCTATCCAACCCACCCCACACCACTTCAATCTACCCCACCCCACTTCAATCCAATCCAATCCACCACACAGCACCACACTCCACTCCACCCCATCTCAATCCAATCCACCCCACTCACTTCAATCCACCACACTCTACTCCAACCCACCCCACTCTCCCCCAATCCACCCCAGTTCAGTCCACTCCACGCCACTCCAATCCAACCCATCCAGTTCACCCACTTCAATTCAATCCATCCCACTGCAATTCAATCTACATCACTGCAATCAAATCCACTCCACTTCAATTCAATTCACCCCACTCCAATCCAATCTTCCCCACTCCAATCCAATGAATCCAATCCACCCAAATCAAATCCAACCCCTTCAGCCCAATTCACCCCACTCCCATCCAGTGAATCCAATAAGCCCCACTGCAATCCAAGCCACTTTACTCCAATCTAATCCACCCCAGCCCTATCACATTAATCCAAACCACCCACCCCAATCTGATCCACCCTGCTCAAAACCATCCACCCCACACCAATAAACCCCACTCCACTCATTCCACTCCACTCTACTCCATTCCAATCTACCCCATTTTACTCCAATCCACCCCACTACCTAAATCCACTTCAACCCAGTCTACTCCAATCCAATCCACTCCACTACCTAATTTCACTCCATTCCTCTACACCCGATTCAACCCCACTCCACTCTACGACACACTCTGCCACTGAACCAACTCTATGACACTCTATTACCCCGACTACACTAAATGAAGCTCCAACAAATCCACTCTACAACACTCTACTCCCCCACTTCACTCTGACACTTCACACCACTACTCCCCATTGTCTTTATTATTGCCCTTGGGGCCAGATGTATCAAATGTTTTTGCATTCGCAAACTGTGCGAATCGCAAAGTTTGGCTGTTTGCGAACGCAAAAATCGTGGTCTGCGATGCATGAAAGGCATTCGCAGATCAAAAATACGAAATTGTAAAAATTGCGATTTTTTGCATTGCGACTTGGTTTTGCGAGTCACATTTTGCATCTCGCAATTTGCAACATGAAATACCGAATCGCAGTTAGCGATTCGGTATTACAAGTAGGAAATTGCGAGACGCAAAATGCGACGTGCAAAACCAAGTTGCAATTCGATGCACCAAAAAATCGTAAATTGCGATTTTTCGCAGAATGGCATTTTGCACATGCAAAATACCACTAAGTGAAACCAGGTAGTAACCAGGTGCAACCTATATAAAGAGGCCCAGAATGCCTCAGACCCTTTTCCACAATGGCTGCACTCTACGTCATGGCGAGGAGAATGAGGATCTTGGCAGGTATGAGGAGAAGGAGGTGGAGACAGGAGCGCATTTTCAGAGTGCACATAACCCTTTTTGACCAGACTGAGGAGGAAATATTTGAGAAGTACAGGTTGAACTCCGCCATGATACTTGACCTGATAGCTGAGCTACAACCCATACTGCAGCGCACAACACATAGGACTCATAGCATACCCACCCATGTGCAGGTATTATGCTCCCTCCACCTACTTGCCTCAGGGAGCTATCAAGAGGTCATAGCAGCAGCTGGAGGGGTTTCACAGAGTACCCTCTCCAGATTTTTCAATGCATTTATCAACGCCATGCTGATCAGAATACACCAGTACATCCGATTCCCCCACACCCCACAGGAAATACATCAGACAAAAATTGAGTTCTACCAGATAGCACAGTTCCCCCACGTCCTAGGTGTCATAGATGGGACACATGTTGCAATATGTCCACCATCAGCCACAGAGTATGTGTACCGAAACCGTAAATACCAACATTCCATGAATATACAGGTGATATGCAATGCCTCCTATATTATAACTGATCTTGTGGCAAGGTACCCAGGGAGCACACATGATTGGTACATCTTTCGCCACAGTGGGATTTACACAAGACTGCTAGCTGGGGAGTTTGGTGAAGGATATCTACTAGGTATTGACCCTCTGTACACTGGCGCATTGATGGCGTGCTGATGTCAGATTGCTCAGTTACTCATTATACCCTCTGTTCCTTCCAGGAGACAGTGCCTACGCAGTGCGCACCTACATGATGACTCCCCACTTCAATCCTACAACACCTGCTGAACGGAGATACAATGCAGCACACAGGGCAACCCGCAATGTGGTGGAGTGCACCTTTGGGCTGCTGAAGAGTCGCTTCCGGTGCCTCCACAAAAGTGGAGGGGAACTACAGTACAGCCCAGAGACAACATGTAGAATAGTGGCTACTTGTGCAATCTTGCACAATATATCTACCACAAGGGGCATACCTGTGGAAATATGTGATTCTGAATCTGATGAGGATGATGATCCCATACCACCCCTACAGCCAGCAGACAGGACAAGTGCAGCAGAGGGCAGGCAAAGGCGTGCTCACATCACGCACAACCATTTCAGATATAAGTATGAACAACACAAATCCACTGACATTTGTACTTGTAGTAAGTACATTTATTATCTTAATGTCAGGTAATTTCAATTTCACTAGTAGCAACAATAAGTAAATGAAACAATAAACAAAAGCAGATAGCAGAATTTCACTATTCCTTAATAGTTTCCTGTATGGCACAAACATTAACAGTCCCCTGTGGCCAATACTCTAATTTCCTCCGGCCACGCAAGCCACTCGAGTGCGCAGTTGCCTCACTGGCACCTCTGTTTTCTGCCTCAGTGACAGTGCTGTGCCTGGCACTGCGACGTCTAGCATCAGTTGTGGGCACAGCTACGCTGCTGAGGCTAGATGTGTCCTCAGTGTCCCCCAGTTCACTAGGTGTGGCAGAGCGGTTACCCATCGTATTGTCTATCACATTTGTGATCTGCACCATTCCTTGTGCCACATCCCTACTGCTGTGCGCTGCCTCCACCTGTGCGGCCACAGCACGCCGCAATATGAGGGCTGTTGAATTTGCCAGCTGATTGACAGAGCGACAAAACCCGCCAAACATCCCCATAAAACGTCTCGCCTGCCTGCTGTGGCTAACTCTGTCATTGCGCAGCTCATGACACAGTTCCCTCACTGCATTAATCAGCTCCCTGGTGTTCTCCGATGCTTGGATCTGTCCCTCATGCAGTTTATTGAGGTTCGCATTGAGGCACTCCAGCTGGCGATGCAGCCCCCCCCATGTTTGTATTGTGTGCCTTCATCTGCCTTTGTAAAGCAGAGATTTTCTTGTTTTGCAGGCGCTGCTGCTTTAACATAGCAGATTCCAGGCCACCGAACACTGATGGTCCCTCACCTGCTTCGAAAGCCTGTGCGCCTGCATACGTAGGCATCCTGCGGGGTGTTGTGCTACGCTGTGGCCGGGTCTCCTGCATACCAGTGCATCTGTCACTTGGGGAAGGTGTGTGGGAGTCATCCTGCAGGTCATCAGAGTCCTGGCTAAGTTCCGGTAGCGGTACTGCCCTAGCCCGGCGTCGGATGGGCGCTATATTCTGTGACTCGCTTGTGTTAGAGTCAGATGCAGGGTGGGTTTCTGTATCCCCCGCAACGGCACTTGCAGAAGCTGCTGGGTTCTGGGCCACCTGCAACGACAATATGCAGCATGTCAGTAATGTATGTATCACCAAAGGTCACACAATGGTAATAAATGTACAGTTACTTCTCAGCACAATGTTGTGGGTGTTGTGTTCTTCTGGGTGTTGCTCTGCCTAATTACATTCTATGTGCTACTTTCAGCTCTGGCTTGTGGACTACCACTCTCATAAGGCATTGTTGTGCAGCATCTAAGATGTGGAATGGACTACTTATCACAATGCTTTGCACTAATTGCTAATTCCTATGGGGCTTTTGTACATACACATATGGGGTTACATTTCAATATTGCACTTACCTTTACTGGTACTTGGTGTGCCGGATGTGTCGATGTCAGTGACCCCACTGACTGCTTCTGGGAGGAGTGTCGACTCCACTAGGTCTTCCATCGGGGTCTTCCAACTGTTCTGAACCCTGCACAGATTTTGCTTACAAGAACATAAATATTTCCCAAATGGAGCACTCTACCTGTATGAGGCTTCAAACTAAAAATCACATATGAAAGACCACATCAGGTCGTAGTATTGAGAGACCCTTAAATCTGTATTATGTGAAGAAGCAATACAGTCAAACTACTCAGGAACTACAAAATGCTATTCAGTAGCCTAGGCAGGGGGACCTCCACTTCCTCTATCTTTTCTTTGCAAAGGTCTTTGCCAATCTGGCGGAGGTCCCTGCAGATGGAAGTATATGATTTTGGTGTAAATGTGTAAGGAACCAAGGGCCCGATGTATCATGATAGGGCATTGCGAATCACAAATAGCGATTAAAAAAAATAAATCGCTATTTCCGAGTCGCAATAGGCCATGTATCAATATTGCGAATCGGAATTAGCAATTTCTTCAAAATCACTATTTGTGGTTTGCGAGGCCCAAATACCGAATCAAATCGCAAATTGCGAGAACACACACCTGGAGTAGCCTGATGACATCACAAGCAGGAAGTGAGTCATCCCAGGCAGTTTGCAGGTGCCACACTCAAAGTAGCACACACAGAGAGACAGCCCAGACACAGTGAGCAACTCTGTGAAGAAGGCAGGACTGCAGAAGCACCATGGACACCTTTGCACAGGGAAAGGAGAAGGGAGAAAGGAAAAGGAAACTAAAGCTTAGTGAGCAAGTACTGGAGGTGCTCACAGAGGAAGTTGTGAGGAGCCATGACCGTTTGTTTGGGAAAAGCTCACTCCAGGTGCCTGAGAGTGAAAAGCGCAGACTCTGGGCAGACATTCAGACCAAAATGTGCGCTGTTGGAGTAGCGCAGAGCTCTGTGGAGGAGATAAAGAAGAGGTGGTACGACCTGCGGTCCCGTGCCAAGGAGAGGGTGGCAAGATGACTGCAGGAGGCCAGGAGCACAGGAGGCGGCTCTCCAGGGCAGCCCCCTTTCATTTGATATACAGAATGCCTGGGCCAAAAAAGCACTTCCATGAAGAAATCTTAGACCTCATCAGCTCTCCAGCCATCAACCCATCCACTCCACATTCCTCCATTGCAACTCCAACATGAAATGCATGAAGAAAGCGTTCTACACACTACTTAGCACACTAGAAATAAAACAACTTATAAATATTACAGTCCGCTCCAAAAGGCAACACATTGGACCTCATCTTATCAACCTACCCTAATATTCTCTGCCAGACATCTATTACGCTGGATTGGACTGATCTCTTCACCATTCCTTTCAGCACCATATGTACTACATCTCAGGATCAAGAACAAATATAAGGAGAAAAATAATATTCCACTCAATCAACGTCACCAAGCTAGATAAAAAATCATGAAGAACTAAAGCTGTCAGACACATTTAGCCCACCAGTGAGGTCAATCCTCTCCTCGTCATCTACAGCACTAGTATGAGGACTCATGCAGAAGGTCATTTTCTAATGAAAACCCGATCCACCAAGTCAAAACCCTCAGTACCCTGGTACAATGAAAAGTGTAGCATATGAAACAGGCCAAGAAATGGAGAAATTCAAACTCCTCGATGACCCCCCTCTACTCAAGGAACTTCCCGCTAATCGCCCATCATCACAGCTAGAGCCTCTCACTACAGAATCAGGAGCAGTGAGGCAGCCAACAGAAGCAAGCCCTCTTAAAAAATGTCAAGCACTGCACCAATGCTTTACTACAAAGCAAAGTCTCTACTTCAACCGACCAGTGTAATGCCATCAACCTCCTCAGCACCATGAACGTCAACAAAATCAGATCCAATATCATTACCACTTTAACACCTCCTCTCTATCAGCCATCCTCATTGTCTCACCACCAAATTGTACTCCTTCAATCTAGCCTCACACATAAATCTCTCCGATATCCTGAAATCATTCAAGGCAACATCTTATAAAGACAACACCCTTCCTTCTTCCAACATGAAATCACTCCAATCGAGGCCATCAAACCCAGTTTACACATTGTCAATGCTTCACTAAACCAAGGAAATTTTGAAGATGCCCTTACGACAGGCCTGATTCTTACCCTGCTAAAGAAACCATTCTTGGAGTCAGCCACCCTCACTAACCTCCACCCTGTTACCTACCATCCATCCACAGGGAAAATCATTGAGAAAGAGGTCACCACCCAACTACAGGAGACATGAGCAAATTAGTTTTCTACAGAACTACAAATCAGGACTCAGACAGCACTCCAGAACAGACAGAATCACTTCAAGGAGCTGAAGAAACACCCCCTCCTCAATGGCAGGTACAGGAATGACCCATGCCTCCCGGTACTACTTTTCCTATCAGCAGCCTTTGACACAGTAACCCATCCAGCTCTGATCAACAACATGAAAACACTCTTGAGGCAATATCTTGAAATGGTTCACTTCCCACCCCGCCACCTGGTGCCAGGACATTATCCTTCATGCCATCATCTTTGAAATGTACTTGGAACCTTTCTGATCCATTCTTGCAGACAGTAGCATCAAGCTCCACTGATATGCTGAGGGATCCCATCTCTGCCTAAAAATATCCTCACTCACTCAAATACAGAGACTGAAATCTTGCATCAAAGTCATCCGATCCTGCAATCTTGGCCCATCACAATGGGCTCACGCACCCTCACTTTTTGCCCACCATAAAGAGTGTCTGTCAGGCTGAGCAACGGTTGACCTGACAGGCACTCTTTATTTTCAGGTCAGGCAGCCAGGAGCTAGACATGCACTAAATGCTCAGGCTCCTGGCTGCCTTAATTTAACCTTGACAGGCTGAAGAAGACACAGCTTCTGTGGTCTTGACCTCTTCAGCCTGTCAAAGAACCTCAAGACCCTCTTCCTTGTGTTGAGGGGGAGAGTCATTGATTGCCTCTGACCTTGGACCTTCAGTTCTAAGCCCTGAAGTGTCCAGGGCCGAGTGTCAATCAGGGACACCTCGCCACAGAGTGTGGTGGGGTCAGCATGACTCATTGACCCCATCCGACTCTGTGACAAGTTAGGGACTGCTGGCTACCCTCATTGGCTGACCTGGGGTCAGCCAATGAGGGAAAGTAGCAGTCTCAATCCTTCTGTGACCTCTGAGGCTTGGGACTGATCCTTTTCCTCATGACTGACCTTAGGTCAGCCAATGAGGGAAGACAATAGCAGAGGTGGTTTCTGTAAAAGGGTGTCAGAGCTCCGCCCCTTTTACATCTGGTTAATTAAAATAAAACACACTTAAGTTGTTGCTAGAACTGGGACAAGTTTTGCCCCACTGTTGTTGCTGTAACTTGCTGATGGTGATCAGACTTTCACTGGTACGGCCATGTCACGTCATGTTATGTGACTCACTGCGCTGTCACAGTCACCGTGCTCTTGCGTTGCTCCCCTGGGCTTTTGCTGCCGGGCTGGCCATGTTTTCAGCTCTGAAAGACTGTGCACCAAGGCACAATCTCCACCCCCTGATGACATGGAGGTAAAGTTAGCCCCAGGCGTTTCAGATGAAAGCCCTGTAGCGCTAGCTCTTCACGTCAATCATGGAGTGGAGAGCATTGTCACCCCACCCTTTCCCAACTCATCACAGGGTGTGTTGGGACCACCCAGTGGGACTCACCCCCTACCCCCACCCTGTGACGAGTTGTGAAAGGGTGTGGTAGACAGGCTTCAGGTGGAAAGGCAAATTGAGTCTGCACAGACTGTTTCCTGCGTGTGATTTGGAACTCAATGCCATTTTTGCTCCTGTCCTGACTAGCTAGACAGTGAGCTTAGAGAGATCAGTTAGTGTGTTGGGATACCCTTGCGCACAGCGCTGCAGGTTCGTGTGGTCACAGTGGTATGGCTCGATGTAGTGAGTGAAGGAGTCGGTGGGCAGACTTGTGAGATGAAAGAATACAGCTGTTGGGCCCAGGCCCATTTGGTTTGGTTAATTGCTTTGTTGTAACTTTACTGTTGGGCCTGTTTCAGGGTCTACTCAGAGGCTTAATAACAAAGGCCCCCGCGGCCTCAGTGGTGCAGGAGGGGCCAAGTTCCTGCGGGCCTTCTCAGCACATCCCCTGGCCTGAGGGACTCCGGAAGGGCCCCCCCCCTCTATAGTGTTTGCAGGGGAGCACTCTTGTTATGCCACTGCTCTGCGAGTCAGTGTGCCCACTGAAGAGAGCCAGGCCTCTGGTTCCAACTGAGGTGACGTGGCTCAGTGGGTCTGAGCACCTGCTGCAGGAATACTGGTTCCCTGCTTGCAGTGGTTGTCAGTCTTAAACCTACTGTGGCTTGAAGGCCCCCCTCAATGTAATCATAATTAACTGTTCTTGCAGAGATGTTTGTAACCCACATGCTTACAGCTCACTCAGATACCCCTGAAGCTCATGTGTTCAGATTCCAAGCTGCAGGGCATATCTAGTGGATCAAAGGCACTGCACCTGTTGCACAGACTTGTTATCCACTGGTTCCGATCCAGATAGCAATGTTAAGGCACCTGTTGTCCAGCTTGGTGTGTTACGTGTCACAGAACCATGTTCAAACAATTCAATTCAAACGCCAGTGCTGACCTCAGTAAGAGTAGGGTCATTCTTGGCCTGTGTGGCAGGAGCACGTTATCCGTCCCAGAATTGTTAAGCCTATTGCAATTTGTCTATTTATAAAGTCCTAGCCCAATGGAAAATCAAAACTACAAGTCCCAGCTTTCAGAATGTTTTGCCTAACAAACTAGGGCTTGATGAAACTCCCATAAAGACACCTGCCAGTTGGCATTTACATGGCAACAGGTATTTGTGAGTTGTGCAGAGGCTATCCAGCTTGACATGCGTCCTATTACTGGTGACTACGTAATTTTATTTTCACTGTTCTATAGCCGGTCGGGGTGGTATTGGTCATCGCTCTGATTAGGAGGCTACATCTTAAGTGTTGATTTGATTGATGGCATGAGGAAAACTCACTTTAGAATGTTTTCATTTCTGTTTTACACTAATTTGAAATTCTGCAGCCCTGAGCCCTGTGTTAAAAGAATGCACCTTATCCACGTGTTCAGGAGGGGGTGAAAGGATCATTTTTCGGTGGAATTTGCCAGGCTTTAACTTTCAGATCACAACAGAGGGCATCCTATAATCTAGATGGAGATTATTTGTGGAGACTTCAAGGATTCCATTTGAGGCACAGTCTGTTTAAAACTTTATTTTCATAAACCAAGAATCAGGCTCCTATCTTAGCGCCTTTTACTGATTTCCCACTTGTTCCACCTGGTCTATGTTGTTTTTGGTCATTTTAGAGTGAAGGCTGCAGATTACCAACTTTCTTATTTGCCTTTATCTACCCAGACTGCAGTCCTGAGAGACAGCAGGTAGGTTTCGACATCCCAAAAGGGCAAAATATAATTATGAGCAAACATGTTCTGGCAAAAGGGAAACATTTGGCTTTTTTGCCAAATGCATCCAATGTAATCTCCAGAACTGCTGCATTCCTAGCACATTTCCCCCTAACTTTGAGGGATCGCTGTTTCAAATATTTTTATTGCTCCGGTAAGGAAACATTGCTTTAATCTAGTTATGGTTCATTTTCTAAGCTGCTGAATGGATATATCCGTTCTGTTTTGTGTAAATCTACACCTTGTCCGCTAACACGTGATATTAATGTTATAACCTTCGGAAGGGTGGAAGGTTGATTTGGCCTCTCGGGATTCCAATTTGCAGCCTTCAGATCGCTGCATGGGTCAGGGGGTGGGCATTTCACTAGGTGAGCAATCCAGCCTACTGGATAGGAATGCAAATAACCTCCACTGAAATTAATTACATGTACATCGACCTCATACATGTTTAATTCATACATGTTTAAAACTCCATGAATATAGGAGTTAGTAGGGATCTATTGAGGTCAGTGTCATGCAAAATGGCACTCTGATGGCCAAAGGCTCTGCTAAATCTCCAGTTAACGATAGCAGACCACCCTGGCCACCAGGCACACAGGACTGCTTTATTCCAACGGATTCCCTCGCAACCGCTCCACACCTCCACATATTACAGTGCATTTTCAGGCATCTTTATAGAGGAGGTATAGACTTCCAGCCCAGGGTCAATTTGGAGAAGGCAAAGGGTTCACATGGCAACTCGACCAGGCTGCCCCATTAACATTCTGTGCATGAGAACAGGGCAGCCAGTCTGTGTTAAATACACAGCTTTCTAAGCTACAGCAGCTTTGCTTTCTATAAGGTGTTTCTGGTAGTCGAGTTTACAGGCGCGGCACTGAGGGGGAAAAATATACCGCCCCACAGCTGGACATCAGTTACTGGCCCATCGGCCCAGTGCCCGAATTCCTGACCTCCCAATCCAACCCTGCCACTTGGTGACAGTGAAGAGGCTCGAGAGATGCCATGATGAAGTGTGGCACTCAGTCCTGCTGCTGCCTGCCCAACTATCACTGCTGGTACAGATGCAAAAGAGACATTTTATTTATTTCCTGATTTACCTTCTTTTTTAACCCATATATCTAATATAAATTGTTCCATTGTGAAAACGTCAACACTCATGTTATGTGCAATTCTTTGGGTATATTGTGTTTTCAGAGTCTATAAACAACAACTAGTACCTGGGCACTACAGACATTTATTGTCCACCTGTGGTGTGGGGTTTATTAGTTTGGCGTTTTTTCATCTTGAAGCAGTTTGGAAATGTCATATCCATAGTTAGGAGAGCCGATTTCCTTAGAATGTTTCTGATGCTGCACTGCCATTGGGTGACAAAAATGTTTAAAATAAGCTTGTGCTACCGCACACTTGCAGACTAAGAGTGCGATCTTTCATGAATAACGATGCCCTCATTTAGAAACTGTTGAGCCATTTGCTGTAATTCGCTACCATGGCCTGGCTTGTAATTGCATCATCACATGTTTCATAATAATAATGGTAAGATAACTCTGGAGCTTAAAATATTTGCTGGCGAGATCTGTGTTTTGTCTAGTCCAAGTTGGGAATCAAAGTAGCATAGAGGGTTAATGTCTTCTGCAAAGCTTATCATGTCACATAAAGATGACAGATTTTTATTTTAGGTAGCTAGGTAAATGGTTACTGATTTTAACACGGAGACCTTACAGTTCATAATAAATTGTAATCCTTCTAATATAGCACAGTGAGCTATGAAGGACATGCGACTTCTACACTTTTTATCCCTCAGTGCCTGATGTAACACATCCTGTACATTGATGTACACACATGTAAGAGGTAGTCAATGTATAATGTGTAAGAGTGATGTAAAGTGATGCTGCTTGTGCCCCCCACTGAAGCTGTAACTGCCCCTCCCCTGCATCCAATCATCGCATGGCAATGTGACATCATCTTTCACCCCACCCCACCAGAAGAGCATGAAATCAGAGAAGTAGACACTGCAAAATCCTCAAGCTCTTGTTTTGCTTTCTTTGGTCTAGGTAGGCTGGAAGGGCGTGGGGCCTCTTTTGTTACGGGGGGTTTTGCAGCAACACACCAGTTTTAAAAGCTCTGCAGGGTTCCTTGTATATCTAACAGTTTTCAGGCAAAAATAATATTGCCAAGATAACTCTGGTGATTAATGTACCTGTTGGAGAGAGATAAGAATTTTGTCTAGTGGCAGTTTTGACTTTAAGGTAGTGCAGAGGGTTAATGTGTCTACAGTAAAAAACATGCACAATGCAGATCACTGAACAGTATTTTATGTGCAATGCTGGTTAGTTGGATACTACTTTTGTTACAGAGATCCTTTAAGTACTGTGCAGTTCATAAGTTACAATAATAAGGTAACACAGTGAGTTATGAACTGCCATCAAAGGGCTACATACAAAGCATAGAGTAGGCTAGAAAGTTATGTTTTTTCTCAGTCTTTGATAATCCCAATTTTTGGTCAAATAATTTGTTTTGGATAGAAATAAATTATTGGTAAAGTCAAACCAACCCACTGTTATGATCGGAATCCTGAGTTTATGCTTCCCCAGACCAAGCACTCTTAAAACATACCTACCAGTATGGATGACATGTGAATGCTACACCTTGCAGTCCCCTTTGTCTTATGTAACATTTTTTATACACTGATTTACAACCGTGTGATTCATTGTCTCTGTATGTGTGTATGATGTAAAGTGCTCCAGCACCTGACACTGGTAGGTAAGACTCTATAAAACAAATGAAATACATGTGAGGGAGGAACTAAAGAGAGATGAGAGGCACTGTTAGAGGGTGATGGTGAAGAAATCATTGAAGAGCCCCCAGTCAAAATTGTTGTATCCTGGTGCACTGTAAGGTCATAATTTACTATGCTTTAAGAACGAAAACATTGGAATATGTAAAGAAAAATGTAAAATGCACAGTTTTTTGCCATTTTTCCGAAGTTTACTTGGGGAGGGAGTCTAACCCAACCAAGCCCCATTGTAATGGTCAGGCTTGCTCACTATGCACCCTATGGGAGCTGGTCTGACAAAATTGCCAGGGTTACTTTGTGTTCCCAGTCCGGCCCTGTATAGGTTTACATTTTGTCCCAGATTTATGGTACAATTCCAGGGTTTGTTCTCATGTCCTGGACTACCATGTGTCCCTCAAATGGGATGTTTCAGAACTGTCCCCAAAAATAAGGCATTGACAGCCTGCAGAATGTGGCTGTATGCAGTGTATCTCTGACCTCAGTCAGTCCTCAGCCTTCATTCACCTTCTGACTGGATGCAGATGAGAGAGGGTGTTTGATGACGTCAAGAAAAGCTCTTGGGTCAAAGTCACAGTTCAGGCCCACCACGACGGAGCATGGGCCAGCTACAGGAACCCACGTGCTGAACACAGTACCTTAAATCCTGCGCTGTGTTGCCTTATATCATTCTTACTCACAGTTCCTTGCATTGCTGAAAAATAAAGAATAAAAAGCTTTTAACATATTCAATCTGTTCAGTGGTTTTTGATGTGTATCCAATGGTCCACAGTCTCATAGCTTATGTCATATTTTTACTATCCGTAGGCACCAGGGAGGAGGTCAGCAGATAGTAAAACCACAGGCAGCAGAACGGAAACCAGCAGAAAGGTTTTCTACAGGCACCATAAGAAATCGGAATCAGCTGATAGTCTGACAAGCACCAGGGAGGAAATCAGCAGACAGCTTATCAACAGGAACAAGAGAGGAACTCAGCAGAAGGTTGTCTCCAGATTCCTGAGGAACTCAGCAGAAAGTTATCAGGGGGTATCATTTACTAAATCAGCAGAAAGTCCATCACCTATTGCCAAAAAGTAACTTGAAGTATAGTTGCAAGTCCATATCACCAGTGGTATACAAATAACAACTAACTACTGCTACTTGTGTGTACTCAATGACATTTCTTGTTAGTACATCTATGGTATTTTAAATAATATATATGCAGGTGTTTACTATTTGGATGAAAAATCAATAATCTAGTTTAGGCTTTCTTTGTCCTGTTCCTTTAATTGTTTGTGAAAATATACACAGTTGATAGTTTACTCAAAAAAACATTTTTGGAAATGACGCACAAAGATAAACTTCGTGTTAAAGCACTAGGACCAGAGAACCCCAACATAAACATTGAGCAGTCTGCAAAAGACCAGAGGAAAGGTTGCACATGCAGTTTTACACGAACATGGTTTGATAAAACAGAGTAGCTTATTGCCAGTTCTTCTAAGAATGCCTTGTTCTGTTTCCCCTGTTTGCTCTTTGGGGATGAAGTTAGCTGGACTAGAACAGGAGTTACTGATCTAAAGCATCTGGCAGAAAAAATAAAGAGACATGACTCCAGTGAATACCACTTGACCAATGTATTAAAGTTATCTATGTTTAGAAAATCAAATATTGCACGCCAGTTGAATGAAGCATATTGCAAGGGAGTAATCAAACATAATGAGGAGGTTGAACAGTTATGTATTATCGAAATTGATTGTGTGAAATTTTGTGGACCCTTTGAATTGGCATTGCGAGGCCATGATGAAACAAAAGACTCACTAAATCCAGGTGTCTTCAGAGGGCTGGTTGATTTTGTGTCCAGTATAGACGGTGCAATGGAAGCACACTTGAAAAAGTGCAACTGTGTTTAAAAAAGGCACTTCTAAGACAATCCAGAATGAGTCGCTTGACTGTGTGCTGGAGGTAACAAGAGAAACCACTGTACAGCAATTAAGAAGCACTGATTACCGGACTATCCAGGCCAATGATACAACTGATGTCTCTACCATGGCGCAGTCAGTACTTGTTTTTCACTACATTGATGGCAATTTCAAGGTAGTAGAAAGATTTTATTTCCTTTCATATCTGAAAGATTCATCTGCAGATATAATTTCAGCAGCTATTCTTAATGTACTTAACCTTATATTCCCAAAGCAGTGTGGTAAAGAGAAGTTAATTGCTCAGAGCTATGATGGCTGTAGTGTCATTCGTGGTGCCTCTGGAGAGGTAAAAAAAAAAATCTGAGATATATACCCTAATGCACACTATGTCCACTGCTACGCCCACCAACTAAATCTAATAATGGAACAGGCTGAATTTTCTTTAAAGAGCTGGGTGGCATTACTGCATTTTTTTCCTGTTCTCCAAAACGGGCTGAAGTTCTTGAACAGATAGTGGCAAGAAGAATACCGAAAGGGTCTGCAACTCGCTGGAACTTCAACATTCAAGCTATCAATAAAATTCAAAACACAGAGATGACCTTGTAGAATGCATGAAATCTATTACACAAAACAGTACATTTGATTCCACTTCTGTATGTGAAGCAAAGGGCTTTACCTGAACTCTGGAAGACAAGGCTTTTTTTATTTTTATGTTGCACAGCATAATGCCTCATTTCAATGTTTTATACAATCAGATGCAAAAGTAGGACATTGATACTGTATTTGTATAAAGGGCCACTTCAGACTTTGTGATAAGCATCAACAACGTACGGGAATCCATTAACAATTTGGACTCTGAATTGCCACATGATTTTCAATTTACAAACCGCAAACTGCAGATAAGTTCAGTGGAAGCATATCCAAAGCTAACAAAGTCAAGATTACACACTGAACTATCAATCCTGTAGGGAAGACAGGATTTTCATCCGGCTACATGTGGGGCCATGGCTTTATATATATTTTTATGTCAAAATAACTTACAGAAATCTTTTTCTGAGACTCTAAAGTTGTTGAGAATTGTCATTACAACACCCATGACAATATCTGAAGCCAAAAGATGTTTTTCTACACTGAAGAGAATAAGAACATTTTAAAGAAACAAAATTACTCAAGCTCAACTATTGAAAAGTTTGCTCACATTAAAGAATGGCGTGCAAACTTTATGTATAAATAGAAACCATTGAAATGCATATAGGGGGTTATTCTAACTTTGGAGGAGTGTTAATCTGTCCCAAAAGTGACGGTAAAGTGACGGATATACCACCAGCCGTATTACGAGTTCCATAGGATATAATGGACTTGTAATACGGCTGGTGGTAAATCCGTCACTTTTCCGTCACTTTTGGGACAGATTAACACCTCCTCCAAAGTTAGAATAACCCCCATAGTGTTGTAAATTGTTGCTCCTAGGGAATACAGTTTAGGTTTAGTTTGTATGGTAAGTAACATTAAGAAATACTGTAGGTACCTCGAATGTAAGTAAGTGCACCATGTATTCAATGTATATTTCAGTATTTTGCATCGCCTGAGAGGAATTCAGACTTGCTTATCCTTACAAAGCCACATAAGCTTGGTGTTGTTCAGGGTATTAGATAATACACCTCTCACTGTACCTTTTTTTTTTAAGTTCACCAGCAAATACGGTCCAGTTGTGTAAATATCCTAAACTCTAGCAAGCTTTGGACAAACTTACAAACCGCAGCCAGACAGACTGCGACAATGTACCTTTCATGACATACTTAAGGATGGTGCATACTGACCTGCAACCAGTCTTGTAAGAAGCTACAGGATTATTTTTATCGGCCTCATCTTGCCTGAGGGTATTATAGTCTTGGTTTGCAAACTTTAGCTCCACAGCAAGGATTTTAATGAGAAGGGATTTTCTTCTGGCTATCCGTCTGATGAAGCATTAGTTGTTTGCTCTTTTCCTAATTGCAAAATCATAAACTGTAATGTTTCCTGTGCTGTTAGAAGCCTGTAGAATCCTGAGCATATTTTTTTTTTTTTACGATATCTAAGGCTATGAGTACCACATGGACTGATAATGAATGAATTTATTAATAATATTTCTTGCTCTATAATGATGGATTTCCTTACTGAATGGATATGGCTTAATACCCTTTCCCACTGAAGAGCAGATTAGATTATTTGACACCAGTGAATAGCTTTAGATCTACACATGACGTGTTACGTCAAACTTGATTGCTCAAAGCCAAAGTAAAAAAGTTCATAGTTCAAATAATTATATAAAGCTGGCACCACTTCATGTTGATCAAGTGTGTTTGTTTAGCAGAATCCGAGTCTAATTGCCATCTGCAGTGATGCAAAAGCTATAAAGGTGCACTTACCTGTTCATCAAAGTTGTCTGAATATTGGCTCATTTATGATTAATAAATGATGATATAACAATGTTTGTTTGTATGTTGGCACATGTAGACTTATCTACTAGTAAGATTTGGGATGGGTTCAGGGGTGTAAGATAATATAATTTATATATAAATGTGTAAACCCATACATCTTTGAGACAGTTTTATTTCTTATTTGCACCAATACATATTTAATTTCAATATTTATATAAGTTCTATAAAGCACTGGTTAACTAACGTCCTTATCAGAGATATACAAAGTATTTAATGTTAAAGTATGCAAATTTACTTTTTGAACAATTAAACCGTCCCTACACAAAGGATTTTGGGCGATGTATATTTACTTTTTGTGTTTCAACTGTAAATATACCCTGCTCAAAATTTGATTGACTTTCTATAAAATCGATTTTTTTTTTTTCTTCAAATAAATATTTCTTCTACCTGACTGTGGCCAATTATAACATATGAAGATTTCTGTGACCTCCTGTTTACCTGGCTTTGAATAGATGCTTCTGTGACCTCCTGTGTACTTGGCTTTGAACAGATGAAACAGACATGCCCTAAAGGTAAGGAAAACTTTTTGTGTGTTGCATGTATATATTTAATCTCTGCATGTTTCTGTATTTTTAGTTTATGTGAGTTGCCTTTATGCATGATCTTGTGTTTCAATATGGGTAAATTAACCAATATAATATTTTATGGACTAAGTAGGCATTGACTCTGTTGGACCATCCAAATGCCATTTTATCCCTGGCATGCACTGGCTCAATAGATAGCTCTAACCGTTTTATGCAACAGCAACATCATTAAAATTGTGATTATTAGCCCCTACCTATCCTATTATTCTCAATATATCAGCCTGACGTATTAACATGGAGATAAGAGAACTCATTCTACAAACATGTTGTGAGTGAGATACCAACCCCAAAACTTCTTGATGCTGCACACATTGCTAAAGAAGGAAGTCTACTAAGTCAGGCCAATGAAAGCTATTTTTGTTCTTTTCATTTAAAAAATGTATCCCAATTTTGTTAAATAGGATTTGCTGAAGAAATGGAAAATGGCAACTAACCTCCCAAAAAAATGTGCTTGCCCCCTCTTGCCACCAAGCCAAGCTCCACCACTCACAAATCTCACCAGACACCACTGGACAACAGTGCCAGCCGTCCTGGGATCTCTGAGGCAGAAAGATGCTCATGGACGTAAGTATGATTTTATTTTTAATGTTTGGTGCGTGCATGCATGCTTGAATATTTGGGAGCCAATGTTGTGAATGGATGCATTTGTGCACATCTGTGTGTGAATGAAGTGCATGCATGAGTGTGAGTGAGTGTTTATGTGTGCCTTTGTGCCCCAACAAAATCCCCTCCCCTGCTAAACTACAAGCCACAACTACAATCCTGGATGTCAAGTAGTTTACCTGAAACCAAACCTTACAAAGACTGGATTCCTGATGTTGATCAACAGCACCAAAAGACCCCGGTGTGGCCCTCCAACTTAAACTTCTGGGGCTTTACATACCAGCTGTCAGACCATGAAATATTACTAAGACTTACCCTCAACACAGACCTCTCATTTAAGCAACGTGTTTCAAGGAAGATCAAAATAGCTTGGTTCCAACTCTCCCTCTTGAAGTCTTTGAAACCATTTCTCCTAGAAGATGACTTTAGAACAACCATAGAATCCTCTACCACTTGGCTGTGGGCAATACCCTGACTCTCCGACACCACCATAGTACCTCTGAAAGGAATTCTACACACAGGGGTAGAGCTCATAAAGGTCACAAATACATTTGACCACCTCACCCTCTCACATTTCAAGACATTAACTGGTTCCCCCTTCTAGCACTGATCATCTTCAAGATGAGTGCATCACCTATAATGGGTTAACACCAGGACCTCAGCTTCCCTGACAACAAACCAGAAACATCTGGGAGCATGGATATCACCAGACTGGAGTCATACATTGCAAGATGGAAAGAAAACATGAGCAACGCCTTTTTGTTCAAGGAGCTGGAATATGATCTCTAGTGACATAAGCACCAACTCTTCTACAATTCAGAAAAAAGCTGACGACATACATTTTCAAGGAGCACAAGTCCTGGCTCAGCAGTTGGCCCTCGACTTCTTTCCAATAACTGTACCTTCGCAGAAGCCCCCTGCCCACTGCACAGCTGCTTTTCATTAGGCTTGTACTCTACAAATACATGCATGCATACTTACCAACAATAGCCTCCATTATGCCACTGATGCCTTGTATGCTCAAACCTCCACAGGAACTGCCAAATTCTGTCATGCTCACCATTATGCCAGGGCTGGGCAACAGTATGCCCAGAAAAGCTTTTATATGGCAATGATTGCCGTTATTATGCCACTGTAGGATCCCATCACAAAGGAAATGATCTCCAGCCGTCTGTGAGGACCACTAGACAGTATGAGTGAACGAACATGCTAGGAGTTAGATCATCATATGGGAGATAGACTGCCAATCAAAGGGATTTGGCTGAAAATAGGAACTGTCACACTCGTTCTCTTGCCTATAAGGAAAAACGGAAAAGAACACAGACAAACATGCAGCCCTCAACCCCTCGTCCAAAATGAAACGTTTTTAAGTCACCAACTCCATTATGCCTCTGGCTCAAGCACATGGTCTGCAGTGCCTCCTTTTGCTCCAGCTTCCACTGACCACATATTAAGTCCTAAATTCACACACACCATGACAGACAGAATGGGAACTACAACACAACCAACCAGCTGTGGGAGTACAAATGTGAGACCATGCTGCTTGCTTCCTCACTAGCCTACGTGCACCAAGCCAAAGCCAGTCAAGTAGCAAAGTTATGTTATGTTATGTGGACTTATATAGCGCATGGCTACCCGAAGGCCTCCCAGCGCTTGGAGCTAGAACACTAGAGTCGAAAATGAGAGAGGAGTGGATTATGTTTTAAATAGCCAGGTCTTCAAAGCCTTGGTGAACGTTAGCTCCTGGCTGATTGCCCATAGGCTAAGAGGTAGAGAGTTCCATAACCTTGCTCCCTGAAATGCTAAGGATCTTCCACCCCATCTTGCCTTCTTCACTTTAGGGGTCACTACTAGGAAGGCTGTGGAGAATCTGAGTGGTCTATTAGGTAAAGAGAAGGAAACTAAGGTCTTCAGCATTTCCGAACCTCTATTATGCAGTGCTCTATGTATTTGGCATAATGGGGGTGATTCTAACCCTGGCGGTCTTAGACCGCCGGGGCCAGGGTCGGCGGGAGCCCCGCCGACAGACCGGCGGTGCCCCGCAGGGCATTCTGACCGCGGCGCTTTGGCCGCGGTCAGTGCAGGAAAACCGGCGGTCTCCCGCCGGTTTTCCGCTGCCCCTTGGAATCCTCCAAGGCGGCGCAGCTTGCTGCGCCGCCGAGGGGATTCCGACCCCCCCTACCGCCATCCAGTTCCCGGCGGTCCGCCCGCCGGGAACCGGATGGCGGTAGGGGGGGTCGCGGGGCCCCTGGGGGCCCCTGCAGTGCCCATGGCTTGGGCACTGCAGGGGCCCCCGTAAGAGGGCCCCTAAATGTATTTCACTGTCTGCTGCGCAGACAGTGAAATACGCGACGGGTGCAAAAGCACCCGTCGCACAGCTTCCACTCCGCCGGCTCGATTCCGAGCCGGCTTCATCGTGGAAGCCTCTTTCCCGCTGGGCTGGCGGGCGGCCTGAAGGCGGCCGCCCGCCAGCCCAGCGGGAATGTCAGAATTACCGCCGCGGTCTTTCGACCGCGGAACGGTAACCTGACGGCGGGACTTTGGCGGGCGGCCTCCGCCGCCCGCCAAGGTCAGGATGAGGGCCAATGTCTTAAATTGTATCTTCTTAGCCACAGGAAGCCAATGGAGGGAGGAGATTCCTGCTTTTATAGATTCATATTTAGGTGTGTTTAGGAGCAAGCGTGCAGAAGCATTCTGGACAATCTGCAATGTTTTAATCACATATCCCGGCGCTCAGACATACAATGCATTTCCATAGTCCAAATGTGAGTCAATCAGAGCCTGTTTAATAATTCTTTTGGCTATGAAAGGTAAGATTGTAAAGCCCCTCCTTAAAAGCCTGAGGAGTCCAAAGGAGGTGGCGGCCATCTTATTGGCTTGATGGACCTTTGACAGTTGTGGATCGAGCCAAACACCAAGACTCTTGATAGATTCTTTGGGTGGGGGTAGGTATCCCAAACCCTCTGTGAATAATGGATTGGGGGTAGGCTTTGTGTGTTGCCCGAGAATCATCACTTCCGTCTTATTATCATTGAGTTTTAACTTGCTTACATCCATGCTGCAACAGCTTGGAGGCATGGGCCGAGTGCTGAACCTTTGGTGCAGGAATCATTAGATAGTGATACAACTAGCTGTGTATCGCAAAGGCTCCATTTATCATAATAAAAACCCATTCTTCACAAATCGTCCCAGGTTAGCAGAATAACTGGGACATATGACCCCAAACCACTGATCAGGCAACAGCAATAGGGTTTCTGCAGGAACAAAGGGAAGCAAGGACAATAGACTTGCCTTCGAGCTTAACATATGACAAAGAGCTTTGATACACACAAACAAATGTCACTCTCCCTGCCACCACACCTCCTTGATATGCATCATGGACCAGGGAAACCATCTTGAATGCAACTCCCAAGAGCCATAGGCCTCTTAGCATCATACTTATAGGAAGAGCTTGCATATCATAGTTGGAGACATGTCTATGCAATGGGGAAGTAAGATTTTATGTTACCACAAGTGATTAATATATACTTACATTGGAAACATTCCCTTAGTAATCCCAAGACAGATGAGTAACATCTCCAGGATACATCAAAACAAATCAATTCCTCTTCTTTTGCCTCTGTACCCTTATCTGCTAATTTGAGCGCACATCGAATCAGGCAGAACACCAGTAATAAGAGCTATTTAGGGTACATTGCCATTGCTCTTTCCTAACCTATATCCCATTCCTCACTGTCTGCCCTCTTCTCCACTTACCCCTCCCTACCTACTTGTCTGCGTACCCAGAGGAAACCTCTTCAATATACAAAACTCTAAGATAGGCTTTGTATGTGATTACTTTAACAGTGTGTCAAATTTAACCTTAGTAGTATGGTACAGAAGATCATGGCCTAAACATTATCTGATAAAAAATAAGGTGTTGCAAATATCATTCAGAAGTCTGGGGCCATATGTATCAAGCTCTTTTTTCTGGGTGCAAACGGAAAAAAGCAATTTCAATGTATCAGGCCAAAACTGCGAATCAGTAGCAAACTACAGAATGGCAACTTTGGTTTGCACCCAAATACCGATTCGGTATTTTGAAGGGGAGCACCCTTCCAAATCCCGAATTGGAATCCTATGTATTAATGTTTTGTAACCGAATTCCGGTCACAAAATATTAATAATTTACCAACTACAAAAGTGTAGTGGTAATGTAAATAATAATATTTTTTAAGAGCAGGCAGTGGACCCACAGACCGCAGCTGCCCACTCTAAAAAAATAAAACTGCAAAGTTTATTTTTTTATTTTTAAACTCACAAATCACTCTTGATCCTGCTCCAATCGGAACAGTCCAACCTGAACTGCCAGGCCATGACCTCCCTGAACCGGCACACAAGCAACAATTGGGGCTCTTCAGTATAGCTTGGTTGCAGTGGCACAATGAGCATGACAGCCACCTCTAAGCTTTCATGACGGAATCCATCTTTAGTAATTCCTGTGAATAAGAGTTATCTTCTTCCATTCCCATTGTTTCATACACAGAATCTTCCCTTTCATAAATATTAGATTTCACTAAACATTTTTAGGTCCGGTCTGGAGACAGCTGTCTTCCTAGCCCCAGGTAATAAAGAAAATCATAACTAAGAAAAACATACATATATATGTACGTAGAGTGTCTTTGGGCCAGCCCTTTACTTCGACAATGCTTATTTGTTTTCATTCTTTAGTTTGTTTTTCACCCTTGTTGATTAAACTATCCCTTCATCTTACAGTAATTCAACGCCAATAGTGGCTGTCCAATAACCACTCACTGTTCCAGAACCCACAGAAAATGTCTAAAAGAAATGAAGCTACTATTGTGTTACTGTAGTTGTCAGTAGCCTGTGTTTCTCAAGAAAACCAGAATTATCAGCAATTAGTGATGGATGCAGGGGCCTCCATTCACTTTTATGAACTCATACGAGGCCCGGGACATAAGCTCAGATGGCAGTGACTACATTGCTTTTTGTTATTCACAGGTAGAGCCATGGGTGGAGTGGCTGGGCAGGCTTTTTACAAGGGGAGCAAAATAGTTTCCTTGCGTGATCTGAAAATGGTAAAAGTCCATGCACAACTTTTAATGAGCTTCAAGACAGGTGCCAGAGGTACTAGCAAGGATTGAGGAGAGTAGCCCCGTAGCACAGGCATGCAAGGTAGGCACTGGTGTGCCTAGGCTGGTGACCATAAGTAAGGCTGCCCACAGCAGTGCAATGAATGAAGCCCAGCGAGGAGCACTGGGAAGGGAAAAGGACGTGCAGGTGTGATATCAGGGCTGGGAGAAGCAGCCTGAAGCACTGAGGTGCTGTGAGAAGAAAGGGCAGGGTGATGAACTGTTAACGCGTCCCTTTATGATAATTTATTACACATCAGGACTCGTTTTAGGCCAATGAATCTTTTGACCCAGTTGAGAGACACCTTAGGACGACATAGCTAACCAATATGTCAATCAATACGTCAATAATGTCATCAATATTTATCACAACAATACATTTCACTTTAGTCAAAGACATTAATCAATTCAAAACACCACCATGACCTGGCAGTCATGAATAACCACACCAGTTTAGTAGAATTTTATGAGTTTTATTCCCTATTGGTTACAATTCTAAAAGCAGATGTGTTAATCTCAAAACCAAGAAACACAATAACATAGTCACAATATGGCAACTCTGATAAGTTTTCATCAAGGCAAGGATCACAAACATCAAAACATAACACAGCGTGAACATAGATCAACTTTAGCAGAGTGTCATTAACGCGTCAGTTCAACAAAGCATGGATTCAGTCGTTTGTCTATTTGTGTCAGTTTAGTGAACACCTGTCCTCACCACTGATTAGCATTAGCATGTTGGGCTTCATGCAAAACAATTTAGAACATCAATTTGGAAAACATCTAGCTATGGTCTCTGTCAAAAGTAAGCAGTTGGTACCTAGAAAGGAAAAGCAAACAGACAAATCACAATTTCATTGTCATAGTTACCCTCCAAGGTTTAGGTCAGCACTCAGGTTCAGTCTTCGTCTTCAGGACATCAGTTGATTCGTCATCAGTCAAAATCTCAGCTCCGGGAAAAGGGGCACTTCCCTCATAAGGAGGTAAAGCCTAAATGGGCAATCTAAGGAAGAAGATGGTTTTAATAAACCAATCAGTCACCAAACAGAGTGACAGAGTTTCTGTATAAAATCAATAGCATTCCCTAACACCTCTCTCTGGCTCCCCGTGTCATGGGTTTTTATCCCTTTTTCGTTGTACATTCCCCTAAAACTTCATTGGTCCATGGTCATACCCCACTATCTTTATCCAGTTAGAAAATAGATATGTCATTAATCTTTCACCCCATATTAGTTTACAGACATTTTATTGGTCCATATGATTGACGTCTTCAGAGGTAGCACGTCCGGTATGATTTCATCCTTCTGTAATTCTTTGCACATCTTTTGGTCAGTAACTCCATTGTCTTCACTGGTTTAAACGACCTTGTAGATTATATTAGTCTACACGGTTGCCTTTCGATTAAACATTTCTACAAGCAGTATGAATTTCATGAGAACGGATCCATTATGGTTCCATTCAGCTTCTAGTTTGAAGAAAACAAGAGGTCATGTCCTTTTGCGAGTCAGCACACTGCACGTTAGAGAAACACATTTAATATGAGAGCCAGGCAGCTAAGCTTCAGCTCATGCTAAATTAAGGCCTACAAGATTTATTTAGCATAACGTTAATAACATAATCATTAATTAATTAGTACAAAACCATACTTTAATATCATATTTTATCAATATTAGTCATCTTCATTAGTCCTCATATACATTGGCGGCCACTCCCCGTGGTTACATTTCAAGTGCACGTTTTAGCAAATCAAGTTAATACAACTTCTATATGGCATTACCACACATTAGTTCATAAACATTTCATGTTAATATAGATTTTATAAGCTACGCTCTCTCAGTCCCTCCTCTGATGACGTTCATCATCACACAAACCTTTCTCTTTTTGACCTTTCATTTTAATTTTTCACCTTGCGCATAATGCGCATTTCAACACCCTGTCCTTTGTGTGAACTCTCCCAAATTTCATTTAACATTTTCTCCCTTTCAATTTCCTCGTTTCTTCTATTCCTTCTGGTCCAATTTCTTCTAATTTTCTCATTGATTTTACATGCTCCCCACAGACTCAATAAAGAAGCCGGGACAATTAATAGACCCCCTAATATTTTTGCAAGCACCCCATTCCAAATATTTGTAAACCAGCTCCCTACTCTGGCAATTCCTTTTCCAATCTTCTTCCAAACTCCGGGTTCCTTCAAATCTTTCAAATCTGCACTATCTCTAGTTAGGTTTGTAAGCATACCTCTAATCTTTCTACTATTATCTGGTATAAATGAGCAACAATAATGCTCGTTAAGCATCTTACAGACTCCGCCGCTCTTTACTAAAAGAATGTCTAAAGCAAGCCGATTTTGAAGAGTCATAGCTCTTTCCGGAGCAAGTTCAGTATCCATCAGGAGTATAGCCCCTGTGAAGTTCGTCAGCATGTTATCCACAATAGTAGACAGCTTTCAAATCTTTATGGAGTTTAAACTAACCCCTACTGAAGGAATTATGGCTCCAAATATATCACCAACGACAGCAGCCGCTGTCTCTCGTTTTTGTCTAGCATGTTGTAATTCAGACATTTTAGGTATTTGCTTTAAGTCATCAATCTGGTAAATCTTTGGGAAAACTATCCCCAAATAACATGTCCTATACCATCCCTTAGGGAGACGGTAATAAGCATTGAGTCCACAGATGTAATAGATCCCAGGGATCGCTGGATCCTGTCCATTTAACATGAATGTCCACTTACTCTCAAACAAAAACACATGCCTGCATTCACTCGTTCCCACAAATAAAGTGTCATGATCAGATTTTGGTCTATATATACAAAGCCTACCTACATGCAATGCATCCACAGCTAATTTTCCCTGTGTTTTTATTGCAGTGTAAGCATAATCATTTGCATAGGTGCGTTTCTCTAACCCTTTCTCTAATCTTTCTTTCAGTGCTTTGCGTCTATCATCAGTATGATCTAAGAAGCTTTTCTCCACAGGTGTTAATAAGCAGGTCAGATTGTTGTGGTGTGTATAGGCTGTGCCAAAGGTTAGCGTCGGCTCAAAGAAGCCTCTAACTAATTTTATACTGTGTTCTTTAGCTAACTTATTCAGAAACTCAATCACAGGCACAAACGAAAACACTACGGCCCTCATTACGACCCTGGCGGTATAGAACCGCCAGGGCCGCGGCACGCGGGAGCACCGCCGACAGGCTGGCGGTGCCCCGCAGGGCATTCTGACCGCGGCGGTAACGCCGCGGTCAGAACAGGAAAACTGGCGGTCTCCCGCCAGTTTCCCGTGGCCCGTTTGAATCCTCCAAGGCGGCGCAGCTTGCTGCGCCGCCGAGGGGATTCTGACAAGCCATACCGCCATCCTGTTCCTGGCGGTTCGGCCGCCAGGAACAGGATGGCGGTATGGCTTGTCGTGGGGCCCCTGGGGGCCCCTGCAGTGCCCATGCCAATGGCATGGGCACTGCAGGGGCCCCCGTAAGAGGGCCCCACTTTGTATTTCACTGTCTGCATTGCAGACAGTGAAATACGCGACGGGTGCCACTGCACCCGTCGCACCTTCCCACTCCGCCGGCTCGATTCCGAGCCGGCGTCCTCGTGGGAAGGTTGTTTCCCGCTGGGCTGGCGGGCGGCCTTAAGGCGGCCGCCCGCCCGCCCAGCGGGAAACTCAGAATGCCGGCCGCGGTCTTCAGACCGCGGTGCGGTATTCCTGCGGCGTAACTTTGGCGGGCGGCCTCCGCCGCCCGTCAAAGTTGTAATGAGGGCCTACGTCTAGATTTGAATAAAAATATTGCACATGTTCTTGGTCATAAAATCTTGTTAGTAGCAAACTACAACTTATCCCATAAGTTAATGGAAGACTATGATAGGTGACCCCTTCTTGCACTGATGAAGGGATCTTTGTACACACATAACAGTTTCTCGCATCCATGGTATCAACATACTCATTCAGCAAGCGATAGAAGACGTTAGTAGAGAGTTCCCCCTTTGAATTAGTTCCCTCATGCAAGTGTTGTGTATCTTGCTCAAATTTTTCCCACGGTGTTAGTGTAGCAGTTTCAGGTTTTGAAGCATTTTTAGTCGCTTTCTTCTCCAACCACGGCATTCCCACAATCACCCCCAATTATAATTGCACACACAATACCTAATATAACACTTAACCAATCACACACTTTACTCTTTTTGCTACTACCTCTAGTGTAAGCCATGATCTGTAAAGCATCAGATAGAAAATAACTCAAAACAAACAATCATCTTGAGGATGATTAAAAGCTCTCTCTTTTTTTTTTTTTCTTAATGCAAAAGTCTCCTTTTCTCTCTTTCTGCGTGTATTTACGGCGTTTCAGTCACTCCAGGACCCTTTTATCAAATCAGGTTAGCAACTTGTCATAATCGGTCTTTCAGAGTCAATTCAGGTTTTATGTCACCTCCAGTAATTTATAAGTCTCTTTTCTCAGCTTTCAGCTTTCGATTTCAATTTTAATTTTTAACACAGTCTTTTCTTGTTTGAATTCAGGTACAGTAGTATTGGCCTGGTACTTCTTGATCAAAGCAAAATGCTAAGAATTCTTGTTGCCATTCAGATGTCGTTGCATACACCCATTCAGGACCTGCGTACCTTCTGTTTGCGATTCTCTTTCTTTTCAGTCTGCGTTCACTTTGCAACTCTCCTTCACTAAGATCCTCTTTTCTGGTTGTGTCAATTTCTTCCTCTATTGTTTCATATGTGACGACCTCTTTCCTTGCAGCTAGTTTCTCTGGCCAGTTATCACCTTTATGCGTTTTCTTCCTGCTTGGCTTTTCAGGACGCTGGACAGCACCCTCCTCTTGTACTATGGTGTTTTCTCTTGACGGATCTGCAATTGGCTCAGGAGGTATCTCTGTGTTCTGATCTCCTTCTGTTTTTTCCCCCTCATCTTCTGGGTCTGTAACGGGTTCAAGCTCCATCCCGTATCCGTCTACTTCTGGGAGAACCTCTCCTTGTTGCGGTTTCCCTGCTGCTTCTACTGAGATAGGCTCACCGTCACCTCTCTCGGTCTCATTTACTGTTTGAGGGACTAGGCCGTCCTCAGTGGGCTCTCTTACAGTCTCAGTTTCCCTTTGAATACTCTCCGGCCCTGAGACTTCCCTCTCTTGAGCTGTTGTTTCGGGCACTTCAAGTTCCTCAACAGTTGGACATGTTACCTTCTTTGTGTGACTGGCATTTGGAACTCCTGCACACTTCACATCAGTGGTTGTTGTCAGTATTACTTGATATGGCCCCTACCGGAGCAGCTCCAAACACGACTTACTTACATGCTTCTTGACAACCACCCAGTCACTGGCTTGCAGAGTGTGACCTGGATCACTGATTGGTGGCAACGTATTGGCCTCCACCTGGTGGGAAAAAGAGCGGACCACATCAGCCAAACCTTTGCAGTAGTCCAACACCATATCATCCGTGATATTCACAATAGCATTTGCAGGTACTGCCGGCAACCTCATAGCTCTGCCCATGATTATCTCATGGGGAGATAATCCTGTCTTCTTGTCGGGTGTGTTTCTCATTGACATCAATACTAAGGGCAATGCATCTGGCCATTTCATGTTGGCAGCTGCGCACATTTTTGCCATTCTCGATTTCAAGGTACCATTCATCTGTTCCACTAGTCCTGATGCTTCAGGGCGATAGCTACAATGCAGTTTCTACTCAATGTCTAATGCAGCACACAAGAGCTTAATTACCTCATTGTCGAAGCGTCTGCCCCTATCTGATTCTAAAGAGACCGGAAAACTGAACCTTGGTATTAGCTCTCTAAGCAACAGCTTTGCTACTGTGAGACTGTCATTCCTACGTGTAGGGTAAGTGTTGGAAATGGCCCTTCTGCAGGGTTATCCCCAGACTTTTTGCCTTCCTCCTTCTCTTTTTCTGACCTCATTTTTGCTGGTTTTTAGACTCTGCACACTTTACCACTGCTAACCGTTGCTAAAGTGCATATGCTCTCTCCCTTTAAACATGGTAACTTTGGATCATACTCAATTGGACTATTTATTCTACTTATAAGTCCCTAGTAATGTGCACTATATGTGCCTAGGGCCTGTAGATTAAATGCTACTAGTGGGCATGCAGCACTGGTTGTGCCACCCACTTAAGTAGCCCCTTTACCTTGTCTCAGGCCTGCCATTGCAGGGTCTGTGTGTGCAGTTTCACTGTCACCTCGACTTGGCATTTAAAAGTACTTGCCAAGCCTAAACCTCCCCTTTCCCTACATATAAGTCACCTCTAATGTGGGCCCTAGGTATCCCCTAGAGCAGGGTGCTGTGTGGGTAAAAGGAAGGACATGTACCTGTGTAGTTTACATGTCCTGGTGGTGTAAAACTCCTAAATTCGTTCTTACACTACTGTGAGGCCTGCTCCCTTCATAGGCTAACATTGGGGCTGCCCTCATACATTATTGAAGTGGTAGCTGCTGATCTGAAGGGAGTAGGAAGGTCATATTTAGTATGGCCAGAATGGTAATACAAAATCCTGCTGACTGGTGAAGTTGGATTTAATATTACTATTCTAGAAATACCACTTTTAGAAAGTGAGCATTTCTTTGCACTTAAATCTTTCTGTGCCTTACAATCCACGTCTGGCTGGGTTTAGTTGACAGCTCCTTGTGCATTCACTCAGACACACCCCAAACACAGGGTACTCAGCCTCACTTGCATACATCTGCATTTTGAATGGGTCTTCCTGGGCTGGGAGGGTGGAGGGCCTGCTCTCACACAAAGGGCTGCCACACCCCCTACTGGGACCCTGGCAGACAGGATTGAACTGAAAGGGGACTTGGTGCACTTCTTAGCCACTCTTTGAAGTCTCCCCCACTTCAAAGGTACATTTGGGTATAAAACAGGGCCTCTGCCCTACCACCTCAGACACTTGCTGGCGAAGAAACCTGAACCAGAACCTGCATCCTGCCAAGAAGAACTGCCTGGCTGCTTTAAGGACTCACCTGACTGATTTCTACAAAGGACTGCTGCCTTGCTGTTGCCCTGCTGCCTTGCTGAACTATTGCCTTGCTGCAGAAGTCCTCTCCAAGGGCTTGGATAGAGCTTGCCTCCTGTTCCCTGAAGTCTCAGGACCAAAAAGACTTCTCTTTTTCAACTGGACGCCTTGTGCGCCGAAAAATCCGACGCACAGCTTGCTCCGCGGTGAAAATTTCACCACACGCCGATCCGGAAAGACGCCGCTCGACGCGACGCCTGCGGTGCGACCGGAACTTCGACGCACGGCCTCTCCTGGACAACGCCGCCCGACTTCCAGAGAGGAAATCAACGTGACGCCTGCCGTGAGGGAGAAGATTCCACACACAGCCCACCGGAACGACGCGCAGCCGGATAACAAGCCTAGGATTCCACACACAGACCCCGGGACATCTGGTAATCCCGTGAACCACAGAAGGAGACTGTCCATGCGCGGGAAAACGACACACGACTTCCCAGCGTGAAAAATAACAACGCAAGTCCGTGTGTGAAGGGGCGAAACCGACGCACACACCATTTTTACACGTATCTCCTCCTCTGCAGCCCTTTGCGGAGATTTTCCACTTTAAACCAGGTACTTTGTGCTTGAAAGAGACTTTGGGCCTGATTACAATTTTGGAGGAGGTGTTAATCCATCCCAAATGTGACAGATATACCACCAGCCGTATTACGAGTTCCATAGGATATAATGGACTCGTAATACGGCTGGTGGTATATCCGTCACTTGACCGTCACTTTTGGGACGGATTAACACCTCCTCCAAAGTTGTAATCAGGCCCTTTGTTTGCTTTTTAAAGACTTAAGACACTTTTCAGTGATATCTCTACAATTTCATATTGCATCTTTTATTGTTTTGACCTGCAAATACCCAGATAAATATTATATATTTTTCTAAACACTGTGTGGTGTATTTTTGTGGTGCTATATTGTGTTATTGTATGATTTATTGCACAAACGCTTTACACATTGCCTTCTAAGTTAAGCCTGACTGCTCGTGCCAAGCTACCAGAGGGTGGGCACAGGATAATTTGGAATGTGTGTGACTTACCCTGACTAGAGGGAGGGTTCTTGCTTGGACAGAGGGTAACCTGACTGCCAACCAAAAACCCCATTTCTATCAGTAAGCTTCAATCCAGTGACTGAAAACACACACAATTACCAACACGTACTTCAAGCCTCCACACACAGGCATTTCAATGAAATCCATTTGCATCTTGCTAAACGGACCTCCAGCTCTCCCTATGTGGCTCAGAGTTACTACAGTTCCTTTTCCCCTATTCATCTGTTGACAGATGATGCACCTGTGACAGGTAACCTCTGCGGCTTGTCTGAATTTTGGATTAAACCAATCAATTTTGAACAATCTGATCCTCGCATCTCTCCCAAGATGTGCCTGTCCATGGTACAACCTTGCAAATTGTGACAAAAGACTGTTTGGCAAACCAAATTTCCCCTCCTCTGAGACCCACAAGTCGTCAGCTCTTTGTACACATTGCATTCTCTGCCAGGAGCGTTTCTCTTCTCTACTAGCACGACCCTGCAGTGATTTCAATTCATCTAATGTGTCAACAACCCTTAATGCAAAGTTTAAGCATGTTTCATTTTCTGTTTGCGGTAACAATTCCCACTCATCCTTAAACGATATACAGTTCAATGCGCAAGACCTTGCGACTTGATCTGCATTGCCTTTTCCCATTGAAACAAAGTCTTGTGACTTAACATGAGTATTTCATTTCACCACAGCAATTTCATGAGGCAACTGAATCGCATGTAACAAATCCTTAATCTTTAATCTGTTTGCCATTTTTCACTGGTGAACCAGAAGAGGTCATGAAACCCCCCTGTGATCACAATTGGCCGAAATCATGTACAATTCCAAATCCGTATCGGCTGTCAGTATAGATAGTAACTTTCAAATTTTCAGCTGCGTGGCATGCCTTAGTAAGGGCAATTAATTCAACTTGTGCGGAATACACTCTTTCGAGCCAGGAGGCTTCTACAATACCAGTGATGGTACACACAGCATATCCGGCTCTCAGAATTCTGACTGAGTCTCTCAAACAGGATCCATCAACAAACATAATGCAGTCATTTTTTTCTAACTGCGTATCTTTAATGTCAGGTCTGGGTTTGGTGCACAGTTCTGTTACCTCAAGACAGTTGTGCTCCACTTCCTCTGTATTGTTAATTTCAACAGGAAGTAGAGTTGCCGGGTTCAATACAGTACATCGCTTTAGAGAGACATTAGGTGACCCCAAAATAATTGTCTCATATCGGGTAAGTCGGGCATTTGTCATGTGCTGAGTTTTAGTTCGGGTCAACAAAATTTCAACTGAATGCGGAACCATTACTGTTAGGGGATGTCCCATCACTATGCCTTCATACTGTGTGAGGCTCTGACCAACTGCTGCAACTGCGTGCAAACAACCTGGTAAGGCTGCTGCGACTGGGTCCAGAGTAGCTGAAAAATATGCTACAGGGCGATTTGCACCTCCATGGACCTGTGTTAAGACAGACAAAGAACAAGCATCATGTTCATGACAAAACAGTAGGAAAGTCTATGTATAATCAGGCATACCTAAGGCTGGTGCCCTACACATGCACTCTTTCAATTCTATGAATGACTCAAGCTCTTCCTCAGATAAAGTTATGGCATACGGTTCATCCTTAGTTTCCTTGCCTGTCAGCTTTATCAATGGTTTGGAGATAACCGAAAAGTTGGGGATCCACTGACGACAGTAACCCACCATACCCAAAAACATTCTGACATCCCTCTTTGTTGTCGGGGGGTTCATGTGCAGTATGGCCGTCACCCTCTCTTTCGATATTCTCTTGGACCCTTTCTCAGTCAAATGCCCTAAATATTTTACCTCTCTTTGACAGTACTGCAGCTTCTTCAGGGACACTTTATGTCCATTCTTTCCCAAATGGTTCAGTAAGGCAATTGTGTCATACCTACAGTCATCTTTTGTTCTGGACGCAATCAACAAATCATCAATGTACTGCACCATGGTCGAACTGAAAGGCAGTTCTAGCGACTCCAAATCCTTCTTCAATAACCGATTAAAGATGGAAGGTGACTCTGAAAACCCTTGAGGAATTATGCAACAACTGTACACCTTGTCCAGAAATTTAAAACTGAATACAAATTGGCTGTCCTCATGAAGAGGTACCGAAAAGAATGCTTGTGACAGGTCTACAACTGTGAACCATTCAGCATCACATGGAACCTAGAACATAATCACTGCTGGATTTGGCACTATGGGGCAACACTTTACCACAATCTCATTTACTTTTCTCAAATCTTGTACAATTCGAACCTTCCCACAAGGCTTTTTCAGACCCATTATTGGCGAATCACATGGGTTGCTCAATACCTCTTTCAGGACACCCTGCTTCACAAAGTCCGCAATTATCTGCAACACCTGAATAAGGACATCTTGTGCCATGTGGTACTGCGGCACCTGGGGGAACACTGCATTCGGCTTCACTTGTACTTTACAGTTTCTACTCCCTTTATCAGTCCCACTTCCTTTCCTGTCAGGTCCCACACTTTCTCTGTCACCGTTCCCTGCAGCTCGGCTGGCAGGTCTGTTGCTGTAAGCATCGGAAACAAGGTTATCAGCGGGTAGTCTACATTTACGGTCTCTGTTTCTGTTTCTGATTCTGAAAACTGCCCATCATCTCCCTCATCATCACTGTTGGTTTGCACTTCAATCACTTCATTCGAGCAGGTAATCAAACATTTCGTCTTGCACAGTAAGTCTCTTCCCATTAGGGACACGGGACTCGAATCACAGACTACAAACTTATGCAGTCCCTGGAAGTTGCCAATCTCAACTTGCACCGGGTCAGTAATCGGATTTGTCAGGTACTGGTTTGCTACTCCTACCACTCTTATGGTACGCCCTGACAGTGGTAATTTTGGAATTTCTGCACTTCTGACTGTAGAGCGTGTAGCTCCTGTGTCAACCAAAAATGAAACCTTGTGACCCATCACCTTTCCCTCTACATAGGGTCCTCTCTAATCTACTTCTAGGGATGCTGCAAGCCTGCACTCCTCGCTATCTGAACTGTCATCCGACCATTCATCATTCATTCCATCTTCACCACGCAATGGAAATTGCTGTACTGTGTTATTTTGGCTCATCACTTGACCTGTGACCTGCTGAGGAAGCATCGCCTGTTGCTGTCCCATTGGAGCTAATGGTAATTGCATTTGCTGTCTAGGTACCATGGGAACCTGCTGCTGTACTTGCTGCATTTGTGTTGGTTGAACACGAACAGTTGAATCCCGGACTATCGCTTTTCTCCTTATCTCTTTTCTTTGCCCATCTGCCTTCCCATTTCTCTAGAGCTCCCCAAATCTGCGCACTTTGCAGTATTTCTTTAAGATGCGCTTTCATTCCGGCAGACCTCATGTGCTCAAAATCCTTAGAGTCAAAGTCTAATCTGTAGCTTCTCTTCAAATGTTTAGTATTCTCAATATCAATATTATATTTGTCTGCCAGGTTTGCCAACCTCTGATGTACCTTACCTACTTTTTTAGTGATTTTGGGGCACAAAAATCTCAATTCTGCTTCTGTGTATGACTCTAATCTGTACACCCCCATTGTCCCTTCCACTAGTTCCGCAGCTTCCACACCCAGTCTCACAAAGTTTAGGTAATCATCTCTCTCTGATCTCTCTGCGATCACTGTAGCAGGTTGTGTAGGTTTGTTATTTCCCAGCCACTCGTTGAGTTGCTGCACGGAAAAGCCTTACAATGAGATATTCCCTACATGCATCATTGGCGACTGTGAGACGTTTGTACTTATTGTCTGTGGGTTTAGTACACCTAACCCTGCCTGTCTCATTGCCTCCAAAGGTGCTTCAACCGGACTAAGGTCTAACAAGGACCTGTGTCTGTCAGCTGATTGATGTCCTGGGGCCATTAATTGGGGAGTTCCTAGGGACCCTCCTTTTATTGCATCTTGGGTCATTACTCCCTGATCACACATACCGGGCTTACACTGCGCATACAATGGTACCGGTGGACCAACAGTAATTGGTAACGATATGGCAGCTGGTGTCTGCCCTGATCCCAAACTCCGTGGAGCAGTAACTCCCAAAGCTTGTCTCCCAGTGGCTGGTGTAGGCTTGAATGTGGATCCTGCCACTGGACTATAACTTGGAATCAGCTGTTGCTGCAGCTGGGGTAGCAATTGCAGAGTTGGCTCAATCTGCACTAGCCTCGATTTTGTGTATATCGGATCAGGCGGCACTATTAGATTCGTAGTAGTCTCTAGTACTGGGACGTCTGGATAGATTCTCTGTGTCTGCGGTGGAGGTTGCAGCTGTATCAGTATGTCTGGCGCAGTGGGTACACTGACACCATTCTGTATCAGACCTGTATGGCCAGTCTGTACTGTATCTGTAACTCCCTTCTCCTGCGTCTGGTTCCCAGGACCCGCACTAGTGCTCGGGCATTGTCATCTACTGCATAAGGTGGCGGGCGATCATGCAACAACTGATTAAGAAACTCTTCGTCGTCTGAGTCATCTTCTTCCATCCAGGACCTCTTAGTCTCTTTAGGCTTATTAGAGTCTCTGTCTGTCTTGCAGGAGGCTTTCTTTCCCTGTGTCTCGTCTCCCTGTGCTATTCCTGGGAACAATTTAAGTCCGTCAACTATTCCCCTTCTCCACATTTTGCTCTCATTGTCCCATCTAGCCTCGGCTAAGGTCTTTTCTGCCCTCCTCATTTTTCTCTCGAATTTCTGCTGTCTTTGTTTAATAGCCATTAAATCCCAGACTGCTAATGCCTCGTACTGAGCTGGCCTCGGAGGTGGCTTTTGTACACTTAACATCCACCTCAAATTCTCTAAAATCCTTGTATTGAACCTTCCATGTTCCGGAAACGGCAAACATCCCTCCTTTTCTGTCAATTTGCGCCACTGTTTCATCCATAAGCAAGGTGCGACTCCCTTCTCCTCCATTACTATATAAGTTGGAGTATCCTCGGGCGGTGTAGGCTCCCCTTCACTCGCCATAATGTATGCGCCTCCTTTTAGAGCACTCCTAAAAGCCTTAATAAAATGCATCTTTGCGTCTTTACTTTGTTTTGTATGTAATCAGGAAGTGACTTTAATTCCCAGGACACTCTTCACCACCTTTCTCAACCTATTGCCTCTCACGGATGGCTGCCAATCCGTGCGCGACCCCTCTCTGCAACTGACCTATCCCAGCGCGGCACCACTGACGTCACACTCACACCCTGCAGCTGACAAAGTCTTGCGGCTCGTCCGCCCCTTACTGGATTCACACCAAACTAATGCAAAATTACTGCAAGCACTTCTAACACAACAACAACTCAAATCTGCCTGTTTACTACAGGAAGGGTACACAATCACTTTAGAACATTACAGAGATTTCACTTGAAGCCTCGGCCGCTACTCTCTCTTTCTCAGTTCCAGCATATGCAAGCAGCATTCGACCCGCAAATCCTACTCTCGACTTGTCAATGGTTCGTTCTAGTGCCCTATAGAACTTGCCAAATCTCCATCGAAGGTTTCACTCGCACATTTAGACTCAAACTCGACTTGTCAACCACGCCCGATTGACCTATTAAACCGCACAAATTATAACATAAACCCAAGTGTCTCCTACACTTCATCAATATACTCCGGTGTCTTAGACCACGACGGGTCCGTACATTAACAACCAACCACATGGATAATTTTTTAGCACAAAGCGCCACACTCACATGAAGTACACCGACTTCCCTACTCTCATACTGCAGAGTACGCCCACTCCTACTAAAACAACATTTACCTGGCCTAAACACACGCAACTTCACAAATCACCTGCTAAATGCATAAGCTAAGCAAGCGCAAATCCTACACCACACATGCTAAGACGCGGAGAACATTCCCAACTCACTTAGGCAGGCTCCGAGATCCCGGGAAAGTAATGGGGAATTTAGAAACACATCATATCTCCAATTTACATTATCTCAGAAAAACTATTTAAACAATGATTCTCTGTCCTAGGGCCCCAAAGGGCCAAACCGTCGCTCTGCTACCAGAACTGCTAACGCGTCCCTTTATGATCATTTATTACACATCAGGACTCGTTTTAGGCCAAAGAATCTTTTGACCCAGTTGAGAGACACCTTAGGACGAGATAGCTAATCAATATGTCAATCAATACGTCAATAATGTCATCAATATTTATCACAACAATACATTTCACTTTAGTCAAAGACATTAATCAATTCAAAACACCACCATGACCTGACAGTCATGAATAACCACACCAATTTAGTAGAATTTTATGAGTTTTATTCCCTATTGGTTACAATTCTAAAAGCAGATGTGTTAATCTCAAAACCAAGAAACACAATAACATAGTCACAATATAGCAACTCTGATAAGTTTTCATCAAGTCAAGGATCACAAACATCAAAACATAACACGGCGTGAACATAGATCAACTTTAGCAGAGTGTCATTAAAGCGTCAGTTCAACAAAGCATGGATTCAGTCGTTTGTCTATTTGTGTCAGTTTAGTGAACACCTGTCCTAACCACTGATTAGCATTAGCATGTTGGGCTTCATGCAAAACAATTTAGAACATCAATTTGGAAAACATCTAGCTATGGTCTCTGTCAAAAGTAAGCAGTTGGTACCTAGAAAGGAAAAGCAAACAGACAAATCACAATTTCATTGTCATAGTTACCCTCCAAGGTTTAGGTCAGCACTCAGGTTCAGTCTTCGTCTTCAGGACATCAGTTGATTCGTCATCAGTCACAATCTCAGCTCCGGGAAAAGGGGCACTTCCCTCATAAGGAGGTAAAGCGTAAATGGGCAATCTAAGGAAGAAGATGGTTTTAATAAACCAATCAGTCACCAAACAGAGTGACAGAGTTTCTGTATAAAATCAATAGCATTCCCTAACACCTCTCTCTGGCTCCCCGTGTCATGGGTTTTTATCCCTTTTTCGTTGTACATTCCCCTAAAATTTCATTGGTCCATGGCTATACCCCACTATCTTTATCCAGTTAGAAAATAGATTATGTCATTAATCTTTCACCCCACATTAGTTTACAGATATTTTATTGGTCCATATGACTGACGTCTTCAGAGGTAGCACGTCCGGTATGATTTCATCCTTCTGTAATTCTTTGCACATCTTTTGGTCAGTAGCTCCATTGTCTTCACCGGTTTAAATGACCTTGTACATCATATTAGTTTACACTGTTGCCTTTTGATTAAACATTTCTACAAGCAGTATGAATTTCATGGGAACAGATCCATTATGGTTACATTCAGCTTCTAGTTTGAAGAAAACAAGAGGTCATGTCCTTTTGCGGGTCAGCACACTGCACGTTAGAGAAACACATTTAATATGAGAGCCAGGCAGCTAAGCTTCGGCTGATGGTAAATTAAGGCCTACAAGATATATTTAGCATAACTTTAATAACATAATCATTAATTAATTAGTATAAAACCATACTTTAATATCATATTTTATCAATATTAGTCATCTTCATTAGTCCTCGTATACATTGGCGGCCACTCCCCGTGGTTACATTTCAAGTGCACGTTTCAGCAAAACAAGTTAATACAACTTCTATATGGCATTACCACACATTAGTTCATAAACATTTCATGTTAATATAGATTTTATAAGCTACGTTCTCTCAACCCTATGGGGAGCCAGCTTAGAGAGAGGTTTCTGCCTCAGCCGTCATACTTCTGGACATCATTTGTAAAAGTAAATATCAAGCACCCCCATTCATTGGAACAGGCGGGGGACAGACTGCTGCCTCCAATGTGTGGCATTGGATGAAGACAACTGAAAAGAGGTGGCCGGCTGGAGAAGTGAAGACGCTATATAGGAGGCCTGGGTACCTGCTTTCCAAAGGCAATGCGTGGTGTTCTTCTGAAGGGTTTATACCTGAAAGAAATTGGAATGGACAGTGTTAAGGGTGCATGCCCTCCAAGAATAATAAGATGATGGCTATTGCAATGCTTAGCATGGGGATGCTTGGCAGTCAGCTGGCAGTGACTTACTGCATCATTGGAGGGGTTTTGTAGTGTCTGAAGCTGAGGAAGGAATGTTCAAGTGGTATTTTCCCGGAACAAAGGTCTGCAGTAGTCTGGTGGAGTCACAGGCAATAGAGTCCAAGAAATGTAAAAAAGACTGGAGAAGGATGCCTTGCTATTGAAAGCTTGTGAAAGCTAGGAGCATTCTGATATTGAGGGATATAAAGAACAAGATGTGCGTTACAGAGGTCTAAAGGCAAAGGGCTGGGTTTACCAGAAGGTTGTAATCTGTATATTCAGGGTGGTGGTGGGCAGCAAACTGCTTGTGGTCAACTGGGTATGGAGTTTTTATGAAAGAAAGAAGTATGTTCTGCCCTGGGCGACTGTCTGGAGCATAAAGGGAGAGCTCCAGACAGTTGGTAGATGACTGGGCCCTACACTGAATAGCTATGGAAGGTCACGAGTAGTGAAGCATCAGCTGCAAATGCCTAAGGTCTGGGGGCAGACAGGAAAAGAAGCATACCAGGTGGGACAGATGACAGGTGAGGATTACAAGTGTGTAGATGTAGGGAGTAAGGACAGACTGATCAGATGGCAAACTGGGGGAGTAATCAACGTTCCAGGACAGGGGGTGTAAGAGGTCATAGACCAGATGGCCAGGCACTGGAAAAGGTTGTTGGGACATCTGTGGAAAATAGCCAGTAGGGAAATGCTGAGGAAGTGTATTTTGATAGCCTTTAGAAGGAAAAGGGGAGCATGCGGGAAGTGGAAAGCGGATGACTTGGCCGTAACTGGCAAGAGCAATGGCTTGGGTTGCACGTGGCATGACCATGGAGCACTGGGGCAGCATATAGGTGCCAGGCAATGGAAGGCTTGGGAAAGCAACAGGGGTTATAATGAGTGAGATTAAAGTAATCTATCCTGCGGGGTTTTATAGAGCTACTGAAAGGTGTGCATTTAGTGCAGGATAACAGAATGAGGCTTAGGTGGAGGAATAGGAAGGTATCACATGGTAAAGGAAGCTATGAACCGGTTGTGGACAAGAACAAGAATGCTGCACAAGCCATAAGTGAGCGTTGATCCCTGAAATAGTCTGAGTGTTGCAGGGGGAGACCACTGTACGTCTGTGGTTCTGAGTAATGGTGACCTCAAGAGGGAGCATAGGGGAAAGGGTGCAGCTGCGAATGGTGAAAGGGTGCAGGGATAAAGATTGAAGTGATTATTTGGAGTTCACCTGGTGTAATTTTAGGACAGGATGGGAGAATTACTGTGATCCTGACTCTTTAAGGGTATCGTGAGGTTACATAGATTAGAGTGCAATCATGCAGTTGGAAAGAAGACATGCTCCAGAGTTCTTCAGCAGGATAGCAATGTTCAGCACTTACCTGGTACGACTACAAAGAGAAACATGGTTACAGCATGTGCTGCATTACCAAATATGGGGCTAATTACTGGGGAGGTGAGGGAGGAGGGCACGTGGGTGACTAGTAGTGGTTTTGGGGGAGTTAGGGTAGACATTATTTCTCAGCCTAGAGATGAAGGTTTTGATGTGCTTCATGTCTGAATTTATGAGTGGAACTGTGGAGCAGAAACTTTGCGTTGCAGTGACAAGAAGATATTATGGGTGGTGATGTTGGAGAGGAATGGGGGTTTTAAGGTGTGGCAACGGGCCTAAGACACTTGGCCTTTGCTAGCTGGATAGTGGTGTACTTGCGAGTTGTGGGGTCCAGAGGTTGGAGCTTCACTCATTAGCGGTCGTTGGGTACAAGCCAAACTGGAAGATAGCTATGGGGTGGTCACAATGAATAAGAAGGCTTTTGGAAGGGTCCAGACTCTGAGAGTTGGGAATGACTTACGAGGATGGCTAGGTGGATGCTGCAACAATGTGGCAGACAGATACTGTGGTTGGGTGGCACTTGGATTTCTTTTATGAATGTTTGCTGGGTAGAGGTAGTGTAGTACAGGTATGCAAGGAAGGGTCGTAGCAACTGTGGTAACAAAATAATGGGACATTTATGGCTTAGAGGAGGCCAGCTGACTGGCAATGGGTTTCTGTAGGATTCCGGTTGCTGTGATCCATGGAAGCCGAACAACGAAGTAAAACAGGGCTAGAGTAAAACATGGGGTAATATAAGACCTGGACCAGAGGTACAGAGATATTTTCGTTGTAGGACTTCCTAGTGCCTTATATGAGTGGCATGGGTTTTGTGAAAGGGAACTAGGGCCTGCTTTGAAATTACTGTGTGTGCTAGGAGGATAACAAATTACATTTCTTAGAAGGGGGGGGCAAGTAGGCATGCCAGTGGATTGAGGAAGGGACCCCGCACAGGGTACAAGAAGGCACACACAGAACGGCAGTGTGCAAAAGGATAATTGATACAGACTTTCTTTGAGCTGGTAAGAGGTTGGCCATGGCTAAAGCGGGACCCTTAGATTGTTGTTGGTTATTTGACACAGCTACTGGCCGGGGAACTGGCCAGAAGGAAGGCAAGCTTTGAGGATGTGCAGGATGAATTGCTGGGTGCAGGAGGTGATCAGCTGGATCCTGTGGAGATATATGCGGTGGCTTCAAGTTACGGTGAGATTATTAGTGGTGCGAGGTCGTGATCATCCTGTAGGAAATTTGGGGATAGCGGCAAGAGATGGCTGGGCAGGTTTAAAGCTGGTTTGGGGAGGACACAAAAAACAGCAAAAGGACTCCGTTTGGTAAACTAGAAAACGATGGTATGATGAAGACGGGGGAGATTGTCAGGCCTGGTCCAACTGCAGGTATGCGCAATTCCAGGGAGAACTGGTGGCGCAGGAGACCAACGGGGGAGCACGCTGGGGAGAAAACGGGGGTAAGTTCATTAAGGAATGGTGGAGCAGAAAGACAGGTCGGTTCTGTTAAGTCATGTACAAGACAGGTAGGCCAAGAAAAGTTATAGATGGGAATGGCGGGACCTTTAGAGCCAAAAGAGGCTTCTTGGTTTGTTTGGAGGGCGGATGGTGGTGAAGAGGGGTGGGAGTGGGTGGTGGAGTTGCCGTGAAAAACAATGTGTTCGTTTGTAACGAGGGGCTTTGCTCTTATGTAAGGCGGAAGGGCGAGGATGCGTTCAGCTTTTCCCCATCTCCTAATTAAAAGCAAACTCACAAGCGAGTCCGTGTGGCCTGTCTGTACACAAGAGGTTAGCAGGTGGGCACCTATTATTTTCTTTCATCTTTTATACAACTGTACAAATATTCTAGAACTGTCCTGCCAGAGGAATGTTAATTAATCTGCCCTGCCAGCAACTTCCTCTCTCCCCCTCCCACCCGCATGGAGCCAAATCACCCTGGGATTTGTGCATTTTAAGCACTGCGGGCCTGGAACTGCCCAGCGGCTTCTGGGGAAGGGGGGAGCAGGGCTGGTCTGCAGCTGGAGCCGATGTGACGCACAGTGGAGTTTGTTGTGAGCGCTACGCACATAAATAGGCGCCTGCCACAGACCGACTCAGTCACAGGCAGCCCCCAAGATCTCTCGGGTCGCGCAGGCTCCGTGTCTCTCTTTGACTGACACATTTCTCCCCGAGGCCGCAGACCTCTCTCCCCAAAGACCCGAACCGCGCCATTTTTCGCAGCATCCGCGCGCCTAACTTAAGAAACATGCAAGTTGCAGCGCTGAGCCTGGGGATGGTCTTTCTCTGCTGCCTGCAGGCCTACGCGGAGGTGCCCGTGCAGCCTGACTTCCAGGATGACAAGGTAATTAATGTTTCTGTTCATTTAGTTCCATTACACCCCTGAGCATTGCCACGTCTTGCTCACTGTCTTCAGCAGCAATATTTCCCGTCTTGTCTTTCTGTGATATCCTAATGCGTTCTGGGGGTTGGAGTCTTGGAGTAACTTCACTGAATAAACTGGAGTACTTATGTTTGTATCAGAAAAGCAGAGATAGGCTATACTGTTGACCAGTGTAAGTTGCAACCTGCAAACACAGTTACGTTTCTTTGAGCTTTCCTTCCTCAACGGTCTATGAATTTTCCAGCCATACCACACGACAAACATTAGGAGGTTGAACTGAGGATTCGAAGTCAAGCTGTCAAGAAGGTTTTTTTCTCTGGAGCTTCGTGGCATAGAAATAATGTCAATGTGAGCTTTAATTGAAAATGTAGCAAAACAAAAAACAAACGAGCTACAGTGCAGCAAAAATGTGCCTGCTTGTAGATGCAGTCACCTGCCATAACATGCATTTTTTACATTATCTTACATGTGAAAAACAAAATAAATCTTGTATCCATGGTGAACCGTCTCGGTGAGTTTGTCCCAAAACACAAAATTAGCATTTTGTAGCGGTTTTCTGCAGTGCTTAATTTGTAAATAAAAAGGTGCCGGTGCCAAAGCCCTCCTCCTCTTAAACACGCGGCGGCTGCAATTAAGTGTGTGAACACGGAATACTGAGGCGGCGTAATCCTGAAGCAAACTCGGGCCTCTTCAATCCATATAAAGCCACTCCCTGAGCCTTCAGGTCACTCTTGCAGCTTTCCGCTTTCTCCCTTTCTGACGCTTTTTCGTTTTTCCCTTCACCCGCCTTTTCCCATATAAGTGCTCAGCACCGGAAACAACAAGCACAAATTAAGCACTGGTTTTCTGTAGTTTGCTGAATAGAGGGAAATGAAGTCAAGCTGCAGACGCCACAATTGTAGTGGATGCAGTTTGTCATTTCTGTGGCGTTAACCTCTTATCTTAATCTGGCAACCATGAACTGTCTAGAAACTCCCCGGGAGATACAGCAATTCGATCGCTGTGCTCTAAATTGTTTAGCTTGAAACGGATAAGCCTTCCTGTTTTAAACGGTACCCTTTGAGGACATCCATGGACATACATTTGCACAATTATCTGACAGTGGTTCCCAAACGTTTGACTTCTGTGGACCCCCACTTTATCTTTACTGAAACCCGGGTACCCCACTAAATCATTATTGGAATCTGAGGACCACCCCACTGAGTCATTTCTGGAAGTCGGAGACCCGGCCTAAACATTGTCTATGATTTGAAACGCAAAGCAATACACAAAATATACAGAAACAAGAATTCATTATACACATATGATAACACATTTTAGTTAAATTTGCAAACAAATATAATTAAAAAAAATAATAAATGTAATTTGAATAGGAAGGTTAAAGCTTTTCTAAATTCAATGGAAGCCACACATCCATACCATCATACTATATTATGCAATGCTCCCATGAATCAATCTGAGGATACTAATTTAACTTTTAGCCTTCAATTTCAAATTCCTTGACGTTTACAGTATGTTTTAAAATGTCCAACTGTACATTTAGTCACTTTATTTATGCACTTTATTTATTTGTTAATATTATTTAATTTTTAAGCAGTCACAGACTCCCTGAGGCTTTGGAAACCCCCAGGGGTCCCTGGACCCTAGGTTGTGAACTGCTTGTCTGAAATATATGGCAACTGCTGGGTAAGCCAGTATCTATATTTCGGTCTGGCCTAGTTATCTCAGCATCCTCATGTTTTTTTTTCATGTTTTTCAAACATTTGGTAATACATTTGGTAATAAAAATGCATATCTATCTATCTATCTATCTATCTATCTATCTATCTATCTATCTATCTATCTATCTATCCACCCACAGAGACACACACACACACACACATTTCTCAGCCCTCCTCGTCCATTGGTCTTTTCAAGTGTTATTTACATTTTGCTTGCACCCTCCACAACATACACTATTGGTCAACAGTTAGTCCATTTCAGTTATTGTCTCTCTTCACTGTGAGTGCCGGTACTTTGCACATATGCACAAAAGTAATCCGAATCGTTACCCTTAACGGTGAACCAAGGATGGCTATTGTTATCATGGTTTAAGCATGTAACACAGTGGTTCCCAACCTTTTGACTTCTGTGGACCCCCACTTTATCTTTACTGGAACCCGGGGACCCCCATTGAATCATTATTGGAATCCACCCCCCGCTGAGTCACTACTAAAAGCTGTGGACCTAATCTGTTAATATTATTTAATTTTCTAAGCAGCAGCGGACCCCATGAGGAGGCTTCCTGGACCCCTAGGGGTCCCCAGACCACAGGTTGGGAACCACTGACGTAGCATGGAAGGATTTGCTGCAGCAAACTATGACGTCAGTTAAGAGGACCAGGTTTGCTTGGACAAGCACAGCCCAGGACTGCCCAGGAGTATCTGGGCAGGTTCAGGAGTACTCCGAATTGCCTAAAGTCACACGCTACTTAATTTGAACTGGTGATTTCATGGTGGGGCTCACCAGCATTCATTTTTAGGGACCGTACTTACTCTTGCTCATCAAACTTTGACCCAGAGGAAAAGAGAAATCAATGCAGAAGGATGAGGACTAGAAAGGCCGAAAAACATTAGCAAATGGAGAAAGCAGAAATGCAAAAGAACCTGCAAGAGTGAAATAAAAGGGCTAGGGAGTGTATGGTGGTGAAAGAAACAGCCCTGAGGTTGTATCCAAATTATGCAGAGTTGGTGTTCAGTAATACTGACATTTGTCAATGCTAGCTGGGGATTTCTGACCAAAACTTTGGACACCGGAACTTACTATTTTCCAAATCAAGCACTGACGCCATAGCATCTCTCTTGCTCTCTTCTGGGGAGACTTCAAGATCAGCCAATCAGAGGTCTGTGGATGTGAATTATAAGTGCTGCCATCCTGCCATGCACTATGTGGTCAAGGATGAAGACAGGGATGATGCTGTACACTGTGGCAGCAGGTGAGCAGTGCAGCTTTGCTAATGTTGCTGACAGTAATATTTCTTTACTGTATGGCATGATATGAGTGTGGCAGCCGACCAAGGTTGCTGCTCTCCTTTGGCAAACAGTTACCGTGTACTATGTGGCTGCAGGTAGATAATAATGCTGTACTGTGTAGTAGTGGGTAGCAGACCTTGGAGCATGCATGGGATGCTGCAGTACTGTTTGATAGCAGGCAGGTGGTGTCACCTTGCTGCGTGGGTGAGCAGGTGATGTAGACTCAGAGGAGGGATACAGCTATCTTGTGGAAGTAGACGGAGGATACTGCTTTGCTCTGTGTCCTTTGCCCTGGGACACATCTTTCTTTTTATCGGTTAACGGCAAATTGAAAATCATGCTTTACTGTACGTCTACAGGCATGTGAAAAAGCTTCCTTTTGAGAGCCAGTAGGTGACATTCCTTTATAGTGATTGTTAGAATTGGGGTCACTAGTTGGCCGTGATTTGCACCCTGTCTCACTCTAGCCAGGGTAAGGGTGTCAACAGCTAAGATAACCGCTGCTTACCCCCTTTAGTAGCTTGGCTGAAGCAGTCAGGCTTATTTCAGAGGCAAAGTGTAAAGTATTTGTACACACACACACAGAGTAAAACAGTGAAAACACCACAAAAGTACTCCACACTAGTTTAGAAAAATAGCCAATATTTATCTGTGTAAAACAAGACCCAAATGACAAAAATCCAACATTTACAACTAAAAATAGGAATGTTCCAAGATTAAATGTAAAATGCACTCAGAAACACAGTAGCTCCAACTGGAACAATGAAAATGGTTTGTCAGAATATTTTAAGAAACAATATGTAGCCATCTCCTGAATGCAAAGCTGATAGACCATGTATTAAAAATTCACCAATGGACATTATGAGAAAGGACCCTATGCCGATTGTTGGGTTTTCATTGTTCAAACTAGTGTAATCTTTGAGTTGTAGGCTTGGTATGCTGAGCTACTTGGGGGAGATTAATAGATTATAGTTTCTGTGGATAGAAATCCAGTACTGAAAACGTGGTCATGGCGCGAGACCAAAGACCTCCTTGACTTCAGGAAACTTCTCAAAACCTGGCTGTTCGAGCAGTAGCAGCACCTCCTCCCACCTTCTCCCCCCTCCCCTCCTCAGCGGCTCGAGACCCTCACGGGTGAGTAGTGCGCTTTACAAATCTCCTGATTGATTGATTGATGACCCTAATGCATAGCTGCCACGATTGCCAGGTCCAGGAGTGACTAATTAGGCCAGTCCAGGTTTTTTTCTTACCATTCTGAGACTTGTAGTCTTATTAATGGGGTATAAAACTAGGGCTATAAGCCCCAGAATTCTAGGAAAACACAGGACTGGCCTACCAAGTCACACATGGACCTGGAAAGCCTATTGAAGACTTAACGTTTTAAGGCTTTTCAGAGGTGACCAAACACACGATACAGTGTAGGGCTCACAAGCACATAAGGTGCCCCTAGCAGGATCCAAATTTCTGATCAAGAATCTGTCTAGAAAGGCCAGCTGTTTGCCCTCATTGGTCAAACTTGATGGTCCCTCACTGCCTTTCATGTGAGACTTTCCTAGCTCTTTGGTGTGCAAGTGAAAATGCTGCTTAACCCCTTCGCTGCCAGGCCTTTTCCCCCTCCTGTGCCAGGCCTTTTTTTGCCTATTTGGAATAGTTCTCGCTTAGGCCCTCATAACCTTTTGTCCACATAAGCTACCCACGCCAAATTTGCGTCCTTTTTTTCCAACATCCTAGGGATTCTAGAGGTACTCAGACTTTGTGAGTTCCCCTGAAGGAGGCCAAGAAATTAGCCAAAATACAGTGAAATTTAGTTTTTTTAAAAACAAATGGGAAAAACGGGCTGCAGAAGAAGCCTTGTGGTTTTTTCCCTGAAAATGGCATGAACAAAGGGTTTGTGGTGCTAAAATCACCAGCTTCCCAGCTTTCAGGAACAGGCAGACTTGAATCAGAAAACCCAATTTTTCAACACAATTTTGGCATTTTACTGGGACATACCCCATTTTTACGATTTTTTGAGCTTTCAGCCTCCTTCCAGTCAGTGACAGAAATGGGCATGAAACCAATGCTGGATCCCAGAAACCTAAACATTTCCGAAAAGTAGACAAAATTCTGAATTCAGCAAGGGGTAATTTGTGTAGATCCTACAAGGGTTTCCTACAGAAAATAACAACTGGAAAAAAAAAAATTGAAATTAAGGTGAAAAAAAACAGCAATTTGTCTCTACGTTTTGCTCTGTAACTTTTTCCTGCAATGTCAGATTTTTGAAAGCAATATACTGTTACGTCTGCTGGACTCTTCTGGTTGCGGGGATATATAGGGCTTGTAGTTTCATCAAGAACCCTAGGTACCCAGAGCTAATAAATGAGCTGCACCCTGCAGTGGGTTTTCATTCTATACCGGATATACAGCAATTCAGTTGCTGAAATATAAAGAGTGAAAAATAGCTATCAAGAAAAACTTTGTATTTCCAAAATGGGCACAAGATAAGGTGTTGAGGAGCAGTGGTTATTTGCACATCTCTGAATTCTGGGGTGCCCATACTAGCATGTGAATTACAGGGCATTTCTCAATTAGATGTCTTTTTTACACACTCTTCTTATATTTGGAAGGAAAAAATGTAGAGAAAGACAAGGGGCAATAATACTTGTTTTGCTATTCTATGTTCCCCCAAGTCTCCCAATAAAAACAATACCTCACTTGTGTGGGTAGGCCTAGCTGCCGCGACAGGAAATGCCCCAAAATACAACGCGGACACATCACATTTTTTGACAGAAAACAGAGGTGTTTTTTGCAAAGTGCCTACCTGTAGATTTTGGCCTCTAGCTTAGCCGGCACATAGGGAAAGCTACCAAACCTGTGCATTTTTGAAAACTAGGGACCAAGGGGAATCCAAGATGAGGTGACTTGTGGGGCTCTGACCAGGTTCTGTTACCCAGAATCGTTTGCAAACCTCAAAATTTGGCTACAAAAACACGTTTTCCTCACATTTCGGTGACAGAAAGTTCTGGAATCTGAGAGGAGCCACAAATTTCCTTCCACCCAGCTTTCCCCCAAGTCTCCCGATAAAAATGATAACTCACTTGTGTGGGTAGGCCTAGGGCCGCGACAGGAAATGCCCCAAAACACAACGTTGACACATCCCATTTTTTTGACAGAAAACAGAGGTGTTTTTTGCAAAGTGCCTACCTGTAGATTTTGGCCTCTAGCTCAGCCGGCACCTAGAGAAACCTACCACACCTGTGCATTTTTGAAAATTAGAGACCTAGGGGAATCCAAGATGGGGTGATTTGTGAGGGCTCTGACCAGGTTCTTTTACCCAGAATCCTTTGTAAACCTCAAAATTTGGCTACAAAAACACGTTTTCCTCTCATTTCGATGACAGAAAGTTCTGGAATCTGAGAGGAGCCACAAATTTTCTTCCACCCAGCATTCCCCCAAGTCTCCCGATAAAAATGATACCTCACTTGTGTGGGTAGGCCTAGCGCCGCAACAGGAAATGCCCCAAAACACAACGTTGACACATCCCATTTTTTGACAGAAAACAGAGGTGTTTTTTGCAAAGTGCCTACCTGTAGATTTTGGCCTCTAGCTCAGCCGGCACATAGGGAAATCTACCAAACCTGTGCATTTTTGAAAACTAGAGACCAAGGGAAATCCAAGATAGGGTGACTTGGGCTCTGACCAGGTTCTTTTACCCAGAATCCTTTGCAAACCTCAGAATTTGGCTACAAAAACACGTTTTCCTCACATTTCGGTGACAGAAAGTTCTGGAATCTGAGAGGAGCCAGAAATTTCCTTCCACCCAGCGTTCCCCCAAGTCTCCCGATAAAAATGATACCTCACTTGTGTGGGTAGGCCTACCGCCTGCGACAGGAAATGCCCCAAAACACAATGTGGACACATCCCATTTTTTGACAGAAAACTGAGATGTTTTTTGCAAAGTGCCTACCTGCAGATTTTGGTCTCTAGCTCAGCCGGCACCTAGGGAAACCTACCATACCTGTGCATTTTTTAAGACCAAGGGGAATCCAAGATGGGGTGACTTGTGGGGCTCTGACCAGGTTCTTTTACCCAGAATCCATTGTAAACCTCAAAATTTGGCTAAAAAACACGTTTTCCTCACATTTCGGTGACAGAAAGTTCTGGAATCTGAGAGGAGCCACACATTTTCTTCCACCCAGCATTCCCCCAAGTCTCCCGATAAAAATGATACCTCACTTGTGTGGGTAGGCCTAGCGCCCGCGACAGGAAATGCCCCAAAACACAACTTGGACACATCCCATTTTTTGACAGAAAACAGGGGTGTTCTTTGCAAAGTGCCTACCTGTAGAGTTTGGCCTCTAGCTCAGCTGGCACCTGGAGAAACCTACCAAACCTGTGCATTTTTTTAAAACTAGAAACCAAGGGAATCCAAGATGGGGTGACTTGTGGGGCTCTGACCAGGTTCTGTTACCCAGAAACCTTTGCAAACCTCAAAATTTGGCTACAAAAACACGTTTTCCTCACATTTCAGTACCAGAAAGTTCTGGAATCTGAGAGGAGCCACAAATTTCCTTCCACCCAGCGTTCCCCCAAGTCTCCCGATAAAAATGATACCTCACTTCTGTGTGTAGGCCTAGCACCCGCGACACGAAATGCCCCAAAACACAACGTGGACACATCCCATTTTTTGACAGAAAACAGGGGTATTTTTTGCAAAGTGCCTACCTGTAGCTTTTGGCCTCTAGCTCAGCCGGCACCTAGGGAAACTGACCAAACCTGTGCATTTTTGAAAACTAGAAACCAAGGGAATCCAAGATGGGGTGACTTGTGGGGCTCTGACCAGGTTCTGTTACCCAGAATCCTTTGCAAACCTCAATTTGGCTACAAAAACACATTTTCCTCACATTTCGGTGACAGAAAGTTCTGGAATCTGAGAGGAGCCACAAATTTTCTTCCACCCAGCATTCCCCCAAGTCTCCCGATAAAAATGATGCCTCACTTGTGTGGGTAGGCCTAACGCCCGCGACAGGAAATGCCCCAAAACACAACGTGGACACATCCCATTTTTTGACAGAAAACTGAGATGTTTTTTGCAAAGTGCCTACCTGCAGATTTTGGTCTCTAGCTCAGCCGGCACCTAGGGAAACCTACCATACCTGTGCATTTTTGAAGACCAAGGGGAATCCAAGATGGGGTGACTTGTGGGGCTCTGACCAGGTTCTTTTACCCAGAATCCATTGTAAACCTCAAAATTTGGCTAAAAAACACGTTTTCCTCACATTTCAGTACCAGAAAGTTCTGGAATCTGAGAGGAGCCACAAATTTCCTTCCACCCAGCGTTCCCCCAAGTCTCCCGATAAAAATTATACCTCACTTGTGTGGGTAGGCCTAGTGCCCGCGACAGGAAATGCCCCAAAACACAACGTAGACATATCCCATTTTTTGACAGAAAACTGGGGTGTTTTTTGCAAAGTGCCTACCTGTAGATTTTGGCCTCTAGCTCAGCCAGCTCATAGGGAAACCTACCAAACCTGTGCATTTTTGAAAACTAGAGACCAAGGGGAATCCAAGATGGGGTGACTTGTGGGGCTCTGACCAGGTTCTGTTACCCAGAATCCTTTGCAAACCTCAATTTGGCTACAAAAACACATTTTCCTCACATTTCGGTGACAGAAAGTTTTGGAATCTGAGAGGAGCCACAAATTTTCTTCCACCCAGCATTCCCCCAAGTCTCCCGATAAAAATGATGCCTCACTTGTGTGGGTAGGCCTAGCGCCCGCGACAGGAAATGGCCCAAAACACAACGTGGACACATCCCATTTTTTGACAGAAAACTGAGATGTTTTTTGCAAAGTGCCTACCTGTAGATTTTGGCCTCTAGCTTAGCCGGCACCTAGGGAAGCCTACCAAACCTGTGCATTTTTGAAAACTAGAAACCAAGGGAATCCAAGATGGGGTGACTTGTGGGGCTCTGACCAGGTTCTGTTACCCAGAAACCTTTGCAAACCTCAAAATTTGGCTACAAAAACACGTTTTCCTCACATTTCAGTACCAGAAAGTTCTTGAATCTGAGAGGAGCCACAAATGTCCTTACACACAGCGTTCCCCCAAGTCTCCTGATAAAAATGATACCTCACTTGTGTGGGTAAGCCTAGCGCCCGCGACAGGAAATGCCCCAAAACGCAACGTGGACACATCCCATTTTTTGACAGAAAACAGAGATGTTTTTTGCAAAGTGCCTACCTGCAGATTTTGGTCTCTAGCTCAGCCGGCACCTAGGGAAACCTACCATACCTGTGCATTTTTGAAGATCAAGGGGAATCCAATATGGGGTGACTTGTGGGGCTCTGACCAGGTTCTTTTACCCAGAATCCATTGTAAACCTCAAAATTTGGCTAAAAAACACGTTTTCCTCACATTTCGGTGACAGAAAGTTCTGGAATCTGAGAGGAGCCACACATTTTCTTCCACCCAGCATTCCCCCAAGTCTCCCGATAAAAATGATACCTCACTTGTGTGGGTAGGCCTAGCGCCCGCGACAGGAAATGCCCCAAAACACAACTTGGACACATCCCATTTTTTGACAGAAAACAGGGGTATTTTTTGCAAAGTGCCTACCTGTAGGTTTTGGCCTCTAGCTCAGCCAGCTCATAGGGAAACCTACCAAACCTGTGCATTTTTGAAAACTAGAGACCAAGGGGAATCCAAGATGGGGTGACTTGTGGGGCTCTGACCAGGTTCTGTTACCCAGAATCCTTTGCAAACCTCAATTTGGCTACAAAAACACATTTTCCTCACATTTCGGTGACAGAAAGTTCTGGAATCTGAGAGGAGCCACAAATTTCCTTCCACCCAGCGTTCCCCCAAGTCTCCCAATAAAAATGATACCTCACTTCTGTGTGTAGGCCTAGCACCCGCGACACGAAATGCCCCAAAACACAACGTGGACACATCCCATTTTTTGACAGAAAACAGGGGTGTTTTTTGCAAAGTGCCTACCTGTAGATTTTGGCCTCTAGCTCAGCCGGCACATAGGAAAAGCTACCAAACCTGTGCATTTTTTAAAACTAGAGACCTAGGGGAATCCAAGATGGGGTGACTTGTGGGGCTTTGACTAGGTTCTTTTACCCAGAATCCATTGTAAACCTCAAAATTTGGCTAAAAAACACGTTTTCCTCACTTTCGGTGACAGAAAGTTCTGGAATCTGAGAGGAGCCACAAATTTCCTGCCACCGAGCGTTCCCCCAAGTCTCCCGATAAAAATTATACCTCACTTGTGTGGGTAGGCCTAGTGCCCGCGACAGGAAATGCCCCAAAACACAACGTAGACAAATCCCATTTTTTGACAGAAAACTGGGGTGTTTTTTGCAAAGTGCCTACCTGTAGATTTTGGCCTCTAGCTCAGCCAGCTCATAGGGAAACCTACCAAACCTGTGCATTTTTGAAAACTAGAGACCAAGGGGAATCCAAGATGGGGTGACTTGTGGGGCTCTGACCAGGTTCTGTTACCCAGAATCCTTTGCAAACCTCAAAACGTGGCTAAAAAAACATGGGTTCCTCACATTTTGGTGACAGAAAGTTCTGGAATCTGAGAGGTTCCACAAATTTCCTTCCACCCAGCGTTCCCCCAAGTCTCCCGATAAAAATGATACCTCACTTGTGTGGGTAGGCCTAGCTGCCGCGACATGAAATGCCCCAAAACACAACGCGGACACATCACATTTTTTTACAGAAAACAGAGGTGTTTTTTGCAAAGTGCCTACCTGTAGATTTTGGCCTCTAGCTCAGCCGGCACCTAGGGACACCTACTAAACCTGTGCATTTTTGAAAACTAGATACCTAGGGGAATCCAAGATGGGGTGACTTGTGGGGCTCTGACCAGGTTCTGTTTCCCAAAATCCTTTGCAAACCTCAAAACTTGGCTACAAAAACACATTTTGATGACAGAAAGTTCTTGAATCTGAGAGTAGCCACAAATGTCCTTCCACACAGCGTTCCCCCAAGTCTCCTGATAAAAATTATACCTCACTTGTGTGGGTAAGCCTACCGCCCGCGATAGGAAATGCTCCAAAACACAACGTGGACACATCCCATTTTTTTGTAGGAAAAGAGAGGTGTTTTTTGCAAAGTGCCTACCAGTAGATTTTGGCCTCTAGCTCAGCCGGCACCTAGGGACACCTACTAAACCTGTGCATTTTTTAAAACTAGATACCTAGGGGAATCCAAGATGGGGTGACTTGTGGGGCTCTGACCAGGTTCTGTTACCCAAAATCCTTTGCAAACCTCAAAATTTGGCTACAAAAACACGTTTTCCTCATATTTCGGTGACAGAAAGTTCTTGAATCTGAGAGGAGCCAGAAATTTCCTTCCACCCAGCGTTCCCCCAAGTCTCCCGATAAAAATGATACCTCACTTGTGTGGGCAGGCCTAGCGCCCGCGACAGGAAATGCCCCAAAACACAACGTGAACACATCCCATTTTTTGACAGAAAACAGGGGTGTTTTTTGCAAAGTGCCTACCTGTAGATTTTGGCCTCTAGCTTAGCCGGCACCTAGGGAAACCTACCAAACCTGTGCATTTTTGAAAACTAGAGACCTAGGGGAATCCAAGATGGGGTGACTTGTGGGGCTCTGACCAGGTTCTGTTACCCAAAATCCTTTGCAAACCTCAAAATTTGGCTACAAAAACACATTTTCCTCACATTTTGATGACAGAAAGTTCTTGAAACTGAGAGGAGCCACAAATGTCCTTCCACACAGCGTTCCCCCAAGTCTCCCGATAAAAATGATACCTCACTTGTGTGGGTAAGCCTACCGCCCGCGATAGGAAATGCTCCAAAACAGAACGTGGACACATCCCATTTTTTGTAGGAAAAGAGAGGTGTTTTTTGCAAAGTGCCTACCAGTAGATTTTGGCCTCTAGCTCAGCCGGCACCTAGGGACACCTACTAAACCTGTGCATTTATGAAAACTAGAGACCTAGGGGGATCCAAGATGGGGTGACTTGTGGGGCTCTGACCAGGTTCTGTTACCCAGAATCCTTTGCAAACCTCGAAATTTGGCTACAAAAACAAGTTTTTCTCACATTTCGGTGACAGGAAGTTCTGGAATCTGAGAGGAGCCACAAATTTCCTTCCACCCAGCGTTCCCCCAAGTCTCCCGATAAAAATGATACCTCACTTGTGTGGGTAGGCCTAGCGCCTGCGACAGGAAATCCGCCAAAACACAACGTGGACACATCCCATTTTTTGACAGAAAACAGAGATGTTTTTTGCGAAGTGCCTACCTGTACATTGTGGCCTCTAGCTCAGCCGACACATAGGGAAAGCTACCAAACCTGTGCATTTTTGAAAACTAGAGACCAAGGGGAATCCAAGTTGGGGTGACTTGTGGGGCTCTGACCAGGTTCTGTTACCCAGAATCCTTTGCAAACCTCAAAACGTGGCTAAAAAAACACGTTTTCCTCACATTTTGGTGACCGAAAGTTCTGGAATCTGAGAGGAGCCACAAATTTTCTTCCACCCAGCATTCCCCCAAGTCTCCCGATAAAAATGATTCCTCGCTTGTGTGGGGGGGCCAGGTGCCTGCAACAGGGAAAGGCCACAAACTTGTAGAGATAATGGGGATAGCACAGCACATATTCTTCTTTTATACATCTTTAGGCTAACTCTGCTTTGGGGACCCACACAAGCGAGGTATCATTGTACTTGGGAGACTGAGGGGAATGCTGGGGAGTAGGAATTTTTTGCTGGAGCCGTGATCGTACAAACGAAGGTCAGGAAAATATGCTTTTTTAAGCAAATTTTGAGGTTTGCAGAGGGGTCTGGGTAAGAAAATGTTGGGGGATCCATGCAAGCCACACCTCCCTGGACTCCTTGGGGTGTCTAGTTTTAAAAAATGTCTGGGTTTGGTAAGTTTCCCTAGATGAAGGCCGCACCTATACCCAAAAACATAGGTGCCCCCTCCCCCCCAAACACAGGTAGTTTTGTAATATATCATTTTGATGTGCCACATACGTCTGTGATGTGCCAAACACTAAAATTGTGAAAAGAAACGCACTCACGTTATGTGAAAAAGACCCTTCACCCACCAACCAAGTTGGTGGCATGCTTCATCATCGGGGTCCCACCTGAGACACCCAGCGTGTCACAAGTGTGCTGCGACGCCTGATTACAGCAGAGCAGGTTTTGTCATTTGTACCACACATACTGGTTGGATTTGGCACGAGGGTGAGTGATGGTCCTGTAGATCAAATTTTATTAACAAGAGATTTCACAAAAGTGAAATGCACTGGTAATAACTGAAAGGCCAAAAAACTGAATCAATGACTCACAGCTCGTGAGCTGTAAAGCCACGGCGAGGCACCAACCGCTTTACAGTCCTTTCACACACCTTTCATACATGACATGCACAAGACCATTCACGCAGCCAGCCACGGGCCCAGCACATTACAACACTCGCATCGACAGACAGCGCCAGTCAAGGGCCCATCACTTTCATACGCCCACATGCCTGATACAGCAATCACACCAGCTGATGAGTGTGTGGACTGGCGCCCCCCCCAAGCACACCGCCAGCCAAGCGCCCCCCCCCCCAAGCACACCGCCAGCCAAGCGCCACCCCAAGCACACCACCAGTCAAGCGCCACCCCACCCATACTGCCAGCCAAGCGCCACCCCACGCACACCGCCATCACTTTTTTTTGTTGTTATAAACAACAAAGAAACCACTAACTAATTATAAAATAAGTACAAAACTACAAACACAAAAGCTCTAACTAAATACATGACAGTAATGCCAACCGTGAAACTGAAAATATGAAAATATAAAACAGGCAGTTTACGCTCACGGTATTTCCCAAAAATGTTTCCTAGTGTGGTAACTTCTAAAACAGCCGGGCACACAGCCCAGGCTTTGAAGGGCATTCGGGGCAGTACATCTGGCTCTCCCTCCGGATTGATCTCTGGGCACATACTCTACATTTCTTTGTGGGCAAGTCTTTTTTGGGAGTGGGAGGAATGTGATCTGGAAAGTGGTGATCTTTCAATCTAGCCACTTCCTCCACCACTTCTACTCTAGGAACTCTTGCCCATTCCACCACAATAATGCTCTCTATCACTGACTCCTGAAATTTAACAAATGTCATCCTTGACTCAGGTGAACAATCCTTGAACACAATAAAAACATTAAAAGTTGCCAAATAAAATAAATGTAGGGCCAACTTTTTATACCACACGTAAGCCTTACGAAGAGCAGTGTAAGGTTCCAACCTCTGATCTACTCTATCAACACCACCCATGTGCCTATTGTAGTCCAAAAGCACGCAGGTTTGCGCACTTCCGCAACCTGACCCCTAACAGTCACAGGGGAAGTATTCTCATCATGGATGGTAGATAGCATGTACACATCCCTCCTGTCTGGAAAATTTCAGAGCTAGCAGCTCATTATTCCGCAAGGCACTGCACTGTCCCCTCTCAAGTTTTTTTTACAGACAAGCTCCCTTGGATAGCCTTTCCGGTTAGAACGGATTGTGCCACAAGCAACAGTGTCCACTCTAAACAAATCCTTGAACAACTGCACTTCAGTGTAGAAATTATCTACGTACAAATGGTGACCTTTGTTAAACAGTCGTCTACCAAGTTCCCACACAATTTTTTCACTAACTCCAAAAGTGGCTGGACAACCAGGAGGGTCAATACTGGAATCCCTACCAGTGTAGACCCGCAAATTATACACATATCCTGTACTGCTTCCTGACAGCATATTCAATTTAATCCCATACTGTGCCCTCTTACTAGGAATGTACTGCTTAAAAACTAAACGCCCCTTGAAAAGGACCAAAGACTCGTCCACACTTATCTCTTTGCCTGGAACATAGACCTCTGAAAACCGATCTACAAAATGATCAAGGAATGGCCTAATCTTAAAAAGACGGTCATAATCAGGGTGATCTCATGGCAAGGCTAAAGCATTGTCTACAAAATGCCGCATACGAAGAAGAAGCAAATAGCGATTACGTGTCATAGTTGCAGGAAATATAGCCATTGCCATCAAGAGACTAGTAGACCAATAAGAAGCCAGTGACGGCTTTCTGATCAACCCCATCAAAAAAGTAAAACCTAAAAACTTTTTAATCTTTTCCAGATATGTGGGAACCCACTGAGTAGCTCTAGACTGAGGCCTGAGTCTGGCAGCGTTGTCCCTCAAATATTGCTCTGCATATAAATGAGTCTGCTCCACAATCTCTTCCAAAAATACATTGTCCATAAACAAGTGAAAGAAATGGACAGGCAAAATGTTTTCCGTATTGACTCTACACCCTGGGAGACCAGTAAATGCAGGTAACTGGCTGCTCCATGTTTGGGGCAATCCAGGTGTCAGGTCTTCTAATGGGAAACCCTTCGGCCCCAGGCTGCTGCACTCTTGGCACATCAATGTCCTCCTCTACAACAGGCCCTTCATCTGCACTGAGAGTCGCTTCCTCATCAGAAGAATACTCTCGGACAGAAAACTCACTGCCAGAATCTCTCACTTCCTCCTCTGCCTCAGATGCAGTCAGTCTCGTAATCATGGTCTGAAGATGACTCAAAGAGTATGCCAACAACCTGCTGAGCGGTCACTCTGCGGAAAGCCATGCTCCTCACTAACAACAAATGGATTGCCAACAACAACTAGCACTAAAATAAGTAATAAACAAAGTGTAGCTTTATTACAGAGAGTTATGTACTAAAAAACTATACCACTCACTTGCCTGAAAAAGCTACGCACCAGCAACTACTCTGCACAGACACAGCAATCACCAATGATATCCCACTAAAAAGAAAAAAGCTAATTAGACATATGACAACACAAATATCATTGTGCTCAAATCTAAGGACAATTTCACACACAATACTGCATTTAGTACACCACCTACAAACATGTCATTCATGCATGTCAACAATACTCCTTTGGAGTAAATTGCTTTCACTTACCTAAAACATGCAACTATGCAAACCGCAGGACAACTACTGCCAAAACCGCAAGGATCCACAGCAAAGGAAGCAAAAGCTTTGAACTAGAACAAAAAGAAGAAATAAACTGTTATAATCTCAAATACAAATACTTCGTCAGGTGACAAACACCCCGCCACCAAGAACTTAGAAATTGTCCCTGGTGCCTAAGTGGCTTCTGCCCCACTAGGAGGCAGATGGTCCTAAAACAAAATAGGCCGATCTGCCCCCTAGTGGGTCAGAAATTGGCAACAGCTCTGTACCCTGTTTGGGTGGGGGGGCGGCCCTTGCGAAAGGGGGCGAATGGGGGTGCCCCAGCACAAAAAAACAAAGGGAACCCAAAAAAAATATCTCTGACATCCTGGTGCCTTCTGCCCCCGTGGGGGCAGATGGGCCTAACAAAAATAGGCTGATCTGCCTCCAAGGTGGGCAGAAATGGCCATCACTAATGTGCCCCCTTTGGGGGGGTGACCCTTGCCAAAGGTGCCGCCCCCCACACACACAAAACACACATGATCCCTGGTGCCTAAGTGGATTCTGCCCCTCTTGGGGGCAGATGGGCGTAAAACAAATTGGCCGATCTGCCCCCAAGGGGGGCAGAAATGGACAACCGCTCTGTGCCCCCTTTAGGGGGCGACCCCTGCCAAAGGGGGCACCCCCAGCACAAAACAAAAAAAGGGGGAACAAAAAAAAAATTCCCTGGCGTATTGGTGGTTTCTGCCCTCCTTGGTAGCAGATGGGCCTATAAAAATAGGCCCATCTGCCCCCAAGGGGGGCAGAGATAGCCAATACGAAATTACCCCACTTTGGGGGGGGCGACCCTTGCCCAAGGGGTGCCCCCAAACACACAAAACACACACCACACAATCCCTGGCGCCTAGTGTGTTTCGACCCCTCCGGGGGCCAGATCGTCCAAAAACATGGCCGATCTGCCCTCGGGGGGGCGAAATAGGATACAAAAATAGCCCCCCTCATGGGAGCGACCCTTGCCCAAGGGGTCGCTCCCAAAATCAAACACAAAGAAATCCCTGGTGGCTAGTGGGGATTCCTGCTCCACGATCGTGGTGCAGGAATCCAGTGACAACAGGCACAGGGGGAAAGGAAAAACCCTTTCATTTCCCCCTGTGTCTGTTTTCCCCCCCCCCCAAACCCCCAAAAAGGGAAGGACTTACCTGAAGGAAGTCCTCTTCCCTCGACGCGCTGGGAGCAAATGGCTTCCAGCGCGTCCCGGCAATACTTGATGACGTCGGCGCACTGTGAGCGTGCTGACGTCATCAGATTGCCAGGGGTGGAAGGGGAAGGGATTCCCCTTCCATCCACGACCGGGGGGTGTGGGTGGGGGGCCCATGGGGGGAGCTCGTCCAAGGCACCTGGGAACTGGTGCCTGGACGAGATCCCCTTGTCCAAGGCACCCTACGGGTTAAGGCACTGGCAGGGAGCACAAAACAGTACAAGACGGCTGCAAAGAATGGCTCAGGGGAACTTGTTACATCAATGCATAATATTGACTTGCTTACTGGTCAGATTTGTGATTGATTCTGATGTGAAGTTTGTATTTTTTTCTGTGGCAAACTGTTAGAAATGGGGTCTTTGGTTGGCAGTCAGGTTGTCCCTGTCCAAGCAAGGACCCCAACTCTAGTAAGGGTAAAGGAGAATCACACTCAGTCAACCTCCGCTTACAACCTTGGTAGCTTGGCACAATTTGGCAGGCTTAACTCAGAGACAATGTGTTAAGTATTTGTACCAACACACACCGTAATATAGTGAACCACTACAAAATGACACAACACAGGTTTAGAAAAATAGTAAATATTTATCTAAATAAACAAGACCCAAATACAATAAAAATCCCCAATACACCATTAAAAATACGATTTTAGCCCTTAAAAACACAAAAATAATGCCTAGAGGCACAAATGCTGCAATTTGATGTTAAGCAGCGTGGTAGCTGAGTCGTTTCATACAATGTGACGCCATGGGTGCCGTTTACGGATTCACATGGATCCCCAGGTACAGTACCTTATTAAAACGAGTAGAAAACAGGCTGGTGCACGGAGTCAGGGAGCGAGGCATCATTGGACCCGATGTAGCATAAGTTCTGGTGCTACAGGGCAGAGGAGCAGAGGCGTCGCAAAGAGAAATAGGGTCCTTACTGCGGAGTGGTGGAGGTGAGGCGGCGTGGTTGCGAGGTGTCGGTCCCTTGGTTCCGGCAGAGACGAAGTCCAATGAAGTCACAATACTGCGAGGTCGCGCTCACATCACGGGTACACCGCTGCTGCAACAGAGTCGAGTGTCACGAACGTCGGTGCTACGACACTCTGATCTCAGCAAAGTCATGCAGGAACAGCGGCTGCGGGAATGCAAGGTCTGAGGAGTCGTTTGGGTCGTCTCGCTTCTACGAGGTTCACAGCTTCAGGTGCAGGAGGCATTGCGGGTTCTGTACAGTGGCGTCCTTAGTGAAGTTGCACGGCGTCGTCCGGTGTCGTTTCACAGGATTTCACCAGAAATTCACTTCCCGGGGCCCAGGAACTGGAATGGCACCCTTTGGCAAGCTAGAGTCCACAGTATGGAGACTCAAAACTGGATGGTGGAGCCATTGCTGTCCCTGAGGTTTTAAGACAGGAGACAAGCTCTACTCCAAGCCCTTGGAGATAGCGCTCAAGCAGGAATGCACAACAAAGTCTAGTCTTTGTCCCCTTTCACAGGCAGAAGCAGCAACTGCAGGATAGCCCAACAAAGCATGTCCCCTTTCACAGGCAGAAGCAGCAACTGCAGGATAGCCCAACAAAGCACAGTCACAAGCAGGGGGCAGCACTTCTCCTCAGTTCTTCAGCTCTTCTCCTTGGCAGAGGTTCCTCTTGATTCCAGAAGTGAGCAAAAGTCAGAGGTTTTGTGTCCACTACTTATACCGCTTTCTGCCTTTGAAGTTGGCAAACTTCAAAGGAAAGTCTCTGTTGTTCACAAGATCCTGCCCTGCCCAGGCCAGGCCCCAGACCTTGGAGACTGCATTGTGTGAGGGTAGGCATGGCCCATCCACTCCTCCCTCCGCTCTAGCTCAGATAGCTCATCAGAATACCTAGGCTACACCCTTGCTCCCTTTGTGTCACTGTCTAGAGCAGTGTTGTCCAACCTTTTTATCGCCGCGGACCGGTAAATGTTTGATAATTTTTCCGTGGCCCGCTTGTCCCATTGTGTGACAAGCGGGCCACGGAAAAATTATCAAACATTTACCGCCCGCCACAGTGGGGCGGCCCGGTGCTGATTGATCCACGGACCGGCACCGGTCCGCGGTCCGGGGGTTGGGGAACACTGGTCTAGAGGATATGCACAAACTGACCCAGACAGAGAATCCACAAACAGGCAGTGTCACAGAATGGTTTAAGCAAGAAAATGCCTACTTTCTAAAAGTGGCATTTTCAAACTAACAATCTAAAACCAACTTCACTAAAAGATGTATTTTAAAATTGTGAGTTGAGAGACACCAAACTCCAAATTTCTACCTGCTCTCAATGGGAATCTGTATTTTAAGAATATTTAAAAGCAGCCCCGTGTTAACCTAGGAGAGAGATATGCCCTGCAACAGTGAAAACTGAATTTGGCAGTATTTCACTGTTAGGACATGTAAAACACATTAGTACATGTCCTACCTTTAGCATACACTGTACCCTGCCCATGGGGCTACCTAGGACCAACCTTAGGGGTGCCTTACATGTATAAAAAAGGGAAGGTTTAGGCCTGTCAGGTGGGTACCTTTGCCAAGTCGAATTGGCAGGTTAAAACTGCACACACAGACACTGTAGTGGCAGGTCTGAGCCATGTTTACAGGGATACTAACGTGGGTGACACAATGAATGCTGCAGGCCCACTAGTAGAATTTGATTTACAAGCCCTAGACACCTCTAGTGCACTTTACTAGGGACTTGTCAATCATGGAAAGGCCAATTACACATACATTTTACATCGGGAGCACTTGCACTTTAGCACTGGTCAGCAGTGGTAAAGTGTCCAGAGTAACAAAAACAGCAAATACAGAGTCTAGCACACAGAAAACAACCTGGGAAGTAGAGGCAAAAAGTTAGGGGAGACCACGCCAAGGATGCCAGGTCTAACACAAACCATGATGATAACTCTAGTTTTTCTTTTATTTATCCACAGATTGTGGGGAAATGGCACAGCATAGGCATAGCATCTAATTCCAGATGGTTCCAAAACAAGAAGGACACCTTAACAATGTGCACCACCATCATCAACCAGAATGCAGATGGCACCCTGGAGGTCACCTCAACCTACCCTAGGTAAACCAAAGCACCTTCTAGTGTCAAGCTGTCTAAAAAGTCATAGTGAAAGCATCTCACTAAGCTGATGGACCAGAGTCGCAAGCCAGTAATGACAGGGTTGGCTCTCCCCGCTCCCACAGCAAGAAGTATTTAAACAAATCCATGCCTCCATCTTTCCTGCTCCTCTTATCCCCTTCTTCAAACACTAGGGAGTGATTGACCTGGAGGTTCTGGGAGGCAGAGCTGGCTCTCTGTCTCCTTGAGGTGCTGATCAGACCCAGGGAAGGGTCTCTTTGCATAGAATATGCAACATTTCTTCCTCACTTCTCACCAAACCAGGACAAGAGCAATGAGGTGGAACAGAGCGTCCAGCAAGAAGTGTGAGTGAGAGAGAGAAGTGGCGGAGTTGACTATAATCTAAAATCAGCTCTGATAGAAATGTACAATTCAGCCATAATGCTGCACAAGGCTGTGACAAGAATGGGGCCATGTGGGCATTGTTGGATCATGGCAGCTGATGATTCTCCAAAAGCAGCCAATAGCCTGAAGTCCACTGTCAAAATTTGAGAGTGGTAGAATGAATAGTCCAGCCTTTGAAAGGTGTAAAAGAGAGTGAAAGTATGTGTTTGAGTGCTGGCACATGTAATGAGGTTGCCTGACACCTTGTGCGCTGGCTGACATACAGAGAATACCTATGGCACCTCCTGTATATTGATTTATATTTGGAGGGCTGCCTGCAGCACATCATGGAATTGACTGGCGTATGGAGTGTTCCTGGAGTTTAATCTGGCCTTGACAATCTTTTTTGGGATACCTGGAGTACACAATAGTGCCTGGAGATTTTAAGTTAAGATTGGGTCAATGTAGATGTTTGTAGGACCTTTGAATCCTGATCCTAGTGAAGGGGTATAGAAAAAAGTAAGTTAACTTAATAGTGGGGAGGATCAGAGGCAAGATATTAGTTTTGTTCCATGGGAAGCTGTAAAGAGAGGGATAGATAGGCCTGCCCTCTAGTCACTGGGTAAGTGGAAAGGCAGCCATGAGTATGTAAACCTGCACTGATCTTTTTTTTTTCTCTTGAATTTCCAAATATATTTCAGGGCTGACCGGTGTGAGACCAGAAGCATGACCTTCATCAAGACTGAGCAGCCTGGCCGTTTCCGTGCCACCAGTCCACGTAAGTGCTAACATGTGAATAGACAGTGCACCACACACCCTACAGAATTAAGTTATGAGTGCACCAACGGGGTCCAAAACACTCTATGACTGACCCTCAAATGAGATGCCAACAATATGTTATGAATAAGGCACTAATACTACTTTCTTCATAATGCCCTCAATCTTACATTCATTGTTTTCCGGCACAATTTATTGGATTGTGCTCAGTTTTAATTGTGATTTTTAACTAAGTAACTATTGTTTTCAACTGTGCGGGTTTCACCAACTTAAACAGAGCCTGAGCTCTAAAACCATGGCTTTCTTGTGTTACTGGTATACGTTAATCACTGGACATGACAACATTTAGAACCATTAAGGAGGGATAACTTCTTAAAAAATGTAAAGGAATTTAATTTCCCTGTTAACCTAGACTGGGATGGAGGAAGTCTCCCTCCTAAATCGGAGTTGTTGGAATGTGTGTGGACCCCTCTACTGCAAGTGCTGACCTTGCATCTACATGAAGATCTTAAAGGCCCTACTCTATAGGTAAAAAAGGAGCTCACTGACCACAAACTAAAAGTGATCATAGCACACACAGAGCACCATCCTACTACCCATAATTAGGAGCGCATCTCTGAAAATCGTTGCCCACAAACAGCAGGAGATCATAGCCCAGGTGTGGGAGGAGCCATTCCTAGGTACCGGTAGAGCCTATTGCCTGGGCACAGGCTGTGCTTCCTGCTCAGTATAAAGAGTGTAGGACACAAGAGTAGGAGGTCATTGCGTATGTGCAGGAAAGCCCTTTCCCCATTACAGGGGGAACTTTAGTCCAGGCACAGTCAGTGCTCACTCCCCAACTGCAAGGTTGTCTCTTCAAGGGAAGGAGGTGTCAAATACTCCGATATGGGAGGACGTAACCAGGCAAATCCCTGGCCAGGTATTGGAGCTTAGTGCTAATGTTTCGGAGGTGGCCTCTGTTCATGTATAGGAAGCTCTCGATGGTTGGGTACTGGAGGAGTTTACTTCCCAGGTTCAGGAGGAGCTCATTGTGTGGGTACATGATGTGCTCCTCTGGCCTGGTATTGGAGAGGTCTAGTGCTGTAGTATGAGAGGGTCACTGTCCAGGTACTAAGGCACAAAGTGCCAGCTGCTGGAGGAGCCCACGTTTAGGCAGTGGAGGAGCTCTCTCCCAGATACTGCAGGTGTTCACTGTTATGTAGGTAAGGGATAACTCTCTGGGTGGGTAAAGGGAACGATCAGTCCTTATGCACAAGAGTAACTCGCTGCCATATTAATGTAGAAGCTCATTGCCATAGTAATGCAGGATCTGACCTCCCGGAGTGAACTGCCCAGGTACTGGAGCTCACCGTCCAGGTACAGGAGCTCACTGTCTAGGTACTAGCGCTCACCGTCCAGGTACAGGAGCTCTATGCAAAGGTAGCGGAGCTCACCGCAAAATCTCCATGCATTTTCCATACACTTCTTTAAGACAGGCTACAGAAAAACTGATGAACGGAATGACACCAAATTCCACAGGAAGCTAGATCTTGGTTCTGCACATCGTGCTTTTTTGATTTGGTGTAAATCCATTCATTAGTTACTGGAAAATTAATGGTGAAAAAATTATAACTATTGGACGGTTGGGCTTGCAAGAGGTTTGAGAGACTCTCGCTGGAGTACCAATTTAAAAAAATGGAGCGTTCTGATTGGTCCCGGGAGCTTTATTTCCCCTGGGCCATCTCACTTTTGCAGGAGTCTGAATCCCGTGAGCGCTCTGAGTGGCTACCAGCAGCATGAGAAAAATGTTGCTAGCAGCCATTACAAGTTTCAGGAATTTAGTCCCTTGTGAAGTTACAAAAAAAACAATACTATATGGGGCAGAGTAGGGATACCCTGACCCTCTAGACCCAATGAAGGGGACCCAGGAGGGCACCCTTTGGGGCCAAAATGAAAAACAAAACCCAGCAAAAATGCCACAGTCTTGGAAGACTCTCACATGATTGAAAAAAGAAAATGTGGGCGGACTGCATCCATTGTTTTATGTCCCGGGCAGCCTACCCCGGGGCTGTTTTTTAAAGGGGAGGGGGACACGTGGCCCGCCTCCCCAAGCTGTAAGACGCCAACATTTGCTTATATGGAGGGGGGGCTTAATGGCCCCCACCCCGTGCCTCAAAAGGCTGCAAGGAGCCCACCACTGCGGTCAAAATGTCACAAAATGGGGAGAGGGGCTGCACGCCCCCCTCCTTGAGCCTCAAAAGGCCCACTGAATCCCACCCTGTTACCAATTACTTGAGTGTATGGGGGCCTTGTGTCCCCCCATCATTAGCCATTAACAGCCCTGGGGACCCCAACTCCCACCCCCGGGACATAACGGTTTTGGACAGGGAAACCTGTGTTTTTCTCCCTTGGGAAGAGCATTTTTAAATCACCCACCAAGCGGGAGCAAACACCAAGTCCGATCTCAGCTGGTGGAAACTTAAAAAATGCTCCAGCCCGCTGGGAGCGGACTTTAGATCTGTTTCTCGGCCAGCAGGGAGCAGCATTAGGAGCTGCTACCTGTGGGCGGTAGCAGTGCTGGCCTCTCTGGGACTGTGGGGGCCTTGGGGCTCCCCCCTCAGCCCCCAAACAGAGCATGGTGGATGCCTGAGTGGGCACCAGGACACCCACCTTTACCTGTGGTGTGTCCTGGGGATGTGGTTTTCAGGCCGCAAATGGCCAAGGAATGGGAGATGCGTGCTCCCCTACCCTTACAATAACGCCAGCTGGGGCCCCCGGGGCTAATATCGGCGTGGCAAAGGGTGCCACATGCTCCCTCCCCTTAATTATAATGAGTGGCCCTGGGGGATGGAATCCCAAGGGCATATCAAGGCTCAATGAGGCTCTGAGAGTAGGGATGTGTGACTCCTCTCGCCCTTATTTTAGTGAGTGGGCCTGGGGGATGGGGTCCCCAGGGCCAGGCCCAATGGCCAACACCCCTCGCCCACACTGCGCTTGGCCAAAGGCTGTGAGCAGCATGTGGTTGGCTGTATGGGGGGGGATGATGGCTGCAGCCAAACTACTGCTACGCACAGCTGATGGCTGAGTGCGGTGGAGTGCTAGATTTACAAATAGTAATTAAATATTACCTTGTGTTTAAAAAAAAAAAATAATAAATCCAAGAAATGCACTGGAAAAACCAAAGGTTAAAGTAATGTTCTAGATAGGTGTGATACAAATATTTGTTTTTGTTAAAAATAAAAAACTTTGAAATTCACTGAAAAAAAACAGTGATAAAGTAATAAAGTAATAATATGGTTAGGTGAATTGGTCAGTGGCAATATTAAAGTTTTAAATTAAAAAAACAAAGATATGTAGCAGCTAGCAGCTGTTAGCAGTAATCAATGATGTCACTTGAGACGTCATCAGTGGTGTCATAAATTGTGCCATAGAACATTTCATGAATGATGTCATATGTGAGGTCATAAGCAGTGCATGGCGCAAATTATAGTTAGCACTGCTAACCATAATAGGTGAATTTCTGTGTTTTTTTTGTTTTTCAAAACATGAATGTTGTCACTGGCAAATTCACCTATTAATGTTACTTTAACCTTTTGTTTTTTTTCCTCTGTGTGTGTGTGTATTTGTATATATGATACAATAACTTTGAATTTGTAGTTTTTGTCAAGCACAAGATGCAGTATATGAATATGGCATTTTAAAAATGTAGAGCAGATTGATAGTCCCTGTCCTTAACAGAAATGTGTTGTTCCTACTTCCACAATGCAAATATAACCCTGCAGTCTCCAAAAGGATATCTGGGTCTCCTGCTAACCCAGACATGTTTGGTTTATTAATAAGGTAAGGCATCACCAGCATAACAATAAATAATATACTTAGTATAATAACAATGTTTTCTTTTTATATTTAAAATAAGAGAATAATTTGTGAACAGTGGCACACTTAACATTCTTAGTGGCTTTCCCTGGGTGGGTTAGATCCAGTTTGCCAGATGGATGCCCCATTTGGGTACCATGTACATTGGTACGTTACTGCTGGTAAGCTTCATGTTTCATTTTCTATTTTCATTTACTCTATCATTTCCTTTATGCAGGCTGGGGGAGCGAGCATGATATTCGCATAGTTTCCACTAACTATGATGAGTACGCATTGGTGTTCAACCGCAAAGCAAAGGCGACAGACTTCTTCACTATGGTGACCCTCTATGGTGCGTACCTAATGAAGGATTAACGTTTCTTGACTGCTTGCCTGGTGGAACCAGGCTGATGTGATGTTACATTATGTTAAGTGCATTTGTATAACACCACAACCTTTAGGAATCTGGATGCCTTTTATGATTTCATGTCTTTTACGTAGCTTTGATAGTCTGCTATGTGTATGTGACTCTGGTAGGGTTAAATTATCATCATTAGGAAGGGTGATATAGATCTTGGGGAGAGAATATAGATACGTCAGTATAGCTTGAGTGGATGTCTGTTGTGCTGGCAAAGGCTTAGCCAACTAGATGGCTTGAAGCCATATTGCACGTTTGAGGGTTTTAGTGGTTTTGACTAATTCGTATTGCTGTTGTAGTGTTAATGTATCTTTACCAGAATGTGTTTTAGTTTTGTAATTTACCTACAGATGATTCTTCTTTTGGTTTTCTATTTCTAATTGTAGGAAGATCAAAGAACCTTAGGCCCGAACTGCTGGAGAAATTCGAAAAATTCTCCCTGGACCAGGGACTTCCCCAGAGCAGTATCATCACATTGCCCCAAACTGGTAAGAACATGACCCATTATTAACAGATATAAGTATATATGGTCTTCAGATGATTACATCCTCTACAGGGGCACCCTTTAATACCACAGAAAGCTTCGTCAAATGTATACTTTTTTTAATTGTGCTTTGTCAATCAATGTTAACACTTTGATCCTGAAAATGAAATGTGTACTCTAATCAATCTTTTTTCAGGGTAATTCTTCTGTACTGGCAAAGCCTTCTGAAACCTTGCCTTCTCTGACATTATTCCCCCTACATGGAAATGCTTTGATAGCCATAAAAGCCAATGAAAGAGCTCTGTTTATTATACTCTGATCCTGTGTCCTCACTGGTTGGGGATGCCCATCATCTCAAGACAATTGCAGTAACCTTGAGTGTCCTGAAGATAGTTGTGTAAGTGTCAGCACCTTCTGTACTAACCCTTGCCAATGTGCTTTTCAGATTTTCCACTATAAAACATGTCTAAGATTCAGGAGTCTACTGTGTCATGGCTGTTTCAGCAGAAGGACCTTATACCTTTGTGTGTAAATTAGTGTTGATGAAAAGAGACCAGTTGTGTGAAATAAAAATAAGGAGAGCTACTGTCTATCTTGTCACCTCCAAGAGAATACATACTAATGCAAGAAGTAATGCAGGTGTCTCTGCAGATCCTCAGCCATGCTATGGAGGAGAACGTACCTCTGATTCTGTACATGAACTGCTGTAGCCTTCTTTACACAGACTGTCAACATGTTTGCCAAAATTCATTAAGGTGTACATGTTTCTACTTCAAAGCTATGCCTTGACTACTAAGTTAAGTTATGAAGTTCATCACCTTTCGACCAGTTGATGAAATAAAGACCTGTTCATAAAAGCCTCTCCAATCTTCTGAGACCCTGATGCCTGTTATCGTAAGAATGACACCCTCCTCAGTCCATAGATTTCAAGCCAATGCTTTTTGGATTGGCATTAATGCCTGGCTCTGAGAGGGATTATATTTATTTGAACAATGCTAATGTTAGTTATGGGCTAACGTCCTTTAAATGTACCAGTGAGCGCTGAACTAAGGTCATGAGGTCCCATTCTTACACTTTTAAAATTCTAAATTTTGGGATTCATTCATCTGATGGAAACCATTTATATTTCTTTATAATTTGTCTATAGAGCGGTAACGCAGACCTTACTAAAAGTGGAGCTCAATATGATTATTTTAGGCACTATTTCTGAAAGGTATCCTTTTTCCTAAAAATGAAACCCACTGTTGTTTAAAGTATGGGACCACATTTGGACATTGTGAATTCCAAAGGTATTTGGATATGTGTTAACTCATGCTTTTGTTAGAGTTTTAAACATTCATCAAACCTTGTAGTTTGCTGCCAATTATCAATGTACCTCCTTCTCCTGGGCAGGAGCAGGGGGGGGTGGGAAGGAAAGAAGAAATTGATGGGCCCACCCACACTAGTAGTTGTATCATGAAAAATAGCAATCAGTTTGCACTAAAGATGCAGACTCTTTCAGTTGGTGTAAAGGAAGACCTGGATGGTTGTACATAAGAAAACCAGACTTTAGATCAAAAATAATTTAACATATGCATTTTAAAGGCAACCCCATAATTATATTGTAGGAAACCTGGTGTCCCCAAAGACATGTAGATTTATAGATGTGCGGCTGTCAATAACAGGGTAGTTTTTACTGAGGGGTTCCAAAGTGACATTGGGGAGGCAACAATAGCAAAGCTCAAGTTGTATGATGTAACTTGTAATTCCCCGAGTTGAAAAACCCACCCTTTTTAACAGCTACTCATGTACACTGCTGTGCTAAGTATGCCCCCCCCCCCTCAAAAAAAATGTTCTCTTTCCCATTTTGCTACCATGGCACAAGTATGGAGCAGTCCTGTGGAGTCATGCACATGACTTCACATCTCTGAGGCAGTACTTTAAAATGAATACTTGCCTGGTCTCCTACCACTCACTCCATCGTTCTCTGGCCATAACCTTTCCAAGCAAATACTGCAAAAAAACTGAAAGACAGGCCATCCTCAGTGGGTGGTCAGGTGTTTTTTTAACTGGGGAGGATACTAGGCCTCCCCTTCGATAAAATACCTGCCTTCCTGTGACCCCCCCCCCCCCCACCCTACTATGCAAAAAAATACAAAATACCCAGCGTCTGCGATTGTCACCCCCATGACCTTCAGCGACGCTCCTGCTTACCCAGTCCCAATATTAAAAACAAATTGAAGTTATAATTGGTCTTATGCCACCATCCTGCACCACCCAATACACATTTCCATTCCCCTGCTAACCCTAAGCTGCTCTCTCCATATGCAGATTGTGGTCAGAAAGCTGGGTCCGCCCTAACACCGGATCTGTGAGCGCCGCTTGTCTTGTTTCCCCTTCAATTCCCTATCAATGCAAGTCTGAAGAGACCCACTGCTAACAGGGGAGATGCAGATGGAGATTTGAGGTGCAGAAAAGCCATTTGCTCTTTGGTCTCTCTGATTCCACATCTCAGGCCCAGGCCCATCTCGATTAGGAATTAAATTGAGTAGAACAGTACAGACTTATAAAGCCATCTTCCCTAAAACTCATTTTAAATTTAAAGTAGTACCTGCCGGGACCTTGACATCATTGATTTGGTTAGAACCATTGAAAACCTCTGCTCAGAACCCGAACTTGTGTCCAAGCAAGCCAAAGATTAAATACCTAAGCGAAGCATCGTCCAACTTGCTGATTAAAATAAGAATTATACATGTTGTATAAATTAGTTGGTGACTTCTAAGTCTAAACCTGTCTCCCATATATTCAATTTACATAAGATCAATGTCAACCAGCATTTCTATATCTGATTGCAGCTACTTATTCCAAATTTACGTTTCAACCATTTCTTTTTCAACTACCCTATCATTTAAAACATCGCTTTGCACATTGAAGGTTTTGGCTCTTCCCCCTACAAGAATTACAGGCAAGCAAGAAAGACAACGAAGGGAGGCAAAGCTGTATATGATGTGAATATAAGCTAGAATAGCTTGAACACATTATCTGTTTTACCCTAGTACTGGTCTCAGAGATACTGTTGCTTGAAAGCTCTGTGTGTGGGCATGAGTTAACTATGATGGCCAGCTTAGAGCTCTATGCTTAAAGGAATCAATACATTATATAATCTTCATAATGTGCAGGTCCTTTTCTCACATGAGAGAGATCCTTTGTGCAGACTGGAATACCACACCCACATATCGGTTGCAGCATGCCATCTAGTTTTTCTTTCTGAAGCACAGTCATTTCTACTTTGTGAAGCATTAGTGTAAAGCATTTTATCTATCTTGACACACTCTAAGTGTCACCAGAACCACAGTGACCGCATTTTTCCGAATGGACACAAAGGAAAAGAGACCCATAAATTGAGTCAACACTTTATTTTCCCAACCTGATTTCTTCACCCATACATTACATTATACACCTACATTCCATTTCTGGTTTTCAACTGAGTATTTCACACCATAACTTACTTTATAGTTGCATTGATAACTCATACGCTGGGAACTTCTCATCTCCGTAGTGACATTATTCACATTTCTGCCCCAAAAAATTCCAAACTGGATTGAACTTCGAGCTAGCCACTCTTCCCTTCAAGATTTTAAAAGGTGACTTAAATGTTACATAGTTAGGAATAGTGCAAAATGTCCACCAAATCTCTCTAAGAATATCCTTCAGAGATAACCTAGAATCCAGCACCACTGGAAATAAGGAGTTCATCCTTTCTACAAGCTGATTAGCTTGTGGTGAATAGACAGCAGTTTTCAAGTGACTGATTTCCCACGTCCATCAAAAAACATTGCATTTCTTGGGACACACATTGCACCCCATTGTCTGTTACCAAACGCCTAGGTATCCCTTCACTTGCAAAGTCATCTTTAACAACCAGTCTTGTGCATTTTGTGGCCCAACTGCCACCCGTAAAACTCTTGTAGCCTCAAGAACTACCTTCACATGCCTTTATGCGTAGAACTCTAAGCTGACCATAACTCGTGCCCACAACACACTATTCAACAGGAAAGGAATTAGAAGATGTAATGAAGGATCCACAACATGCATGAATGTGATGGAACGGTACTAAAATGGCTTTCATGATAATCCCCCAGTCTTGCAATTATTACATTGCTGCATGATTGACTGGACCATGTTTAGTGTCTATTGTTTCCAAGTTTGTAACTATGGTTTTACTTGTGCAGTTTCTACCGACTTAGACACAGTCTTATGTTACAACCATGGCTTTTTTTGTTTGTAGATGATTTTAATTTATGTTCATATAGTTTGCTTTCAGTCCAACTGTCCAGGCCATGCCTGCGTGATTAATTACATTGTTATAGCTTTTTAATAAAGGCCACCACATGTGACCAAATATTTATTACCTTTTAAAACACAGTCTTGTTTTATTTTTATTTTTTTTATTAACCACACAAAGTTAATGAATGAATTAACAAAATGGATGCCACCTTCATCCTCCCGTCTCCTTCATGTATCTGAAAACCAAGGAAGTCAGTGGATCACAGCAGTAAGAGCATGGGCCTTGTGGCCTGGAGCTTCATGGCTCTGACATCCGAGTAGAGAATAACTAGGGTTCAAAACCTTGTTCCTAATTATGACTTCTTCTGGAAGCTATGCATAAAAATATTGATTCAAAAGTATTCCTTTGATGACTGATGATGTTGGGTTGGGATTTTAGTCTGCCTTATACATCATTCACTACATGCTCCCTACACCTAATGCTAATGTCGCTAGGAGGATGAAAGCATGAGACATGGATTCTCCACTTAAGAGCTCTAGTTTATCCACTAGGTCTTTAGAAAAACATTGAATGCATGCATGTCTGTTTTATGGAAACATACTGTGTTAAGGAAGCATACTGACCATTCATGTTTGCTGTTTTTCCTTCACAGATAAATGCATGACAGATGCATAAAGAGGTGAGTACGATCCCATGTGTAATCAATGCTTGGAATTCACGGGTGGAATCTCACAAATTGTACCCATTGGTTGGACAACAAGGATCCATTTCTAACCTGGGGAGCTTAACATCATTGTTGTCCTTCCTAGAACTTCTAACCACTAAAGTCAGAAACTATACTTTTACACACTGAGTTATTTGAAATGTGCCTTTATGTATTTAGAGATTTCCATTATTTTTATGTCATGCCCTTATATGACCCTGTCCCTCACTCCTGTTTACCTGTGGGCCAATGTTAATTTGACCCCCGAGCTCTTTGTGCCTGATTCACAAAGCTTTCCACACTCAAGTGTGACTCCTGAGTAGAGAAAGTCAAATATTCCATATGCAGAGGTGTCATCTGTAAAGGCTGGAGCTATGCAATGTATGCAGAGCTTCCCTATTTGTAAGATATATCTAGATGTATAGCGATGGGTGTTCCAGGGAGAATATCCGCAACCAATGTGTATTCTTCACAAGAACATTCTTAACTCTTTATCCATGTTGGACAAAAAATGACACAGGCCTGCCTGTCTCTTAGCAACCATAAAGCATGTCTCAGTTCATGACGTTAGATGTTGTTCTGTAGGTCCTCATTAGTGACTGCGAAACCACTGGTATGGTATATTTTAACAATCCACTCCACAAACAACATTCTTTCTACATAATTAAACCCTGTTACCAGAAGATAATTTGGTAAAAATCTCTGGTGAAAAAAATACCTGAAACATGTATCCTGGCTCCCTGAAAAACCTGATTTGAGCCTGTTGAATGTAGTAACCTATTAAGAATCAGTTTGTGTCTCTCAGTGTCACATGCCCTCATGAACTGTGTTTGAGCACTCAATGTGCATGGATATGCAGATGGCTGCAGGAATGCATGGGATGCTGGTGCAGGCTACTAAGAAACACACTGGTGCAAGAAAAAAGAATTGCTGTACACATGGCTCAGTGGTGGGCAAAAAAATGTCCATTAAGGGCCTCATTTCAAATTGGGTGAAGTGTGATTCTGGTGAAGGTTTAGGGAATTAGGGAGTATATGCATTATTGAACCCGGTCATTACTGGTTCAGAATGTTATACTGCAATCTTTGCATATCTTGAAAAATGCACTATTGTAAGGGTCCATTCATTCTTGGTCTGGTTCTTAAAGTGGGGATCACACGCCCCTATTTCCCATTCTTCACTATCCAGCTTCTGTCTTGGACACACACATTCTCTCTCTCTTTGATGATGGCTCATAATCCCTACTGCTTCTGGGCCTTGAAACACTAGGGGGCAGATATATGAAAAGTGGCACTGCACCGAGTGCAGCACCACTTTCCTTGCACCCCTTAGCGCCCCTCTACTGCCAGCATGTGTGCGCTGTATTTAAAATACGGCACACCATGGTGCAAGGTAGGGGGCAATAGCATCATTATTTTAGACGCTACTGATGTACTGTTCAGGGTTAGCGCCAACATTTTGGCACTAACACACGGGGCCCATTGTAACCAACGGTGTGCCCCATTTTAACGCCTGCTCTGAGGAGGCGATACAAATTACAAAAAAATGGTGTGAAGAAATCTTTTAGATTTCTTTGTGCCATTTTTTTTCCACCCCTCCCCCAACAAGGGGATGCCCCTCCTTGCGTACATTATGCCTGGCGCAGGCATAATGTGGCCCAAGGGGTTACAAAGTGGTGCAATGCATGCCTTGTGCCACTTTGTAATTCTGGTACGGCTATTTTGGACTCGTTGGGCCACATTAGTATAAAAAATTACGCTAATGTGGCGCAAAGAGGCGCTAGGCCCTCTTAAATCTGGGCCTAGGTTTGTACTCATTTTCTCAGACACAGTCTGCCCCAGATATCTTTTTCCAGGCTGTCTTTGCTCATTAAACACATGAGGTTTTAAAGTTTCCAACTTTGGAGTACTAAAGCCTGTTTTAAGGGTGCATGTTACTGCAATGATCTGGAACGAGGTAGGCTTTAAGACAGGGACTCCGATCTGAATAACCCATTTGGAATGTGGGGTGCAGTTCAATTTTCTTTTCTAATGTACAATAATTCCACAGTAAAATTTGAAAGGTAACGTAAGTAACAATGTCATGTTTTTACTGCATTTGGTATTGTGAATGTTCAGGGTAAGTAATTTTAGCACAACAACCAGGGTCCTATTGGGTATTCTTGTACAGAGGATCTGAGCAAAAGCTTACACCATGGTTTCCCTTTGAGCTATTTCAGAGAATCTTAGGAGCCCCTCCAAGTGTTGACTTGGGTATCCTCTGCCGGTGGGGGTTGTGTTGGCACATGTGAGTTGATTGTCACTTCTAGTTATAGTAGCTTCTCTGATCTAAGGACCAACTTATGACTCTATTGCATTGCCATGTGCAGGCATGAAGCCTTGCACACCATACACTCCACCTGGGTGGAATGGGCTGACCAACTTTAGGACATTGATTTCATGGGCCCACAAAATTATAAATAACATGTGGGTTTACAAAAACACAATATCTGTAGTGCATCAAGGTGCTGAAGAGTGAATCAGAGTGAATGAAACATGGGATCATGAAAAGAAAAGGTCAGGATTAATGTGCGTTGGCCACATTGATTCATTGGTGTCAATTCTTTGTCCAAAGTTGCAGACGTTTTCTTTTTTCAAAACTTGTTTATCTTTACGAGTGCTAAACTGTACAGCACACATGCAAATTGAAAAAAGTTTTAAACTATGTCTGACTATAGTATTTTGAACTGGAAGTACACCCTTTCCAGTATTGATGGAAAAGTGGTAGGCAGGAATAAAGTTTGCCAATGCAGACAATGACACTAACAGAGTTAGTTATCTTGGTAGATACGGTGCTATACTCCTCATTTCCTTTCCTGTAACACAGTGGAGCAACTTTGGTTGCTGCACTGCTTTGCTTGAAAAAAGTAGTACAATTGGCCCTTCACTTGTAGTATGTGTACACAGAAGAGAATGCCTCGTTCCAAGGATAGGAGACCCTATGGCACTTAATGCTATTTTATTGGCTTTGGTATGATACGATGATACGGACATTGCCATTAATATGACCTCATAGCCCTGTTTTTTTTTGGGGGGGAGGGGAGTTGCACACACTTTCTGTGAGTGTATGTTCTGGGTATTGTGTCCTGGTCGGTTTCTGGTAGTGCCATATTCAATGGGCAGTGTGTGGGTGTGTGGTTTTTGGTGTCTGAAAGGTCTGCTGTGGTTCTTTTTTGCATATGCATACCTACGCATGCCCATTGCCCTAAGGATATGGACAGCTTAGGCATGGTGTTATTGGCTGCAAGACATCTGTGAGCTGTGCATTGAGGAGTTCTTCCTAACGTGTTCTTCTGGATATTTGTATGTATTGTTTCATGGGCGCAAGTGTTTTGCATTTCTCATATTCAGTTTATCTTTATAATGCAGACCTAGCCAGAAGAAGGGCAGCATAGCACTGTGGGTTTTCACTATACAACATACTCACAGTAGGCCATGCCCAGTAATGCAGACTTGACCATAACGTAGGTAGCCCTTCACTTTTTTTTTTAGAAGTAGGGAGTAAAAAACATTCTTAATTTAAGATTCGGCATAGTGCTGGATTACTTTTTCATTGTCTTGCATTGCTATCAAAGATTTTTAAAAGGAATATTGTTTTCATACGTATTTCAAAGTATAGAGAAGGAGCTGTTTGAACGTAACAGGCAGATATGGGGACTCGGAGGGGGGGCGTAAATTATACTGAGAATCCTAATGGAACCCAAAGTCTTCCAAATATGCTTATCATTGTATCACATTAGCCCTGTGCAGCATCCAGTCATTGATATATCCCAATTTTATCAAACAAGCTGACAGCTAGGCTTTGCAGCCTTAAGCCAGGAATGCCCTATACTTGGGCATTGGTGCTTATATTGGTAGGGGAGCGACACTAACTAATGCACGTGCATCCCTGAATGCACCTGTGCAAAACCTATATATTAATATGTTGGCTTTCAATTTTTCGAATTCTCTATATTTGCATCCGTGTCAGGCAATAAGGGATGCACATTCGAGTTATGTGGTCCTTATTTGGTTTGATATCCAATCCTGGCCGCTAGTCCTCACTGGGAACATTTCTGTTGTCTGTGGGGGTATGATGTTGGACAAACTAGTTGCTATCTCTGGCTACTGCTAAATTAATTCCTTGGAAAAGTCCCTTAAAATACATTAAACATTATGAGTTTCTAGGAGTGATCAACTGAATCTAATGACCAGTTGATGGAAGATGAAGTGCATCACCCGCTTGAGGGATAGGCTGGATGTGTTCATTAACTTTTATTTCCTGTTTCTCTTTTAGGAAACCAGGCAACAACGGATATCTCTTTACGAAGAAGTCCAAGCAGGCTCGAGTGTAACTAAAGTTGCAACTCCGCTGTGTAGAAACTGTTAGAACTGCAGAAGAGACTACAGGGTTCCATCAGGAACTCACAGAAGGATTCCTTACTTGCATTGCTTTTATTGAATAAAATTGTGAAACCTAAAAAAATACCTATCTGTGATTTTTTGTTGTGCTATGAAATGTGCAGAGCAATGTATGTCTTCTTTGAGTTATGCTTTCAGCGGTGTTAGTAAAAATGGGGTACTCTTCTGGGTGGCCTGTACTCCCATCTCCAAAATGTAAGGACTAATCTAGGTCTGTGAATGAATGTTGAGGGTCAGTGGAGAGAGGTTAACCCAGTCTAAGCTGTGTATTTAGACTTCAGACTGAGCCATAGTAAGTTGGAGTTAGCCACACAGTCTTATGTTGGTTAGATGTGTCTTCAGCTCAGACACTGGGAGTATAGTAAACGTAAGGTAAGCTGCCTGTCAAGGGCCCAGAGAGACAGACAGACAGACAGACAGACAGACAGACAGACAGACAGACAGACAGACAGACAGACAGACAACCAAACACTGGTAGTCCACTTTAAGGGGTAGTAGGATCCAGTACCACCGATACCAATCCTACTCTGGCCACTGTGGTTTTCGTTTAAAAACAAAAACAAAAAATGTATGACATTTTTGTTTTGTTGATGTGGTTTGTGACTTAGATTTGCTCGGGTCCTTTGTGCAACCTATCTAATTTTCCTTACCTATCTGATTTAATCTACCTATCTATCCCCATTCAAGAGGCCACCTGTCAAGCAGCGGTTACTAGGCCACAACTGTGGGATTTGAGGCAGTTTACCTGTCCTTGTCCTGCCCTGTTGTGGCTTTGCAAACTGGGCCTACTACAACCCTTTCTACATTTGACTTTCAGTGGTAGTGAGGGCAAGCAGTCGCAAGCTTCTCAGGGAGGTTAGTTTGGAGATTACTCAGGCTCAAGAATCAATACCACTCCCCCTTCCCCACTGACAGTGCAATAAGTCAATGTACTTCCTGCCCGATGGTTCCATTTGTAGACCAGACAAATACTTAATTACACACATAAATATCAAAACCACTACACAGGCAATTATAGTTCCATACCCGATCCTCTGGTGTGGGGCTTGGTGCTCGTAGGGGTCTCTGCTGACCGGCCTGTCTCTGGCTCTAGTGGGTCCTCCCATGTGGTACCAAGTTCGCAATGTTCACTTCCCTCTGGGAAGTTGTCTGTCTGTGCTACACCAACCCTTGGGTGCTTTGGAATCCCTTCATTCGCTGCATTGCACCCCCTCATCTGTAGAAGAGACCGTGTCAATGAACAACAGATAGATCTTGGGCTCCCATCTTTGTAATGTAATGCTTTTGCAAAGGAAGGATGTGTATTCCAGGCCTGCTCCCCGGAGCGTGTTTGAATCGGTTCCACTTTCTTGTGTCCTGCCTAGGCCGCGTCGCAGGCCTCGCCTCTGTCTGCAAGAATGCTGTGCTTCATAGAACAGTCTACAGGTAGAGTACCCATAAACAATTAAGAGGCGAGGAGAGACTACACCCAGCTATTTATGATCTCTGCTCACAGGAAGCAGATAAGAATCTGTGCCCGTTCAAAGGACTCCATTCCCCATAGGTATCACCCTTTACCCCCTACCATTCACCAGATAGCAGCTGCAATCAGAGTCCTTTACAATGCACTGATTCAGCAAGGGCCTTGGCACTTAAAAGAAAAGCCTATCTCCTCTTTTCTCACCCTAGTGCCTGGTGCTTCCGCTTCCATCGAAGAGTTGCCAGCAATACACATGTGCTGGTTGGAGGAAAGCAAGCTTTCTCAAAACTTGTACCCAAGCGCAGGCTGTGGGCTTCCAAAATGAAACCCACAGCCCTGCAACAATCCTGCATGGCTCACTACTGCTCCTAGCACACATGCACAACACGGCATGGCACACTATTGCTCTAGCAACATGTACATGCACAAAGCACAGATCTCGTGTTTGGGATTCTGAGTTTATCTTGAACAGCAGAACTTTAGGTGAATGGGCTTGTTGGTGCACATTCACAACACATAGGTAAAAAAAAAAACAGATCTATAAGTCACTTAACTTGGTATGATGACACCACTGTGCTCCATGCATGAAACCTGTGACAGGGACAGTAATCTACTGTCACCTATAAGGATATACTTAGTGTGCCCCTCCTGGTTCAGGAATAGATCCAGAACCTAGCACTGCTAGTCCGAGGTCAATGAGCGCACATGGGATTAGTGTGTACATGACCCCAAAATTTAATTAAAAAAATATAACCGGATCATAGAAAGGTGGGTGACACAACTGTACATCATGAAGGGGACACTCTCATCCCAACAGACACTCCTCTCAACTTTGACTACTTTGAACCTTAATCTGATTGTTGGACTGGCAAAACAGATGGGAAAGTCCATCTGCATACCTGTAGTTTCATCCACCCCTGTGCTCAACTGTGAAATCTCTGCCCTTTAATGGGATTGACAGTTTGGGATCCCCTTCATTGATATGAACCACTTGTCTGAGTTGTGATCTATTTGTACCACAAACTTAGTGCCAAACAAATAAAGTAGAACCTTTGCACAGCCCACACAATAGCAAAACACTTTTGTTTTCAATGGCTGCCAACTTCTATTTCCTGTGTCTCCACCTCCTGCTAATAAAGGACACAGGGTGCACTCTCCATCTGTCATCGAGTTGAGCCAGTACTGCTCCAACTCCAGCACCAGAGGCATCTGTCTGCACTCTAAAGGGCTGACTGTAGTTGGGTTTTTTAAATACAGGCACATTGCTAAGTGATCTCTTCAGTTCTACAAATGCCTTCTGACACATCCTAAACTGGAATGGTCCTTCAGGATTTGACAATGCTGTAATCTCCTTGGAACTTGGTGCGGAAGCGATCTGCCAGTAACTGCTGGTCATATCAAAGGTGCTCAAATACTTTGAAGCACCCAGCCAGTCCACAAACTCATCAGCTCTGAGAACCAGATGTGCAACCATCATGATTAAGTCGTTGAGGATACAGTAGTCAGGTATGCGATACGTCTTAATTTTGAGAAGAAGACTGTCTCTGTGTCTGTCTCATGGACACAGACATGTGTTAACCCTGGAGTCAGTGAGATGTGGGCAATTTTTTACCACATCTCCCTGCACTCTCTGCTGATCAGGAATTAACTTGGGGGCCAGGTGTACCCCTCCCTTAGTCCTATCCTTCCTGGCACTAAGCTACAAGGCTCAGTCTTCCTCGACTTCTTCTGACATGGCCATGATGTTCAGTGTGTAATCTCTCCGGCAGACATAAGGAGTAAGTAGGTACAGATGGAACCTGCATTCCCTTGTGTGCCTGTATCTACGAAGAAGTTTAGCACTGCACTACTTTGTAGTGCTCTGGGAAAATTGACTTTAGCACTAACACCTCCTGAGCTTATTGGTACCCAGTCAACATTGCCTTCAACGCTTGTCTAGCCTGAAGATTTTTCTTTGCCTGACCCATGTACTGCACCATAAACTTCTTGAGGCCAATCACACAGTCAATTACCTACTTCTGTGGTGATTCTTGAGTTTGTTCTCACCCCTATCTGATCAATGTGTACAGTCCACATACTGCAGCAAACCATTGGTTTGTAAAAGGAATGCCATGGACAAGTGGTGTGTCACATCAGCTTACTCGCATATCTCTCTCGTGTGAAGAGGCAAGTTAGTTCTTTCGGTCGGATAGTACCGTCTTTGGAAATCCCACCCTAGAAAAGATCCCTAGGGGAGTCCAAACCACCACCTTTGAAGTTGTGGTCCTCGTAGGAACTGCCTCTGGATACCTGGTGGCATTATTCACCACAACTAAGATGTACTTGTTGCCAGGTGCCAAGGTCAGTCAAATAGACTAACAGTGTCTATTCCCACCCCCTGGAACGGAACACCTCCAATGTGGGTAGAGGCACGTAACAATGCCTTGGTCTTACCCTCTCACCCAGACTTCCTATTTAAGTGGCAAGGAGGCAAGTTTCTACACAACTTCTCTCTGTTTCAGGAAGGTAGTAATACAGACGACAACTCAAAGAGTGTTTATGTGAAATTGCAAAAACTGAATGTTACTTTCAACTTGATACCGAAATTTAGGATACCAGGAACTGCAAATGGAAAGGTATTTTATATAAAACCGCTACTCTTTGCTATTCATTCAGCCATCTTGTTGTAGAGTTGGCCTGGGGAAAGTCGATTGGAAATGGCTACTAAACTGTGGGCGTAAGCACAAACGCAGTCACAGAGAAGATATCTGGGTTAGAATTCAACACAAGGGCTTACAGTTGCTATCAGCATTTACCCACAGACCTTAAATTGAGAAGTGAACAGAGAAGATTCTGGTTGTACAGATGATTGCCTTGTGGAGCTTTGCTGTATCCAACAAATCAGAGTACACGCTAGAAGAGGAAAATAGAAAAATACCATACTCTTGCATAACGTAAAAAACAGACTTACAAATGGGATAAGACCCATGCAGGTCTAAGAAGGGCTGAGACCGGAGTCCAGTAAAGTAATCTCTGGTAAGGTTTAAAGTGAAATCGGCAATCTAAGGCTAATCATCGTATGCTGCCATCCTTTGCTGCATGACTGATGCTGCATGCCAAGGGATTCAATATATCTGTATGGAAAGCAAGAGATCGACTGTGATCCCACATGATGGTGTAAGCACACCAGTGTGTGCCTAGTGGATCAGGGAAACCTGTCTACCCACCTTGATTTTGTATACACGTGATCTGGAAAATGACGTCCTGGGCCCCATCGTAGACAGGCAAGCCACATTGGTCAAACAAGGAGTGGGTGAGTGCAAGCCCAAATCAACAAAGCATCTGTACTCTTCTGGTTTAGGCCTCCAGACAGCCCTTCCACACTGATAGTAAGACCAGCAGTGAACCAGGCAGTCAGGTAGAATTGTGTGATGACATAGACACTGTTTAGATACTATGGTGTTATAAAATGAAACTTAGAGATGAAAGACTTATATAATCCATTATATGTATCCAGATATCTAGGTACTATGCACCCTTTTTCATATTTTTAGCACTGGGTTCATTTACTATTCTAATTCCAGGCCTGGCAAGCTTGAGGTCCAGTGCTTACCAGAGGGTTTAGCCGCATGTCACTGTAAGGAGATATGTATGTAAGGATGAGATTTTGGGAGTTTACCTCTTGGAGTCTATCTTTTTGCCAGTGCTGTTTCTGCATTCTATGGGGCATATTTATACTCCGTTTGCGCCGAATGTGCGTCAAAATTTTTGACGCACAATCAGCGCAAACGTTGCCCCATATTTAAACCCTGACGCCCGAGCCCGCGGACGTCAAAAAACCGCAATGTGCGTCATTTTCTGGATGCGGCAACCCGCCCTGCGTTAATGATATGCAGGGTAGGCGTTCCCGTCCAAAAAACGACGCACACAGCCGTGCGCTGTATTTATGCTTCCGGGCAAAAATGACTCTTGCCGGGAGGCGGAGCAAAAAAATGACGCAAAGCCCGATGTGCGTCAAAATTTAACGCGTGGGTCAAGGCAGGCGTTAAAATGGGGCAAACACACCTCTATTTAATCAGAACACACAGAACACACAGAACAAGCAGCAGAGCAGCAACAGGGAGAAATGGAGGTGATTTTTATCCAGCGTGCACGTAGACGCAGAGCCCTGCAGCAACAACAGCAGCTACAACAACAACAGCAGGGACCCCAAAGGCAGCGCAGAAGGCAGGAGAGGATATTCCGCCCAAGAACAACCCTGCATGGCCTCAGGGAACACGACATCATACAGAGGTACCGGTTGAACTGGCAGGCCATTCAGCAGCTGCTGAGAAATATTGAACAGCAGTTGGCCCCAACTTTGGTGACACCCCACACCATCCCAACAGAAACAAAGCTGCTTGCCGTACTTCACCTGCTGGCAAGTGGCTCGTTTCAAACAACTGGTGCCCTGGTTGGTGGAATATCACAACCATCATTCTCCGCATTTCTGCCAAAAGTACTGGATGCCATCATTCGCCTGACACCCCTCCACATCTGTTTCCCTAACACACTGCAGAAGCAGCAGAAAACAAAACAGGGGTTCTACGCCATCAGTGGCTTCCCACACGTCCTTGGTGCAATCGACTGCACACACGTACGCCTTGTGCCACCTGCTGCAACAGAACACCTCTACCGCAACAGGAAGCACACACATTCAATCAACGTGCAGGCCATAGTCGATCACCAAGGATTGATCAGCAACATTGTGGCTAAATATCCTGGGAGTGTACATGACGCATTCATCTTCCGTCACTCTACCATCAACCAACACTTCCAGGATGGACGGTATGGCAATGGACTACTTGTTGGGAAGTACAAAAATCCAACTTATATACACACTGCACAGCAACCCTCTAGGACACACAACACATACACCACAATAGCAACACCTAGCCAGGAACACACTGAGGTCCTCACATCACTAGCCATGTTTCTGAAGTCATCATTGAACCTGTCACACATTGGAATTTACTCTACAGCTTAATGTGAAGACATTAATGAGTGTGGTTGCCTAAATGTCACCTTGCAAATTGTAAGTGTCACAATAACCTGTACATTAATACATTGCATAAGTCTTAAGGTATGGGATGTCCAGGGTACTTTAATCTGAACGTGTTAACTACACTTTCATTTTTAACTCTGCATGGAACTATCATCTCACCCCCAGTGAAGACACACGGACACGTGTATCACAAGTCACAATGCTAGGGAGGGCACACTGTACTGAAAATCCCAAAACATACTGCTGACAAACGGTTAGCTAACAAACACTTGCTCAGCCAAGGAAAAAACTCAATGCAAAAGTTTTAGCCTACAAGTATAGGTTGTCACATTAGTACACAAAAGAGTCACAGACAACACAAGACAATCACTGCCGTCAAAGGTCTGTACAAGAGTGCCTCCTACATCTACATGATCCCATTCTGTGTTTTTCTTTCAGCTGATCAGGGGTATGGCATCCAGCCTTGGCTAATGACACCATTTGGGAACCCGACTACTGCTGCAGAGCGGGCATACAACGACGCCCATAAGAGGACATGCAGCATTGTTGAGCGGACCTTTGGGATCCTCAAGTAAAGGTTCCGCTGCCTTGACATCACTGGCGGTAGCCTACTATATTCCCCAGAGATGGTCTGTAGGATCATACTCACTTGTGCCATATTGCACAATATTTGTGTAAAAAGGAACATTCCCCTCCTTGAACCAGACCCAGACATGCCTGAAGATGACGAAGAGGAGGATGCTGTCCTGCAACAGGAGGGGAAACAATCAAACACGGCTGCTGGAGTGCGTAGGCGCCAACAGATTGTAAATAATTTCTTTTCATAATTTCTTATATCAACACTTATTGCACAATTATAAATAAACACAGATAACAAACACCACATCATGGTTTAGCCTATTAATTTCTGCCCACCTTTAGTTTGAAATTGCTGAAGAAGAATGTCGTCTCATTGAGCAATAATGACATAACACTCATCACACCAAAAATATACACCACAAATGTCTGCACAGAGGCTATGATTTTTCATGATACATTACCATCCACAGAGGCCAACAGGAGTACAAATGTGGCAATGACACATGCCTGATCCAGACACCTGAGACATTCTCTCACTCAGCACAAAAATGTAGCTCATTTGGAAGTCTCATTACATGTGTTCAGTGACAGGGTGGGACCATCCATGTGTACGTGACCATGTCCTCAATGGCTTCTCTCAATTTTAGCTACAAACAATGCCCAATTGGAACAAGATTAGCTGCCACTAACTCATGAGGAGACCTTGACGTTATAGGGACAACATACACCCAGACAGTTGATAGTGGATCTACATTGGACCACACATATAAACATATGCCATCCAATCAACCAAATATTTGCAAGCAGCCGATCACAGTAGTGTCCCAGTTCGAACCTAGCAGGAAGAATGAAACATGCCACTAAACCAGGTAATGCATAAAGGTCCACATACATCAACAACCTATTTGTCATCAGCACATGAGGAACGCCGAGATTTAGCAAAACATTTCAGTCCAAAATGGTATGTCAGATTGCTCCAAATAATCAATAGGGCAAACGTCAAATGGGCAAATGGGATTATTGAATGGCTAACAGTGAATCATACCCTATGGCCTTCCATGAGCCTGCTGCTGCAGGTTTAGCATAACAGAATAAATGAAAGCCGTGGATAAATTAGCAAATCTGGAAGGGCAAACCCTAGGGTGCTGGGGGCCTAAGTCCACCTCTACCGCCCCCAAAATATACAAGAATTATGTACATGTGAAGTAAACACATGCATAAGGCGCATGTGTGGCCTACATGTCAAATGTAAAACACATATAAGATACACAAAATCATTATTTGGACATGGTTAGCCCCATAAAAAGTGTAAGTGGCAATTGCACTACCTGTTTGGACTATAGATAAATGGATTACCGTGATAAATGTGGACACATTTTTGCTAAGGAATACATCCTGGTATCCCATTCATCATTTGAAATTAGCCATCAGCAATTACCCAAAATATGTGTACAAATATGGGTAATAACCATTTTGAGCAATCATTAATATTACACTGTGAATGCCTTCTATACATCCAATAAGGGACATGTGTCATAGCTAACCACAAATGTGTATCACTTAGCACCGTTTGGTCATGACAAAATTCCTTTCACAATTCAAATAAATTAAGACATTTTTGTCAAAATGCGTCATATTTTCACGCATACAGCATGGGCGTCATAATTATTTGACGTACAGGAGTGCACAGAATGCAGAGTCAAAAAATATCCTATTAAAAATAATAGATTAATAAGCTGCATTACATGGCCACCATATTTTCTATGATGCGTCATATTTCCACGCATACAGCATGGGCGTCATAATTTTTTGACGTACAGGAGTGCACAGAATGCAGAGTCAAAAAATATCCTATTAAAAATAATAGATTAATAAGCTGCATTACATGGCCACCATATTTTCTATGATGCGTCGTATTTCCACGCATACAGCATGGGCGTCATAATTTTTGGAAGTACAGGAGTGCACAGAATGCAGAGTTAAAAATAATTTTCATATTTGGTTCTCATATTTGCCAGCGAATTACATTTCAACTCTAGAACTGTAAACTCAGCCTCACACAAATGTAAGGGAACAATGTAGAAATTAGTTTTGAAAAAATATGACGCACAATCTGTATGCGTGAAAATATGACGCATAACGGGAAAAAAAACACGGCGGCCATTTTATGCAGGATGTGATGTAATAGGATATCCTGTTTACAGAATCTGTACCGTGAGTGTACTTTCACTTTCACTTTGCAGTCTCAGATTATTCTAGACTGTGTGGCTGTGTGAAAAGTGTTGTCCTGTGTTTTAGTGCTTTTGTGTCCAGTGTACCTTCTCTATTGTGCTTTTGTGATCATTGTCTTGTTGTCTAATATTGTCTGAGTCTGTTTTGTATACTTTTGTCAAATCCAGTGTTTCTTTTTTTTGTCTGTGGGAGTCTGTTCTGGATAGTTTAAATTTGGGGTTAGTTGGGCTATTTTTCTTAAGTTTTCTTTTTCCTTCACTACTCTACCTTTCCCCATTTCCCCCTTTTCCTTTTTGTTCTAAATTTTTCACCTTTGTAATTGTAAAGATGTCAGGTTGGCCACGGCTTGCCAGGATGGGTGAGGAGGAATTGGGGGGATTTATTTGGCTTGTTTGCCATTTCCTCCCACTCATGCTGGAGGCTGGGGGCCGTGTGATACAGAGGTATCACACGGAGGCACGTAAAGTCCGGTGGGGGAAGGTGCGCCATCACTTGGTCCGGGTCTACGGTAGCATGAGGAATGACCATCAACTCAAGCACCGCTGGGCTGATCTGATATCCAGGGAGCAGGATCTGCTGGACCACCTGGGAATCAGGATTGGTGGCCATGTTGGTGAGTACAAATCAATTACATGTGAATAATTGAAAGCTGTATGGGGACATGTGATGATTGTTACCCAATCTGATAGATAAGTAGCTGACTGTGTGTAATGCTAGGGAAACCTACTGGGTAATTGTTGCACAATGTGTTGGAAGACAAATGCTAGCAGTCAGATGGCTCATGTTTTCAACACATACCGTATGCCTGTAGCTGTATGTAATGTAGTGTTGCCTTTGTGTCAGACAAGCGACACGTTAATGCCTCTATTTGAGCTCTACAGGTCATAATTGCCAGTGAAAAAGGGATGTTGAAACATCATACCTACATATGTAGACGCCATAGCTAGACAGAAATTTGTAAAACCATTATGATGCTATAAATGAGTGGTGCCTTCATGTCAATTGAAGTTAGCTATGTTGTCCACACATATGTCACATGTGTGTCTGGTTGGTGTGTGTTGAAAATGACCCCATAGCCTGTTTGAGTTTGAGGGGTCATGCAGTCCTCAAGTAACCAGCTTTTGGATGTCTCTCTGGGATGCACATGATGAGATGAATGCACCCCGATATTGTTGGGGCATACTAATGGAGGTGTATCTTTGACACCACATGACTGTCCTGGGACTGCATGTGTGTAGCATGGTGTGTAACTGTAGCAGGAGACTCATCCAATGTAAATGTTGATTAAGAAATCTGCCATGCAGTATGAGCATGTGTCAAAGTGTTTCATTACGCATGTCATATTCTCACATTGTCATTGTAACTGCAATTGTTTGTCAGTGCACGGAGTCTGAGTATATTCTTCCTTCCATGCTTTACAGGTGGACCTGCACCGTACACCGTGGGAGAGGTGGCTCATTTTGAGGACCCCGACACCTACAGTGAGTGTGGCATGAGTGCTATTTTTATTGTTTGCTAGTGATGCATGATGGACTACTGTGTGTTCAACAGAATTCAAGGTTTGATGCGCTGCCCGTTCATTGGTATTGTTGCATTAGTGGGATTTCAAATATCACTTCAGTTTCTGTAGACCAATGCTTATCCATCTCTCAGATTTAGGGGCTGTAGGTCATTCCAGTCGGCCCGCTATGGGGAGTGGGATGAGTCATGTGGAATTCACTGGTTAATGTAAGAGTTGCTCTGGGACTTGGCTTGGACTGAGTCTGCATTTCAGACTGACATTCTTCCAGATAGCTTCTGCAAAAGGCTTGTCTTAAATATGCAGCTTCATAGTTGAGGATGGACTGAGTACACTGTAGGTTGGATCTTCCGGGGGCATGTACTTCCACAAGTTGAACTAGAAGTGTGTGGGACTAGAGTGCAATGGCCTAGGTGTTCATTCTACTCATGATCATGGGTGTTCTTGCTCCTCTGTGTGTGTGTGTGTAAATATGCCTCACTGGTAGTATGTGATGTTGGCCTGAGTCAGTGCATTTTGACATGTGTGGACCTTGGATAGGACAATGTTTGGCTGACTCCAAATTGTTGCTAGCCCTTCATTGGTGTTGTGTGTGGAGGCAAATACTTGTTGACCTTTCTATACACTCCTGGGTGTGCATTGGATCTGGGATTGTTGGTTGTTCTTCCCACCCCACCCTCAAAGACTGCCATGTGATTGGGAATAGGGTACCTAGGACTGTAGCAACCAGTATGTTACACATACTTGTGACCTTTTGCAACTTTGTTTAGAACCTAGTGTACACATTCGGTTATGGCACATGAGTTCAATATTTGCAAACAACAATTTACAAATGGCATTGAGTGAGGGTTGTGATAGTTATCACATAGAGTGACATATGTAGTGAAGTCAGTATGCGGAAGAGGTTCAGCCATAATGTCAGCTGCATTAGCCATTATTTGGATGAGAAGTTTAGGCAGATGTCACCCATCATGTAGATACATGGATATGCTAGGTGTGAGATGGCCTTTTGTATGCAGGCTTCACATGTACTTCCTCAGACTTTCAATGAACTATGTTGTGACAATCGCTGTAACAAATACAGTACAAGTAATGTGCAATTGACCCATTGTGCTATTCCACCCAATGCATTTCCTATGGTAAATAGTTGCCATATCTCTTCACAGCTGCAAACATGAGTGCCGCAGAGAGACACCAGTTTGAACGGCGTGCAATGCGATACCGGCACATCCTGCAGGTGCAGTCGGGGTTCAGGAGGATGGCCCGCAAATACCAAGCCGATCGGGCCTCCGGGGCATGGTGGGCCTCACCACAGGGTGGCCCTACATTGCCCACAACAGCCACCACCACCACATCCACCAGGTCTCCCCAAGTGGCCCCAGCAACGGCGGGGACAGTTGACCCTGCCTCGTCAGCACGACCAGGACCCAGCCATTTCCAACACGCAGGACAGTCCAGTGGGCATACAACTACTGCCACACCGTCCACCTCGGCCAGCACACAGACTGCAGCAGCCCCTCCTGTAGACCCAGCGGCATTCCTGGCATTAAGCCGTAAAATGGACAAAGTGTTTTCAAAGGTGGACAAGCTAAGCCAGGATGTGGCATATATTAAGAAAAGGGTTCGGTCCATCAGGCTGACCCTACGGAGGGCCAACCTCTAGGACTTTTGGCATGTTTTACATTTACCCCTCCCCTCTCTCCTCTTTCCTTTTTGTACTGATAGTTGGGTTTTGGGGATTAGTGTTAGGTTAGTGTAGGTTGTTAGCTTAGTTAGAGTAAGGGAGGAGGGTGGGGGGTCCTTATTGTTTATATTTTTCTTTTTTGTGTGGGTAGGTGGGGGTCAATGTTGGGATTCCTGTTTGTTAATTTAAAAAACAAAACAAAATTCAACAAAAAAATATATGATTGTTTAGGATAGTATAGTATGTGTGTAGGTTAGTATGTGTTGTCCTTCATGTGTCCTGTCTCATAATGGTGGGTGGGGGTTGATGTTTAGATCGATTCGTTATATGTGTAGAGTAAGTTTAGCTTAGGTTAGTTAGGGACAGTTGTGGGTTAGGAGTAGTCAGGTTAGATTAGTGTAGGTATGACTTTTCCCTTAGTTGCCTCTGGTGTGAATACATAGGAATAAACATATAGTTAATGTAGGAGGCTGGACTGGTTTGTAGTGAGTACCAAGGGGTACTTACACCTTGCACCAGGCCCAGTTATCCCTTATTAGTGTATAGGGTGTCTAGCAGCTTAGGCTGATAGATAATGGTAGCTTAGCAGAGCAGCTTAGGCTGAACTAGGAGACGTGTGAAGCTACTACAGTACCACAAGTGTCACTAGCACAATATCATAAGAAAACACAATACACAGTTATACTAAAAATAAAGGTACTTTATTTTTATGACAATATGCCAAAGTATCTTAGAGTGTACCCCCAGTGAGAGGATAGGAAATATACATAAGATATATATACACAATAGCAAAAATATGCAGTATAGTCTTAGAAAACAGTGCAAACAATGTATAGTTACAATAGGATGCAATGGGGACACATAGGGATAGGGGCAACACAAACCATATACTCCAAAAGTGGAATGCGAACCACAAATGGACCCCAAACCTATGTGACCTTGTAGAGGGTCGCTGGGACTATTAGAAAATAGTGAGAGTTAGAAAATTAGCCCTCCCCAAGACCCTGAAAAGTGAGTGCAAAGTGCACTGAAGTTCCCCTAAGAACAAAGAAGTCGTGATAGAGGAATAATGCAGGAAAGACACAAACCAACAATGCAACAACTGTGGATTTCCAATCTAGGGTACCTGTGGAACAAGGGGACCAAGTCCAAAAGTCACAAGCAAGTCGGAGATGGGCATATGCCCAGGAAATGCCAGCTGTGGGTGCAAAGAAGCTTCTACTGGACAGAAGAAGCTGAGGTTTCTGCAGGAACGAAAAGGGCTAGAGACTTCCCCTTTGGTGGACGGATCTCTCTCGCCGTGGAGAGTCGTGCAGAAGTGTTTTCCCGCCGAAAGAACGCCAACAAGCCTTGCTAGCTGCAAATCGTGCGGTTAGCATTTTTGGATGCTGCTGTGGCCCTAGAGGGACCAGGAGGTCGCAAATTGGACCAGGAGAGAGAGGGGACGTCGAGCAAAACAAGGAGCCCTCTCAGCAGCAGGTAGCACCTGGAAAAGTGCCAGAAACAGGCACTACGAGGATGCTTGAAACGGTGCTCACCCGAAGTTACACAAAGGAGTCCCACGTCGCCGGAGACCAACTTAGAAAGTCATGCAATGCAGGTTAGAGTGCCGTGGACCCAGGCTGGACTGTGCACAAAGGATTTCCGCCGGAAGTGCACGGAGGCTGGAGTAGCTGCAAAAGTTGCGGTTCCCAGCAATGCAGTCTAGCGAGGTGAGGCAAGGACTTACCTCCACCAAACTTAGACTGAAGAGTCACTGGACTGTGGGAGTCACTTGGACAGAGTTGCTGGATTTGAGGGACCTCGCTCGTCGTGCTGAGAGGAGACCCAAGGGACCGGTAATGCAGCTTTTTGGTGCCTGCGGTTGCAGGGGGAAGATTCCGTCGACCCACGGGAGATTTCTTCGGACCTTCTAGTGCAGAGAGGAGGCAGACTACCCCCACAGCATGCACCACCAGGAAAACAGTCGAGAAGGCGGCAGGATCAGCATTACAGAGTTGCAGTAGTCGTCTTTGCTACTTTGTTGCAGTGTTGCAGGCTTCCAGCGTGGTCAGCAGTCGATTCCTTGGCAGAAGGTGAAGAGAGAGATGCAGAGGAACTCGGATGAGCTCTTGCATTCGTTATCTAAAGTTTCCCCAGAGACAGAGACCCTAAATAGCCAGAAAAGAGGGTTTGGCTACTTAGGAGAGAGGATAGGCTACTAACACCTGACGGAGCCTATCAGAAGGAGTCTCTGACGTCACCTGGTGGCCCTGGCCACTCAGAGCAGTCTAGTGTGCCAGCAGCACCTCTGTTTCCAAGATGGCAGAGGTCTGGAGCACACTGGAGGAGCTCTGGACACCTCCCAGGGGAGGTGCAGGTCAGGGGAGTGGTCACTCCCCTTTCCTTTGTCCAGTTTCGCGCCAGAGCAGGGCTAAGGGGTCCCCAGAACCGGTGTAGACTGGCTTATGCAGAATTGGGCACATCTGTGCCCAAGAAAGCATTTCCAGAGGCTGGGGGAGGCTACTCCTCCCCTGCCTTCACACCATTTTCCAAAGGGAGAGGGTGTAACACCCTCTCTCAGAGAAAGTCCTTTGTTCTGCCATCCTGGGACAAGCCTGGCTTGACCCCAGGAGGGCAGAAACCTGTCTGAGGGTTTGGCAGCTGCAGCAGCTGCAGTGAAACCCCAGAAAAGGCAGTTTGGCAGTACCAGTGTCTGTGCTACAGACCACTGGGATCATGGGATTGTGCCAACTATGCCAGGATGGTATAGAGGGGGCAATTCCATGATCATAGACATGTTACATGGCCATATTCGGAGTTACCATTGTGAAGCTACATATAGGTAGTGACCTATATGTAGTGCATGCGTGTAATGGTGTCCCCGCACTCACAAAGTCCGGGGAATTGGCCCTGAACAATGTGGGGGCACCTTGGCTAGTGCCAGGGTGCCCTCACACTAAGTAACTTTGCACCTATCCTTTACCAGGTAAAGGTTAGACATATAGGTGACTTATAAGTTACTTAAGTGCAGTGTAAAATGGCTGTGAAATAATGTGGACGTTATTTCACTCAGGCTGCAGTGGCAGGCCTGTGTAAGAATTGTCAGAGCTCCCTATGTGTGGCAAAAGAAATGCTGCAGCCCATAGGGATCTCCTGGAACCCCAATACCATGGGTACCTCAGTACCATATACTAGGGAATTATAAGGGTGTTCCAGTAAGCCAATGTAAATTGGTAAAATTGGTCACTAGCCTGTTAGTGACAATTTGAAAGAAATGAGAGAGCATAACCACTGAGGTTCTGGTTAGCAGAGCCTCAGTGAGACAGTTAGGCACCACACAGGGAACACATACATATAGGCCACAAACTTATGAGCACTGGGGTCCTGACTAGCAGGGTCCCAGTGACACATAACAAACATACTGAAAACATAGGGTTTTCACTATGAGCACTGGGCCCTGGCTGGCAGGATCCCAGTGAGACAGTGAAAACACCCTGACATACACTCACAAACAGGCCTAAAGTGGGGGTAACAAGGCTAGAAAGAGGCTACTTTCTCACAGTTAACCCTTTGCATTATGCGTTAACTGCTACTTTATCATGGCCTTGACATCAGTGTAGGTGAATGTTTTTCTATGACATTTGTGTCCTATGCTACCCACCACAGAGAATGGAGGTTTAACATAGCAGCTACCCCTGTGCTAACTTGGTAAGTATCCACCATTTGGGAGACCCACCATTGGTAGTTTACATCGATCACCAAGGATGTTTGTTGATGAGTAGGTATTCTACATCACAAAGTGTGCTTCCAGACTTGGTATTGTGGGTAATTTATTATGTCGGACTGCAGTGTGATGTTCAGGGAGATCTTTGTAGATGAGGTGTTGTTAACACTCTTGTCTTGTTGCCTTCATTGCTGACCTAGATCATGTGTGTAATAATTCAGCATGACTTCCCTTCATGGAAGTATACTCAGAAAGGGTGATTGATGCAGTGTTTATTTGTGTTTGCTTAGATTATGCTGCATAATTTCATGTTTTAGTATTGCATGGTGCCTACATTTATCAGCCACCATTAGTTGACTTGAATTGCTATAGATGGAGCATTATTCTGTCCAACACAGCATGATTGTGTGTGGTTTGTCCCTTCATCAGTTATTCTCCTCAGGATGGTAAGGCTATGATGCAATCCTGGCCACTGCACAGATGTATCAGACTACATGATGTCAGGACAGTTGTATTGACAAGCTACATGGTTGCCACACAGGCACTTTAGAGTTATCTACTGCACAGTTGATGTGTCAAATAACACAGAGACATATTAGGTGTGCAAGTGCTATTTATTGATAGGTGCTGTAGTGCAAAATGTCCATTGTCCATGTTTGCTGAGTCCGTTCTGGTGCATTCTTACATGGTGATCCTACAGAAGGGGTGTGGATGATGCTCCTGACATGCTGGGGTGATGTCACAGACAGTGCAGAGGGACAGGATTTGGCAAATAGTAGGAGAGAGACATTCACTGGCAATGGTGACAAGTCATACAGTGGTTAGCAGAACAGTCATTGAGTGTAGTTGTAGTGAGACTGGCATTTGACAAAACGTAGGACCTTGGTCAAAGTAGGCCATAGTGCAGGGACTAGTGCTTCCGGGTACTCTTCCGTGAGAATGTGATCTGTTCCATGTCTTCTTCTTCTGATGTGTGTGTTGCCTGGTTTGTCCTTGTTGTTGTTGGTTGTGAAGGGGCAACACACACCTCAGTGTTAGAAGACGTGGTGTCAGACATCCCGGGGGCTGCTCCCTGTAAAGTTCTTAAGGGCAGTACTGCTGCAAGGAGGGCCTGCTGGTTTTTGAGAATAGCAGCCACATCACAATGGTAGGCAGCAAGGTCGGCCCTGAGGGGTTCAATGTTGCATTCGTGCACGCGTTGACTGGATTGCAGTTGTAGGTGTTGTGTCAAATGTATTACAGCTGTGCTGATTTCCTTCTGTGTTTTCGCAAGTTCCTGCAAGAGAGATGTTAGGGCTTGCATAGCAGCTGCCTGATCTGCAAATGACGTCATGCACGAACGCACCCCCTCAAGGCTGGCTGCCATATTTTGCATCCCCACCCGCACCTCCTTGGCCAGCTCCCGCTGTACACCAACTACAGTTCTTTCAAAGCTGGTGCCAGTGTCGTCAGAGTCCTCAGCTGTGTTGGGGCTGGCAGGTCTTACAATTGGGGTGGTGGGTGGGTCTTCTGTGATGGCTGCTAGTTCTGTGCTCCTCCTTGTGACTGAAGGTGGGGTCTGGAGGGTTTCAAGGACCTTTTGGATGGTCTCCTGGGAAATGTTTATGGGCTCGTCATCCATGTCATCAGGGAAATCAGGGACAGGCATATCGGCAGGAGATCCATGTTCCTCTGCAATGAAACAGGGTACAATTAGTGTGTCTGTGTTGTGACAATTTTGCCGTAACATGCAAGCCTTTTGATGACTTTACTTTGTGCTCTGGTTTGGTATTGGTATCTGCTGTCCTTCATATGGGCATTGTTATAGGCCTATGGCCCACCTGTGTGTCACATGTATGATATAGAGTTATCAGACTTGTCTGCCTAATCGCCTCTAGGTGTTGCTTTGTACCAATTACGGAATAGCCATATTTTTGTCCTACTCGTCTCTCCGTGTATATCTATTCTTATGGTGAGACCTTTTGTCGCGTGGGCTCTCATTATCCTAAATGAGACTACTGGATTTCTAGGCAGCAGGATCGATAACGGTGTGGGGGACTGAGTCTGACCCACTTGTAAAGAACTCTGTCACCCTAATTCAGTTTTTTGCTCCGGCTAACTAGCAGTGCCTCATTTCTCCCACGGGGAAGAAATGATTAGGCAGCCGAGCGCATGACATCTTTGGAACTTCTCAGGGAAGTCGTGGTCACTCAGATCCAAACCAACTCTCTCATTTACAATATGATCTCATATACAAATGACAAAGACCGTATAAGTTTTATATAATGTTTTCATAAAACGACTGTATTTTAGATAATAAGGCGTGAGCTGCAATAACCAGAACAATACAACATAGTAGGATTGAAATAGTCACCAAGAGAGTAAAACATAAGAACAAAGCTATCATAGTGCCTAACAGTTTCTACTCTCCCTATGCTTGTTCTATTTAGAGCACAGCATGTTAAGCTTCTAGCTTGCCTTTCCAAATCACTGGGGAGACATCAGCCCTCATACCTGAGCAAAGGCCTGTGATCTGGTTCAGCATCTGCAACAAGGCAGTCAGCGTCTAGTTGTGGTTCTCTGGTCGGAATCTCCCTCTTGCGTGTATTGGGACAAGGAAGTGATTTTATAACTAACATGTCATCGTGATCACAAAATGTCCCTACTCAGGAATGCCAAATCTAAACTCCTACCACGTCTATCGGCAATGTACCAGACTGTATCCTTGACTGAAGCACAGAGTGAATGTTATGGAGAACTCCAGTGCTGAAGTAGGCAAAACAGTGTGATATGAATAAAAAACAACACCGTAGAACTGGCTATTTGAAAAATAACAGTACGAAGCCTAATAAAAAGCATTTAGAGCAAAGTGCACAGAGGCTCTAAGCTGTCAGCAAATGAATAAAATACATTCAGGGCAAAGTGCACAAAGGCCTAAAGCCTGAAGCTAATGCGCAAAGGATACGTAAAACTAACCACACTACACTTTCACTGGCTGTGGGTGTTGTGATTGCCCTGGCAGCACACTTGCCTCTCAGGACCTGCCCCAAAATCTTTTTAATCACATTGACCTAATTGTAATTGTAATGTGGCATATCCTATGCATGGCAATGTTACAATGTGATATGGATGTAGACATTGTTGATGTTTCCAGCTGATGTTGGGTAATGTGTGTTTAATTGGATTGCCCTGTTTATCGTATCAATGTCCTATTTGGTTCTCAGACTGTGCAGGTGTGTTTCAGTGACCAGTTGCATGTGTCCCCTCCTCAATGTTGTTGTCTGAGCAGTATGACATTAGTGATGTTGCCTTGTTAGCCAGGCACGTGAGGGACCCGGACGTATGCAGCATGTGTGTGTCCTTAGTGCTGGGTGGCTCCTATTGCTCTTTACTTTGGCTGATGTATGTGTCAACTATGGGCATTGGCATTTGAGTGTACTGGTGCCTTTGTCTTATTTCTGGAAATAGTTGCAGATGTTATCCTCACCCCCTAATTTAGGTATGTATGTTCCATGGGGAGGTTCCTGCCATTAGCTACTATAGCTGCACAGAGATCAGAGGTGTTAGTGTCAACTGTTGTCGCAGTTACATTGCAGTTGTTGTTTTGGCTACTGGATTACTGATAGGGACCTAGTTGATGTAGGATACATTTTGACTGACGAGTGCCTGGATGTAAGTTTGAGGTAGTGGCCTTCCCACCTGTCGCGGCTTTCCCTTAGCTCCATTGTTGTCATGACAGGATGGCCCCATGGGACTGTTGTTGGTGCTGTGTTTTGTTGTGCCCCAGCTTCTGTCTGTGCTGGGCATGCCCCCCTGCCGTGCACCTTTACCCATGCCACTTCATATATATGCTGACTTACATGCATTGTGTAGTAGGTATTCCCCACCCCGGTTGCAGTTATCATTATTGCATTATAATTCCCCATGCGACTTACCCTGCATGTGCGTTGTCTCGTGGTAGTCTGCGCTGTCCTGTCCTTGAATCCCTGTGACAATCTCCTCCGGGATGACGGCTGCGACCATCTCCTCCATGTGGTCCAGGGCCTCCTGGTGTGCTGGACTCCCACCTCCAGTCTGCAGTGCTGCCTTCCAGTTCCTGGCCATTTTTTCCTTTGTCCTACGTTTGCAGTCATGCCAGCGTTTCTTACACTCGGTGACTGTTCTGCGTTCTTCAGCCACACTGTTGATCTTGTCCACAATTTGTTGCCATATGGCCTCTCTCCTGCTGATTGGCAACTTAGAGGTGATGAACAGTTGGTGCTGGTGTTCCGTCACCTCTTTAACCAGGATTCCCTGCTCCTCTGCACTGAAGCGACACTTTCTTTTTTTTCTATATATGTCTTGGTTCCTGTATGGATCATCCTGGCTGGTTCCTGGTCTGCTGTCATCTTCCTGGGGTCTGTTGTGGCATCTGGGATCCATTTTGGCTCTCCTCTGCTGAAAGGGCAGTGTTCGCGGGTAAATTTGACGCTATTGCGTCAAAATAAACAGCGCTTTCCGAGTTGCGCTGTCGTAAAACGACCCACAGTCATTTGCGTCGCGTTAACGTTGGTTTCCTTTATGACTTGACGCCGCTGTGTGCGTCACGAAATAATGACTCCCACCTTTTGGTTGCGCCGCTGTGCGTCAAAGTATAAATTTGACGCCCGCACGGCGCATCGAAATGGCATTAGCCGGCGGTAATTTGTTTGACGCAAAACTGCGCCAGCGCAGCTTTGCGTCAAAAAGTATAAATATGGCCCTATGTTTTCACATGCTGCCACCTGCAACAGCCTTAGGTGGTCTCTAACAGAAAGACTGCCTGCCTTTCTTAAAGTTTCACAGAGATGGTTACGCTCTCCGGGGCTGAAGACGAGAACGTCATTGTTGCAAGACTGAATCAATCTCTGTGCCCCATAGTGGTGAAGTAAAGGGACAATGCTGGTAAACAGCCGTTCTTTGAGGTGCTCAACATTCAATCCTCTCAGGTACCAGTGTTTTCTCTATTCAAGAGATTACAACTCCATACTTTTAATATTTAAAGTATGAATACATCTCGTACTGCATTTCTTCATCTGTGATTCATAGAACTTTAAAAGTCGGTGCTATTTTTCCTCCCAAAATAGGGCTGCTTGTGCTTCTTGGTGTGAATAAAAGGAAGCTGTGAAGCTTCTTTTAAACATATTGATGACTGAGGTGGGACAATTCACTCTTGGGAACAGATATTGGCTCAGAAATTGTTGATACGACCATTATAACTGTTCAACAATGTACCTTCGGTTGGGTTCTGTCCGGCGATAGTAGGATGTGGGGATTTTTTTAACCTAGAGGTCCGAATCCTGGGACGATTTTGCTGGTTTCACTAGATCCCCATCAGTCTGCCATAGCTTAAAAAATTCAAAGTGAATGGCAGGTGAAATGCCGCGTGGGCTCACGCGTCTCATGTGCAGGGCAGCCTTCTCAGAAGCCGGAAAATGTAAATACCTTAACGACAGTGAATGTGAAAGCAACTCCTCCAACAGAGGAGCCAATGTGCTCTGGTGCCTGTGTGCTGGAATATGAGGGGAACCGTGTCAATATCCCTGAAAGTTACTGTGGCCAGCGTTGGATTTTTTTTGTGCATCTGAGGCAAACCAGATTTTGATCTGTAGGGGAAACAAGACATAGGGGGTGATTCGAACCCTGACGGGCAGCGGAGGCCACCCGCCAGAGTTCCCCCCTCCAGAATACCGCACTGCGGTCACAAGACCGCTGCGGTTATTCTGGGTTTTCCACTGGGCTGGCGGGTGACCGCCAAAAGGCCGCCCGCCAGCCCAGTGGAAAACACCCTTCCCACGATGAAGCCGGCTCCGAATGGAGCCGGCGGAGTGGGAAGGTGCGACGGGTGCCGTCGCACCCGTCGCGAATTTCAGTGTCTGCAAAGCAGACACTGAAATTCTTTTTGGGGCCCCCAGGGGCCCCACAACACCCCATACCGCCATCCTGTTCCTGGCGGGAGAACCGCCAGGAACAGGATGGCGGTATGGGGTGTCAGAATCCTCATGGCGGCGCAGCGAGCTGCGCCGCCATGGAGGATTCAATTGGGCAGCGGAAAACCAGCGGGAGACCGCCGGTTTTCCTCTTCTGACCGCGGCCAAACCGCTGCGGTCAGAATGCCCTGCGGGGCACCGCCAGCCTGTTGGCGGTGCTCCCACCGACCCTGGCCCCGGCGGTCTATGACCGCCGGGGTCAGAATGACCCCCATAATGTGCCTGGTTTGAAATTCCCTAGAATATTTCTCCCACCTGCAGATGACAAGTGGTACACGTTTTATCATGACTACTGTCCCCATGATTGGATCATGAACTGGAATTGAAAGCTCACTAATTTACCTGGACATAAAGGCGGGAAGTGGCTAATGGCTTTCCATATGTAAAACAGGGCAGTCTGTCACAAGTAGAAAACCAGATACTTCTAAGTGTATGGGAAGCTTATGAATAGTATTTGGGTACAAAAAGGCAGCCTATAAGTTTGGAGGGTTCTCAGTAAAATTTAGCAATGGTTAGAGCTGCTGTCTTCTTTCTGGCACATCCCCCTGTGTGGTATCTCCGCTGCCTTCTACTCTGCAAAAGGCCCTGTGAAACGAGGCCCAGAATTACAAAGGTTTTGCATCGAGCTGTGTTACTTTTTTAAAGGAGATCTGACACAAAAACTTATTTGGAATTTACAAACCAACACAAATGGCGATTGGTGTTAGTTTGTAACAAAAAAAGTAACTATTGGGCTTGGCCCTCTCTGAGGGGTCACCCAAAACTTTTTACCTTCACCCCTCTTGTTTTTTTAACCTGTTTTTGTTGGCCTTTAGGACTCTGTGCGCTTCACGCTGCTAAACAGTGCTAAAGTGATCTTGCTCTCCCCCTAAAACATGGTACAATTTGCTTACACCTAATTGGTACATCTAATTTACTTCTAAGTCCCTCACATATGGGACCACAAGTGCCCAGGGCCTATAAATTAAATGCTACTAGTGGGCAACATCACTCACTGTGCCAACCAGTATAAGTACTCACTTTTTAAAACATATCGTAGGCCTGCAAATGCAGCCTTTAATGCTGTTTTAAACTGCCCATTCAACCAGGTAAAATAAACCTTTTTCCAGGCCTAAACCTTCCTTTTAATATATATAATTCACCCATAAAGTAGGCCCTACAAAGCCCAAAGGGCAGCCTGCATAATATTTAAAAAGTATGACATTTGATTTAAAGTTTTACATGTCCTGGTAGTGAAAACTCCCTAAATTCGCTTTTCACTAGCGTGAAACCTGCTTCTTCCATAGGATAATATTGGGCTACCTTATTAAATGTAATAAATGTTAACATTTGATTGGGAGCAGGTAGAAATGCCATGTTTGGACTCAAATGAAGTGTAGCTTAAAATGCTCTTTAATGATAAAGTCGGATTTCAGAATGCAATTTAGAAAATTACACTTTTAGAAAGTTGGCATTTTCTTACCCTAAGCTTTCTGCGGCCTTCTAGGAGATTCCAACTCCTTGGGCCTGTTAATAGCTACCCCGTCAGTAACACGTATTGGGTCCAGATAGCGAACAATAGGACCTGGATGTAGTTGGGAGAGACCCATCCTGCCAGGATTGCAGGGGCTGAGCTGTTCCCTGTCACACTTACTTTTAAAAGGGCTGCCTCCAGCACACTCACAAAGAACTTGATACTAGTCTTTTGTCACCCCAGACCTCTTGGAGCCTGGGAAGGGGAAGGAATAGGAAAGGAGGACCTTCCCAGAACCATATGTAGCGGTATACTAGAAGTTTTCCCCACTTCAGAGGGTGGCACGGATATAACTATTGTCCCTCCTGAGCCACTGATCAGTACACTCCTGGACATGTGGAAAATTGTAGAAGGGCTGCCTTGTACTTGAGAGGACTGCCATGCGGCTTGAGGCCTGCCTTGTTTGTGAAACGTCTGCACTGCTGCTACCAGAGGACTATCTTGATACTTGAGGTCTACCTTGTTCTTCAGAAACCTGCCATGCTGCTTGAGGCTGCCTTGCTGGTTGAAGGGGAGAGGACCATCTCTTTGAACTCAAGACTACCAATTATGCTTGTGAGACATTTACCACAAAAAATGTGCCATGCCCATATATATAGCAGCAGTCACCAGAAATCGCAAGGGGAGAGTTGAGCTTGGAAAGGGACAGGGGGGAATAAAAAATAATAAAATTTAAAAAAACTTACCTCTTCCAATCGCTGCCATCTCCTGCAGCCTCGCTCATTGCTCCTCTTCTTCTGGTGTCCCAGCATTCACTGGGACACCAGCACAGACTCCCCAGCAATCCAGGCGCTGCTTTTATGCTAAAGCTAGCATGAAAGCAGCATCAGGATTGGTCTGAGTGGTTTGGATTGCCGCTCAGACACAATCCTGGGGTCGGTGCAGTTTCCCCAGCCCAGCTGTTCAACACAGAGGGGCTGGAGAAACCTATGTGTGCATGTGTGTTTGGCCAGCTTGAAATAGCCGGCCAGACAAACATGCACTCATAGGTGCACTCTCTCCCCCTCCCCTTCCCCCCTCGCATGGCCCAGCTCCGCCATTCACATGCTGCTGACTGAGCCAGCATCTTAAAGATAAACCTATAATTAAATATTGTTTTATCTTTCAGCTCCTTGCTTAGCCAACGGGGGGATGCTCCTTCGCCATTACAAAGGAGCCACCGCTGCCAATATCATTTATGATGTTTTGTATTTAAAATAAATAAACAAAACAGGTCACTTCCAGGTGTGACACAGTGTTAGAAATTCAGAGCTGCTCTGGAAGTCTCAATGAGGGCTCACTTCAAGCTTCGAGTCCAGTCAGGGCTCCAAGAGGTCAAATTCAGTCATGTGCACAGATTGCAAGAATTGTAAGTGAACGTCCTCCATATTAGGAGGGCAAGGGTATGAGTGACCTTCTGTCCATCTGGTTGCTCTCCTCAGATGATGCCCCGGTCCTGGAAGCCCAATGTAAGTGACCAAATTGCCAGTCCCTGCTCTTGGTGGGGTGGACAGAGCTGCCAAGGCCCTAGGCCACAGTCCCAGTGGGGCATACCTGTGGGCTGTGTGCTGACCTGCTGCCAGGTTGTTCAGTACTATAACACTCAATAGGAAACACTAACCTTGTCTTGTCATACCCAGTGGAAGCGATGATCTGAAGATTAATCTCCTAATGCCAACCGTGCTAACCCTGGCAAGTATTCAAACAACCCACCAAAAGGAAACATTGAGGGGAGAGGGATGAAGAAAACAAGTAGGGGAAGAAAAACCACTTGAGAATCAGGTGTGATCTGCCTCTATCCTGTCTTGTTCTTAGTAAACACAGTGTATGGTTAGGTGTGTGGACTGGTACTTTAGAGTCACCGGATTCCTGGAAAAGAGAATATTTGTTAATCTGATCTACACCTCATGCTACTTGCAAAAATAATTCTTACTAATGATTGTGGATACCTGGTACTGTGGGAGAATTGTTGTGTAGATGGCTAGGTTATTTGGTTTTGTGGTGGGCTAGGGTTGAGTTTTGTAAGGGAGCCAACACGATTGGTAGGATAAGGGAGGGGCTGTGGTTGGACGCTCTTACTTCAGAGCTGAAGTTTAGGTTCACTGGTTGTCATTCACACCTCATTCACACTATGGGCAATCTCTTTCATACTAATTACTCATACAAGATTGCTGCCGCCCACTTCAGTCATACCAATACACTCTCAATATTGCATGGCTTGGGCTTGCTTTATACTCTTGTGCCTTGGAAGGACCAACCCTTGAACAAGTCTCTTGCCAGTGTTCATTTGACCCCAAAACGTGCTGCAATGTCCAGTCCCACAAGGTTCTACATTCAGGCTTGCAGTCTCTATCTGTAACAAATACCAATGATTGCAGTCTTTTAAATGTGCCAAATACCAATGCTTGCAGTCTTTTATCTGTGCCTTTTCACTTTGCTCTCTATATTCTTGAAATGTGCACACTTGTGTTTGCACCCTTGCTTAATGTGTACTTATCTATCTCTTCTTTCTCCTTTAGGGTAATTGTGTCAGGGCCCCAGGGGTACCTTTGCTGAAACTGAAGGAGAGCTGCTGGTGCTGCACAGGACTTGGATTCACCAATGCAGGTAAGTCAGGAGACTCTAGAGGCCTTGCTGCTGTGGGAGCTGAATTGCCAAGCAAGGCATGATGCAAGGTGTGGCCTTTTGTGGCCTTGCCAACCAAGACGGCCGCCAAGACTTCCAAGTCTTGCGTGGCTTTGGAACCACCTATTGGGAGGCTTCTTCTTAGGGACTGGGAAGGGCGAAAGCATAAGGCTGTCGTGCGAGAGGGCGTGTCTATAGTGTGTATGGGTGTGTTTGCAATGTGAGTGGGCCTGCTTTTGATGTGAGTGGGCGTTTCTGTGGAATGACTGGATGAGCTTGTATTGTGTTGAATTGGGAGTGCATATAATGAATGTGTGTTTCTCCTTCCTGGCCCCCAAAGCTCTGGTTCAAAAGAGGCCATAGATTGTGGAAAACACTAGGGGGGCAGGTGGGTTCTGACACATGTCATGTCGTAGAGTGCCCATATAGGGTTCACCTGCTTTCAAAATACTTGGCCGGGCACACGGGTCAGACTTCTAATGGGCCGTGGGTGAGGTGCCATGGGGACTGTGTATAAGCCCGCTGTGTCTCAGAGTGCCCAGGATAGGGTTCTGCAAGCCTAGGGAGGGCTACCTTGCTTTGCTGCAATAATAAGTTGTTACCTGTCCCCAGGCCACAGCTCCAAGTGGAACCAGAGGTGCAAGCCCTCAGCCCTGGGCTCTATTTTCTGGCCTACCTGGTTGCAAAGTGCCCAGGATGGGGCCCCACAAGCCTAGGGAGGCTTCTGTGCTTTGCTGGAATGAGAAGCTCCGACTGGGCCCAATGCCAGAGCCCAAGCTGACCTGCGGGTTGAAGCCCCTGGTTATGGACTCTATCTGGATCATGGACGATATTGCTGTGTGGTAAAATATCTGGGATGAGGTCCCCAGCTTTGACAGGATAAAAAGAGTCTCAGGTCAGAGCTCCAGCTGCCAGACAGTGCACACCAACAGCCCTGAGCTCCGTTCTCTGGCCCATCATGTTGCAAAGCGCCTGGGATGGGGTCCGCTGTTTCTTATAAGGCCTTTTATATTTCTGTGTTTGAGTAGAACCTGGGCCTTCAGTCTACCCTACTCCAATATATCCCCTCAATGTTGAGTTTTCTATAGTGCCTTTCCTCCACCTCAAATAGTTGATGGTGCATTATTACCCCATGAGTTGATAAGACTTGGTTCCCCAGTTTATAAATCAGCCTTATCTCTGAGCTGGAGCTCTTGTGGTTATACAGAAACAATCTCCGTGTCGGGCTCCCTCAACAGGCCCATCCCCCGCTTTAGGGCACGATTTGAAGTATGTCAGGGAACCTGCCGTCCATCAGGGTGTAGAAGATATTTCCTCCGCCGCCCTGGATGTACTACCATGTGCCACATTTAGAGGTCGCTATCAGACCTGCAGAAATCTCTGTGCCTTCAGAGGAAAAAAGTTTGAACAACCGCAATGTTTCAGGCTGCTGCTTACCAAACGTTTTTGTATTCTAAATTTGACAGGTCACATTCATAGTCATTAATTCTTATTCATGCATGTAGAAATTACAACTCATTCCTATTCGCATGTTAATTCTTACAAAGACTGCAGTCAATTGAATTGACACTATCGAATTCTGTTATTTTCAGTTACAGAAAACCTTCAAAATTGACTGGAAAAACTTTAGTAAAGGTTTAAGTATGATTGACAGGAGGTACTTGATGTTTACAAAACAAAGTTAGCAAGTTACCATTAAGTCTCACTACTGCCATTACTTCGGATATGCCTGACAAGTGGCAAGAATGCTGTAGTAAGAAACTGAGGGGTCATTTAAGTTTTGAAAGGGGGCCTGCAGACCCGCTGGCTTTTTCCCTTTTTGAAAACCGCTCAACACATTTAGAGATCTGTGCCTTTTGAGAATCTATATGCTGAAGGTGAATGGCAAACCCAGACAGGCACAGCAAATATGCATTTGAAGGACTGCCCTAAACAAGGTAGATAGCTTGATGCATGAAAAGCAGTGATCCTGTGGTCTTTGACTGGCAGTGGCTCTGCCAGTAGTCAGTCAGTGGTTGCCCTGCTCTAAATGGGGCAGGGGAACCACGAGTTTTGTGGGGCATGAGAACTGCTGATTTACACCTCCAGAGGATGTTGTTCTCTGTGTAATATTTTCAGTGAATGATTCATGAAGTTGAAGGAGCCACAAAATAATCAAATTGGCAACTTAGCAATTGCATGTGTATCCAGGGTTACATATGTTATTTGCAAAAATGTCTAATATATAGACAAGGTGATCCATCTTGCTATTCTCATGTAAACGAATTATTTGTTATTAATTACTCTTCATGCATGTCCATATGTATATGTCTTGGGTATTGCATCCTGGCGTTCAACATTCCATTCATGTCTGATTTAAAAGTTTACTGATGAAATAATATTGGAGGCACGCTGGATGGCATGGTGGGGTTCTGGTTGTAAAAAGAGGATCAGAGGCTGAAACAGAAGAAGAACAGTAGACCACTGGTAGGTTTACAAAAAGTAACATAATAGTACCACAACGACTCAACAGCACACCCAATGTGGGTAATATTTAAGGTTCAAAAAACCCCTGGCCACTTTGTCTCAGATACTTCTTGCAGGGGTGTAGCTAACAATATGAAGCAAGTGAAGTAGCACAGGGGCAAGAGGTCTAACAGTATCACATCATCCCAAGTATGGCCGTCCTTTACTACCAAGGAGGCAGTAATGGTCCTAGTTTCCTTGTTTCGATTGGGCCACTAGTTTTCATTATAGACGGGACCCACCCGCCCCCGCCTTAGAAGAAGTACTTGTTATTACAAGACTCAGCACAGGTAAGGGATAGTGAAGTTCAAATACAACCTTAAGCTCAGATGGGGCCAAAGCTTCAGCTTTTAGAGATGAACGTACAATGCATCAGGAGAGTTTCCTGTACCGGAACCAGGAAGGTGACTAGAACAAGTAATAACGTTTTCTGTACTTTTGTTTTCCAGTGCATGCTTTGCCACAACCCCATCTCATCTCACAGTTCTAGTAGACTGGCCAGGTGCAGATGTCAACAAACGTTAAATGTCTGGCTATTTTTTTTATAACATTTGAAGTGGATTATCAGTAGAGAATAGCTGACCAGCCCCATTGGAACATCATATGTCTCCCAGAACGCCACAGAAAGCTTGGTGTGCCAATACCTGGAATGACATCTTGGAGAGTCCAGAGCCAGGACCTGAACCAGACAATGAACAAGGGAAGGCCTGTGCCCCTGCCAGCAGCTGGCAGTTATCTGATATGGCTAAGAAGAGCTGGATTACGAAGGAGACGTGAAGTCAGGAGATAGACACTGCTTCCCTTTTTCTGGTCCATCCATTAATACTTTTAAAGGTGTCTAATATCGAGGGCCAGTCTTGCTCCCAGTAGATTTGAGTAAGAGACGCTTCTACTTAATAATGTTTTACGTTAATTTTTCATGACATTCTTTAAAAAAATGTAGTAACACTGAGGTTTTGGATGCTCAGCTGCACAAAGATACCTATCAAAGTCCCTAAAGGCACAACTCATCCACCAAATTCGTCTACGAATGTGCAGCATTTTTTTATTTCACTTCTACTGAACTGTGCCCAATCCCCCTCAGAATATGAAAGTCAAACAGTGCTCCCAATAAGGGCAGAAAACATGTTTAGGAAACATTTGAACCAAACCTCTAACCAAACAGGGCCAGAAGAAATAATAAAAGACTGGTTGCAAAAAGTGGTAGCAAATTGCAAGCCAGCATTTTGTGAGGAGTCCTTAAATTTGCAAAGTGACCTATGTGCTAAGTAGATCGCATTACACAATTCCTGTCACAAAATGTTGCAGACCGACCTGCTTAATGAATATTCATTAGGAAGATCACTATTTCCAACTTCTGTGATTGGCTACAAACACTGGGCCGCAAGTAATGAAAAGTAAAACTGTTTCATAAAAGCAAGCTGATTCACAGCGCCACGGCCTCCATGATTCCATTGATTTTAATATCCGCCATAACCCATCTGCCCTTCGCATCTGCTTTATGGCACAGAATTAAAGCATTTGACCAACTTTGAATCAAAATCATAACCCCCCTAGAATGGAGCATGTTGGCTTAACAAACCATATATTTCACACCTCTGGGATTTTAAAATGTCATGGGGCTCTGTGCTTCCAAGATTTGACTCCTGCAGCATTATTATCTGGGCTGGAGAATCCCTTACATAATGAAGAATATAATCCCTCCTGGGCTTAACCCGAAGACCGTTCACATTCCAGGCAAGAAGTTGAACCCTGCTACTAGCCATTCCCTGTATCTTTAATGATCTTAACGAGATCCTTGGAATTATAAGCTGCCAGTCGAGCTTCTTTATAATGAGATACACATATATTCCTTCCTTACCCCAACCCCTCTTCCCCAAATACTTCCCCTTACACCCCTTATCTCCATGAACCCCCCACCCTAGAGAACCCTACCCTACTTCATACTGGCTATTAAAGCCCTTAGGCGCTGATGGGCTTCAGAAAAGGAAGAAAAAAGAAAGAGAAAGAGAGGAGGGGAGCAGAGAAACCTTTACACTTAGACAAGGCAATTGAAAAGTAAATACATCCAGAAACCCCATACTATGAGCCCCTAAACTGCTCCAGAAGAGTGTCCGCTTCTTCACAGTCTCTTAAGTTATAAATTTTTTTGTTCCGCATCACTCTCAAAGTCGTGGAAAATTCCAATTGGACTGTAGCTCTCAATGCTCTGAAATCTTCCATCTTTTTACCCAGCCCCCATTGTCTGTTCGAGGTAATGCGAGAGACATCCATTCTAACCTCAAAGGAGCATTCTTTCGCACTTAAAGTACCCAATTTTAAGGTTTTTGATAGAATCTTTTCTTTAACCGTATAAGTAAGAAAATTCACCAGTATCCTCCTAGGTTTAGCTCTATTCATAGCTTTCCGGAAAGGGTATAGATGTACATGCTGTATATCACTACTTAGCACCTCCTCTGTCCCTTCCCAGGCACCACTTTGTATCAAGAGATCCACCACAATTGCCTTAATATTTTCACCTTCCTTCCCTTCTGGAACAATCATTAGCTTGATATTGTTCCTTCTTGCACTGTTTTCTAATGATTCCAATTTCTCAAAGCCTTCCTTATTCTTGTTTTTCAGTGCATCTATATCCTGCCTACTCTTCACCGGGGCATCTTTTAACTGTTCCATCTGGGTTTCCAACGCCTGTGTTCTTTGAGCCAATAAATCTAATTTGTTTGCTGAACCTTCACTGACCTCCTGGATCTCCTTCTGATTGGCCTGCGACACCTTGCCTAACTTCCTTAGTTAGAGAATGAAGCAGAGATTCTAGCGAACTCGTTTGCAAAGCCTGTATGTTAGTCACGTTAGTCATGTCAGAATGCGGCTTCTGAGATCCTATATGCTCCATCACGGTCAAAGTTTCAAAGTCTGTTCCACCGGAGCTTTCTGAGAGGTTGCCAAGTTCCTTCACCAATAGGTTTGGAGCTTGAGCAAAGCCCAGGTCATCATTCTTTGCTCCTAAAACAGGCTCACTAGGACCTTCCACTCCCATAAGCTTAGGGCATTGGGGTGTCGGTGGGGTTAAAACTATGTTTCTCTGCCCTTCAGCTGCAGCCTCCATCCCACCACTCGACCCTCTACTAGAGTGTGGGGTTGTCAAGGGAATAGCTAAAACCCCAACCAAATTTTGTGCTTTGAAATAAGACCTTAACGAGGGGGTAACCCTCTGTTGTCGCACAGGGGGAGACTGTTTTTTCCTTCTACCCTGCGTCACTGTCTGACTTGGGGATTTCCACCTTCCTGTAATACTTTTAACTTCTTTAGGGGACTTTTCCCTCCGTTTCCGCTGACAGATAGCGTGACTCCCTTCACTAAGAGGCCCCTCCTTTCCTGCCCTCTCCTGTGAGAGCACAGGACACCCCCCTATATTATCCAGTCCAGTAGATTCCAAAGGTATATTCCCCCTTCCCCACTCTTGAAAAAATGTATATGATTTATCTTCTGAGGTAGGCACCTTCGATGAACAAACGGAGGGGAGAGTCTTGTCTCCCGTGCTTACTGCTTCCAGGCTCTTCTGTCCATTTTGCAGCAATTCTTGGCAGGTGCTGCCTCTGCCTGGATTACCCCCGGATGCACCTCTCAACTCGTCCCTGGATGTGAGGGTCCTGACCCTTCTCACCTCCAGGGCCACCCTCCTTCAGTGGCCACCACTCGCCCTCGCCGCCTCCTCCACTTGCTGCGGCGTCCCAGTCCGTGCAACCCCACGGGCCAGAGCGTGACCATGAATTCGGAGCGGCATATGTAGCGTGAACAAGAAGGTAAGATTGGGTGGGGGGGAGGGATACCTGTTGTGGCTTGGTACGACACCTCCAATGTTCCTCCACTATATCGCAGAGCCCGCGCAGCCTATCAAACGCCGCGACCCGCTCAGCAATACTGCTGTAGTTCACCGGCCGCCATGTTCTCCCTGGGATATGTGATGTTGGTCTACAAGGTCGGAAGCCAGGGCAGAGTTTTAGGAAATCTAATATACAAGATAAATTTCTTGCCAGTGAATCTAAAAACAATCCTTTAAATATTCTGTGGTTAGTCTGAAAATCTAGCACTGTTCGGGTAATCATGACCCCATGCTGGACATCCCTGCCCTACTCTAGTGGCACACCTGGTAAGTGGACAAACAACTGCTGAGTAGAAGGCTATGTAGGATCACCTAATGAGGGAAAGCTCTGTACGATCACATCATGATGGGAAAGCTGGGAGGAGTCATCCGATGAGGAATCAGGTGCCCATGGGGCTTTCTATTATGCTGAAGATTGATTTGTGTACAAACACACATTGATCATAAGAGCCATGGATGGACACTGTACGCTGAAGATCAGTACTTTAGGAGTGCTGACTATTGGGTGAAATTGTGTTGATTCTGAAGGCATGAGTTCATCACGCCTGTAGATGAGTAGGAATATAGTTTGTTGTATCTAGTTTATTAACAGACTGTGGAAGCATAGTGTAAGAGCACAAGGCAAAATGCAAGAGCTCTCTTAGGGAAGGTGTGGCTTTTGACTGTGGCTAAAGGTGCCTAGACCTGATATCTTCCATGGGGAGAATTAGTTAGGTGTAGGAGTATCATTGGAAAAGGTGTCTGATTGATACCTGTAGGGAATGGAGTAAGAATGCTATTGAGAAAATGTTTTCCAGTGAGACTGTAGAGAAAGATCAATGTGGGAAAAAGCACAGAAGGGCTGACTTTAGTGAAAGAGTGAAAGCAGAGAACTTGTAGGAGGTCAGATTTGTTTCAGGGTGCAAGGGACTGTGGCTGTTGTGAGCATTTTCAGTTCTTTTCCTGCCATCTGATGGCTTGTCTCCAGTCTATCAGCATCTGGCACCACCAAGGACTCTTGGGTTTCAATGGGTAGGGGTGTCAGCTGTTCACTGGAGGATGCTGTTGAAGTCCTGTGGGTGGGTCTGGACATTTGTGTTCGGACTGATGAGCCAGCTAGGCCTATTAATTATTTCTGGAGGGCATTTTGAGGAAAGTAAATGAAGAACATGATCATGTTGTTTTGGCCACAATGGCCTGATAATGTTTGAACAGGCTGATGGCAGTGTGATTGATTCAAGGTTTGAGGTGCAGAAGAGATGGCTGGACACAGTCCATGGTATCCCCTTTGTTATCGGTTGGGGGAGCAATGAGTTGCTTGATGTCATTACATGGAGGTAGGCCAAAGGTGGCTTACACATGAGAAGTTACATTTGTTTATGAAGACATTGTTTGTTCTAGTGTGGTCTGAGATCTTGGTCACAAAATGAATTTAGGGCGGATGGCCAACAGATGAGATTAAATGAGGCAGTCTGAGTTGTGGTCAGTGGAAAGTGGCATGAAATGTCAAAGTAGCTAAGCAAGGGCTGTTTTATTGTAATGTTATAAACAAAAGTGGGGACTGGGAGATTAACAGAGGCCTGTACAGGCGCGCAGCAGAGGGCAGGTTCCCGGACAAACTGAGGATTCAACACATTTTATTTAGTTCGTTTTCCTTGGTTGATGCTAGCGCAGACCTAGGGAGCCCAATCTCTAATATGGGATGGGCGACTATACTGACCGATTGACTTAGGCATAATCTGTCTTCCACTCTGTAAGTGACTGTATGTGCACTTGATAATATTACTGATACATAGGAGAAGTAGTTTGATAATCAAAGGCTTTTTTTGTGGGTCCTGAAGAAGCGTCACTGGATCACTTTGTGACCAAGCATAGACGCGAAACATGTTGACCATGCAGGATTAGGTGAACTACCTTCCCTGATTATAGAGTGTAACTGTACATTATTCCCAGCAACACTCTTATACTTTTGTTTTTAATATTGGCCTGAACCCAATTTCTATCGCATTAAAACAGTGGCTTAGGTTCAGAGCTAATTTTAGAGTTGTGTCTTTTGTTCTACACTCTCCGTTCTTGATTCAATTTCTTTCCCAGACCTCCGTTGTTAGCAATTTTACAATGGTTGGGTGCCACCCAGAATGTTGGGTGGCCCGCCAGGCATTGCAGCACCAGACTGGCGAGGAGGAAGCCCGATGATGATACCTGTCACCCAAATGGGTGCTTGAGGGCCCTCCTAAGAATACTCAGTATAGATTCGCCACTTTTGAACTCGATTATCTTTCTTGTTTTTCTCTCTGTCGTGGAACAGTGCACTTATTTTGATATTATAGGTTATTGTAATGTTACCCTAATATGTTTTGTATGACAAATTCCTCAGAGTATGTCCTGGTGATCAAAAGGAGGCAACTGCTGCTCAAACAACTGAAACATCCACATGTTTGATTTCCTTTCAAAGTAATAGGGTAAGGCATAGTCTAGAGTGAAAGCGGCAATATATTCCATTGCATAGCTGCAGGATAGGAAAAGGAGCATCCTCACAGACATCTCTTCTTGATTTGGGGGATGCAGAGTGGATAAGAAGAAGAAGAGCAGAGAGTCTGGGAGGAGCAATATGTCTGAGTTTTCTTCCTCAGGTAGTCAGAGGAATGAGTGATTGAGGGCTCTGAGGACCGTGTAAAGAGCAATAAAAACAGATCACTTTCTGATTGGGAGCCAAAAAAGGTCTTTGAGGCAAAAAGTCACAAAGGGTCTAGTGAGCATATTTAGAACCACCTTGCCAGCTGCATTTTTCTGGAGATGACAGAAAAAACAGTCCTGGACTCCCACATAGAGGGAATTGCATAGTTACCCATGCAACATGATGAGAGCATGAAGAATAGTTTTTCTTGAGGCTTTAGGAATAAGAGTGATGCTTTTGGTAAGTGTCTGATTGACTTGGCTGGCAAAGAAAAGCTTCCAGTGTATGACAAACCTAGGTTTTTGAAAGAATCATCTGTCTAGGTGGACCCACAAAAAAGCAAAACCTCGGTGTAAGAAACTGGATTATTAAGTGGGACAGGTAACTACCCACCTTAGGGAATAATCACAACCCTTGTCAGGGTGAATCCTCAAAGTCACTTAATAATCCAGAGATCAATACCCTACTAGCTATGGCACAGAGAAGACCGGCTTAACTTAAAGACAATATGTAAAGTATTTATGCAGTACCAAAACAGTAATAAAGTCAAAATACAAAACAATACCAATCCCAAAATGAATTAAAAACATTGTTTCAGATTTAATGAAATTACACTAAAATTACAAACATCCATAATGGGAACCGGAAGTATAAATTTTCAAAGTTTAAAGTAAAAAAATGCCAAGGAGCACAAAGTTCTAATGGTAGTCAATGGTCGTGTAGACCGGGACCTAAGCACACTTTGACACTGACCACGATGGAGCGCAGGTCTGAGATACCAATAAGGTTCAAAGATTTTACCTTCTAGCTTTAGGCCTCTATGTCGCAGTGCACAACAGGATTATACTTTTACAGCTCTCCAGGACCTCAGGGGAGGCACTGAGACACCCACAGGGTGTGAGACCGAAGACAACAGCAGCATCCATTTCAGTTCCAGTTGCCACTGGTCAGCTGGGCAATGGCAGGAAAAGGCCTCTTTTTGCTTGTTGTGTTCCTGTAGCTTTAACAGGAGGCTAACTTGATGACCCCTTGAGTCTACTTCTTTGTCTGAGGTACAAGAGGGAGATCAGGCCCAGTCTTCTGGGTTCTTCTCCGGTCACAGACAGCCAGAAGTTCTTTTCTGATCTTTCATTGGTCCGAAATTGTTCTGGAGTGGGTGCCTGGAGGTGTCACATGTATGCCTGGCACAAACTAGTGGGTGGGAATGCCTTCTGGGCATGCCCTAATCAGTGGGGTAAAAGTTCCAGTGGACAACTCTACCCACTCTGAGCATTTTCAACATGGCAAAAGTCTTTGTAACTGTAAACTTGGGGCCTGAGCGCTCAGGGGGGCAGCGGGGGTGTGTGTGTGTGTGTGTGTGTGTGGTATACTTTGGTAATCTTTGTGACCTCTCACTAGGATAAGCTGCAGTTAGGAGACCTTCCCACAAAGCCTAAAGATTGTTATTAAGCAGAATAGATACATATTAATTAAAATAACAGTATTTTCAAAACTCTGCAGTCGAGGAGCGAGTACTTTGATCCTGACAGCTACAGGGAAAGATGTCCCAATATATGGGAGCACATGCATAACATTACTAAATTAATAGTGCATTTTATCCTTACTGATGATCAAGGGCATCACCCTTGAATTATCTGAATCACTCCAGAACCCTAAATTCACAGTCTTCAATTCAATTAATTTTAAGTTGCACAATCTCACACCATTTACACGCTGCCCACCAGGTGTCTTTACTTTGATCCAACATTATTGATCGTCCCATGTGCACATGAGTTCCTTTGTGACTTCCGCCCATCACTTAATCAAATGATTGTAATCTTGTGACCTCCCTGGGAAATAACGATTGACTATGGAGTGCCATGCAAAAGAATCCAAAAAGACCAATCTCTAAATGACGACCAGTATGAAAATAAAAAGGCAATACCTTTCATATTTCAGATCTTTCAAGAAAATAATGACAATTTATTTAAAAAAGACTACAAAAGCTCTTGTTCATGGCAACAAGCTACATTAGGGGTACGTTAGGTGTCATATCGTTACTGGTAAATTATTGAAAGCAGGAACAAATGTAGAGTTTTTGTAGGTAATGACTGAATTTGTGCAAGCAGTTAAATAATTGTTAGGATCCATCATATCTGACCTGGAATGTAAGCCAGCATATATCTCTTACTTATTAAAGAGGTGATTATACCATAAAAAAGGTAAAGGCCTTCAGGAAGGTTATATAGTTTATGGGTTATAGAGGGCATTCTAATAGGTTTTATGGCAGAATATAGTATACAGAAAGGTTTTCTGACATATGTATATACCCGGTTGTCACTAGGTAGTTACAGCTAGGTCAGCATTTATTTGGTATTGTTTGATGAATATTCACAAAACTTGAAAAAAGTGCCCCTTTTTCCCAAGTTTCTGCATGGAAAGTTTTGGGGTGATCCACCAAGCGGGCGCTGAGAAAAAGAAGGGGTCCCAAAACCTAAATCCCCCATTAATTTAACTTCTTTAAACACTACTGCGAAAACTGGTGTAAACCAGTTCAGGAGTTTTTGAGAAATTAAAGTTACAAAATAATTGTATATCTGGAAAGTTGTGTCTGCAAGAGTCTCTTGAGAATCTCACTGGAAAGCTAATTTAAAACTACAGTGTTCTGTTTGGCCACTGAACTTTTTTCACCTTGGGACATTTAGCTCCGGCAGGAGTCAGACTCCCTTGGGAGCGAGCGCTTTGATTGACTGTCAGCAACATGAGAAAAATGTAAGGGGACAGGGTAGGGGTATCCTGCTCGCCTAGGGCCCATGGTCGGAGACCCAAAGTGACCCCTCCCTAGGGCCAAAATGAAAAAATAAAAAATGAAAAAACAGTCAGCAAATGTTGCCTGGAGAAGTCCCCCAAGATCATGGCAGAAAGAACCCAAACAAAATGTCAGCTGCCATTTAGAAATATATATATAGCATTTTTTGGTTTGCTGATAACTTTGGCACTGTTTTAAAAATCTTCACAAAACTGTCCCCACCTCAGCACAATTGAGGTGGTCCATTGAGCAGGGCCAGAGAAAATGAAGGGTTGAGGGAAAAATGGAGGGCCCCCAAATTGTTTTCTCTATTTATTTTTTCATAGGAAATTCAGACTCTGCTACAGCCTAAACGTCTGAACGAATTTACACCAAATGTGTGAGAAATCTAGGTCTTTATCCAGAAAGCATGCTTTTTGTGCATTTTTGGTGTAAATCAGTTCAGTATTTTTCTTTCAGATATTAATGCTCAAAAGCCTTGTATATTTCATGCTGTGGAGGATCTGTGGGCCAGCAGAACATGAGATAGGATCTGACTCGCTACCACCACATGAACAACAATATGGCAGCAGCCATCTTAGGACTGTGGACTTTTGAGTAGACTCAGGTGCTCATTCCGAGTCTTGGGGTGGCCATTGGACCGCTGCAGTAGTGATGGTCTGATCTGCATATTCCGACTCCTGCTGAAACACTGCAACACCATGCCGGAGACGGCCTCCAGCCTGGCGGTCCCGGCGGCTGTAATCCGCTAGGGCATCACTGCAAGCAGCGCTGGCTGCTGAGTTCCATTCTGCCAGTCTTTCCATGGAGGTTCACACCGCTGTGGAAAAGCTGGCAGAATGGAGGTGCCGGGGGCCCCCTGGGGGCCCCTGCACTTGGAATGGGCAGTGCAGGGGCCCCCCATTCACAGCCCCGTTGCAGTGAAATGCACAAAGAGGGGGCTGCTGCACCCACTGCACCGCCACATTGGCGCCGGCTCGATTCCGAGGCGGCGTCAATGTTAAGGCCCTCTTCACCACAGGGCCAGCAGGCAGAAACACTGTTTCTGCCTTGCGGTCCTGCGGTGAAGTTGGAATACGGCCGGCAGTGTCCTGACGGCACCAGCGGTCAGGTGGCAGGTTAAGTTTGGCCGCCGCCTGCCAACCTCAGTCTCTCGCCCTGGAAGAAACCTTAACAAAGGTATAAAGGGACAGAGTAGAGATACCCTTCCCCTGGACCTAGTGGACGGAGGTCCCAGAGGGATACCCCCCAGCACCAAAAACATAAATATATTTTTTTAATTAGTCCCTCAACATAACCAAAGCTTTTGCCCTTGCCATACACTGCTAATTACTCCAGATGTTACATCCCTCATGACCTGTTCTATGACATCATTGATAACATCACTGCAACATTTGAAATTACATAATTGATGGCAACACTGTGCGTGGGGAGGCATAAGCTATAATTACTTTAGGGCACAAGTTATAGTTACTTGAAATAACTATAACAGGTGAACTTTAATTGTTTTGTTGGTTTAAAACTGTAACATTTTCACTTAACTATAACATCCCTTTAACCTTTGTGTTTTTCAGTGATAATTACATATATATTGCGTTCTGAATAGTATTTTCAAAAATAACATCAGAGTGGGTATAGGTTTTCTATTATTAACTGCAATTGCAGATATGTTTTAAAAAAACTCATCTAACCTATACTCTGGCATCACACCACTCTAATAAATGGCAAAAGATGCAACAATACAGGTAGGACACTTTTGGACTTGATAGTGGATTATGCCCAAGAGCACCCATTGGAAAAAGAACATCTGATAGACCACTGAGTCAAACAACTGAGCCACACATTCAGTGTGAGGAGCAGGTTAATAGATTAAATAATTGACATTGAGGAAGACTTTGCTTGGGTTCATGACATTGCCATTCAAAAAAGCAACTAATCGTACTGCTTTGGTTCTTTTTTTAAGATTGTCTGGCATACACACCAGAACGGTAAGAACACAAAACAGAGGGCAACATTGTCAACCAATTTCCTAATTTTTTGAGCTTCAGACTAATATGGTAGTTACCATTTTGTTAACTGTAAAACAAAGTTGTACACGCATTGGATGATGTCATCAGCAATGTTGTAAATTATGTCATGAGTGATGTCATATGCGAGGTCATAAGCAGTGCATGGCAGTGATACAAGTTATAGTTAGTGCTGCTAGCTTTAACTGCTGCATTTCTGTGTTTTTTTAAGTTAAAAATTGTAATGTTGCTACTGAGAAATTCACCTAGCTAAAACGTTACTTTACCTTTGTTTTTTTCAGTGAATTCTACATTTTTTTTTAAACTGAAGACAGACCTAACTATAACTTTGATTTACTTTTGATTTTTTTCTGTTAATTTATAGTTGCTTTTTTTTTTAAATAAGTTAATTTATTTGGTGAAAGTACGTTTGAAGAATGACTATAAAATGCTTTGTGTGCAGACATTATTTTGAAAAAGAATGCTTTTTTATCGTAACTTAACAGGATATGTTCTTCTAACACTCACATTGATACATGTTTGTTACCAGCAATGTTTTGAGTTGTCATTACTTTTGTGAGAACCTTGCAAGAGGCTTACAAGACACTTGTGAGATAGAAGAGTTCTAAATTTCATTGTAATCTATTGTATACAGTTGTTTATCATGTTTTCAGATATTTTTTTAATGCCAATCTATAATAGACTGGTGAATAAAATATGGTTGAATTATTTTTTAAGAGTGTGTGGATGGACTAGCCTCTACTTTCAGACCTCACTCTCAGAGGGCAGGTGTGTGTAGTAGGGTGTGTGCATAGACTGGCCTCTTCTTGCAGACTTCTCTGTTAGATGACGGGTGTGCATAGTAGTAATTGTGTAGAGATTGGTCTCTTCTAGTAGTGTGTGGCGAGCAACTGCCCTCTCATGTCAGATCTCTCTCTCTCTCACATGACAGATATGCATAATTGGGTGTGTCGATTGACTGGTCTCTACTTTCATACACCTCTCTCTGATAACTGATGTGTTTAGTAGGATGTGTGGATGGACTGGCCTCTTCTTTTGGACCTCTCTCTCAGATCACAGGTGTGCATAGTAGAGTGTTTGAATGGACTTGCTTCTCCTTTCAGACCTCTCTCTCATATGACTGGTGTGTGTAGTTGGGTGTGTGGCTGGACTGGCCTCTCCTTTCAGACCTCTCTCTCAGATGCCTGGTGTGCATAGTAGTGTGTGGGGAGGGAGTGCCCTTTCTGGTCAGATTTCTCTTCTAGATGACAGGTGTGCATGATATAGTGTGTGAATGGACTGACCTCTTCTTTCGGACCTCTCAGATGACGGGTGTGCATTGTAGAGATGGGGATGAACTACTCTCACCTGTCAGAGGTCTCTCTCAGTTGCTGGGTGTTCATAGTAGGGTGTGTGGATGGTCTGGTATGTCCGTTCAGACCTCTCTCAGATGAGGGGTGTGAGTCGTAATATGAAGGAAGGGACCATCCTCTCCTGTCATCCCCCCCATCTCTCAGACAATGGGTGTGTGTAGTAGGGTGTGGGGAGGGACTGGCCTCTCCTTTGGCATCTCTCTCACAGATGATGGGTGTGGGTGGTAGGGTGTGGAAGAAGCCTTAATTCCAGCCCACAGCTCTTCCAAAGCCAATAGGCATAAATAGTAGATTCTGATAAACACCATCTCTTGTGAGACTCCTGCCTAAGGTAACAAGTTTGCATACTAGAGTGTATTCAAAGATCACCTACTCCTTCCTACTTTTCATGATCCTGTGAGAGTCTCGCAAAATCACACATTTTTAAAAAACCCAAGAATTAACCTTCTACTCATCACACTATTTATCTATTACATACTTCCTCTCAAAAACAAGGACTACAATATGCACTCCTACTAATAGAGTGTATTGAGAACTCATCTACTCCTTTTTACTATTCACAATCCCGAAAGAGTTCCATGAGATCATAACAAGTTAGTTAAAATCAATATCCATTTATTTGTATCCGTAGTTGTCCTTGAGACACCTCCTCCCTAAATCTAGGGAAAGCTAAATCTAGGGAAACAACATGCTTTTCTGCTGTCCCTTACATAGCTTTTTTTACTTCATTTCCACAACACCTCCAATTTTTCACAGTAAACTGTAATGGTGGGTATTTCATTTCTAAAATTACAACAGCCAGTCAATCAAAGTGCTTGCAGGACTCGCGAGAGGCTCTTGCTCCCACGAAGGTGCGTAGGCTTATGAGAAAAACAGGGCTCTTGACCAATCACAGGGCTCCATTTATGATTCTGTGTTCTTGTGGGAGTCTTGCAAGAGTCTTGTGAGCCCAACTGCCATAATATGCAATTATTTTTTACCCTTAATTTCTCAAAAACTACTGATTGGATTTGCACCAAATCACATAATGCACAATCTGCAGACCAAGATCTAGCTTCCTGCGAAATATGGAGTAATTCCATTCATCTGTTTTTGCTGTAGCCTGTCTTAAAAATATATATACACATATATATATATTCAAGTAAAACAACAAAGGGTATGGCAAACCATGGCGTTTCAGCTGTTATAATTATCCTTATATTTATACTTATGTTAAGAAATTATAACTTGTAGCCTGAATTTACTTTCTTTCACAAGTTACAGTTTCTACAGATAAGTATAACTATAACTATAAGTATAATGATAACTGCTGAATTTCAATGCTTTTGTGTAAAAAGTGAACCTAACTATAACAACTCTGTTACCTTTGTTTTTTCCTGTGATTGTCTATGACTTTTTTAACATAAAGTAATATATCAATACTGTACGTTAATCAATCCACCACTGCACATGGTCTTCAGCCGTGCATAGCAAGGGTTGGCCTTTCAGCCACGCCCTGCAGCCAACTCCCCCACATAAATCCAACCTCACCCAGCATGGTGTGTGAGTGTTTTTCTCATTGCGCTTCAGAACCACGGGTACCGACAGATCTGCATCCCTAGATATCTAGATGTTTTTTCCCGTTAATAACTCCAAACTTCTGAACAGATTTGCAACAAATAAGGAAAAGAGATCTTTCTGGACCAAGATCTAGGTTCTGCCAAATTTTGCGTAAATTTGTTCAGTGGTCTGGGCTGTAGTTGTGTTAAAAAAATTCAAAATCCACATAGACATTGCATGGGGAAAAAGTGTTTTGGTACCCTGCCTTTTTCTCAGCACCACTTTACGAATCACCCCAAACCTTTCCAGACAGCAGCTAAACTAATTAGTGTACTGTGTATGAGTCTGGATGATTTTGTCAAGATTCCTCAAAGAGTGCTAAGGTTATCAGGAAAAATAAAAACGCTTTGTCTATGGGAAAAGATGGTCCTGCTAGCGCGCCCGGTCCTTAGTAAATAAACTTACAAGGGGACGAGTATAGGTCGATGAACCTTTTGAATCGCATGGAGTATCCTAGTCATGCAGTGACAGAATAAACACTTTGTGAAACCACAATATTAATTATACTAATAAGAAATAACCACTACTCATGGAAGGGTTAACAAGTTTTATTCCCTATTGCTTACAATTCTAAGTCATCTGTTAGTTCAAAGTTTATTCAAATCAACTCTTTATTGATTCATCAGTTAACCCCTAGGGTGCCTTGAATGAGGCAGGGATGGAAGGGGAAGCCCTTCCCCTTCCCCTCCACCCCGACCCCCCCTGTGATGTCAGCGCGCGCTGATTTGTCACAGGGCCTCCTCCGATTGCGATCGAAAGAGAAATGCTTTGCATTTCTCTTTCGATCACTTGGGGGAGGCCGAGGGAGGCTTCAAAGGGAAGGAAAGTTATTTCCTTCCCTTTGAAGTCTCTCTCTGCGTTTCAAAAGCCGGATTGCAAAGCAATCCGGCTTTTGAAACGCCCACTAGACACTAGGGATTTTATTTTTTTGTGAAACTGGCATGAGGGGAGCGACCCCTTGGGCAAGGGTCACTCCCAATGGGGGTCATTTTTTTGGAAAGCCTTGGGGGGCAGATCGGCCTATTATTAAGCCGATCTGCCCCCAGGGGGAGCAGAAACCTCTAGGCACCAGGGATCATTTTTTTCTTTTTGTTTTGTTTTGTTTTTTTTGGAGGTGGGGAGCGACCCCTTAGGCAAGGGTCGCTCCCCTAGGGGGCAAATTATATTTAGGCCATTTCTGCCCCCCTTGGGTGCAGATTGGCCTATTTTTATGAGGCCAATCTGCCCCCAAGGGGGACAGAAACCACTAGACACCAGGGAGTTTTTTTCTTTACGTGAACTTCACGCAAGGGGAGCGACCCCTTAGGCAAGGGTCGCTCCCCTGGAGGGGAAAATTGTATTTAGGCCATTTCTGCCCCCCCTGGGGGGCAGATCAGCCTATTTTTACTATGCCAATCTGCCCCCAAGGGAGGCAGAAAACACTAGGCACCATGGATGTTTTTTTTGGCGCCAATGGCACGCAGGGGGAACTACCCCGTAGGCAAGGGTCGCTCCTGTGGGGGGTTGGGAGGGTGCGGGGGCAAATTTATTTTAGGCCATTTCTGCCGCCCCCTGGGGCCGGCTGAGCTAGAGGCCAAAATCCACAGGTAGGCACTTTGCAAAAAAACCCTCTGTTTTCTGTGAAAAAATGTGATGTGTCCACGTTGTGTTTTGGGCCATTTCCTTTCGTGGGCGCTAGGCCTACCCACACAAGTGAGGTACCATTTTTATCAGGAGACTTGGGGGAACGCTGGGTGGAAGGAAATTTGTGGCTCCTCTCAGATTCCAGAACTTTCTGTCACCAAAATTAGAGGAAAAATTGTTTTTTTTGGCCAACTTTTGATGTTTGCAAAGATTCTGGGTAACAGAACCTGGTCAGAGCCCCACAAGTCACCCCATCTTGGATTCCCCTAGGTCTCTAGTTTTCAGAAATGCACAGGTTTGGTAGGTTTCCCTAGGTGTCGGCTGAGCTAGAGGCCAAAATCTACAGGTAGGCACTTTGCAAAAAACACCTCTGTTTTCTTTCAAAAAATGTGATGTGTCCACGTTGTGTTTTGGGGCATTTCCTGTCACGGGCACTGGGCCTACCCACACAAGTGAGGTATCATTTTTATCGGGAGACTTGGGGGAACGCTGGGTAGAAGGAAATTTGTGGCTCCTCTCCGATTCCAGAACTTTCTGTCACCGAAATGTGAGGAAAACGTGTTTTTTTAGCCACATTTTGAGGTTTGCAAAGGATTCTGGGTAACAGAACCTGGTCAGAGCCCCACAAGTCACCCCATCTTGGATTCCCCTAGGTCTCTAGTTTTAAAAAATGCAGAGGTTCGGTATGATTCTCTAGGTGCCGGCTGAGCTAGAGGCCAAAATCTACAGGTAGGGACTTTGTAAAAAACACCTCTGTTTTCTGTCAACAATTCTGATGTGTCCATGTTGTGTTTAGGGGCATTTCCTATCGCGGGCGCTAGGCCTACCCACACAAGTGAGGTACCATTTTTATCGGGAAACTTGGGGGAAGGCTGGGTGGAAGGAAATTTGTGGCTCTTCTCAGATTCCACAACTTTCTGTCACCGAAATGAGTGGAAAACTTGTTTTTTTAGCCAAATTTTGAGGTTTGAAAAGGATTCTGGGTAACAGAACCTGGCCAGAGCCCCACAAGTCACCCCATCTTGGATTCCCCTAGGTCTCTAGTTTTCAGAAATGCACAGGTTTGGTAGCTTTCCCTAGGTGCCGGCTGAGCTAGAGGCCAAAATCTACAGGTAGGCACTTTGCAAAAAACACCTCTGTTTTCTTTAAAAAAATGTGATGTGTCCACGTTGTGTTTTGGGGCATTTCCTGTCACGGGCGCTAGGCCTACCCACACAAGTGAGGTATCATTTTTATCGGGAGACTTGGGGGAACGCTGGGTGGAAGGAAATTTGTGGCTCCTCTCAGATTCCAGAACTTTCTGTCACCGAAATGTGAGGAAAACGTGTTTGTTTAGCCAAATTTTGAGGTTTGCAAAGGATTCTGGGTAACAGAACCTGGTCAGAGCCCCACAAGTCACCCCATCTTGGATTCCCCTAGGTCTCTAGTTTTCAAAAATGCACAGGTTTGGTATGTTTCCCTAGGTGCCGGCTGAGCTAGAGGCCAAACTCTACAGGTAGGCACTATGCAAAAAACGCCTGTTTTCTTTAAAAAAAATGTGATGTGTCCACGTTGTGTTTTGGGGCATTTCCTGTCGCGGGCGCTAGGCCTACCCACACAAGTGAGGTATCATTTTTATTGGGAGACTTGGGGGAACATATAATAGCAAAACAAGTGTTATTGCCCCTTGTCTTTCCCTACATTTTATTCTTGCAAATATAAGAGAGTGTGTAAAAAAGACGTCTATTTGAGAAATGCCCTGTAATTCACATGCTAGTATGGTCACCCCGGAATTAAGAGATGTGCAAATAACCACTGCTCCTCAACACCTTATCTTGTACACATTTTGGAAATACAAAGGTTTCTTGATAGCTATTTTTCACTCTTTATATTTCAGCAAATTATTTGCTGTATACCCGGTATAGAATGAAAACGCACTGCAGGGTGCAGCAGGGTGCAGCTCATTTATTGGCTCTGGGTACCTAGGGTTCTTGATGAACCTACAAGCCCTATATATCCCCGCAACCAAAAGAGTCCAGCAGACGTAACGGTATATTGCTTTCGAAAATCTGACATTGCAGGAAAAAGTTACAGAGTAAAACGTAGAGAAAAAATTCCGTTTTTCTCACCTCAATTTCAATATTTTTATTTTTCAGTTGTTATTTTCTGTAGGAAACCCTTGTAGGATCTACACCAATGACCACTTGCTGAATTCAGAAATTTGTCAAATTTTCGGAAATGTTTAGGTTTCTGGGATCCAGTATTGGTTTCATGCCCATTTCTGTAACTGACTGGAAGGAGGCTGAAAGCACAAAAAATCGTAAAAATGGGGTATGTCCCAGTAAAATGCCACATTTGTGTGGAAAAATTGGGTTTTCTGATTCAAGTCTGCCTGTTCCTGAAAGCTGGGAAGCTGGTGATTTTAGCACCGCAAACCCTTTGTTGATGCCATTTTCAGGGAAAAAAAACCACAAGCCTTCTTCTGCAGCCACTTTTTCCCATTTTTTTGAAAAAAAACGAAATTTTCACTGTATTTTGGCTAATTTCTTGGCTTCCTTCAGGGGAACCCAAAAAGTCTGGGTACCTCTAGAATCCCTAGGATGTTGGAAAAGAAGGACGCAAATGTGGCTTGGCTAGCTTATGTGGACAAAAGCCCAAACTGCTCCACATAGCCAAAAAAAGTCCTTGCACAGGAGGGGGAAAAGGCCTGGCAGCGAAGGGGTTAAAAGACATTGGACCTCATTTCAACCTCGGCGGTCTTTTCGCAAGACCGCTGAGGTACCGTTGTGCTGAGGATCGCCAGTGCAGGCGGTTTTCCTCACTGCGTATTATGACTGCTGGTAGCCCTCTTCCCTTTTTCGGATGGAGAGCCGCCAGCAGCCATACTGGTGGTCGGCGGGGAAGTGGAGGCTGCTTCACCTCCACCGCCACGTCATCAGAACACCGCCCCCTCCCGGATGATCACCAGACCAGGTAAGCTGATCGTCCGTTAGGGGAAGAGGGTGGGGGGGGTGTTGTGTGTTGTGTGCGTGCATGGGGGAGTGCGTGTGTAGAGAGGGTGTGTGTGCCTGTATGCATGCGGGGTGTTGTGTGTTTGGAAAATGTGTGCATGTCTGTCTGTTTGTCTGTCCGTGTGTGTGTGTGTGTATGTCTGTGTGTATGTGTGTGTGTATGTCTGTGTGTATGTCTGTTGGAATGTCTGTTTGTATGTGTGCGGGTATGTGTAGTTGTAGTGTATGTGTGCGTGAAGGGGGGTGTGTGTCAATGTTGGGGGGGTCTTGCCAATTTTGGAGGGGGTAAGGGGGTCGTCGGTGTGGGGGGAGGACTCTGGGGAGGTGAAGAGGGTGGGTGATACCCCTATCAGTGCCTTGAAAGGAATTCCCTGGCACTGATAGTGCCTTCCGCCATGGATTTTGTGACGGTACAGAGCCCCACGAAATCCATGGTGGTATGCAGGGTTGTGATACCTCCGGCGGTGTAGTGACAGCCACTGGTCTGGAGACCGAAGTCTCCAGCCCAGCGGACATTACCACCCTGGCGGTCAGAGTGGAAAAGTGGCGGTTTAGCACCGCCATGCTTGTAATGTCCTTTATTTTCCACCGGCCTGTTGGCGGAATTACCACCACTTCTCCACAGACCGCCAGGGTTGTAATGAGGGCCATTATCTCTTGAAGAAAACATGAACAACAAAGCATACGCTATGAATATCAGCATTAATAATGTAACTCAGCAATTAAGTTCATCAGTCATTTGTTACTGTCCACGTCACCCCTAATAGCCTACCTAACCAAGATTAGCATTAGCATGGGGGTCTTCATGCGAAAACAATTTAGGGAAAAACATTAATTTGGAAAAAATCTACCTAAGAGTGAATCTCTATAAAACAGCACAGTTGGTACCTAAAAGAAAAGGCACAAAATGGTAAGTCACATTTCATAGCTACCTATCCAGGATGGATCAGCAACAAGTCAGTCTTCATCTTTAGGTCATCAATAGTCAGCTACAGATCAGGCTCACAGAGTATGAGTCCAATATCAGCACCTCGGACAGCGTCTCCTGATGTCATCAACTGTCTCCTCGCAGTTCTGAATCTTCACCCTTTGTCATGACTTTTTATTAGGGTCTCCCAGTCCATCCCACTAATTGCTAATTGGTCAGTCTATCGGAAGTTATGACTCTAACCTATAGTTTTTGTTTACCAAATCTTTGAGTTTGCATATGTCTTGTGTCCTATAAAACTGATTGGTTCTTTTTTTTTTTATGAGAATATCATCCGGCTCTTCAGGTAATGAAATTGTTTCATACGAGTCTTCAGTCAGTGCCTCTATTGTTCAAGTCCTGGGAAAGTATATTTAGCCTACACTACACATAATTGTATCAAATTGTCTTCATCATCTCCTGTCCGTTGGTACATTTGCAGAATGTTCTAGCTGAGCGGCCTGAATTCTGAGCGGTTCAAGGTTGTAATCCCCAGTTACCAGTCCTTAGCAAGGCCTTCCAATTCTCCATGTTCAGAGCAAGCGAGGCCCAGTGAAATCAGGCCCTTAGTCCGGCTAATTTAAGAATATGAATTAATATAAAACATAGGTTATACATTTCGATATGACATATTAGTGCATTTTTTTTATATGTTTTTCATTATTTTGCATATTTTAGTTCTTTTAGTACACATGGTGATCACTCCCCAAGGGCACATTTTCAAATGTGCACATTATTTTACTACAATTAATTTCTCTATGCATTTTTCTCATTAATAAACACACACATGTCATTAGACATTTCTTAATTAACATATCAGCTCCATCAGTCCCTCCTCTGATGACTAAATGTGTCATCACACCTTTCTTGTCAACACTTTACAAATTTGTCTCAGATGTATTTTGCCTTCTTCTTGAATTTTCCCTATAAATTTGTCTCCTAGGTGGTTCTTCCCTCCTCTGATCATTCTTAGATTCTTAGGCATGAATCACTTTACAGACTCCGCTCTCTTTCGCTGAAATTATGTCTAAAGCAAGCCTATTTTGAAGCGTCATAGCTCTATCCACAGCCAATTCAGTATTTAACAGGAGTATTGCCCCTGTAAAGTTTGTCAGCATGTTATCCACAATAGTAGATAACTTTTGTGTCTTGATTGCATTCAGAATAACCCCTACAGAAGGAATTATTGCACCAAAAATATCTCCCACAATTGCAGAAGAGGTTTCCCTCCTCTGTCACTCATGATGTAATTCAGTCACTTTCGGAATTTTCTTTAAATCATCTATCTGATAAATCATAGGGAAAACTATCCCTAAATAGCATGTCCCATACCATCATCTAGGAAGACAGTAATAAGCATTAAGTCCACAAATATAGGAGATCCCAGGAATCACAGGGTCCTGACCATTCAACATAAAAGTCAATTTACTCAGAAACAAAAATACATGCCTACATTCACTCGTTCCCACAAATAAAGTGTCAGTGTGTGATTTTGGCCTATATATACACAAAGCTTCCCCACATGTAATGCATCTAAAGCTAATTTTCCTTGTGTTTTAATAGCAGTGTAAGCATAATCATTCTTTTCTCCAGTTCTTTCTCTAACTTCTCCTTCAATGCCTTCCTTCCGTCATCAGTATGCCCTATAAAGCTCTTTTCTAATGGGGTTAATAAACAAGTTAGGTTGTTACGGTGTGCATAAGCAGTTCCAAATGTTAGTGTTGGTTCAAAGAATCCCCTAAATAATACTATATCATGCTCCTTAGCTACTTTACTGAAATATCTAATAATAGGTATAAAAGAAAACACTAAGTCGTGGTTAGAATAAAGATACTGAATATACTCGATTATAGAATCTGGTTAGTAGCAAACTACAAGTTATTCCATACGTTAGGGGTAAGTTGTAGTACGTAACCCCTTCTTCCACAGAGGAAGAAATTTGTGTACACACAAGACAATTCCTTGCATCCATTACCTCCACATACTCCTTCAAAAACCGATAGAACAGGTTATAAGAAAGCTCTCCTAGTGCATTAGTGTAGTCATGCAAATATTTTTCATCTAGCTTGAACCTCTCTGAAGCTGTTAGTGTAGCAGTCTCAAGAACGGGAGCAATAGCAGCTTCTCTCATCTCATGAATAGACATTCCTACAATCATTGAAATAAACATTATTCCACACATAATTGCCACTCCAACACTCAAATGCCTACAATATCTAATATTTTTAGCTCAATTATTTAATTCAGCCATGATCTGTTAAGAATCAGAAAGTAGAAATAGCTTTTAGTTAAAGTGCAACAAGAAAAAAAAAAAAAAAAAAAAAAAAAAAAAAAAAAATGCTTCTCTTCTCACAATTCAAATTCGCACGTAGGAACCCTTTTCTCCCTTGTCAAAAATCGGTTAGCAGTTTGCCACATCCAGGTTTTCAAATGTCATATCAGGTTATCAATGTCTTTTCCGGTTTTATTTCAACAGTCTCTCTTTAGATTTTTCTTCAGATTAGCTCAACAACTCAGTCTATTGATTCCCTACAGGTTGCATCAAAGTACTGATTCGGAATGTCTCTGTCAAAGCAAAAGGACATTAACTCGTTTTGCCATTCACTTGTTGCTGCATATGCCCACTCAGGACCTGCGTATCTTCGACTTGCTACTCTCTTTGTTTTCAACCTTCATTCTCCACCTGATTCTCCTTCACTTAGTTCGTCTTTTCTTGTAGCATCTACTTCTTCCTCTAATGGCTTATTTATGACCAATTCTTTCTTCTTTCCAATTTGCGATTCAAGCCAATTTTCTCCTTTCCTTGATCCCTCTGTCAGTATTATTTTCAAGATTGGACTCTTCTCTTTTCCTCTCTCTATGGTGTTTTCTCCTGATGGACCTGCAATGGGTTGAGGAGGAGTCGGATCACTTAGGCTTTGATCTGTCTCAGCTCTTTTCCCCTCTTGATTTGGCACTTGCTCTGGTTGTGCTTTGGCACCGTCTGCTTCCGGGAGAACTCTTCCTGTGCCCCGGTTCTCCTGCTGCCTCTGTTGAGTTAGACTCTCACTCACCCTCCTGTATTTCTGCACTTTCATCTCTTACTGGGGTGATTGACCCATCTTCCACCAGCTCTCGGTCAATTTCAGGTTCAATCTGTTCTTGTTCCGGTTCAGGTACAGCCACTTCTTTAGCTGCTGTTGCTGCTCTCAACAACACTTCTTCATGCTCTTGCGGACTCACCACTCTCTTTGTGTGGCTTGCGTGTATCCAATTCGGCAGTCCTGCACACTTCACAGCTGTCGTAGTTGTCAAGCACCACCTGGTATGGACCTTTCCAATGCGGCTCTAGGCAAGACTTTTGAACATGCTTTTTGATGACGACCCAATCTCCACCTCTCAAATTGTGACCTGGTCATGGATGTGTGGCAGGGTAACAGCCTGCACCTGCTGATAGAAAGATCGAACCACATCAGCCAGAACTTTGCAGTAGTCCAACACCACATCATCTGTAATATTGACAAGAGCTTTTGCTGGAATTGCTGGTAACCTCATTCCTCTGCCCATGAGAATCTCATGGGGTGACAGTCCTGTCTTTCTGTCAGGTATATTTCTCATTGACATCAACACCACAGGTAATGCATCTGGCCATTTCAGATTTGTTGTGGCACACATTTTGGCAATTCTTGATTTCAGTGTACCATTCATTTGCTCTACAAGTCCTGAAGCTTCAGGGCGGTAACTGCAAATCAACTTCTGCTAAATGTTTAATGCTGCACATAAGAGTTTGATCACTTCATTATTGAAGTGTGTTCCCCTATCCGATTCTAAAGAGATAGGAAATCCGAGCCGTGGTATTAACTCTCTGAGCAACACCTTTACAACCGTGAGACTATCATTCCCACGTGTGGGGTATGCTTCAATCCAATGACTAAACACCCACACAATCACCAGCACCTACTTCAATCCACCACATGTGGGCATTTCAATGAAATCTAACTGCATTCTGCTGAATGGTCCTCCTGCTCTTCCAATGTTGCTCAAATTTACCACTGTCCCTTTCCCCGCATTTAGTTGCTGACAGATTACACATCGATGACACACTGCCTCTGCTGCTTGTCTGAACTTTGGATTAAACCAATCAACCTTGAACAATCTAACCATGGCATCTCTTCCAATATGTGTTTGGCAGTGATAATACCTGGCCATCTGAGTCAACAAACTGTTTGGCAGCAACATCTGACCCTTCTCAGAAACCCAAATCTCATCTGATCTCTGAACGTATTTAAACTTTACCCAAAGCTTTTTTTTTCTTCTTTGTCGGCATTTTCCTGCAATGTTTTCAATTCCTCTAGTGTGTCAATTATTTTCAAAGCAAAATTTGCACAGTTATTTTCTTCTTCAGGCATTAATTCCCACTTGTCTTTGAACGATACACAGTTCAATGCGCAAAATCTTGCGACTTGATCCGCATATTCATTTCCCAAAGAAATGTAATCCTGTGTCTTCTGATGTGCACTACATTTTACCACAGCAATTTCTTCAGGTAACTGAATTGCGTACAACAACTCTTTTATTCGGTCGCCATTTCTCACTGGACTTCCAGTAGAGGTCATAAAACCTTGTTGCGACTACAACTGGCCAAAATCATGAACAATTCCAAATCCATATTGACTGTCAGTGTAAATTGTGACTCTTAATCTTGCAGGGAACATAGCATGCTCTGGTAAGAGCTACTAATTCTGCTACTTGTGCAGAATATACCCCTGGAAGCCATGAAGCTTCTAATGTGCCTGTAATTGTGCACACAGCATATCCTGCTCTCAGTGTGCCTGCTCCATCTCTGAGACACGAACCATCAACAAAGACAATGTGGTCGTTTTCCTCTAAACGTTGTCTATAATATCAGGCCTCGGTTTTGTACACAGCCCAGTCACCTCAAGACAATCATACTCAATATCTTCCTCTTTTTCAATTTCAGCTGTGTCACTTGGAAGCAAAGTCGCTGGATTCAACACTGTACATCTTTTCAATGTTACATTTGGAGCACCCAATATGCTCATCTCATACCTTGTCAATCTTGCACATGTCAAATATTGAGTTTTCGTCCTTGTCAGTAAAATCTCAACAGAGTGCAGTACCATTACCGTCAAAGGGTATCCCATGACTATCCCCTCACATTGGGAAAGTTTGTGACCAACTGCGGCTACTGCACGCAGACAACCTGGTAAAGCTGCTGCAACTGGGTCCAAGGTAGCTGAAAAATAGGCTACTGGGTGATAAGCACCTCCATGGACCTGTGTCAAAACAGACAAAGAACAAGCATCACGTTCCTGACAAAGCAATGTGAAAGGCTTTGTGTAATCAGGCATTCCCAACGCTGGAGCTCTGCACAAACTCGCTCTCAATTCAGTGAATGCCCTCATATGGTTCTCATCTACTGTAATGGGATCTGTAACTTCCTTATGTGTCAATTGCTGCAAGGGTTTGGCAATTTCAGCAAAATTTGGAATCCACTGTCTACAGTACCCCAAACATTCTGACATTTCTCTGTGAAGTCGGGGGGCTTCTTTGCAGAATCATGGTAATTGTTTCTCTGGAGATTCTCCTCAATCCCTTTTCAATCTGATGTCCCTAAAATTTCACTGACCTTTGGCAATACTGTAATTTCACAGGTGAAACCTTATGTCCAAATTCTCCCAAATGACTCAACAAGGCAATCAAGTCATGTCTTCACTCGTCCCTCGTTCTGGATGCGATTAGCAAATCATCAATATATTGCACAAGAGTCGATTGGCATGGAATTCCAATGACTCTACGTTCTTTTTCAAGATCTGATTAAACAGTGATGGTGACTCCGTATACCCTTGTGGAAGCCTGCACCAGCTGTAGACTCTGTCTAGGAATTTGAAACTAAAAAGAAACTGACTATCCTCATGAAGAAGCACAGAAAAGAAAGCTTGTGACAGATCTACTACTGTGAACCACTCTACATCACAAGGAATCTGAAACAGTATCACTGCTGGATTGGTCACAACCGGACAACATTAAACCACCATGTCATTCACTTTTCAGAAGTATTGTACAACACGCACTTTCCCACATGCCTTTTTCAAACCCATTATCAGTGAATTACATGGGCTGCTCAGCACTTCTTTCAACACTCCTTGTTTTAAAAAGTCTCCAATTATTTGTGCCACCTTCATTAAAACATCTTGTGCCATGTTATTCTGTGGAAGCTGCGGGAACACTGCATTTGACTTCAAAGTAATTTTAATCGGCTCCAATCCCTTAATCAGACCTACTTCCTTCCCTGTCAAATCCCAGACCTCTTCCTTCACTGTCCCCTGCAAGTCTGCATGCAATTCTTTCACAGTAAACATTGGGAAAAATTATATGAATGGGTATTCTCCATAGGCATTGTTAGTCATTGTTTCAGTCGCCTGTTCTTCTTCATCATCACTATTCGTATGGACCTCTATACCAGTATCTGAAAAATTAATGGAATATTTTGTCTTACACAGTAAGTCTCTTCGTAATAGGTATACAGGACTTGAATCGCACACCACAAATCTATGCAATCCTTGATAATTTCCAATTTCAACCTGCACTGGTTCTGTGATTGGATTGGTTAACTGTCTGTTCTCCACACCCACAACTTGAACTGTCCTGCCTGAAAGAGGTAAATTTGGGACTTCTATGCTTCTTACTGTAGAGCGTGTAGCTCCCGTATCGACCAAGAATGAGACCTTGTAACCCATCACTTTCCCCTTCACAAAAGGCCCACTCTGATCTTCTTCTAGGGAAGCGGTAAGCATACAGACTCCTTCATCTTAACTGTCACTCATCCATTCTTCGTTTATTTCATCCTCACTTTAAATTGGAAACTGATGCACTGTGTTATTACTATTGTCTTGTCTTTGACCTGTGACCTGCTAAGTAAGCATTACCTGTTGCTGCTCCATTGGGGCTTGAGGTATCTGCATTTGCTGTCTAGGTACCATAGGGACCTGCTGCTTCACTGGTTGTAACTGGGTAAATTGTGCGCGTGGCACCTACATTTGCTGCACCGGTAAGAAATTCTGTCCTCAATTCTGAACATTAGGAATGAATCATTTCATTCTTGGGACTTTCACAGTTTGAAATGTACTGACATCACCTTGCTGAACAACACCATCCTGCGCCATCAACGGACACTCCTGCTTCAAGTGACACATGTTTCTGCACAAATGATATGGTAACATCGTTTTCATTCTCTGCATGTCATTCTGAACAACCACAGTCCCTAAATCCGGACCATGCATCATGTCAATTCCACCTCCTCTACCTCTCAGTTGAGACTGAAACATAACAGCTCTCTGTTGTGCCAGCATAGGTGGTACTATAGCCCCTTGCACTCCTGGCTGGGCTGCTTTTATTTGCATCACCATTGCGTTTCCTTAAACTTTTTCTGCTTCAATTCAATTCATCGCTACAGTATTTTGCATACTGCAACACCTCATCAATTGGTTTCGCCTGCCAGCAAATCAAATGTTCTTAATCATCTGCCCTACTTCTGGTCTCAAACCTTCGACGAATCTGAACACAAAATGCAACATATTCTTTGGCTCAATTGCTTCCTTACCACTGTACTCCTTAAATGCTTTCAACAATCTTTCATAGTAGGTATGTATTGATTCTTTAGACTCTTGGACTGTTCTATCAATCCTCTGCCAATCAATGTTTTAGGAGAAATCCTTGTCTTCAGAAACTCAATCACCTTGTAATAATTTGTCATTACCTCAGGTGATGGTGCACTTGTCACTTTATACCTTTCCGGTTCACTTGTCGGCCAGTCTACTGCTCTCTTACACTCAACCCACAAGTCAGCTGGCACCACTATCTCCAATAGCGTGTTCAGGTCTTCTCACAAACATTTGGAAAGCTTTACAAATCTCTCTGACGATACTTTTTCAACCCCTTCTTGTGAATCCCATTTTCGTTTATCTTTTTTCTTTGTCCAGCTACCTTCCCACTTTTCTAATGCGCCCTAAATCTGTGCACTCTGCACCAATTCTCTCAAGTGTGCCTTCATTCCGGCGGATCTCATGTGTCCTTCGCCTCGAAATCTAGTCTATAGCTGTGTTTCAAATGCTTTGTTTTCTTAATTTTAATGTCATGTTTTTCTGCTAGCTCTGCCAATTTCTGATGTATTTTACTCCCTTCTCTCGTAATCTTTGGGCATAAGTACCTCAGCCCTTCTTCTGTGTAAGATTCTAATCTGTTCACGCCCATTGTTCCCTCGACTAATTCGGTGGCTTCTATATTCAACCGTACCCGATTTATCTGATCTTCGCCCTTGGATGCATTCGGAGGTGTGTTTAGACTATCTAACCACTCAGTCAATTGCTGAGCTGACAATCCCTGTAATGAAATGTTGCTCGCATTTGGCACCGGTAGCTGTTGCACCACTGCACCTGAAGCTTGTGGGGTCCAAGGTTTCAAACTCTGACTCACATTCGGGCCATTCACTGCATCTGAAAGCACTACAAGTGGACTAAGATCCATTAAAGGTCTAGATCCATTGAAAGTTTGTCCTGCAGAGAACCTCATCTTCACAGGATCACTCACTCCTCTCCTCACGAGACTCTGTGACAGTTCATTCTGTTCCCCTGCGTCTGATTTCTTCTGCGCAAATAAGGGTACAGCTGGACCAAAAGTAATTGGTAGTGATATTGCATCTGGAGCTGCCCTAACACTTGCACCAAGCTGGAATGTTACTCCTATTGCCTGATTTATAACTGGTGTAATATCTGATTGCGTTCCTGTCAGTGGTGTAAACTTCGGCAAACCTTGTGCTTGTGCCGAAGGCAATAACATTGGTGTCGGGTCTGTCTGAACCAGCATTTGCTTCGGAAGCACTTGCTCCCTTGGCACCATTATGCTTGAAACTGTCTCAAGAACTGGCACATCTGGATAAATTCTCTGCACTGAAGGTGGATGTATCTGCGCTTGAACTACAGTAGTAGTTCCTGCATTAGGTGTTCTCTGTACTACCCCTGGTATTTGTCCACCTTCTGCTTGTACAACTCCCCCGGCTCCCTGGGCTTGTGCCGGAGCAGCTGTAGTGGCAGCAGCACTAGTGCCTGGACACCCCAAATAGGTCGTTAGAGGTGGAGGTCGGTCTCTTAACAGCTGCGTAATGAGATCCTCAACATCAGAATCGGCATCGTCCACATAAGACTTTCTCTTTTCCTCCCTTCCTCCACTCTCATACTCCTTAGCACTATCATCCTTCTCTGCCTCGTCTCCCTCTGTAATTGCAGGAAACAATTTGACATCCTGTAATGTCACTGCTCTCCATCTCTTTTGCTCCCAATTCCATCTAGCTTCAGCTAATGATTTTTCTACTCGCTTCATCCTCTTTTTGAACTTCATCTCTTGTTGCTGTCTGGCCACTAGCTCCCAAACCGCTAAAGCTTCAAACTGTGCTGGTCTCGGTAATGGCTTCATGTCGTACAATGACATTCGCGATTGATACAAAATTCTCAAATTAAACGTTCCATACTCCGGACACGCTAAAGACCCTTGGTTTTTAGTAAACTTACACCATTGCTTCAACCACAAACACGGTGGTACACCTCGCTCCTCCATCACAATGTAAGCCGTAGTATTTTCCGGTGGGGTCAGCTTCCCCACTGACGCCTTAATGTAAGTATCACCCTTCATCGCACTCTTAAATGCCTTGAAAAACGTCATTTTGCCTGCTTTGTTTACTTTTGATTTAATAATGAAAGACCTTTACTCCCCAAATTTCCTTCACCCGCTTACTTAACCAATTGCCTCTTACAGACAGCTGCCAATCCGCTTGCGGCTCTTCTCACTAACCGACCTATCCCAGCGCGGCACACTCTGACGTCGCACTCACACACAGCACCTGACAAAGTCTTGAGGCTCATCCTCCTCAACTCGATTCACACAACTAATGCAAATTATTGCGAACACTTAACAAAAAACAATTACTAAAAAAAAACTGCTGGTTTACCACAGGAGGGGACACAATCGCTTCAGGGACCATACGGATTTTCAGTAATGGCTCTCTTGGCTCATTTAGCTATCCCTCTTTCTCAGCCTCCCACATTCGCAAGCAAAATTCAACCCGCAAATTTTTACTCTCAACTGATCAAAGGGTCTGTCCTGGTGCACATAGAACTCGCCAAATCTCAGTCTAATTTTTCTTTTACTCAATTCTCACACACACCGATTTGTTGACCACGCACGATCAACCTACTAAACCAGACAGATTACAACATATAACCAAGTGTCTCCTACACTAGTCAATTTACTCTGGCGTCTTAGACCACTCAGTGTCCGTACATCACCAACAACCACCTGGATAATTTTTTAGCACAAAGCGCCACACACATATGAAGTTCGACAACTTCCCTACTCTCATACCACAGAGTGCGCACACCCCACTAACCTCAACTGGAGTACGCAGACTCCCTACTTACTTCACATACATCACACTTCACCTGCCCCTGTGTAAGCACAACCTACCACTTTCACACTATCTCAAAACGCCGAGAACATACCCAACTTTACTAGTGGGATCCAGGGTCTGGGAAAGTCACTTCTGGGCTACAATTGCCATTTCAGAAAAACAAAATTCAAATCTCATAAAAATACGAACAACTAGCCTTAACTTAGACTAGTTTCATAACCAGTAATCACCACATAAATAGTTCTCCAAGGAAACTAACGATCAAGCTGCTACCAAAAACTACTAGCGCGCCTTAGTAAGTAAACTTACAAGTTAACGTGTATAGGTCGATTAACATTTTGAATCGCATGGAGTATCCTAGTCATGCAGTGAACACTGAACCAATAATTAACATCAATCAACAGAAGAAACACTTTATGAAACCACAATAATAATCATACTAATAAGAAATAACCACTACTCATAAAAGGGTTAACAAGGTTTATTCCTTATTGCTTACAATTCTAAGTCACCTGTTAGTTCAAAGTTTATTCAAATCAACTATTAATTCATCAGTTAAAAGACATTGGCCCTCATTACAACCCTGGTGGTAAATCCCGCTTTCCGCCGTGCAGAAGACCACCAACATACCATTGCGGCAGTGGAATTCCGCTACAGGTATTACGACTCACAGCTCGGAATCCGCCACAATACAGACACCCACACAAGTCCGCCACACCAAAGGTCAGTGATAAACTGGCGATTCCAAAACCTACTCCGTCACGCCAACAGGAATACGCCCACACTATCACGACCCACGAATCAACGAGGCGGTATTTCATCCGCGGTATTCTATTGGCTGTACACACTGCTGCGTTAAAAATACACACATATTTACAAAACACAACCACATTGGACAATTCAAAATACACACACCTGATACACATACACACACCACACCCACACACCCAATCCAATATAAAACACGCACCCACATCACCCACAAACCTTACAACCAAAATTCAGAAGGAAGGCCAGAGAGAGAGACTACCTAACACAACACCAGATCCACAGACTCACAACACCATCACTCATACGACATCCACGCACCTCAAACAACACACACCAACACATCCCCTCACACATCACAACAGACACCACCTCACACATCACCTACACTACATCATGGCACCTCAAGGACACCCCAGGTTCTTTGAGGAGGAGCTCAGGGTCATGGTGGAGGAAATCGTCCGGGTAGAGCCACAGCTATTCGGATCACAGGTGCAGCAGACATCCATTGCAAGGAAGACTGAGCTAATTGTGCAGAATTGTCGACAGGGTTAACACAGTGGGACAGCATCCAAGAACACAGAATGACATCAGGAAGAGGTCGAACGAACTATGGGGTAAGGTACGTTCCATGGTATCCAGACACCAGATTGCTGTACAGAGGACTGGCGGTGGACCCCCACCTCCTCCCCCACAACTAACAACATGGGAGGAGCAAGTCTTGGCGATCATGCAACCTGAGGGCCTCGCAGGAGTAGCAGGAGGACTAGACTCTGGTAAGGCAAATCTTTACTACTTTATCCCCCCACCTGCATGCCATCACATAGTCCCACCCTCACCCTCACCCTCACACCCATCACCCCAACAACCCACAGATACCCCACTAACACAACCCACACATCCCGAATCAAGCCCTGCATGTAACACCAATGCATGGACACCCATCACCAAAGCATGTCCAGTAGAGAGACTCACTCATGCCCCAAAATCAGCAATCACACAGGGCCACGGCAATAATGCAAGTACAGGAGTAGAGGTTAACTCACCCATTGCACAAGATGGCACACACAGATACAACAACTATGCATTTACACCCCAACAGAACCCCTACCCAACGTCACCGGACAGGAGGTGCCAGACATATCCAGTCCCCCACAGAAGAGGCCCACAGTGACGACAGCAGCTCTGCACTCCTGGATCAAGATGACCAGCCTGGCCCATCAGGGACCTCGGAACAGTTGGTTCCCGTGACACAGTCACAAATCACCACTGAACTTCCCCCCTCGGGAAACACCGCCACAGCACCCACCCAGCGGGCTTATCCCTCTGTCCCCAGGACACGTCAATCAGCAGTGTGTCCACCACTACAGGGAACCCAGGCAACCCCAATAACACAGGACGATCAGGGACCTGGGGGCAGTGGCTGTGGGCACATGGTTCAGGGGACAGAGGCACAGGATAACAGGGAAGCTGGGAGGACTGCTGTGCGACGGGGGGGGACAGGCCCAGGGAACCCACTCTCCATGAGGCACTCTCCAACATCATGGGAGCTTACCACCCTTCCCAGGAGACCATGGGCACGGTACTGGCCAAGTTTCAGGAGACCCAGTGGCTGCAGGAGGAACACTACCTGGGGATCAGGGAGGACTTGAAGTCCATCAACACCACCCTGGTCACCATAGCAGGGGTGCTGGCAGATCTTCTCAACACCAGGAGGGACACCGTGGCACACCAACGCGGCCCTGACACCAGCTTGGACGATAAACAGCCCTCCACCTCCGCCGGTGCTAGTGGACAGGAGGCACCACCACAGGTACAACAGGCCACCAGCACCCCACCCCCTGCAGATGGAGAACCACCCCGCAAATGGCCCCTGAGATCCAGGAACAAGACAGAGAACATTGTCAAGACCCCCACCAGGAAATAAGACCCCCCTGAATGTCACCCTTCTGTCCTACTTTGTCACCCTCTTCACCTTAAACTGCCATTGCTCCACTTCCTATGCCCAATTGCACAATGCACCTGTGAAACAAATAGACTGGACTCTGCCATGGACCTTCCTCCACCATCACCCCAGCCCATTTACCACACCCCTCCAGTTATGTGCACAGAAATAAACACACTTCAATCTCAAAACAATCTGGAGTCTGTCTGTGCTTTCACAAATTTGTAATTGCAAAACCTCTGGAATATAGCAATGTTGATGTACTTGTTCACATACCAATATAACACAGCTGTAGGCCAGCAGTAAACATAGCAGAGGGCACAAAGTGGGACCCAGATCTGTGAAATGGAAAGGCAAAGTAACAAGTCAGGGTCCATACACTGAGTGAAAATGACAGACTTATGCTAGCTCCAACAATAGTATGAGATGTGGGAACAGTTACATCTTCTTACCTGTGTCTCACTGGAAGTATTGCATGATGATGTTGTTTTGGTTGACGACATCTTCTGCTTCTGCCTCCTCTTCTTCACTGTCCATAGGCTCCACAGCTGCCACAAGACCACCATCTGGCCCATCCTCCTGCAGAAAAGGCACCTGGCGTTGCAAAACCAGGTTGTGCAGCAGACAGCAGGCCACGGATATCTGGCAAACCTTCTTCGGTGAGTAGTATAGGGAGCCACCTGTTAGATGGAGACACCGAAATCTGGCCTTCAGGAGGCCGAAGGTGCGTTCTATAATCCTCCTAGTATGCCCATGTGCCTCATTGTAGTGTTCCTCTGCCCTTGTCCTGGGATTCCCTACTGGGGTCAGTAGCCATGACAGGTTGGGGTAACCAGTCACCTGCAAATGCAGAGGAACAACTGTTAGACACACACTAACCCTTAGGGACAGCTCCATACCCAGACACTTATGTCAACTGTGTTGGGACTTTGGCCTCACCTATTAGCCACACACGGTGCCTAAGGAGTTGCCCCATCACATAAGGGATGGTGCTATTCCTCAAAATGGAAGCGTCATGCACTGAGCCAGGATACTTGGCATTCACATGGGAGATGTACTGGTCTGCCAAACACACCATCTGCACATTCATCGAATGGTAGCTTTTTCGGTTTCTGTACACCTGTTCATTCCTGCGGGGGGAACAAATGCCACATGTGTATCATCAGTGGTACCAATGATGTTGGGGATATGTCCCAGGGCATAGAAGTCACCTTTCACTGTGGGCAAATCCTTCACTTGAGGGAAAACAATGTGTTTCATCAGGGCAGATAACACTCTGGACAACACGTTAGAAAACATTGGTTGGGACATCCCTGATGCCATGGCCACTGTTGTTTGAAAAGACCCAATGGCCAGAAAATGGAGTACAGACAGAACCTGCACTAGAGGGGGGATTCCTGTGGGATGGCGGGTAGCTGAAATCAGGTCTGGCTACAACTGGGCACACAGTTCCATGATTGTTGCACAATCAAGTCTTTATGTGATAATGATGTGTCTCTCTTCCATTGTCGACAGGTCCACCAGGGGTCTGGACACCGGAGGATGCTGCCATCTCATCATCTGCCCCAGCAGACGTGCCCTATGGAGGAGAACAGAGAGCAGAGGGTCATCCAACACTGAGGTATCACAATGTGTTATTTGCTGAAATGTTGGTAAATCGCAATGTGCCGGTATCTGTCTGTATTCCCGGCCTTGATAGATGTGACGCAGTTTTTATCCATCCCATGTGGGCCCCTGAAATGGCGGCTGCCTGACCTGTAAGGTGGGACAAGGGGAAATGAGGTAACTGCGCTGGCGTTGTACACCGTTGTGGTGGGCGGTCGAAGACGGCGGCGCAATTCAGCATTGGTTAACATTGGGCCCTATGGGTCCCAGGAGCCAATGACGATGTACGCCAGTGGTGACGGTACGCACCGCTGCGGACGTGACCGCCATTTTCTTACTGTTCACTCACTTGATGCCTGACCTTCAACAGGAGAGGACCTACACTGCAAGTGCTGCTGTGACCTGTGTCTGGAAGCGACGATGGCTACAGTGTCTGGGGAAAGGGCCCCTGCCTTCACTTCGGAGGAGTTGGAGAAACTGGTGGATGGGGTCCTTCCCCGGTACACGCAACTGTACGGTCCTCCAGACAAACAGGTGAGTACACTGTGAGCATGCCGCGTGGGCAATGCCTGTTTTGAGTGGTGTGGATGGAAGATACATGTGGGGGGGGGCTGAGGCCTGCATGTGAGGATGGTGAGTGTATGTACGTCAGGGCATGGGTGGGAACTGGTGGGAAATGAGTATGACGGTCTGGATGGGTGAGTAATTTCCTTTTCTCCTGTACCTTTCCTCTAGGTCAGCGCCCACCAGAAGAAGGGTATTTGGCGTGCCATCGCCAAGGACGTCCGGACCCTGGGGGTCTACCATAGACGGAGCACCCACTGCTGTAAAAGATGGGAGGACCTGCGCCGCGGGAGCAAGAAGACTGCGGAGGCGCAGCTGGGGATGGCCTCCCAACGTGGAAGGGGTGCCCGTCACACCATGAACCCACTGATGTACTGGATCCTGGCGGTGGCCTATCCGGAGTTGGATGGGCGCTTGAGGGCATCACAGCAGCCACAAGGGGGTGAGTACACACTCATTCAGCTGACTCTGCGCGCATTACAAGGTGTCTGGGTGGGGGAGGTGGGCTGTGGGTTCCCCTAGGCCAGGGCGCACTTGGTAGGCAAGGTCCCTTGTTAGGCAGGCTCTGTGGCACCCAACCCCACTAGAGGTAATAGCCATCTACACCGAGTCATGCTCCTGTGACTTCGGGTGTGCAGCAATTGGGCTTAGGCCTCGTACCCCATGGGCATGTGAATTTGCTAAGAACTGTTAGTGCATGGCTTAGTGCAGAGGTCTGCTCCCTGTGTGTTGTGTCCGCCAACGGTAGTGGTGTTGCATGCAGTGAACATGTTTTTCTTCTGTCTCCCCCCCCCTTTTTATTTCGTCTCCCTGTTCTTGTGTGCAATAGCATCATCTGGCGGAGGAGCAGTAGCACCGGAGCAGGAGGGAGCTGCAACCCACTTGGCCCTGGAGGGTGAAGCAACGGAGTCTGAAGCCACCAGTGGGACGGAGGGCAAGGGGAGCTCCACGATGGGGACAGGAGCATACACCAGTGACAGCAACTCCTCCTCTGATGGGAGCTCCCTTGCAGTGGTGAGCACCTCTGTGCCCACCGCATCAACAGGTACAGCCGCCACTCTCCCTACCAGCACCGCCCTCCCAGCAGCCCCTCAGCGTGTGTCCCGTGCCCACTCACCCAGGAGGATGGGAATCTCCTTCGCCCCAGGCACCTCAGCCCCTGCCCCCTTCAGCCCTGCTGCCCTCAGTGAGGAGGCTATTGACCTCCTGAGATCACTCACTGTTGGGCAATCTACCATTTTGAATGCCATCCAGGGTTTTGAGAGGCATTTGCAACAAACAAATGCATACCTGGAGGGCATTCATTCTGGGCAGGCGGCCCAACAGAGAGCATTTCCGGCTCTGGCCTCAGCATTGATGGCAGCCATTGTCCCTGTGTCCAGCCTCCCCCCTCCAACTTCCTCCACCCAGACCCAATCCCCTGTACCTCAGCCTATCCCAAGCACACCATCAGACCAGAATGCACACTCATCAACACACAAGAGTGGACATGGCAAACATAAGCACCACACATCCCACAAGCACTCACACAAGCACCATACCCATGCAGACACAGCAACATCCACTGCCTCCACTGTGTCCCCCTCCTCCACGTCCTCCTCTTCCTTCCCTGTCTCGTCTCCACTCACACCTGCATGCACTACATCCTCAGCCACTACCTCCATCACCAGCACACCCATCACCACACACTGCTCACGTGCAATCACCACCCCCACTACCATGCACACATCCCCAGTGTCCCCTCCCAGTGTGTCTCTGAGCCCTCCTCCCAAAGTACACAAACGCAGGCACACACCGACCCAACAGCCATCCACATCACAACAGCCTCTGGCCCATGCACCTTCACCCAAATTCAGCAAACCTACACCTCCTACAGCCACTACCTCTTCCTCCACTCCCAAACCCCCTCCATCTTCCCGTCCCAGAGTGTCTAAAAAACTTTTCCTGGCAAACTTTGACCTGTTCCCTTCACCTCCCCCCGTCCTTCCCCTAGGGCCAGGCTTTCCAGGTCCCAGCCCAGCACCTCAGCCACCAAATCCCCAGGCACAGTGGTGCCAGTATCTGCGGGGTCATCGAGTGTGCCACCCATCAGGGCTGCCAGTGTGCCACGTAGCGAGTGCAAGGACATTCCGCCACCTGCCAAGGTGAAGAAGGTGCCCACATCCCAGAGGGAGAAGCCGCACCTACCAGCCACCAAGGGCTCCGCCAAAACAAAAGGGGACAGTGGCAAGACACCTGCGGCACCATCAAAGGTGGGGAAGGGAAAAAGGCAGAAGAGCAGGTCAGGACAGGGCACGGTGGCACAGACTGAGGGACTAGTGTCACCCCTTTTGTCCACAACTACACCAACCGGTACGTCCGCGAACACTGCAACCTCCCCCGCCACCAGCACCGCCACCAGCATCGCCACCTGCACAGCCACCTGCACTGCCACCAGCACGTCTGCAGCCTCAGCAACAGTCCCCAGCATCTTCCCCATTGGGCAGCCGTCCAAGGCTACAGGAGACGTCCTGCTGTGTCACTCAACAGGTGCTAACACATGCACCACCTTCATGCACTGCGGCCACAGACACCGCCACAAGCACCAGCCCCGCGTCGTGCTCGGACAGTGGCACCACCGCTGACATGGCTACCATCCCCAGTGGTCAGTCGTCCGAGGCTGGAGGAGACTTCCTGGACCCTGCCCAGCTTCCATGAGGCATGACCATCACTGTTTGCACCTGCAGGTGGAAGGCGAAGCCGCAGCAGTGTGGGGTATGTCTCTGCCTCCATGGCGTATCATGCTACCTGTTCCTAGGCAATCTCGTGGCACACACACCCAGGTGAGGGAATGGGACCGGCCACACTGCATGTGGAGCACTCTGGGCACAATGCCCCCTCCAGAACCAGTAGAGAAAGGCATCCACTACCTCAGTCCTTGGCAGGATGAAGCACTCTGGGCACAATGCCGCCTCCAGAACCAAGGAGAATCACATCCACTACCTCAGTCCTTGGCAGGATGAAGCACTCTGGGCACAAGACCACCTCCAGAACCAGTGGAGAATCACATCCACTACCTCAGTCCTTGGCAGTATGAAGCACTCTGGGCACAATGCCCCCTCCAGAACCAGTGGAGATTCACATCCACTACCTCAGTACCTGGCAGGATGAAGCACTCTGGGCACAATGCCCCCTCCAGAACCAGTGGAGAAATGCATCCACTACCTCAGTCCTTGTCAGGATGAAGCACTCTGGGCACAAGGCCACCTCCAGAACCAGTGGAGGATCACATCCACTACCTCAGTCCTTGGCAGGATGAAGCACTCTGGGCACAATGCCCCCTCCAGAACCAGTGGAGAAAGGCATCCACTACCTCAGCCCTTGGCAGGATGAAGCACTCTTGGCACGATGCCCCCTCCAGAACCAGTGGAGAAAGGCATCCACTACCTTAGTCCTTGGCAGGATGAAGCACTCTGGGCACAATGCCCCCTCCATAACCAGTGGAGAAAGACATCCACTACCTCAGTCCTTGGCAGGATGAAGCACTCTGGGCACAATGCCCCCTCCAGAACCAGTGGAGATTCACATCCACTACCTCAGTCCTTGGCAGGATGAAGCACTCTGGGCACAAGGCCCCCTCTAGAACCAGTGGAGACTGTTATCCACTTGAGAGACTTTGGCTTTGCACTCCCCAGGATAAAGCAGTGGGCAAACCACCCACTGGAAAGACTTGAGAGGCTGTGGCTTTGCACTCCCCAGGATACAGCAATGGGCATGGAGCCCCCTCGTGCAGCAGTGGCGTAGTGCGTTTATCCGGCTGAGGTGCCCCCCCTTCCCTTCCCCCTGAGGTGCCTGTTTATTTTCGATCTGATGCCCCTGCAGTGTTCTCTCCGTTTCGAGTCAGGTATCTTTTTGTGGGCTTTGCCCATGCATTTTGAAACCACTGGTCCATGGACAATGATTGGTACACTATCCGGACTTGTGTAGTTGGTGTACATATTTGTATATACTGAATTTTGAACTTTCACTGTCAGATTTTTCATGATTACAATCGTTACAATCATTTAATTTTGTCCTTGCTTTCTTCCAGGGGGTGGGGGGAGGTATATGTAATGTTGCTGCATGTATTTGTGTGTATGGTGTTGTGGGTGAGGGTGGGGGTGGGGGTATTGCGTGTTGCGTGTGTGTGTCACTCTCTTTTCCCTCCCCCTCCCTGTGTTGTAGGTGCAGTACTCACCGTGGTCGTTGACGGCGTCTGTCCTGCTCCTGATAGAGCAGGAGGAAGACCAGCATGGGCAGGACCTGTAGTTTGGGCTCCATGGCGTCCTGGTTCCGCCGTACTTTTGATTGCGTTGGTTCCACCCCGGAAAAGGTGGCGATAGGCATGTTGTTATACGGTGGGCGGTACTTTGTCCTCTGCCTGTCTGTTGGCGGTTACCGCCGCGGTGTTTGTTTCTACCACCGTGGCGGTCGGAGTGTTAAAGTGGCTGTCGATGTTGGCGGTTTCTGCCATGGTCGTGATTCCATTTTGTTTTTCGTCGGCATGTTGGCGGTATTACCGCTGCTTTACCACCATCCGCCAGGGTTGTAATGAGGGCCATTATCTCTTGAAGAAAACATGTACGACAAAGCAACACCATAAGCAATGAATATCAGCATTAATAATGTAATTCAGCAATTAAGTTTGTCAGTCATTTGTCACTGTCCACGTCACCCGAACAGCCTACCTAACCAAGATTAGCATTAGCATGGGGGTCTTCATGCGAAAACAATTTAGGGAAAAACATTAATTTGGAAAAAAACTACCTAAGAGTGAATCTCTGTAAAACTGCGCAGTTGGTACCTAGAAGAAAAGGCACAAAATCGTCACATTTCATAGCTACCTATCCAGTATGGATCAGCAACAAGTCAGTCTTCGTCTTTAGGTCATCAATAGTCAGCTACAGATCAGGCTCACAGAGTATGAGCCCAATATCAGCATCTCGGACAGCGTCTCCTGAAGTCGTCCAACTTTCTCTTCGCAGTTCTGAATCCTCACCCTTTGTCATGACTTTTTATGAGGGTCACCCAGTCTGTCCCACTAATTGCTAATTGGTCAGTCTATCAGAAGTTATGACTCCAACCTATAGTTTTTGTTTACCAAATATTTGAGTTTGCATATGTCTTGTGTCCCATAAAACTGATTGGTTCTTCTTGCGATGAGAACATCATCCGGCTCCTTATGTAACAAAATTGTTGCATACGAGTCTTCAGTCAGTGCCTCTATTGTTCAAGTCCTGGGAAAATACATTTAGCCTACACTACACATAATTGTAGCAAATTGTCTTCATCATCTCCTGTCCATTGGTACATTTGCAGAATGTTCTAGCTGAGCGGCCTGAACTCTGAGCGGTTCAAGGTTGCAATCCCTGGTTACTAGTCCTTTGCAAGGCATTCAAATTCTCCATGTTCAGAGCAAGCGAGTCCCAGTGAAACCAGGCCCTTAGTCCAGCTAATTTAAGAATATGAATTAATATAAAACATAGGTTATACGTTTCGTTATGACATATTAGTGCATGTTTTTCATTATTTTGCATATTTTAGTTCTTTTAGTACACATGGTGATCACTCCCCAAGGGCACATTTTCAAATGCACACAATATTTTTCTACAATTAATTTCTCTGTGCATTTTTCTCATTAATGAACACACACATAAGTCATTAGAAATTTCTTAATTAACATATCTGTTCCATCAGTCCTAACTATAACCTCCTACTGGCTATCGCTAGTAAGTCTTATATAATATATATAAATCCAAGAAAGAAGTGACTCAAACAGATGATCTCACCAAAGAACGTAAATGTATTTCTACTACAACCTTTCAGCTTCGGCCTTCCTCAGGTAGTATAAGACAGTGAAGCTTGCCCTGGATCCCGATATCCCATTTTGGATCCACAGATTAAAAAAATGTAGATTCTGCATCCAATGATATTGCACAGGCCGTCCACAGTGGGCTGAGTGCAGGGCCTGGCCAGATGTACGGCACTGTGTCCATTGCTCTTGGTACATTTGTTGTTGTTGAGTATTTCAAGGGGCCCCATGTGTATTTGTTTAAAGAAAAAGTACTTAAATAAAATGAATTGTTTGTATAATAAAGGGTTACAGGTATTTACACAAAATATCAGGTTTTTAATATTGGCACACAGAAATATCAGAAACAAATATTGTGACTCAAAAATATTGTGATGCAGAAATAGTTTTGTTAAAATATTATTTTTTTGAGTAAGTAATAATATTAAGAATATCACTCTTGTCATTATTGTTTTCAATAATATAGTTGGAAAGAATAATGTTTTTTAATTATTTACATAGGAGACAAGGAGTGCAAGTTAATTAGGTATTAATTCACACTTATTTTTTATTTATTTATTATGAATTATTTGTATGATTATTAATTATGTAAATTATGTAATAATCATTTATTATAGTTACATTTCAGGTGAGGGTTCTGGGTTTGTGAGGTGCAGGGTGGAAAAATAATTAAGTAATTATTAATTAATAAATTATTAATTTATTATTAATTATTGGAGTGATTCTCAATTATGTACATTATGAAATACTAAATTATGTTAGTTATATTTTAGTTGCAGGTTCTTAGGTTTGTACGGATATAGGGTGGGAAGTTAATTAAGTAATATTTAATAAATAATACTTATTGCATAATTAAATATTTAATTGATTAATAATTATGTCAATTGAGTAATAATTATATATATTTGTTATATTTTAGGTTTGGGCTGCTGGGTCTGTAGGGTGTAAACTTAAATAGTTATTAATTAATAAGTAATTAATAATTGTTAATTGGTTTTTAAATGGTTAGTACTTATGTAAAGAGTATTTTACTTAATTATTTGAGTCATTGATTGATGGGGTTATAGGGGTAAAGACTGTCTAGTTATTAAATCAGAACTAAATTACCATTATGTGTTAATTGAAAATTAATTATTACATTGTTTACAAATTTTGTAAATCTTTTAATTGTTTTTCAATTTTTTTAAATACATATATATTAAGTAATAATGTTTATATTAAGAGTTTTATATTTTTTCTGAAATAATATGATTATGCAAATATGTAATGTGTTTGATGTGAAGTAGTTCACCTACTGTTGCTTAGATTAGAGTGGGAATACTAAGGGCATCATTATGGGTTTGGCAGTCCCACCACAGGACTGCCAAACTAACAGGGAGTTTTTGGGACTTTGCACAGACATGAAGAATTGACACCAATCTGGCCAACGCACATCAATACTGACCTTTTCTTTTCATGATCCCATGTTCCACTCACTCTGATTCACTCTTCAGCACCTTGATATCCTGTTTTTGTAAGCCCACATGTTATTCATAATTTTGTGGGCCCATGAAATCAATGTCTCAAAATTGGTCAGCCCAGTCCACCCAGGTGGAGTTTATGGTGTGAAAGGCTTCATGCCTGCACATGGCAATGCAATAGAGTCATAAGTTGGTCCTTAGATCAGACAAGCTACTATAACTAGAAATGACAATCAACTCACATGTGCCAACACAACTACCACCGGCAGAGGATACCCAAGTCAACACTTGGAGGGGCTCCTAAGAGTCTATGAAATAGCTCAAAGGGAAACCATGGTGTAATCTTTTGCTGAGATCCTCTGTACAAGAATACCCAATAGGACCCTGGTTGTTGTGCTAAAATTATCCTGAACACTCACAATACCGAATGCAGTGAAAACATGACATTGTTACTTACCTTTTAAATTTTATTGTGGAATTATTGTACTTTAGAAAAGAAAATTGAACTGCACCCCATGTTCCAAATGGGTTATTCAGATCAGAGTCTGTGTCTTAAAGCCTACCTCGTTCCAGATCATTGGAGTAACACGCTCCCTTTGAACAGGCTTGAGTACTCCAAAGTTGGAAACTTTAAAACCTCATGTGTTCAATGAGCAAAGACCGCCTGGAAAAAAGATATCTGGGGCAGACTGTGTCTGAGAAAATGAGTTCAAACCTAGGCCCAGATTTAAGAGGGCCTAGCGTCTCTTTGCACCACATTAGCTTTTTTTTTTTTTACACTAATGTGGCCCAACGAGGCCAAAATCGCGCTGCCAGATTTACAAAGTGGCACAATGAATGCATAATTTATGTAAAGGGGGGCATTCCACCGTTAGGGGGGGGCTGAAAAAATGGCGCAAAGAAATCTGAAAGATTTCTTTGCGCTATTTTTTTTTCATTTTTAACACCTCCTCAGAGGAGGCATTAAAATGAGGCACACCATTGGTTGTGTTGGGCCCCTGAGTGTTAGTGCCAAAATGTTGGCACTAACCCTGAACAGTATATCAATAGTGTCAAAAATAATTATGCTATTGCCCCCTACCTTGCACCATGGTGTGCCGTATTTTAAATACAGCGCACACATGGTGGCAGTAGAGGGGCGCTAAGGGGTGCAAGGAAAGTGGTGCTGCACTGGGTGCAGTGCCACTTTTCTTAAATCTGCCCCCTAGTGTTTCAAGGCCCAGAAGCAGTAGGGATTGTGAGCCGTCATCAAAGAGAGAGAGAATGTGTGTGTCCAAGACAGAAGCTGGATAGTGAAGAATGGGAAATAGGGGAGTGTGATCCCCACTTTAAGAAGCAGACCAAGAATGAATGGACCCTTCCAATGCTCCGCTAGCCTCTGTAAACCTTAGCATATTTTTATGAAAATAGTGCATTTTTCAAGCTATGCAAAGAATGCAGTATAACATTCTGAACCAGTAATGACCGGGTTTAATAATGTATATACTCCCTAATTCTGGCATTAAGTAAAACATGGAATCTGGTGGGGAGCTATCCCCACCTTCACCAGAAATCCTGCTTCACTCAATTTGAAATGAGGCACTTAATGGGCAATTATTTGGCCACCACTGACCTATGTGTGCAGCAATACTTTTTTCCTGCACTAGTGTGTTTCTTAGTAGCCTGGACCAGCATCTTTTGCATTCCTGCAGCCATCTGCATATCCATGCACATTGAGTGCTTAAACACAGTTCATGAGGGGCCTGTGACATACATGCTTTTTGGAGCATGTGGGTATTCCAGCTGATAGTCTAAGGCAAAAGAAGACTTGTCAGCTAGTCCTTGACAAAAATTGGTAATGGATTTTCTTGCTCCGGTTGGCATGATACAACATGAGAGGCACAAACTGAATTTTTATAGGTCACTACATTCAACGAGCTCAAATTAGGTTTGTCGGGAAGCCAGGATACATGTTTCAGGTATTTTTCCACCAGAGATTTTTACCAAATTATCTTCTGGTAACACGGTTTAATTATGTAGAAAGAATGTTGTTTGTGGAGTGGATTGTTAAAATATACCATACCGGTGGTTTTGCAGTCACTGCTGAGGACCTACAGAACAACATCTAACGTCATGAACAGAGACATGCTTTATGGCTGCTAAGGACAGGCAGGCCTATGTCATTTTGTGTCCAACATGGATGAAGAGCTAAGAATGTTCTTGTGAAGAATACACATTGGTTGCGGATATTCTCCCTGGAACACCCATCGCTATACATCTAGATATATCTTACAACTAAGAAAGCTCTGCATGCATTGCATACCTTCAGCCTTTGCAGATGACACCTCTCCATGTGGAATCTTTGACTTTCTCTACTCAGGAGTCACACTTGAGCGTGGAAAGCTTCGTGAATCAGGCACAAAGAGCTCAGGGGTCAATTTACCATTGGCCCACAGGTAAACAGGAGAGATGGACAGGGTCATATAAGGGCACAACATAAAAATTATGGACATCTCTAAATACGTAAAGCCACATTTCAAATAACTCAATGTGTAAAAGTATAGTTTCTGACTTTAGTGGTTAGAAGTTCTAGGAAGGACAGAAATGATGTTAAGTTCCCCAGGGTAGAAATGGATCCTTGTTGTCCAACCAATGGGTACAATTTGTGAGGTTCCACCTGTGAATTCCAAGCATTGATTACACATGGGATCGTATCCACCTCTTTATGCATCTGTCATGCATGCATCTGTAAAAGAAAAACAGCAAACATGAATGGCCAGAATGCTTGCTTAACACTGTATGGTTCCATAAAACAGACATGCATGCATTCAATGTTTTTCCAAAGACTTAATGGATAAATCAGAGCTCTTAAGTGGAGAATCCATGTTTCGTACTTTCAGCCTCCTAGGGCCATTAGCATTAGGTGTCACTAGTGAAAGGGAGCATGCAGTGAATGATTTATAAGGCAGACTCAAATGCCAACCCACCATCATCCGTCATCGAAGGAATACTCTTGAATCAATATTTTTAAGCATAGCTTCCAGAAGAAGTCATAAATAAGAACACGGTTTCAAACCCTAGGTACTCTCTATTCGGATGTCCAAGCCATGAAGCTCAAGGCCCCAAGGCCCATGCTCTTACTGCTGTGATCCACTGACTTCCTTGGTTTTCAGATCCATGAAAGGGACAGGAGGATGCAGGTGGCACTCATTTTGTTCATTCATTCATTAACTTTATGTGGTTAATAAAAAACAAAAAAACAAAATCAAAACTGTGTTTTAAAAAGTAATAAATATTTGGTCACATGTGGTGGCCTTATTCAAAAGCTATAACAATTTCATTAGTCACGCAGGCATGGCCTGGACAGTTGGACCGAAAGCAATCTATATGAACATAAATTAAAATCAACTACAAACCATAACAAAAAAAGCCTTGTAACATAAGACTGTGTCTGAGTCGGTATAAACTGCAGAAGTAAAACCATAGTTACAAACTTGGAATCACAATAAACACCAAACATGGTCCAGTCAATCATGCAGGAATGTAATAATTGCAAGACTGGGGGATAATCATGAAGCCATTTTAGTACCCATTCCATCACATTCATGCATGTTGTGGATCCTTCATTACATCTTCTAATTCCTTTACTGTTGAACAGTGTGTTGTGGGCATGAGTTTACTATCATGGTCGGCTTAGAGTTCTACGCATAAAGGCATGTGACGGTGGTTCTTCGAGGCTACAATAGTTTTACAGGTTGCAGTTGGACCACAAAATACACCAGACTGGTTGTTAATTTTCTGAAAGATGAATTTGCAAGTAAAGGGATACCTAGGCATTTGGTAACAGGCAATGGGGTGCAACGTGTGTCCCAAGAAATGCAATGTTTTTTGACGGATGTGGGAATCAGTCACTTGAAAACTGCTTTATATTCACCACAAGCTAATCGGCTTCTAGAAAGGATGAACCGGGTGGTGAACTCCTCTGTTCCAGTGGTGCTGGATTCTAGGTTATCTCTGAAGGATATTCTTAGGGAGACTTGGTGGACATTTTGCACTATTCCTAACTATGTAACATTTAAGTCGCCTTTTAAAATCATGAAGGGAAGAGTGGCTAACTCGAAGTTCAATCCAGTTTGGAATTTTTTGGGGCAGAAATGTGAATAATGTCACTACAAAGATGAGAAGTTCCCAGCGTATGAGTTATCAATGCATCTATAAAGTAAGTTATGATTGGAAATACTCAGTTGAAAACCAGAAATGGAATGTAGGTGTATAATGTAATGCATGGGTGAAGAAATCAGGTTGGGAAGATAAAGTGCTGACTCAATTTCTGGGTCTCTTTTCCTTTGTGTCCATTCGGCAAAATGTGTCACTGTAGTTCTGGTGACACTTGGAGTATGTCAAGATAGATGAAATGCTTTGACACTAATGTTTCACAAAGTAGAAATGACTCTGTGCTTCAGAAAGAAAAACTAGATGGCATGCTGCAACCGATGAGTGGGTGTGGTATTCCAGTCTGCACAAAGGACATCTCTCATGTGAGAAAAGGAACTGCACATTATGAAGATTATATAATGTATTGATCCCTTTAAGCATAGAGCTCTAAGCTGACCATCATAGTTAACTCATGCCCACACACAGAGCTTTCAAGCAACAGTATCTCTGAGACCAGTACTAAAGTAAAACAGACAATGCGTTCAAGCAATCCTAGCTTATATTCACATCATATACAGCTTTGCCTCCCTACGTCTTTCTTGCTTGCCTGTAATTCTTGTAGGGGGAAGAGTCAAAACATTCAATGTGCATCGCAATGTTTTAAATGATAGGATAGATGAAAAAGAAGAAATGGTTGGAACGTAAACTTCGAATATGTAGCTGTAATCATCCACAAAAATGCTGGTTAACATTGATCCTAAGTAAATTGAATTTATGGGAGACAGGTTTAGACTTAGTAGTCACCAACTAATTTAATTTATACAACATACATGATTCTTATTTTAATCGGCAAGTTGGGCGAGGCTTCGCTTAGGTATTAGCTTAGGTATTAGCTTAGGTATTTAATCTTCGGCTTGCTTGGACTCAAGTTCTAATTACAGGTTTTCAATGGTTATAACCAAATCAATGATGCCAAGGTCCCTGCGAGTAATACTTTAAATTCAAAATGAGTTTTAAGAAAGATGGCTTTATAAGTCTGTACTGTTCTACTCAATTTAAATTCTAATTGAGATGGGCCTGTGCCTGAGATGTGGAATCAGAGAGGCCAAAGAGCAAATGGCTTTTCTGCACCTCCAAACTCCATTCCCCCTGTTAGCAGTGGGTCTCTGCAGACTTGCACTGATAGGGAACTGAAGGGGAAACAAGACAAGCGGAGCTCACAGATGCGGTGTTAGGGCGGACCCAGCTTTCTGACCACAATCTGCATATAGAGAGAGCAGCTTCGGGTTAGCAGGGGAATGGAAATGTGTATTGTGTATTGGGTGGTGTAGGATGGTGGCATAAGACCAATTAGAACTTCAAATTGTTTTTAATATTGTGACTGGGTGGGCAGGAGCTTTGCTGAAGGTGATGGTGGACAATCGCAGACGCTGGGTATTTGTGTTTTTTTGCATAGTAGGGTGAGGGGGTCACAGGAAGGCCTAGTGCCCTCCCCAGGTTAAAAAAACACCTGACCACCACTGAGGATGGCCGGACTTTCAGTTTTTTTGCAGTATTTGCTTGGAAAGGTTATGACCAGAGAACGATGGAGTGAGTGGTAGGAGACCAGGCAAGTATTCATTTTAAAGTACTGCTAGGGGAAGGAGGCCTCAGAGATGTGAAGTCATGTGCATGACTACCCATGACTGCTCCATACTTGTGCCATGGTAGAAAAATGGGAAAGAGGACTTTTTTTGGGCGGGAGGCATACTTAGCACAGCAGTGTACATGAGTAGCTGTTAAAAAGGGTAGATTTTTCACCTCGGGGGAATTACAAGTTACATCATACAACTTGAGCTTTGCTATTGTTGCCTCGACAATGTCACTTTGGAACCCCTCAGTAAAAACTACCCTGTTATTGATAGCCGCAGATCTATAAATCTACATGTCTTTGGGGACACCAGGTTTCCTACAACATAATTATGGGGTTGCCTTCAAAATGCATATGTCAAATTATTTTAGATCTAAAGGATGGTTTTCTTATGTACGACCGTCTAGGTCTTCCTTTACACCAACTGAAAGATTCTGCATCTTTAGTGCAAACTGATGGCTATTTTTCATGATACAACTACTTGTGTGGATGGCCCATCACTTTCTTCTTTCCTTCCCACCATCCCCTGCTCCTGCCCAGGAGAAGGAGGTACATTGATACTGGGCAGCAAACTACAAGGTTTGATGAATGTTTAAAACTCTAACAAAAACATGAATTAACAAATATCCAAATACCTTTGGAATTCGCAATGTCCAAATGTGGTCCCGTACTATCAATGACAGTGGGTTTCATTTTATTAATTAACAGTTATTTTTAATTAATTTATTATGAATTATTTTTTTGTTTATTAATTACATAAATTATGTAATAATCATTTATTATAGTTACATTTCAGATGAGGGTCCTGGGTTTGTGGGGTACAGGGTGGGAAAATAATTAAGTAATTATTAATTAATACATTATTAATTTATTATTCATTATCGGAGTGATTCTTAATTATGTACATTATGAAATACTATATTATGTTAGTTATATTTTAGTTGCAGGTTCTTAGGTTTGTACAGATATAGGATGGGAAGTTAATTAAGTAATATTTAATAAATAATTATTATTGTATAATTAAATATTTAATTGATTAATAATTATGTCAATCGATTAATAATTATATATATTTGTTATATTTTAGGTATGGGCTACTGGGTCTGCAGGGTGGGAACTTAATTGAGTAGTTATTAATTAATAAGTAATTAATAATTGTTAAGTCGTTTTTTAATTGGTTAGCAATTATGTAAAGTGTATTTTACTGAATTATTTTAGTCACGGATTGATGGGGCTATAGGGGTACAGACTGGCTAGTTATTAAATCATGACAAAATTACCATTATTTTTAAACTGAAAATTAATTATTACATTGTTTACGAATTTTGTAAATCTTTCAATTGATTTTTTTTTATTTTTTAATATATATATTAAGTAATAATGTTTATATTAAGAGTTTTATATTTTCTCTAAAATATTATGATTAGTCAAATATGTAATGTGTTTGATGTGAAGTAGTTTACCTACTGTTGCTTAGATTAGAGTGGGAATACTAAGGGCATCATTATGAGTTTGGCGGTCCCACCATGAGACTGCCAAACTCACGGGGAGGACGCCACTGTCATGGTGGTGACGTTCCTCCCCCAGTGTATTACAATGTTCCTGCCGGGCTGACTAGCGGAAACATTGTAATATACAATGTTCCTGCCTGGCTGCCCAGTTGGAACGGTGTTAGGATATTGGTCTCGAGCTCCTTTTAACACTCCAGCTCCCTCAGAACGCACACTTTCTGCAAAGCAGACAGTGCGCATTCCAACAGTATTGGGCAGGGGAGCTCCTGTGGCCCCTAGCACTGGCTTTCCGCCAGCCTTTTCATGGCGAGCTCCCCGCCATGAAGAGGCTGGCGGAAAGAGGGCTTGTAATCAGCCAGGTGGCGCTGAGTTCAGCACCGCCATGGCTGGTTACAAGCCCAACCACTGTCACTTCATCAGGATCGTTGATCCTGGCATGGACGGTGGTCTTTAGGCGGGTCTGCCACCAATCTTGTGATGTGGTGGTCGAACCACCACAGCCATGGAGGTCTGACTGCCACCACGGGGCTGGTGGTCCTAGGACCACCAGCCTCAAAATGAGGCCATTAATCTTACCACTGAAAAGTCCCATACTTTCCCACTTGTTGCTTAGAGTGGATTGGGAATAGTAATTTTAACCCCTCCAAAGTCCAACACTTTCCCTACTGATGTACAGAACGGAGAGGGACTAGTTACCTGTCCGAAGTCCAATGCTTTCCTCACTGTTGCTCAGATTGGAGTGGAAATTGTATTTTGATCCCCTCTGAAGTCCAATGCTTTCCCTACTGTTGCACAGACTGTCTTGGGAATACTAAGGCCCATATTTATACTTTTTTAGCGCCACATTTGCGTCGTTTTTTGACGCAAAATCGGTGCAAACTTACAAAATACAATGGTATTTCGTAAGTTTGCGCCGATTTTGCGTAAAAAAACGACGCAAATGTGGCGCTAAATTTTACAACTCCAAATTCCAATGCTTCTATACTGGAGTGGGAATAGTAAATCTTACCCCTCCGAAGTCCACTGCTTTCCCCACTATTGCTTAGCCTGGAGTTGGAATAGTAATTTTAAACCCTCCGAAGTCCAACAGTTTCCCTACTGTTGCACAGACTGGAGTGGGAATAGTAAATAATACCCCCCCAAAAATAAAAAATTTCCCTAATGTTGCACAGACGGGCGTGGGAGTAGTAGTTTTAACCCCTATGAAAACCTATGCTTTCCCTACTTTTAAATAGACTGGAGTGAGAATTGTAATTTGAACCCCTCCAAAGTTCAATGGTTTCCTCATTGCTGCACAGACTGGAGTGGAATAGTAAATTTTAGTCCCCCCCAAGTCCATCGCTTACCCTACTGTTGCACAGAATAATATATTTAACCCCTCTGAAGTTATACACTTTCTCTACTGTTGCATAAACTTAAGTGGGAATAGTGTATGTATTATTCTCATCCTTAAATACATTTACTGATATTGGCCCTCAATACAGCCCTGCCGGTCGGTGATAAAGTGGCGGTAATACTGCCAACAGGCTGGCTGTAACTACCGCCAAATTATGACCATGGTGGTGAGAACTCAGGTAGACAGCCACTTTACCACACCGACCGCCAGGGCAGAAACAACAGCCACCACGGCAGTAGCCGCCTACAGCCGGGCAGAAGTCAATGTTCTGCCCGCCATATTAAGTCACACAAATCCACCACCCTTTCTGAGGCTGTACCAACAACATCAAAAGCCTGGCGGAAACAGATCTCAGAAGGGAAAGGACTCACCTTTGGAGACACAGGGAAGAACCATGCTGCCATGGAGCCCGAACTTCAGATATTCCCTTTGATATTCTACGTCCTGCTCCACCGCAAACACCAATGACGGCGAAGACGACCACAGTGAGTACAGCCGCCTAGCACAGAGGGGAGGGAGGAAAAAGAGAGTGACACACACACACACACGCATCACACCCCCCCAACACCATACACACAATCAGCTGCAGTAATAAAACATATTTACCCCGTACACCTCATGAATTTTACAAGGACAACAGGAATGTGATAAAGTGAGTGTAGTAATATAAATAGAGTAGAAATACAAAAAATCAATCTAATGGTATATACACATGTACAGTTCAAGGGACACTGCCCAGTCCTCACTGGTCATGGGCCACAGGGCCACAGGCCAAAGTTCAAGGCTCCACTTGCCACCTGCAGCAACATGGAGAGAACATTGCAGGGACATCAGTTGGAAAATAGGCAGGCACCTCAGGGGGACGGGGAACCTCAGCCGGCAGGTGGAACAAGACCACTGGTCCTGGAGGGGGCAACATGCCCTGTGCTTGGTCCTGGGGAGTGCAAGGCCACAGTCTCTCAAGCGGGTGACTTGCCCGCTGTTCTGGAGGGGGCAATCTGCCCTGTGCTTAGTCCTGGGGAGTGCAAGGCCACAGTCTCTTGAGCGGGTGACTTGCCCACTGGTTCTGGAGGGGGCAACATGCCCTGTGCTTGGTCCTGGGGAGTGCAAAGCCACAGTCTCTCGAGTGGGTGACTTGCCCACTGGTTCTGGAGGGGACAACATGCCCATTGCTTTGGGAGTGCAAGGCCACAGTCTCTGGAGTAGGTGACTTGCCACTGGTTCTGAAGGGGGCAACTTGCCCACTGCTTTGTCCTGGGGAGTGCAAGGCCACAGTCTCTCAAGTGGGTGACTTGCCCACTGGTTCTATTGGGGGTAACATGCCCAATGCTTTGTCCTGGGGAGTGCAAGGCCACCGTTTCTGGAGTGGGTGACTTGCCCACTGGTTCTGGAGGGGGCATCGTGCCCTGTGCTTGGTCCTAGGGAGTGCAAGGCTACAGTCTCTGGAGTGGGTGACTTGCCCACAGGTTCTGGAGGGGGCAACATGCCCTGTGCTTGGTCCTGGGGAGTGCAAGGTCACAGTCTCTCAGGTGGGTGTCATACCCACTGGTGCTGGAGCGGTGGTGCTGCTGGGGAGAGGGGGAAGGGCTCCTGCCCATCCCCTGCAAACTCAGACAGCTGCACAACCATGGTTGGTGGTGGGGGGCTCCGTCACAGTTCCTGCCCCAAGCCCCTTGGTCTTCCTGCCTGCTAGTGCAGGCTCCTTGCTCTTCCTGGCAGCAGGGGGCAGGCTCCTTTCCCTTCTTGTCTGCTGGAACAGGCTCCTTGGTCTTCCTGGCAGCTGGGGCAGGCTCCTTTGCCTTCTTGCCTGCTGGTGCAGGCTCCTTTGTCTTCCTGGCAGCTGGGGCAGGCTCCTTTCCCTTCTTGCCTGCTTGGACAGGCTCCTTGGTCTTCCTGGCAGCTGGGGCAGGCTCCTTTCCCTTGAGGATGCCTGGTGCAGGCTCTTCACCTTCAGGACATGTGGCCTGGATCCTTTTCCACTACAAGTGGGTGTGGTGACGACTGGGCCCGTGGACTGGCTGAGGTGCTTGGCTGGGTTCTTCCAAACCTGCCCATACGTGCAGGACAGGAGGGGGGTAGGGAAGAGGTCAGTAGTGGATAGGAACAGTTTTTTAGGTACATTGGGTCGGGAAGAGGAAGAAGGAATGGGAGTGGAGGAGAGGGAGTGGTTTTTGGAGGTGCCTGCTGCTTTTGGGTGTAGGTGCATGGGCTGTATGCTGTTGTGAGGTGGATGGCTGTTGGGTGTCTGAGTGCTTGCGTTTTTGTACCTTAGGAGGGAGGGACAGACATAGTGGGAGAGGACACAGGAGACATGTGCATGGCTGTTGTGGAAGTGTCTGCCAGTGAGGTGTGTGTTTTGCTTGGTGTGGTGATGATGCTGGTAGTGGATGATGATATAGTGCATGCAGGTGTGAGTGTAGACGGAACTGGGAGGGAGGTGGAGGAGGAGGAGGGTGAGACAGTGGAAATAGTGGATGATGGTGTGTCTGCATCTGGATGGTGTTTGTGTGAGTGCCTGTGGGATGAAGTGTGGTGCTTGTGCTTGCCTTTACCACTCTTGTGTGTTGTCGTGTGTGCATGCTCGTCTGTCTGTGTGCTTTGGATGGGTTGAGGTTGAGGAGAATGGGGCTGGGCAGTGGAAGCTCGATGAGGGAGGGTGTAAACAGGGACAATGGCTGCTATCAGAGAGGAGGCCAGAGCCTGGATCGATCTCTGTTGGGTCACCAATCCAGTGTGAATGCCCTCCAGGAATGCATTAGTCTGTTGCCCAGGAGCTGCCAGCCCCTGGATGACATTCACAGTGGTTGACTTCCCTACAGGGATGGATCTCAGGAGGTCAATAGTCTCCTCTCTCAGGGCAGCAGGGCTCACTGGGGCGAAGGAGATGCCCACCCTCCTGGGTGAGCGGGCACAGGCAACTCGCTGAGGGGTTGCTGAGAGGGCAGCGCTGGTATGGGGGTGGCAGCTATACCTGTAGCTGGGGTGGTCACAGAAGTGTCCGCCACCACCAGAGAGCTTCCATCGGAGGAGGTATCTGTGTCAGAAATGTCCCCTCTAGTCTCCGCTGTGGTGCTCCCCTCGCCCTATGTCCCACTGGTGCCCTCAGCATCTGTAGACTCTGCCTCCTAGGTCCTGTGGGACGCAGCTCCCTCTGTTGCCTGTGCTACTGCTCCTCCGCCAGTTGATGCTAATGCACATAAAGACAGGATGACAAAATAAAAAGTGGGGAGGAAAGAGACAAAGGATACACTGGGTCAATGGCTGCACCAACACCACCGTTGGAGTACACAGAATCCTGACACACAGGGAACAGGCCTACTCAATATGCCATAGCACTAGCAGAGAAATAGCTTGCCACCAAGGCATGGGGAGGGGCACACACTACCTAATGCTGCACACCTGGGACCCAAGCAGCCCTGACCAGTAGTGGATGCCTACGAGCTAGGTAGCAAGATTATCCTTTCAGAACCCTAGCCACCAGGGTACTTACGCTGCCATGTCAGGCCTGACCTAGGGGCACCCTACTGACACACATCCCCCACCCAGATACCACCCTCCCATGTGTAAGTTGTAATGATGGGCAATGTACTCACCCCCTTGTGGCTGCTGTGATGCCCTCAAGCACCCATCCAGCTCAGGATAGGCCGCCGCCAGTATGCAGGCCATCAGGGGGGTCAGGGTTCGACAGGCACCCCTTCCTCGTTGGTAGGCAATCCCCAGCTGGGCCTCCACCATCTTCCGTGCCCAGCATCTCAAGTCCTCCCACCGTTTGCGACAGTGGGTGCTCTGCCTGCCATAGACCACCAGGGTCCGCACCTCCTTGGCGATGGCACACCATATTCCCTTCTTTTGATGGGCGCTGACCTGCAGAGTCAATACAGACAGGAAAATATAATTAGACAAACAGACCTGCCAGTTACACTTATGGCCCACCAGACCCCTTCACATCACCATTTACACAAAAAACATGGCTCAGTACACAACCTATATGCTGCCCAGAGGACATTCACCCAACCCCCCTTACATGAATGCACCCACTCCATGCATTCCTGCCACATGCATCGTGCCCACAGTGTACTCACCTGTTGGTCTGGAGGCCCATACAGCAGTTCCTACTGGGGTAGTACCCCATCCACCAGTCTCTCCAACTCCTCCGAAGTGAAGGCTGGGTCCCTTTCCCCGGTCACATGGGCCATGGTAGGCTCCAGACACAGGTCACAGCAGCACATGCAGTATAGGTCCTCTCCTATGGAAGGTCAGGTAACAAGTGAGGAATCAGATAGAAAATAGCGGTTACGTCTGCGGCGTAGATCACCATTGGCCACTGTAACCCATAGGGCCCAACGTTAACCAATGAGGAGTTGCACAGCGGTTCCCGACCGCCTCCCGCAAAGCGCACAATGTTAGCGGAATTACCTCACTTCCACCTGGCGCTCCACACAGGACAGGCGGACGCCATTTCGGGGGGGAGGCAGGCCCTGGAAAATAGCTGCGTCACTGGTAAAATTAGGAGTTAATGGACAAATCATACTGACCCATTACAAGCTAACAGCATGCAAAGTTCTGTTGTAGCTCCATTGTTCAGTTTGTCACCGGTTCCTCACTCTTTTTCCCCATAGATACCTACTGCTGTAGATGAATAGGAGATGGAGACATACCCCCGTGTACAGACCCCTGGTGGACTTGGCAACACTGGAGGACAGGCTCATAATAGTCACCTATAGCCTTGACAGGGCTTCAATCACAGAGCTGCGTGCCCAATTGGAGCCTGACCTGATATCTGCTATCCGTCACCCTACTGGGATCCCCCCTCTTGTGCAAGTTCTATCAGTGCTCCATTTCCTGGCAACTGGTTCTTTCCAAGTGACAGTGGGCTTGGGAACAGGAATGTCACAGACAATGTTCTCAATAGTGCTGACAAGACTGTTGTCTGCCCTGATTAAACACATGTGCAGCTACATCGTTTTCCCCCAGGTAGAAGATTTGGCCACAGTGAAGGCTGAGTTCTATGCAATGGGACATATCCCCAACAAAATTGGGGCGATTGATGGAACACATATTGTATTTGTCCCTCCCGCCAGAATGAACAGGTGTTCAGAAATCAGAAGAGTTTCCACTCTATGAATGTACAGATGGTGTGCTTGGCAGACCAGTACATCTCCCACGTCAATGCTAAGTATCCTGAGTCGCTGGATAATGCCTTTGTCCTGAGGAACAGCAGCATCCCAAATGTGATGGGCCATCTACAGAGGCACAGGGTGTGGCTAATAGGTGAGCCCTGATTCCCACCCAGTATATGTTGGTGTATGGTTATGGTGTGGACCATATGGGATAGTGTGTGGCTAAATGTTGTTCCTCAGTAACTGCAGGTGACTCTGGTTACCCAAACCTATCATAGCTTCTGACCCCTGTAAGGAATGCCAGGACAAGGGCAGAAGAACCTTATAATGAGGCACATGGGTGAACTAGAAGGATTATTGAGAGAACCTTTGGCCTCCAGAAGGCCAGGTTCCGGTGCCTCCATCTGACAGGTGGATCCATGTGCTACTCACCAAAGAAGGTCTGCCAGATATTGGTGGCATGCTGCATGGTGCATAACCTGGCCCTCAGACGCCATGTCCCATTCCTGCAGGAGGAGGAGGCTGGAGATGCCTGTGTGCCAGCAGTGGACCCTGTGGACAGTGAGGATGAGGAGGCAATAGATGAGGACGAGGACAACAGGACATCAGGGATCAGACAATGCTTCCAATGACACACAGGTAGGACAGTGTTACTTCACAGTTCAATGACATTGTTTGCATTTCTGTGGTACTGGCATGCTGATATTTTCCACTTCTATGCCCACTTACTGTTCCGTCAGGCAATTCATTTTGCAGATGTTGGTGACCTCACATACAGTCCTGTTGTGATCTCTGCAGCCAGCTACAGGTCATTAATCTATGCTCATTTTTTGTACAATTGTATTGCAATGTTTGTACCTGTTTCAATGCATACATAATTGAAAAACATCACATACTCCAAACTTCTTTTTTTTTCCGAGGGTGTTTATAGAAGTGCTAAAATATTGAGGGGCAAGGGGATGGGGTGATGATGGAGGAAAGTCCAGGGTATTGTTCCAGTCTGTATGTAGCACAGGTGCATTGTCCAAGGGGACATAGGAATGGGAGCAATGGCAGTTCAAGGTGGACAGGGTGACTGATTGGGACACAAGGGTGACAATCAGGAGAGTCTCATTTCCTGGCGGGAGTCTTGGCAAGTGTCTCGGGCTTCTGTCTGGATCTCAGGGATAGTTTGCAGTGTGGTTCTCCTTCTGCAGGGGGAGGGGTGCTGGTGACCTGTGAGTCCTGTGGCGGGGCCTCCTGGCCACTAGCGGCAGAGGAGGTGGAAGGCTGTTCAGATGTCTGGCTAGTGGCAGGGGCCCGCTGTTGTGTGACTGCCTCCCTCATAATGTTGGCCACGTCTGCCAGCACCCCTGCCATGGAAATCAGGGTGTTGTTGATGGCCTGCAAGTCCTCCCTGATCCCCTGGTACTGTCCCTCCTGCAGCCGCCTGTTCTCCTGCACATTGTCCAGAATCTGGCCCATCGTGTCCTGGGAATGTTGATAGGCTCCCAGGATCTCTGCAAGTGTCTCCTGGAGAGGTGGTTCCCTGAGCCTGTCCTCCCCTGGCGCACAGCAGTCCTCCCAGTTTCCCTGTTGGCCTGTGCCTCTGTCCCCTGAACCGTGTGCCCACTGCCACTGATCCCAGGTCCCTGATTGTCTGGGGTATGAGGTGTGGCCTGGGGTCCATGTAGAGGTGGACACACTGCTGATTGACGTGTCCTGGGGACAGAGGTGTGGGTACGGTGAGTGGGTGCTGTGGTGGTGTTTCCAGATGGGGAAGAACTGTGGTGGTGTGTGACTGGGCCTGGGCAACCAGCTGTCCAGAGGTACCTGATGGGCCAGGTTGGTCATCCAGATCCTGAAGACCAGAGTTGCTGTCATCACTGTGGGCCTCTTCAGTTGGGGGACTGGATATTGCTGGCACCTCTTCTCCACTGACATTGCTGGGATACCTGTGGGGATGTAAATGGTGTGTTATGGTTTCTGTTTCTGACATATTGTGCTTCCCCGGCTGGCCCCCTTTGGTTGTATTTTCCCTGGCAGCTTTCACTTGTGTATATTGGTGTATGGTGGGATTGTTAGGTCTCTGTGGTGTGCATACTTTAGTGATGAGTGTCCATGCAGGGCTGTGAGTGGTGTCCTTGCATTGGTTGAGCATGCAGGGCTTGGCATTGGGATAAGTGAGATGTCATGGTGGGGTGTGTGGGAAGATGTGGAGTGATGGGAGTGAGGGTAAGGGTGGGGGTATGTGATGGCATGCAGGTAGGGGGGTGTTTGAAATAGAGAGTTGACTTACCAGACTCCTACTCCGGCCAGGCCCTCAGGATGCAGGATCGCCAAGACTTGCTCCTCCCATGCTGTTAGTTGTGGGGGAGGAGGTGGGGGTCCACCACCAGTCCTCTGTACAGCGGGTGTCTTGCTGCTATGGAACGTACCTTCCCCCGTAGGTCGTTCCACCTCTTCCTGATGTCATCCCTGGTTCTTGGGTGCTGTCCTACGGCATTGCCCCTGTCCACGATTCTCCGCCATAGCTCCATCTTCCTAGCTATCGATATCTGCTGCACCTGTGCTCCAAACAGCTGTGGCTCTACCCTGATGATTTCCTCCACCATGACCCTTAACTCCTCCTCTGTGAAACGGGGGTGTCTTTGTGGTGCCATGGGTGTTGTGTGAGGTGTATAGGTGAGGGTGTGTTGGGTAATGTGTTGGGGTGTTTGATGTGGAGTGCGTGAGTGGTGTATAGGTGTGAATAGTGTGTGGCTCTGGTTGTGCCTGTGGTCTTGATGTCTCTCTATTGGCATTGGTTTGGAATGGTAAAGTGTTGTGGGTACTGTGGGTGGGTGTTTTATAGTGGTGTGTGTGTGTGGTGTGTGTATGGGTTTCAGGTGTGTGTTGTTTGAATTGTACAATGTGGTGTTGTATTGTATGTGTGTGTTAATTTTGAGCACAGCGGTATGTACCGCCAATGGTTTACCGCCGTTGAATGTCCGCTGTGGTGATTCGTGGGTCATAATGTGGTGGGCGTAGTTCTGTTGGCTTAATGGTGTCGGTTTTGATACCACCAGTTTATCACTGAACTTTGGTGTGGCGGATTTGTGTGTGTGGCTGAATACTGACGGATTGGTGTGTGTGTGTGTCATAATATGGTGAACGGATATCCACAGCGGTGGGATTTACGGTCAATGTCATAATGAGGGCCATAATGTTTTGGAAATTCATTTTTTATATTTTTTATGTTTTATGAAAAAAACAATATATAGCTGACATATTTACATTGATAGATGTGCTTTTTATGGTAGTACATTCATAGAATTAAACAAAAAAAATAATATATGGTAAGGTCTATATTTTTAACAATTTGTGCACTCATTACGGAAGGAGAATGCATGGATGCCTTCCTATCAGAAGGGGGTGAGTCAGGGAACACCCTTTTTGATCCTGCTAATTGAGACCTGATGGAGCATTGATAGCGTTATGGTTTGGGTGCACCAAGATGCAAGTCTATACCTGTGGGTGTTCAGTTCCCACTACAGACTTGGTTCCAGTTTTAGATCAATGTGTTTGTGGCATAAGATGTTTTCATCTTTCTATTCTAGATGGTAAAATGTTTGCATATTTTGTTTGTAAGGAGGTTGAGATTATGAGAAACACAACCAAATGTTAATGACATTTGTTATAGACCAAGGCCAAGATTCTGCAAGGTGTCACACAGCGCAGTAGACAAAAATGCTGCGCTGTGTGATGAGAGAGCAGGAGAGCTCCATATTCACATAGAAATGGCACTCACCTCACCTATCCTTAGCGCAGGCGTTGATTTCAGCAGCCGTGAGCCACACACACACCTTAGCACCATAGTCCTAGGGTGTGCATGAGTCTAGCATAGGTTTTGTACAAGAGGGGTACCTTCCCTTTACAAACTACTTTGTTAGATAAGTGGAATGCTTTTCCTACATGTATGTGTGCTGTACAATGCAGCACACATGCAAAGTCGGAAAAACCGGGAAAAATAAAAACATTTCATAGTTTGACGTCTGCTTTTCAGTGGCCTTAACATTTGGTGCTAAACCCTTTCTTCTGATATTTCGGAATAGGGTTTAGCGGCAGAAATCATGGGTGGTAGCATGGGTACACCCACCCCCCACCCATGTAACACCTCCCTTGATGCAAAGCAATGCAAAGCAGTGTTTGTGCTGCTTTTGCGTTACTTTGCCACACAAACCAGTACAAATACCTATTTGTGCTGGTTTGTGACTCACAAAAAAGGTTTTGTATCAGTTTAGTGTTACAAAAGTAACAGTAACCTGATGCTAAACCTTTGAGAATCTGGGCCCAAGTGGCAATGTAAATGGGATGGCCAAGTTTCGTGGGGATCTCAAAAGTGACTCCGTTTTGGGGTTTTGGGACACCTGCTCAGTTTGAATTTGGCCAAATAGGCTGTGAGTGGCGGTTGGGTCTTGGTTAAGACCAGTATTTAAAAGGACAGATGGTGTAGAAATGGTGGTATCTGGTGGTCAGTACGGGAGAGTGGCAGTGTAAATAAATATGGTACATCTGGATCATTAGTATGGAGAGGGAGATGCTATGTGGAAATGAATTGGTTATATTGTATGTAATTCTTCCTGGTGGTGTATTCATTATAGAATGCGATTTTCATAGATCTTGGAGAACTTGGAGAACTTACATTAACACTGAAAGTAATTGCCCTTTAATGGAGGGTTAGAGGAAGCAAAGAGTGTTGAACGATAGGTGCAACGACGGAGGAGGGAATAGTATAACTCTTAAGAGTGGAGATTAGTGCTAATGGTATGGCTTTCAGTAAGACTGAGACATGGGTGGTAGGAGATTAATAGCCCTCATGGAATAGGGTTTTGTCAAACTTTAGATGAATTCTGCTTTTATGGTGAAGATGAAGGTAGGGAAATTGTAGAATTGCGCCTGGCAGGAGACCTTTGTGTATAAAATGTTGCATTCTTATGGGTGGTGATAGCACTTTGACAAAGGAAGATCAGATATCCCAGCAGGCATTGTGGGGATTCACAAACCAAACTACTTTTCTACAACATTCATTTTAGAAGTGTATGGTCATCACTGGCAAAGTGGACATTAGAACAACTAGTAGGTTAATATTGCCCCCCTCTGCCCAGCAGCATTGCAATATTCACTGTCGGCTTTGCAGTCAGTAAACATTGCGAAGGTGCTGGTGCACCCTGCTGCCTACAGCATTGCAGCTGGCTCAATTACGACCCAGTGACAATGCTGTAGCCTCTTTCCCGTTGGTGGACGGAAACCGAGGTATACGCCCAATAGCCTAGCAGGAAACTCTTAAAGGGGCCGGCAGGGAGGTAGCCTGTGTGGGGGCAGCTCTGCCCTGGGGATTCCACCCTTGTTCTCTACCAGCCTTTTCATGGAGGTAGCACAGCCATGAGAAGGCTGGTGGAGAACAGGTGCAGGGCCCCCCCTGCCCTGCACCTTCGCAATGTTTGACATTGAGAGGGTGCTGGTGCACCCTGCGGGATACGGCATTGCTGATTATAAGCTGGTGACAATGCTGTAGCCTGTTTCCCGTTAGGCTGGCAGGCATAAACCGAGGTTTCTGCTAGCCAACTCAGCGGGAAATTCTTAATGGAGCAGGTGGGGAGGTAGCCTGCATGGCAGCAACCTCCCTGTCGGAAGTTCAGCGCACGGTGAAAAGCATCCGTAGAACTCGTAATGACCCCCATAGTAACTCGCTGTCTAGGAATTGGGTGTATGACTTCAACTAATTAGTGGGTCTGAGTAACACCAATGTGGGTATCCTTAGGGAAATAAGAAATGTAACAATGCTTTCTCCTTTGTTATAGGGGGACAGGTTTTGTATTTTTTTGTATATAGATGGATTGACCCCAATATTATTTTTGTTTTTGTAGCCCTGAAGAAGTGGCATCTATTGTCGTAAAACCCAAGTTGGCTGGAATTAATTGATCCGTCTAGGAATAAACCTTAAATTATTTATCAAGTGTATGAATTTCCTTATGTTTGGCTTTATGTTTACAAAGTATTAGAGGAACAATAATCTATTACTGATGTCTGTGCTGACAACTAACTGGTTATTGGAATACAACACGTTATTGCCCACCTTTTCAATAAATGTGATGAGAAACTAAAGAAACTATGTTTATGTTCTCCCTAGGAAACATTTAATTGTTTGCATGTATAGACTTGGCTGGGCACCTGTCTAGTAGGTGAGCTTGTGCAGAGCCATAATTATCTTTGCCCATGATTTGATGTCCACATATATGTCTCATAAATTAAACCTGCATTCAGATTATTTGCAAAATATTCAGATTATTTGCAGATGCACACCTGAGCAAAATGTTGCATACTTCAAGTGGGTTTAGTAGTTTATTGTGAGAATTATCCATACTTTGCAAGTAAAAAATATGAAACGTCACACACTTCTAGTGGAAAGGTAGAGACAGCAGAGTAGCTGATTGGTTCAAGTGAATACTGGCTTAATCCTTTCCTAGCAAAGTGCATGTTTATATAGAAGAAGAAGGAATTAAATTAGTGTAAGATATTTATTTTTCTGAGGTAGTTTTATTTTGTAAATCTGTTGGAAACTGGGTTATGGGTTTGGGGGTGGGGGGCAGGGGGTTGATACCCTTCCCAAGCACCTAACACAATTTCTGGCAGTGTGAAGCACAAGCGAACCCCAAATTAACCTGTGCTTAAACCTCTGGCAGCTTGGCACAAACCAGCCAAGCTTAAGTTAGAGGCAATGTGTAAAGTAGTTATGCAGCATTTCAAACAGTAACAAAGTGAAAACACAACCCAATATCACACACCAATTTAGAAAAATTGAGTAAAATGTAATAAATCATTTGATGACAAAACAACAAAAATCTAAACAGTAGAACCGGGGATATACAATTTCAAAGTTTTAAGTAAAAACAGTGCCTAGAAGCCCTAAGCGCCAACTGTGGTTATCTGGTCCGGCCAAACTGGAACAAAGTGAGAAGTTTAGGCTGGCCACGGTGGAGCCTGGGCGAAAGACAGGGCCCCAAGTAGGCCTGTTGAACAAAAGCACCTTAAATCCTAGTGGCGGAGCATTGACAGATCCCGCATCAAGGATGTACTGTGACGCAGTGGGGATGCAAAGTCCTGGTGTGGAAATGCGACATGGAGTGATGGATCCTGGAAGCTGCAATGCGAGGTCCTGAGTCAACATAGAGAATGCCATCTTTAAGAGGCTTGCGATGCAAGGTCCTGTGTTGAAGTTGTGTTGCACACCGGCTGGTTCCAAAGAATGCTTGCGATATGGAGTCTGGCATCGCCGAGGATGCCATGAATGAGAGTGCTTATGATGTGAAGGCCTGCGTCGAGGCTGCGTCATGCAGCATCGGTTCGGATGAAGCTGCGCATTGTGATGCAAATTCCTGTGTCCAAGATGCATTGGGCAATGGTTTCGAACTGGAGTATTGTGAGTTGATACATTGTGCTACTTAGGCTCTGCTGAGACCACAGCTGTGCTGGCTGTGCAATTTCAGGCCCACTTCCAAGGGTCCAGGACTGGGGTGGGACCACTTGGGAGGGTATGACTCACAGTAGACAGAGTTCAGGTGGTGGGTTCAAGGTGGTTGGAGCCTTCTGTCCCTGAGGCTCTGGTGAGGAGGCCTGCCAACTAACCTTTGGAGTCACTCTGGTGGTCCTGGATTCAAGCTGCAGGTCCAGTCCTTCACTCAGGCAGCAGGACAGCAGAGCGGCAGAGCAATAGAGTAGAAGTCCTTCAGACAGAGCAGCACAGCAGTCCTTCTGAGTCTTACACAGGTTCAGAGTGTACTGAAGAGTTGGGTCTGACCGTCCAATGTGTATACCTGGTACTCACTTTGAAGTAAGAGAAGGCTCTGGACGTCTCCACTCCCAGGGCTATTTGGAATTTCCTGCCTCCCTGCCCTGGCCCTAGATTGTCTGGGTCACAATAAACAAGTGTAAAACTCTTTGTGATGTGTTAGTATGCTAGGTGACAGCTCCTCCCACTTATCAAGTCAGAGATGGCCCATCCTCCCAACACCTATTGCTCTTTGTTTCAATGTCTGGGAGCAATATACAAAGACCAGCTGCGAGCTCATGTGACCCAGGATACAGGCTGCAGACACAAATGGTTGGGACAAGAAAATGCCTTCTTTCTAAAAGTGAAGTTTTCAGTGTTGTGACGTAAAACCTGACGTTACCACTAAGGGATGCTTTCAATTACAATATTTTAGATGCCAAACTTGACATACTTACCTTCTCCCAATTATTACATGTAATAATTTAGAACAATGTTATCCTATGGCACAGACAGGCCTTGCAGTAGTGAAAAATTAATTTAAGAGCTTTTCACTACCAGAACATGTAAAAGTTAAAACTACATGTCCAGCCTTAAAAATACACTACACCCTGCCCTCTGGGCTGTGTTAGGGCCTATGCTAAAGATGACATATGTATTAAAAGGAAGGTTTAGACCTGGTGAAAGGCTTATTTTGCAAGGTCGAACTGGCAATTTCAACTGCACACCCTTCGCTGCAATGGCTACTTAAGAAGATGGCACAATCAGTGCTGCAGGCTCTCTAGCAGCATGTAATTGACAGGCCCTTGATACCTGTAGTACCACTTTATTAGGGACTTGGGAGTAAAGTTAAAGTGCCAATTGGTTGTAAGCCAATTTTAAAGTGTTTAAAGGAGTTAGCAGTGTTAAGGTGAACAGAGTGCTAAGGCCCACAAAAACAAAATTGGCACAAATAGATGAGGAAGGCAAAAAGTTTTGGAGAAGACCAGCCTAAGTCTGACAGGCATAACAACATCTTATTGTCAGTGCCAGGATGCTAAGAAAGAGATGATTTATGTACATTTGATGACTGCTAGTTAATATATTGCACAGAGATGACTACTGATCATAAGTGACTCTGGTCAACTACCTTGCACACCTATTTCTACTTCATTTTTCTAATTTTGTACATTTATTTGCCCTTTATTTCCCTTGTTAATGAAATGTTAATAAAATGTTATGAGAGAGTATGTTGGTAGTGGTTTCTCCTATTTTTTCTATGTATTCTAAATGTTTGGGTAAAAATATGTTTTAATGTTTGTGTAAGAAATTGGGTTGTTGGTTGACTGGGGTATGATTCCGGGTCAAGCAAAACCACAGTCCTGGTCAGGGAAGAAGCCAACCCTAAATTAACCCATGCTCAATCCTCTGGTAGTTCGGCACAGAGTTGTCATGCATAGCTTAGAGGCAATGTGTAAAATATTTGTGCAACACTTCAAACAGTAAAACAGTGAAGACAACCCACAAAAAAAAGAATCTCACACAAAGTAAGGCCCATAGAGTAAAGTATAATAAATAAAACAAGACCAAAAAGACTATAATCCAATCAGTAGAATCAGAGATATGAAATTTTAAAGATATTAGTGAAAAAGAGGGCCGAAATGCACAAAGCAGCAACTGTGGCTATCTGGTTGTGCTGGACTAGGTCGAAGTCATAAGTTCAGGCCAATTGTGATGGGGATTGGACAGCGTACAGGGGACCCGCTAGGCCCACTGAACAAAGTACCTTAAAACCTGGTTTGTGGAGCGTTACGAGGATACATTGATGTGTCGGTTCTGAGATGAGTGGAGGATGCAATGTGAGGGCCAGCATCATTGCCGGGATTCTGTCGATGGGACTTGCGATGTGAAGTCCAGCATCAGGGATTCTGCACATAGTCAGGGCGATCCATTGGTTCGGAAAAGCTGTTGGGCTGCGATGAGGAGTCCGGCATCATAGAGGCTGTCATCAACAAGTGATGCGAGGGTCTGCGTTGAGGATGCCTTGTCAGGGTCACACAACGGTTCCCAAGAGCTGCGATGCAATGCGGGTCTTTGTGATGGGTCCAATCCATGCAGCAGCAGCAATGTGTCGGTTCTGCTCTGGTTTGCGCCTCCCAGCAGAGTAGATGTGTCTGTTCTGCTGGATGTTCTGAGGCTGCTAAGCACCTTACGCCCACTTCTAAGGGTCCAGGACTGGCGTGGAACCACTTGGCAGGGTAGACTCACAAACAGTAGAGTTCAGGTATGCCTATTAGGTTGTTGGAAGCCTGTTATGTCTCTGAGGTTTCAGATCAAAAGGCCATCCAACTGACCCCTGGAGTCACTCTGGGTTCTTGGGTTCAAGAGAGGTTCTACTCCTTCTCACCTAGTCAAGATGGCATATTGTCAGCACAGCAGGACAGCAGTTCCTTCAGAGCAGCTCTCCATAAGAGTGGCAGTCCTTGTATCAGCACAGCAGTCTTTCTTCCTGGAAAAGATTATTCACAGGTCCAGATGTGTACTGAAGTGGTGGTGTCCGAGGTCCAGTATCTATACCCGGTTGTGCATTTGAAGTGGGACGAAGCTTCTAGAGGCATGCCTTTGAAGTCCACAGGTGCCCCCTGCCTTCCTGGCCCTGGCTCCAGACTAACAATAGGGGGTATGTAGTCCTTTTTGTGGAGCCGGGACACAGCCAATTCAGGTGCAAGTGGGACTGGGCCCAGCTCCTCCCTCCCATCTTGCCTGTGACACTCTATCCAGTCACACCTAAGCTTGTAATTGTGTGTGGCTGTCTAAGAGGACGATACAAAGCTGAACTATCAACTACACCCAATCATGTGACCCAGAGACAGGCTGCAGGCACTAATTGGCTAAAACAAGAAAATTCCAACTTTCTAAATGTGGCATTTTCAGAACTGTAACTTTATATCCAACTTCACCATAAGGTAGAATTTAAATTGTGATTCCAGAAACACCAAACATGAACTGATACCTATTCCTATTTGCAAATGACACTTATTGTATGTAATAAGGTAATTCCACTGTTATCCTATAGAGAGGTAGGTCCTGCGGTAGCGAAACATTAATTTAAGAGTTTTATATTACCAGGACATGTAAAACCTAAAAGTACATGTTCATCCTTTAAAATGCAAAGCGCCCGCTCCCTGGGCTGTCCAGAGCCCACCCTAGGGATGATGTATATGTATTAAAAAGGGAAGTTTGGGCCTGGCATGAGGTTTACTTTGCCAAGTCGAAATGGCACTTTAAAACTCCACACACAAGCTCTGCAATGGCAGGCCTGAGACATGTTTTACGCACTACAGAAGTGGATGGCAAAAGTAGTGTCTCAGGCCTGCTAATACCATTTCATTTACATTTACAGACCCTGGCCACAGGTAGTGCCACTTTACTAGGGACTTACAAGTAAATGAAATATGCCAATTGGGTATAAGTTCATCTAACATTTTTTAAGGAGAGGGCAGAAGCACTTTCGCACTGGTTAGCAGTGGTAAAGTTCACAGAGTCCGAAGGCCAACAAAAATGGATTCAGCAAAAATGGCGGTGTGAAGGAAAAAATATAGAGAACGACCCTGCAGACAAGGACAAGTCCAACAGTATGTTTTATGGAAACTATAATTAAACATTTTTTGATTGGTTAACATGAAAAAGTCAAACAAGAGTATCAGTCTGAATTTTAATTGTATTGCCAGTTTTTAGTTTAGCCTTTGTGTATGGAGTTGAAGGATCTCTAAAAGTGCTTGTACAAATCATACCATATGCACTTTAAACACAGCTCCACTGAATACTCAACTATATAAAGACTGTGCCCAAGAAACTTAACATTGTGCAGGTGCAAGGCAATTTTATGAATTGGTACACATTCTTGAGCAGAGACATACTGGCAGTGCTTAATTTGTGATTGTTGTTTCCGGTGCTGAGCACTGGCGCTTATTTTTCTTCCTCAAGCATTTACTGCCAGCAAAAGACACATATGGGAAAGAAGGAGGAAGAGAAAAACGAAAAAGCCTCACAATGGGAGAAAGCAGAAAGCTGTAAGAGTGAGCTGAAGGGTCAGGGAGTGGCTGTAAATGGATTGAAGAGGCCCAAGATGACTTCAGGCCCAAGATGACCTCAGTATTGAGCGTTTGCACGTTTAATTGCAACAGATGCATGTTTAAGAGGAGAGCTTTGGACACCTTTTTATTTACAAACTAAGCACTGTACACTAGGTATTGCTCTCCATGGGATTGTGTTTTGATTTAGTTTTACTTATCAGAGTCTCTCACCTGGAAGTCACTTTACAACATGCCTTGCACAACAGCACCATAGTGTGCCCTAATCATGAACGTAAATGTAAAGGTACTTTTTAAAAATCTCTTCAAGTGTTCACAAACAGTGGGAGTGATTATTTAAGAAAAACAACTCTATTTTTAGCGTCACCTTTAAAGTGTTGATACTTTGGATAGACAAAACCATAGAATTGATTTTGAATCCCGTTTTTGGGAACATCTATGAGGGGTGTGGACACCCTGAATATATTTATGCTGATTACACTCTGTAGGCATTGATGTTCTTAACTGTCATGGGTTATTAATGCTCAATACAGCATGGGGTTATTGATGCTCATTAACATCTAGACCCTTTCTTGGTCATTACAGTCGGGGGGCACTGGTCTTTGTTATTGCCATTGGCCAATAATGTTCTGTAATGCTGAGGTCAATGATGCTTCTTAATGCTGCTCTCATTAGCACTTGTTACTAGTAGCCAGTGATGCTGCTTCCATTGGCACTAATTTTTTGTAGTCAGTGATGCTTATTACTGATTTAACCCATTAATATAATGGCTGGGGCTATTGGCCCTTATTAATGAGTGGAAAGATATTCATCGCTACGACCCATATTAATGTTTCATGTTGGCACATCACATGCTTAGGCATTATTGCTGATGCATGCATGAGAACATTATGGATCATTCCTAGGGGGTTGTTAAATTATCACAGTGGGGTTCTCTTTTTAGGCACAAAAAACCAACACAATTAACTGGAATTTGTTTAGTAAAGGTTAATTTAAGTTTGACCGAAGGTAATTAATGCCTACAGGACATAACCAGGGCAAATGCTCTAATGCATAAAAGATGCTGACTCTGTGGCAGATGGGTTATTACCTTCGATTGGCAGTGTCTCCAGCAGTAGTCAATTGGTGGTTACCATGCTCTAAAGGAGGGGTGGTTGGGAACCGTGAATTTGATGGGCTGGCAGAGATGCTGATTTACTCCTGATTTGCTCCTTTAGTAATTGATTCATGAGATTGGTGGAATCACAGATTAACCAAATTGGTAACTACACAGTTGCATGCCTGTGGTGGGTGCAAATGTCATTTTCCAAAATTATCTCATATTGACAAAATGATTCACATGTTTCGTGGTTTGCTCGTGAAATCTCATCATTTGTTTTAATTACTTTTTATAGATGTAGGTATGCATTTATTTTGGGTACTGCAGGCTTGTGTTCAACGTTTTATTAATTTCTGAATGTGATTCTATTTATTTGTGAAGATTAGTTAACATAGTTTATGGGTGTAATAATGTTGGAGAGAATGTAAATGGTATGGCCGGGTTCTGGATGAAAAAGAGAATAAATAGCTGAAACAGAAGAACATTCAATCACTACTAAGTTTGAACAAATTAACATAATTGTATCACAGCAATTCAAAAGCACACTCAATGGGGTAATAATGAAAGTTCAAATATCCCGTATCTTACTTTGACAGAGGTGCTTCTTGCAGGGGTGTAGCTATCATTGTAAAGCAGGTATGGCAGTACAATTGAAACGGCATCACAGCTCCCCTGATACTACTTTTGTTGTTGCTTGAGTGTGAATGACAGAACCCTTTTGGCTCCTGAAGAACTCCATACAGCTGTGAAGGAAGTGTTAGAACGTGATGCAGTGAATGCAGGTTTAGAATGTTGAGTTTGCGGTTACACTCAGAAGAAAAAGAAGTGTAATACATAGCTCTGTGAGTGGCATATTCATTGGCGGCTTTCCAGGCTGGGGAGGATGGTACAACTGGCAATGAGATAGGGGGTAAGTAACCCGAAGTTTGACAGTACTCTCCCAGAGTTTGCTGTGGTCCAAACAAACTGCTTGCGGGTGCCATGTGTGCATCTGTCGAAGTGCAGAATTAATGTTTGAGTATGTGAAGTCAAAGCTCAACTCCAGCCCCAATCCTCCAGTTCTTCAATCCTGAGAACAGTTAGGCTGCCGCCACCTTCCTGAAATGACCACCAAAAAGCAAAATATTGGTGATAGATGGACTGCTTGGATATAGACATTTGACAATTTCATTAATGTGCTAGAAGAAACAGATAACAAAAAGAATATCAGATACCTGAAGAATCATGCTTGTAATTGTGTAAAAGAAGTCATAATGATAATGTTGTGAGCTAATGGAGTTACATACTGTCAAATTAAAGAAGCCTTGAATTTCAAGTTCAATCCAATGCCGAGTGTGGATTACGAAAGGTAAATTCTCAGTCTAGAATGACAAATAGTTGCTGGAACCGCAGACACATTTGTAGAGAGATTAGATATGCTCATCAAACACTGTAAGTTCAATTAATTTAATGATGAGTAAGCAATACGACTCAGAGTTATTGATGGATGTCTGTCGGATTCATTCACATGACGAATGCTGAGAGAAACTCTTAGTCTGAAGCAAGTTCTGATGGCTGCCAGAGCTGCAGAGCACACGACTCGACAAGCTGCTGACATTGAGGCCGGAGGTGCACAGAGTCAGTCATCAACATGAAAAGCAAGCAGAAACATAAAGCTGAAGAACACTAGGTGATATCTCCAAGGGAAAAAAAGTCTTGTTCAGGTGTTGATTGTCGTTTTTACATAAAGGTAAATGATCGGCTATTGGACAGATATGCAAAGGCTGTGGAAAAGAGAACCACTTTATAAAGGTTTGCAAGGAGAAGAGAAAAGTAAGTGCGTCACAAAGAGAAAACTAAATTGCCGACCAAATGTTTCAGAAGCAATGTTCAGTGCATGCCCACAAGGCCAGGGGATAACATCAGTTGAGACAAATAACGAAGTTGATCATCATCTAAGTCATCATCTAAAAGTTCACCATTATAAACATCAAGTAAAAGTGAATCAGATGGTTGCAAAATGTTGATGTTTACCTCAGAAAAATGTGTGCATGCTGTACTGGCTGCATGTGAAGAAAAATACCAGTCAAAGAGAAGTCGATTGGAAAAAGCACCAAAGTCATTCAAACATTGTCAGAATATTACTCTGAAAATAAGCAGCTGTTCAATACCTTTCATTGTCAACAGGGGTGTTCCGATAAATATTATGCCTGAGGAGAAATATAATGAAATATCTCCATTGTCACCTTTGATGCCATCAAAAACTAAAGCGTACATGCTAGAGCACCTTGTCCTTAGAAAGTAAACTTACAAGGGGAAGCGTATAGGTCGATTAATGCTTTGGATCGCATAGGGTATCCTAGTCAAGTATAGCGAGTAAAAGAAAACTTCAACAGTTCAATCTAATCAACTCAAAATACCATGAGCTAATCTAATCAGAAAAACCACCATGACTCATATGGAAGTTATTTCTGTTTATTCCTTATTAGTTACAACTCTGATCATATACCTTTATTCAATAATATCATGATTTCCAAATCTTTATTAGCAACATAAGCAATGAATTCTCATCACTTTATTAATATGCAATCAACGTTAAACAAAGCGATAGCAATTCATGAAATATTGTATGATTCAGCAATGTAAGTCAGTCAGTCTAAGTCACCCTAGTCAGCCTACCTATCTCCACATTAGCATCAGCATTTGGGTCTTCATGCTAAAACAATTTAGTCAAAAATCATAATTTTGGAAAATCTATCTAAGAAAGAAAAGAGGGGAAAAAAAACGAGTTAGATCATCATAGGGGAGAGAGACTGCCAATCAAAGGTATTTGGCAGAAACCAGGTATTCTCACACTCTTTTTCTCGCCTATAAGGAAAAATGGAAAGGAACACAGACACACATGGAACCCCCAACCCCTCGTCCAAAATGAAACGTTTTTTAGTCACCTACTCCATTATGCCTCTGACTCAAGCACATGGTCTGCAGTGCCTCCTTTTGCTCCAGCTTCCACTGACCATATATCAAGTCCTAAATTCACACACAGCATCACTGACAGAATGGGAACTGCAACACAACCAACCAGCTGTGGGAGTAAAAATGTGAGACCATGCTGCTTGCTTCCTCTCTAGCCTACGTGCACCAAGCCAAAGCCAGTCAAGTAGCAAAGGCACCATTTATCATAATAAAAACTCAGTCTTCACAAATCGGCCCAGGTTAGCCAGAATAACTAGGATATATGACCCCAAACCACTGATCAGGCAACAGCAATAGGTTTTCTGCAGGAACAAAGGGAAGCCAGGACGATAGACTTGCCTTCCAACTTAACATATGACAAACAGCTTTCCTACTCACAAACGAATGTCACTCTGCCTGCCAGTACACCTCCTTGATATACCTCATGGACCAGGGAAACCATCTTGAATGTCACTCCCAAGAGCCATAGGCCTCTTAGCATCATACACATAGGAAGAGCTTGCATATCATAGTTGCAGACATGTATATAAAATGGGGAAGTAAGATTTTATGTTACAATAAGTGATTGATATGTACTTACATTGGAAACATTCCCTTAGTAATCCCAAGACAGATGAGTAACATCTCCAGGATACATCAAAACAAATCAATTCATCTTCCTTTGCCTCTGTACCCTTATCTGCTAATTTGAGAGCACATGGAATCAGGCAGAACACCAGTAATAAGAGCTATTTGGGTTATGTAACCATTGCTCTTTCCTAACCTCTATCCCCTTTCTCCCTGTCTGCCCCCTTCCCTGTCTGCCCTCTTCTCCACTTACCCCTCCCTACCTACTTGTCTGTGTGCCCCGAGGAAACCTTGTCAGTATACAAAACTCTGAGATAGGCTTTGTATGTGCTTACTTTAACAATGTGTCAAATTTAACTGTAGTAGTATGGTACAGAAGACCATGACCTGAACATTAATTCAATGCCAATAGTGGCTGTCCAATAACCACTCACTGTTCCAGAAGCCACAGAAAATGTCTAAAAGAAATGAAGCTACTATTGCGTTACCGTAGTTGTCAGTAGCCTGTGTTTCTCAAGCAAACCCGAATTATCACCAGTTAGTGATGGATGCAGGGGCCTCCAATCACTTTCATGAACTCATACGAGGCCTGGGACATAAGCTCAGATGGCAGTGACTACGTTGCTTTTTGTTATTCACAGGTAGAGCCGTGGGTGGAGTGGCTGGGCAGGCTCTTCACAAGTGGAGCAAAATTGTTTCGTTGCGTGATCTGAAAAAGGTAAAAGTCCATGCACAGCTTTTAATGAGCTTCAAGACAGGTGCCAGAGGTACTAGCAAGGATTGAGGAAAGTAGCCCCATAGTACAGGCGTGCAAGGTAGGCACTGGTGTGCCTGGGCTGGTGACCATAACTAAGGCTGCCCACAGAAGTGCAATGAATGAAGCCCAGGGAGGAGCACTGGGAAGGGAAAATGACGTGCAGGTGTGATATCAGGGCTGGGAGAAGCAGCCTGAAGCACGGAGGTGCTGTGAGAAGAAAGAGCAGGGTGGTACCCTATGGGGAGCCAGCTTAGGTAGAGGTTTCTACCTCAGCAGTCACACTTCTGGATATCATTTGTAAAAGTAAATAACAATCCCCCCCATTTATTGGAACAGGCGGAGGACAGACGGCTGCCTCCGGTGTGTGGCATTGGATAAAGACAACTGAAAAGAGGCAGCCGGCTGGAGAAGTGAAGATGCGATATAGGAGGCCTGGGTACCAGCTTTCCAAAAGCAATGCGTGGTGTTCTTCTGAAGGGTTTATACCTGAAAGAAATTGGAATGGACAGTGTTAAGGGTGCATGCCCTCCAAGAATAATAAGATGATGGCTATTGCAATGCCTAGCATGGGGATGCTTGGCAGTCAGCTGGCAGTGACTAGCTGCATCATTGGAGGGGTTTGTGTAGTGTCTGAAGGTGAGGAAGGAATGTTCAAGTGGTATTTGCCCGGAACAAAGGTCTGCAGAAGTCCGGTGGAGTCACAGGCGATAGAGTCCAAGAAATGTAAAAAGACTGGAGGAGGATGCCTTGATGTTGAAAGATCGCTAAAGCTAGGAGCATTCAGATATCGAGGGATATAAAGAACAAGATGTGCGTTACAGAGGTCTAAAGGCAAAGGGCTGGGTTTACCAGAAGTAAGTAATCCGTATATCCAGGGTGGTGGTGGGCAGCGAACTGCTTGTGGCCAAATGGGTATGGAGTTTTTATGAAAGAAAGAAGTATGTTCTGCCATGGGCGACTGTCTGGAGCATAAAGGGAGAGCTCCAGACAGTTGGTAGATGACTGGGCCCTACATTGAATAGCTATGGAAGGTCATGAGTAGTGAAGCATCAACTACAAATGCCTAAGGTCTAGGGGGCAGACAAGAAAAGAAGCATACTAGATGGGACAGATGACAGGTGAGGATTGCAAGTGTGTAGATGTAGGGAGTAAGGACAGTCTGATCAGATGACAAACTGGGGGAGTAATCAAAGTTCCAGGACAGGGGGTGTAAGGGATCATAGAACAGATGGCCAGGCACCGAAAAAGGTTGCTGGGACACCTGTGGAAAATAGCCAGTAGGGAAATGCTGAGGAAGTGCATTTTTATAGCCTTTAGAAGGAAAAGAGGAGCATGCGGGAAGTGGAAAGCGGAGGACTTGGCCGTAACTGGCAAGAGCAATGGCTTGGGTTGCACGTGGCATGACCATGGAGCACTGGGGCAGCATGTAGGTGCCAGGCAATGGAAGGCGTGGGAAAGCAACAGGGGTTATAATGAGTGAGATTAAAGAAGGCTATCCTGCGGGGTTTTCTAGAGCTACTGAAAAGTGTGCATTTAGTGCAGGATAACAGAATGAGGCTTAGGTGAAGGAATAGGAAGGTATCACATGGTAAAGGAATCTATGAACCGGTTGTGGAGAAGAACAAGAATACTGCACAACCGATAAGTGAGCGTTGATTCCTGAAGTAATCTGAGTGTTGCAGGGGGAGACGACTTTACGACTGTGGTTCTGAGTGATGGTGACCTTAAGAGGGCGCATAGGGGAAGGGGGTGCAGCTGCGAATGGTGAAAGGGTTCAGGGATAAAGAAGAAAGTGATTATTTGGGGTTCACCTGGTGTGATTTTAGGACAGGATGGGAGAATTACTGTGATCCTGACTCTTTAAGGGTCTCGTGAGGTTGCATAGATTAGAGGGCAATCATGCAGTTGGAAAGAAGACATGCTCCAGAGTTTTTCAGCAGGATAGCTGGTACGACTGCAAAGAGATACATAGTTACAGCATGTGCTGCATTACCAAATGTGGGGCTAATTACTGGGGAGGTGAGGGAGGAGGGCACGTGGGTGACTAGTAGTGGTGTTGGGGGAGTTAGCGTAGACATTATTTCTCAGCCTAGAGATAAAGGGTTTGATGTGTTTCATGTCTGAATTTATGAGTGGAACTGTGGAGCAAGAACTTTGCGTTGCAGTGACAAGAAGATATTATGGGTGGTGATGTTGAAGAGGGATGGCGGTTTTAAGGTGTGGAAATGGTCCTGAGACACTTGGACTTTGCTAGCTGGATAGTGGTGTACTTGCGAGTTGTGGGGTCCAGAGGTTGGAGCTTCACTCATTAGCGGTCATTGGGTACAAGACAAACTGGGAGATAGCTATGGGGTGGTCACAATGAATGAGAAGGCTTTTGGAAGGGTCCAGACTGTGAGAGCTCGGAATGACTTACGAGGATGGCTAGGCAGATGTGGCAACAATGTGGCAGACAGATACTCTGGTTGGGTGGCACTTGGATTTCTTTTATGAATGTGAGCTGGGTTGAGGTAGTGTAGTACAGGTATGCAGGGGAGGGTAGTAGCAACTGTGGTAACAAAATAATGGGACATTTATGGCTTAGAGGAGGCCAGCTGACTGGCAATGGGCTTCTGTAGGATTCTGGTTGCTGTGATCCATGGAAGCCGAACAAGGAAGTAAAACAGGGCTAGAGTAAAACATGGGGTAATATAAGACCTGGACTAGCGGTATTGAGATATTTTCGTTGTAGGGCTTCCGAGTGCCTTATATGAGTGGCATCGGTTTTGTGAAAGGGAAGTAGGGCCTGCTTTGAAATTACTGGGTGTGCTAGGAGGATAACAAATTACATTTCTTAGAAGGGTGGAGCAAGTAGACATGCCAGTGGACTGAGGAAGGGACCTTGCACGGGGTCCACTGGGACAAGAAGGCACGCACAGGATGGCAGTGTGCAAAAGGATAATTGATACAGACTTTCGTTGAGCTAGCAAAGGGTTGTCCATGGCTAAAGAGGGACCCTTAGATTGTGGTTGGTTATTTGACACAGCTACTGGCCGGGGAACTGGCGAGAAGGAAGACAAGCTTTGAGGATGTGCAGGATGAATTGCTGGGTGCAGGATGTGATCAACCTTTTTATCCTGCTTCTGCAGGTAGAACGCTCCCCGCTCCGCCATCCGCGCCACCTCCAATTCGTCTTTTTTCTCCTGTTTCCCTGAAGCTGCGCCCCCAGCAGGCCCCTCCCGCCTCCCCCTCGTTCTCACTGTCCTTTCTGCCTTGTTTTCCCGCCGTTGCGCCCCCTGCGGCCCCTCTCGCCTCCCCCTCGTTCTCACCGTCCTCTGTGCCTTGTTTTCCCGCCGCTGCACCCCCTGCGGCCCCTCCCGCCTCTCCCCTCGTTCTCACCGTCCTTTCTGCCTTGTTTTCTCGCCGCTGCGCCCCCGGCGGCCCCTCCTGCCTCCCCCCTCGTTCTCACCGTTCTCTGTGCCTTGTTTTCCCCCGCTGCGCCCCCTGCAGCCCCTCCCGCCTCTCCCCTCATTCTCACCGTCCTTTCTGCCTTGTTTTCTCGCCGCTGCGCCCCCGGCGGCCCCTCCTGCCTCCCCCCTCGTTCTCACCGTTCTCTGTGCCTTGTTTTCCCACCGCTGCGCCCCCTGCGGCCCCACCCCCCCAGCCCTCTCATTCGTCAAGCCCTCCCTCCTCCCAGCTGCCACTCCCACCATCCCCTCCTCTTATGGCAGCTTCACCTGCCACACCTGTCACTTCTCCTGCTCCTCATCCCTCACACCACACACCAACCATAGCGACCCCACCTTCAACAAACACAAAACCCCAACACAAGTCTCACCCACCTTGCCCCCACCAACCAACAACGCAGCACACCAGCCCACAACCAGAACACACCCTGCAACAACACCCTCACGCACCACACCAACTCCACCCACCACAACCACCTCAACTGCCTGCTCCTCAACATCCGCTCCCTTCACAAACACGCCATAGAACTCTGGGACCTCATCACATCACACTCACCTGACATCACCTTCCTCACGGAAACCTGGACCAACCCCTCCTCAGAACTGGACATAGCCATAGCCACCCCCAAGGGATACAAATTCCAACACAAAGACCGCCCCAACAGGCCAGGTGGTTGCATCGCCATCCAACACAGAGACACCATCAAAGTCACCACGAGCTCCCAAGACACTATCTACAACACTGAACACATGCACTTCCTCATCCACATTAACAACAACTCCACCCTCAGAGGTACACTAATCTACAGACCACCCGGACCAAGCCCCGCCTTCTGCGACACCATAGCTGACAGCAGCAGCTTGCATGCCCTCACCTCCACAGACTACATCATCCACGGTGATTTCAACTTTCACTGGGAAAACCTACAAGACCAAAACACTACCTCCCTCATAGACAACCTCACCAACCTCGGACTCAAACAACTGGTCACCGCACCCACCCACTCAGCAGGACACACGCTCAAAGCAATTTTCACCGCAAGTCAACACATAGCCTACACCCACACCACCGAACTCCTCTGGACTGACCACCACTGCGTCCACCTCTCCTTCACCAAAACCCCCCCACAGACTACCATCAACACACCACATCCTACCGCATGTGGGACAAGATACCCACAGAATGACTAAACTCCCAACTGGCCCATAACCCCCCCCACACCAGCGACCCCAACACAGCAGCACACAACCTCTCCAAATGGATCACTACCTGCGCAGACACACTAGCCCCCCTCAGAAAACACATCGCCACCCGCAACATCAAGAACGCCGTATGGTTCACCCCTGAACTCCAAGACTCCACGCGCAAATGCCGCCAAGCTGAGAAAATATGGCGACTAGAACCTTCCACAACCAATTTCTCCACCCTCAAAACCACCATTCGCACCCATCACCAACTCATACGCACCGCCAAAAGAGATCACTACAAGTCACGCCTTGACAACAACTCTCAAAACAGCAAAGAACTCTTCACCATCATCAATGAACTTGCCAAACCCAAAGCCAGCAACATAGACCCCACACACAGCCCCTATGTGACGCCCTTTCCAACCACTTACTCCACAAAATCCTGGACATCCACAACAGCATCATACCACACACACCCACCACACACACCCCTCACTCACCCAACCCAACCCCCACTCATGACCCCCCCACCACACTCTCCACATGGACCCCCACCACATATGAAGAAACCGAAAAAAAGATGAACTCCATCCACTCCGGCCCTCCGACCCCTGCCCACACCGCATCTACAACAAAGATAGCCCAACCATTGTCTCCCCATACTCTACAGCATAATCAACTCCTCTTTCAACTCTGCCACCTACCCAGATCCCTGGAAGCACGCGGAAATCCCCGCTCTCCTAAAAAAAAAACAAGCCGACCCGGAGATCCTCTCCAACTACCGCCCCATCTCCCTCCTCCCTTTCCCCGCCAAGGTTGCAGAGAAATTACTCAATGCCCGCCTATCCCACTTCCTCGAAGCAACCAAACACTCTTGACCCCTCACAATCCGGGTTTCGCAAAAACCACAGCACGGAAACCGCCCTCATCGCATGCACTGACGACATCAGGACCAAAGTCGACAAAGGCGAGACCATCGCACTCATCCTCCTAGACCTCTCCGCACCCTTTGACACCGTCTGCAACCACACACTCCGCACTCACCTCCACAACATAGGAATTTGCCACAAAGCCTTAGACTGGCTCACCTCCTTCCTCACCGACCGGACCAAGAGAGTCCGCCTTCCACCCTTCCACTCCAACACTACCAAGATCACCTGCGGAGTCCCCCAAGGGTCCTCTCTCAGCCCCACACTCTTCAACATCTACATGATCCCCCTAGCCAACATCCGCCGAGCGCACGGATTCACTATCCTCTCCTATGCAGATGACACCCAACTCATCCTCTCCCTCACCCGTAACCCCACCACCGCCAAAACCAACCTACACGCTGCTCTCCTCGACACCGCCAACTGGATGACCACTAACCACCTCAAGCTCAACTCAAACAAAACTGAGATCATCATCTTCGGCCCCAACAACACCACATGGGACGACTCCTGTTGGCCCATAGGCCCCGCACCCACCCCCGCAAACCACACACGCAACCTAAGCATCATCCTTGACCCCTCCCTCTCCATGACACAGCAAATCAATGCTCTAACCTCCTCCTGCTTCCACACACTCCGCACTCTAAAAAAATCCTTCAAATGGATTGCCCCAGAAACCAGAAAGACAGTCACCCATGCACTCATCAGCAGCAGACTGGACTACGGTAATGCCCTCTACGCCGGCACCACACTATAACTCAAACGCAAACTCCAGAGAATCCAGAACACAGCTGCACACCTCGTCCTTGGCCTCCACCGCCACAAACAAATCTCACCACACCTCAAATCCCTTCACTGGCTCCCCATAGACAAGAGAATCGCATTCAAGATCCTCATCCACGCACACAAATCCCTCCACAACACCGGCCCAACCTACGTCAACGAAAGAGTTAACTTTCACACTCCCACATGCAACCTCCGATCAGCCGATCTCGCCCTAGCCGCAGTCCCCTGCATCCAATGCACCACCACAGGAGGCAGGTCTTTCTCCTACCTCGCTCCCAAAACCTGGAACTCCCTCCCCACCGACCTTCGCAAAGCCAAAGACCTCCTAGTCTTCAGAAAGAACCTCAAGACATGGTTGTTCAATCAGTGACCCTCCCTGCCCCCCCGACCTCCATTCCCCCCCCCAGCCCCTTGAGACCCTCACGGGTGAGTAGCACGCTCTACAAATTTTTTTGATTGATTGATTGATTGATCAGCTGGGTCCTATGGAGATATATGCAGTGGCTTCAAGTTACGGTGAGATTATTAGTGATAATCGTCATCATCCAGTAGGAAATTTGGGGATAGTGGCAAGGGATGGCTGGACAGGTTTAAAGCATGTTTGGGGAGGGCAGAAAAACCAACAAAAGGGCTCAGTTTGGTAAGCTACAAAACGATGGTATAATGAAGACGGGGGAGATTGTCAGGCCTGGTCCAACTGCAGGTATGCGCAATTCCAGGGGGAACTGGTGGAGCAGAAGGACCAACCAGGGCGTACGCTGGGAAGAAGACAGGGGTACGTTCATTAAGGAATGGTGCAGTAGAAAGACAGGTCGGTTCTGTTAAGTCATGCACAAGACAGGTAGGCCAAGAAAAGTTATAGATGGGAACGGCGGGACCTTTGGACCCAAAAGAGGCTTCTTTGTTTGGAAGGCGGATGGTGATGAAGAAGGGAGGGGGTGGAGTTGCAGTGAAAAACAATGTGTTCATTTGTAGCGAGGGACATAGCTCTTATGTAAGGCGGAAGGGCAAGGATGCGTTCAGCTTTTCCCCATCTCCTAATTAAAAGCAAACTCACAAGCAAGTCCGTGTGACCTGTCTGTACACAAGACGTTAGCAGGTGGGCACAAGGACACCTATTATTTTCTTTCATCGTTTTTACAACTGTACAAATATTCTAGAGTTGTCCTTCCAGATGAATGTTAATTAATCTGCCCTGCCAGCAACTTCCTCTCTCTCCCTCCCACCCGCATTGAGCCAAATCACCCTGGGATTTGTGCATTTTAAGCACTGGGGGCCTGGAACTGCCCAGCGACTTCTGGGGACGGGGGAGTAGGGCTGGTTTGCAGCCGGAGCCGGTGTTACGTACAGTGGAGTTTGTTGTGAGCGCTACGCCCATAAATAGGTGCCTGCCACAGACCGACTCAGTCACAGGCAGCCCCCAAACTCTCTCGGGTTGCGCAGGCGATGAAGCAGAAAAAGAAAGACTAACAAATGTTCATATATCATGTAACAAAATCGTATAAGGTAGTGTGATTTTAGCAAACAAAAATAATGTGTGGGAAAATGTGCCCACGAGGTAGTTCGCCATTATTATAAACGAGCTTAATTAATCATGAAGAATTGACAATGTAGTAATCCGTCATAATTGCAAATGTATTCTATGATTTTCTCGTTAAAAACTGTTATATGCTTAGCTTAAATTTAGCAGAGGCTTTGGCCTAGTTGCCTGGTCTCAAATTTAACTGACTGGTTTTCACTTGTATTAACAAAAACGTGCTTAAGGTTTAAAGGCTGTAATTTTCCAGTAGAATGACTAATACACTTATCTCAAGGTTTCGTGCTAGGCAAGTTTCATCCCCTTTGAAGCAAGTTCAGATCCTGCAGGTGCAGACAATAAAGACACTGATACATAAATAATTGGCAAACTTTGTTGCTACTTGTGTTCCAAAACTTCAAGGACACCTTATGCATAAATGAGTACTAAGAGAAAGACACTATTCATTGGTCAAAAGGAAGCCACCCTACGAACCCTCCAATGGAAGACCCTGAAGAATTTGGAACGTTTCTTACTTAAACCCACCAGACAAAGAGAAGTCAGCCATTTTCTTTGATGCCATTTTGAAGCCAGATTCAAGACGCCATTTTAAATGACACCTTGATGCCTTTTCTCTGTCCCAGAGAAAGAGACTTTAAGAATTCTCACCCTAGAGACTTTAACTTTAATTTTCCCCTCGTCTTGTCCATGCGATAACTTTTGCCCCAATTTCCTTGCGGCCGCAAGGAAATTTGCTTTAACTTTGCCCCTTTGAAATCTGCCCCATGCTGATCGAACCGGTACCTGAAGGACGAAGGCTTTCCTTGAATGCTGATTGTATTTGGTAATTATGAAAGGATAATTGTATTATGCATTTTGTTTTCCTTTTTAGGTACCAACTGCTTATTTGACAGAGCCCAAGCTAGAAGTTTTCTAAATTCATGTTGATTAAATTCTTTGCATGAAACCCCACATGCCAATGCTAATTAGAGGTTAGTTGAGGTATTCATTTGATGCACCATGTTGAATTGAAATCTTGTTATGCTGACTGATGTATGTAATTAGTCATATTCAGTTACTTATATTAGTGATTTGCATTGCTATAACCGAGTGCATTATAATCCAGATTTTGCGTAGATTGCGTTTCTTCCGTCGCTATGGACAGCTAGTAATGTTCGTATACGTATATCATTTGATCTTGAGACTTACTTATATTGTATTAGCTGTGTTAATATAGGGAAATGAACTCATTAACCTTTAATAAACAGGTGTGGTTATTCATGACTGAAAGCTCATGGTGTGTCTAATTACTGATTTTCTGTTTAACTAATTTGTTCTTTGATCTATTAAGTGAGTATTGGACATTGATTATAAATGGTTATTGATTATTGATTTGAGTGATGGACTATCCTTGGATGAGGAGAACCCAACTCGGTCAAAAGGTTCACCGACCTCCGGCGTGTCTAAGTATAAGTAATTTATAAAGACTGGACGCGCTATCACAGGCTCCGTGTCTCTCTTTGACTGACACATTTCTCCCCGAGCCGCAGACCTCTCTCCCCAAAGACCCGAACCGCGCCATTTTTCGCAGCATCCGCGCGCCTAACTTAAGAAACATGCAAGTTGCATTGCTGAGCCTGGGGATGGTCTTTCTCTGCTGCCTGCAGGCCTACGCCGAGGTGCCTGTGCAGCCTGACTTCCAGGATGACAAGGTAATTAATGTTTCCGTTCATTTAGTTCCATTACACCCCTGAGCATTGCCACGTCTTGCTCCCTGTCTTCAGCAGCAATATTTCCCGTCTTGTCTTTCTGTGATATCCTAATGCGTTCTGGGGGTTGGAGTCTTGGAGTAACTTCACTGAATAAACTGGAGTACTTATGTTTGTATCAGAAAAGCAGAGATAGGCTATACTGTTGACCAGTGTAAGATGCAACCTGCAAACACAGTTACGTTTCTTTGAGTTTTCCTTCCTCAACGGTCTATGAATTTTCCAGCCATACCACACGACAAACATTAAGAGGTTGAACTGAGGATTCGAAGTCAAGCTGTCAAGAAGGTTTTTTCTCTGGAGCTTCATTCAAATAATTTTGATGTGAGCTTTAATTGAAAATGTAGCAAAACACAAAAACAAACGAGCTACAGTGCAGCAAAAATGTGCCTGCTTGTAGATGCAGTCACCTGCCATAACATGCATTTTTTACATTATCTTACATGTGAAAACCAAAATAAATCTTGTATCCATGGTGAACCGTCTCGGTGAGTTTGTCCCAAACACACAAAATTAGCATTTTGTAGCGGTTTTCTTCTGTAGTTTGCCGAAGAGAGGGAGATGAAGTCCAGCTGCAGACGCCGCAATTGTAGTGGATGCAGTTTGTCATTTCTGTGGCGTTTACCTCTTATCTTAATCTGGCAACCATGAACTGTCTAGAAACTCCACGGGAGATACAGCAATTCGATCGCTGTGCTCTTAATTGTTTAGCTTGAAACGGATAAGCCTTCCTGTTTTAAATGGTACCCTTTGAGGACATCCATGGACATACATTTGCACAATTATCTGACATTGGTTCCCAAACGTTTGACTTCTGTGGACCCTCACTTTATCTTTACTGAAACCCGGGTACCCCACTAAATCATTATTGGAATCTGAGGACCACCCCACTGAGTCATTTCTGGAAGTCGGAGACCCCGGCCTAAACATTGTCTATGATTTGAAACGCAAAGCAATACACAAAATATACAGAAACAAGAATTCATAATACACATATGATAACACATTTTAGTTAAATTTGCAAACAAATATAAATACAAAAAATAATAAATGTAATTTGAATAGGAAGGTTAAAGCTTTTCTAAATTTAATGGAAACCACACATCCCATACCATCATACTATATTATGTTTGATGCACCTGCAATGCTCCCATGAATCAATCTGAAGATACTAATTTAACTTTTAGCCTTCAATTTTAAATTCCTTGACGTTTACAGTATGTTTTAAAATGTCCAACTGTACATTTAGCCACTTTATTTATGCACTTTATTAATTTGTTAATATTATTTAATTTTTAAGCAGTCACAGACTCCCTGAGGAGGCTTCGCAAACCCCCGGGGTCCCTGGACCCTAGGTTGGGAACTGCTTGTCTGACATTTATGGCAACTCCTGGGTAAGGCATTACCTAGATTTCAGTCTGGCCTAGTTATCTCAGCATCCTCATGGTTTTTTATGGTTTTCAAACATTTGGTAATAAAAATACATATCTATCTATCCATCCACAGACACACACACACACACACACACGCATTCCTCAGCCCTCCTCGTCCATTGGTCTTTTCAAGTGTTATTTACATTTTGCTTGCACCCTCCACAACATACAGTATTGGTCAACAGTTAGTCCATTTCAGCTATTGGCTCTCTTCACTGTGAGGGCTGGTACTTTGCACATATGCACAAAAGTAATCCAAATCGTTACCCTTAATGGTGAACCAAGGATGGAACACGGTGGTTCCCAACCTTTTGACTTCTGTGGACCCCCACTTTATCTTTACTGCAACCCGGGGAAAAGGGTTAGGGAGTGTCTGGTGGTGAAAGAAACAGTCCTGATGTTGTATCCAAATTATGAAGAGTTGGTGTTCAGTAATACTGACATTTGTCAATGCTAGCTGGGGATTTCTGACCAAAACTTTGGGCACTGGAACTTACTATTTTCCAAATCAAGCACTAAAGTCATACCATCTCTCTTGCTCTCTTCTGGGGAGACTTCAAGATCAGCCAATCAGAGGTCTGTGGATGTGAAGTATAAGTGCTGCCATCCTGCCATGCACTATGTGGTCAAGGATGAAGACAGGGATGATGCTGTACACTGTGGCAGCAGGTGAGCAGTGCAGCTTTGCTAATGTTGCTGACAGTAATATTGCTTTACTGTATGGCATGATACGAGTGTGGCAGCCGACAGAGATTGCTGCTCTTCTTTGGCAAACAGTTACCATCTACTATTTGGTGGCAGGTAGATAATAATGCTGTACTGTGTAGCAGTGGGTAGCAGACCTTGGAGCATGCATGGGATGCTGCAGTACTGTTTGATAGCAGGCAGGTGGTGTCACCTTGCTGCCTGGGCGAGCAGGTGATGTAGACTCAGAGGAGGGATACAGCTATCTTGTGGAAGTAGACAGAGGATACTGCTTTGCTCTGTGTCCATTGCCCTGGGACACATCTTTCTTTTTATCAGTTAACGGCAAATTGAAAACCATGCTTTACTGTACGTCTGCAGGCATGTGAAACAGCTTCCTTATGAGAGCCAGTAGGTGACATTTCTTTATAGTTATTGTTACAATTGGGGTCACTAGTTGGCAGTGATTTGTACCCTGTCTCGCTCTAGCCAGGGTAAGGGTGTTACACAGCTAAGATAACCCCTGCTTATTCCCTTAGCAGCTTGGCTCAAACAGTCAGGCTTATCTCAGAGGCAAACTGTAAAGTATTTGTACACACACACACACACACACAGTAACACATTAAAAACACCACAAAAGTACTCCACACTAGTTAAGAAAAATATCCAATATTTATCTGTGTAAAACAAGACCTAAATGACAAAAATCCAACATTTACAAGTAAAAATACGAATTTTCAAAGATTAAATGTAATATGCACTCAGAAACACAATAGCTCCAACTGGGGCAATCAAAATGGCTTGACAGAATATTTTAAGAAACAATATGTAGCCATCTCCTGAATGCAAAGCTGATAGACCATGTATTAAAAACTCAACAATGGACATTATGAGAAATGACCCTATGCCCATTGTTGGGTTTTCATTGTTCAAACTAGTGTAATCTTTGAGTTGTAGTCTTGGTATGCTGAACTGCTTGGGGGAAATTAATAGATTATAGTTTCTGTGGATAGAAATCCAGTACTGAAAACGTGGTATTCACCCAACATGGTGTCATTATCAAAGTAAATCATGTCATGGAGACATTATGACCCTAATGCATAGCTGCCAGGTTTGCCAGGTCCATGTGTGAGTAATTAGGCCAGTCCAGGTTTTTTCTTACAATTCTGAGACTTGTAGTCTTATTTAACAGAGTATAAAACTAGGGCTATAAGCCCCAGAAATCTAAGAAAACATAGGACTGGCCTACCAAGTCACACATGGACCTGGAAAACCTAATGAAGACTTAAAGTGTTAAGGCTGTTCAAAGGTGGCCAAACACACAATACAGTGGAGGGCTCACAAGCACATAAGGTGCCCCTAGCAGGATCCAAATGTTTGATCAAAATTCTGTCTAGAAAGGCCAGCTGTCTGCCGTCATTGGTCAGACTTGAAGGTCCCTCACTGCCTTTCATGTGAGACTTTCCTAGCTCTTTGGTGTGCAAGTGAAAATGCCACTTAAGACACTGGCAGACAGCACAAGACAGTACAAGACAGCTGCAAAGAATGGCTCAGGGGAACTTGTTACATCAATGCATAATATTTACTTGCTTACTGGTCAGATTTGTGATTGATTCTGATGTGAAGTTTGTATTTTTTTCCATGGCAAACTGTTAGAAATGGGGTCTTTGGTTGGCAGTCAGGTTGTCCCTGTCCTAGCAATGATCCTCACTCTAGTCAGGGTAAAGGAGTATCACACTCAGTTAACCCCCTCTTACAACCTTGGTAGCCTGGCACGAGCAGGCAGGCTTAACTTAGAGACAATGGGGGTCATTCTGACCCTGGCGGCCGGTGGCCGCCAGGGCCACCGACCACGGGAGCACTGCCAACAGGCTGGCGGTGCTCCCACGAGCATTCTGACCGCGCCGGTTCAGCCGCGGTCAGAAGCGGAAAGTCGGCGGTCTCCCGCCGACTTTCCGCTGCTCGGGGGAATCCTCCATGGCGGCGGAGCGCGCTCCGCCGCCATGGGGATTCTGACACCCCCTACCGCCATCCTGTTCCTGGCGGGTCTCCCGCCAGGAACAGGATGGCGGTAGGGGGTGCCGCGGGGCCCCTGGGGGCCCCTGCAGTGCCCATGCCAATGGCATGGGCACTGCAGGGCCCCCGTAAGAGGGCCCCACTGTGTATTTCAGTGTCTGCAATGCAGACACTGAAATACGCGACGGGTGCAAACTGCACCCGTCGCACATACCCACTCCGCCGGCTCCATTCGGAGCCGGCTTCCTCGTGGGTTGGGGTTTCCCGCTGGGCTGGCGGGCGGCCTCCTGGCGGTCGCCCGCCAGCCCAGCGGGAAAGCCTGAATGGCCTCCGCGGTCTTTCGACCGCGGAGCGGCCATATGGCGGTTCCCGCGAGGCGGGCGGCGATCACCCCCAATGTGTTAAGTATTTGTACCAACACACACAGTAATATAGTGAACCACTACAAAATGACACAACACAGGTTTAGAAAAACAGTAAATATTTATCTAAACAAACAAGACCAAATATGATAAAAATCCACAATACACCATTAAAAATATGATCTTAGCACTTAAAAACACAAAAATAGTGCCTAGAGGCACAAATGCTGCAATTTGATGTTAAGCGGCGTCGTGAAGGAGTAATTTCCTACAATGTGACGCCACGGGCACCGTTTATGGAGTCGCATGGACCCCCAGGTACAGTACCTTAGTAAAACAAGTAGAAAACAGGCTGGTGCACGGAGTCGGGGATCGAGGCATCATTGGACCCGATGCAGCGTAGGTTCTGGTGCTACGGGGCAGAGGAGCAGAGGTGTCGCAAAGAGGCGTAGGATCCTTACTGCAGAGCGGTGGAGGTGAGGTAGCGTGGTTGCGAGGTGTCAGTCCCTTGGCTCCGACAGAGACGAAGTCCAGTGAAGTCACAATCCTGCGGGCGACCTCACGAGTTCGCGCTCACATCACAGCGTCACAGACGCTGCAACGGAGTCGGGTGTCAAAGGAGTGTCTGTTGTTCACAAGACCCTGCCTTGCCCAGGCCAGGCCCCAGACACACACCAGTGGGGTGGAGACTGCTTTGTGGGGGCAGGCACAGCCCATTCCGGTGTAAGTGACCACTCTAGCTCAGATGGCTCATCAGAATATGCAGGCTACACCCTAGCTCCCTTTATGTCACTGTCTAGAGGAGATGCACAAACAGCCTAACTGTCAAACTGACCCCAGACAGGGAATCCACAAACAGGCAGTGTCACAGAATGGTTTAAACAAGAAAATGCCTACTTTCTAAAAGTGGAATTTTCAAACTAACAATCTAAAAACCAACTTCACTAAAAGATGTATTTTTAAATTGTGAGTTCAAAGACACCACACTCCAGATTTCTATCTGCTCTCAAAGGGAATCTGCATTTTAAGAATATTTAAAGGCAGCCCTCATGTTGACCTATGAGAGAGATTTGCCCTGCAACAGTGAAAACTGAATTTGGCAGTATTTCACTGTTAGGACATGTAAAACACATTAGTACATGTCCTACCTTTAGCATACACTGCACCCTGCCCATGGAGCTACCTAGGACCAACCTTAGGGGTGCCTTACATGTATGAAAAGGGAAGGTTTAGGCTTGGCAAGTGGGCACACTTGCCATGTCGAATTGACAGGTTAAAACTGCACAGATAGACACTGCAGTGGCAGGTCTGAGCCATGCTTACAGGGCTACTAATGTGGGTGACACAACCAGTGCTGCAGGCCCACTAATAGCATTTGATTTATAAGCCCTGGAAACCTCTGGTGCACTTTACTAGGGACTTGCTAGTAAATCAGATATGCCAATCTTGGAAAGGTCAATTACACATACATTTTACATCGGGAGCACTTGCACTTTAGCACTTGTCAGCAGTGGTAAAGTGTCAAGAGTAACAAAAACAGCAAATACAGAGTCCAGCACACAGAAAACAACCTGGGAAGTAAAGACAAAAAGTTAGGGGAGACCACACCAAGGATGCCAGGTCTAACACAAGCGATGATGATAACTGTAGTTTTTCTTTTATTTATCCACAGATTGTGGGGAAATGGTACAGCATAAGCATAGCATCTAATTCTAGAAGGACGCCTTAACAATGTGCACCACCAGCATCAACCAGAACGCAGATGGCACCCTGGAGGTCACCTCAACCTACCCCAGGTAAATCAAAGCGCCTCCTATTGTCAAGCTGTCTAAGAAGTCATATTGAAAGCAACTCACTAAGCTGATGGACCAGAGTCACAAGCCAGTAATGACAGGGTTGGCTCTCCATGCTCCCACAGCAAGAAGAATTTAAACAAATCCATCCCTGCATCTTTCCTGTTCCTCTTGTCCCCTTCTTCAAACACTAGCGAGTGATTGACCTGGAGGTTCTGGGAGGCAGAGCTGGCTCTCTGTCTCCTTGAGATGCTAATCAGAGCCAGTGAAGGGTCTCTTTTCACAGAATATGCAACATTTATTCCTCACTTCTCACCAAACCAGGACAAGAGGAATGAGGCAGAACAGAGCATCCAGCAAGAAGTGTGTGTGAGAGAGAGGAGAGGGGGAGTTGACTATAAACTAAAATCAGCTCTGATAGAAATGTACAAATCAGCCACATTGCAATACAAGGCCATGACAAGAATAGGGCCATGTGGGCATTGTTGGATCGTGGCAGCTGATGATTCTGCAAAAGCAGCCAATAGCCTGAAGTCCACAGTGAAAATTTAAGAGTGATAGAATGAATAGTCCAGCGTTTGAAAGGTGCAAAAGAGAATGAAAGTATGTGTTTGAGTGCTGGCACATGTAATGGGGTTGCCTGACACGTTGTGCGCTGACTGACATACAGAGAATACCTATAGCACCTCCTGTATATTGATTTATATTTGGAGGGCTGCCTGCAGCACATCATGGAATTGACTGGCGTATGGAGTGTTCCTGGAGTTCAACATGGCCTTGACGATCATTTTTGAGAAACCTGGAGCACACAATGGTGCCTGGAGATTTTGGGTTAAGATTGGGTCAATGCAGATGTTTATAGGACCTTTGAATCCTGATCCTTGTGAAGGGGTATAGAAAAAAAGTAAGTTAACTTAACAGCGGGGAGGATCAGAGGCAAGATATTAGTTTTGATCCATGGGAAGATGTAAAGAGAGGATTAGATAGACCTGCCCTCTAGTGACTGGGTAAGTGCCAAGGCAGTCATGAGTATGTAAAAGGCTTCAACCTGCATTGATCTTTTTTTTCTTGAACTTCCAAATATATTCCATGGCTGACCGGTGTGAGACTAGAAGCATGACCTTCAGCAAGACTGAGCAGCCTGGCCGTTTCCGTGCCACCAGTCCACATAAGTGCTAACATGTGAATGGACAGTGCACCACGCACCCTACAGAATTAAATTATGAGTGCACCAGTGGGGTCCAAAATCCTCTATGACTGACCCTCAAATGAGATGCCAACAATCTGTTATGAATAAGGGACTAACACTACTTTCTTCATAATGCCCTCAATCTTACATTCATTGTATTCCGGCACAATTTATTGGATTGTGCTCAGTGTTAATTGTGATTTTTAACTAAGTAACTATTGTTTTCACTTTTGCGGGTTTCACCGACTTAGACAGAGCCTGAGCTCTAAAACCATGGCTTTCTTGTGTTGCTGGTACACCTTCATCACTGTACATGACAGCATTTAGTACCATCAAGGAGGGATAACTGCTTTAAAAAACGTAAAGGAATTTAATTTCCCTGTTGACCTAGATTGGGATGGAGGAAGTCTCCCTCCTAAATCGGAGTTGTTGGAATGTGTGTGGATCAATTCTACTGCAAATGCTGACCTTGCATCTACATGAAGATCTTATAACCCAGGTTTGTGATGGACTCACCCCTGAGGTGCAGAGGGGGGTCTTACTGGCAAAAGTATAGGAGGTCCCTACAACCGAAACACAGGAAAAGTATCCTTCCTAGCACAGGAAGGGCTTACTGCCCCGGTTTAAAGAAACATACTAAACAGGTATGATGAGGGATAACTGTCCAGATAGAGGAACTGGTTACTGTCCTGTTGCTGAAACGTACCTGTTGCTGTATGTACGTAAGCTGTTGCTTAGGTACTTAAAGGCCATACTCTATAGGTAAAAAAGGATCTCACTGTCACTGACCACAGACTAAAATTGATCATAGCAGACACCGAGAACCATCTTACTACCCATAATTAGGTGGGCATCTCTGAAAATCGTTGCCCACAAACAGCAGGAGATCATAGCCCAGGTGTGGGAGGAGCCACTTCCTAGGTAACTGGGAGCCTATTGCCAAGGCACTGGCTGTGCTTCCTGCCCAGTATAAAGGATGTAGGACACAAGAAAAGGAAGTCATTGCATATGTGCAGGAAAGCCCTTTCCCCATTACAGGAGGAGCTTTAGGCCAGGCACAGTCAGTGCTCACTCCCCAACTGCAAGGTTGTCTCTTCAAGGGAAGGAGGTGTCAAATACTCAGAAATGAGAAGACGTAACCAGGCAAATACCTGGCCAGGTATTGGAGCTTAGTGCTAAGGTTTCGGAGGTGGCTACTGTCCACGTATAGGAAGCTCTTGATGCTTGGTTACTGTAGGAGTTTACTACCCAGGCTCAGGAGGAGCTCATTGTGGGGGTGCATGATGTGCTTCTCTAGCCTGATATTGGAGAGGTCTAGTGCTCTAGTATGAGAGGGTCACTGTCCAGGTACTAAGGCACAAAGTGCCTGCTGCTGGAGGAGCCCACAGTTAGGCACTGGAGGAGCTCTCTTCCAGGTACTGCAGGTGTTCACTGTTATGTAGGTGAGGGAGAACTCTCTGGGTGGGTAAAGGGAACGATCAGTCCTTATTCACAAGAGTAACTCACTGCCCTATTAATGTAGAAGCTCATTGCCATAGTAATGCAGGATCTGACCTCCCAGGCCCCAGTGGACCGCCCAGGTACTGGAGCTCACCGTCCAGGTACAGTAGTTCAATGCCAAGGTAGAGGATCTCACCGTCCATGTACTGTAGCTCACTGTCTAGGTACTAGCGCTCACCGTCCAGGTATAGGAGCTCTATGCGAAGGTACAGGAGCTCACTGCAAAATCTCCATGCATTTTCTATAGACTTCTTTAAGACAGGCTACAGAAAAACTGCTGGACGGAATGACCCCAAATTCCACAGGAAGCTAGATCTTGGTTCTGCACATTGTGTTTTTTTTTTTATTTGGTGTAAATCCATTCATTAGTTATTGGAAAATTAATGGCGAAAAAATTATAACTATTTGGACTATTGGGCTCGCAAGAGGTTTGAGAGACTCTTGCTGGAGTATTAATTTAAAAAAATTGAGTGTTATAATTGGCCCCGGGAGCTTTATTTCCCCTGGGCCATCTCACTTTTGCTGGAGTCAGAATCCCGTGAGCGCTCTGAGTGGCTGCCAGCAGCACGAGAAAAATGTTGCTAGCAGCCATTACAAGTCTCAGGAATTTAGTCCCTTGTTGTGAACTTACAAAAAAAACAATACTATATGGGCAGGGTAGGGATACCCTGACCCTCTAGACCCCATGAAGGGGACCCAGGAGGGCACCCTTTGGGACCAAAATGAAAAACAAAACTCAGCAAAAATGCAACAATCTTGGAAGACTCTCACATGATTGAAAAAAGAAATTGTGGGCGGGCTGCATCCATTGTTTAATGTCCCGGATAGCCTACCCCATGGCTGTTTTTAAAAGGGGACGGGGATACGCTGAGCTGCAAGAGGCCAAAATTTGCTTATATGGGGGGGAGGAGGGCTTCATGACCCACACCCCGTGCCTCAAAAGGCCGCAGGGAGCCCACCTCTGGGGTCAAAATGTCAAAAAATGGGGAGAGGGGCTGCACACCCCACCTCCTTGAGCCTCAAAAGGCCCACGGAAACCCACCCTGGTACCAATTACTTGAGTGTAAGGGGGCCTCATGTCACCCCTTCATTAGCCATTAACAGCCCTGGAGACCCCAACTCCCACCCCTGCACATAGCGGTTTTGGACAGGGAAACCTGTGTTTTTCTCCCTTGGGAAGAGTATTTTTAAATCACCCGCCAAGCGGGAGCAAACACCAAGTCCGATCTCAGCCGGTGGAAACTTAAAAAATGCTCCTGCCCGCTGGGAGCAGACTTTAGATCTGTTTCCCGGCCAGCAGGGAGAAGCATTAGGAGCTGCTACCTGTGGGCGGGAGCAGTGCCAGCCTCCCTGGGACTGCGGGCCTTGGGGCTCCCCCTGCTGTCCCCAAACAGAGCATGGTGGATGCTTGAGTGGGCACAAGGGCACCAACCTTTACCTGTGGTGGGCCCTGGGGATTTGGTCTTCGGGCCAAAAATGGCCAAGGAATGGCAGATGCATGCCCCCATACCCATACAAATAACACCAGATGGGGCCCAGGTGCTGATATTGGCCTGGAGAAGGGGGCCACACGCCCTCTCCCCTTAATTATAATGAGTGACCCTGGGGGATGGGATCCCAAGGGCCTGTCAAGGCTCAGGGAGGCTCTGAGAGTAGGGCTGTGTGACCCCTCTCCCCCTTAATTTTAGTGAGTGGGCCTGGGGGTTGGGGTCCGAGGGCCAGGCCCAATGGCCAACACCCCCTCCCTCACTGCGCTTGGCCAAAGGCTGTGCGCAGCATGGGGTTGGCTGTATGGGGGGGGGGTGATGGCTCCAGCCAAACCAGTGCTGCGCACAGCTGAAGGCCGAGTGTGGTGGAGTGTTAGATTTACATATAGTAATAAAATAGTACCTTGTGTTTAAAAAATACAAAAAAAACAAGAAAGGTGTGCTAAAATATCTGTTTTTGTTAAAAATACAAAAACTTAAAAATTCACTGGAAAAAAAAAGGTTAAAGTAATAATATGGTTAGGTGAAGTTGTCAGTGACAATATTAAAGTTTTAAATAAAAAAAACACAGAAATTTAGCAGCTAGCAGTAATCAATGATGTCACTTGAGGCGTCATCAGTGGTGTCATAAATAGTGCCATAGAACATGTCATGAGTGATGTCATATGTGAGGTCATAAGCAGTGCATGGCGCAAGTTATAGTTAGCACCGCTAACTATAACAGATGAATTTCTGGGTTTATTTTTTTGTTCAAAACATTGATGTTGTCACCGACAAATTCACCTAATAATGTTACTTTAACCTTTTGTTTTTTTCCGTGTGTATATTTGTATATATATGATATAATAACTTTGAATTTGTAATTGTTGTCCAGCTTCGGATGCAGCATATGACTATGGCATTTTAAAAATGTAGAGCAGATTGATAGTCCCTGTCCTTCACAGAAATGTGTTTTACCTACTTCCACAATGCAAATATTACCCTGCAGTCTCCAAAAGGATCTCTGGGTCTCCTGCTAGCCCAGACATGATTGGTTTATTAATAAGGTAAGGCATCACTAGCAGCACAATAAATAATATACTTAGTATAATAATAATAATTTTTTTTATATTTAAAATAAGAGAATAATTTATGAACAGTGGCACAGTTAACATTCTTAGTGGCTTTTCCCTGGGTGGGTTGGATCCAGTTTGCCAGATGGATGCCCTGTTTGGGTACCATGTACATTGGTACGTTCCTGCTGGTGAGCTTCATGTTTCATTTTCTATTTTCATTTACTCTGTCATTTCCTTTATGCACTCCGCAGGCTGGGGGAGCGAACATGATATTCGCATAGTTTCTGCTAACTATGATGAGTATGCATTGATGTACAACTGCAAAGCAAAGGGGACAGACTTCTTCACTATGGTGACCCTCTATGATGCGTACCTAATGAAGGATTAACGTTTCTTGACTGCTTGCCTGGTGGAACCACGCTGATGTGATGTTACATTATGTTCAGTGCATTTAAATAACACCACACACTTTAGGAATCTGGATGCCTTTTATGATTTTTGTCTTTTACATAGCTTTGATACTCTGCTATGTGTATGTGACTCTGGTAGTGTTACAGTATCATCATTAGGAAGGGTGATATAGATCTTGGTGTTATAGATCTTGATGAAAGAATATAGAGATGCCAGTATGGCTTGTGTGGATGTCTGTTGAGTTGGCAAAGGCATAGCCAACTAGATGGCTTGAAGCCATATTACCCGTTTGATGGTTTTAGTGGTTTTGGCTAATTTGTATTGCTGTTGCAGTGTGAATGTACCTTTACCAGAATGTGTTGTAGTTGTGTAATTTTCCTACACATGATTCTTCTTTTGGTTTTCTATTTCTGATTGTAGGAAGATCAATGAACCTTAGGCCCGAATTGCTGGAGAAATTAGAAAAATTCTCCCTGGACCAGGGACTTCCCCAGAGCAGTATCATCACATTGCCCCAAACTGGTAAGAACATGACCCATTAACAGATACAAGTGTATATGGTCTTCAGATGATTACATCCTCTACAGGTGCACCCTTTAATGGCACAGAAAGCTTCATCAAATGTATGCTTTTTTATTGTGCTTTGTCAATCAATGTTAACACTTTGATCCTGAAAATGAAATGTGTACTCTCTAATCAATCTTTTTTCATGTTAATTCTTCTGTACTGGGAAAGGCTTCTGAAACCCTGCCTTCTCTGACATTATTCCCCCTACTTGAAATTCGTTGATAGCCATAAAGGCCAATGAGAAAGCTCTGTTTATTATACTCTGATCCTGTGTCCTCACTGGTTGGGGATGCCCATCACCTCAAGACAATTGCAGTAACCTTGAGTGTCCTGAAGATAGTTAAAAAAGTGTCAACACTTACTATACTAACCCTTGCCAATGTGCTTTTCAGATTTTCACTCTAAAACATGTCTAAGATTCAGGAGTCTACCGTGTCATGGCAGTTTCAGCAGAAGGACCTTATACCTTTGTGTGTAAATTAGTGTTGATGAAAAGAGACCAGTTGTGTGAAATAGAAATAAGGAGAGCTACTGTCTATCTTGTCACCTCCAAGAAAATACATACTAATGCAAGCAGTAATGCAGGTGTCTCTGTAGTTCCTCAGCCATGTTATGGAGGAGAACTTACCTCTGATTCTGTACATGATCCGCTATAGCCTTCTTTACACAGACTGTCAACATGTTTGCCAAAATTCAGCAAGGTGTACATGTTTCTACTTCAAAGCTACGCCTTGACTACTAAGTTAAGTTATGAAGGCCATCACCTTTCGACCAGTTGATGAACTAAAGACCTGTTCATAAAAGCCTCTCCAATCTGCTGAGACTCTGATGCCTGTTATCGTAACAACAACACCCTCCTCAGTCCATAGATTTCAGGCCAATGCTTTTTGGATTGGCATTGATGCCTGGCCTCCAGGCACTAGAGAAACATGAGTGCTGTGCTCTGAGAGGGATTACATTTATTTGAACAATGCTAATGTTAGTTATGGGCTAATGTCCTTTACATGTCCCAGTGAGCGCTGAATTAAGGTCATGAGGTCCCATTCTCACACTTTTAAAATTCTAAATTTTGGGATTCATTCATCTGATGGAAACCATTTATGTTTTTTTATAATTTGTCTATATAGCAGTAACGCAGACCTTACTAAAAGTGGAGCTCGATATGATTATTTTAGGCACTATTTCTGGAAGGTATCCCCTTTCCTAAAATGAAACCCACTGTCGTTGAAAGTACGGGACCACATTTGGACATTGTGAATTTGGAATTTGGATATTTGTTAACTCATGTTTTTGTCGGAGTCTTAAACATTCATCAACCTTGTAGTTTGCTGCCCAGTATCAATGTACCTCCTTTTCCTCGGCAGGGGATGGTGGGAAGGAAAGAAGAAAGTGATGGGCCACCCACATTAGTAGTTGTATCATGAAAAATAGCCATCAGTTTGCACTAAAGTTGCAGAATCTTTTAGTTGGTACAAAGGAAGACCTGGATGGTTGTACATAAGAAAACCAGACTTTAGATAAAAAATAATTTAACATATGCATTTTGAAAGCAACCCCATAATTATGTTGTAGGAAACCTGATGTCCCCAAAGACATGTAGATTTATAGATGTTTGGCTGTCAATAACAGGGTAGTTTTTACTGAGGGGTTCCAAAGTGACATTGTGGAGGCAACAATAAAAAAGCTCAAGTTGTATGATGTAACTTGTAATTCTCCCGAGGTGAAAAACCCACCCTTTTTAACAGCTACTCATGTACACTGCTGTGCTAAGCACACACCCCTACACCCCCCACCCAAAAAAAATCCTCTTTCCCATTTTGCTACCATGGCACAAGTATGGAGCAGTCATGGGGAGTCATGCACATAACTTCACATCTCTGAGGCAGTACTTTAAAATGAATACTTGCCCGGTCTCCTACCACTCACTCCATTGTTCTCTGGCCATAACCTTTCCAAGCAAATACTGGAAAAAACTGAAAGTCCGGCCATCCTCAGTGGGTGGTCAGGTGTTTATTTTTAACCTGGGGAGGGTACTAGGCCTCCCTTGGTTAAAAATACCTGCCTTTCTGTGACCCCCCCACCATACTATACAAAGAAACACAAATACCCAGCGTCTGCGATTGCCCCCCATCACCTTCAGCGACGCTCCTGCCCACCCTGTCCCAATACTAAAAACAAATTGAAGTTATAATTGGTCTTATCCTACCATACTGCACCACCCAATACACATTTCCATTCCCCTGCTAGCCCAAAGCTGCTCTCTCCATATGCAGATTGTGGTCAGAAAGCTGGGTCCGCCCTAAAACCGGATCTGTGAGCGCCACTTGTCTGTTTCCCCTTCAGTTCCCTATCAATGCAAGTCTGCAGAGACCCACTGCTAACAGGGGAAATGGAGATTGGAGGTGCAGAAAAGCCATTTGCTCTTTGGCTTCTCTGATTTCACATCTCAGACCCAGGCCCATCTCGATTAGAATTTAAATTGAGTAGAACAGTACAGACTTATAAAGTCAACTTTCTTAAAACTCATTTTAAATTTAAAGTAGTACCTGCGGGGACCTTGACATCATTGATTTGGTTAGAACCATTGAAAACCTGTGATTAGAACCCGCACTTGTGTCCAAGCAAGCCAAAGATTAAATACCTAAGCCAATACCTAAGCGAAGCCTCGTACAACTTGCTGATTAAAATAAGAATCATGTTGTTATATAAATTAAATTAGTTGGTGACTACTAAGTCTAAACCTGTCTCCCATAAATTCAATTTACATAGGATCAATGTTAACCAGCATTTTTATAGATGATTGCAGCTACTTATTCCAAGTTTACGTTTCAACCATTTCTTCTTTTTCAACTACCCTATCATTTAAAACATCGCTTTGCACATTGAAGGTTTTGGCTCTTCTTCCTACCAGAATTACAGGCAAGCAAGAAAGACAACAAAGGGAGGCAAAGCTGTATATGATGTGAATATAAGCTAGAATTGCTTGAACACATTATCTGTTTTACTTTAGTACTGGTCTCAGAGATACTGATTCTTGAAAGCTCTGTGTGTGGGCATGAGTTAACTATAATGGCCAGCTTAGAGCTCTATGCTTAAAGGAATCAGTACATTATATAATCTTCATAATGTGCAGGTCCTTTTCTCACATGAGAGATATCCTTTCTGCAGACTGGAATACCACACCCACACATCGGTTGCAGAATGCCATCTAGTTTTTCTTTCTGAAGCACAGAGTCATTTCTACTTTGTGAAACATTAGTGTCAAAGCATTTCATCTATCTTGACATATTCCAAGTGTCACCAGAACCACAGTGACCACATTTTTCCGAATGGACACAAAGAAAAAGAGACCATTAAATTGAGTCAACACTTTGTTGGACTTTTGCTTATGCAGGGTCATTCCCAGTCTTTTTGCCTCCTGTCGCCTATTTTTTTCTGACCTGTTGCTGTTGGCTTTTCAACTCTGAGCACTTTACCAATGCTAACCAGTGCTAAAGTGCATATGCTCTCCGTGTAAATTGTATGTAATTGGTTTATCCATGATTGGCATATTTGATTTACTAGTAAGTCCCTAGTAAGGTGCACTAGAGGTGCCAGGGCCTGTAAATCAAATGCTACTAGTGGGCCTGCAGCACTGGTTGTGCCACCCACATAAGTAGCTCTGTAATCATGTCCCAGACCTGCCACTGCAGTGTCTGTGTGTGTATTTTTACACTGCAAATTCGACTTGGCAAGTGTACCCACTTGCCAGGCCTAAACCTTCCCTTTTCTTACATGTAAGGCACCCCTAAGGTAGGCCCTAGGTAGCCCCAAGGGCAGGGTGCAGTGTATGGATAAGGTAGGACATATAGGCAGAAAGTAAGTCACAGAAGAGAGTACGGGGTTTTTTGGAAATGTAAATGGATTGGAAGTGTGCTAATTGCGTTACCATGCCAGTCCTAAATCTCAACTAGAGATACAACGCAGGGTGGTTCACGGTCTGTGGAGGGGGATTTCCTTTACGGACTAGGTGGTCTCACACACTATATAGTGTCATGCTTCATCATATGACCACCTAGCCCCACCCAGGTAGGGCAATACCACCTGGGCGGACTCAACCTCGCTGTTAAAGGAACAGGAGGGAGTGCGTAAATTTAGTTAGATTTCTGGAAAAATAGGGATCCAGCTATGCTATGGGAATAAAAACACTTACTCAGATACCAGGGTGAGTTTTAATAGAAGGTTCTGTGTGGTGTGTTTAAATGGAATGGGAGACCAGTGTGAGAACAATGACTCACAAGGTCACCTATCTAGCCAACATGTTTCTGCCCTTGTGATTGAGCTATGGAGGGTCTCTGGGCATTCATCAGGGCGTTGGATCCCTGTTGCGGATGCTAATAGTGCGCTGCAGTTTAATTCGCAATAGGAAAAAACGTGGGAAGGGAAGGAAGGGCCTACCTTAGCCAAGGGAATACCTGGGGAGAACCCTAACAATCAAGGCTACTAGCCTCTGGTATCCTGGAGAGGGAGCGTCCCCTTATAGTCCCCAAGCGGTCCTGACAGAGAGGTCGGTATAGGCGCACAGCGAGCGCCCACCTTTGATGCAAGTCTGACTATAAGGGGACGCTCCCTCTCTAGGATACCGCGTAAATTCGACTTGGCAAGTGTACCCACTTGCCAGGCCTAAACCTTCCCTTTTCTTACATGTAAGGCACCCCTAAGGTAGGCCTTAGGTAGCCCCAAGGGCAGGGTGCAGTGTATGGATAAGGTAGGACATATAGTAATGTGGTTTATATGTCCTGACAGTGAAATACTGCCAATTTCGTGTTTCACTGTTGCAAGGCCTATCTCTCTCATAGGATAATATGGGGGCTACCTTTAAATATGATTAAAGTGTAGATTCCCCTAGAGAGTAGATGGACATGTGGAGTTTGGGGTCCCTGAACTCACAATTAAAAAATACATCTTTTAGTAAAGTTGATTTTAAGATTGTGCGTTTGAAAATGCCACTTTTAGAAAGTGAGCATTTTCTTGCTTAAACCATTCTGTGACTCTGCCTTATTTGTGGATTCCCTGACTGGGTCAGTTTGACAGTTGGGTTGTTTTTCACCATGCACTAGACAGTGACACAAAGGGGGCTGGGGTGTAACCTGCATTTCCTGATTAGCCATCTCTGCTAGGAGGAAGGGGTGGAGTGGTCACTCTCATCTGAAAGGACTGTGCCTGCCTCTGACAATGCAGGCTCCAACCCCCTGGTGTGTGTCTGAGGCCTTGCCTGGGCAAGGCAGGATTTCACAAGTAGGTGTGAGTCCCCTTTGAAGAAAGGTGACTTCAAAGACTAAAATGGGTATAAGAAGGGCACCCAAATCTACAGACTTTAGAAACACTTCTGGAACCAAGAGGAACCTCTGCCTGGAGAAGAGCTGATAGCTGAGGAAGAAGTGCTGCCCTGCGTGTGACTGTGCTTTGTGGAGCTTTCCTGCAGTGCTGCTTCTGCCAGAGTAAGAGGGCAAAGACTGGACTTTGTGTGCCTTCCATCTTGTGAAGAAATCTCCAAGGGCTTGAGTTAGAGCTTGTCTCCTGTTGTTTGAAGTCTCAGGGACAGCAAAGACTTCTCTCTGCAAGCACCTGGAGTCTCTGGAAAGACTCCTGCCCCGACAAGTGATGCCCTATCCAGTCCCTGGGCCCTTGAAAGGAAAGCTGGTGGAATCCAAGGAAGTAGACTTCGGACGACTTCGGACCGACGCCGCTGCTGAATCCGGTAACGGCGCCTGCACCTGACGCCGTGACCTTCGCTGGAACGTGACGCTCTTCGCAGGCCTGACGCCACTGCAACCCCGCTGAAGTCCGCGACTTCGTGAAAGTCGCTGCACCACGTCGTGACCGACGCCGCTCGAAGTGCACGGATTCAACGTTTCGCACAGACGCTACGATCCCCGGCTTCGCGCATCGGCTTGTTTTCACTCTTCACCAAAGGTACTGTACTTGGGGGTCTACACGACTCCGTGTCCGGCGCCGCTGGTGTTGGCTTGTTGGGAACGGCAAGCATTTTTGTTTCTAAGCGCTATTTTTGAGTTTAATCTCTAAAAATTCATAACTTGACTTGTGTATGTCGGATTTTTGTCGTTTTGGTCTTGTTTTGTTTAGATAAATATTTCCTATTTGTCTAAACTGGTGTTGTGTCATTTTGTAGTGTTTTCATTAATTTACTGTGTGTGTTAGTACAAATACTTTACACCTAGCGCTCTGAAGTTAAGCCTACTGCTCTGCCAAGCTACCAAGGGGGTAAGCAGGGTTTAGCTGAGGGTGATGCTCTTTTACCCTGACTAGAGTGAGGGTCCTTGCTTGAACAGGGGGTAACCTGACTGTCAACCAAAGACCCCATTTCTAACAACTTTCTTTTCCCAGCCTGAATTCTTCACCCATACCTTACATTATACACCTACATTCCATTTCTGGTTTTCAACTGAGTATTTCCTATCATAACTTACTTTGTAGTTGCATTGATAACTTATATGCTGGGAACTTCTCATCTCCGTAGTCACATTATTCACATTTCTGCCAAAAAACTTCCAAACTGGATTGAACTTTGAGCTAGCCACTCTTCCCTTCAAGAATTTAAAAGGCAACTTAAATGTTACATTGTTAGGAATAGTGCAAAATGTCCACCGAGTCTCCCTGAGAATATCCTTCAGAGATATCCCTGAATCCAGCACCACTGGAACACAGGAGTTCACCACCCGGTTCATCCTTTCTACAAGCCGATTAGCTTGTGGTGAATATAAAGCAGTTTTCAAGTGACTGATTCCCACGTCTGTAAATTGCACCCCATTGTCTGTTACCAAAACTAAAATTAAAATTAAACTCAAATTAACAACCAGTCTTGTGCATTTTGTGATCCAACTGCCACCTGTAAAACTCTTGTAACCTCAAGAACCACCTTCACATGCCTTTATGCATAGAAGCTGACCATGATAGTTAACTCATGCCCACAACACACTGTTCAACAGGAAAGGAATTAGAAGATGCAATGAAGGAGCCACAACATGCATGAATGTGATGGAACGGGTACTAAAATGGCTTTCATGATAATCCCCCAGTCTTGCAATTATTACATTGCTGCATGATTGACTGGACCATGTTTAGTGTCTATTGTGATTCCAAGTTTTTAACTATGGTTTTACTTATGCAGTTTTTACCGACTTAGACACAGTCTTATGTTAGAACCAGGGTGTTTTTGTTGTTATGGTTTGTAGATGATTTTAATTTATGTTCAGATAGATTGCTTACAGTCTAACTGTCCAGGCCATGCCTGCGTGACTAATGAAATTGTTATAGCCCCCACGAGTGACCAAATATTTATTACTTTTTAAAACACAGTTTTGATTTTGTTTTTTATTAACCACACAAAGTTAATGAATGAATGAACAAAATGAGTGCCACCTGCATCTTCCCGTCTCCTTCATGTATCTGAGAACCAAGAAAGTCGGTGGATCACACCAAGTAAGAGCATGGGCCTTGTGGCCTGGAGCTTCATGGCTCTGACATCCGAGTAGAGAATAACTAGGGTTCAAAACTGTGTTCTTAATTATGACTTCCTCTGGAAGCTATGCATACAAATATTGATTCAAGACTTCCTTCAATGACTGATGATATTGGGTTGGGATTTGATTCTGCCTTATACATCATTCACTACATGCTCCCTTTCACTAGTGACACCTAATCCCAATGCCCGTCGGAGGCTTAAAGCATGAGACATGGATTCTCCACTTAAGACCTCTGGTTTATCCACTAGATCTTAAGAAAAGCATTGAATGTATGCATGCCTCTTTTATGGGAACATACAGTGTTAAGCAAGCATATTGACCATTCATGTTTGCTATTTTTCTTTCACAGAAAAATGCATGACAGATGCATAAAGAGGTGAGTACGATTCCATGTGTAATCAATGCTTGGAATTCACAGGTGGAACCTCACAAAGTTTAACTATTGGTTGGACAACAAAGATCCATTTCTACCCTGGGGAGCTTAACATCATTGTTGTCCTTCCTAGAACTTCTAACCACTAAAATCAGAACTTACACACGGAGTTATTTGAAATGTGCCTTTATGTATTTAGAGATTTCCATTATTTTTATGTTGTGTACTTATTTGACCCTTTCCCTCACTCCTGTTTACCTGTGGCCAATGGTAATTTGACCCCTGAGCTCTTTGTGCCTGATTCACAAAGCTTTCCACGCTCAAGTGTGACTCCTGAGTAGAGAAAGTCAAAGATTCCAAATGCAGAGGTGTATTCTGCAATGGCTGAAGTTATGCAATGTATGCAGAGCTTCCTTAGTTGTTAGATATATCTAGATGTATAGTGATGGGTGTTCCAGGGAGAATATCCGTAACCAATGAGTATTCTTCACGGGAACATAATTAACTCTTTATCCATGCTGGACACAAAATGACACAGGCCTGCCTATTTCTTAGCAACCATAAAGCATGTCTCTGTTCATGACGTTAGATGATGTTCTATAGGTCCTCAGCAGTGACTGCAAAACCACTGGTCTGGTACCACTTAACAATCTACTCCACAAACAACATTCTTTCCACAGAATTAAACCCTGTTACCAGAAGCTAATTTGGTAAAAATCTCTGGTGAAAAAATACCTGAAACATGTATCCTGGCTCCCCGACAAACCTGATTTGAGCCCGTTGAATGTAGTAACCTATCAAGATTCAGTTTGTGTCTCTCACATTGTATTATGCCAACCGGAGCAAGAAAATCCATGACAAATTTTTGGCAAGGACTAGCGGACAAGTCTTCATTTGCCTTAGACTATCAGCTGGAATACCAACATGCTCCAAAAAGCGTGTATGTCACAGGCCCCTCATGAAGTGTTTGAGCACTCAATGTGCATGGAAATGCAGATGGCTGCATGAATGCAAGGGATGCTGGTCCAAGCTACTAAGACACACACCAGTGCAGGAAAAAGTATTGCTGCACACATGGCTCAGTGGTGGGCAAATAATTGCCCATTAAGGGCCTCATTTCAAATTGGGTGAAGCAGGATTTCTGGTGAAGGTGGGGATAGCTCCCCACCAGATTCCATGTTTTGCTGGATGCCAGAATTAGGGAGTATATGCATTATTGAAGCCGGTCATTACTGGTTCAGAATGTTATACTGCGTTCCCTGCATATCTTGAAAAATGCACTATTTTGATGAAAAGATGCTAGGGTTTAAAGAGGATAACGGAGCATTGGAAGGGTCCATTCATTCTTGGTCTGGTTCATAGAGTCGGGTCACACTTCTCTATTTCCCATTCTTCACTACCTTCTGTCTTGGACACACACACTCTCTCTCGATTTGATGACAGCTCACAAGCTCTACTGATTCTGGGCCTTGAAACACTAGGGGGCAGATTTAAGAAAAGTGGTTCTGCACCCAGTGCAGCACCACTTTCCTTGCGCCACTTAGCGCTCCTCTACTGCCACCATGTGTTTGCTGTATTTAAGGTACGGTGTGCAAGGTAGGGGGCAATAGCATCATTATTTTTTACACTATTGATGTACTGTTCAGGATTAGTGCCAAAAGTTTGGCCCTAACACACAGGGGCCCATTGTAACCAATGGTGTGCCCCAGCAAGTGTTAAAACTGCCAAAAAAAATGGCGCAAAGAAACATTTTAGATTTCTTTGTGCCATTTTTTCAGCCCCCCCTAATGGGGGAATGCCCCTCCTTGCATACATTATGCCTGGCGGAGGCATAATGTGGTGCAAGGGGTTACAAAGTGGCGCAATGCATGCATTGCTCCACTTTGTAAATCTGGCATGGCGATTTTGGCCTCGTTGGGCCACATTAGTGTAAAGAAAATGACGCTAATGTGGTGCAGGGAGGTGCTAGGCCCCCTTAAATCTGTGCCTAGGTTTGTACTCATTTTCTCAGACACAGTCTGCCCCAGATATCTTTTTCCAGGCAGTCTTTGCTCATTAAACACATGAGGTTTTAAAGTTTCAAACTTTGGAGTACTCAAGGCAGTTCAAAGGGCGCATGTTACTGCAATGATCTGGAACAAGGTAGGCTTTAAGACACGGACTCAGATATGAATAACCCATTTGGAATGTGGGGTGCAGGTCACTTTTCTTTTCTAATGTACAATAATTCCACAATAAAATTTAAAAGGTAACTTAACAATGTCATGTTTTCACTGCATTCGGTATTGTGAGTGTTCAGAGTAAGTAATTTTAGCACAACAACTAGGGTCCTATTCGGTATTCTAGTACAGTGGATCCGAACAAAAGCTTAAACCATGGTTTCCCTTTGAGCTATTTTAGAGAATCTTAGGAGCCCCTCCAAGTGTTGATTTGGGTATCCTCTGTGGGTGGGGGTTGTGTTGGCACATGTGAGTTGATTGTCATTTCTAGTTACAATAGCTTGTCTGATCTAATGACCAACTTATGACTATTGCATTGCCATATGCAGACATGATGCCTTGCACTCCATAAACTCCACCTGGGTGGACTGGGCTGACCAACTTTAGATCATTGCCCACAAAATTATAAATAACATGTGGGCTTACAAAAACATGATATCTGCAGTGCATCAAGGTGCTGAAGTGTGAATCAGAGTGAGTGGAACATGGGATCATGAAAAGAAAAGGTTAGTATTGATGTGCGTTGGCCAGATTGGTTAATTGGTGTCAATTCTTTATGTATGTGCAAAGTCCCGAACACTGGTGCAGTGTTGCTATGAGATGTATTGCACTGGAAACTAGCCCTGAAGTAACACAAATTAACATTTTCCACTACTTAGCATCAAGGGGCTGTTCCTTGGGTGGTAAATGGGCATATCCATACACCCACCTATGGTTTTTAGTGCAAAGCCCTATTTACTAACATTTGTAGACAGGGCTTTGAGGCAGAAATTACACCACCCTGAGGCAGGTGCAAAGTTGCAGAAATGTTCTTTTTTCAAATCTTGTTTAGCGTTACAAGTGCTATACTGTACAGCACACATGCAAATTGAAAAAAAGTTTTAAACTATGTCTGAAGATAGTATTTTGAAATGGAAGGACATCTTTCCCAGTAAAAATACCTATGCTGGACACCATGATTCAAAAGTGGTAGGCAGCAATAAAGTGTGCCAATGCAGACATTGACACTAACAGAGCCATATCTTGGTAGATACGGTGCTATACTCCTCATTTCCTTTCCTGTAACACTGTGGAACAACGTTGATTGCTGGACTGCATTGCTTGAAAAAGAAATAGTACAATTGGCCCTTCACTTGTAGTATGCGTACACGGAAGAGAATGCCTTGTTCCAAGGATAGGAGACCCTATGGCATTTAATGCTATTTTATTGGCTTTGGTATGATACAGACACTGCCATTAGTATGACCTCATAGCCCTGTTTTGTTTAGGGGGAGTTGCACACACTTTCTGTGAGTGTATGTTCTGGGTATTGTGCCCTGGTCGGTTTCTGGTAGTGCCATATTCAATGGGATGTGTGTGGGTGTGTGGTTTTTGGTGTCTGAAAGGTCTGCTGTGGTTCTTTTTTGCATATGCATACCTTCGCATGCCCATTGCCCTAAGAATATGGACAGCTTAGGCATGGTGTTATTGGCTGCAAGACATATGTGACCTGTGCATTGAGGAGTTCTTCCTAACGTGTTCTTATGGATATTTGTATGTATTGTTTCATGGGCGCAAGTGTTTTGCATTTCTCATATTCAGTTTATCTTTATAATGCAGACTTAGCCAGAAGAAGGGCAGCATAGCACTGTGGGTTTTCACTATACAACATACTCACAGTAGGCCATGCCCAGTAATGCAGACTTGACCAAAACGCTGGTATCCCTTCACTTTTTTTCAGAAGTAGGGAGTAAAAGAGAACATTCTTAATTTAAGATTCGGCATAGTGGTGGATTACTTTTTCATTGTCTTGCATTGCTATCAAAGATTTTTTAAAGGAATATTGTTTTCATACGTATTTCAAAGTATAGAGAAGGAGCTGTTTGAACATAACAGGCATATATGGGGACTCGGAGGGGGGGCGTAAATTATACTGAGTATCCTAATGGAACCCAAAGTCTTCCAAATATGGTTATCATTGTATCACATTAGCCCTGTGCAGCATCCAGTCATTGATATATCCCAATTTTATCAAACAAGCTGACAGCTAGGCTTTGCAGCCTTCAGCCAGGAATGCCCTATACTTGAGCATTGGTGCTTATATTGGTAGGGGAGCGACACTAACTAATGCACGTGCATCCCTGAATGCACCTGTGCAAATCCTATATCTTAATATGTTGGCTTTAACTTTTTTTTAATTCCCTGTATTCGCATCTATGTCAGAGAGAATCATGATCAATATCGAGATCAGAGATTACTTGGCAATAAGGAATGCACCTGCGAGTTATGCGGTCCTTGTTCGGTTTGATGTCCAATCCTGGCGGCTAGTCCTCACTGGGAACATCGCTGTTGTCTGTGGGGGTATGATGTTGGACAAACTAGTTGTTATCTCTGACTACTGCTAAATTAAGTCCTTGGAAAAAGTCCCTTAAAAATACATTAAACATTATGGGTTTCTAGGAGTGATCAACTGAATCTAATGACCAGTTGATGGAAGATGAAGTGCCACACTCGCTAGAGGGATAGGTTAGATGTGTTCATTAACTTTTATTTCCTGTTTCTCTTTTAGGAAAACAAGTAACAACGGATATCTCTATACGAAGAAGTCCAAGCAGGCTCTAGTGTAACTAAAGTTGCAACTCCGCTGTGTAGAAACTGTTAGAACTGCAGAAGAGACTACAGGGTTCCATCAGGAATTCGCAGAAGGATTCGTTTCTTGCATTGCTTTTATTGAATAAAATTGTGAAAAATAAAAAAATACCTATCTGTGAGTTTTTGTTGTGCTATGAAATGTGCAGAGCAATGTACGTTTTCTTTGAGTTATGCTTTCAGCGGTGTTAGTAAAGATGGGATACTCTTCTAGGTGGCCTGTGCTCCCATCTCCAAAATGTAAGGACTAATCTAGGTCTGTGAATGAATGTTGAGGGTCAGTGTAGAGAGGTTAACCCAGTCTAAGCTGTATATTTAGACTTCAGACTGAACCATAGTAAGTTGGAGTTAGCCACACAGTCTTATGTTGGTTAGATGTGTCTTCAGCTCAGACACTGGGAGTATAGTAAACTTAAGGTAAACTGCCTGTCAAGGGCCCAGAGAGTCAGACAACCAAACACTGGTAGTCCACTTTTAGGGGGTAGTAGAATCCAGTACCACCTATACCAATCCTACTCTGGCCACTGTGGTTTTCGTTTTTTACTGTTTTATGACATTTTTGTTTTTATGATGTGGTTTATGAGTTAGATTTGCTCGGGTCCTTTGTGCAACCTATTTAATTTTCCTTACCTATCTGATTTAATCTACCTAACTATCCCCATTCAAGAGGCCACCTGGAAGGCAGCGGTTACTGGACCACAACCGTGGGGGTTGAGGCAGTTTACCTGTCCTGGACCTGCCCTACTGTAGCTTTGCAAACTGGGCCAACTACAACCCTTTCTACATTTGACTTTCAGTGGTCGTGAGGCCAAGCAGTCGCAAGCTTCTTAGGGAGGTTAGTTTGGAGATTACTCAGGCTCAAGAATCTATACCACTCCCCCCTTCCCACTGACAGTGCAATAAGTCAATGTACTTCCTGCCCAGTGTTTCTATTTGTAGACCAGACAAATACTTCATTACACACATAAATATCAAAACCACTACACAGGCAATTATAGTTCCATAACCGATCCTCTGGTGTGGGGCTTGGTGCTCGTAGGGGTCTCTGCTGACCGGCCTGTCTCTGGCTCTAGTGGGTCTTCCCATGTGGTACCAAGTTCACAATGTGTACTTCCCTCTGGGGAGTTGTCTGCCAGTGCTACACCAACTCTTGGGTGCTTTGTAATCCCTTCATTCGCTGCATTGCACCCCCTCATCTGTAGAAGAGACCGTGTCAATGAACAACAAATAGATCTTGGGCTCCCATCTTTGTAATGTAATGCTTTTGCAAAGGAGGGATGTGTATTCCAGGCCTGCTCCTTGGAACCTGTTTGAATCCGTTCCCCTTTCTTGTGTCCTGCCTAGGCCACGTACCAGGCCCGGCCTCTGTCTGCAAGATTGTTGTGCTTCATAGAACAGTCAACAGGTGGAGTACCCATAAAAAATTAAGAAGTTAGGAGAGACTATACCCAGATATTGGTGATCTCTTCTTACAGAAATCAGGAAGACAGCCAAGAATCTGTGCCCGTTCAAAGGACTCCATTCCCTATAGGTATCACCCTGTACCCCCTACCATTCACCAGATAGCAGCTGCAATCAGAGTCCTTTACAACCCACTGACTCAGGAAGGGCCTTGGAACTTCAAAGAAAAGCCTATTTCCTCTTTTCTCACCCTAGTGCCTGGTGCTTCCGCTTCCATCTCAGGGTTGCCAGCAATACACATATGCTGTTTGGAGGAAAACAAGCTTTCTCAAAACTTGTTCTCAAGCTCCCTTTGTTGGCTTTCAAAATGAAACCCACAGGCCTGCAACAATCCTGCATGGCTCACTACTGCTCCTAGCATACATGCACAACACGGCATGGCACACTATTGCTTCTAGCAACATGTACATGCACAAAGCACAGATCTCGTGTTTGGGATTCTGAGTTTATCTTGAGCAGCAGAACTTTAGGTGAATGGGCTGGTAGGTGCACATAGTTCACTTAACTTGGTATGATGCCACCACTGCGATCCATGCATGAATCCTGTGATAGGGACGATAGTCCACTGTCATTTATGAGGATATGCTTAGTGTGCCCCTCCTGGTTCAGGAATAGGTCCAGAACCTAGCACCGCTAGTCCTAGGTCAATGCGTGCACATGGGATTAGTGTGTGCATGACCCCAAAATAAAAAAAATAAAAAACAGGATCACAGAAGGGCGGGTGACACGACTGTACATCATGAAGGGGACATTCTCATCCCAACAGACACTCCTCCCAACTTTGACTTAATACGATTGTTGGACAGGCAAAACAGATGGGAAAGTCCGTCTGCATGCCTGTGGTTTCATCCAACCTTGTGCCAAACTGTGAAATGTCTGCCCTTTAATGGGATTGACCATTCCAGCAATTTGGGATCCCCTTCATTGCTATGAACCACTTGTCTGAGCTGTGATCTGTTTGTACCACAAACTTACTCCCAAACAAATAGAGTAGAATCTTTGCACAGCCCACACTATAGCAAAACACTTTTTTTTCAATGACTACCAACTTCTATTTCATGTGTCTCCACCGCCTGCTAATAAAGGACACTGGATGCTCTCTCCATCTATCATCGAGTTGAGCCAGTTCTGCTCCAACTTCAGTACCTGAGGCATCTGTCTGCACTCTAAAGGGCTGACTGTAGTTGGGTGTTTTAAATACAGGTGCATTGCTTAGTGCTCTCTTAAGTTCTACAAATGTCTTCTGACACATCCTAAACTGGAAAGATCCTTCGGGATTTGAGAATGCTGTATTCTCCTTGGTACTTGGTGCTGAATCAATCTGCCAGTAACTGCTGGTCAGATCAAAGGTGCTCAAATACTTTGCAGCACCCAGCCAGTCGACAAACTCATCAGCTCTGGGAACCAGAAGTGCAACCATCCTGATGAAGTCATTGGGGTTGCAGTAGTCAGCTATGCGATTAGTCTTAATTTTTAGAAGAAGACTATCTTTGTGTCTGTCTCATGGACACAGACATGTGTTAACTCTGGAGTCAGTGAGAAGATGTGGGCACATTTTTTCTACACCTCCCTGCACTCTCTGCTGATCAGGAATTAACTTGGGGGCAAGGTGTACCCCTCCCATCGTCCTATCCTTCCTGGCACTAAGCTACAAGGCTCAGTTTTCCTCTACTTTCTCTGACATGGCCATGATGTTCAGTGTGTAATCTCTACGGCAGACGTAAGGACTAAGTAGGTTCACATGGAACCTGCATTCCCTTGTGGCACCTGTATCTACGAAGAAGTTTATCTCTACACTACTTTGTAGTGCTCTGGGAAAATTGACTTTAGCACTAGCACCTCCTGAGCTTATTGGTACCCAATCAACACTGCCGTCAACACTTGTCTAGCCTGAAGGTTTTTCTTTGCCTGACCCATGTACTGCACCATAAAGTTCTTGAGGCCAATCACACAGTCAATTACAACTTCTGTGGTGATTCTTGAGTTTGTTCTCACCCATATCTGATCAATGTGTACGGTCCCCTTACTGCAGTAAACCATTGGTTTGTAAATGGCATGCCCTGGACAAGTGGTACGTCACATCAGCTTGCTCGCATATCTTTCTCATGTGTGAAGAGGCAAGTTAGTTCTTTCGGTCAGACAGTACTGTCTTTGGAAATCCCACCCTAGAAAAGATCCCTAGGGGAGTCCTAGCTTCCACACATGCAGTTGTGGTCCTCAGGGGCACTACCTCTGGATACCTGGTGGCATGATTCACCACAACTACAATGTACTTGTTGCCTGGTGCCAAGGGTCAGTCAAATAGACTAACAATGTCTATTCCCACCCACTCAAATGAAACACCTCCACGTAACAATGCCTTGGTCTTACCCCCTCACCCCAGACTTCCCATTCAACTGGCAAGGGGGCCAGTTTCTACAAAACCGCTCTCTGTTTCTGGAAGGTAGTAACACATAACACAAGTCAAAGAGTGAAATTGCAAAAACTAGATGTTCCTTTCAACTCGATACTGAAATTTAGGATACCAGGAACTGCAAATGGAAACGTATTTTATATAAAACCGCTACTCTTTGCTATTCATTCAGCCATCTTGTTGTAGAGTTGGCCTGGGGTAAGACGATTGGAAATGGCTACTTAACTGTGGGAGTAAGCAAAAACGCAGCCACAAAGAAGATATCTGGGATAGAATTCAACACAATGTCTTACAGATGGTGTCAGCATTTACCCACAGACCTTAAATTGAGAAGTGAACAGAGAAGGTTCTGGTTGTACAGATGATTGCCTTGTGGAGCTTTGGCTGTATCCAACAAATCAGAGTACGTGCTAAAAGAGGAACATAGAAAAATACTATACTCTTGCATAACGTAAAAAACAGAAGTACAAATGGGATAAGGCCCATGCAGGTCTAAGAAGTGCTGAGACCTAAGTACAGTGAAGTAATCTCTGGTAAGGCTAAAAGTGAAATCGTCAATCTAAAGCAAATCATCGTATGCTACCATCCTTTGCTGCATGACTGATGCTGCATGCCAAGGGATTCAATATATCTGTTTGGAAAGCAAGAGATCGACTGTGATCCCACATGATGGTGTAAGCACACCAGTGTGTGCCTAGTGGATCAGGGAAACCTGTCTACCCACCTTAATTTTGTATACACGTGATCTGGAAAATGACGTCCTGGGTCCCCAGTGTAGGCAGGCAAGCCACATTGGTCAAACAAGGAGTGGGTGAGTGCAAGCCCAAATCAACAAAGCAGCTGTAGTCTTCTGGTTTAGGCTTCCAGACAGCCCTTCCACACTGATACTAAGACCAGCAGTGAACCAGGCAGTCAGGTAGAACTGTGTGATGACATAGACACTGTTTAGATACTAAGGTGATATAAAATTAAACTTAGAGATGAAAGACTTATATAATCCATTATATGTATCCAGATATCTAGGTACTATGCACCCTTTTTCATATTTTAGCACTGGGTTCATTTACTATTCTAATTCCAGGCCTGGCAAGCTTGAGGTCTGTTGTGTCGCCGGGCCGATGCGTGCTCAGACGACCGGCGGAGTGACGCGGTGATTAAATAAATGCATGGACACGGTGTTTAGAGATTTAGAGGCTGCGTGGTCGGGTGCGGCCTGGGGTTCGCTCACGGAGCAGCAGAACCTTCTCCGCCCTCCGCTTCGCTCTGTCAATCCCGCCCCGACCACGCTTTCTTTTATTTATAGCCTCGGGCCGACGGCCTCGGGGCAAACCACAAATGCCACAATCGGAGGGAGAATCCACATTGGATATCCGGGCATGTCCTTGGATTCTCCCCCACTTGAACTACAGGTGTCGGCTGGCCGGTTACGTCACCGACCAGCGACACTACATTCCTCCAAAATTTTATAACAAACAGATAACATTTAACAAGACTGAGATGCCTCATCCGTCGCACAAATGATCACGCAAACGTGTGGAGGGACAGGGATTGTTGCGCAGATTGTACTGGGTAGCCTCTGACCAGCTTTGGGTAGAACCCAGCTCAGGGGGGCGGCTCGACAGTTCAGGAGGGGGTTGGCTTGATGGCTCGGCACGCTGGTCAACAGGAGAAGGGCTGTGGCTGCCGTCTTTGGACGATGATAGCGAAGGATCTTCCTCTTCTTCATCGTGGTGCTCCGTCCTGGAGTTATCGCCTGAGAGATTAAACCTTTTGAACAAGGATATGTTGCGGGTGATGGTGTCATCACCACGCTGAGCCACTACCGCAGACCCCTTCTGCTGAATGATCGTCCACGGGACGGTGCTGAAGGGTGTTCGGAATTTGCTTCCTGACGAGATCTGTTTCAGTAGAACCTGGTCCCCCACAGCAAGGTCAGACGGGGTCGCCTTTCTGCTCAGGCTGGCACATCGGTTGGAGGCCAGCCTCTTCTCTTGAGCTCGAATGCTAATCAAGGTTGGGGGGTTCCACGAGGAGTGATGCGGAATGGTATCCAAGGAGGCCCTCCCGAATTCGATGTGACTCAGTGCTCTGTTAGTGGTCGAGTGGGGCGTCTGTCTGTAATTTCGCAGGAATGAGTAGATGGCATAATCGACTGCCTGATCCGCCACGAAGGCAATGCGAATCACCTTATTCACTGTCCTGATGAACCTCTCAACTTCGCCGTTAGCTTGAGGCCATCGTGGCGTGATTCGTCGATGACGAGTGCCGGTGGTGTTTAGGTATTCCGCCAGTTCGCGGCTTTGGAACAGAGGTCCATTGTCTGTTTTTATCTCGGTTATCAGTCCAGGAGTGGCCATCGCTTTTTCCAGACCTGAGATCACGACGTCGGCTGTGAGGGCGGGGATGATTTCCACCTCTGGGTATTTGGAAAAATCATCAATGATGACCATGGTGTGGCGACCATCGGGTAGACTTCCTAAGTCTACGCTGGCCGACTTCCAGGGCTCTTCGGGTGCGGGTTCAGTTTCTATCGGGGTTGGGTGAGGTTGGACAGGTCCTTGATGAAGTGGCTGCAGTAGTTGACCATACCTAGGAAGCTACGTACTTCCGTGGCGCTTGTGGGAGGGGTGGCATTTTTGATTTCGTCCACCTTGGCTGGATCTGGGGCAACACCGTTGCTGAGAACGTGTAACCGAAGAATTGTATCCTGTTCTTTAGGAATTCGCATTTTTTACGGTGTAGAGTGAGCCCGGAATCCTGGATACGTTGTAGGACGCTCTTGAGACGAGAGTGGTGTTCCGCGATGGTGGGTGCGTGGACAAGGATATCGTCGCTGACATTGATTGTTCCGGGGAGGTCAGTCAGCAGCTCCTGTATGACGTTCTGGAACACCTCTGCAGCGCTGGATATCCCGAAGTTTAGTCGCTTGTACCTCCTTAGCCCGACATGTGTGGAGAACGTCGTGATGTAGCGGGATTCTTTTGCTAGCACCAGTTGATGATATCCAGATCGAAGGTCTAGCTTGGAGAACCAGCGGGATTCGCTGAGTTCACCCAGGATGTCATCGATTGTGGGCGTCAGATGCCTCTCCCTTTTAAAAGCGGCGTTGGGGAGGCGCATGTCCACACATATGCGGACTTCCCCTGGTTGTTTGGGCTTGCGCGCTACCACGATGGGGGAGAGCCACGGTGTGGGCCCATATACTTTCTCAATGATGCCTGCTTTTTCGAGGTGGTCAAGCTCCTTTTCCACTTGGGGTCGGAGGTGGAATGTGACTCGTCTGTGGCGGAGGGCTACTGGCTGTACTGTTTCGTCAATGTGGAGTTTGAACTTGCGGTCTTGTAGGCATCCGATCCCTTAGAACACTCCTTCATATCTCGCTAATAGGTCCAATACGGATTCCTGATGGATGCTGAAAGCGAACGTAACTATTCCTCGTTCCTCTGCAGCTTTACAGCCTAGTAGCATTCCTTGTCCTTCCTCGGTTACGTAGATCTTTGCCAGGACGGATTGCGACCCATGGGTGAGGTCGGTTTGAAATACATCCTTTAGAGCCAGTGGTGTGTTCTGCCCATACGTGTAGACTTTCACATTTGCCCTTGTCAGCGCAGGGATTTGTACCATTCGGTGGTGTTTTTCTGTGGCTAACGAGGTTAATGGATGCTCCTGTGTCCACCACTGCAACTGTCTCGTGTGTGCCTACGTGGATCTGACACTTCGGCAGCTTTGCTTGTCGAGGGTTGGTGTGTCTAACAGTGAAGAGGGAGTGAACCACGTGTACCATGGCTTCGTTGTCGTCTATGTCACTTCCAAGTTCTGACTTGTTTGATGCCGTGTTGACTGTGGCCTGTCCCGTTCTAGTTCTTTTGGATCTGCAGACTTTTGCAAAGTGATTTATCTTCCCGCAGCTGGAGCATATTTTGCCTCTCGCCGGGCACTCCGATGGTTTGTGTGGGACCCCACCACAGTATCCACATTGCCTTGTTTGCAACTTGTTTGGTCGTTGTCTGGGTCTGTTGGTGGGCACCGTGATTGCATTGGCCGTCTCTTCCTTTATGGGCCACTGCAGGGCTGCCTCCATGTGGGACGCGCGGGCCCTTGATAGTTATTTTGTGCGCCCCACTTGTAGGATGCCTGCTAGCGGTTTCACTGATTCTTCTAAGATGCGCTCCCTGAGCTTCAAGGAGGCACATCCTTGTATGAGTTGCCCTCTCACTTCCTCCGTGTCTTTATTGAACCGGCAGGTGCTCGCTAGTTCTCTCAGCCTCATGTGAAAGGCGTCCAGCGACTCCTCTGCCTGTTGTCTGGCCTGCCTGAAGATGAACCTCTCGTAATCTATGTTGGCCATTGGTTCGAAGTGTCTGTTTAAGGCAGCTATGAGCGTTGTGTGTGTTTTGGGGGTGTTTTCTACCAGGTTTTTAGATATCTTGTATATGTCTTTCCCCCCTAAATGGATGAGCATGGCGCGCTTCTGGTCGTTTTCAACCTTGGTGGCCTCGAAGAAGAGGAGGACTCTCTCTACCCATTCCTTCCATTTTGGGGCCTGCGCGGAAGGTGCTCCTTCGAAGATGAAGGGCTCTACCGGAGGTATGGCAGACATTGTGGCCACTGGGCTAGGGGTGTGACAGAGGTGTCGGGGTGGTGTTCCTCCTGCAGGTATTAGAGCAGTTGTATGTACAGTGTTGACTGGCACACCACTAGTGGTACAGGGAGTGGAGGGCATCTGGTACTCACTGTGATTTAGGAAGTTTCTGTCCGGGAGATGTGGGCGTTGGCTTAGTGATGGCTAGCTGTGTAGTTGAGACAGGGTTCATGAAACTGTCCAGTGCTAGCGCTCTGACGCTTTGGGGCATTGGTGGTTGGGCCTGGAGGCGTTGCCTTTGGATCAGCACATACGCGGCACGAGCACCGCGTGATGTGCGGCTGCCGCATGGTCCTTGAGCAGTGCAGCTGATATCCTTCCTCCGCCGCACGTGCACCGCGTGACTTGCAGCCACTGCGGGGCATGGAGCACAGCATGGGGCCGCCTCCCTCATCGCCAATGTTGTGTCGCCGGGCCGATGCGTGCCCAGACGATCGGCGGAGCGACGCGGTGATTAAATAAATGCACGGAAAAGTTTTTTTTTTATTTAGAGGCCGCGTGGTCGGGTGCGGCCTGGGGTTCGCGCCCGGAGCGGCAGATCCTTCTCTGCCCTCCGCTTCACTCCCTCAATCCCGCCCCGACCACGCCTTCTTTTATTTATAGCCTCAGGCCGACGGCCTCGGGGCAAACCACAAATGCCACAATCGGAGGGAGAATCCACATTGGACATCCAGGCATGTACTTGGATTCTCCCCCACTTGAACTACAGGTGTCGGCTGGCTGGTTACGTCACCGACCAGCAACACTACAAGGTCCAGTGCTTACCAGAGGGTTTAGCCAAATGTCACTGTAAGGAGAAATGTATGTAAGGCTGAGATTTTGGGAGTTTACCTCTTGGAGTCTATCTTTTTGCCAGTGCTGTTTCTGCATTCTATGTTTTCACATGCTGCCACCTGCAACAGCCTTAGATGGTCTCTAACAGAAAGACTACGTGCCTTTCATAAAGTTTCACAGAGATGGTTACGCTCTCCGGGGCTGAAGACGAGAACGTCATTGTTGCGAGACTGAATCAATCTCTGTGCCCCATAGTGGTAGAGTAAAAGGACAATGCTGGTAAACAGCCGTTCTTTGAAGTGCTCAACATACAATCCTCTCAGGTACCAGTGTTTTCTCTATTCAAGAGATTACAACTCCATACTTTTAATATTTAAATTATAAATACACCTCGTGCTGCATTTCTTCATCTGTGATTCATAGAACTTTAAAAGTCGGTGCTATTTTTCCTCCCAAAATAGGGCTGCTCGTCGTTCTTGGTGTGAATAAAAGGAAGCTGCGAAGCTACTTTTAAACATATTGATGACTGAGGTGGGACGATTCACTCTTGGGAACAGATATTGGTTCAGAAATTCTTGATACAACCATTATAACTGTTCAACAACGTACCACAGAGCGCTAGCTTCTGTTGGGCTCTGTTCGGCGATAGTAGGAGGTGGGGATTTTTTAAAGCTAGAGGTCCGAATCCTGGGACAGTTTTGCCGGTTTCACTAGATCCACATCAGTCTGCCATAGCTTAAAAAAATCAAAGTGATTGGCAGGTGAAATGCCGCGTGGGCACACGCAGCTCTCATGTGCAGGACAGCCTTCTCAGAAGCCGGAAAGTGTAAATACCTTAATGACAGTGAATCTGAAAGCAACTTCTCCAACAGAGGAGCCAATGTGCGCTGGTGCCTGTGTGCGGGAATATGAGGGGAACCGTGTCAATATCCCTGAAAGTTACTGTGGCCAGCGTTGGACTTTTCTTTTGCATCTGAGGCAAACCAGATTTTGATCTATAGGGAAACAAGACATAACGTGCCTAGTTTGAAATTCCCTAGAATATTTCTCCCACCTGCAGGTGACAGATGGTGCACGTTTTATCATGACTACTGCCCCCATGATCAGATCATGAACTGGAATTGGAAGCTCACTAATTTACCTGGACATAAATGCGGGAAGTGGCTAATGGCTTTCCATATGTAAATCAGTGCAGTCTGTCACAAGTTGAAAACCAGATACTTCTAAGTGTATGGGAAGCTTATGAATAGTATTTGGGTACAAGAAGGCAGCCTATTAGTTTGGAGGGTTCTCAGTAAAAATTAGCAATGGTTAGAGCTGCTGTCTCCTTTCTGGCACATCCCCCTGCGTGGTATCTCCGCTGCCTTCTACTCTGCATAAGGCCCTGTGAAACCAGGCCCAAAATTGCAAAGGTTTTGCAAGGAGCTGTGCTACTTTCTTAAAGGAGATCTGACACAAAAACTTATTTGGAATTTACAAACCAACTCAAATGGCGATTGGTGTTAGTTTGTAACAAAAAAAGTAACTATTGGGCTTGGCCCTCTTTGAAGGGTCACTGAAAACTTTTTACCTTCACCCCTCTTGTTTTTTTAACCTGTTTTTGTTGGCCTTTAGGACTCTGTGCACTTCACACTGCTAAACAGTGCTAAAGTGATCTTGCTCTCCCCCTAAAACATGGTGCAATTTGCTTACATCTAATTGGTACATCTAATTTACTTGTAAGTCCCTCACATCTGGGACCACAAGTACCAAGGGCCTATAAATTAAATGCTACTAGTGGGCAACACCACTCACTGTGCCAACCAGTATAAGTACTCACTTTTTAAAACATACCGTAGGCCTGCAAATGCAGCCTTTAATGCTGTTTTAAACTGCCCATTTAAATAAACCTTTTCCAGGCCTAAACCTTCTTTTTAATATATATAATTCACCCATAAAGTAGGCCCTACAAATCCCAAAGGGCAGCCTGCATAAGATTTAAAAAGTATGACATTTGTTTTTAAGTTTACATGTCTTGGTAGTGAAAACTCCCTAAATTTGCTTTTCACTAGCGTGAGGACTGCTTCCTCCATAGGATATACTACCTTATTAAATGTAATAAATGTTAACATTTGATTGGGAGCAGATAGAAATGCCATGTTTGGACTCAAATGAAGTGTAGCTTAAAATGCTCTTTAATGATAAAGTTGGATTTCAGAATGCAATTTAGAAAATCACACTTTTAGAAAGTTGGCATTTTCTTGCCCTAAACTTTCTGCGTCCTTCTAGGAGATTCCAAATCCTTGGGCCTGTTTATAGCTACCCTGTCAGTAATAGGTATTGGGTCCAGAAAACGAACAATAGGACCTGGATGTAGTTTGGAGAGACCCATCCTGCCAGGATTGCAGGGACAGAGCTGTTCCCTGTCACACTTACTTTTAAAAGGGCTGCCTCCAGCACACTCACAAAGAACTTGATACTAGTCTTTTGTCACCCCAGACCTCTTGGAGCCTGGGAAGGGGAAGGAAGAGGAAAGGAGGACCTTCCCAAAACCATATGTAGGAGTATACTAGAAGTTTTCCCCACTTCAGAGGGTGGCACGGATATAACTATTGTCCCTCTTGAGCCACTGATCAGTACACTCCTGGACATGTGGAAAATTTCAGAAGGACTGCCTTGTACTTGAGAGGACTGCCATGCGGCTTGAGACCTGCCTTGTTTGTGAAACGTCTGCACTGCTGCTACTAGAGGACTATCTTTCTACTTGAGGTCTACCTTGTTCTTCAGAAACCTGCCATGCTGCTTTAGGCCTGCCTTGCTGGTTGAAGGGGAGAGGACCATCTCTTTGAACGTAGGACTACCAATTATGTTTGTGAGACATATACCACACAAAATGTGCCATGTCCATATATATAGCAGCAGCCACCAGAAATCGCAAGGGGAGAGTTGAGGATGGGAAGGGATGGGGGTAATAAAAAATAATAAAATGTAAAAAACGTACCTCTTCCAATCGCTGCCGTCTCCTGCAGCCTCGCTCATTGCTTCTCTTCTTCTGGTGTCCCAGCATTCACTGGGACACCAGCACAGGCTCCCCAGCAATCCTGGCACTGCATGGATGATTTTGGTGTGTCGTAAAATATCTGGGATGAGGTCCCCAGCTTTGACAGGATAAGAAGCGATGCAGGTCAGAGCTCCAGCTGGCAGACAGTACGCACCAACAGCCATGAGCTCCGTTCTCTGGCTCATCATGTTGCAAAGTGCCTGGGATGGGGTCCGCTGTTTCTTATAAGGCCTTTTATATTTCTGTGTTTGAGTAGCACCTGGGCCTTCAGTCTACCCTACTCCAATATATCTCCTCAATGTTGAGTTGTCTATAGTGCCTTTCCTCCACCTCAAATACTTGATGGTGCAATATTCCCCCATGAGTTGATAAGACTTGGTTCCCCAGTTTATAAATCAGCCTTATCTCTGAGCTGGAGCTCTTGTGGTTATGCAGAAACAATCTCCGTGTCGGGCTCCCTCAACAGGCCCCTCGCTCGCTTTAGGGCACGATTTGAAGTATGTCAGGGGGCCTGCCATCCATCAGGGTGTAGGAGATATTTCCTCCGCCGCCCTGGCTGTACTACTGAGAGAGCGTAGATTAAAATATCTTATATTATAGACGTGAAGCGCTTACATTGGAGTAAACACTATTAATAAATAATAAGCATTAATAAACGCAAAGATTTACTCATTCATGAACACTAATGCTGAATTAATAATAATTATTCAGTTACATATATATTACGATCAAAACTGTATTCATTAAAACTCGCATATCTTAAGTTAGCATGAGTCCCGAATTAGCTGTGTCTCACTTAAAACCATATTTTTCTGTTTCTCCAGTGTGCGGACTTGCAAATAACCATGACCCAGCTATTGTTCTCTCCGTATTAGCTTTGTAACATGAAGGAATTTTCTCATCCGCATGCTAGCAGCTTTTAGTATAAGATTATGTGCTTCAAAACATTAATGGACACTTACAAGGACAACGAGACGAGGGAAAGAGAACTTTTAACCTGAGACGTGTGCCAAGATGGTGAAGTAACCCCGGATGTACCACCTACGAAAACGCTGATTATGAGGACCAATTGGGAGACAATTCAATATCAAGAAATGACAAATGCATTACTTAATGTATAATTTGATTGGTTACCAATTGTGGGGTATAGTTACTAACCAATAGAATTTTGGGGGAATGTATCACGGAAAAGGGGATAAAAACCCATGACACGAGAGACGAGACACATTAGGTAGGGAATGATATCAATTGCATCCAGAAACTCTGTCACTCCTTTTGGTGATCTGAGACTTAGAAAATTATCCTATCCCCTAGACTGCCCTTTACACTTCCCTCCTTAAGAGGAGAGTGTCCCTTGCTTCTAATTTAGATAGATTGATGGTGAACTAACTGATGTCCTGAAGACGAAGACTGATCCTGTATGCTGACCTATCTCGAGGAGGGTAATTATTAATGCTAACAGAATCTATTTGTCTTTTCTTTCTAGGTACCAACTGCTGTGTATGTTTAATTAGTTATCTTAGTTAGATGTTTTCCAAATTTATGTTCTAAAACTATTTTGCATGAAGCCCAACATGCTAATGCTGATTTGAGGTTAGATGAGGTATTCATTAGACGGACGGAACTGACGTGACTGACATGTAGCTATGCTGAACTGATATTCTATAGTTTATCATGCACTATGATCTATTCTTTGCTAACGTATCTATTCGATGGTTCTGATCATTGCATTGTTGGAAGTTCAACGTAGTTGTCACTTTGTGATTATGCTCTTATGCTTCTTGATTTTGAGATTAATACGTTATTATTAGATTGTAATCAATAGGGAATAAATTCACAAAATCGTCCTTCGAGGTGTGGTTACTTGAGTCTGAGAACTAATGAATGCGCCGAAGGTTCATTGATGGTTTTTATGAAATATATTTGATGCTTGATAATCCCGTCTTACGGAGACTCACCACTGGGTCAAAAGGTTCATTGACCTAAAACGAGTCCTGATGTGTATAAATTGTCATAGATGGACGCGTTAACAGTTCTGGTAGCAGAGCGACGGTTAGACCCTTGAGAGGCCCTAGGACGGAGTTTTCATTTTTAATTTTGTTTTCTGTGATAATGAAATTTGGCAAAACGATGAGTGGCTAGGTTCACCATGGGCTTTTCCGGGATCTCGGAGCCTGTCTAGATGAGTTGGGAATGTTCTCGGCGCCATAGTATGTGTGATTAGGGTCTTTGCGCTTGCTTAAAAGCTTATGCATCTTGCAGGAGATTGTGAAGATTGTGTGTATTTAGGCCAAAATAAAGTGTTGTTTTAGCAGGAGTGGGCGTACTCCACAGTATGAGAGTAGGGAAGTCAGCGTACTTCATGTGAACGCAGCGCTTATTGTTCAAAATTATCCACGTGGTTGGTTAAGGTATACGGATCTATTGAGGTCTAAGACTCCGGAGTATGATGTTAAATTGGTGTATGTTGTAATCTGTGCGGTTTAATAGGTCAATCGGGCGTGGTTGACAAGTCAAGTTTGAGTCACAACGTATGTATGAAACCTTCGATGGAGATTTGACAAGCTCTAAAGTGCACTAGAGGGAGTCATTGACAAGTCGAGAGTAGGATTTGCGGGTCGAATTCTGCTTGCACATTCGGGATCTGAGAAAGAGAGAGTAGCGGCCGAGGCTTCAAGTGAAATCTCTGTAAAGTTCTGAAGCGAATGCGTTACCCTTCCTGTAGTAAATCGGCAGATTTGTATTGTCATTTTAAAGTCTGCAATAAATCGCACTAGTTTGTATGAGTTGTAAGAATTTAGTGAGGTGTGGACAAGCCGCAAGACTTTGTCAGCTGCAGTGTGTATGAGTGTGACGTCAGTCGTGCCGCGCTGGGATAGGTCAGATGTCGAGAGGGGTCGCGCACGGATTGGCTGCCGTCCGTAAGAGGCAATAGGGTGAGCAAAGGGCAGGTGAAGAGAGTCCTGGGAACAAAGCCTTTTTTCCGATTAAAATAAATAAAATGAATTTTGTTAAGGCATTCAAAAGCGCTTTGAGGGGAGATGTGTACATTGTCGCAACCGACGGGGAACCTACACCACCCGAGGGTACTCCAGCCTATACAGTTATGGAGGAAAAGGGTGTTGCACCTTGTTTATGGATAAAACAATGGCGCAAGTTGACAGAAAAAGAAGGGTGTCTAGCGTTTCCGGAACATGGGACATTCAATCAAAAGGTATTAGAGAACTTGAGGTGGATGTTAAGCACGCAGAAACCACCTCCGAGACCGGCACAATACGAGGCTCTAGCGATCTGGGATCTGATGGCTCTTAAACATAGGCAGGAAAGGTTTCACAGGAGGTTGACAAGGGCAGAAAAATCATATGCAGAAGCAACGAGAATAAGATGTGGAGACGGGAAATAGTAGATGGGTTAAAGCTGTTTCCAGCGATAACACAGGGAGAAGAGACACAGGGAAAGAAAGCTTCTTGCAAAACTAACAAAGACTCAAGCAAAGATAAAGAACAAAAAAGGTCGTGGGAAGAAGAGGATGATTCAGAGGATGAGGAGTTTATGGATAGATTTCTGCATGATCGACCACCACCTTATGTGGTGAGCGACGATGTTCCGAGCACTAGTTTGGATCCTGGGAACCAGACGCAGGAAAAGGGAGCTACTGATACGGTACAGACTAGCGATACAGCTTTGATACAGAATGGTGACAGTGTACCTTCTGCACCAGACGTACCGATACAGTTACAACCTCCACCACAGATAAAAAGAATTTACCCCGATGTTCCAGTACTTGAGACTACTACGAACTTGGTGGTGCCGCCAGACCCGACATATACAAAGCCAAGGCTGATACAGATTGAGTCAACCCCACAGTTAGTGTCACAACCACCACGACTGATACCGGGGTATAACCCAGTAGCGGGTCCTTTGAAAGAACCTGCACCAGGATTATTAGAGCAGACTTACGGTGTTGCAGCTCCTAGAAGCCTGGGATCAGGTCAGACACCTGCCGCTATATCATTACCTATCACTGTTGGTCCCTCAGTACCATTATATGCGCAGGAGAAAACAGGGACATGCGAGCAGGGAGTTATGGCTAATGAAATGATAAGAGGAGGGCCTAGTAGAACTCCACAAATAATGGCCCAGGCAGGACAAGTCTGCGAACAATCAAGACCCTTAATGGACCTCAGTCCAATAGGGGCGCCTCTTGAGGCAATGCGACAAGCAGGGTTGGGAGTCTTGACTCCCCAAACTATGAGTACTAATATCTCATATACTCCAATGATACATACAGGGAACATTTCATTGCAAGGGTTTACAGTACAACAGTTAAATGAGTGGTTAGAGAAAACTTGCACATCACAAAAGACTACAGCGACTACAGTAACCGAAGTCAATCCTGAAAAGGAAAAACAAGATGAATAGCTGAATCTAGTACGACTAGGAGCAGAAGCTGCTGAATTGGTAGAAGGAACAATGGGGGTGAATAGGTTGGAATCCTACACTGAGGCAGAATTGAGATACTTATGCCCTAAGATTACCAAAGAAGTAGGGAAAATACACCAGAAATTAGCGAATTTGGCAGACAAATACAATATCGACATTGGGAACACAAAACATTTGAAACAAAGTTACAGATTAGATTTTGATACAAAAGAATTTGAACACATGAGATCCGCAGGTATGAAGACACACCTGAAAGAATTCCTGCAGAGTGCGCAAATCTGGGGAGCATTAGAAAAATGGGAAAACCGATGGGCAAAGAAAAGGGACAAAGGGAAAAGGGATAGCCCAGGGTCTACTGAAGCAACAATTACACCCAATCTGGATTCAGTAAAAATCCTGCCCATGAGAGAAACAGCTGGTGGTGTTTTGGTCCATGTGCCTTGGTCCAGGGGAGATATTTTGTCCTTTACGAATGACTACCCAAGGTTGAGAGAAAAACCGATTGAGTGGTATCAACAGACAGATAGATTTGTGAAACTTGCAAAATGTCTTTGGGAGGACTTAAATACTTTGTTTGAGATTATTGTTCCACCGGATTTGTCGCTTGAGTGCAAGAGAGGGGTAGATTGGCCCACAAAGGAACCGGCAAGGGATAAGGTGACTGGAGCACCTTCTGAAGAGGTGATGAAATATTTTCATAAAGTCATTGAATTTTTGAAACAGAAAGTGTCACCGAAGGTGACCGATTGGCAGAAAATCGACCGGACTTCGCAAGAAGTTAAGGAATCAATACATGCCTATTATGAGAGATTGTTGAAAGCATTCAAACATTACAGTGGTACTGAGACGATCGAGCCGAAAGACATGAATCATCTTGTGTTTAGATTTGTTGAAGGGTTGAGACCAGAGGTTGGTCAGATGATTAAGAATCATTTGATTTGTTGGCAAGCTAAACCAATTGATGAGGTGTTGCAGTATGCGAAATACTGTTGTGATGAAATTGAGTTAAAGCAGAAAAAGCTGAAAGAGAAAGTGATGGTGATGCAGATAAGGGCTGCACAAGCCGGAATCCAGGGAAATGGTGTTCAGCAGATGATGCATCAGCAGCCGCAAATGAACGGCGGGTTTCAGGTACAGCCAAGAGGTAGAGGTCGAGGTTTTGTGAATCGTGGTTTGGACATGAATAATGTTGTCATTCAAAACGACGGACAAGTAGTGAAGAGGATGTCACCATGTCATGCATGCGGGGGCATGGGACATTGGAAGCGGGATTGTCCAAATGTGGTGCATGATGGTGCAGTTCAGCAAGGCTTGAATGTCGGTGCACAGCAGAATCCGCGAGGTCCAAGAATGAGACAACAGAATCAGAACTATCAGAATAATTTGGTGCAAATGTCAGGGGTGCAACCCATCCAGCAAATGCAAATGCCACGTTTCCAAACTGTGTCAGTACAACCAATGCAACAGCAGATTCCTATGGTGCCTAGACAGCAAATGCAGTTACCCCTAGCCCCGATGGGTCAGCAACAGGTGACGCTTCCTCAACAGGTCACAGGTCAGGTAACGAGTCAAAACAATACTGTGCAACAATTCCCATTACGAGGTGAAAATGAAATAAATGAAGAATGGTCAGATGACAGTTCAGACAGTGAAGAGTGCAGGCTTGCAGCCTCATTAGAAGTAGATCAGAGAGGCCCATATGTAGAGGGAAAGGTAATGGGCTATAAAGTTTCATTTTTGGTTGACACTGGAGCTACACGCTCTACAGTCCGCAGTGTGGAATTACCGAGATTACCCTTATCGGGACGCACTATACGAGTGGTTGGTGTGGCTAATCAGTATTTGACAAATCCAATTACTGACCCAGTACAGGTTGAAATTGGAAATTTCCAAGGCCTGCATAGGTTTGTCCTATGCGACTCAAGTACAGTATCCCTACTGGGAAGGGACTTACTATGTAAAACTAAATGTTCAATTACCTGTTCCAACGATGGAATAGAAGTTCAGACAAACAGTGATGATGAAGGAGATGAGGGCCAGCTCATAGAGGGAGGGGAAATGAGTGAAGATTACCCTCTAATTACTTTATTCCCAGTATTCACTCTGATTGACTTACCTGCTGACCTACAAGGGTCTGTAACGGAGAGAGTGTGGGACTTGACAGGAAAAGAGGTTGGATTAATTAAAGGAGTCAACCCGGTCAAGGTGCAAATAAGACCAAATGCAGTATTCCCACAAGTACCACAATATCACATGACTCAAGACGTACTCATTGAAGTAACACAGATAATTGCAGATTTTCTCAGGCAAGGAGTTTTGAAAGAAGTTTTGAGCAGTCCGTGTAACTCACCTATTATGGGTTTGAGAAAGCCCTGTGGGAAAGTTCGAATTGTGCAGGATTTGAGAAAAATAAATGAAATCGTGATAAAATGCTGCCCTGTGGTTCCTAACCCAGCGGTAATAATGTTCCAAGTTCCTTGCGATGCTGAATGGTTTACCGTAGTAGACCTATCACAAGCATTTTTCTCAATACCGCTACATGAGGACAGCCAATTTTTGTTCAGTTTCAAATTCCTGGATAAGGTGTACAGTTGGTGCAGAATCCCGCAAGGGTTTTCTGAGTCACCATCCATCTTTAAACAGATATTAAAGAAGGATTTGGAACCCCTTGTGCTGCCTTTTAACTCAACTCTTGTGCAGTACATTGACGACCTGTTGATTGCATCTAAAACCAGAGACAGTTGCAAATATGATACTATTGCATTGTTGAACCATTTGGGAAGAAACGGGCATAAGGTGTCACCTAAGAAACTGCAATACTGCCAGAAAGAAGTAAAATATTTGGGGCATCTAATTGGGAAAGGATCCCGCAGGATATCAAAGGAGAGAATAACAGCTGTCATACAAATGAATCCCCCAACAACAAAAAGAGATGTCAGGATGTTTTTGGGAATGGTGGGTTATTGCCGTCAATGGATACCCAATTTCTCAATCATTGCAAAACCCCTAATAAAATTGACAGGGAAAGATTTCAAAGATGAACCATATACAATCACTTTGACAAAAGAAGAACTTGAGTCATTCTTAGAGCTGAAGGAATGTATGTGCAGGGCCCCAGCATTAGGAATGCCTGATTATGAGAAACCCTTTCTGTTGTTTTGTCATGAACGTGATGCTTGTTCTTTGTCTGTTTTAACACAGGTCCACGGAGATGCAAATCGCCCTGTAGCATATTTTTCAGCTACTTTGGACCCTGTCGCAGAAGCCCTACCGGGTTGTTTGCGAGCAGTTGCAGCAGTTGGTCAAAGCCTTTCCCAATGTGAGGGCATAGTCATGGGATACCCTTTGACAGTTTTGGTTCCACATTCTGTTGAAATTTTGTTGACAAGAACGAAAACACAACACATGACAAATGCACGACTTACCAAATATGAGACAATTATTTTGGGATCACCAAATGTTACACTGAAAAGATGCACAGTACTGAACCCGGCAACTCTACTTCCCAATGAGAATACAGAAATCAAAGAGGGGGAAGAATTTGAGCATGATTGTCTTGAGGTGACTGACCTCTGTACTAAACCTCGTCCAGACATACAGGACACCCAACTGAAAGAAAATGATTGTATTATGTTTGTGGATGGGTCCTGTTTAAGGGATTCAACAGGGACATTGAGAGCCGGCTATGCAGTATGTACAATATCTGGCATAGTTGAGGCCTCTTGGCTTGAGAAGGTATTCTCTGCACAAGTGGCAGAATTAATAGCTCTTACAAAGGCCTGCCATGCTGCTGTGAATTTGAAAGTTACAATCTATACTGACAGCAGGTATGGATTTGGAATTGTACATGATTTTGGTCAGATCTGGTCACAAAGGGGTTTTATGACTTCCTCTGGATCACCAGTGAAAAATGGAGAACAAATAAGAGATTTGTTACATGCAATTCAGTTACCTCTTGAAATTGCCGTGGTAAAGTGCAGTGCTCACACCAGATCACAAGACTTTGGGGGTGATTCTAAGCTTGGCGGGCTGCGGTAGCCGCCCGCCAAGCGGGAACCGCCAGAAGACCGTACCGCGGTCAGAAGACCGCGGCGGTCATTCTGGGTTTCCCACTGGGCTGGCGGGCGACCGCCGAAAGTCCGCCCGCCAGCCCAGCGGGAAACACCCTTCCCACGAGGACGCCGGCTCAGAATGGAGCCGGCGGAGTGGGAAGGTGCGACGGGTGCAGTTGCACCCGTCGCGAATTTCAGTGTCTGCAAAGCAGACACTGAAATTCTTTGTGGGGCCCTCTTACGGGGTCCCCTGCAGTGCCCATGCCATTGGCATGGGCACTGCAGGGGCCCCCAGGGGCCCCGCGGCACCCCCTACCGCCATCCTGTTCCTGGCGGGAGACCCGCCAGGAACAGGATGGCGGTAGGGGGTGTCAGAATCCCCATGGCGGCGGAGCGCGCTCCGCCGCCATGGAGGATTCTCAAGGGCAGCGGGAAGTCGGCGGTACACCGCCGACTTTCCGTTTCTGGCCGCGGCTGAACCGCCGCGGTCAGAATGCCCAGCGGTGCACCGCCAGCCTGTTGGCGGTGCTACCGCCGACCTCCGCCATGGCGGTAATTACCGCCAGGGTCAGAATGACCCCCTTTGTGTCAATGGGGAATGGTTATGCACATCAGGTTGCAAGATTTTGTGCATTTAATTGTATATCATTCAGGGAGCAGTGGGAATTGCTACCTCAACCTGAAAATGATACAACTTTGAATTTAGCATTACAAGTGGTTGATACTTTAGATGAATTAAAAACACTACAAAACCGTGCTAACAAAGAAGAAAAACGTTCCGGGCAGAAAATGCAATGTGTACAAAGAGCAGATGATATATGGGTTTCAGATGATGGGAAGTTGGTCTTACCTAATAGTCTTCTGTCACAATTTGCCCGATTATATCATGGGCAAGCACACTTAGGAAGAGACGCCATGATCAGATCCTTTAAAATTGATTGGTTCAATCCAAAATTCAGACATGCCGCAGAAATCACTTGCCACAGGTGCATCATCTGTCAACAGATGAATGCTGGAAAAGGAACAGTGGTAAATTTGAGCCACATTGGAAGAGCTGGAGGTCCATTTAATAGAATACAAATGGATTTCATTGAAATGCCTGTTTGTGGAGGATTGAAGTACGTGTTGGTGATTGTGTGTGTTTTCAGTCATTGGATTGAGGCATACCCTACACGTAGAAATGACAGTCTCACAGTTGCAAAACTATTACTGAGGGAACTAATACCACGATTCGGGTTCCCGGTTTCTATAGAATCAGATAGGGGAAGACACTTCGACAATGAGGTGATCAAGCTTCTGTGTGCAGCACTAAACATCGAGCAGAAGTTACACTGTAGCTATCGCCCTGAAGCATCAGGACTAGTTGAACAGATGAATGGTACCTTAAAATCAAGAATAGCGAAAATGTGTGCGGCAACAAACATGAAGTGGCCAGATGCATTACCGTTAGTATTGATGTCCATGAGAAACACACCAGATAAGAAAACAGGACTGTCCCCCCATGAAATCCTCATTGGTAGAGCAATGAGGTTGCCAGCAGTACCTGCAAATGCCCTAGTGAATATTACAGATGATATGGTGTTGGATTACTGCAAAAGTTTAGCTGACATGATACGCTCTTTCTCTCACCAGGTGGAAGCTAACACGTTACCGCCAATTGGTGAACCAGGACACTCTCTGCAAGCTGGAGATTGGGTGGTTGTCAAGAAGCACGTAAGAAAATCGTGTCTTGAGCCGCGTTGGAAAGGGCCATATCAAGTGATATTGACGACCACTACTGCTGTGAAGTGTGCCGGGGTTCCCAACTGGATACATGCCAGCCATACAAAAAAGGTAACGTGTCCTGTTGAAGAGGAACTTGAAAATTCCGGTACAGCAACTTCAAGAGGAGAAGTCTCAGAGTCAGAAATCAGTCAAGAAAGATCTGAGACTACAGGAGAGCCCGCTGAGGACAGCCGCGTCCCTCACACTATCAGAGAGTTCGAGAGAGGTGACGGAGAGCCAATCTCAGTGGAGGCAGCAGGAGAACAAAGGCAAGAAGAGGTTCTCCCAGAAGCAGACGAATACAATTCAGAGCCTGAATACAGTATCGAACAGGAAGAAGTGAGAGACGGAGAAGTGGTAAATCTAGAGCAGAACGAATCAGAATCTTCTGATCAAGTTCCAAGCTTATCAGGAGAAAACACCATATCACAAGAGGAGGGTGCTGTCCAGCGTCCTGAAAGAAAATGACGAAATAAGACACATAGAGGTGATACATGGCCGGAAAAGTCACCTTTTAGAATAAGAGAATTAACAAACGAGACAATAATAGAAGAAAGCGATACCTCACAGAGGGATGATCTGAGCGAAGGGGAACAGCAGGGTGAACGAAGATTAAAAAGAAAAAGAATAGCAAACCGAAGGTATACAGGTCCTGAATGGGCATACGCTACAACCTCTGAATGGCAACAAGAATTCTTGGCATTTTGTTTTGATCGAGAAGTGCCAGGCCAATACTACGGTACCTGAAGGAAACCAACAATAGAAAATCCTGGAAAATATATTAAAAGGAAAAGAGACTTTATAAATCTACCGGAAAAAAAAAAAGAGACAATTAAACCTGAATTTGACTTATAGAAACCTGATTGCGACAAGCTGCTAACCTGAACTGACAAAAAGGGTCCTAGAGTGAGAGAAGACGTTGTAAATACGCAGAAAGAGTTTGCCATCTTAAGTTGATTGTTGATCTACTATTCTGATTCTATACAAACATGGCTTATAGTAACAAAGGAAGTAAAGTGTGTGGTTGGTTAGGACTTATGATAGGTGTTGTATGTGCAATAATGATCGTGGGAGTGATTGTGGGAATGCCTTGGAGAGAGAATGAAACTATTAATGCAACTTCAAAACCTGAGACTACCACTACAACTAATAAACTATCACCATGGGAGAAATTTGAACAGGATGCTAAACATCTACATGAGGGAACTGACACAAAAGGGGAACTTTCTACTAATGTTTTCTATCGCTTATTAAATGAGTATGTGGAAACTATGGATACGAAAGATTGTTATGTATGTACTAAAATTCCTTCATCCGTGCAGGAGGGGGTTACTTATCATAGCCTCCCTCTTACTTATGGGATTAGCTGCAGCTTGCTACTAGCAAGATTTTATAGACAAGAGCATGTACAATACTTCTATTCAAATTTGGATGTTGTATTTTCTTTTGTGCCTGTAATTGAATTCTTAAATAAGCTAGCTAAAGAGCATGATATAAAATTAGTTAGAGGATTTTTTGAGCCAACACTAACATTTGGAACTGCTTACACACACCGCAACAATTTAACATGCTTACTGTCCCCTGGGGAGAAAAGCTTTTTAGGTCATACAGATGATAGACACAAAGCATTAAAGGAAAAGTTAGAAAAAGGTTTAGAAAAACGCACTTATGCAAATGATTACGCTTATACTGCAATTAAAACACAAGGCAAATTAGCTATAGATGCATTACACGTAGGTAGGCTATGTATATTCAGACCAAAATCCGATCAAGACAATTTGTTTGTGGGTACGAGTGAATGTCGACATGTGTTTTTGTTTCAGAGTAAATGGACCTTCATGTTAAATGGACAAGACCCAGCGATTCCTGGAATCTATTACATCTGTGGGTTAAATGCATACTACTGTCTCCCAAAGGGATGGTATGGGACATGTTATTTGGGAATAGTTTTCCCAAAGATATACCAGATTGATGACTTAAAACAAATACCTAGATCTTCTGAAATACAACATTCTAGACCGAAACGAGAATCAGTGGCTGCTGTCATTGGTGACTTATTTGGAGCTATAATCCCATCAGTTGGGGTTATTTTAAATTCTATGAAAATTCAAAAGTTGTCTACTATTGTGGATAACATGCTGACAAATTTTACAGGAGCAATATTATTGATGGATACTGAACTTGCTGCAGAAAGAGCTATGACTCTTCAAAACCGGCTTGCTTTAGACATTCTTTTAGCAAAAAATTGTGGCATGTGCAAAATGCTTAATGAACGGCACTGCTGTTCTTATATACCTGATAACAGTAAGAAAATTAGAGGCATGCTTACTAACCTGACTAGAGATAGTACAGATTTGAAGGATCTAAAAGAACCTGGAGTTTGGGAAAAGTTTGGAAAAGGAATTGCCCGGGTAGGAAAATGGTTTACCAACATTTGGAATGGAGTCCTTGCGAAAATCATGTTAGGCCTACTAATTGTTTTGATTTGTCTATTAGGATTATGGGGAGCATGCAAAATTAATGATAAAATTAAAAGAAACCTGTCCAAAAGAGCCAGACAGAATGAAGAAAGTGAAAGAGAGAAAATGTTCAATGAAATATGGGAAAGTTCACATAAAGGGCAAGATGTTGAAATGCGCATTATGCGCAAGGTGAAAAATTGAAGATCAAGAATTGTGTGATGACGTTCGTCATCAGAGGAGGGAATGAGAGAGCGTAGATTAAAATATCTTATATTATAGACGTGAAGCGCTTACATTGGACTAAACACTATTAATAAATAATAAGTAATAATAAATGCAAAGATTTACTCATTCATGAACACTAATGCTGAATTAATAATAATTATTCAGTTACATATATATTACGATCAAAACTGTATTCATTAAAACTCGCATATCTTAAGTTAGAATGAGTCGCGAATTAGCTGTGTCTCACTTAAAACCATATTTTTCTGTTTCTCCAGTGTGCGGACTTGCAAATAACCATGACCCAGCTATTGTTCTCTCCGTATTAGCTTTGTAACATGAAGGAATTTTCTCATCCGCATGCTAGCAGCTTTTAGTATAAGATTATGTGCTTCGAAACATTAATGGACACTTACAAGGACAACGAGACGAGGGAAAGAGAACTTTTAACCTGACACGTGTGCCAAGATGGTGAAGTAACCCCGGATGTACCACCTACAAAAAAGCTGATTATGAGGACCAATTGGGAGACAATTCAATATCAAGAAATGACAAATGCATTACTTAATGTATAATTTGATTGGTTACCAATTGTGGGGTATAGTTACTAACCAATAGAATTTTGGGGGAATGTATCACGGAAAAGGGGATAAAAACCCATGACACGAGAGACGAGACACATTAGGTAGGGAATGATATCAATTGCATCCAGAAACTCTGTCACTCCTTTTGGTGATCAGAGACTTAGAAAATTATCCTATCCCCTAGACTGCCCTTTACACTTCCCTCCTTAAGAGGAGAGTGTCCCTTGCTTCTAATTTAGATAGATTGACGGTGAACTAACTGATGTCCCGAAGACGAAGACTGATCCTGTATGCTGACCTATCTCGAGGAGGGTAATTATTAATGCTAACAGAATCTATTTGCCTTTTCTTTCTAGGTACCAACTTCTGTGTATGTTTAATTAGTTATCTTAGTTAGATGTTTTCCAAATTTATGTTCTAAAACTATTTAGCATGAAGCCCAACATGCTAATGCTGATTTGAGGTTAGATGAGGTATTCATTAGACGGACGGAACTGACGTGACTGACATGTAGCTATGCTGAACTGATATTCTATGGTTTATCATGCACTATGATCTATTCTTTGCTAACGTATCTATTCTATGGTTCTGATCATTGCATTGTTGGAAGTTCAACGTAGTTGTCACTTTGTGATTATGCTCTTATGCTTCTTGATTTTGAGATTAATACGTTATTATTAGATTGTAATCAATAGGGAATAAATTCACAAAATCTTCCTTCGAGGTGTGGTTACTTGAGTCTGAGAACTAATGAATGCGCCGAAGGTTCATTGATGGTTTTTATGAAATATATTTGATGCTTGATAATCCCGTCTTACGGAGACTCACCACTGGGTCAAAAGGTTCATTGACCTAAAACGAGTCCTGATGTGTATAAATTGTCATAGACGGACGCGTTAACACTACCATGCGCCATATTTAGAGGTCGCTATCAGACCTGCAGATATCTCTGTGCCTTCAGAGGAAAAAAGTTTGAACAACCGCAATGTTTCAGGCTGCTGCTTACCAAGCTTTTTTGTATTCTAAATCTGACAGGTCACATTCATAGTCATTAATGCTAATTCAAGCATGTAGAAATTACACCTCATTTCTATTCACATGTTAATTCCTACAAAGACTGCAGTCAATTGAATTGACATTATCGGATTCTGTTATTTTCAGTTACAGAAAACCTACAAAATTGACAGGAAAAACTTTAGTAAAGGTTTAAGTATGATTGACAGGAGGTACTTGATGTTTACAAAACAAAGTTAGCAAGTTACCGTCAACTCTCGCAAGTGCCATTACTACGGATATACCTGACAAGTGGCAAGAATGCTGTAGTAAGAAACTGAGGGGTAATTTAAGTTTTGAAAGGGGGCCTGCAGACCTGCTGGCTTTTTCCCTTTTGGAAAACCGCTCACCACATTTAGGGGGTCATTATGACCCTGGCGGAAGGCGGATAACCGGCGGTAAGACCACCAACAGGTTGGCGGTCTTAGTTTGTGGAATTATGACCATGGCGGTTACCGCCATGGTCATCCGCCGGTTCTCCGTTCCGCCCGCCAGGGCGGACACGACTGCTGGGCTGAAGACCTGGGTCTCCAGCCCGGCGCCCGTCACTAGACCGCTGGCGGCATTTGGCCCCGGCTTACCGCCGTGGATTTCCAACGGTTTGAACCGCCATGAACTCCTTGGCGGTAAGCACTATCAGTGCCAGGGAATTCCTTCCCTGGCACTGATAGGGGTCTCCCCACCCCCCACCCCGACTCCCTCCCCTACACCCCCCACCACCCCTGCCACCCACCCAAAGGTGGCAGGGCCCCCCTCCCCACCCCGACCCCCAACATCACATCACCCATACCCACACGACACGCACGCAGGCACCACCTACACACTTACACGCACACACGCCGACATACATGCCTACATCCACACACACACACAGTCAGACACACACACCCACATTCAAACATACACACACACATCCATACAGACATACCCACAGATATACACGCACTGATTCCCATACACACAACACCCCCGCAAGCATACACGCACTCACACACCCCTCTACATACACACACGCACACCCCCATGCACCCACACAACACCCCCCACCCCCCCTCACGTACGATCGACTTACCTGGTCCGACGATCCTCCGGGAGGGGACGGGAGCCATGGGGGCAGCTCTGCCTATACCACACCACCACCAGAACACCGCCACGGCGAATCACAGGACGTGATTCGCTTGGGGGTGTTCTGTTGGCGTGGCGGTGGAGGTGAAGCAACCTCCACTTCCCCGCCTCCCACCAGTATGGCTGTTGGCGGCTCTCCATCCGTAAAAGGACGGAGAGCTGCCAACGGTCATAATAGGCCGAGCGGCAAACCGCCACCACTGGCGGTCTTCTGCACGGCGGTCCCTCGGCGGTCTTCAAAAAAGACCGCTGACGTCAAAATGACCCCCTTAGAGATCTGTGCCTTTTGAGAATCTCTATGCTGAAGGTGAATGGCAAACCCAGACAGGCACAGCAAATATGCATTTGAAGGACTGCCCTAAACAAGGTAGATACCCTGATGCATGAAAAGCAGTGAACCTGTGGTCTTTGACTGGCAGTGGCTCTGCCCAGTAGTCAGTCAGTGGTTGCCCTACTCTAAATGGGGCAGGGGAACCACGAGTTTTGTGGGGCATGAGAACTGCTGATTTACACCTCCAGAGGATGTGTAATATTTTCAGTGAATGATTCTTGAAGTTGAAGGAGTCACAAAATAATCAAATTGGCAACTTAGCAAAGGCATGTGTATCCAGGGTTACATATGTTATTTGCAAAAATGGCTAATATATATATAAGGTGATCCATCTTGCTATTCTCATGTAAACGAATTCTTTGTTATTAATTACTCTTCATGCATGTCCATATGTATTTATCTTGGGTATTGCATCCTGGTGTTCGACATTCCATTCATGTCTGATTGAAAAGTTTACTGATGAAATAATATTGGAGGCACGCTGGATGGCATGGTGGGGTTATGGTTGTAAAAAGACCATCAGTGGCTGAAACAGAAGAAGAACATTAGACCACTGACAGGTTTACAAAAAGTAACTTAATGGTGCCACAACGATTCAACAGCACACCCAATGTGGGTAAAATTTAAGGTTCAAAAATCCCCTGGCCACTTTGTCTCAGATGCGTCTTGTAGGGATGTAGCTAACAATATGAAGCAAGTGAAGTAGCACAGTGACAAGAGGTCTAACAGGATCACATCATCCCAAGTATGGCCGTCCTTTACTACCAAGGAGGCAGTCATGGTCCTAGTTTCCTTGTTTCAATAGGGCCACTAGTTTTCATAATCTACGGGAACCACCCGCCCCGCCTTAGAAGAAGTATTTGTTATTACAAGACTCAGCACAGGTAAGGGATAGTGAAGTTCAAATACAACCTTGAGCTCAGATGGGGCCAAAGCTTCAGCTTTTAGAGATGAACACACACTGCATCAGGAGAGTTTCCTGTACCGGAACCAGGAAGGTAACTAGAACAAGTAATAAAATTTTCTGTACTTTTGTTTTCCAGTGCATGCTTTGCCACAACCTCATCTCATCTCACAGTTCTAGTAGACTTGCCAGGTGCAGATGTCAACACATGTTAAATGTCTGGCTATTTTTTATTACATTTTAAGTGGATTATCAGTAGAGAATAGCTGACCAGCCCCTTTGGAACATCATATGTCTCCCAGAACGCCACAGAAAGCTTTGTGTGCCAATACCTGGAATGACAACTTGGAACATCCAGAGCCAGGACCTGAACCAGACAATGAACAAGGAAAGGCCTGTGCCCCTGCCAGCAGCTGGCAGTTATCTGATATGGCTAGGAAGAGCTGGATTACAAAGGAAACGTGAAGTCAGGAGATAGCCACTGCTTCCCTTTTTCTGGTCCATCCACTAGTGCTTTTAAAGGTATCTAATATCGAGGGCCAGTCTTGCTCCCAGTAGATTTGAGTAAGAGAAGCTTCTACTTAATAATGTTTTACGTTAATTTTTTATGACATTCTTAAAAAACAATGTGGTAGCACTGAGGGTTTGGATGCCCAGCTGCACAAAGATACCTATCAAAGTCCCTAAAGGCACAACCCATCCACCAAATTTGTCTACGAATGTGCAGCATTTTTTATTTCACTTCTACTGAACTGTGCCCAATCCCCCTCAGAATATGAAAGTCAAACAGTGCTCCCAATAAGGGCAGAAAACATGTTTAGGAAACATTTGAACCAAACCTCTAACCAAATAGGGCCAGAAGAAATTATAAAAGACTGGTTGCAAAAAGTGGTAGCAAATTGCAAGCCAGCATTTTGTGAGGAGTCCTTAAATTTGCAAAAGTGACCTATGCGCTAAATAGATCGCATTACACAATTCTTGTCACAAAATGTTGCAGACCGACCTGCTTAATGAATATTAATTAGGAAGATCACTATTTACAACTTCTGTGATTGGCTACAAACACTGGGCCGGTGGCCTGCAAGTAATGAAAAGTAAAACAGTTTCACAAAAGCGAGCTGATTCAAAGCCACGGCCTCCATGAGCATCAGCGTGAAGAGACACACAAAAGGAAAAAGAAGTCGCTTGCAATCAAATTTATCGGCAAAAGTGCAATTAGCCGTGTAACAGGGGCGATGGCCAAGGTGGAAACAAAACCTCCCCAAGGAGAGACAAAGGTAAACCATTTATCAATGTTATCGAAGGATTTTTGAAGGGCAAGCCCACGAACGAGTGGTAGTGATGGGCATGAGGTGGGCGTTGTTGATAGCCCACATACATACCAACACGTCAGAAAAGCAGCGCTTGTGCACTGCGAAACTCAACCTAAAAAAGAAAAGCATTTTGTTTGAGAACAACTAGGGAAACCGTGGACCACTGCGTGCTCCCTGCGATTCGCCCAACATGATTCCAAAGTTGAAGCTGTACAACAGCAACAGCTTCCGGTTGCAAATCTGCCACCCACTCTTTTGAAGTGTCAACAATCAATCAATCACAGGATTTATAAAGCGCACTATGTACCCGTGAGGGTTTCAAGGCGATGGGGGTGGGAGGGGTGGAGGAGCTGTTGTTACTGGTCGAAGAGCCAGGTCTTGAGGAGTCTTCTGAAGGTGAGTAGGTCTTGAGTCTGTCGCAGGGCGTTGGGGAGGGTGTTCCAGGTTTTGGCGGCGAGGTATGAGAAGGATCTGCCGCCAGAGGTCTTTCTTCGGATGCGGGGGACGACGGCGAGGGCGAGGTTAGTGGAGCGGAGCTGACGGGTGGGGGTGTAGAAGCTGAGTCTGTTGTTTAGGTAGGCTGGTCCGGTGTCGTGGAGCGCTTTGTGAGCGTGGGTAAGAAGCTTGAAAGTGATCCTTTTGTCCACGGGTAGCCAGTGAAGGTTTCTCAGGTGGTGGGAGATGTGGCTGTGGTGGGGTACTTTGAGGATCAGCCGGGCGGAGGCGTTTTGGATGCGTTGGAGGCGTAGTAGGTCTTTTGCTGCGATGCCTGTGTAGAGTGCGTTGCCGTAGCCCAGCCTGCTGCTGATGAGGGCCTGTGTTACTGTCCTTCTTGTTTCTGTCGGGATCCACTTGTAGATTCTGTGTAGCATGCAGAGTGTGTTGTAGCAGGAGGAGGAGACTGCGTTGACCTGTTTAGACAAGGTGAGGGAGGAGTCGAGGATGAAGCCCAGGTTGCGAGCATGGTCAGGCGGTGTCGGTGGGCAACAAGGAGTCGTCCCAGGCGGAGGGGGTGGGTCAGAGGATGAGGACCTCCTGTCGCGTGGGCTCTCATTATCCTAAATGAGACTACTGGATTTCGAGGCAGCAGGATCGATAACGGTGTGGTGGACTGAGTCTGGCCCACGTGTAAAGAACTCTGTCACCCTAAATCCGGTTTTTGCTCCGGCTAACTAGCAGTGCCTCATTCCTCCCATGGGGAAGAGATGATTGGGCAGCCGAGCGCATGACATCTTTGGAACTTCTCAGGGAAGTCGTGGTCACTCAGATCCAAACCAACTCTCTCATTTACAATATGGTCTCATATGCAAATGACAAAGACAGTATAAGTTTTATATAATGTTTTAATAAAACGACTGTATTTTAGATATTAAGGCGTGAGCCGCAATAACCAGTACAATCCAACATAGTAGGATTGAAATAGTCACCAGGAGAGTAAAACATAAGAACAAAGCTATCATATTGCATATTATTTTCTACTCTCCCTCTGCTTGTTCTATTTAGAGCACAGCATGTTAAGCTTCTAGCTTGCCTTTCTGAATCACTAGGGAGACATACGCCCTCATACCTGAGCAAAGGCCTGTGATCTGGTTCAGCATCTGCAACGAGGCAGTCAGCGTCTAGTTGTGGTTCCCTGGTCGGAATCTCCCTCTTGCATGTATTGGGACAAGGAAGTGATTTTATAACTAACATGTCATCGTGATCACAAAATGTCCCTACGCAGGAATGCCAAATCTAAACTCCTACCACGTCTATCGGCAATGTACCAGACTGTATCCTTGACTGAAGCACAGAGTGAATATGTTATGAAGAACTCCAGTGCTGAAGTAGGCAAAACAGTGTGAAATGAATAAAAAACAACACCGTAGAACTGGCTATTTTGTAAAATAACAGTACGAAGCCTAATAAAAAGCATTTAGAGCAAAGTGCACAGAGGCTCTAAGCTGTCAGCAAATGAATAAAATACATTCAGGGCAAAGTGCACAAAGGCCTAAAGCCTGAAGCTAATGCGCAAAATATACGTAAAACTAACCACACTACACCCTCCCCTTGTCGGTAGCAAGTGGTTCCAATAATATAAAAACATGCCCCAAATATAAACACTACATTTCGACAAGATAAGAAGACAACAAAGTCATAAATTTAGGAAACATGTGACGATAAAGCGAAATTCAATATAGTGTCAATTTAGTTGAAAAAAAAAATATCCAATTGTCAGACAGAAGCAATAGAACGTAGGAGCTCCTCCACTTCGAAATATGTTAATATCGGAAGATCCACGCCACAAAGTACCATGGAGCAGGTGTGTTCCAAAGCCCCAAAATCATTCAGGGCGGCACCCCGTGCAGGGCCAAGGAAAGAGACAATACCATCTTCCTCCAGGAAGGGAATCTCATAAACCGCCTCACGAAGCAAACGCAGCCGTAGTGCACAAGTCTGGGAATGAGCCCTAATCAGGAACATCAACAGATCAGGATCGACCACTGGAGAGCGCTGCAGTGAGAGACAGAAAGCCAGTGCATGTTCAAACGAGCACCAAAGGCACCGAAACACGGGTTGCACACAATCCAAAACCGGTCTGAATGACAGAGACCAGTCACACTCCAAATGACCCAGGAGTGTAGCTCCAAAACACTGCATCATGCGTTCACGACACAGCTGCGCTGACGGGAGCAGAAATATAGGAGCTCGTCGTGGCGGGACAGCCATTGCGAAAAAATAGCAACAATAGCAAGACTCCAGCCAATAAAGCCAAAGTAATTGGGAAACCCCCAAAAATGCTTCCGAAAATAGAGTGTATAGTCGAAGGTATCAAACCGAATATGGAAGAGAAGGTGTGAGCGAAACCAACACCAACGGCTTTGAAAAAATGAGCAATACCAGCAGTGCTGGATGCATTAAATATACGTCCCACAAGGTCACCGAAGTGACTTGGAAAGTTAGTGTTCAAAAGGGACTGTATCTCCGCCGACGACCTTGCCACTTGAAGTGCGTAGGTCTCGCTAGCAGATGTAAGGGCCACATGCTTTTGAAACAATAAAGCTTTCAGCCGACTCAACTTGTCGAAATCAACCTTGGAAGTAGCAATATGAGGCCAGATGTCCGCTACCTCCCTAATTTGAGTTGGGGGAAACAACACATTCCCGCAGACCGTAACGGCTTTGTTGACGACAACAACGTAAACTATTCCGGCACGCATGCCACAGCAGCGTTCGCTGTTAAGAACAATGTAACTGCCGTTAGAAAGCACCTGGAAAGTGTTTTTAATTACCGGGACTGGAACTCCCTTCAGATAACAAGCTAAGTTAGCAATCGAAGCGTTACACGCTCCGTGCAAGGACAGCTGTTTACAAACCATGGAATGGCTGACAGAAGCTTCGCATTCGCTACCGCTAAGATAAACCTCCCTCAAACCATTAACACATCTGTACTGAAAGGGAAGCTCCCACACCTCGTGTATGTAACTGTCACCCAATAGTTCATATCTACCCACCGGAATGTGCTTCAAACAAGAAGTAAATTGCAGAGTGGAGATAGGCAAATTAATAACCCCATGAATCAACCACTCAGCTGACAGAATCTCAGCCACCATGAAAGGCAGTTTCTCAAATTTCTCAATATTTAACATAACATACGTCGCTTCCTTCTTAGCCATCAACTGTTGTTGACGAGTCAAATTAAAGGAGATAAAGATCTCTCTGGCACGAATGTGCTGCCATGGAACGCGACCCGCCTTCAAGGTCTGAAGAGTCCAACCCAGCTGCATGATAGACCGTGTCTGACTCTGCCCATGATATAAAGAAGACATGTCTGATTTAATAATGTCAATAGCAGAGGAAACAATGCTGTCAATCGTGTAAACACGGTCAGAAAGAGTATGCATGCCATTATCAACAACAGACAAAGTCTGCAGCAGATTTTCCTGATCAATCTGCCTCAACCGGGCTGCAGCCTCCTGTTGTGAAAGTTTCCAAATCTCATTATATACTTCGTATAAGAACCTTTTCCTCCGTGGCACCTTGGGACCCGATAAAAAATCTTGTAAATCAGTACCATTAGACAGTAACTTAAGATGTGACTTAACTGCATCCAGCGTGGAGTACTTCAACCATTGTTGACAAAGCTTCCCCACGCTGTACGTAGTTATTATATCAGCATGTTCTGGTGAAATGTAACGAGGGTATGCCCTACTAGTCCTGAACCCCCCTGAAGAGGTGACAAAACGTTGATGACACTGATTAGTGTCTACAGGCCACAATAACCACCCGCCCGGATGTAACGATGAAGCGGTGCAACTTTAAAATAGTAAGACTTAGCATTCCGCTGATCATGCCCAGAAAAATATGCTAATTTATCATTATACGTTTTCGAACTCCCTTGTGGAGGAGTCGAGCAATGTTCCCATTGCACATAATTAAATATGGACTTAGGCTACTAGCTTTATGAATAAAGTGGTGTCCATAATAGTTGTAGCAAAACATGTCACCATGATTATCTCTAAATTGGTAAGCATCTTCATCGTCATAGACAGTATAATATTGCAAATCCTTCAGCATAGAATCTACTGTCTTCACATCCCAATCATCAGAAACAATGCCTGGTATAACAATATCATTCATTGATAACTTGAGGACATACGGTATTTGAATCAATTCAGTGGGACCATATATATCAAACATTACTTTATCCCACACAATCCCATCCGGAATTGGTATTGCAGAAATGTTCACATTGGACAAGTCTCTTCGAACCATATGAGATGAAAAATGTGGTCTCAACACAGTCTCCACGTGCTCAATGTCTGATCGATCAGGAAGAAAATGACCATGTATTACTAGAAAAAAAGTAACTACAAATCCCAACCATAAAAAGAGAGTCATTACAGCCATAAAAAGCCACAAATAGTTCCAAGGAAAAACAAAATATGTACGTTTAAGCCAACTCAGCAGCTTACGTGGACCTTTGACAGAAGACATCGATGACGAAGAGCTGGACACAGCTTCATCCGCGTCGTTGAAGCAGCCAGAGGCAGTTCTTGCAAAAGGTGCAACTGTGAACAAAGAAGCAGATGGAGGCTCTCTCCTAGGCACGCTATAAACCACATGTTCAGAAACATCAGTAGAACGTACAGCAACTTGATCAAAAGATTCCATATTAATCGTTGACTGTGGAACAATCGCAAGATCATCTTCCACCCTCCCCAAGCTCTGAGAGGAAACAGCGTCGGTGTAAATCACCTGCAGCGGGACTTCCTCCCCAGTAGTGAGAGGGATGCCGGAACTACTGGGTGTCCCTCTTGGTCTGCTGTGCAGAATCGGCCACATGTTGTAACTTGACATTATCAATGGAAACAAAACGATTTCCTTTGGCCCCTTGCAGCGGTGGTAAAATCACAGTTCTCGTGGCGCTCACCCCTAACACAGGGACAGGTGCTCGATAAGAAGGACCAAATTCTTTCTTTACTGCGACCTTTTCACGCACTAGATCCCCAATCCTGGGTATCCAACCAGTTGGTGTTACTGGCTCATCCTTAATTCCTGAGGAGGCAGCACTTGCAGAAGAGTTATCTTCACGGAATTGTTGTAAATCCTGCAAAACAGTGACACGATCCTTTATGTCAAAGGGCGTATCTGCCGCCTCCACACCAGGACCATCTAGATCAGGAACATACATTCGTGTTCCAAACAGGCACTCATATGAAGTACGACCCCCCAGTGGCCGTCTAGGCAAGTTATTAAGTGCTCTCTGTACTCCATACAAGTGGGCTAGCCAACTACGACCCGTACCTATAACCCTGGCCGTTAAGGATTGTTTTAAATCACAATTTAAACGCTCCACTACAGAATTTCCCTCGGGATGAAATGGAGACGAGAATTGGAGCTGGACCCCCAACGAAGCCATGGTGTCCCTGAATGCCTTAGAGGCAAAAGCAGGGCCCTGGTCTGAATGAAAAGCCGCAACTGCAAATGTATCGACAAAGATACGCAAATCTTTAATAACAGTCCGAGCGTCAGCCGAGCGTTGTGGCCAGACCCACACAAATCTGGAGCACGAATCTACAGCAAACAATATGTATTTGTATGCACTATCTGGTGTCAGTGGACCACAATGGTCCAAGTACACACAATGTAATGGTTTGTTTGAAATCAGAAGGGGCGTCTGCTGCGGGCGTCTAGCCGATGATGCTTTAATTTGTTGACAGACGTCACAACAAAGGACATACTGCTTTGTCTCCTTATAGAGACCAGGCCACCAGTAACGGGCCTGTAATAGTGAAATCATGGCAGTCACACCAGCATGCTCAGATGCCACCCCTTCATGTGCTGCAGAAATTAATCGAGGTCTCTCAATTTTATTTGGTAATTCACGTACACCAATGCCTGGAATATTAACAACAGCATTTAGCGCACCACTCAAGCAGTAACTATATTTAGAAGGAAATCCTTTAGGAAACGGCGTGCCATCAGCCGTAGCTTTTATGGCAGCCGAAATCTCTGTGTCTGGTTTGGAACTCGAACGAGTCACTGCGGCTACAGTGGCGACAGCCACTGCCGACTTTGCAGCTTCATCAGCCAAAGTATTCCCAGCAACGTGTATTCCAACGCGCTGGTGTCCAAGTGTATGCACAACATGGACTTTAGGAAGCGTTTCTTTCAGATCCGCAACCTTACCCCACAACAATTTATGTTTAAAGGTGTTGCCTTTAGAATCTCTGAACCCATTCAACTTCCAATAGTGCAGATATTCATTGAAAGACTGCACACAGTAGTAGGAGTCACAGACCAGCAAGGTCAAAGTCGCCGGATCTGCGTGCTCCAACGCTAACAAAAGAGCTTTGAGCTCAGCCAGCTGCGCCGTGCAATCTCCCAAGGTTTTAGTATAAGTATGTCGGGGGCAGAACACTTCCCCCTCCATAGTGCCGCTCACCACCGCACATGCAGCAGAATACTGTTGTTTAGTCCCAACCGCTGGTTGCGCAGAGCCATCGGTATACATGTCCACTTGATATTGGTCAATAGGCAATGTGCCAGCAGGTACTGGGTACTCTATTTCATATTGAAGAAATTCTTGAGTCTGCAGCTTAGGGTCAAATATGTAATCTACATCAGTGGCTGTCAAAGACGTAGCCCATTGTATCCACCGCGGTGTAAAGCTTTCGAATTAGGAACACTCGCTTTTGTAACAGCCTCTAAGGCCGGAATCAGGGAAACGACAATGATGCGTTGGCCCTGGGCAAGCGGTCTTTCCTTAATCACAGCCATCTGTACTGCAGTGAGTATTTTCTCAGTCTGTGCAAATCGTTGTTCTGCAGCAGAATACAAGTGGGACTTGTATGCAATCGGGACTGTCTCACCCTCATTAAAGGTGACATACGTAAACCCAACAGCCCCAGGTATCACCCTGATGACTAAATGTGTCTTATTGTCCCGTGTGTGTAAGTGTTTAACTGCTAAGAGATCATTCTGTAACTCTCGCAGTATGTGTGTATGCTCAATCGTCCAAAATCTACTCGAAAAATTCGGGCGAATCAGTTCATATAATGGTTTTATACGCGTAGCATAATCAGGAATGTAAGTCCTGCCAAAATTCAGAAACCCCAACAATGACTGAAGCTTCCGAACCGTATTAGGAGGCTGCAACAAAGCACATTTCTCCAAAAAATGTGGTGCGAGGCTCTTGCCCTCACTCGATAACTCATATCCCAGGAAAATGACGCTGAGGAAGGCAATCTTTGATTTCTTAAAATTAAACTTATAGCCAATATCAGAAAATCCCACAACAATGCGCGATACGCGCCTTAGATGTTGTAGAATCTCATCGTCTGTCAAATATATGTCATCAACATATGATAACGCTTCAGGGTCCAACTCATGTAGCAGTTCAGTCACACGAGCCGAAAACAGTCCTGGGCTATTTTATACCCCTGAGGCAAACGACAAAAAAATTTCTGAGAGCCAAACGCACTGAAACTAGTATAGTCCCGACTTTCGGGCGCTATATTTTGGCAGAAAAATCCATTCGAGATATCCAACGTTGTTTTGTATTTTTTACGCACTATATTGTTCATAAGCGCTGCGCTATGTGAATTCTGTATTGCATATGTGCGTGTGTGACTATTCAAGTGTCTGTAATCCACCACTGTCCTATATGAATGGTCCGGTTTAACAACCGGAAATAAGTGATTATTCATCGGCGAGACACAAGGCTCAATGACATCCTGGTACTCCAATTGTGTACGAATTTTCCTAACCGATGCCCTTGCCTCGAATTTAATAGGATACTGCGGCTGCGGCTGAGGTTCGCCCTTTATCGGAATGACATGATAAGGTGATTGTTTATCCCACCCCACATTATTTCTATTTAGGGCGGGGGCTTGTGCTAGAGCCCATAATTTACTATAGGACTCCGCTAGTTCTCTCGGAACAAGTGGTGAGAAGGAAGGTGTAATAACCTCCTCCCCAACCGGACAGTCGCGAACAAAGTCAGGTGGCCAATTTTGTTCAGCCAATAGAACATCATATGATTTTACCACATGGTCCCAAAAGATGGCGTGTACAATGCGGTCAATGTCCCCTTCTAATCGTAGAGTCACTAGATATACTCGATCAGGATCAGAGACCCGCATATCCGCCGTTTCGACTTGTATGAAGTCATCAGTTGCTTTCACCTCCAGATGCTCTAGAAGACTCCGGCGAACTATTGTGACCTCTGCTGCGCTGTCTAACAGTGCTAATGCCCATGTCTTGTTCGTCAAGAGAACTCTCTTCTTGAGCGGCATGTCTAACAGAGACTGCTGCCACTTTTTTCTTTTTAAATTGTTGTTTTTGTTGCAGCGGTTTCTCTTCTTGTTTAACAGAAACCTCCGCTGAGCGTTGTGAATCCTGTCTCGGTTTCACGTACTCCGTCCTCTGCTCTGACCGCCCACCTCTCTCACTTCTCTTCTCAGAGGAGTCCTGAAAGGAACGAGATTGGCGTGTATCAGTATATTGATATCGATCAGGCGTCTTCAAATTATCCCTATTTCTGAGATTATACCTATTCTGCGGGGTCTCCGGTTGCGGAGACTGTCCCCCATCTTTTTTAGGTGTTTGCTGTTTCTTTTCCCAGCGCTTTTTTGCACCCTCAGGTTGCTGTTGTTTAGCATTATCTTTATTATTTTTACCCTGCAATTGTGGTTTCTGCGGTCTGGCCCCTAGGCTATCACGACCAATACTAGAATATGTTTCTGCTATTATTCTCGGAAGTTCCCACTCCTTATTAATCTGCGGAACGTCCCGAAGACGCATTCGCACAGCTAGTGCTACAGCCTCCCCCTTGAGATTACTCAAAATAATAGAAGAAACTGCGTCAAAATTGCCCATCAATTGCATGCCTAAATCCAAGGCAGGGGCAGCCCCATATTCATCTTGAATTTGTTTAAGCACTTCCAGTAAATTAGCCAAAGTCAGTGTACCGTGTGCTGTAGTGTAGAGCGCGGCAAACACCGTGCCCCAAGTATTACAAAGGTCCACCGGAGGAACCATCCCATACGGCAAACACATCGTCAAAATTCTATGTTTATCCTGAGGTCCCGTATGGGGAAATACTGCTTCCAGCGTATTAATCTTTTGCGCCAGCCAAAATGGAGTCTCCTCACGTTTAGCCGGTACCTTACCCATAACTGAGTGTACAGTGGCCGGATTGATTCCCGGAACCACTGCTTGTGGGTGCGCCGGAGCAGCACGCGCTGCATTAGTAGTTAATGTCTGCATCACAAACTGAACCAGTCTTCTGTATGTTGTTGCTAAGTCTATATATAAACGACGCACTTCAGCCACTGCCAAATTTGCAACCGCAGGATATGGTGTGTAAGTAGCCAATAAAGGCCAGGTCGGACCATCATTACTCAACGGACCTAACCGTACTTGTGCTACTGTGTGTGGGAGGGCACCATCAATCCAATTATGGTGTTCTTGATAAGATAAAGGTATTTCTAAGTATGCATAAGCCCTGTATTGTCCAGGAACATTCGCAACAGTATATTTGTGAAAAGTATTTGTACCCCCATCAGCTGCTGGAAATATGACCCAAGAATAAAAAAGTTCTGTTCTATAGGCTGCATGGGCGTCCACCACAAAAGTGACTGGACCCCCCTGGACTGTCAGTCCATGTGCTATCAGATGACCTGTGAGCGGATGTCGCATATTAAGCGCTATATTCACTACATTAGGATTCGCCATTCGTAAAAATAGCTCTAGGTCAGAGAAGGCACACCAATATCGGGGTTTTTTCCTTTCAAAGTTCAAGCTTGAACAACCAACCACTAAGCAATAGGACGTACCTATCCCGTGGTGGCGGAAACCCTCAGCCCCACGGACGTCTCCGCTTACGGAACCGAGGAGTCAAAATATATATATGAGACCGAGAGAGTCAGTCGGACCTAAACATTAGAGCCAGACCAATCGTTGGCGGCGCCATGTCGCGTGGGCTCTCATTATCCTAAATGAGACTACTGGATTTCGAGGCAGCAGGATCGATAATGGTGTGGGGGACTAAGTCTGGCCCATGTGTTAAGAACTCTGTCACCCTAAATCCGGTTTTTGCTCCGGCTAACTAGCAGTGCCTCATTTCTCCCATGGGGAAGAGATGATTGGGCAGCCGAGCGCATGACATCTTTGGAACTTCTCAGGGAAGTCGTGGTCACTCAGATCCAAACCAACTCTCTCATTTACAATATGGTCTCATATACAAATGACAAAGACAGTATAAGTTTTATATAATGTTTTAATAAAACCACTGTATTTTAGATATTAAGGCGTAAGCCGCAATAACCAGCACAATACAACATAGTAGGATTGAAATAGTCACCAGGAGAGTAAAACATAAGAACAAAGCTATCATATTGCATATTATTTTCTACTCTCCCTCTGCTTGCTCTATTTAGAGCACAGCATGTTAAGCTTCTAGCTTGCCTTTCTGAATCACTAGGGAGACATACGCCCTCATACCTGAGCAAAGGCCTGTGATCTGGTTCAGCATCTGCAACGAGGAAGTCAGCGTCTAGTTGTGGTTCCCTGGTCGGAATCTCCCTCTTGCATGTATTGGGACAAGGAAGTGATTTTATAACTAACATGTCATCGTGATCACAAAATGTCCCTACGCAGGAATGCCAAATCTAAACTGCTACCACGTCTATCGGCAATGTACCAGACTGTATCCTTGACTGAAGCACAGAGTTAATATGTTATGAAGAACTCCAGTGCTGAAGTAGGCAAAACAGTGTGATATGAAAAAAAACAACACCGTAGAACTGGCTATTTTGTAAAATAACAGTACGAAGCCTAATAAAAAGCATTTAGAGCAAAGTGCACAGAGGCTCTAAGCTGTCAGCAAATGAATAAAATACATTCAGGGCAAAGTGCACAAAGGCCTAAAGCCTGAAGCTAATGCGCAAAATATACATAAAACTAACCACACTACACTCCGTCTTGTCCGAGTTCAGTTTCAGACGGCTGTTTCTCATCCATTCGGTGATGGACTTCATTCCCTCGTGGAAGATGGTTTTGGCAGTGCGTGAGTCTTTGGTGAGTGAGAGGATGAGCTGGGTGTCGGCGTAGGTGAGAATGTTGAGGTTGTGTTGTCGGGCCACTTGTGCGAGGGGGGCCATGTAGATGTTGAACAGCGTCGGGCCGAGGGATGAGCCTTGAGGGACGCCGCAGATGATGTTGGTGGCTTCGGAGCGGAAGGGGGGAGGCGGACTGTCAGGGTTCAGCTGGAGAGGAAAGAGACGATCCAGTCGAGGGCTTTTCCTTGAATTCCGGTTTCGTGGAGGCGTGATTTCAGGATGTGGAGGCAGACTGTGTCGAAGGCGGCATATAGGTCCAGGAGGGTGAAGGCTGATGTTTCGCCATTGTCCATTTGGCGTCTGATGTCGTCTGTGGAGGCAAGAAGGGCGGTTTCGGTGCTGTGGTTTCGTCTGAAGCCGGACTGGGAGGGGTCTAGGATGCCGTTGTCTTCGAGGTGGCTGGTTAGTTGTGTGTTGACGATTTTTAAAATCACCTTTGCTGGGAAAGGGAGCAGGGAGATGGGTCGGAAGTTCTTGAGGTCGTTGGGGACTGCTCTGGGCTTCTTGAGGAGGGCGCGGATTTCAGCGTGTTTCCATTTATCTATCTTGGAGACCAGCCAAATAGCACTAATTCTGGGGTGCACATGTAATACTCTCCCTATAATTTTGAAAATCTCTACCCAAAAGCCAGAGATCTGGGGGCAAAGCACAAACATATGGATACCGTCAGCCCCAGCAAGACCGCATTTCCTACAAGCCGTGTTCCCTTTAGAACTAAATTTAGCTATCTTCCTGGGGGTATAGTAAACCCTATATAAAACAAAAAGATGGTTATTTCTCAATGAAGCGGGTTTCACTACCTGATAACGACGCTGCCACGAAGTTGACCATGAACTAGAAATCTCTTCCCTCCAGACTAACTCGGCCCTGAAGGAACCGGGAAAATCCTTGTCCTGATCCAGGATATCTAAAAAGAAACCATAATAGGCTGCTATCTCTTTCCTACTAAGTGGGCCATTAATTAGTAACTCCTCCAAATCATTTGTATAAGTTCCCACTTCTCGCAAGGAATGATCTCAGCTTTGTAATTGATAATACTTAAACCTAGATAATAAGCCCCGTGTTACTGACACGAGTTCCTCCCAAGATTTTTGTTTCCGTTCTTGAAGCACCTGGCCCCATTCAACTATGCCCACTTCCTTCAACGGTCGAGATAGGGAATCCTTAAGACGTTCTGGTGTGCCCGGAGAGTCCCATATAGGGGCATAAACACTGTAGTGAGATAAGTTTGTAATATTTTCTATCTGTGCCCATAACAGGGCAGCAGCTTGTAACACTTTCAATCTTACTCTTTTAAAAAACTTGGGATGACCAAATTTATTCATACATTTTTGTCTATCTCCCCCCTCACACTTCCCTCTCTAGTAGACTTCCCTCTTTCCCTAACAACAAATCATGTGCATTAGGCAAAGCCCAAGCATATAGCTGAATCTCAGGCAACGCAATCCCTCCTTTATCATATTTTCTTCTAAACTTCTTCCTTGCAATCCTAATCCCCTTAGAGGCCCAAATAAAGCTATCTATCTTTTCCTGGAGTTTGTGTATCCCCATCTTATTAAAATTTAATGGAATCATATTGAAAAGAAAAGTAAGCTTAGGGAGAATAAACATTTTTAGCAAATTAACTCTTCCATAGATTGTTAATGGGAGGTGTGACCAACTCAATAAAAGTTTATTTATCTCTCCTGTCGTATATTTTAGATTCTCTGCTGGAATATCCTCCAAATTATTACAGATCTTAAGACCTAAATATTTCATCTTGTTTCTTATTAGTCTATGATCTTCACTCATATTCCGAATCATAATTTATGTTTTGGCCATATTCACTGCATAACCTGACATTTGGCCAAACTCTAACGTTAAAGACTCAAGCCTCTCCAATGCAGGGGACAAAAGTTTCAGTATAAATCATAATATCATCTGCTTGCAAAGAGATTTTCTTCTCCCAACCCATGCGAGTAAATGGTTTGATCAGGGGGTCCCTGTTAATCATAAGAACCAGTGGTTCAATATACAAATTAAATAATAATGGGGAGAGGGGACAACCCTGCCCAGTTCCTCATGTAAAGAGAAAAGGCGCGGTCAGGTTACCATTTAACACTAATCTAGCTGAAGGGGTTTTGTAGATGTTCCTCAAAGCCCCACAAAAGTTCACCCCAAAATTAAGATGCTTTAAGATAAAATTTAGAAATTCCCAATTTACTCTATCGAAAGCTTTTGTAACGTCTAACGTTATGACTGCCAAAGGTAATTTATACACTTTCGCTAGATCCATTGCTCCGATCAAATCATGGGACAACTAATGCATATATCTGCCCTTTAAAAAGCCCTTCTGATCACCTTGCCTGGTTTCAGAATGGGAGTAATCACTGCTTCATCCCAAGATTTTGGCAAGGGGCTCTCGCCTTTAAGTATGCTATTAAAAAGGTTTATTAGGATCGGGTTTACTGCTTCTTGTATGTTTACATAAAATTCAAGTGGTAAGCCATCCGGTCCTGCAGCCTTTGCCTTTTTGCCTTTAGAAATAACCTGATCAATCTCTCCCAATCGAATTTCCTCCTCCAGGGATATCTTATATAAATCTCCCAGTTTCTTCATTTGTAAGTCTTCCAGCTCCTGCAATGTATCCACAGGTATGATTGGTAAAACGTCAGTATATACAGACTTGAAAAAACTTACAAATGTCCTCTGGACCTCCGCGGTCTCTCTCAGAACTTCCCCAGTTGCAATGCATCTTATTTCTCTTACTTCATTTCTTACCAAATCTGACTTAACCTTCCAAGCCAGCAATTTCCCTGCACTTTTGTCATAATCAAAATGTTCCATTCTGCTTGCTTCCCACCTTCCTTTCACTCTAGCTTCTATTAGAAGAGGCCCGTTTAGATATCAGTTCAGACCATATAGGCTCTCCATTCTTTCCTTCCCTCTGTGATTCTAACAATTCTTGTTCTAGATGGGCTATGTTGTGTTCAAGATCCTGTATTTTCTCACTATAGTCCCTATTTTTCTGAGCAGAGATACTGATCAAGATCCCCCTAATAAAAGCCATGTAGGAATCCCACACCACACGGAGAGGCACCAAATTCAAATTTAGCTCAAAAAAGGACTTCGTTTAAATTCCCAGTCGCTCCACCACCTTAGAGTCATTTAAAAGTGATCGGTCCAATGTCCATCTTCTTGAGTGGCATTTTGGCGCACACTCCAATGTCAAAATCACTGCTGCATGTTCAGACAAGTGCGCTGAAATGTGCTGAATATCAAAGACAGACTTTTTAAGTGACCTACCTATTAAAAGGTAGTCTATCCTTGAGTAATGTTTATATTTCTTGTTATTTATGTGAAACCTCGATCTCGACCATGAGTTTCCTTCCTTATGTCCACAAGCCGAAATTGTTTCATTATTGCCTTAATATATACTGGCAACTTTTGATGCCCCATTGATCTACTTCCAGTTGATTTGTCCAATGAATCGTTTCACACCGCATTAAAGTCACCTGACATTATAATTGGATACCGAGCACCTAACAGTTCACAGCATTAATCCTGTAGGGGGCCTATATCGTCCAAATTTGGACCATAATAACAAGCAAAGGTATAGATATTTCCATTGATTTTAATATCCACCATAACCCATCTGCCCTTCGCATCTGCCTTATGGTTCAGAATTAAAGCATTTGACTGACTTTTAATCAAAATCATAACCCCTCTAGAATGGAGCGTGTTGGCTGAACAAACCATATATTTCACACACCTCTGGGATTTTAAAATTTCATGGGCCTCTGTGCTTGCAAGATGTGACTCCTCCAGCATTATTATCTGGGCTGGAAAATCCCTTATATACTGAAGAATATAATCTCTCCTGGGCTTAACCCAAAGACCGTTCACATTCCAGGAAAGAAGTTGAACCCTGCTACTAGCCATTCCCTGTATCTTTAATGATCTTAACGAGATCCTTGGAATTATAAGCTGCCAGTCGAGCTTCTTTATAATGAGATACACATTTTTTTCCCCATATATTCCTTCCCCTTCCACCCCTTATCTCCCCCCCCCCACCCTAGAGAACCCTACCCTCCTTCATACTGGCTATTAAAGCCCTTAGGCGCTGATGGGCTTCATAAAAGGAAGAAAAAAGAAAGAGAAAGAGAGGAGGGGAGCAGAGAAATCTTTACACTTAGACAAGGCAATTGAAAAGTAAATACATCCAGAAACCCCATACTATGTGCCCCTAAACTCCTCCAGAAGAGTGTCTGCTTCCTCACAGTCTCTTACGTTATACATTTTATTGTTCCGCATCACTCTCAAAGTCGTGGGAAATTCCAAATGGACTGTAGCTCCCAATGCTCTGAAATCTTCCATCCTTTTACCCAGCTCCCACTGTCTGTTCGAGGTAATGCGAGAGACATCCAATCTAACCTCAAAGGAGCATTCTTTCGCACTTAAATTACCCAATTTTAAGGCTTTTGATAAAATCTTTTCTTTAACCGTATAAGTAAGAAAATTCACCAAAATCCTCCTAGATTTAGCTCTATTCATAGCTTTCCGGAAAGGGTATAGATGTACACGCTGTATATCACTACTTAGTACCTCCTCTGTCCCTTCCCAGGCACCACTTTGTATCAAGAGATCCACCACGATTGCCTTAATATATTCACCTTCCTTCCCTTCCAGAACACTCATTAGCTTGATATTGTTCCTTCTTGCACTGTTTTCTAATGATTACAATTTCTCAAAGCTTTCCTTATTCTTGCTTTTCAGGGCATCTATATCCTGCCTACTCTTCACCGCAGCATCTTTTAACTGTTCCACCTGGGTTTTCAAGGCCTGTGTTCTTTGAGCCAATGAATCTAATTTGTTTGCTGAACCTTCACAGACCTCCTGGATTTCCTTCTGATGGGCCTGCGACACCTTGCTTAACTTCCTTAGTTAGAGAATGAAGCAAAGATTCTAGCAAACTCGTCTGCAAAGCCTGTACGTTAGTCACGGTAGTCATGTCAGAATGCGGCTTCTGAGATCCTATATGCTCCATCAGGGTCAAAGTTTCAAAGTCTGTTCCACCGGAGCTTTCTGAGAGGTTGCCAAGTTCCTTCACCAATAGGTTTGGACCCTGAGCAAAGCCCAGATCATCATTCATTGCTCCTAAAACAGGCTCACTATGACCTCCCACTCCCATAAGCTTAGGGCATTGGGGTGTCGGTGGGATTAAAACTATGTCTCTCTGCCCTTCAGCTGCAGCCTCCATCCCACCACTCGACCCTCTACTAGAGTGTGGGGTTGTCAAGGAAATAGCTAAAACCCCAACCAAATTTTGTGCTTTGAAAAAAGACCTTAACGAGGGGGTAACCCTCTTTTGTCGCACAGGAGGAGACTGTTTTTTCCTTCTACCCCACGTCACTGTCTGACTTGGGGATTTCCTCCTTCCTGTAATACTTTTAACTTCTTTAGGGGACTTTTCCCTCCGTTTCCGCTGACGGATAGCGTCACTCCCTTCACTAAGAGGCCCGTCCTTTCCTGCCTCCACCTGTGAGAGCACGGGACACCCCCCTATATTATCCAGTCCAGTAGATTCCAAAGGTATATTCCCCCTTCCCCACTCTTGAAAAAATGTATTTGATTTATCTTCTGAGGTAGGCACCTTCGATGAACAAACGAAGGGGAGAGTCTTGTCTCCCGTGCTTACTGCTTCCCGGCTCTTCTGTCCATTTTGCAGCAATTCTTGGCAGGTGCTGCCTCTGCCTGGATTACCCCCGGTTGCGCCTCTCAATGCGACCCTGGATGTGAGGGTCCTGACCCTTCTCACCTCCAGGGCCGCCCTCCTCCAGTGGCCACCGCTCGCCCTCACTGCCTCCTCCACTTGCACCAGCGTCCCAGTCCGTGCAACCCCATGGGCCGGAGCGTGACAACGAACTCGGAGCGGCATATGCAGCGTGAATGGGAAGGTAAGATTGGGTGGGGGGAGGGATGCCTGTTGTGGCTTGGTACGACACCTTTGCTGCTCCTCCACTATATTGCGGAGCCCGCGCAGCCCATCAAACGCCACGGCCCGCTCAACAATACTGCTGTAGTTCACCGGCCGCCATGTTCTGCCTGGGATATGTGATGTTGGTCTACAAGGTCGGAAGCCAGGGCAGAGTTTTAGGAAATCTAATATACAAGATAAATTTCTTGCCAGTGAATCTAAAAACAAAATATTCTGTGGTTAGTCTGAAAATCTAGCACTGTGCGGGTAATCATGACCCCATGCTGGACATCCCTGCCCTACTCTAGTGGCACACCTGGTAAGTGGACAAACAACTGCTGAGTAGAAGGCTATGTAGGATCACCTAATGAGGGAAAGCTCTGTAAGATCACATCATGATGGGAAAGCTGGGAGGAGTCATCCGATGAGGAAACAGCTGCCCGTGGGGCCTTCTATTATGCTGAAGATTGATTTGTGTACAAGCACACATTGATCATAAGAGCCATGGATGGACACTGTACGCTTAAGGTCAGTACTTTAGGAGTGCTGACTATTGGGTGAAATTGTGTTGATTCTGAAGGCATGAGTTCATCACGCCTGTAGATGAGTAGGAATATAGTTTGTTGTATTTAGTTTATTAACAGACTGTGGGAGCATAGTGTAAGAGCACAAGGCAAAATGCAAGAGCTCTCTTAGGGAAGGTGTGGCTTCTGACTGTGGCTAAAGGTGCCTAGACCTGATATCTCCCATGGGGAGAATTAGTTAGGTGTAGGAGTATTGTTGGAAAAAGTGTCAGATTGATACCTGTAGGGAATTGAGTAAGAATGCTATTGAGAAAATGATTTCCATTGCTGACTGTAGAGAAAGATCAATGTGGGAAAAAGCACAGAAGGGCTGACGTTAGTGAAAGAGTGAAAGCAGAGAACTTGTAGGAGGTCAGAGTTGTTTCAGGGTGCAAGGGACTGTGGCTGTTGTGAGTATTTTCAGTTCTTTTCCTGCCATCTGATGGCTTGTCTCCAGTCTATCAGCATCTGGCACCACCAAGGACTCTTGGGTTTCAATGGGAAGGGATGTCAGCTGTTCACTGGAGGATGCTGTTGAAGTCCTGTGGGTGGGTCTGGACATTTGTGTTGGGACTGATGAGCCAGCTAGGCCTATTAATTATTTCTGGAAGGCATTTTGAGGAAAGTAATTGAAGAACATGATCATGTTGTTTTGGCCACAAGGGCCTGATAATGTTTGAACAGGCTGATGGCAGTGTGATTGATTCAAGGTTTGAGGTGCAGAAGAGATGGCTGGACACAGTCCATAGTATCCCCTTTGTTATCGGTTGGGGGAGCAATGAGTTGCTTGATGTCATTATATGGAGGTAGGCCAAAGGTGGCTTATACATGAGAAGTTACATTTGTTTATGAAGACATTGTTTGTTCGAGTGTGGTCTGAGATCTTGGTCACAAAATGAATTTAGGGTAGATGGCCAACAGATGAGATGAAATGAGGCAGTCTGAGTGGTGGTCAGTGGAAAGTGGCATGAAAGGTCAAAGTAGCTAAGCAAAGGCTGTTTTATTGTAATGTTACCCTGATATGTTTTGTATGACAAATTCCTCAGAGTATGTCCTGGTGATAAAAAGGAGGCAACTGCTGCTCAAACAACTGAAACATCCACATGTTTGATTTCCTTTTGAAAGTAATAGGGTAAGGCATAGTCTAGAGTGAAAGTGGCAAGATATTCCATTGCATAGCTGCAGGATAAGAAAAGGAGCATCCTCACAGACATCTCTTCTTGATTTGGGGGATGCAGAATGGATAAGAAGAAGAAGAGCAGAGAGTCTGGGAGGAGCAATATGTCTGAGTTTTCTTCCGCAGGTAGTCAGGGGAATGAGTGATTGAGGGCTCTGAGGACCATGTAAAGAGCAATAAAAACAGATCACTTTCTGATTGGGAGCCAAAAAAGGTCTTTCAGGCAAAACGTCACAAAGGGTCTAGTGAGCAGATTTAGAACCACCTTGCCAGCTGCATTTTTCTGGAGATGACAGAAAAAACAGTCCTGGATTCCCACATAGAGGGAATTGCATAGTTACCCATGCAACGTGATGAAAGCATGACAAATAGTTTTTCTTGAGGCTTTAGGAATAAGAGTGATGATTTTGGTAAGTATCTGATTGACTTGGCTAGCAAAGAGAAGCTTCCAGTGTATGACAAACCTAGGTTTTGGGAAGAATCGTCTGTCTAGGTGGATCCACAAAAAAGCTAAACCTCGGTGTAAGAAACTGGATTATTAAGTGGGACAGGTAACTACCCACCTCAGGGAATAATCACAACCCTTGTCAGGGTGAATCCTCAAAGTCACTAAATAATCCTGAGATCAATACCCTACTAGCTATCGCACAGAGAAGACAGGCTTAACTTAAAGACAATATGTAAAGTATTTATGCAGTACCAAAACAGTAATAAAGTCGAAATACAAAACAATAACAATCCCAAAATGAATTAAAAACATTGTTTCAAATTTAATGAAATTACACTAAAATTACAAACATCTAATAATGGGAACCGGAAGTATGAATTTTCAAAGTTTAAAGTAAAAAAATACCAAGGAGCACAAAGTTCCAATGGTAGTCAATGGTCGTGTAGACCGGGACCTAAGCACACTTTGACGCTGACCACGATGGAGCGCAGGTCTGATATACCAATAAGGTTCATCCAGGTCAAAGATTTTACCTTCTAGCTTTAGGCCTTTATGTTGCTATGCACAACAGGATTATACTTTTACAGCTCTCCAGGACCTCAGGGGAGGCACTGAGACACTCAAGGCAACAGCAGCATCCATTTCAGTTCCAGTTGCCACTGGTCAGCTGGGCAATGGCAGGAAAAGGCCTCTTTTTGCTTGTTGTGTTCCTGTAGCCTTAACGGGAGGCTAGCCTGATGACCCCTGGAGTCTACTTCTTTGTCTGGGGTACAAGAGGGAGATCAGGCCCAGTCTTCTGGGTTCTTCTCCGGTCACAGACAGCCAGAAGTTATTTTCTGATCTTTCATTGGTCCCAAATTGTTCTGGAGTGGGTGCCGGGAGGTGCCACATGTATGCCTGGCACAAACTAGTGGGTGGGAATGACTTCTGGGCATGCCCTAATCAGTGGGATAAAAGTTCCCGTGGACAACTCTACCCACTTTGAGCATTTTCAACATGGCAAAAGTCTTTGTCACTGACAGCGGGGATGTGTGTGTGTGTGTGTGTGTGTGGTGTACTGTGGTAATCTTTGTGACCTCTCACTAGGATAAGCTGCAGTTAGGAGACCTTCACACAAAGCCTAAATATTGTTATTAAGCAGAATAGATACATATTAATTAAAATAACAGTATTTTCAAAACTCTGCAGTCAAGGATCGAGTACTTTGATCCTGACAGCTACAGGGAAAGATGTCCCAATATATGGGAGCACATGAATAACATTACTAAATTAATAGTGCATTTTATCCTTACTGATGGTGAAGGGCCTCACTCTTTTTTCTTTGTATATGTTTATTGAGAAGTACATGTCAATATACAAACTGTTAAATAGAGAAACAATACATCAAATTATGGCCATATATGTAAAATATTATGAAATATTAACTTCTCAGATTTCTAAACACAAAAAAAAACATTATACATATATCAATAAATGCAATATATGAGATTATTTATAAGGCATTCCACTGTGCATTAACTCTTAGAAGTAGACCTATAACAGAAAATCTGGAAAGAAAGAATTATGCAATATGTATTAAACCATATATTATAGGTTGTTAGAAGACAGTTGAGATAGTAATATCATACAAATCCACATATATAACATTTCAAATGGAGATATTCCTGCCAATTCAACAGTGTTGAATTGGTGAACAGTAAGTCCTACTTAAAATAACAGTGTTAATGGGTGAGATGTCAATTGTCTTAATAACAGCATGACTCAAAACAATAATAAAAATGTCTTAATAAAGATAGGAGACAAAGAAGGAGAAAACATTTAAGTGTGAATATTAATAGAATATGTATTAGCTAGAAAGGGTTTCCAAATTTGGATGAAAATCCCAACATTGTCTTGCAATCTGTAAATCAGCTTTTCATATGATGCCATGTTATACATTTCAATAAGCCATTCATCATGTGTAGGACGTTGTGGTGTTCTCCAATGTCGTAATATACAAATTTGTGCTACAGTGAGTCCAATACCAATCAATCGTCTTGTATAGTTTGTTAGATTTGGAAGATCAGTAACATCATGTAATATAACTAATTTTTGGGCCATGTTTAGAGAGGAGGTTATAGAAGACCAGTATTCCGTCAAAACTGGACATCAAAATAAAATGTGTAGGATATCACAGTCCTCATGAGGACACCTCCAACAGGTAGAATGGTGTAGTAAACCTGCTGCCTTGAGTTTTTGTGGTGACCAGTACCAATTATGAAGAATTTTGAAAAGAGTAAATTTCTTAAAAAATGCCTCTCTGATTCCTTTATCCATGTTCATAACAACATCCGTCCAGTCCTCACTGGAATATGCTACATTAAGTAATCCTTGCCATTTGACGTGGAGTTGTGCTAGTAATGGTGATGAATGTAGTTTATGCACAATGAGATTATAAAATCCAGAGACCGCTCCTTTCAATTTCCCCCAAGTTTTTAAGTATTGTACGACTGGGGAATCCTCAGGTATCCACGGAAATGGTCCTAGTCTACTAAGTAGAGCTTGTTTCAAGTGTAAGTATTTCCCCTTTTGAGAGCTAGGGAGTTGAAATTCTATCTGAAGCATCGTAAAGGTTTTAAGCTCACCTTCTAAAGTGAATAAATGATCCAGCATTAGAATACCTGCTCTCTCCCATGTATCCCAGGAAATTGTCTGTTTCCCTATTCTAATATCTGCGTTATGCCATATGAGAGCCTTATTATGTAGCCTCGGATTACTCTTAAAGAGTTTGTGGGAGTGTATCCAAATCTTAAGCATAGACTGAATAATAGGGTTAGAACTTTGTAAAGCAGGCGATTTATGAGTATAAAACATTTTTAAACCTGAAGATACCTGGAAAGATTGCTTTTCAATAAGAACCCATAGTGGGGGGTCATTCTGTATTGGCCAAAGATAAACCAATTGAGATAAATGGAGGGCTGTATAGTAATGTTCAATGCATGGTAAACTAAGGCCACCAGATCGCCTGTGAGCAATCAGTTTGGAGATTTTGAGTCTAGGTCTCAGAGATCCCCAAATAAAGGTTTTAATACCTTTGTCAATGTCTTGCAGTATTGATATTTTAACTGTCAAAGGTAACATACCTAAAACATATGTGAAACGAGGCACTATAATCATTTTCACTGCCTGGACTCTACCCCAAAAGGACAGGTTAAGATGGGACCATTTTTCATATTCTGACTTCGTTTTAGCAATGAGTGGATGTAAGTTATCTTGAATCATACGTTCTAAACCAGTGTTGATATAAATACCTAGATACTTCAGGCGATCCTCTTTCCATTGAAAATTGTAGCCTAAGATAGCTGCTTTTGTTGTGTCCCGGGACAATGGGAGAGCGTCACTCTTATTCCAATTGACTTTGTATCCAGAAATGTTTGAGAAGTGAGAAATAGTAGACATGAGTGCCGAGAGTGAAGTAGGTAGATCTGTAAGTGTGAGTAATATGTCATCCGCGTATAGAAGTAGTTTTGAGATGCCTGCTGGTGTAGGAATGCCTGCTATTTGTAAACACTGTCTTATTGCTGCAGCCAGTGGTTCAAGTGCAAGAAGAAATAAGAGGGGCGATAAAGGGCAACCCTGGCGGGTACCTCTTTGCACTAAAAAGGTTTTTGAAAGGAAACCCCCACAATTCACTTGTGCAGATGGTGTCTTGTATAACCATTTAACCTTAGAGGTAAAATCATCACCTAATCCCAACCTATGCAATGTACGGAACATATAGCTCCATTCAATGCGGTCAAAGGCCTTCTCGGCATCTAAGGATAATGCTACTCTGTCTTCTCCAGCATCCTTGGAAAACCAAAGTATGTGAGCCAAAGTGCAGAGATGGCTACGAGAGTTTCTTCCTGGCATGAATCCAACTTGATAATTATGCATGAGTTTAGAGATAACTTGTTTGAGTCTTTTGGCAAGAATAGTGGCTAATAGCTTTGAATCTGGATTCAGAAGAGAAATCGGACGATAGTTACTGCAGCATAATGGATCTTTCTCAGGTTTGGGAAGGACAGTTATGATAGCTTTATTTGAGAGTGAGGAGAGACTACCAGTTTCCTCTGCTTCTTTATAAACCTCATAAAGGGCATCTATTGCTTCTGGTTTTACCCAACGGTAAAATTCCCCAGGAAAACCATTTTCTCCCGGTGCTTTATTGTATGGGAGACTGGAGATTGCTTGCGCAATTTCATCCTTTGGTATTTCGCCAGTCAGTATGAGCTGGTCATGTTCATTGAGACAGGGGAGTGTTATTTTATCAAAGAATTCCTGTTCTTTGAGGAGGTCATCATCAACTTCTGAACTATATAATTTGGTATAATAATCTGCAAATCTATTAGCTATTGCTTGAGTCTCAGTTATTAGTTTACCATCAGGGTTATATATAGCTGGAATAGCTGTCATAGCTTCTCGCTGTTTTAATCGTGCCGCTAGTAAACCTGCTTTTTCTCCTTGTTCATAATTGTGAACCTTAAGTCTATATAGCATATATTCTGCTTTGGAAGTATATAGGGGGTTATTCTAACTTTGGAGGAGGTGTTAATCCGTCCCAAAAGTGACGGAAAAGTGACGGATTTACCACCAGCCGTATTACGAGTCCATTATATCCTATGGAACTCGTAATACGGCTGGTGGTATAACACTAAACTCTAAATGGTGTAAGTACACCGTTCTAAGTGCTAGAATGTAAAAGAACACTGCAAATCAAATAATAAGTATCTTTCGTCGGTGGGTCTAAACCTCAATTCGAAACCGAGACTCTGGAGGGGAGGAAAGGAAAACCACTCATGGTAAATAGATTATAAGAAAAAACACTCCATGGAGTTATAAAATCTATCCAAGATAAAATCTGCAAATACAGTAGGAAATGTACATGGTTATTGAACAGCAATATATGAGGATAGGAAATAAATCATATCCATCAGAATTAATAACTGTAGTAAAACAGTAATAACATTATATTAATACATAGCATGTATAAATATACTCATCTAGCTGGAAGAAGTGATAGTGGAAGGTTGAGCATCAGTTACTTTATTAAAAGACGTGGGTGACTTTAGAGGTGATCTCGATTTGTCTCTGGGATTTTCCTGTGTGAGTGACTTTACGCAGTGGACTGCTTATCTCTGTCAAACTGTTTCTTAAAGGTACGGACGTGTAATCTACTGGTGCGATGGCTTTGTGGATCTTTCTGTAATTGAAGCGGACTATTTATAGATGTTTTGTTCAGTGGCGTTGAGTCCATATGTCGGTCATCCAAACTGTCCAGGAAGCGTACCAGATCTTCAGGCTCTGTGTAATCCCTTGAGTTCCCATCCATTGTGATCCACATTGTGGCAGGTTCTAAAAGACCATATTTGATATCTCATTTGCGAAGTCTTGGCCTAAGTTGCAGGAACGCTTTTTGTTTGGCATTAGTTTCAGTGGAGAAGTCTGCAGCAATAAATACTTTATGGCCTTCCAAGTCATTCGGACCATGTTTACGAGCAGCTGTTAATATTTGGCGGACCTGTTCATGACGTAACAGGCATGCTATAATCGATCTAGGTCTAGATTCAAAAGTTGAAGTTGAAGTTCTTGATCGAATTCTGTGAGCTCTCTGCAACTCAAGGGGATGCTCAAAAGATATGTTCAGTAGCTGCGGTATTAACGTTAGAAGCAAGTTCTTCACATCATTATTGACTTCCATTTTTTCTGGAATTCCATAAAAACGAATGTTATTTCTTCGGGCCCTGTCTTCCAAATCTATAACTTTTTGTTTTAGGTGTCAGATATCCGGACCCCAATACTCTGCATTATCTAATTTCTCTTCCAAAAAAGTGGTTCTTTGATCTAAAACTTCCACTTTGGTATGAAAAGAGTTTAGATCCATCCGTATTGTCTTCATTTCTGTTGCGAGAGCTGAAATTTTTACATCCATAGATACCAATCTTTGCCCCACGGCAGAGATCTCTTTTAAAATAAGGTCCATAGACGCAATGTCTTGTGGGATAATAGTAGACGTGCCTGGGGATACAGTGTTCCCCACTATTTGTGTAAACAAAGGCTTTCTATTAGATTTAGATATTTTAATGTTAGAGAAGACAATAAATAAGTACAGCTTAGTAATCAAATATGATATCCAATTGACCCACAAAGTAGGTAGATATTAACACTGTAAATGGTGACAGACATCAGGGATTTTACAATTATGGCTATATGTTTTCAAGCGGGTGTCGCTGAGAAACAGTGCATCATAAATGTTGTACAGTTTTCGCCTGCCTACCCAAATTCAATTTACCCCCTCTGCTGTTAGGAATTCCGGTGTTTATTTAATTTTGTAGTAGAGTCTGAATTGTCAAATTTAGAAAAATATCTCAGAAGTGAAAGTTTATATGCTTCTCATACAGCTGCCTTTCGACATTCAAGGAAAGGAATTTCACATATCTCTTCAGAAACTGTCTGTGTTTCCTGATAGAATGAGTAATTTTCACAAACTTTCTCAGCTGTAGGAATGGTGTACAACACTCACTTGCCAAACTGTATTTGCGCCACACACCTGTAGACAAGAAATTCCTGCGTTTACATAATCACGTAATGGATCCTGAACAGTTAAGTGAAGAGAAATACCTCAGAGTTGAGAGTTGTCAGAGGCTTCTCTTACAGCAGCCTTTTCACTTATCTCACCAACAGCTGGCTGTGTTTCTTGACAGAATTAGTCTTTGCCACAGACTTCTATAATTTAAAAAAATAATGACTGAATGCTTCCAGACAGGTGTCCCTGAGAATCAGTGCATCAGAAATAGCTCACATGTTTTGCCTGCCTATCCAAATTGCTTTACACCCTCTGCTGATAGGAATTCCAGCATTTACTTAATTGCGTAGCAGACTCTAAACTGTCAAATGAAGAGAAATACCTCAGAAGTGAAAGTCCATATGATTCCCTTACAGTAGCCTTTCAACTTTCAATAAAGGTAATTCCACTTATCTGTTAAGAAACTGGCTGTATTTCACAGACTCTCTCAGCTGCAGAAATGGTGCACAACACTCACTTTCTGAACTGCATTTGCTCCACACACTCGGCTGGCAAGAAAATCCTGTGCTCACACATTCAGGTAATGGAGTCTGAACAGTTAAGTGAAGAGAAAATACCTCAGAGTTGAGACTTGTCAGAGGCTTCCCTGTGCTGTGTGGAGAGTTCAACCAAAGGTCAACAGTAATTTAATTCCGCTGGTGCAGCCTCCCAGTTTAAACACCAAGAAAGCCCCTTATCTCTTCAGCAGCTGACTCTGTGTCCTGACAGAAAGTGTTGTTCTTTGCTCAGCTGAGGGGCGTGTTCAGGTGATTTGTAGCGGGGCTGAACTCTGTTTTAACTGGCATCTCTTACTTCGAAAATAACTTCAGAGTTATGTCACTATTATCACATGTATATTTCCTTTAATTCTGACTCCAAGGAGGCTTTTTGACAGCTGTTTGGGTAATCCTTCTCCCATGGAGTCTCGGAGCTCTACGTTGAGGTGGCCATTTCAGACGGCAGCCAGACTCTGCCCCCCCAAGGGCCTCACCCTTGAATTATCTGAATCACCCCAGAACCCTAAATTCACAGTCTTCAACTCAATTCAGTTTAAGTTGCACAATCTCACACCATTTACACGCTGCCCACCAGGTGTCTTTACTTTGATCCAACCTTATTGATCATCCCATGTGCACATGAGTTCCTTTGTGACTTCCGCCCATCACTTAATCAAATGATTGTAATCTTGTCACCTCCCTGGGAAATAACGATTGACTATGGAGTGCCATGCAAAAGAATCCCAAAGATCAATCTCTAAATGACGACCAGTATGAAAATAAAAAGGCAATACCTTTCATATTTCAGATCTTTCAAGAAAATATTGACAATTTATTTTAAAAAGACTTCAAAAGATCTTGTTCATGGCAACAAGCTACATAAAGGGCTACGTTAGGTGTCATATCGTTACTGGTAAATTATTGAAAGCAGGAACAAATGTAGAATTTTTGTAGGTAATGACTGCATTTGTGCAAGCAGTTAAATAATTGTTAGGATCCATCATATCTGACCTGGAATGTAAGCCAACATATATCTCTTACTTATTAAAGTAAAAGGAGAGGCCAGTCCATCCGCACATCCTACTAAACACATCAGTTATCAGAGAGAGGTGTATGAAAGTAGAGACCAGTCTATCCGCACACCCAATTATGCAAATCTGTCATGTGAGAGAGAGAGATTTGGCATATCTGTCATGTGAGAGAGATCTGACATGAGAGGGCAGTTGCTCGCCACACACTATTAGAAGAGAACAATCTCTCCACACTTACTACTATTCACACCCGTCATCTAACAGAGAAGTCTGAAACTAGAGGCCAGTCTATGCACACACCCTACTACACACACCTGCCCTCTGAGAGTGAGGTCTTTCCAGATATACAATTAGTTTTTTAACTTTCCTTTCTCAAAAACTACTGAACTGGTTTACACCAGTTTTCGCAGTAGTGTTTAAAGAAGTCTATGGAAAATTCATGGGGAATTTTGGTTTTGGGACCCCTTCTTTTTCTCAGCGCCCGCTTGGTGGATCACCCCAAAACTTTCCATGCACAAACTTGGCAAAAAGGGGCACTTTTTTCAAGTTTTGTGAATATTCATCAAATAATACAGAATAAATGCTGACCTTGCTGTAACTACCTAGTGACAACCGGGTATATACATATGTCAGAAAACCTTTCTGTATACTATATTCTGCCATAAAACCTATTAGAATGCCCTCTATAACCCATAAACGATATAACCTTCCTGAAGGCCTTTACCTTTTTTGTGGTATAATCACCTTTTTCAGCCATGCTCTGCAGTCAACTCCCCCACATGAACCCAACGCCACCCAGCAGAGGTATGGTGTGTGAGTGTTTTTCCTATTGCGCTTCAGAACCACGGGTACCGACGGATCTGCATCCCTAGATAACTCCAAACTTCTGAACAGATTTGTATCAAATAAGAAAAAGAGATCTTTCTGGACCAAGATCTAGGTTTCTGCCAAATTTTGCGTAAATTTGTTCAGTGGTCTGGGCTGTAGTTGTGTTAAAAAAATTCAAAATCCACATAGACACTGCATGGGGAAAAAGTGTTTTGGTACCCTGCCTTTTTCTCAGCACCGCTTTACGAATCACCCCAAACCTTTCCAGACAGCAGCTAAACTAATTAGTGTACTGTGTATGAGTTTGGATGATTTTGTCAAGATTCCTCAAAGGGTGCTAAAGTTATGAGGAAAATTAAAAATGCTTTGTCTATGGGAAAAGATGGTCCTACTAGCGCACCGGATCCTTAGTAAGTAAACTTACAAGGGGACGAGTATAGGTCGATTAACCTTTTGAATCGCATGGAGTATCCTAGTCATGCAGTGACAGAATAAACACTTTGTGAAACCACAATAATAATCATACTAATAAGAAATAACCACTTCTCATGGAAGGGTTAACAAGTTTTATTCCCTATTGCTTACAATTCTAAGTCATCTGTTAGTTCAAAGTTTATTCAAATCAACTCTTTATTGATTCATCAGTTAAAAGACATTGGCCCTCATTCCAACCTCAGCGGTTTGTTCGCAAGACCGCCGAGGTATCATCGTGCTGAAGACCGCCAGTGCAGGCGGTTTTCCGCACAGTGTATTAAGACTGCTGGCAGCCATCTGCCCTTTTTCGGATGGAGAGCCGCCAGCAGCCATACTGGTGGTCGGCGGGGAAGTGGAGGCTGCTCCACCTCCACCGCCACGTCATCACAACACTGCCCCCTCCCGGATGATCACCGGACCAGGTAAGCTGATCGTCCGTTAGGGGAAGAGGGTGGGAGGATGTTGTGTGTGTGCATGGGGGTGTGCGTGTGTAGAGAGGGTGTGTGAGTGCCTGTATGCATGCAGGGGGTGTGTTGTGTGTTTGGAAAATGTGTGCATGTTTGTCTGTCAGTGTGTATGTGTGCGTGTATGTCTGTGTGTATGTGTGCGTGTATGTCTGTGTGTATGTCTGTTGGAATGTCTGTTTTTATGTGTGCGGGTATGTGTAGTTGTAGTGTATGTGTGCGTGTGGGGGGGGGTGTGTTAATGTTGTGGGGGGTTGGGAGGGGGGTCCTGCCAATTTTGGAGGGTGGTAGGGGGGTCGTGGGTGTGGGGGGAGGACTCTCGGGAGGGGAAGAGGGTGGGGGATACCCCTATCAGTGCCAGGGAAGGAACTCCCTGGCACTGATAGTGCCTACCGCCATGTATTTCGTGGCGGTACAGAACCCCACGAAATCCATGGTGGTATGCAGGGTCGTGATACCTCTGGCGGTGTAGTGACAGCCGCTGGTGTGGAGACCGAAGTCTCCAGCCCAGCGGGCATTACCACCCTGGCGGTCGGAGTGGAGAAGTGGCGGTTTAGCACCGCCATGCTTGTAATGCCTGTTGACGGTATTACCGCCACTTCTCTACCGACTGCCAGGGTTGTAATGAGGGCCATTATCTCTTGAAGAAAACATGTACAACAAATCAACAACATACGTTATGAATATCAGCATTAATAATGTAATTCAGCAAATTTTTGACGCTCATTCAGCGCAAACGTTGACCCGTATTTCAACTTTGACGCCCGAGGATGACAAAATCCCGCCGTGTGCGTAATTTTTGGGATGCGGCAACCCGCCTGGCGTTAATCATATCCAAGGTAGGCGTTCCCGTCCAAAAAATGACTTAAACGGCCGTGCGTCGTACTTATGCTTTCGGGCAAAAATGACGCACGCCGGGAGGCTGAGCCGGAAAATGACGCACAGCCCGATTTGCGTCAAAAATTAACGCCTGGGTCAGGGCAGGCGTTAAAATGGGGCAAACACACCTGTATTTAATCAGAACACACAGAAGCAGCAGCAGCAACAGGGAGACATGGAGGTGATTCTAATCCAGCGTGCATACAGACACAGAGCCCAGCAGCAAGAACAGCAGCTACAACAACACCAGCAGAGACCCCAAAGGCAGCGCAGAAGGCAGGAGAGGATATTCCGCCCCAGAACAACCCTTCATGGCCTCAGGGAACACAACATCATCAAGAGGTACAAGTTGAACTGGTAGGCCGTTCAGCAGCTGCTGCGCAACATTGAACCGCAGTTGGCCCCCACTTTGCTGACACCCTGCACCATCCCAACAGAAACCAAGCTGATTGCCGTACTTCATATGCTGGCAAGTGGCTCTTTTCAAACAACTGGTGCCCTGGTTGCCGGAATATCACAACCATCATTCTCCGCCTTTTTTCCCAAAGTACTGGATGCCATCATTGGACTTACCCCCCGTCACATCTGCTTCCCTAACACAGTGCAGAAGCAGCAGGAAACAAAACAGGGGTTCTACCTCATCAGTGGCTTCCCACATGTCCTTTGTGCAATCGACTGCACACATGTATGCCTTGTGCCACCTGCTGCAACTGAACACCTCTACCGCAACAGGAAGCACACACATTCCATCAATGTGCAGGCCATTGTCGATCACCAGGGATTGATCACCAACATCGTTGCTAAATATCCTGGGAGTGTACATGACTCCTTCATCTTCCGTCACTGCACCATCAATGAACGCTTCCAGGATAGACGGTATGGCAATGGACTACTTGTTGGTAAGTACAAAAACCTACTTATATACACACTGCACAGCAACCCTCTAGGACACACAACACATACACCACAACAGCAACATGTGACCAGGAACACACTGAGGTCGTGACATCGCTAGCCTTGTTTCTTAAGTCTGCAGTGAACCTGTCACAAATCTGAAATTACTGTACAGCCTAATGTTAGGATGTCAAAGATCACAACGTGTGGAGTGGGTTGCCTAAATGTCACCTTGCAAAATGTAAGTGTCCCAATGACGTTTACATGAATCCACTGCATAGGTCTAAAGGTATGGGATGTCCAGGGAACATTGATTAGAACGTGTTAACAACACTGTCAATTTTAACCTGTGTATGGAACTATCATCTCACCCTCAGTGAAGACATAGGGACACCTGTATCACAAGTCACAATGCTAGGGAGGGCACACTGTACTGCAAATCCCAAAATATACTGCTGACAACCGGTCAGCAGCCAAACACTCGTTCAGCCAAGGAAACAACACAATGCAGATGGTACATCCTACAAGCTTAGGATGCTACATTATAACACAAAAGAGTCACAGACAACACAAGACAACTACTGCCATGAAATGAAAGGTAATTTCAATAGGGCCCGCTACATCAACATGATCCCATTCATTTTCTCTTGCAGCTGATCAGGGGTATGGCATCCTGCCATGGATTATGACACCTATTGGCAACCCGAGGACTGCTGCAGAGCGTGCCTACAACGACGCACATAGGAGGACATGCAGCATAGTCGAGAGGACCTTCGGCATCCTCAAGTCAAGGTTCCGGTGCCTCGACATCACTGGTGGTAGCCTCCTATATTCCCCGGAGATGGTCTGTAAGATCATCCTAACATGTGCAATATTGCACAACATTTGCATCAAAAGGAACATTCCCCCCCTGGAACCAGAGCCACACATGCCTGAAGAGGAGGAAGAGGAGGATGCTGGCCGGCAACATGAGGGGGAACTACAGAACACGGCCGCTGGTATACGCAGGCGGCAAAATATTGTCAACACTTTCTTTTAAATATAATCACCTTCACCACTTTAGTTAACTAATTTAAATAAACACCTATAATAATCACCATATAATGGTCTGGCTATTCATTTTTGCACACCTTCATCTCTACTTATCAGAATAAGAGTGTTGCCTCATGGAGCATTGCTGAGATACTGATTAGGACACTGAAAATCCCAGAACTAATGTGATGCCTAACATAGAATGGTCACATACACACACACTGTAAATGACATCTATCATGTACATTTCTCCTTTGAAGGCCAATAGCAGAGGGAGGACCACACCTATTTCACACATACATGTTGAAATCAAGGTCCAACGTAGCATATGGCACACAACTAAGACACCATCACTCAATAAGGGGAAAACAAGCCTCATACATGAGGCAGTCGATGTGCTTTTGCATCAGTAACAGGAATGTCTGACCAGACCCTTGACAGCAGTAAGTCCAACTGCATCCAATATTTGCAAGGACTATCTGTGACCACAGTTCCATAGAAGCAGAACATAGACAGCGCAAGTGCCACACATATGAGCAGCATTGCACACATGACATTCCATGTACATGTCAGCCCATTTCCTAACTCCTGACACACCCATGCACCTGGTCACAACCCACCTGTCTGAAGAGGTCCCTGGAATACTAAGATGTGTACCCTGATATTACCTCCTCTACACACACAGACTAACAATAGCAATCCAGTGTGCTACACCCTTTCCTATGGTATGCCATTGTCATAGAACATCTGACTGCATGGACGTCAGGTTAATTTATACACTGTCTTCTAGTTTCAAAGCCCTGTTAGCACCTGTAGATTGCTTCCCGTGTGAAAATGTCTGTTGGCCCTTAGAATGCAAATCTCACCTACAGGACTGGTGAGAAACAGATGCAGCCCACACCTGTAATCACCTCCATGCACACCACCCATTTAAAAAAGCACTGCCCCTGCTGATGCCTGGAACAGCATAGGAGTTGCCATTTTGTCAAATACACTGTTAAGCATTGATACTAATTAAGCTGTGTAAGTTCTTGGGTTCATTTGTCACCTTCAAAAACACAGGACATACACAGTTTGACATGTCAACTGTCTAGTTTGTCCTCCAAACAGTCTGAGTCAGACCACTGATTATGTAACTTGTCAAATTGCTGGATCCTGAATCACCCTGCATTCTGTCAGCCTGACTGGCATCTGTCTGTGCGTCACACTAAAGTATACCTGTGTCTACATATGTACCACACTTGCGTTAGCAAACCTCTCATTCATCAGGGGGTATTGGGCATGGGCTTCTTCAATGCATACCCAAATACATTGTATACTATCATCTGCCTTTTAACTGTTCCATTTGAGTAAAATCCTCTGGGAAAAGCTAAATTCATGGCCCATACCTTGTCTGGGTCTCATTTATGCATGAATGACAAAGTGTGACAGTGTCCCAGGGCCGTAGGCAGGGATTGGGTACGGGGTCTTCAGCAGAACCAGCAACCTCTGATAATGTCCATGAAAAATACAAACATGTCAGGACCATGACAGTTCACACACACAGAATCACAGTGCTCACAACATATTGATGGGCCGTGTGTGGTTAATAGCTGCGAGAATAATCAGCACAGAGGCTATGATGTTCCCAGATGCAGTGGGAATTGCAGAGGCTAACCTGTGTACAAATGCTGTAATGACACCTGCCGGAACATGACACCTGAGACATTATCTCACTCAGCACACCAAGGTTGCCCTGTTGACTGTCTCATTACATGTCTTTAGTGACAGGGTGGGACCATCCCCATGTAGGTGCACATGTCCTCATCCACTTTACTCACATTGATCAACCAAGGATACTCAGGGGGTGATTCTAAGCTTGGCGGGCGGCGGCCAAGCGGGAACCGCCAGAAGACCGTACCGCGGTCAAAAGACCGCGGCGGTCATTCTGGGTTTCCCACTGGGCTGGCGGGCGACCGCCGAAAGTCCGCCCGCCAGCCCAGCGGGAAACACCCTTCCCACGAGGACGCCGGCTCAGAATGGAGCTGGCGGAGTGGGAAGGTGCGACGGGTGCAGTTGCACCCATCGCGAATTTCAGTGTCTGCAAAGCAGACACTGAAATTCTTTGTGGGGCCCTCTTACGGGGGCCCCTGCAGTGCCCATGCCATTGGCATGGGCACTGCAGGGGCCCCCAGGGGCCCCGCGGCACCCCCTACCGCCATCCTGTTCCTGGCGGGAGACCCGCCAGGAACAGGATGGCGGTAGGGGGTGTCAGAATCCCCATGGCGGCGGAGCGCGCTCCGCCGCCATGGAGGATTCTCAAGGGCAGCGGGAAGTCGGCGGTACACCGCCGACTTTCCGTTTCTGGCCGCGGCTGAACCGCCGCGGTCAGAATGCCCAGCGGTGCACCGCCAGCCTGTTGGCGGTGCTACCGCCGACCTCCGCCATGGCGGTAATTACCGCCAGGGTCAGAATGACCCCCTCAGTATATACAGGAATAGCTGCCACTGACTCATGATGAGTCCTGGACCGAACTGTGACAAATTACACCCAAACTATATACAGGATCATCATTGGACCACACACATGAACAAGACACCTATGTGCAAATGATCACTGGAAATATGTGGACACGTGCTGTCTTGTATGCTGGTCCACCACAGCCACTTGATAGTTGGGGCTCACTTCTATGGCTTCAACTGTGGTGTCATCATACATTTGAGATTCACCCTTGTCGGTCTGTGCAAACAACATGGTACCCACTTCCTCAATGCATGTGTACGACTCACTGTGGGATTCACCAAATAGTGCCTAGGAAGCTGTTACCAAAACTCTAGGACATAGGATGTTGAAAATGTGGACCATTGACATGAACAAGTGTCTGCCATCTATCTGGTGCATGCTTTGTCACATGTGGTGTCTACGTTACCCTAAATCTTGGAAGTCCACATTACGGATGTTGCTACATATATGACTAACACATGCCCTCTCTCCTTTCCACAATGACTTGCATCTAAGGATTGGACACATGGACGTCACATTCATACAAGCATATGTGCAATAATGCTTCATGTGATACACACACACTTGAGTAGTAGGAAGGGATACCTTTAATCACCATATTAAAAGTGACAGTTATCCCGCCCCGGAAATGACGTAATATCCGGTGGCTGGGACTTCCGGTGTCCCAGAAAGCCCTCCCTGGAAGTGACGTGCATGGGGGTGTCACGTGGTTTGTGAACACGTGGTGTCACGTGTTAGCCTTGTGCCTGGGTCCTAGCCCCTGGGTGATGGCCTATGAGCTGTGTAAAAAAGTATGACTTAGTGTTGTGCAAGTGGTTTCAGAGCCTGAGAGGGACAGGTCTGGACATGTCAGACATTCATGCCCAAGTGGCTGTTAGGGTGCCTCTGCATAGGGCGGCAAAGTGGGCGGTCTGGCCAAACCTCCACACTATTGGCTAGTCCAAAAAAATAAATAAAGTGGGAATGGTCAAATGCTGCTTATGTTAGAGCCAGCCTATCGGTGTAGAGAGGTAAATCTAAAACAGAGATGTGCATGCATTCTTTCAGTGGGGTCCCAGGTGGTTTAAATTAGAAACTGACACTGTAATTAAAAGTTTCAATCAACAGAGAGTCTGTTGTGACATGGCTAATCTAAAACAGAGATGTGCCTGCATTCTTTCAGGGGTCCCAGATGTTTAAATTAGAAACTGACACAGTAATTAAAAGTTTGAAACACCAGAGAGTTTGTTGTGACATGGCTAATCTAAAACAGAGATGTGCCTGCATTCTTTCAGGGGTCCCAGATGTTTAAATTAGAAACTGACACAGTAATTAAAAGTTTGAAACACCAGAGAGTTTGTTGTGACATGGCTAATCTAAAACAGAGATGTGCCTGCATTCTTTCAGGGGTCCCAGATGTTTAAATTAGAAACTGACACAGTAATTAAAAGTTTGAAACACCAGAGAGTTTGTTGTGACATGGCTAATCTAAAACAGAGATGTGCCTGCATTCTTTCAGGGGTCCCAGATGTTTAAATTAGAAACTGACACAGTAATTAAAAGTTTGAAACACCAGAGAGTTTGTTGTGACATGGCTAATCTAAAACAGAGATGTGCCTGCATTCTTTCAGGGGTCCCAGATGGCTTAAATTAGAAAACTGACCCTTGTAATTAAAAGTTTGAAACACTACAAAGGACAAGTATTGCTAACCTATAACAGATGCCTATTTTCAGGTCCCACCAATCACAGAGCCCAGGCATAATTACCACTGTGATCCTAGTATAAGAACCCCCCAACTTCACAGGCCTCTTTTTTTCTGAACTATCTACTGACATTTGTGGCAAGCAGGGACGCATCAGGACATCATGGATGGAAACATGAAGGGCAGAGTTCAGACTGGTGCTGCTAAACATCTTCTACTTAAGGTCTGTAACAGTGTGGTGTGTGTGTGTGTGTGTGTGTGTGTGTGTGTATGTGTGTTTTACTATAGTTTAACAATGACATTAGCACTAACCTGTTTAACTATACATAGACACGTAAAAATGCATGCTTTTAAAAAATAAATAAAAAATAAAAAAATTAAAAGCTATTAGTGTATTTTTGAGATACTGTAATTACTTTGTGGGGTGATTTTGTTTAAATGGTACTAGTGGGGGCTTGTGCTATGTATTTGTCTGTATTTTTATGGGGGCACAGTTATTTAATGGGCCGTATTAGTATTGCTTAACTTGTACTTGATGGTTCTGGGCCTATGTATGGGACCTGTATTTTTGAAGTTCTGCACTTATTTTGAGGGTTGGTATTGTTTAATTGGTACTTGTGGGGCCCGGTGCTCTATATTTGTCTGTATTTTAGCGTGAGCGCACTTATTTTGTGGGGGTGTATTGGTACTGCTTAATTTGTACATGGGAGTTCTGGGGCTGTGTATCTGTCGGTATTTTCTTTTTTAAAGTCTGCACATGTTATGTGGGGCTGGGGTTGTTTAATTGGTACTAGTGGGGGTAATGTGCGTTGTATAGGCATGTATTCCAGCGCGAGCGCACTTGCGATGTGGGGCGTATTTGGACTGTTTGATATGTACATTGTTGTTCTGGGGCTTTGTTAAGTCTGCACTTGTTTTGTGGGGCCGGGTCTGTTTAGCTGGTACAGGGCTGTTGTGGGGTTGTGTAGCAGTCAGTATTTTTATATGAGGGTGTATTTAATATGTGTAGGGCTGCTGTGGGGCTTTGTATATATTTTTTATTTTATTTTGGAGGTGTAATTTGTTGGATGGTCACTGTATACTGGGGGGTCATACATTTAATAGTAGGCTTTAGGGGTAAATGAGGGGTGCTCTGGGGCCCCGGTTATTCATTTTAGAACACACAGCTGCAGAGAGCAGAGTCCTAAAATGAATAACCGGTGGGGCCCCAAATCAATCCGTTGCTCTAGGATGTGCAATTATCAACTTTCCAGGGCGTTGCTCTCAGAGCCCCACGTGGGCTCTGAGAGCAGCTTTAGGCATTTTTTTTTTTCTTTTTTTTTTTCTTTTTTCATAAAGCGTTCACAGCGGCGACTGCAATCGCCACTGAGACCTCGTTATGAAGTTAACAAAGCTCTGCTCGAAGCCCTAGTGGGCTTCGAGCAGAGCGTTACTAGCTTTATAGCGAGGTCTCCGCGGCGGCTGCAGCCGTCGCGGCGTCCTCGTTATGAAGTTAACAAAGCTCTGCTCGAAGCCCACGTGGGCTTCGAGCAGAGCGTTACTAGCTTTATAGCGAGGTCTCCGCGGCGGCTGCAGCCGTCGCGGCGTCCTCGTTATGAAGTTAACAAAGCTCTGCTCGAAGCCCACGTGGGCTTCGAGCAGAGCGTTACTAGCTTTATAGCGAGGTCTCCGCGGCGGCTGCAGCCGTCGCGGCGTCCTCGTTATGAAGTTAACAAAGCTCTGCTCGAAGCCCACGTGGGCTTCAAGCAGAGCGTTACTAGCTTTATAGCGAGGTCTCCGCGGCGGCTGCAGCCGTCGCGGCGTCCTCGTTATGAAGTTAACAAAGCTCTGCTCGAAGCCCACGTGGGCTTCGAGCAGAGCGCTACTAACTTTATAGCGAGGTCTCCGGGCGGCTTCAGCCGCCTGGAGACCTCGTTCTCTGGACAACGTAACTCTGTTCGGAGGTCTTCAGACCTCCGAACAGAGTTCCGTTGTCCTGGGAACGTGGTCTCCAGGCGGCTGAAGCCGCCTGGAGACCTCGGGTTTTAGGATGCCGGGCGATTCTCTAAAGCCGCTGGGGAATCCCCCCAGTGGCTTTAGAGACCCGCCTTGAAGGTTTAATTACCGAGAATGCCGCGTTTGTTTCAGCGGCATTCTCGGTAAATAAACCTTCTTCCGACCGGCTCACCGAGGCCTCGGGGAGTTCCCGAGGCCTCGGAGTCGGTGCTAGCCGCCAGAGTGCGGCGTTTGTTTAAAAAAAAAAAAAAAAATTAAATAAAAAGTAATGGCCCGAGGTCAGGGCCTGTGGGGGCCCCTGGGCCACAAGCGCTTGGGTCCTAGGGCCCTTACAAATAAAAAAATTAATAGCGTTTGGGGGGCAAGGGGATTGTGTCCCCAAGGCCCCATAGGGCCCCATTTAAAAAAAAAAAAAAAAATACAAATAAGGCCTTGGGGGTAATGAGGGCCCTGAGCCCGAGTCTCAGAGGTCCCCAGGGGCCCCACAGGCCTACCTTTAAAAAAAAAAAAAATATATATATATATATATATTTATTTATATATATATATATATATATATATATATATATATATATATATATATATATGTGTGTGTTTGTGTGGCACGTGTGGACAGGGGTTTAGGGGCCTACAAGGTAGTTTTTTTTTAAAGCATGTAAATAAAAATAAAAAAAATTGAAATAAATTAAAATAATAATGATTAAAAAATAACTATCCCTGCTAAAAGCTTTTCAGACCCCTCAAGTACCCCAGCCCACTCACCTTAGTTCAGGATGGCATTGGATCTGATTTTGTTGCCTTGAAAAAACCCAGGACCTCACACATGTTGCATCCACATCCGGCCATTTTCTTTTTTTTTTTAAAACAAAGACTGTGTGGTGTTGGAATTGGCTCAGCTAGGAGTTTAGACTGAGCTCCGCCCCCACACATGGTTCACAGCCTTGTTCAGCTAAGGTGAAAACCAGGCATGGATCCTAGGATCCACTTTCCAGTCTATGTCTTATAGAGACAGTCCTAGAGGTAGTATTATGCAAGAGCGCCACCATGTGGAATTTGTTTATTAAACCGTGTATAGTTTTAGAGAAAAGTTTTACAGTTGTCAATATGTATTTATACTTACAGAACATAGGGATTCAACAATTTGAATCTTGACATATATATATTTTTAATGTTTTTTTTTTTTTTTTTTTGTTTTTAATTTATTTTTTTAATTTTTTTTTTTTTTTTTTTAGTCCAACCCATGTTGTGCTTTTATGAAGGGTTCGGACGTAGAAGATGAATTGTGGTATGTTTAAAGGCAAATCTGTCTCTCTTGTACACAGGACTGTCAAGAGTCTGGGGAACCCCCTGTGCAAATGGAGACCGTGCAGCAAGGTGAGTTACAGGCCCTTGGTCGTTCTGAACGACGTTGTCAGGAATGTTATTTTTATTTTACTGCTAATGGGAACCCATGTGCTTGCATAGGTTATGATGCTGAACTCAGGTGTGCGCTTGCCTCTCTCCAACAAATCCTTCATGTTCAAGATGGGTCAAACACCTTGTCACAGGCTAACGTTACTGCAGGTAAATATTAGGGTTCTTTTTGTAACCCTCTCTGAAAACCTAACAAGCCCTACAATCAGACCTATATTTGGTCATCATAGTGAGTTCGTATAGTCTATGTATTATCTTGTATGTGTAACATTATTTTTTATGTTTTTTATCCCGAGGGGTCCCTGTGGATGAAGCGATCCGGAATTTGGATGCAAAGCTTAAAAGCCAGCCCCGCAAAAGGAAGTCCCCTGGTTCTAAGGACGGCCCGCCCATTAAGAAGGGCCCCTCAAGCCGAAAAACCAAAGGTGATTTTTTAGAAAATGTAGAGGCTGATGTATACTGTCCTTAGTGTGTCTAAACGTCTTTCACACCCACCGGTATACCGGCTATAACTAACCCTAATATGTATTTTGCTATCTTTACATCCTAGAATCATCACCCCAGAGCTCCGGAGACGTCGGCCCTCAGCCTAAGCAGCGGCTGTCGTCTTTAAAGGTCTGCACTGGGACTGCTCAAAACCCCACCGCGTCATCGGTACACGTGAACCAACCCGAACATCAAGACCCACCCTGCAACCTCTCTACAGCCACCGATCATGGTCCAGGTACAACTCTTAACGGCCCCACACCAACCGTCATAAAGGGAATGCCTAGTACAGCGAACACTTCTGCAACAGCTATCCCGGGGATGGGGCATGGGCAAACGGACAGTATCAATCGTACAACACCAAACGCCCAACTGTTTGTACCGTGTGAGGTCTCTGGAGGGTCCCCAAAACAGTGCAACAGTCCTAAAATAAATCGGTTGTCCTTAAAGAGTCATAGGAAGAAGTTCCAGACCCCAGAGCTGCAATCTGGACCTTTAGACCTGTCTTTTAAAAATGTTGTTAAGGTACAACCGGCTCCCCCTAGGGCCCAGAGTTCTAATACCGGGGTGTCTGGCCACACCCCAACCCCTATAGGGTGTACAACTATCCCCTCTGTGTTATGTGACCCCTCCATGGAAAATAATCACCCTGCAGAGGATCCCTACTCCCACTGTATAGAGCTTCTTAAGGCTCTAGCTGGTACTACCCAAAGTTCTGAAGCCCCGGCATCCCCATGTCTGATGTCCCCCGATACACCCCCGGGGGCATACGACCCCACCAGTCCTGCGCCAAGTGCCCGTGCGCAATGGTCTTCACCATCCTCATCAATATACCCCGACAGCAGTATAGGGTGTAGCGGAACGCAAAATCAGAGTTTTGGAACACCCTTGAGCGATGATCAGGACTCTCAAACTCCGGGGTGTTCACACTGGAACCCTGTTTTTACGTCCCGCCCTGGTCCAGCAACAGTGAGTGGTGGTGATAACGCCAGCCATTGTCCTATAACCGGGGTGGCTCAGGGAGTTGGCAATCATACCTCTAATGTCATAAGTTCGAGCCTTGAAACCAACCTTTCAAACCGTGCTAGAGTTCTAGACAGCTACATTAAAGAAATCCATCAGTCGTTCAGACAATTAAAATGCCAGCTCCGTCTAAAAACTTTAAAACTGTGTAAGAACGACGGTAATATAGCGACATCCAGAGCTAGCATAAAGGCTTTAAGACAGCTGATGGCTCGGTGTAGAAACACAATGGCCCAAACTTGCGCTTCAACAGTTATAGCCATGGGTAACATACCATCATGACTAGGCGCGCGTACATACACGGGGACTGTTAGAGGTACCTTTACCAGTACAATGGGCCATAGGTCTAAATATGAAAAGAAGCCACAGCACCTACTTAGTAGAGCTCTAAGAGTTTTACGAGCGCTCAATAGTCAGAGGTCATGTCAACCCCCAAAACCAGCACCCATAAGACCTCAAAATATAGAGTTAGGAGGTGCTGTTGGTCTTTACAGGTCCTCTGGGGGTGGCGGTCCGAGCCGTCTCAGCCTTAAACAGTCTGGAGGAGCCCCATCCGAAGTAGGTGTAGGGTCAGTGTCACCATTTGTAAACAACACAAATATTGTTCAGATCGGCGGGGGACAGTTACCAAAAACCAGATGGGCCCATAAGAAGCCAAAGTGGCTTGGTAGCTCTAGAAAACGCAAGGCTGTAATAAAAAAGTTAAAGAAAGCCAGACTCTGCGTTACCAGAAGGTCTAAAAACACATCTACATCTAACCATACCCCTGTGAGCTCTCCAACAACCAGTAATTCTCAAACTGAGGCTTCAGAACCAGTATTTATGGAAAGTGTGAGAAGGTATAGTCGAGTTGTAGAGCGGTTTAACGCTACAGAGCACTATGAGGAGTTTAGGTTTGTTAACCTAGATCGCCTACACTCCTCAGATCATGGCATTATAGCTATACATCAGGCTGTGCAAGCGCTAATCGAACGATTGTTACACGATGTGGGTCCTAATGATTTCTTTCAGATGCGTTTTCAGGGACAGGGTCTCAATAGTCCCCTGTTTACCAGACGGTCATCTCGGGATGTGTTTGACGCTGTAACGTTTTTAGAAAACCTATCTAAACTTTTACAGAGCAAGGCTGAATTATTGGCGTACGGGTCCTTTAGAATCATCGCCCTCGTTGTTAGGGGTCGCGAGGGTGGTGCTTCCAGAGCCTTAAAGAGCGTTATGTACAGTAAAATCATTGGCAAGAAATCTCGGTGGTTGCTCGATTTTAATACCGGAGCTACCAACATGTGTCTGGCCGCAAGCATTGCGGGTTTATTGATGGACCGCTGTACCCCAGACGCCGTCATTATGTCGATGGCTGTAGCGGCACATGAGGCACTTCAGATACCGACTGACAAAATGGTCGGTTTTGGGGATCTGGGCCTTTTTGAGAACCACTTTGCCGTGACGGTTAAAGTTCTATACCACGCCGGTTCTTGGAAGTACTTCACTACCAATGAAAGTGTGAAAAACAAGACCGTGTATGTGTTGCATCATGAAAACCACTTTTACGGTGTCTTGAACCTGAAGGGTTTTCTAGGGGCCAAGTATGTGTGCGAGCATTGCGATCATATATACAACAATCGGACCAAACACCAGTGTGAATTTCACTGTAAAATGTGTCAGAGGGACGGTTGTGTCAATGACAGTGCTCAGAAAGTGAACTGCACAAAGTGTAAGCTGTTTTGTCGGTCGCAAGACTGCTTAATCACGCACATCGGCCTAGCCCAATGTGTTCTTAAAGCCGACTGTGGGGCGTGCGGTCGCTATAAACCTGTCGACCATGAATGTAAAGGCATGGAATGCCCTAGGTGTACCGTTGCTTTTATAGCCAGAACAACACATGAGTGTTACATGCTCAGAAGTCACTACCCAAAAAAAACAGAAGACTATATCGTCTTTGATATAGAGTGTACGCAAGAGACGGGTGTGCACCAGCCAAACTATATTTACGCCCACCATCTAACAGGTGATGAGAGCTGGGAGTTTGAAGGACGGTCCTGCGTGAATGATTTCCTCATCACGTTCATGCAACCTCGATACCAGGATTTTACATTTCTGGCTCACAACTCCAAAGCATATGACTCATTCTTCATTATCCGTGACCTGATACATGAAAAGTTGCCCATTAGTCTCATAACCCAAGGTTCCAAACTAATGCTGCTTAAGGTTGTACCTTTTGACATTAGGTTCATAGACACCTTGAATTTTCTGCCCATGAAGTTGAGCAAACTGCCAAAAGCCTTTGGGTTTGAAGGCTGTAAAGGTTATTTCCCTCACTTTTTTAACACCTGGGCTAATCAGAATTACAGCGGCCCTATGCCTCCGCCCGACAGTTATGGTTGCGAGTACATGATGCCCTCTGAAAAAGAGAGTTTTCTACAGTGGTACGATGAAAACCGTGAAAAATGGTTTCATTTTCAAACTGAATTGAAAGCATACTGTCAGGCGGATGTTATGATATTGCGAAAAGCATGCAACCTTTTCAGAGATGTTGTTGTGGCGATGACAAAGCGGGTCCTGTTTGTTGAAACCGAATCACTCAAGAGTAAAAAAAAAATAACTGTATACCTGGACCCATTTCAAAACATTACTCTGGCTTCAATGTGCATGTCTATTTATAAACACATGTTTTTATTGCCTGAAACTATCGCCTTAGTACCACCCGACCTCTTTAACGGCAAGCAGAAACGTTACTCCACCCCCTCTATTCAGTGGCTCATGTACGTCTCTGCGCGTGAGAGCATCTTCATTCAGCACGCTCTGCAGGGTGGCGAATACCGGCTGGGTCGCTACTATCTAGACGGGTATGCATTAATTAACGGCGTACCAACGGCCTTTGAGTTCAACGGGTGTTTTTACCATGGCTGCCCTCAGTGTTACAAGCCCCATGAGTTTAATAGACTGCAGGGAACCTCGTTTGAACATCTGCACCGCAGGACTATGGCGAAGGCGCAGTATATTGAGAGTTGTGGGTTTGTTTTGAGAACTCTATGGGAACATGATTGGGTAACTGAGCTATCGAAAGATGGTGAACTGAGCACTTTTATTAAGAGCCAGCAGTTACCTTCACCGCTGGAACCCCGTGACGCCTTATTCGGCGGGCGTACAAACGCCATTCAATTGTACCGTGTAGCTGGCCCTGGTGAGAAAATACATTACTACGACTTCACCAGTCTGTATCCGTTTGTGAACAAGGTGAAGTTGTACCCTATGGGCCATCCTACAATCATATACCAGAACTTTAAACCTCTCAAAGAGTACTTTGGAATCATTAAGTGTCAGATTCACCCACCGCGGAAACTTTACTTTCCGGTGCTCCCTTATAGAGTCGAGGGTAAGCTAATGTTCCCCCTATGCCGTACCTGCGTTGAAAGTAAACAGCTTAGCGAGTGTCGGCATAGTGATGAGCAGAGGGTGCTGGAGGGGACATGGTGCACCATCGAGGTGCAGACGGCCCTAGAGAAAGGGTATCGCCTAGGTAAAATCCTGGAAGTCTGGCACTTTCCAAACACAACAACCCAGCTCTTTTCTGAGTACATCAACTTGTTTCTCAGAGACAAGCAGGAGGCCTCGGGGTATCCAGAATGGTGTGTCGATGAGCCCTCAAAGAAAAAGTATATCGCTGATTACAAAGCTCGTGAGGGTATTAAACTGAGACCGGCGTTCATTAAGGTTAACCCCGCCCGCCGTCAGCTAGCTAAGCTCTGTCTCAATTCCTTGTGGGGAAAGTTCGCACAACGTACCAATTTGTCAAACACTTCCATCGTCACAGATCCAGATGAGCTTTTTAAGTACATATTCACACCTGTTTATGACATATCCAGTTGTGAATTTATTGACGACGAGACGGCCGTTCTATGCTGGAAATACGCCAAAGAGTACCCCACAACGTGTAACAATATAAACATCTTTATAGCCTGCTTCACAACCGCTCACGCCAGGCTAGAGCTTTACAGGTTGCTGGACAAGCTTCAGGAACGGTGTTTGTACCATGACACTGACTCGGTTATCTTTGTGAGTAAAAAGGGTGATGAAGATCCTCCGCTGGGTGATTATCTAGGGGATTTGACCAGCGAGCTCGAAAAGGGGGAGTATATACAGGAATTTACCTCATCAGGCCCTAAGACGTACAGTTATAAGACCTCAAACAACAAGGTTTGCATGAAAGTCAACAATACGATTAAAATAAACTTTGACAGTCTGAAGGGTTTGGTGCACGAATACTCCGCCTCGAGCGATCACAAAAATAGCAAAGCCATTGTTGTAAACCAGCCGAGCATTGTCAGGTCCAAGAAAAAATTGGAAATTACAACCCAACCGATGTATAAAACCTTAAGAGTAGTGTTTGACAAACGGGTCCTCACATCTGACTACAAAACACTGCCTTACGGTTACTAAATGACATTAGAGGCGCGAACTCCACCCAGACATGGACACTAGACTACAACACCCATTCTCCTGCGTTTTAGCAGGTCCCTCCAACAGCGGTAAAAGTTTTTTTATAAAGAAACTGCTAGAAAATGCTCCCGGTGTTTTATCTCAGACCCCAAACAACATTGTGTGGCTTTATTCATGCTGGCAGGATCTTTACACGGAGCTGACCCTAAAGTTCCCCCACATTCGGTTTATAGAGGGTATCCCCGATAATCTCAACGACGATGATTTGCTACCAAAACAACTTGTAAACATGGTCGTGGTGGATGACCTCATGCGTGAAGGCGGGGACCACCCCGAGATTGAGCGGGCTTTTACGCAATATTCACACCACCGTAATCTGAGCATATGTTATATAGTGCAGAACCTGTTTTACAAGGGCAAGAGCAGCCGATCCATAACTCTCAACGCCTCATACCTGGTCTTATTTAAAAAACCCAGAGACAAACTTCAGATCTCCATTATAGCTAAACAAATGTACCCCGGAAACACCCCGTTTTTCATGGAGGCCTTTAACGATGCTACAGCAAAACCCCATGGTTACTTACTGGTGGATTTGAAACCCAACACTCTTGAAGACTACAGACTACGAGCCGGCATACTACCCCCTGACTTCCCAGTCGCCTACACGCCTAAAACAATGCCCAAAACCTATAAAAAGAACAAGTAAAAAGATGCTTATAACATTTACACTCTAAACCTTGTAATATAAGGACACCACAATGTCTGCGAGGTTGCGGCGTAATTTAGGCCTTCTAAAAATGTTGATCACAGCCAGCCCCTCTAAAAGAAAAGCAATCCTTTGCGCTGCCTCGGATGATCTAGTGGCCGCCATTTCAGAAATAGCCCTAAACACCCTAAAAGGTAATGTCCCGATATCAACGAGCCAGTTCCGCGTTCTGAAGAAGAAGCGCCACATTATTAAGAAGCTCAGCAATAAGAGGGCATCGCTCCTTTCCAAAAGAAAACTGGTCAAACAGTCTGGCGGTTTTATAGGGTCGCTGCTAGGTATAGCTATACCCCTAATCACAGGGCTACTGTCGAGGTCCTGATGGAGCACGCCCACAAAATGTACCTCGTACCCCGGCAACAACTGGAACATCTGGGCCCTTCTACCACGGATGTCTGGGACATATGCAAAAACGAAACGCAGCGTCTCGATGCTGAAATCAAAGCCATTTTGAACCGAACTGATTTAAAACCCCACGACAAAGCAGGGCTTTACTCAGGAGCCCTTCAAAACTTTCTACAATACTACAAGCAGCTAACCTCTGAAAAAAACAAACTGACGCTGTATACCCCAGATGCTGAACAGCAGCCAGGACCCTCTATGGTGTCTCAAGACACAGGCCACACAACCACAACGGATGCCTTTGTCTTAGACCTTTTAAAAAATATCAGTCAGAAATATAGAGGGGCTGCTCAAATGTTGCTCAGTAAAATGACTACTACTAAAGATTTGACCACCTGGAACGACCGGGGCGAATTCGTTTACAAAGGGCAGCCGATTGCTGGTTCCCATATGTATGATCTGGTCCGGGGTCTCACACATGGTAAAACCCTATCGACACAAGACGCTCCTAGAGGCTGGGAGCAGTTCCTAAGTGCAGCTGCGGAACTCAACATTCCCTCCACGATTATCGGTAATGCAGAGAATCGCCGTAAGCTTGAAAGATTAAAAGATCCGACCCCAGCTGTTTTTACAAGGAGCCCCGCTATATCGACACCACCTTTCTTTCCACAACTAACACCCGTTCGGAACCGTGCTGCTCTTCCTATGGAGCCTAAAAAGAGCCTATTCAAAATGAACACCTGGCTACCGCTCTAATTTTGCACACTTGTACAGTTTTTGTTAAAAGTTTTTACGGTTCGAAAAATTATGCTTCATTTTATATGTTTAACCTTGTAAATGTTAGTGTTGAAACATGCTTGTAATAAACACTTTTAAATTTTCATCAGGAGTCTGCCATCTTTTTGTTTATAAATGCTTTGAGAATGTGCGCAGTGTGTCTTAAAAAAAAAAATGCCACGGATGAAAGTATGTTTAAGATGTGTTTTTTTAATTTTAGGCACACATAAGTACAAATAACAGCTTTACAGTACCTTACACTTTTGACAAAGACCATATTCTGCTTTAACAACGTGCGACATTGTCCTAGAGTTTTCATTCACATATTTCATAACAACATCATCGTTGTTTACTAGATCGTCTGAGTACAGATTTAAAAAATTTCTAAACGTTATACCTTCAGACATTTTACTAATAAAGTATATACAATGTTCCCCACATGTGATGGCCATAGGATCCTGTACCCGAAGTTTATTATACACAACAGTGGGTGATGCTTTTTTTACATATTTGAATATCGGCTTTGTATAAATACCATGCTCAGGGAATTCGGCTAAACTATCAAACACTATAACCTTGTCCACATCCAGAAACAGAGCCGCCCAATGTGCACCACCCCTGTAATGGGGATCGGTGTTAAAGACGAGGGTGCGGGGCCTTTCTGGACCTATCTTTTCAGGTAGTCCATCGCTAGGGTATACCCCTAGAAAGTATTTCTTAGCATGTTTATGTCTACTTAAGAAGTCCCGTATCTCCGTAGTGTCCATTTTATATATTTAAAAAAAAAAAAAAAAAATTATTTTTTTTATTTTACACTCTTTCAATGGTAGTCAAACATAAGCTGACGGGCGTGGTTGACCTGGATAACGCTGTCGAATACCGAGAACACAACCATGTTCACATTGGCCGCCAGCGCCTGTGTAAAACGTATTTCCGCTTTTAGATTTCCGTTTTTGATCAGGTTGTAATGGTCGCCATCTTCCATGTCCGGCGTCAGGTCGAACGCAAACAGAGTGTAGCCGGCAGCATACCCTTCTCTTGAAACAACTACTCCAGAGTCCCTCAGCTGTTTCCCCGTTATCGAGACCAGTCCTAGATATTCCCGGACAAAATTTGATGCTCCAAAATTCGGTGTGAAAGGTTTTGCGGGGATCACGGCGCCCTCGTGAACCAGAGCAGCATAGTTGATATCATAGTGTTTGAAGTTGAAAGGGTTTGAGTTGTAGGCGCCACTAAAAGCGGTATTGTCCACAAACCCTATGATGATGAGTTTCGGTAACTGCCCCAGAAATAGATTCTGCTGCTGCGTTAATCGGGTTCCGGCGGGGATGCTGAATATCTTCAGAGCAACTCTTTCAATGGCATACTTGGCGTTCGATAATTGTAAAGCTTCAGCATGGGCCAGTCTGACACTTGGGGACACTTTCACTCTCTTTACAAACAGGCTCGCTGACAATATAACCAGTTTATACTGGTGTGCATCACCGCTGATGAGACAGAAAGCGTCTTTGTTACGATTGAGTTTGATCTTAAGATCGATACCGTTGACTAACAGTTTGTCTTGGAAGAAAAGGTCTGAATGTACGCGTCCCAGGAGGTCAAAATGCCTACTGCCGGCGACGAAGCTGGCTCTTTTTTTAAATCCCTCATTGTCACCGTCCAAAGCCGTGTTCTCCAAATGCGCTTCGGTATCTCGGTAGAAGAGCCCCGCTGAAAGATGTGTGTCCAGCGCATCGCGACTATAATTTAGAATACTCTCTATGTATGCCCTGTAGGCATACATGTTATCACTCTGTGTGACAAGGCGATCGCCTAGGTTAATGTCCACTTGATTAAACATTGTTGCGATGGGATAGGCTATCGGGGCCACTCTAGCATCATCCTCGATGTTGTCACCGTTCGCTTTGGTTATTTTACAGACGAGGTGCAGGAGAGTGTTGTTGAGATCAAGGTACATATCCGTGGACCCCGACACATAAAACTCTATCGGTGCAAGGGGTGTCAGAGCGGCCATCGGCGACACTTCCATGAAAAAACTGTTTTCAATGCTAGTCTGTGTGGGTTTGAGAGAAAACAGATCTAACTCAGATTTGGCGCATTCACCCGATGCACAGTGTACGAAGGCCATGATCGATGTTTTAAAAAATATTCGCACTAGAACGAGTTCTCTTCTTCCTGGTCGATCTCTTCCGTCTTACGGCTCTTCTTTTGTGAGGGCCTTTTGAAGTAGTCCGGCGCTTCTTATAGGGCCTTGGTGGACCCCGACGCCTCGAAGCCCTGCGCTTCCTTTTAACACCACCATGCGCTTTATACAGCAACCCCGCTCCTTCTTGGGGCTGTCTATTCATGCGTTCAGCTACCGCAGACGTTACAAGACCCACGACATCCTGGGCGATGTTTGTAGCAGCCGCTTTAACATGAGGTTTTGCAATTTCGAACCCTCTTCTCAAAAAGGGCATGGCTCTCCTAAACATGCTCCGGAAGAAACCACCCAATCCCGCCCCATACATAACCGGAGCCCCTTGAAAGTAGGGCTGGGGGCCTCCATACCCCGCCTGAACTCTATAATAGTCCCGGTACATAGAGGGATCCCCGTAGGTTTGTATGATGACCATTGCAGCTGTCTAATAGTCACCTTCGCGCCGTGGCCTTAAATGAAGCTTGACAATAACTTTCCCGTATTTAAAGGCAACCGTCTCCGACTGATCGTTGTACACCATGATGGTTATAGTGTCAAAATGGTTTTTAGAAATTGCAACATAGTCGAGTTTGTGATGTTGTATATTAACCATTGTGTTATTTTCGCCCTGCACAGGGACCCACCTCAACAGAGGTGAATAACTGTCCCCGACCCTCTGCGGCTCTACAATATCGCTATAAACGTAGAGTGTATAAAAGCCTCCGTTAATATCGGGACATGTAGGGTCTGGATCCACCTGCCTCTGTTGATGTTGTACTGTCCCTAAAACCCGCTGTAATTTACCACTACATTTAAACACAGTACTGAGCTCAGGGGCTTTAAGAAACACTTTTCTTCTAACGTAATCCAACACCAGATATATATTCGCATACGTCTCGATGCTGCCTATAGTTTTGTTGATGGCCTCGACTACCGCCGCTACGGTGGGGTAATAGCCGTGTGGGAAAGACAGGTGATAGGTCAGGGTATCCTGAGGGCGCTTTATATGAAATTTAACATCGGCCTTTGTAAAGGTATTCCAAGTTCTAGGGTACTGTATTTCCGTTAGTGCCACCTCCCACGGACCTTTCAAATCCACTGGTTTTGCAAGTTTCACCGTATAACTCGAAATCTGATTGTCTGGGAACATGTCCTTCGAAGCATTGGATGGCAGCGTGATATAAAAAGGGGAGTTCTCCATCATGGCGCTTACAGCTTGACCTCACACAACGTGCAATGAGCTGGCCAGGACCCAACTGTTAAATTTCTCGGGCCACCCACGCCATTTGACCAACGCCTGTCTCCGGACACCGCTCCCTTTCCTTTTCAGAACCTTTTCAACCCTGTACACCCTGTTCGGATCGTAGGGCACCTTTTGCAACTCTTCGGTGTAAAAGACACCCGATACCTCTTCCCCAGCGTAGTCTTTTAACCTGTAAATATATATCCCTTCTTTAAGCTGCACACTTTCCACTATGAATATCTCATCGCTGAATGTTTGCTGGTAGCCTTTGGTGAAGACCCCCTTCAACTTTGAAACCCTGACATGATCCCCTTCTTTTAAATTCGGTTTCTTGACCTTCGGCGTGAGACGCCCGCCGTACACCGTTCTCCACACCGTTAACGAATTATCCCTTGTTACCTTAACAGGGGCCATTTTGATTGTCCTGTGGTAGGTGGCGTTATAAACATCTATAAAAGCCTTTAGAACATCCACGTATCTGTAGGTGTTGTTGGCGGTGAAATATCGCCACATCTTCGACTTTAAAGTACGGTTAAAACGCTCTACAACACCAGCCTTTACCTCTGTGTGCGTTACAAAATGTTGAACAGCATGCAGGTCTAATAATTTTTGGAAATGTTTGTTTAAAAATTCCTTTCCGGCGTCTGTTTGTAGTTTCTGGGGCACACGCCCGCTAGCGAAGATGTCTTTAAAAGCAGCTGTAACGCTGGTACCACTTTTATCGTTTAATGCCTCTGCATAGGCGTATTTGGACAAGACATCTATGACGGTTAATATATACAGGGCGCCATCGTTATGTTTTGCTAGATCTTGAAGACTGATTATGTCGGCCTGCCACTGATAATCGAGCTGTGCGTTAACAACTGTGGCCCGCCTCTTAAAGCGCCTCCTGGCAGGTTTGTGCAGCGAATAAGCCTCTTCCCCAGCTAACCAAGTCTTCACACTGGCACGTTTTACAGATTCATTTTCAGCTCGAGCCCTTCTAAATAGAGCTTCGGAACCTCCGAAACTTCCAACCCCATGTTTATCGTAATAAAGCTTCCTTAAATCCGCATCCGTCATGTTGTCTCCCACCAACACCACGAAATGAAAGACGCTTGTTTTGTGTAAGGTCATTTTATTAAACATGAAAAACATAAAAAATGGTGCTGGGCTACACAACCAACGGGTATTTGACATTTTGTGCTACAGAGTTTATAGATGTCATAACGCTGGACCGCTGTGGTCTTTTTACAAACGTATACATAGTACAACCCCCACTACACATGTTACTCAGAGTATGGCCTTTCACAAACGCTAAGCGTCACAAACTTTGATATTTTTATGGCTATACTCTCAATAGCTCTAGACAGGACTTCCCGCTCCCCACGCCTATAACTCTGAACACTCAGGATACTGACAAAATTCAACAGTTCATACAGTTCTAACCAGGACCATTCCGAACCTTTATTTGTGACATAATCTTCAGTCATGTTCACCAACGCCTCGTGTATCCCCGTCTCAGGTGAAAGTCTTAACTCTCGAATGTGGTCTTTGTCCGAGGTCCGGCATTCAACAGATGCGTTTAGCCGCCCATTGATACACCACTTGGCGATACACAAATGACTTCTACATTGCAACAAGGCTGAAGGTTCCGAAATGTTCAGATACCGCAGAGTCATAGGATGTATTTCAGCTATTCTTTCTTTAACCAGCACAAAAATCAATCTCCCGATACAGATGTAGCCCGGTTGTAACTCATAGGCATCTTGCATCTCGATACCCGGATTCCCCGCCTAAAAGTGAGTAAGTATGGAGCGTTAAGTAACACATTCATGGTCTACTTTTTTTTTTTTTTTTTTTATTAATTAATTTATTTTATTTTTTCTAAAACAGCTTTCGTGGGGCTAGAGACTTCATTCTTCTGTTTTTATGATAAATGTCACACATTCGTCTTTTTATAACCCGTTCTAACATACTTATGTCAAAGTGGGGACACATACCATGCATGCGGTCGAGTTTTGAGCAGGGCTCAGCAGCGTATCGGATCTCATTGACAGCCGCAGCCAAGACCTTAATCATATCACTGTGGACACCTTTCTTCACAGCCGACAGCCCATACACAACCCTTAACAACCTATATACCCGGTGAGGGTCTATCCGACTACAAATGTGGCGAATTATTCTTGGTGTGTATGCATCGTATAAACATTCATGAGCATCCTGTTGAGGCGCATTAATTTTATGCCCGTAACAAAGATCATAATAATCCCGTTTAACACAGGCGTTCACAGCGGCCGCTGCAAAACCTTTAACTGGCCATATGGTGGCCCAGGGTACACCCGGAGCTTCCTTTTCAAAATCGCGGCTAGTGTAGGTGCAGACACATTTCTTACGAGGCTCTTTGTTCTGGCTTGTAACACTTCCAGACTGTCTGGAACAGCATAAGCAGTAAAAATTTACGGCGTTAACCTTTGGAGTTGACCCTTCTAGAGGCTCACTTTCTTCAGCTACGTTCTAGGGTTCAAACAGAAAGCACAAGACACATTATTAGTTAAATGTATGACATTAGAGTATACAGACATAAAAAAAAAAAATAACAAAACTGTCATTACCAACCTCCATATTCGCATCACACTCAGAGGCTCCTCTGAAATCCTGGGAGTCGCAGAGGTCCATTGGGGCAGAAACAGTGCCGGAGCTTACACCTGACGGCTGTACAATAACGGCCTCTGACTCGGTGGCCTCCTGGTCGCCCATGTCTTCATAGATGGGCGAATTCGGTGGTGCTACACATTCTTCAACATCTTCAATGTCTATGAAGTTAGATGCAACACTTAATTCATCTTTCGAGGCATTGCTGTCGCTGTCGGGCCCCTTAATAGGGGATATCTGGGTCGACACAGCCTTGAGGTTGAGCTTTTCAAGCCGGTAGCAAAGTTCCTCTTCAAAACCGGTAACATCGGTATCTTGGGTGGCAGGGACATCCTGTTGTGCATTCTCATCCATCGTAAGAGGGGCGAGGGTCCGGTAATATCTACCAATAGTGTTCAGGGCCCCTGAGGAGGCTGCTTTTCTTGCGATCGGATTGTATCTCTTCATGGCACCTTGCCAAACTGTTTCAACCCTGGTTCACGGTTTGACAGCCGGTTCTAACCAGCTCCTTATATGCAACATTTCAAAAAAAGGGGGGCTAACACGTGACACCATGAGGGCCCCTAACAGCCACTTGGGCATGAATGTCTGACATGTCCAGACCTGTCCCTCTCAGGCTCTGAAACCACTTGCACAACACTAAGTCATACTTTTTTACACAGCTCATAGGCCATCACCCAGGGGCTAGGACCCAGGCACAAGGCTAACACGTGACACCACGTGTTCACAAACCACGTGACACCCCCATGCACGTCACTTCCAGGGAGGGCTTTCTGGGACACCGGAAGTCCCAGCCACCGGATATTACGTCATTTCCGGGGCGGGATAACTGTCACTTTTAATATGGTGATTAAAGGTATCCCTTCCTACTACTCACTTGGTCAGCAAATACATTAGTTGCCAAAGCACACACTTTGAGCCAAAGGCATTTAGGTATTGTACATATGTGCGTCACATTGCTATCCTCTCCTTATGCCAAACATGCCCAATTTGTGCAACACATATATGTAGGCCACACTTATGACCATCTATTGCGTCAGCCAACCATAAAAATACTGTGAAGGGAGTAGCGGATCATGGTCCGCTGCAGTATGATGTCCCACATGTAAACATACACCATCAACACCATAGTGTGTTCAATCAGCCTATCTCTGATGTGTCCCAAATGTAACATAACAAAAAAACAGAAAAATTGCCCAAACCAGTTAATGCACTGAAATTTTGACCTTCCTAGATTTATGCGTCATTTTTTGTCCATCAATACTGTATTTGCGTCATTTTTTTTTACGCACAGGAGTGAAAATTAGCCCGCATCCAGATGTTTGTACAGGCCATGTACTATTATTTGGATGCAGGCTAATTTTCACTCCTGTGCGTCCCAAAAAATGGCGCAAATACAGTTTTGGGGGACAAAAAATGACACATAACGCGAAAAAGGGCGGACATTTCATACAGGAAGTGATGTAATAGGATATCCTGTTTACAGATCATGTACAGTGGGTGTACTTTCACTTTCACTTTGCAGTCTATGATTCTTCTAGACTGTGTGGCTGTGTGGAGAGTGGTGTCCTGAGATTTTGTGCTTTTTTGTCCTATGTGCTATCTGTATTGTCAATTTGTGAAATAAATATTGTTGGTGTATACTGTACTACTGTGTTTTGTGTACAGTTGTCCATTTACCTAGTGTTTTTGTTGTTTGTGGGAGTCTGTTGTGGGTAGTGTTAGTTTGGGGATAGTTGGGCTCTTTTAGTGGTTAAGTTTACTTTTCATCTGTATTTGTACCCCTATTTCCCCCCTTTTCCCCTTTCTATTTCTTTGACCCCTATTCCCTTTCACATTTCCACTATGTCTGGTAGGACACGTCTTGGCAGGATGGGTGAAGAGGAGTTGGGGGGGTTCATATGGCTTGTGTGCCATTTCTTGCCACTCATGATCGAGGCAGGGGGCAGGGTGATAAAGGGGTATCCAACAGAGGGGCGCAGAATCCGGTGGGGAAAGGTGCTGCATCACCGGCAGCGTGTGTATGCCAGCCAGAGGAGTGACCACCAGCTGAAGCACCGGTGGGCTGACCTCAACACCAGGGAGCAGGATCTCTTGGACCACCTGGGAATCGGGATTGGTGGCACTGTTGGTGAGTACTAATCATGTAAATGTGCACGATTAAATGCTCTGTAGTGACATAAGAGGATTTGTACTATGTCTGCCAGCTAACTTGCTAACTGTGTGTAATGCTGGGGAAACATACAGGGATAACTGATGCACTATGGTAAGGATCACAATTGCTAGCTGTCAGGTAGCACGTGCTCAGCAAGCTTACAGGATACTTTTCCATGAAGTAAATTGGTGCGGCCTTTGTGTCAGACAACCAAACAAAATAGGAGCCAATCATGTCTATATAGGGTACTATTGACAGAGAAGTAAAGATGTACCAACATATTGGCTAACTTTGTTGACGCAATAGCTAGACTGACTTTAGAATCACTACATGATGCAGAAAATGAGTGCTGCCTTCACGTCAATTGATAATAGCAAAGTGGCTCAGACATATGTCTCATGTGAGTCTGGTGAGTGTGGAAGGAAAGCATTCACGGAAGTACTATGAATGTTTGGGATTATTGTGTTCCTTGATCTTTTTGGATACATGTCAGATATGGATTTGAAAACATTGTGAAAAGGTGTAAGGTGCCCTCAGCTAACATCTTAGAATGTTTGTTGGAGTTAGTTGTGCCACATTCCAAATATGGATGGCAGTCCAAGTGTATGCACATGGCTTCACATCTCCATGGTTGGTGCAAATCACCATAGCTGGGCCACATCAATTGAATCAAATGTAACAACAGGAGGGCTTACAAAGGTCCCTGCCCCTCCCTCTGTACATTGTACCTATGTGTAATAAATGTGTCATGGCCACAAGGCATGTTTGACTGGTAATGCAGTCCTCAAGTAACCAGGCTTTGGATGTCTCTCTTGGATGCACATTATGAGACGATTACACTCCATATTTTTTTTCAGGTCACCAATTACGGGGCATGTTTGCAACCACATGATAATTAGGGCCAATGTATGTGTGCAGATATGTGTGTAACTGTCACAGGAGACCCATGCTATGTACAAGTTGGCCGTGATATATCAGATGCAGTATCATCATGTCTGAATGGCTGCCATTTCCTTATTCAGCCTACACATTGTATATGTTTATGAAATTGTTGCTCTGTGCACAGATTTTGAGCACATTTCTTCCTTCCATGCCTTACAGGTGGACCGGCACCCTACACTGTGGGAGAGGTGGCGACATTTGAGGACCCCGACCACTCCAGTAAGTGTTGATATGTCTGTTATGTGTTGTGTTTGCTGTTTATGGACTCCTGTGTGTTGAACGCATAGCAAGTTGTGATGCGCTGGGCAATCATTTCTCTTGTTCCATGAGTGGGATTTCAGTTTCTCACATGTTTTGAGTTGGCCAAAGCGTATCCAATGGTATTATGTAGGGATTGTAGGCCATTCCTGTAGGCCCCACTGTGAGTACTGGCGTTAGTCATGTGGATGACACTTGTATCAACAAGAGTCGCACTGGAAGTCAGCTCCGATTTAGTCAGCCTGTCAGACCCACATTCTCCAAGATTGGTACAACAAATTGCTTTCCAATAGACTTCTGCTTCCCTATTTACCAACGTAATTATGAAACTGTAGGTAGAACCTCCTAGCAGCATGTTCTTCCACATGTAGTGCTACAAGTATTTGAAACTTGAGTGCAATGGCCTAGGTGTGCATGCAAATCATGATCATGAGTGTTTTTGCAACTCTGTGTCTGATGTAAGTCAGGCCTTACTGGAAGTATATGTTGTGTACCAAGTTCTGCATTTCCTGACATGTGTGGCCCTATGATTGCTCTAGGGTTTGCTGACTCCTAATTGTTGATAGACCTTACCTGTGGTGTGTGTGTAGAGCCAAACATGTGGAGTTTTCTATACACTCCTCTGTGTACATGTTGTTGGAAATTGATAATGGTTATCCACCCCCCCACCCTCAAACACGGGCATGGGTTTGTGAATGGGGTACCTAGTACTGATGCTACCAGTATGTTACACATACATGTGAATAAGTGACTGTTTGGTTGGAACCTAGTATACACACTTGGTACTATACTGGCAAGTCCAGTTACAACTTGCAGACCATGTGGCTTTAGTTTTGCATTCCGTACACTGACATTTGTAGGCCAGGTCTTGGCGGAGCATATGCAGCATGATTTTTAGCTGATAACTGGCAGAACTCAGATGGCAAGTCAAAGCCAGTTGTTACCCATCTTGTAGATTATGGATGTGCTATGTGTGATGTGACCTTTGTAGGCTGGCCTGCCATGTACTTCCTCAGGGACATTCAATGATCTGTATTGTGATATGAGCTGTTACAAGTACTGTAGATGTATTGTCTGATTAACTTCTTGTGCCATTTCACACAATGCAGTTACTAATGTAGAATATTTGCATTTGTCTTCACAGCTGCAAACATGACTCCAGACCAGGTCCGTGAATTCCAGCGCCGGGCCATGAGATACTAGCACATCCTGCTGGTGGAGTCGGGGTTCAGGAGGATGGCCCGGCGTTATCGGCATGAACGGGCCTCCGGGGCATGGAGAGCCTTCCCACAGGGTGGGCCTACTTTGCCCACCACAGCCACCCCCAGCACAACCACCACTTCAAGCCAGGTGGCCCCACCCACAGCTGGGACTGTTGTGCCTACATCTGCTGGACTTCCAGGCCCCAGCATTGCTACAGGTGCAGGACAGCCCACTGGGCCTGGCACCACACACACACAGACCTCCTCCACCTGTACCCAGACTGCCACAGCTCCATCTGCTGACCCTGCAGCCTTCCACAACATGGAACGGAAGATGGACTGTGTGCTGCGCAAGTTAAGTCACCTGAGCCGGGATGTGCGCCACATTAACCGGCGTGTTAAGTCAATCAAGAGGACCCTCCGCAGGGCCAACCTCTAGACTGTAGTTGATATGGACATGATTCCCTCCCCTCCCTCCTCTTTCCTTGTTCTTATAGTTAGTGGGTTTAGGGGTCTTAGTGTTAGGTTAGTATAGGTGTTAGTTTAGTTAGTGTTAGTGGGTGGGGGTGGGGGGGTCCTGATTCTTTCTATTTTTACTTATTAAGTGTGTTGGCTATGTTGGGGTTCTTGTGTGTTTAAAAAAAAAATATATATATATATATATGTTTAGAATAGTATAGTATGTGTTTAGGTTAGTATGTGTTGTCCTCCATGTGTCCCGTCCCATAAGGGGGTGGGGGGTAGATGTTTAGAACGTTTTGTTACATGTGGTAAGTAAGTGTAGCTTAGGTTAGTTAGGGACAGTTGTGGGTAATGAGTAGTCAGGGTAGATTAGGGTAGGTAAGATTTTTCCCTCAGTTTCCTCTTCTGTGATTAGCATTTAATAAATATTTGGTTAACCCTTAACAGTATGTGTTAAATGGTACTTGATCCTGGGTTTGGATTCAGTGTACATAAATTTTGTACTATTACATTTGTGTCCTATGCTACAAACAAATCCCAACTGAGCTGTACAATTGTCAGCTAGCCCAGAGCTACCTTGCAAAGTGTCCACCCTTCGTTGCAACCACCAATCACAGTTAATATGAATGACAATGTGTTTCTGTTGATAAGTGTGTTTTCAAAGTCACAAACAGTGCTTCCAGACTTGGTATTAGGGGAACAGTTTTAGGTCTGACTGCAGTGTGATGATCAAGGACACCCTTATGAGATGAGTTCTCATTGGCACTCTTGTATTCTTGTCTTCATCACTCTCATACGTCATTTGTGACACAGTTCACCATGATTACCTATTTGTATGTAAACTCAGACACCTTCATTTATGCAGTTTTTGTAGTGTTTGCTTAGATTAGTATGCACTGTTATATGTGTTATTATTGCATGTTGACAACATTTTACGGCCACTATTTGATGACTTAGATATCCCTTGAGGAAGCATTATTCTGTCCAACACAGCATGATGGTGTACGGTTTCTCACTTCATCAGATCTTACCCTCAGGAATGGCAGAGTATGATGCAATCATGGGCACTGTGCTGATTTATCTGACTACATAATATCAGGACAGTTGTATTGACAAGCTACGTAATTTGACAGTAGGCACATTTCAGTTATCTATTGCACAGTTGAGATGTCAAATTACCCAGAGACAGATTTGTTGTGTAAGTGCTATTTATTGAAAAGTGCTGTAGTGCTATCTGTACATTGTCCATGATTGTGAGTCCATTATAGTGACATCTTACATTGTGATCCTACACAAGGGTTTACCGAAATGCTTTTGACATGCTGGGGTTGATGTTTCAGACAGTGTAGAGGGACAGAATTTGCCAATGAGTAGGAGAGAGACAATCACTGGGCTGGGTGACAAGATATACAGTGGTTTGCAGAACAGTGCTTGAGTACAGTTGTTGCAAGACTGGCAAGTTACAAAGCGCAGGACCTTGGTAATAGTTGGCCATGTGGCAGGGACTAGTGCTTCCGGGTCATTTTCCTTGTGAATGTGATCTGTTCCATGTCTTCTTCTTCTGATGTGTGTGTTGCCTCCTCTGTCCTTGTTGTTGGTTGTGAAGGGACAACACACACCTCAGTGTTAGAAGACGTGGAGTCAGACATCCCGGTCGCTGCTCCCTGTGAAGGTCTTAAGGGCAGTACTGCAGCAAGGAGTATCTACTGGTTCTTGAGAATAGTAGCCACATCACGATGGTAGGCAGCCAGGTCGGCCCTGAGGGGTTCAATGTTGCATTTGTGCACTCGTTGACAGGATTGTTGTTGTAGGTGTTGGGTCAACTGTATTACAGCTGTGCTGATTTCCTTCTGGGTTTTCTGCAGTTCCTGCTTGCATAGCTGCTGCCTGATCTGCAGATGACATCATGCACGAACGCACCCCCTCTATGCTGGCTGCCATAGTTTGCATCCCCACCCGCACCTCCTTGGCCAGCTCCAGCTGTACTCCAACTACAGTTTTCTCAAAGCTGCTGCCAGTGTCGTCTGAGTCCTCAGCTGTATTGGAGCTGGCAGGTGTTACAATTGGGGTGGTGGGTGGATCCTCTGTGATGGCTGCTTATTCTGTGCTCATCCTTGTGACTGAAGGTGGGGTCTGGAGGGTTTCAAGGACCTTTAGGATAGTCTCCTGGGGAATGTTTATCGGCTCGTCATCCATGTCATCAGGGTAATCTGGGACAGGCAAATCCGCAGGAGATCCATCTTCCTCTGAAATGAAACAGGGTGCAATTAGTGTGTCTGTGTTGTGGCAATTTTGATGTGACATGTCTGCCTTCTGATGAGTTCACTTTGTGATCTTGTTTCGTGTTCATTGCTCCAGTCCTTCAAATGGGCATTCTTCCAGGCCTATGGCCCACCTGCATGTCACATGTATGTTATTGAGTTATTAGACTTGTCAGCATCATCGCCTCTAGGTGTTGGTTTAGGCCAAATAGAGAATTGCCACCTTCTTGTCCTACTCAAGCCTCCGTCTACATCCATTCTCATGGTGAGACCTTTCACTGGCTGTGGGTGTTCTGATGGCCCTGGCAGCACACTTAACAATCTGGACCTGCCCCAATCTCTGATCTTTCACATCCACTTAAATGTATTTGACATGTGGCACATCCTATGCATAGCAATGTTATGACATGATACGGATGTTGGCATTGGTAATGTGTACTGCTGATGTTGGAGAATGTGTGTTACATTGGATTGCCCTGATAATCGTATCAGTGTCCTATTTCCTCCTCTGACTGTGCAGGTGTATTTCAGTGACCAGTTACATGTGTCCCCCCCTCAATGCTGTTGTCTGAGCAGTATGACATTTGGGATGTTGCATTGTTACCCAGGCACAGGATGGACCCTGACATATGCAGCAAGGGTGTGTCCTTAGTGCTGTGTAGCTCCTATTGATGTTTACATTGGCTGATGTTTGCGACAACTATGGGCATTGACATTTGACAGTACTGGGGCCTTTGTCTTGTTTCTGGGGATTGTTGAAATTGTCATCCTCACCCCTGTGTATGATCTATGGGGAGGTTACTGCCTTTGGCTACTTGAGCTGCACACAGAGCGGAGGTGGTAGTGGCAACTGTTGTCGCAGTTACATTCCAGTTGTCGGTATGGCTAGAGGTTGTTAATAGGGCCCTAGTTAATGTAGGGGGTATGGTGGCTGACGTGTGCCGGGATGTAAGTGTGACGTTGTGCCCTTCCCTCCTGGCGTGGCTTTCCCTTTGCTCCATCGTTGGCATGACAGCATGCCCCCATGGGACTGTTGTTGATGTAGTGTAATGGTGTGCCCCAGCTTCTGTTTGTGCAGGCCATGCCCCCATGCCGTGCCCCTTTACCCATGCTACTCCATGTATATGATGACGTCCATGCATTTTGTGGTAGGTATCCCCCCCTGCTCACAGTTGACATTATTGCATTATAATTCCCCATGCGACTTACCCTGCATGTGCGTTGTCTCCTGGTAGTCTGCGCTGTCCTGTCCTTGAATCCCTGTGACGATCTCCTCAGGGATGACGTCTGCGACCATCTCCTCCATATGGTCCCGGGTCTCCTGGTGTGCTGGACTCCCACCTCCAGTCTGCAGTGCTGCCTTCCTGTTCCTGGCCACCTTTTCCTTGGTCCTACGCTTGCTGTAATGCCAGCGTTTCTTGCACTCGATGAATGTTCTGCGTACTTCTGCCACACTATTTATCTTGTCAACAATTTGTTGCCATATAGCCTCTATCCTACTAAATGGCAACTTTGAGGTGACAAACAGTTGGTGCTGGTGTTCCGTCACCTCTTTAACCAGAATTTCCTGCTCCTCTGCACTGAAGCGACACTTTCTTTTCTTCTTATAAGTGTCCTGGTTTTTGTGTGGGTCCTCCTGGCTGGTTCCTGGTCTGTTGTCATCTTCCTGGGGTCTGTAGTGGCATCTGGGATCCACTTTGGCTCTCCTCCGGTGAAATGGCAGTGTTTGCAGGTTTTTTTGACGCTATTGCGCCCAAAAACGGCACATATCCGGTTTGCGGGGTCGTAAATCGACCCACAGTCATTTCCGCCGTGTTAACGTCGTTTTGCTTTACGACTTGACGCTGCGGTGTGCGCTAAAAAT